>NW_026136711.1:5644954-6947454 GCF_905237075.1 Dicentrarchus labrax | reverse complement strand
TTTGGATACAATCATATTTAATGTACAGTTTCAGAATGCAGTTCTAAATACTTTATTAAGAATGGCCCATTAATTAAACATAACATGACAACAGCATCAAAGTCACACTTTCACATCCAAAGGCGCACATATGACAAATCGGTCCACAGACAGCGCCATGGATTGATCAATATACAGCACAGTGAGGCAACTGCCGTGTTGGGGCCATATATTCTAAAGGTCTTTTCAAACGGGGAGCGATTGACGTGCCTCATAAATAATTTTCAATGAGAGGCGAGCGGGCAGGTTGGGAGGCGCTGACAGTAGTGTAGTGGTGCCAGGAGAAGCGTGTGGTATACTAATTTATGCCCCCAATTTTTTTTTAAGCCACCCGTTCAGTAAAGTATAAAACACTGGACATCAGAGGGGATTAAGAAGTGGCTATACCAAGTGTAAGCCTTTTGTGACATTACCCATTGGTTTGTGGAGTACCATTTTATGGCGTTATGATGGTCCCCATGACCCCAGTGTGTTGGAGCCAATGGAGGTGACGTACTACTGCGCAGTTTTCCGTAGCAGGAAACAATGGCAGCTCACCTGGTCACACACAATCTCATATTCCAGATAAACAGTACACTAAAATATGTTTGTAAAACGGTTTTAGGAGAGAAATAGTCAACACAGTCACAGAATCTGGATCCATATCTGATCAGCACTGCCTAGTTTGACAGTTTGATCGGAGTTTGTGTTGAGCTGTCAATCACAAGGTAGCCCCGCCCTAAAGCATACCCTGCTTTATGGTCTATTTTACTGTAAATGGGACCATCATTTACTAAATGAACATCATACTGTATGGAAGAAGACTGAAACTAGAGATTGAGACCATAAACTCATTAGGAAACCGTTTACTGAGCTCATAAATCAAGTCAGAAGTCGGCTCATTTCTACAGTGCATGGAATATTTTTTTTTGTATTGCAGCCAATGGAGCTGCCCCCTGCTGGCTTTTACATAGACTGCAGGTTTAAGACACCTGTGTTGGCTTCACTTTACAGACCAAAAGCTCTGCCTATTATATATACTGTATGGTGTATATCCAATGTCAACTGAAAGGTAAGTGGGTATACCTGTGTATTCCCTGCACTACACCACTGGGTGCGTACTACCTGACAGGTGGAGCAACAAACGTGTGCGAGCCTGTAAAACTGTTGCAGTCTTGCTTGCCAGAGTTGAATTGAACTTTTTTTCTACATGACTACAATGGATGAGAGACTGATCCTTGCTGTTTGTGGGATTCCTGAACTAGAGAACTGTTCTTTAAACACTTCATTAAACACACATTAGTCAAACCCCTCAGGATACTAACAGGAAGGCATTCACATGGCTGAGCATAGACACAGACTGGATGCATCAGGTAACTTTTAATTTAAGCTAGGCTATTAAGTTATGAATATGCTAATTTAGTTAATTTACACTTTCAACAAAAACAGTCTCTGGTTTGCCTTTGAAAAGGATTGCCACCAATTGTCAGTAGTGCACAGAAGCTGTTTCCATGGGTACCACGCGTAGAGCGCCTGGCGCCAATGCTATTCACGTGAAGAGCGCAGTGACACCAAGCAGATCTGAGCGGGAACACAGGTGGACAGTCGCTCCCCGTCTGAAAAGATATTAACTTGCACAGACCTCAGTCAGATAAAGGATCAGATGAGTGACATATACAACTCTCTCTGCTACTAGGGGATGGAGATGAGGATAGCAGGTTAACTCATCAGATACTGGCATTAGCAAGATCTCTGGAGTGAACTGATGTCATAGGACAACTGAAACAGTCCTGGTATCTTGTGGAATGAAAACATCCCCCTAACATTCTGTCACTCACACATGAATCCCAAAATGGACGTAAAACCAACAAATTCTTTGTTCCTCTCCCGCTACTGCGGAAAAACAAAGAGTCGTTTTGCGCTAAAAAGACAGTAACTTATGAAAGATATTCACTTAATTTGTCTAACTCAGACTATCAAAGGCTCATATTAGCTAATCATGGTTTGAGCCTCTGTTCCTATGATAAGAGTAGTCGTTGCAAACGATAGCAATTTTCATCGCTGTGCATCCCAATTTGTTGCAGTGAAATCAGCATTTTACGCCACAATAATCCCAAAGAGAACTGTTCATTATGTAAAATAAATTTGACTTTGAGGGTTCACAAACAGGACAATGTAGAAAAAACTTAATTTAAAAAGGTGGCAGCCAACAGCTTTGGGACTAAAAAGAAGTTCCAATTGAAAGCCATGCAGCCCTTCCACCAGCCTGCAACAACAGAGCAATAAAATACTCCACAGTCAGTCCTGTGTGTAATTAGCGTAGTGTGGGTACAATTTCATTTGTGTCATTGGAATTTCTGCCAACAGAAAGAAAAACTGGAAAGGCGCAAGGTGCAAACTCCCATCCCCTGGTCAATAATATTAAAGTTGACACATAAGAGGATTTCATGTTTCCTCATCTTGTAGTTGCTGCAAGGGAAATGAATCACACGCACAGAAACACAGAGAACATCATAACACGCAGACATCAAATCATTGCCAGGATTACGACCCAATTTCCCCTCCAACAACTTGACACATTAGTGAGAATTGACTGTGATAGCGAACACAGTGCTCAATAAAAGAGCCAAGGAGTAACTGACAGATTGGAACGCTCCTCTCTGGAGGGCTTGTAGCTGTCAGGGAGAGGAGGAGCAACGGTGGGGAGCGGCTCAGTGTGCATCCTCACATGTTTATGCTGGTCTGTTCGTGTCGACATACATGTTCATGTTCACGTGTGGGCCTCAGTGCAGTACCCCTCCCCATGTTAATGGAGTGTGACTGTAGTGCTACACGCAGATGTGGAAGTAAATAAATGTTTATCCTACAGAGTTTTACTATTTTTGCCTCAATAGTTTTCACCTTCTGTGAAGAAATAGATCTAATGGAGAGTTGAAGTCAAACTGGAGCTTTCAGGTTATGTTCAGAAGTAATAAAATCTCCTACCTGATGGTGGTCATTTGTCTATGGGCGATAAAGCAATTTAATATTGTTGCTTCTTTAATATTTCTGTTTTCAGCAGCCTTTAATGAACACAATTTCTCACAATCATTTTTGTGTTTGGTTAACTCTCACACTTTTTTCAGTAATGTACCCATTTGAAATATCCATCCAAGTATCCCCTGATCAGTGCAAAACATTTTTGGTACAGAAAAAGCCAATTTTTTCCCTCAATATCACATATCTATCAGGAACAATATACTGCTATCAACTGCTGTCATTTTTGTCTTGTGTTTTGATATTTTTGGGGTTTCTTTTATTTAATCTTTCTTTACTGAAATATTGTATGAAGAAAATGGCTGAATAAAGTGCTCTAGAAAAAGCCTATATAAAGAGGTACAATACAGCTCAGCAACATCAGTGTCTGATTTATTAAGAAAAAACACTTTTTTCAAATGTTTGGTATCAATCACTAAATTCATGGCATTAGTATAACAACAGTAAGACGGCACTGAAGTCACATTGAAGATTTTGATACTTTAGTAAAAAACTTCACTGAGGATCTCTGTCATTCTCTGTGGCCTGGATGCAACCGCAGTGAGTCTGTTTGCTTTTGATGGCTGTTTTCATCTGTAATGCTGCCATGTTTCAACCACAAATACATTTTTGGGATTTTTGTAATTTAAAAAGGTCCAATGTCCAACATGGGTTGGCAACATGTGGTTCTTTTGCCCCAAAGTCTTGGAGAAAATACAGATGTTAATAGATTTGTTGCTGCTGGCTTTTCAATATCCATTAAAGGTATATATTAGAATTCTAATTAAGGATCAAATATGTGTTGCGGCTGCAGACAGACTTTTTTTTTTTGGGACCAAAAATGGCTCTTTTTAGAGTAAAGGTTGCTGACCCCTGGTATAGGAGGATCTTTGGTCAGAAATTGTATATAATATTCACAGGTATGTTTTCATAAGTGTATGAATGCCTAGAATGAGCTGCTTTTTATCTACAGATGCTACTGGTCGCCTTCCATGGAGGCAGTCACATTGAACCGTCATGTTTCTACAGTAGCCCAGAAGGGACAAACAAAACACTGGCTCTAGATAGGGGCGTTCCCATATTTCGTAGATTTTACAGCCACTGTAGTTTCTCCTTTGTGGTTGGAATAAAAGTTACCTACTGCAGCTTCGAGAAATAATAATAATCTTGTGGCTCATATTATATTTTTGACATGATGTCACGGAAGAGAGGGAGAGGGTTGAAGCACCAGAAATGGTCCCCGGGCCTGCAGTTCAAGATCTCTCCCCTAGGGGTACACCCATTGGAGAAAACTGGGTTAACTGACACTTTAACGATGTGGTTCAACAAGGCATGGATCAGCACTGCAGTATCACTTAAAAACTACCAAAGTGTTGGAAAAGGGCAGCGCCAGGCCGCCAGCATTTGAATGGGAAAAGTTTGATTTATATCATATGTCTGATTTACAAAAAGATTATCTTGTTGAATTACAATATTTGCATATCATTTGTCTTCATTTAGAGCTGATTTTTCTTTGCATCATAAACCCAATGCAGAACTTCCAGTGGAAATCTGAAAATTGTAGTATATTGGGTGTAGAGTATTTCTCTGCCTGTATATTAAATTGTCAGGTGATTACTGGTAAAGCCAAATACATGAATATTAATATTAATGTATTTATATCTTTCAGTTACCAATTTGTTTTACTCCATGTAAACATCATGCTGTTTATTGGTGCCATATTGCTGTTATAAATAGCTGTGAGCGTGTGTGCCTGTGTGTTTACATACAGTATACCTACAGGGAACTGAAGACATTTCCTGAGGGATTTGCTGCCAAGTCCCTTTCCTGTTTTAATGCTTCATCACGTCATCCCATTCGCATGTTGCAAGGTCGCTTTTATTTACGAGTGCAGGCTTATCTTACATGACGTGTGTGTGTGTGTGTGTGTGTGTGTGTGTGTGTGTGTGTGTGTGTGTGTGTGTGTGTGTGTGTGTGTGTGTGTTACACAGCGTGCTGAAGCTGGCATACAGAGTGAAATTTGAAATAATTCCGATTATTAGCATTGATGATCAAGTAACGTAGAATGACACCGTGGGATATATTTAATAATTAAATCTCTAACATTACAAGCAACTGGTGTTAAAGAGTTTATCACCACGCACTAAAAATAAACTGAAATGGAATAAATAGGTCCACAGAATGGTGAGGCTCATTTTTCAGTGATTTTGCATTTCTTCTCTTTGGGTGAACACGAGGGATTTATTAGGGGTTGCTTGTTAGCAGGGGCTCCATGGCAATAAAGCAACAACTCCCACGTCTATGAAAAACAAGGGGCAATGAACCACTAGACAGAACATGCTGCTTTTCTGCAGAAATAATCAGATATTCATGAGACTAGAGCTGCTGTTTCTCACAGGAAAACTATGGAGAGTTTTAGTTCGGCGCTGCACTTTTACACAGAGAGCAGAGAATCCGCTTCGTCTTTGAAGCTAAACTTCTGCGAGACACTTTGGGTGACAAAGGGTTTTTACTTGTGATGTGGCCTTATGCTGGAGACCTTCGGGACATGATGTGGGGGAAGTTGGGTATCCAATCAGAGCCCTCCCCTGCTGTGATTGACATTCTCCCACTGAGAAGTCCTGGCTCCCTGTGCTCACTGACCTACCTGGCATTTCACTCTGAAAGCACCGTCGATGTCACTTTTTAGCATCAGAGTGTGGCAGGTGGCTACACTGGGCAGCCATCGCAGCCACAGTGTGGATCTCAATTTCCTCCACAATGGAGAACACCAAAAACTTCTAACACTAAATTCAATTACATTGTTAAAAATGTGTAAAATTGTTTGAAATAAACTAATAATAAACTTTTCTTCTTCTGAAAAATGATTAATAATTTTATATTTTCAATGGCAACTATTTAATTTTTAAGCACCCAAATAATGAAAAATCAGGTTCAGTTTTTGAATACAGAATTTTGTTTCTAAAACTCAAAAGTTTTTCTAAAGAAGAAAGGCAAGTTACTTAAACAAAACATTATAAGTCAGATGTAGGCAAATAGTTTTTTAGTTTATTTCAAAACTTTAAAGTTTGGGTTTGACTTAAAACATTTTGTGAATGCTTGAAATTATGAGTTTTCTCAATTGTGTTTTTTGTTAGCTTTCATTATTAGTTTTTTTACAGTGCAGGTCATGCTCCTGTATGGAAGTAAACATGGAGGCCACACTGTCATGTTAAAAAGTTATTTTAACTCAAGAAAATTGTTGAAACAGATCACATGGAAAATCTTAATTACATTTTGTAAATACAAAATTGATCAAGCAGCTTTTACTGGATATTTTGTTTTCATAGTATAAACAAAAATGAATTAGTGTTACTTAAAATTACAAAAGACATGAGCAAGAATGTTTTTTAATTTACATAAATATGGTAGTTTTCCTTAAACTTTTTGATGTAATTAGTTTAAATTTAATTAAATTCATCAATTAAATGTTTTATTTAAAATAACTTATGTGGTTTTACAGACAACATGTACAGTTTCATTTAAAAGCTGATGTGCGGAGGAATTCAGTAAATTTGTGAGCAGATGATAACAAGGACAGAGATGAGGAGAAAGAGACAAATTTGTAATGATGGCATTTTGTGGAGCAATGGCTCCTGCACAGTCCCAGCAAACACAAATCGATCGCAATACAATCACTCAGGTTTTGCTTGTATAGAAGTGTCACCCCAAATACGTACTTATGAGGTCTACCCCAAACTGACTACCTCCATCGCAGCTAAGAGATTCCCACCAGAGCAGAGTTGTGACGAATGTCAATCTACTGACATAAAGTTATATGAATATGACTATTCATATAGGCTATTGTAGTTTGACCACTGATTTGGCCCACTTATGAACACGGTCAGCAGTCACACTTTTTCCTCTAGCTTAGTTCCTTTAAGTTAGATTTTATATAGTATATTTTCCTCTGCCAAACAAATGGTACCGCTGTGCTTTATCATAGCACCTACACTTCAGTGTAAAAGTAATCCAATGCTAGTTGTCTGTACATCCATGGGTACCCAGCGAACAGGAACTGTGAAAAATGCCCATCACAAGTTCCCAGACTTGATGACAGTGTCTTCAAATGGCTTCTCTTTTCTGACCTGCAAAAGCCAAGTTAGTTAGTCAGTGTACTATGTAGAAGACTAAGAAACCAGAATATATTCACGAATGAGGCACTATAACCAGTGATGTTTTGCCATTGGTGCTGGTTAAAAACAACTATATTGAGTATGTGAAGGAAAAGCATCACAGATTTTTTTAGGTGGAAATACAAAATTTGCTGTGGAAATTGTTGAGACATGTCGCTACATATTTATCATACCTTAATTGTTAGTTAATTCTATCACAAAAAGAAATGTAACATTCATTTGACATGTTAAACATCAGATTTAACAGGATCAAAGCACATAATTAGGGCCCGAGCAGCAATCACTGTATTTTACCGCTTTACATATTCAATGGGCATCACACATGGGCGTGCCAAAATGTCTCGAGGTCGGCCATTTTGAATTTAGTGGTAACTCCTGGTGATTTACACGCTTTGTACTTAAACAAACTCCTCTGAGAGAAGTGATTGGATCGACTTCCCATTTGGTTAGTGCAACCTTAAGACCTTCATAATGAAAAGCTATCAAAAGCTTGAGTTTTCGTAGAACAGCATGAATTTGATATAACTCAGTTTAGTTTCTGAGATACAGCCATTTCTGTATTATACTATATCAAGGCATTAGTCATTTTATCCCATAGGAATAAATTACAAAATGCATAATAGGTCTGCACAATGGTAATATTGGACCAAGAAAGAGCAAAATATTATCATATTAATGAATGTATATTGAAACAGTCCAGAATATGTGTGTATCAAAAATCATGAAGATCTGAAATTCTTAACCTTAACCTAATAAACCTTAAAAGACATTAAAAAACATTAGTGTGTTTTTTTTTTTTTTTTAAAGCACTGTAGCCTCACACTTTGACTGATTTGAAACATTTCAATGGTAGGTAATCATAAAATTCCACTGTAGACATTAATGGGTTAAAAATGGCTGTTATGGGGGGCCTAGGGATTAAGCTGCATACAGTGTGATCACTTTGTCCCCGGTTTGATTGCAGCTGGTGACCTATGCTGGATGTCATACCCCTGTCTCTCAGTTAAAGTAGGATGTTTTTGTCTGACTGTCTAATCATGACTAACAATATAGATGTTAGTTGTGTGTGACAGCTTACACAGAGGATATCACAGCTTAATCAGGGTTGTTTTTCTTGTCTTTTTCTTCTGCTGTCTTTGTAAATTCTGTTTTGGATAACTAAATTTCTTCCGCTGAAACAGAAACATTTTCAACTCAGTCAGAATCACCTCTTTTTGCACCAACTCCAGCGACCCATTGGGTTTTTGCCTCCATTCGCATTTTTCTGTCCATGACACTTCTATATATCACTTTGGTCTATCTCAGGGGTCAACAAGCCTACTATTGAAAGAAAAAGTTTCAAAACATATTTGAGCCTTATTTCCTGACACAGATCAAGCATATCAATAAACCAGCCCTGTTGTTGGCGAAAGCAAACAAATCTGTCCACGTCCCAACATTAAATTCTCAATTTTCCTCTGAGACTTTTCTTTTTTTTGGATTTGGAATCCATAGCTAGTCTAGCTAGGGAGACGCAAAACTAGTAGCCACCATTATTGAGGTTCAACAAAATATAGAGGAAAAGGTTCCAGGTCAGAACATAACGTATGATGCACATTTTAGTTGGCCTTCAAGAATGATAAATGAAAATGTTAATGACCTACCTCATCCATTGGTATCAAACATGTCATGCTAACGAAGGGAGCTAGATAACGCCCAAGTTAGTCTAAATTTTGGGGAAGGAAAAACTGGTATGACCATTTTCAAAGGGATGCCTTGACCTCTGTCCTGCAGATATCTGAATGAAAATAGGTTCTCTGGGTACCCATAAGTCCCTTTTTGCAGACATGCCCACTTTATGCAGACATGCCCACTTTATGCTAATCCCATGCACATTTTTTGAATGTGATATACATTTTATATCACATTTATATATTTAATATATTTAATGCCTGGTGTATTTGAATATTTCTACATACTAGGGTCCATAAACAGTGTTGGAATTGCATAAAATGGGAATGACTGGAAAGCTGAGACACATACTTCATGCCACCCCTACATACGTCAGTGCCCATCCTGTCATGCCACCCCAGTCAAAAAAGTCTGGAAACACTCCTGTTAAAGACTATCGCCATTAGGATGGGCAGATCGACCCTTCAGGTGTAATGCACTTCTTTGAAAAGCACATACCCATTTTAGAAATGATTAGTGTCGGTATTGTTCAAATTGTAGCAAAAAGTATTGGTATGATCATATCAATCTTACTGCCCATCCCAAACTGCAATGAATATAATCGTATAAGAGTATAACCACAAATTCACTAAAACATCCCTTTTAGTCAATTCCAGGTATTAGGGAGCAGTATTTTCATATTTGTGGCATCCCGCAAGTCAGGGATGGATGGCTGGGGGGTACTGGGGTTAATAGGCTCTTTGCTTGCACAAGAGGGGACGTCATTTATTTCCTACCTTCTCATTTAAACAATCCAGTGCCAGCGGTAATCATTGCAGACTGCAGGGTGGCTGCCACGCTCAGCTTGTCTAATAGGATCTGGAGGAGCGGCGTTTGGGTGGCAGTCAGGCAGGCTGCCACTTATATAAGACAGAAGAAAAAACGTTGCTTCCTTCTACACTATCTGACTGCCTGTCTGAGCCACATACACACTGACACATCATCCGACAGAGCTGTTTACACACACAGACACACCATTCTTACACTGCAGCCAAACCTGAGTTTTTAGTCTATACGACAGGGCCTCCATATTGTCATTGACAAGTGATCAAATCAGATTAGTGTATTTACACAGCAGAATACCTTTCTGTCATTACTGCTCTATTTTTATAGCAAAGTACACAGTCTAACAGCTTTGGACACAGCAGCAAGCCTGTTAAGTGTAGAGAAAACACATCATCACATCGCCTGTTTCATCACAGAGCTTGGATGAAGGCAAATAGTTGATAGGCATAAGAGCTGTCTTAATGCTGCCTTTAATACCGCCTGTAGCCAATCCAATAAAGGCATTTTACAACTGTAGATCCACACATGTACATGTTCCTGGAACCTGAATCCTGAAGTCCTCCTTTGTGTCCTTCACATTTACATTCTACATATAATAAGAATATCACTACACCAGTGAGGTTTTGCAACCCTGTCTCCAAGAAATTATGTTTAACTAACCCTGAGTAAAAATAACTAACTTATCTGCAACAGCAAAAATGTTTTGAAGGGAACATAATGCTACCTGCGTCACATTTTTAATCTACATAATGAGGAAACATTGTTAAAGTACAGGTGTGGAGGTTTTAGTGGCATCTAATGGTAAAGTTGCAGAATGCAACTAGCTGAACACCACTCGCATCTGTATTTGACAACCTCAGAATGAGAACAGGCTGTGAAGTGTGTAGTAGAAACTACAGTGGCTGCGAAACATAAAAGGCCCTATCTAGAGCCAGTGTTTGGTTTGTCCCTTCTGGGCTACTATAGAAACATGTTCAAAATGCCTGACTCCATGGAAGGCGACCTGCGGCCTATAGATAAAAACAGCTCATTCTAAGGTAACAAAAACACAACCACTTATTTTTAGGTGATTATAAAGTAATGAAAACATACCTATGAATATTATATTCCATTTCTGACATCAGATCCTCCTAAATGTTACACACTGGACCTTTATGGAGGTTGAATGTTGTACAAAATTGAGCTACAGCACACCAGACTCCTTCAACAAAACCAATCGTTTTACCTTGCAGATAACTGTAAAACACACTGAAAAACAAAATAAAACTCACCAAAACATCTTTGTTAGTCTTTCCACACTTATAAAAATCACCAACTCTGGTTTGGTCGAAATTAATCCTTAATTCACAGAGTTATTCACACTACTATGAAGGAAAATCCGTGGACAAATAGGCTTTAGGCTACATCATTTCTGCCATTAGGAAGATTTTTGTTTTTTGTATTACTTGTTCAAAACCCTATTATTTTTTTATTTTTTTTGGTCCATTCTAATAGAGGGACAATCTGAACACAATAAAACCATGGAATAGTAAAATTAACAATGTATAGTCCTAGAAGACCAGTTTGTTCTTTTCTCATGAATGGTTAACTAATATCAGTGAACAAAGTGAGGCTTTCAAACACATATTTTGAATTTATTAAAATTAAAATTAAAAATGTTATTTGCAGAATTAAGTTTGTCCAAAGTCTCCTAAGGTAAATATTCTGTACATAATCAATACGCTGTAGTATAAGCTGATTTTGTCATTAGAGAGTCAAATAGGAGCATTCATTTCCCTGTTTTTTGGCAGCCATAAGAGCTGGTAGAATAATCTAAATATTGAGGAAACATGCTTTCTTTTTGTCACCTGCTCAGCAGCTCTAAAAACTGTGGCCACCTCGATCTCATGAGGTTAATGTTGTTCACGTGTACACCACGTCAGAGCGAGTCAGCATCAAGTTGGACATAAATCTAACCGCCATGCATTGTGCGGCGATCAGCAGTGATCAATTCTGCGCAGGATGCCTGCCTCATCTCGAACGAGACTAACATAAATGTATGAACGACAGAGCAGCTGTTTTATGCTTGTAACACAATCCAAAACTTCTGGAAATCCAAAGCCATAAATATAGATTTCTTCTCTCTCAAATGTATCCAATTAGGAGTCACCTTAAGAACAATCAAACTAAATTTCCATTTAACCATATCATCACCATTAGAACAAAATACTAGACACATAAAAGTTCCTCCATTGTGGAATGCAATGTATGAAATTATAGAAATTACATGAATGTCATAATCTCCTGGCATCCCAAAAACCTTTATACACTTATATTTTAATCTAATTTACTCTGTCCCCATGCTTAGTTCCTTATTTTTATTGAATTATTATTTTAATGGCTCAACTTTTGTTTTTATTGTCAACAATATCTATTGTGTTGTTACTTCCTGTGAGTAATTGATGGTTAAATGTGACCTTTGTGTAAACTGAAAACACCCTTTCTCAGGAGGTGTGATTCTCTTTTGGACAAGAAACCTTACTTGACAGCACTGGGTTTGTCTCTTTTCTTATAATTAAAGTTGGTTTCTTTCCTGATGATGTTGACCACAGAGGTCAAGGAAGTGTTTAGGAAAGGACAGAGGATTCCACTGTCAGTTACTGGACTGGACTGAGGATCTGAACAGGTTAAAACTAAATGAGAAATTCTTATTCCTAATCCTAAAAGTTAGAAAGAAAATCTTAATAAATCCAGTGGAGGGTTTGTTTCCTCTACAGGTTTCTGGTTGTGATGCACATTGACGGGTCTCCTCTCCTTCTCTCATCCAACATCATGTCTCATCCCGATATGTCATCAAACTGGCGTCAGACACTAAACACTTAAAGCAGATGTCCTGTCTGCCTTGACATTAATATACTCATTCCGTGCAGGGAAAGGCATCTTCCTGGCTCTCCCCTGATTCTCATTTCCCTTTTCCACTCTTGTCTCATCCATTTGAACAGAAACCTCTGTGTCAAGCATCTTAACCTGAATGGGGGAAGCAATCCACCTCATTACCACCTGCAGTGGCTTTGAGCTACACGACATCTGGGATGTTTGAGGATGAAACCCTTAAATGGAAAAAAAGAGACTGGAGAGAATAGATCAACTGGGACGTTGAGTGCGAGGAGACGGACTGAATCTTTTTTTTACCTTCAGGCAAATCCTCCTAATATTACAATACAAGTTGACTGACTTTTCAAGATCTAAAAAAATGAGTATAAGGAGCAAAATGTAGGAGAGCCTATTAGAAATAAAGTCACATATTCACCTCCAGATAACCTCCCCTGACAATATACCAACGTTCACGCAACAACAAGACAGTGTGGCTACATGAAAACTTTTTAAATCATCCAAATGTCAAGAATCTGTCAAAACACGTCCTTTCAGGCAGAGGATGATGAAAGTTAGGAGGATGGTGGTGGTGCAGCAGCTCAGATCAGGCTGAGTTCAGAGGTTGGTTTGTTGGGAGAGGGAGCGGTTGTTCAGATGAGAAGGAATAACAAGATCACCACGACGCAACGGCACAACATCATTAGAATCTACCTTCGAGATTGTTTCTGTCAGGGAAGATTTTGGAATCATGCACTGAGGCACGTCATCGAGAATCATGTTCAGTGCCATTAGAGAACTCTGTCCACTTGTGTTCACAACAAAATCCTTTTCATGACCACAGAATGCTTACAGTCTGAAGCAAAGCCATTTTAAATAATTTGCTAGATGGGACATTTGACCACCTGAGACAAGAGGACCGCTTATATTGTCGGGATTTGGACAGGAAAGGAAAACCCCATGAGTGGAGGCTGGAAGGAATGACAGTTGTTTGTTCAATAATAAATACATCAATTATTCAGGATGGCTGGATGGATGGATGGATGGATGGATGGATGGATAGATAGATCATGGTCTAGGTCTAATGCAGCAGTGTGTTGATCAGTCTCCAATAATCAAACTGCAGCGGTTTCGTGTAAATTGGCAGTGATTCTAAAAACTACTCACTATCTTTCTGAAAAGCACAGCTGTCACAGAGTATTAATGGCGGCTTTTTCAACATGCACAGCAGCAGCTGGAACTGACCCACCTGAATGTAACGCAGCCATTGCTAACATGATTAATTACACCTGTGTGTGGGCAGTCCTGTGTGAGAAAGGTCGGCTGGGTCACTGGGATTGACCGACATTATCAACCACCTGATCTGATGAAGGTTCCTCACAGCACCAGCATGATTTTTTTCTCCAGACAAAGGTATAGAGTCAACCTTTAATCTCTCTCTCTCTCTCTCTCTCTCTCTCTCTCTCTCTCTCTCTCTCTCTCTCTCTCTCTCTCTCTCTCCCCCTCTCCCTCCCTCCCCTCCCTCTCTCCCTCCCTCTCCTGATGCCCAGTTGATGTACGGTGAGGATCCTTCTGGGGCCCACTGAGCCAACCCCATTCTGTCAGTGTCAGGGAACTGAAACAGCCCCTCTCTAACCCCTCCGGACTGGTGGGGCCCGGGGACGCTGAGGACCAGAAACAGCTTGTCACAATCAGCAGCTTCAGGCTTTGTTAGCATATAGATGTGGACCAGGACAAGGAAATACATTTGTCTGAAGGGACATATAGGCCATTATTTCCAGGTCTGCTAGAGGGCGCTGGTGGCGGTTAACCTTTTCTTTTTCTTTCTTTTTTTTGCTACATGGGGGTTAGGGATAGGGATAAGTTGCGATGGCAATAATTAACACAAATTCAACTAATTCCCATTGTATGCAATCTTTCAATTGTGGCCAAACACCTCAAATTTGATTAATCGTGCACAAAACATTTGGTCATAAGTCACCAAGCTCACTTCCTTGTTTTCAGTTGTGAAGATGCAGACCATGCAGACATGTGCACCCTGAGCATCTCATCTTTACCCTGTCCAAACAGTGCGACTTTATTCCCACTTTTATACTCACAATTCAACTGTAATCAAAAAGTACATGTAGTAATATTTTGTGTACAAAAAAAAATCGATTTGTACTTTTAACTTAGCCGAACTTAGTGTAATTAAGGAAATGAGTTGCCACACATATTTTGAGTTTATTAGATCAATGTTTCTGAGTTGTGGTCAATTAAATAACTGGAATGAAAAATAATGAGTGTATTGAACATGAAATACTGTGTTTTTATACTTAAAATTATTAAGTTCTGTTAATTTATTTTAATGAGTGGGGTGAATGAATATTGTGAGTTGCATATACTAAAAATATTTGAGTTGGTTTGATTTGAGTGTATACGTGTGTGACTGTATGTGTGGCGGACTCCAGGAACAATAGGCAGTGCTTATGCTGGTGCTAATTGGGATCTGAAGAAACAAAAGAAAAGGAAATGCAGCTTTAAATCTGTTGCACACTGTTCAAGCTGAAATCCACAACGAGTCTGAGACACGATGACATTTTGCTCCTTAACAAAAGGAAAAGAAAATCTGATGACAAGAGGAGGATGAGTTTCACTGGCTGTACAGATCATCATGTTTTTACACTGGAATAAATGCACAAACATTACTACAATACATTACTATCCTAGGTGGTGATACGTTTGTATCTGTCAAAGATACGGACCATATGCAGAAGATTACAGACTAGCTTCTTTGACAGATAGATCATATTAACTCATTGGATCTTTCCAGATACAGGCCCTTTCTGTAAGTTCATTGTACCAATCCCATTCAGTTAATTGAAGTTACACTCACATGCAGCATTTCTCCAAACCTATTCAAAATGTGTGAACAGAATTTATCTGAATAAAGTAACTTTTAAAAAATTAAAAAGATATACAGCATTATAAAGCTTACATTTTTGAAATGATATAAAGTCAACTTCAATAAAATGAGTCAGTAGCACAAACTGGAATTATATCACCTGTACATAAAATACTGCACATATTTAAGTCAAAACAACTGCTTCAACAATTGTTTTTGAGTTGGGTTTAATTCATGTGAATGAATCCAGTTTTTTTGGAGGATTCATTTATTTGAACTTGCTTCTTTTATTAAGATGTTTTGTCAGGTTTTACAGTGTGCCTTTTTAAGGATTTTAATGTGACATTTATAGTTTTTTGTGGTAAAAACACATCAGACATATTTGTTTATGTTATAATACAGGTCTGGAGATTTTTTAGTAAGTAGGGGGTTAGAACAGATCTGTGTTCACCAGCCTTTTGACTTTCTATCGAGGAATCAGCCAACACCTCAGTGTCTCACAGCAGGATGGAGACATTCTTACAGTACAGCATATCTTCCCTTTTCTTTTATGTCCTTTCATTTCCTTTGCTGCTCCTCCATTATTTAAGACATGTCCTAGACCACATTTCAAAATAAAATGTTCACTCTATTTTACAATTACTTTTATTAAAACTGCATATATATATGCCGTACACTCCTCATTTATAGCTTCACTGATAAAATATTTCCTCAATTAAGCATATTTTCTTTAAAAACATCAGCATTTTTACCAAGAAACTATCATCGGTACTTCTATACCTGCTGAGCAGTGTTGGTGTACAGTTTCCATGTGCTAATATTAGATTCTGCATATAAAATGACAATATTGTTAAATGATTCCTGTCCGTTCTTTCCTCTTCAGGCCTTATTAAAAGAACCTTTCTTCAAACCACAATCAGTGCTCCCTCTCTCTATCTTTTCTTTGTTGTCAGTAATATCCACGCATTCATGTGATCTCAGAGTTGCGCTCTCCGGAGCTCTCCAAGGCACTCAGAATAAATCCTGGTACTGTTGGTTACTGCACCCCCACGCACTTCTACACCCACAGCACATGCAAATTCCTCCTTAGGAATAAAGAGTTGCTCCGTGCACGTTAAAGCCGCACAATGCTGATAAAAAAAAACATGAGGAAAAGTCTAAGATGGATTTAAAAAATGACACCAAACTACGCACAAGAATATCAGAGCCCCTGAGAAATGTCAAGACGGAAAAAATGACTTTAATACTAAGCATCTAAAAATGTGTAAATATGTGAATGCAGACGGATGGAGGACAGGTGGGGGGGGGGTTCGGGTGCTTACCTGCAGGAGACGGTGATTTCAATCTTTGTCGCAGGTACGGTGGAGTTGAGTGGGTCGAAATCCCCGATTGTCGCCATGGCTGAGGGTTTTTTCTTTAAAAATCACTTCTTCTGGATCCCTGAAGTTCTCACTTATATTACAGCTCTGATTCTCCCGTGGCTGTACCGTGCTCGTTCCATCCACCCGAGACTGAGAGACGGAGTGAATCGGCCGGCTTCGGTAGTAGTAGTTGTTGCTGCCGACGGTCGCTGGAGCGCAGTTGAGGGTTAGGAGGCATACCTGAGGATGAGGCTTTCATTCATGGCGAGAGGGGGAGAGAGAGAGAGACACACACACACACACACACCGGAGCTACAGACGCGGATCTAGAAGCTCCTCGTTTCTCTCCATCCATCGCCAGGTGGAGGCAGAGACCTCCACAAGTTCTTCTGTTCTGCAACTTGTGGTCTGTGTATGGAAGGTAATTAGTGCCATAAAACGAGCAGGCGGAGGAGAGGCGTTTAAGGCCAACAGAGCCCTATTGTGAGCCCTCAAATGTTGAGTACTCCAAATCTTTATGTTAGAAATGTACAGTATGGGTCCCCATTTAGAAACTGCCAGGAACTTATTTGCATATGTTGGGGAATTAGAAAGATGTGAAAAGCACGCAGATTTAAAAAAAGCCAGGTAGGTAGCTGCTGACACCTAAATGAAATGAAAATATATAGCCAGATATAGAAGATGAGACATAATAGCAAGGCTAAGACTGTGATAGACTAGCTTGCTTCATCGAATCTGTGTTGAGGTTGGGTTGATTTTTAGGTCATTTATTTTCTAAATACATAAGCACAGAGGCAAAAACAACAACAAAATGCTGCTCAGCAAAAAACACAACTGAAGAAATTTGAATTAATGTTACGTCTGAACATTCACACCAATGACATTGAGCTTTCTTGATTCCAAAATGCAGGTCCAATGTATTTAGCATATAAATAACCTCAAAACTGTCTCAAAATTAATTAATCAAAATCAGCCCACTGGGAGCTGAAATATGGCCACTTCTGGTTTAAACAGCCATTTGGATTATTTCAGAAATGGATTCAGCATCCTCAATAACCCTCAAGCGTTTCATCGACCAATCACAATTCATACTTTGCAGTCACGTGGTTACCATGGATACCTGGCGGGCAAGAAACCCCGATTTCAACTGTCTATTATAGTACATTTCGAGTGAAGTAGATTTAATAGACGTAATTGAAGTCAGAAAACAATCACAGTGATCTTGATTTTGGATATGGACGTTTATTTAGATTGACAAATTCCATACCAGGACTTGAATTACAGCGTGTTATATGTCAAATCACATGAGGAAATTATTGCCTTGGTCTTTCCGTTCAGTACGTAGTACGACGTTACGACGTACAAAAGAATAAAAGCATTTATTTTGATGGGTGGGCCATGTTGCAAAACCTCGTAGATAATTACAACACCAGAACATTGAATTAAACAATGCAATTGTTGTTAGTTTTAATTTACTTGGGTGAAAGCAAGCGCAGCGCTGTTTCTCTGCCTTCGCTGAATGAATGCCAGGGGAAACACCAACGTCCTGGCAAGATCCTTGATTAGTTTACTGGGTTTCGTTGCTGGAGAACGATGTTCTTGCCCGCCAGCCAGTAGTTGTGACGTCACGTGCAAAGTATGAATTGTCCTCAACAACTTGTAGAAATAAAGACTAGTCCTACACGTAAATGTAAGCATATTAAGATGTAATTGGACTAAGGTTCTGTAGATGGCTTAGCTTGCTAACGTTAGTTCTATAATACATTTACAGACTACTAGATCTTATTTTGAAACTTCTGTTGAGAAACACTAACTAGCGAATGTTATGTTAAACCAGATGTTGACAGTTACAGTTCAGCAAGAAAGGTGAAGAAGAAGGGGGTGTTCCAGTCAGCGAAAACGGGAACCCCCACCAGCACGAGACCGCCCATTTGTGGCTGCAGTTGGATGATATTGGTAAAATGAGCAATTTGGATGAATTTGGAGCAGTTTTCTTGATATTTTTAGGGAGTTTTTATACCATTCCCTGTCTCTATTATGTTTTTTTGTTTTGTTTTCTTTCTTTCAACAGCCATACATAAATAATAGTTTGTTTTTTTGACAAATTCAGTGTTTTCTTCTCATTGTTTTATTAGCTTTTTGGCTGATTTAACAGCCCATTTTTCTAATGCAGGACAAATCAGAAAGTGAGGAAATGAGTGAAAATAGCTCGTGTTCAGGTCTTCACTGTGCTCTTATCCTGTGTGATTTTTTTTAAGTTTGAGGGATGTAGTGGTATACGGATTGCAACGGTGCTGTTTAAGAAAAAAAAGGCGTGCATGATTTAGTTATTTGTGTACACAAATTAATCAATTCATGCTCTCAGTTTAATATCATATATATTTGCCTCCTCCGCACTCTTGTATCGGGGCGGCAAACACCTTTGGTGCTGTTTTATCAATTCAAAGTCACCTGGCAAGATGGCAGAACTGAGTTGGGAAAGGGAAAATAATTGGCATGTAAGGGTGACAGAAAATGCTCAAAGCTAAAAGAGGAATCGGAGGAGAAAGAGTTTGATGAGCAAAGACAGGAGACGCAACAAGAGGGCCGTGACAGAGAGAAGGAAGAGGAACATAAAGCCACAGAAATGTAAAATAAACAGTGAAAGCAGAAGAAGGAAGACACTGAGAAACCAGACCAGACCCTCTCCTTTGTGGCATTAATCCCCCCTCCTACATTTCCAGGGCCACTACACCTTCCATAAGCAGCAAGTACAAGTTAAACCCATCAACAGTTGATTAGTTAAGATAAATATTTTATGTATGAATAATTCATGAACCACTGAAACATTTTAGTGCTCACACCTCCGAGGCAGCGGGAGGATGTAGTTGACTGGGTTCAGGCCAGGTTCCAGCAAGCACCTGCTCCGTTGCAGTATCACTGTGTGGGTTGACCTCTGACCTCCACATTTAAAAAGGACCTAAGAGAGACTTTTACCACAGAAATTTTTGTCTTTTTTTCTATTAAAATATGACAATGCATTTATCTTAACATTCTGAATTTAATCAGAGCTACAAAGTGTGAATTTGAACGCTCCAGTTATATAACTGGCAAATGAGAATTCTGTGTCAAATGTAGTGTGACTGCATAAAGCAAACTGTACTTCGTCTCATCTGTGTTAAGAAAGACCACTTAACATCAGCTCAGCCGCTAAGGGAAGTAGATAGTATGGTGTAAATAGTTAATATATCTCACCATGGATGATAATGAATAAATCACAAGTATAAAGCTACTTTTATATGCTGAAGCTAATTCATTTAGAACGAAATAAGCAAGCCGCAAATACATTCTCTTTTTTCATTTATTCACAATTGCCACTTACTGCTCAGTTCACCTTTCATTGTAGCCTGCCAACAATTAAGAAATCAAAGGTAGAATTACTTAAAAATGCATCAACTGTACAAAGAAGAAAACTTTGAACATCAGGACGAGTGCAATGCAGCATTTTAATAAAAGAGATTCTGAAATAAAAATTAACTTGTAAAAACAAATAAAACCATTATATGCCGCAATTGAGAGAAATGCAAAACAAGTGAGCGAAAAAGTGACAGACTGAGTGAGTTTTTGGAGAGTATTTGAAAGTAACTCAGAATATGTAATTTCAGCTATGTGAAAATGACAGTAATGCTTTTGTGAGTGTCCTGTGATGGTTAACAGCTACAGGCAGACTGTAGAAATGATGCCAAAATAAAAACAAATGATATGAAAGCTTGACTGAATTACAGCTCCTCTTCAGAAAAGGTTTCTTACCAAGAAAGCTGAAAGAGAGGAGGCCATGCCTGAAAGTCTCAAATAAAGCTGGACAGATTGTTCTTTGTGTAGGATTACAAAATTAAACCACTTTGACAGCCCAGGCAGATACATGCGGTCATGTGAACCAAATACAAACAAATTCCTTACAATGTCAAAGAAAAAAAGGGATAAAGACTGATGTGGCTTTAAAAATAGTTTAGCAAATGTGTTTTTGTGGTATAAAGGAAGCCGAATTTGGCTTGGAATCTATAGCAGAACACCAAATCCTGCCAGTAAAAAGACGGTTGCTTATTTAAATTCTTTCTGAGAGTGAGATGTGAAAATCAATACCACTGTTGTGTCTGTGAGTGAAACGCAGAGCTGGAGCCTAACCTAGCATAAAGTCTAGAAACGCCTCACGACGTCCAATCTGAAAAACACACCGAAAAACACCTCTAAAACTGACTGATCAACAGGTATCTCATCTTTTAACCCATACTTGAACAGAAAAGTAAAAATCCAGAACTAACAGGCTAACAGATTAACTGTTGTTCATCAAGAAATATTACACCACCAAAATCCCTGAAAATGTCAAATTGCCATTTTTACATTTCTGTTTGTGTGTGGATTCAGTAAACTAGATAAACACGTTAATGAATGAGCTTTAGAGGTGTTGATATGCATGTTTTTGAACTTTTGAAAAGGCAGAGCTAGCCGTTTCTCCTTCAGTCTTTATGCTAATGTAGGCTAAACATGTCCCAGCTCTAGCTCTGCACTAAGACATGATATTGGTGACAATCTTCTCATCTTACTATCGGAAAGAAAGTGAGTACTCTCCCAAATTCCTACTTGAATTATTCCTTAAAATCAATAAAATCCTCTTCAGCTACAGTCTCGTTCAAAGGCAGAAATGAAAATCTCTTTGTGCCTTAAATCTGGGTGTGAATGAAAAATGTCAACCTAATCAGTTTGTCTATAAGACTCAACAGCTTTATGTTACTGTACAACTAAAAAAGACTTATAGTCCTTCAACAAAGTGAGTGATAAAGGGGCAATCCCAAAAGCTTCATTGCAAAGCTAATGCTGCTAATGCTCTACAATCAAAACTTTTATTAACAATCTGCTGCAAACACCACAAGCTCTTGAAACCATTTAAGTAACAGAAATACACCTGAAACTGGATCAGAAGTAGTAGAGGTCTGATCCAGCGTTACTGAAGATAAAAAAGGCACAACAAAAGGTCCTGAGGTACAGCAGCCGTCAAAACCGTTTGGCAACACCGACAAGCTAGTTTCAAATAAAATCTCTCAACAGAAATCTCTGAAGAAAATTACTTTAAAGTGTGAATCTAGCTGAGAGTGGCCCAGGTAGAAATGTCGGTCTAAGTGTGACCTGAAAGTACAGCTCACGTGTTTCTGAACAGTTGTGTGGTAACAGCTGGGCGGAAATCTCAGCACAGGCAGGAATCACGTGGACCTCGCTTCACTGGAGTCCAACAAGAAAGGACGTTGGAAAGGCATTCGGTTCACAGGTTTGCTACCACAATGCTCAGTGCCTCTTGTGCTACCATGTCAGTGCTACTGAAGAAGAAGAAGAAGGAAAAAAAATGACCGGATATGAACTCAAGTAAAGGATATGACATTAGACTGGCGAGATGAAAAGATCGTTGCTTCATCTTCTGCTCTTCGAGGCCATTCAGAACAGTCCCTGTGGATGTTTAATCCTTAAAACTTATTTTATGAAGAAAACATTTTGTAATATAACTTGAAAGTCATCTAGTTCAAGGATAGGATCAGATTTTGTTTAAGGCATCTACCTCACATACCATATGTACGTCTGCTGGTCGCTGTAATCATCCCTTCTGTCCATACAGGCTGTGAAGAGATAACTTTGTAGTGTACCCCGAAATAGGGCCAAAAATCACATTTGGTTGCATCTCACACCTCTATATAATGACGGAACTTTTTGCCCAGCATGCAAGTATGACCACTCCTAACCACTATAAACACTTTTGCCTTGTGTGTTCTGGTTCGGCCAACCCTTCTTACAAACTAGTTTGTACACTTGAGTTCCCACTGAGGCTTCAAGGTTTCAGTATGCTTCAAACAAAGTGCTTGTTGGATCATTGAACAGCATCCCATAAGTCATTCGGGGTGCTGCGTCCGGCAGTTTCTATAACTTTCTGAGACCCACGATCCTTCCACTTCACACAGTGATTGACAAGGTGTGCAGAGGTGAGAAAGTAGGCAGGTTTTGAACTTTTTTTGCAACACCATGAATGCCTTCAACAAGAAACTGAAAAGTGTGCACCCTTATCCCCATTTTAACATTCCCTTAGACGTGTTTAGACAACACTTCATACAAACTAATTGTCAGATTCACACTGTAAGGCTTTAAGGTTTCAGTATGCCTAAAAAAAAAGTACATGTGGCATCATCAATCAGCACATGATACCCCTTATCCCGAGTCAGATTAGAGGCGCTGTGTCTGGCAGTTTCTGTAACTTTCTGAAACCTTCAATCCAGCCACTTTACATCGTGATTGGGTCCCTCACAAGACCATGAATGCCTTCAACTAGAAACTGTCCTTTATCCCAATTTGAACATTGCCTCTTGCCCTTCTACAACACCAGGCCTCTTCATCCAGTAGTGTGGCCTTTCAGAAATGGTGTCAATACTTTTGCCTTTACACGTGGTCAGACATGTTGTATAACTGTTTGTTTCAAGTATGGTGAACCCTTAACTCCAAAGGGATTTGGCCAAGACTGAAATTCCTTATCAAGTCACAGAATATGGACAACACCTGGACAAAGCACTAACTCAAACTTCTGAAGCTTCATATTAGCTTAACGTGGACTGCAGATACAGTACAGTTGCACTACAAAGGAATGTCTTCAATCCCAGAGTGGACAGAAGGAATTACTACAGCAGCCAAAAACTCCTTCAATGTACATATGGCATGCGAGTACTGCATTAAGACAGACTTTTAAAAATTCAACCTTATCCTTTAACTCTAGACCCCAAAGCTAGATAGATATTTATAGATAGATATTCCAATTTGAATTTACTGTGCCAGATTAGAAACCAAAAACCTTGGTACCATTTCTGTCAGAACACAATAAGTGCTGTATTTATCTCTTCTTCCAAATCCACCTGAACAAAAGAACTTTCCACTGCTTGGGTCAGTTAAGAATAGCAGCACAAAACAACAGGACTAAAAACATATCGCTTCCTGTGCGTGGGACGGTCACTGCAAGGACTTAAAAAAATTATGAGCAGATTAAGGAAGAACAGAGGAAGGAAGAATTCTTTATATTCTGCCTGTAACAGGCACAGACCCCATGTTCTCAGCCACTTACATTTCATTATCCCTTTTTGATACTGTGGCTGAAACCATTTCCCTCCCTGAATGTGACAGATGAACTCAATACACAAGATTAAAAGTCCAGAGAAAACTTGGAGGATCACAGAAAAAATTCAATCCGGACATGTAAGGTTTAAAAACAAAACCAAAGTAAGTTTAAAAAAAAAAAAAAAAAAAAAAAAAGAAATGAATGCTTCACCCCTGCACTGAACAGAGATGTTTGGCACTTTGTCGTACTGAGTCCAGATGTGTTGAATCGTCTGTTGATGGATGGATGGAAGAAGGAGGAGGGACTGAAGTCACATTGAGAGGGTTCAGACAATGGCGTTTGTGCCCCGGAGGCCTACCCCGCGGGCGAACTGCTCCAGCAGGCCGGAGATTGCACCGGAGGGGCTGGGTGCCGAGGACTTGAGGCCCACAGTGGAGCTGTAGGCCGCCAGGAAGACTTCCCGCACCGCCTCCAGACGGGCCTGACGCTCAGAGGGGAAGGGACACCTGAAGAGGAGAGAGAAAGGGGGGAGAGGAAACAAGAGGGAGGAAGATAAGAAGACAGGAAGAAATAGAAGGTTAGGAAACTGAAGAAATCAGCAGAGGAAAAGAACAGAATGACGCAGGCAGAGGCAGTTTGGATCACTTGGGCCACAATGTACTCGTGAATTAACCATCACAGAGCTCACACACTCATCATCACCATCTCTCTGCTCCTCTCCCATCGTCCCAGTTCCTCTCACTTCCTCCGAAATAAGATGGATAGACGTTATTTGCCTTTTCGTACTGCAAGTGACGCTGGCGGGACACACTTAATTTGGCAGTCTGATCAAGCAGATTAAAATGTGTTCCCTGCTGGGAGCAGAGAGTAGGAGGATGAGTCAGAGGGAGAACCCGGTGGAAAATTCATCTCCCTCAATTCTCCCCCTCCACTCAGTGGGGGGAGAGATCAGGGACAGAAACTGATGGTCTTTTTTTTTTTTTAAACACATACATTCCCTTAAATAAGAATACTGACCAAGATATGTACAGAGGTAGACATTATACAGTTAGAAAAATCAAGAGCTCTCTGTTAGACACACACTGTTTCTATGTTCCTCAAACATATATTTGGTGTATATTTGGCACTTTTGTACTGCAGTATTTTGTTATTTATAGGCTGGCGTATATGCCAATACGGCACACACGGAAATGCCATATGCCACAAAAAAAGATCTGTATTCTGCAATCATCATATGGTTGTTCTCATTTGCTGTTTTTTTATCACAGCTCATGCACGTGTTACCCAGGCAGTCATTCTGTGCCTTGTGGCTATAGTGGCATTTAAAATGAGTATTCGCACACTTAGATACAACAAAAGGTTATCTCCTTTAACTTCATGGTCACACAGCCTCTGACTGAGACTGGTGACCAGTGGTTTCCAAATATTTTCATAAGATGTACCTCCCAGCCCAGTCCAATTACCTCAAGTACATCTACATTAACACCACCATTTATGTTATTTGAATCAATTTCAAACTGGGTGTGATTTAACTATTAATCCTATTTGGATATACTAGTGGATGTTACAATATTTTATTTTTTTTGTTTCAAGAAGGCCTTGCAAACCACCATAAAGCTTTGGTGACCCCCAGTGGTTGGGAATCACTAGCGAATGTTCTATATGGAGAGAAAACCCATCATCCAGTGACAGGAACTTGCTAAATTGATCATACCATGGACACCATTCAGGATGAGCTCAGTTTACTTAGTGAGAACAACAGGAAAAGATGCACAGGGTTTCCTTAGTACCTGAACCACCTGTCACATACAAGACTGAAAACTTGTGTTTTCATTAATAGAGTTCCAACAGAAAGCCTGAGCAGAGGGACAATAATGGATGGGTTGTACATCGGGTCACTTACATCCGTCCACTGGGTCCTTCATCCTGAAAACTGAAGGGCAGGGGGGAGTCGTAGGCAGCAGCGACAGCAGACGAGGTTGAGGAGGCTGAGGCCAGAGGTGGAGGGAAGTGAGCGTGGTCGTGGATGCTGCCACAACCAGAAACTATCTGCCAGCTCCCATACTCTGTAGAGAGGGAGGAACCTGACCGAGTGTAGTCTGCTGCTAACCTGAGAGACGGACAACAGAGAGAGTTTACAGGTAGAGTCCTACCTGTAAGCAACCAGGTATTCACAGGTCTTCCATACTGCGTAATGATAATAAGCAGATAACAAGTCGAGCAGTTGCTTTCAGAAAAGACAGGAATGCATTTGTGGTTCTAGGCTGGAAGGTTCTACTAATCTTAACTCCTATTTCAATTATTCATCACAAAGACTGAGTTGGGATGTCTGGCTATATATAACCCCCCCCCCATTTTACACTTGTTTTTTGTCTTTACATAAATGTTACCATCAGCCTTTTGTTTCTTGATATGTCAACGTTTCCAAGACACACTAGTTGATTGTGCAGTTTTTAATACAATATGAAATATCATTTAAGCAGGGGTCAAAAAGGGGTCCTTTAAGGAAAAAGGTTGAGAACCACTGATGTAGCCCAATATCACAAATAACGAATTTGCTTCAAGGGGCTTTACGATTTGGATAAGGAAAAAAATAGTTTATACTAGTATAATATAACTAAAAGGTATATTAGTCCTAAAGTATGTTTTAATGGTGTGAGGTTTTCATCTTATTTCAGTAATTCGTGGGATAATTTGAATACATAAAATTTGAGCATGGCCAAATAATTGTTTCATATCCAGTGCTGAACATTAGAGGAAGAGACTCTCTGATTGCCCATGCATGAGCTGCAGGCTCTGTTGGTTCACTGGTTGGTCTGCAGGGTGAGAGCACAGTGCCTCTGGTGATCATCCAAAATTTACATTACTCAACTTAAGTGTGTATAAAAATAAGATGGCACGCAAACTTGGGACTGGCTGATGGAGTTGTGCCGTCTCACTCACCTTCTTCCGGGGACAGCCAACGGGCTGCTGCCAGTGCGTGTGACACCGTGTTCTGACTGGTTGGAGGAGGAGGAGCTGGAAGACCTGGCCTCGTTGAGTGGATGGGAGAGGTGCTCTTCCAGAGGGTTCTGTTTATTCCAAACAACCATCTGAGGAGAGGAGGTGGTGCCTTTTCTCCTGAGGAGAGGAAGAACACATCAACATCCAGAGGAGGAAGAGGAAGACTGTATGCAGTAGGTTGTGATGGAAGTTTACCAAATGGATGTTGGCCTTGATGGAAATAAGAAAACTAGCTTTGTACTGATTGAAGGTTATTTTGATTCAACCAGCTTGAAATGAATAATTCCATGAAAATTAACCGACATGGAAACGTGACTGGTTTGCTCCTTCATTGATCTAAATCAGTCCAATTGTGGGGCTAAGGCCCTGAAAGCTGGACATTAGCGCTGCATGAAAAAACACAGGACAGTCATTTACTTCATTGAGACCACTGTGTTGACAAAGAGGGGGTCAGATGCAGACAGCCAAAATTCATAATTTTTTTTTGCCAAAGTGCCACCTGGCAAAACCCTATGTTAGAAAGTCAAGTAGAAGTCAGCTTAAGCGCACATTCATGCTTGATTTTGCAACCTAAACAGTGTATTTCTCCTTTTCAGATAAAATAAGCACTGATGGTCTAAGCACTGAACCCTCACCGATTTAATTTGACCTCATCTGTATTATCACTGGAAGTATCTGAGTGCAGAGACATTTCTCATTATATTTCAGTTTAATGAACTGGAGTTTGCTGTTCTCTCCCTGTAAAAAAATGACTTGCAGATTCCTTGCTTCTTTGTTTCTGATTCCATTGTCCTCAGCATTTTAACATCACAATGCAATACAGTGGTTCCCAAAACCTTTTTCCTTAAGGGACCCCTTTACTATCATTGAGTAAACTGTATTTTCTGGATATTTCATACTATATTCAATGGATAACAATAAGTAGAGAACAACTGATAAACTGTACAATGAACCCACACAGTTAACACAATAACTGCAGGAACTTTTTATACAATTCTGTCTGTATTATATATTTTTCTTAATCATTTTTAACAATTATACATACTAATAGACTTCTTTTTTGACACTTCAGACTTCCCTGATGCTTGGCTATTGTTCTATTAGTTCTTTGGTTGTTTGAACATTTCTAATGCAGGACGAGGCTGTTTATCAGAGAGTGAAGGCTCTGTGAATGTAGCTTGTGTTCAGCTCTTCAGTTAAGATCTTAAACAATAATCTATACTTTAAAAACAACTATTTAATTTAGTTTTCTTCACAGAAATGAACAAAATGCTGATATATAGGTCTACTGTGTATATGGTTTGCTTATGCCCCTTAAAATCAAGACGGCCTTGCAACCCCCTGTGAAGCTTTGGCGACCCCTAGTGGGGGATCCACACCCAGGTGGGAACCAGTGCCTAAAAGGGTAATGTTGGTATTTTTCAACCTGGATTTTATTTTCTAACAACACGTTTTGAATTTGTTCCAGTATTGAGTGAGAGCGCTGCAGCTGCGAAATGAGAAACATGATCCTTGCAAGCAATTGCACACAATCAAAATACACCATCAAAGTGCTTGTTTTTGCTACTGACTGGCTCAGATTGTTATTATAAGTGTCTGGCAACACAACCGTGCAGAGAAATGAAAAATGTTCTGTTCCTTTTGCTTGGTTTACTGTGGGTATAACCAAGTCTCGTTCAAAAATCTCAGGAGAGGTGGTGTTCCTGCGGGTGCTACGACCCAGTTCCCACAGAGTAGATTTCACAGACTGGATCAAGCAAAAGGTTACCGAAAAAATAAAAATGTTCTGTGGGGTCCTTTCCATAATGTTGTCAGACATTTACAGTAACAATACGAGGCTTTTCATAGACTAATGCTCGTTTTTCATCGTCTCACTGGCACCTGTAGCATGTTATATGTTGCTGTGTGTGCTGGTGTTCATGGAAAGGCTCAAATTTTAAACACATACTGATGAAATATGAATAATAAACATGTATCCGTCAACTTTGCAAAACTAATATTTTAAAAGAAATGAATTCCTGACTTTTGTGAGCCTGTGTGATACTGACCAGCTGGAGGCCTGGGGTTGGCTGGAGAACAGGTCCACTGCTTCGTTGTTGAGGCTGGAGGTGCCGCCCGCCTCCTCAGTGATAAGGGAGAACTCGCTGCTCAGACTGGTCACACTGCCGCGATCCCTCGTCTCTGAAACCAAACACACAGCAGGGTGGTTAGTTCAGGTTCCTAACTCAGTAGACCTTCTTCTCACCAGACATTTAGACATATAGCAGGGAAAGCACAGGTGTATGAGAGCTGAAGTGAAACTAGAACTTCCAGGTTCTGTTCCATAAGGAAACTTCATTCAAAACCCCACTGACTTTGGTAACTACGCTAATAACTAAAATTGAACTAAAATTTGTAAATATTGTTTCTTCCTTGTGCAAGTTTTTCTTTTTTTTTTCCCATGGTGTGCCATTACCATAGAGGTATGAGAACCATGGTTTTGTCCTGTATACTCTTTGCAATTCAGTTAAAGCAGGTCTTACTTTGTCCCTTGCAGATGAAGGCAAGCTAGATGTTACTACGATGTACAAATGTGAAGTTGTTGTCACAGCTGTACAACCATCAGAATAAGACTATTCTCTGGTGTTGATTTAAGACTACCGTGCATCGCAACAAATAACCTGTAACAGCATGATTTGTCACTTTACGACTTAATTGTGAATATCTACAACAATAGGTTTCTGACTTCTAGACCCCAGGGGCAAGGATGAGGGCGTATTTAAAGTGCACTGATCTGTTAGTTGGGTTTAGGCATGAAAAGAACTTGGTTAGCTTTAGAGAAACATTGTGGTTTGTGTTAGAATTACTGCTTTTTAAGGTTACGGGACCTTCATCATCATGGTTACATTAATAACCACTTGATTAACGTTTGGAAACAATTCAAACACAGCAGGAGGAGAATATTTTGAAGCTGCTCCCAGTATATCTATGTTTATATATGAATCAAGTGCGCACGTTTTGCAAATCTAGGGTAACCATTTCCCATATGCCCTAGACTACTGGTTCTCAAACTATGCAAGTTGGCTCCAGTGGTACATGCAGGAAAAAAATTACATTAATTAATTAAAAACATATAAAAAGAATAAAATACTTCCACATTTTGAATGGTAATACTCACATCATTTGATTACTGAAATGTAATTTTTAGTTTTGCATTTCCTGTAATATTTTGTTTCAGTATCATCCTGCTACGAGTCACATTCATGCTCAATGCGCGAACATACAGCCATGATTAGTTATGAGGTAAAATATGATGGCAAGATAGTGATAGGAGGTAAAATCAGTGGTTCAAAAACTCTACTCTTTGTGAGAAGACTGAATACTGAATAGTCCTTGACACATAACAGCAATGTTATTGAATTCAATTCAATTAAATTTTATTTGTATAGCACCAATTCACAACAGAAGTTATCTCAGGACACTTTTCAAATAGAGCAGGTCTAGACCGTACTCTTTATAACATTATTTACAGCCAACAGACACCCAACAGTACCACCATGAGCAAGCACTTGGCAACAAGGGCAAGGAAAAACTGCCTGTTAAAAGGCAGAAACCTAGGACAGATCCTCCGGCTCTAGGTGGGTGGTCGTCTGTCTCGACCAGTTGGGGTGAGAGAGAGAGAGAGACAGAGAGAGAGACAGACAGACAGACAGACAGGTGCACAGCAACAACAGTTGTTATGTATGTGTGTAAAGCCATGTATACTTGTGAAACTGGTAAACAGTGACAAAGCAGTATAGTGAAGCCAATGCAAGGCTCTATTAAAAGTTCAAATCCTGCAGACATAAAGGTTTGTGATGCAAGATGTTTTGGATTCAAGCATTGCAATTTTCTAAAGAGATGAAAGTGCTGTGTTATCACCAAGACTCTCATTGCTTTGTCTCTGCCCTGACACTTTGTCTGCTCGCAGCACTCAGAACCTTCGTTATTCCTCATTGCATCAGACCAGTGGCAATGAACAGGGGCTCCCAATGCTGCTCAAGTACATCACCAGAACACATGATATAACAAGTTGCACTGAGATCTTAAAGAATGACACATTTAACACTTCCTACATGAGTTTGTGGCTTCTGTATAAAAATATATGCAGCTCAAAAGGAAAACACGGGAAATATTTTGTTAAATGGTTTCCACTGTTACTGGTATAATACTACCTGCGCACTAGTTCCCAGTTCCATGAAGTATCTTAATGTCATGTTTTCCTTTGATCTATGAGAATTAATAAATACATTATGTCCTGTATTTAGAATAATTTACTTACTTATAATGTGATTTTTGGTTAACTACACATAGTTCTTTAAAATCAGCGGAGCATTGTTAAATAGCCCTTTGCACTTAAGTACACTAATAAACTTAAATAAACTATAATCAGCTATTTCAAAAGGTTTTCTCTTTGCAAATGATAAAAGTGGAGTTTGAGGAGTTTTTCCTAACTGGAACACACTCTTTAAGGAAAATCCATTTCTTTCTGCTTTTATATCAAATTGTCATTTTAGCAACAAGTTAGTAGCTGACAATTTTAGCTTTAACAACACAAAACCCCAGGTATGAGCAGTCTCAGGTGACACCAACAGGTAGCTGGCTAGCACTTTTTTCAAGGACCTTATCCAGGAGTTTTCTTGCCAATACGAGAAAGCACTTTCTCACAAATGGTCATATATATTACTGGTAGGTCTTGTATTTACACATTTTCCCCAGTTTTATTCTTCCTTTTTTAATGATGCAGGTTCATGATGAAGGTGGTCAACGTTTATGGGACACTGATTTCACAACTGCTTACTACAGTTTTCCTTTAACCTAGGCTTACATATGCGATCTAAGTGAGTGGCTAAAGTACAATCAAAACAACACAGATTATTTCCAGGATATTTGGTGTCTAAGTCTCAAATCTAGGTTTTCCATGACGTGTAGGAACCATGCAATAGTACCAACTACCACGACTGTAATTAAACATAGTTACAAAATAGAACGTGTGCTATAAATGAGCTACATCCATCAAAGGTCCATCAGTGGTACCCTGTATGTGGGCCTGTGTGGAGGGAGGAATGTATGAGACTTACTTAACTGGCAGAGGTCTTCCACAGTGAAATCACTGTCTTTGAAGTGGGAGTTCTTCCTTCTGAAAGAAAAAAAAAAATGATGATGAAATAGCATCCGAGATCAAAAGAAGAAAAAGAATACTGGATTCACACAGCTGACATTTCCCTACAGAAGCTTGTCAGTCACGAGTTAGCTATTTACTGTACGAGTGTTAACATAAACACAACAACACATAGCTGAATATAATGATTGTTTCACATGGAAGGAAAGAAAAAAGGATAAATAGATAGAAAAAAGGAAGAGAAAGAAGTTAAGAAGAAAAAAAATAGAAAAAGATAGAAAGAAAGAAGGAAAGAAAGAAAAAAGAAAGAAATAAAGAACATAACAGACGTATAAAGCATAATGACATAAAGGAGGAACACACCTCTGTTTCCTAACAGCAGAGAACTTCTCTGAGACAATGTGCTTCAAAAAATTGAAGCAAAAAAAGAAAATCTGAGGGAGAAAAGACATGTTTGATGAGAGGGGAGACACAGCAACCAAACATAAATCATTGCATGCACTGCTATTTTGTTTTTAATTTTTGCTTTCAATTCAGTTAGCTATATGTATGTGAACATATTTGTATGAAAGCATTTATTTAGATATAAATTCTGTACTAATTATTGAGGGACAATAGAAAGAAACTCTGAATGTTAAACCTCATTTGAAGCCAACTAAATAATGTCAGTAGTAGGCTGGATGCCTGTAACTGTTTTTTCACGTTGCTTTATACTGCGTTAGCTTATGTTGTAGTACGGAAGCTCTGCAATCCTTGCCGGTGTGTAGTGTATGTGAATCTACTTAGTAGATATGTCCTTAAGGTAACGGTAGAGAAAAATAAATGTGGTAAATTAGTTAACCTAGAAATAACGTGGAGAGTTTAGTGCTTCTTTTCTCCCCACGACCAATCGATCTGGAAGAGTAGGTAGAATTTCAGTCTCAAGACTCACATACTATCTGTGATAAGCTAAACTCAGCCACTAATACTGGCCATGCTGGTACATCTGTTGGGCTGAGTTAAACAGGAATAAAACTTAATTCCATCCACCCCTCATTTATCAATCAAATTTGCATATAATGAGGGGGTGGGTGTTAAAGGGCTGCAACTATTTTTCTGTCGATTACAAAGTATCTATACAAACATAACAGCCCTTTAGCTAAGTTTTGTTCTAAATGCACAGTGCACAAAACAAACCTCAACATACATCTCTTAATATACCTAGGTCAAACATATTTGCTTTATCATGTGCTATTGTCAAAATGTTTTCATCACTGTTTCACCTTCATCATCCTAAGTTGGGGATAGTCTTACCTCCTCCCCTTTGGAGAGTCGATCTGGCAGCATGTGACTGGAAATAGATACAGAAAAAAAAACTGCATTACATGCTAGTTGTACTTATTTATGTACAAAGAAATATTCAAAACAATCCCATCAAAGAATTTTTGAACCTGAGTGAATCCTTTAAACCTGCATTAGTTGACATTTTTAATCAAAAGTGAGGGATGTTTAAACAGTTGCTCACTGTTTTCACAGCAGCTTCTCACTACTGAAGAAAGAGTGACAGAGTCATTGTTTATTCTGTAGAATATTTTAAATGTCAATTTCAGTGTATTGAGGACCGTATAATTAAAGACAGACGTCGTCTCTGTGACGTCACCCATAGGTTTCTTGGCCGTGCTGACTACGCCAGCTCCAGGCTAACTGGAGTGCATGTGGAGTTGAGGTGGGCGAAATGAAGCCTGGTTACTATGATGGCACCCCTTCGAAACCACGCACTTAATTATGCATAACTTTAACCCTTAATAGAATTTAAACGGGTGACTTATATAAGAATTCACCCCTGTACAGTTATCATGAACGGGTAAATTAGCTATAGAGATATTGGCTTATTTTGCCAACCAAGGAGGTTGCAGTTTGGTATTGACTAACGTTAACTCAATTTATTCCACTTTGATTGTATTGCAGCAGCATTGGAAGTTTTGCAGTGATATCATAAAAACTAAACTATTTGGCTAGATATCACCAGGGCTAAGGTTTTTTTGGAATTAGAAACAACTGGCCCATTTATTCTAGCCAATCAAAGCATAAGTCAAGGTCTTCACTGGGGATCATTATGAGTATGATAAAACCATTATTTGCCTTTTATTTTTACCCTTTAAAAAGGACCGGTATGTAGGATTCAGTGGTATATAGTGTTGAAGTTACAGAAATAAATCATTCTAATGTGAAAGACCCTATCTACAGTCAGTATTTGGTTTGTTCATCCAGGACTACTGTAAAAATATGGCTGCCTCTGTAGATAAACAGCTCATTCTAAGGTAACGGAAACACAACAATTCTCATTTTCAGGTGATTATATACTAATGAAAACATGCCTATGAATATTATATTCCATTTCTGACAATAGATCCTCCAAAATGTTACACACTGGACCTTATGAACACTACTTCAGAATCAAATTGTTGAGATTGCACGAGCAATAGAGCATAATCTACTGATAATCAGCTATTTAGGTGCTGCCGACAATGTTCATGTCCATGACAGAGTAGAGAAATCAATAATTACTCTACAAATAAGGTCCAAATATGATTCAGTTGTGACTGATGAGGTAAAGTGCAGCAGCTACAGCCCCTCTGGGAACTCCTTCTGTCTCTCTGCCTTATCCCACTCTGTCTTTACTGATCTCTCTCTCTCGCTCTCTTTTACACACGCACACACATACACAAACACACACACTCAAAACCACACCTTTTCTTCTTGGCCAATGTCCTGAGGGCTTGGGCAAGCCTGCTGATGTATAATTACATGGGCTAGCTGGCAGTGGAGGGGCTTTTTGTGAGACTGCCACTGATGAGCTTAAATTGGAGGGACCGTGCTGGTAATTATGAAAGGAGAACCCCAAGAGAGAGTGTGTGTGTGCATGAGAGAGTGAAAATGTTGAGAGTGGGAGGATAAAAGACGTGGTTGAGAGCGAAGCCAGAGCAGTACCACTTGCCTCATGTTGTCCTTGGCCTCCCTGTCCCACTGCTCCCTGTGCTGCATTAACCAGCTACTTTTCAATTATGCGTTACGGACAAACATCTCAAACCAGATGGCACAGAGAAGTCGCAAATGCACCTCTGAAGTATTTATGTCCGCTAATGCGTTGTGAGTTACGGCTCATTGTGAAGTCATGAAATTATGATAGTGATGATTTTTTTTTTTTTTTTTTTACCCGAAGAGGAACCAGTCATAGGCGATGGTCAGATACAGGATCTGGGCCGGCTCCAGGCTGGCGTGCACCGCGCCGTCCTGTGAAATATACATGACAAGAGCCAGTCAAACATTTCAAACATGCAGTTTTAAATAAAACACCACGAGCCAATCATCCACAAGACGTCAAGCAGCTCTGGACAGCCAAACTGGATTTCTTATTCTGTTTGAAGTGACCCACATGTGTGGTCCGTGGTTTCATGAGAAACTTCCAGTATGGACCACGTCTTGAGAGAAAGATTACATATTTATAAAATAAGGCCTCTATTTTTAATAAAGGCATTGAATACAGAAGAGACTAATTAAAGTGCGTGTTTGAAATGGTAAATTAGTTGTATGTGGAGAGGTACGAATGGGGGGGGCTGGGGCTGAGGCAGATGGATTCAGCGTGTGATTACCGAAGTCACTAATGAATGTTGGATGGGCCAAATGAGCTGCCGGGTGACTGGGTGTCATGCGGAGAGACACTAGGGGAGAATACAGGAGATGAAAAGACAGAAGGGGGAGGAAAAGTAAGAACTTACTGCCCACAGAGAGAGCCTGAGGAGGGACACAAACAGAGGCGTCCGGTCCCAGCCTGATATGCAGTGCACCAGGAGGCCACTCTCATCTGAAACAACACAACAGCAACACTGTAAAGTGCTCTTTAAAGGGGCCTTAAGTGCATTATGAACACGTATCATTAACAACAGAGAAGCCTGGTGTAATGTACACCTGATGAATTTAGTGAAGTACTGAAACATTAAATCAGATGACAGAATACTGAATGGGAACTGGGCAGATAGTATTGTAAGGTTATTTATTACAATGTTTGCCAATTGACTAATCACTTCTGTGCATGTGTACAAATGGCACTACTTAATTACAAAAATTTATATTTTCTCTGTATCGTTGTAAATTGAATAGCTTTGACTTTCTGAGCTCTGCTAACTAAAAATTGGGCTCTGTCATTACATCAGCATTTCATTGTCCGTATGAATAATGAAATCAAGAAGGAAAAAAAAGCAAATTAGGCATTAGTTAGCTCTTTTCCATATTCTAATCTTAACGCAAGCCCAAGTAGCAATCTTAAAAGGTCCAGTGTGTAGGATTTAGTGGCATCTAGCAGTGCATATTGCAACTCCCTTGCTTCACCCTCCCTTTCCAAGCGTGTAGTAGAAGCTACGGTGGCTGCGAAATGCGCGAACAACCCTATCTAGAGCCAGTGTTTGGTTTGTCCGTTCTGGACTACTGTAGAAACTAGACAGTTAAACATGCCGGACTCAAATGAAGGCCTGCAGCGTCAGTGAATATTAACAGCTCATTCTAAAGTAACGGAAACACAATGATTCCTATATTCAGGTGATTACACACTAATGAAAACATACTTATGAATACTATATTCAACTTCTGACAATAGATCCTCCTAAATGTTACACACTGGACCTGAACATGAATCTTCAACTAAACCTTCACTTCACATCGTACTCCCTCAAACACAACCACCACCTACCATCAATGTTGATGATGTGAAGCAGCAGTTTCAGGTAGTTCTGGGTCTGCTCCACCAGGTCCCACGACTGAACAACACACACAAACACACATGAGAGTAAATACATTGTTGAACAATAGAGAAAGAACATAATTGGTTGCACAGAGGGGTTTTAAACCAGAAAATGTTCCCTTTAAAGTTGGAAACATAATGATACAGCACACTGGCAATATCATACAGTATATTCTGTATCAGCTTGTTCCAGCTCTTTGTTTAACCAAATGATATATTCAAACCAAAATCTTTTTTTTTTGTTTGCGGGATCATTTTATACACATTTCTCTAACATTCAACCCCATGTACATGGTAGTTTCGTATTCTAAAATAAAGTTATGTGGGATTAAACAATGTTTGGCTGCACGGTGCGAGTCACTGAGGTTTAAACCACACTGTAACTATTACTGTATGTGTGCAGTGCAAGTGGTTGGGAATCATGACCAAAGCACTTTGCAGGTTGGACAACAGATGGCACTAACACACCACAAATAATGCAGAGAAAAACTGAGCCATAGCTGGACGAGAGAGGAGAGAAGAGAAGAGAGGAGAGGAGAGGTAACCTGGTATTGAGTCCAGTCAATGTTCAAGTTCTGGGTAAAGCACACCGGGATTGTCAAAGGAGCGTCCACATAGTCCTGTCAGTGGAGACACAGTGAGACCAGATTAACACAACAAAGCCAAACTACTTTTTAATCCTACACTGAGCAGACTCACAGCAGGCTCTGTACCTGATTCCAGTTGAACACCAGACCCTCTGCTGTGTAGTCTCTGTCTTTGTAGTCCTTAAAAAACTCACACCCTAAAAAAAAGAACAGCAGAAACATATTGACACATATTCAACACACTTTAATGCACCTTCATACTACTTATACTTTAATAGGTCTGGGCTACAGGCAAACTACATGGAAAAGCAATCTGTTGTCATATGTTTAAAATCAAACTCCTATGTCCAAACTGCAGACAGTAATTACAAAGATCTCTTTCCTAACATGTCTGTGTGAGCCTCCTCTTCCTCCTTTCTTACATTGTATAGAATAGTAACACATTGTCTGGTAGGCAACTGTTTTATTCCTGTTTCATGTCATTCAAAATTGTTTGGCATCTCTTTTGGTCCACTTAAATAGTGGAGAAACAGTGCATATGCATCATTTCTGCTACTTTCTTTGAAGTGGTAATAAGCAGGGTTTTTTTTCTTTTGTAATGGACTTCTAAAAATGATTTGTGAATTATATTCTGTAGCCACAATATCAAAATCACTGCACAGCCCAACGCTGTCCCTAAAGGCTTGTTTAGGCAGACATATAGCCTGTCTGAGGCTGATACCAACATAGATATTAAAGTGTTTAAACAATATCTGATGATGATGTGTTGGCTGCAAATGAAACAACAAAATACTTTTATGATTATGTGTTTTTAAATAAATTGTGATAAATGAACTGAGGAGGGTTTTTTTCAGTGTGACACAGTTTCTTAATTACCTCATAGAGATCTTTAGCATTTCTGCAGAGCAGTCTCTTGTTACTATCTGTTGACATATACAGTCATACCTATATATCTGCCAATAAACTGCATGGGCCTGTTCATTGTATCAGTGTATCTGTAGTAGAGTGACTGAGAATGTTTACCAGGGTAAGGCACGGAGAGCAAGGTGAAGTCTGCATAGCGTTGGGCCTTGTCCGCCTTCTCAGAGGATGTCACACTGCAGAGACAGAAAGAAAGAGGCCATGATGAGATACACTGAGCATTCATGGGCAGTATTATTTAATACACAGCACTAAATACAACGCCCTTTGATTTGCTAGAGTGGTTTATCACAGCTATAGCAGTAAGTCATTCGTTATTTCATAATATGTATTCCAGTGTCATTTTCCAGCCTTTCTAGCATTAACATTACTCAATGCCATCTCTTACATCCTTGTTTAGTGTGTCGCTATGTTACCTGCTCTTTTGATAGTTAAATAAATTCCACAGGTAACAGCCACTATCAATAGCCCCTGAAATACCAAGAATGATGTGACGACGATTACAACACTCTATATACACAGACATATACACATACACTTAACTAAATGTAAAAGCAGTGTTAAACTATGACGGAACATGCCGCGTCTTCATCCCCACAATACTCCTGGTCGGAGCCGCTGTAAATCAGCTGGCCTCTGTTGAAGCTGTGAGTCGCTGGGCCCCTCGCTCTTATGCTAGTAGTGTTTAAAGCCTCCCTGTCTTTCGAGGTCACAGTCCAGATACAGACAGCTAATAGGACTGCTAACTAGCTAGTGGCAACAGCTAGTACAGTTAGCATATGCAACAATGCACCGGTGAGTGACTCCCTGTGTTACAAGAGTAAAAGGTCCGAGTTGCAAAAACCCTCTACTTTGGTCCCGGTGAAAAAGGCACAGCTCCTGAACAGAGTTTAACATTGTTTATGTTTTTTGCGACTATCAGATTAATGAAAGACTCTTCACAGTGACTAATGATTAAATCAACTATAAGGGGGCATCCCTGGTAAAAACAGCTGTGTGACAGCTGATGTAAAACAAAGGATCGGATCGGGTCAATAAAACTAAACATAGCTGATACAGATACGTTTAAAAAATGCCTTGCTCGGTGCTGAGAATGACCATTGAGATTGGATCGGGACATCCCTAGACAAAATGTATGTTTTGTTGACAACACGGGATTGGACAATCAAATAAATGAATGATATTGTCCCTCATTAAGTAATTGAAAACGGAGGTAAAGAATCCTAATACCATAGGATAACCCGGCCCATTACGAGAGTCAATCCGCACCAACCAACCCACAAAAATATCCAATCAACCACCTGACACGTGTACAGCACACCACATACACTCAATCTAACTTAATTCACAGCAGAATCTGCGTAAATCCAGAGCCTGACACAAATACACTGAGTCAGAAGTCAGATGCCTCCCGTAAGGTTTCTCCCTCCACAGCCCAGTGGAAACAGTGACCTAGATAATGTGTGGATGAACTAGTCCGTGCTGTTCCTTACTTTAGGCCAAACTTAACCTTCTTGTTCTCCACCATTAGGTCACAGATGTAGCGAACCGAGAGGTAACGTAGCAGCTTAATGTCGTGGCCTCGAACCTTGTCGAAGAGCTGGGAGTCCCCGTTCCTGCAGAGGAGGGAGAGGGAAATTAAATATACAAATTAACTTTTTCTGGGCACATGAGAAAACACATTTTAACACTTCCACTGAGGCCATTCATTGTTGTGTTTTATTGTTATCAAGAGTGGTTAGTGTCACACAAATATTCATCCCACAGACAGGCCAGAGTCTGATGTTTATTGTAGTCTAATCTAGTTCCAGTGATTTGATTACCTGGCTGCGCTGTCATCCTCTGGAACCTCCTCAGACTCCGTCCACGTGTCGTCACTGCCCCCTAGAAACAACAGGAGTGTTAAAGGTGAATATCTTCACTCAAAGTGAAGCTAATGACCAGGACTCAACCTCTTCAGGGTTCCCACTCTTTTTAAAAAATCTTTTTCCATGAGTTTTCTTGACAATACAGGACAGCGCTTGCTCACAAACAGTATAATTTACCAGTAGGCCTAGTTTTGTAGGATTCAAGGTTATTTTATTGTAGTTCCATTTATACTATAAAAATCGATTAATCAGTCATTAAATAAAAACAATTACTAATTTGAATGATGAATTGTAGAGGAAGAATTTAACATAAAGTGGCTGAGGTTCATTACAGGCAGGTGGCCAGTGTTCATGGGACACATTTATTCGGTTGGTTACCAGATTTTTCCGCTGCATGCTCTCCAGTGAACAGACAACATTTTACTAGTTTCCCCCCTGTAACATGACTTTGGCCACATAAGTAGAAGTGATTTAATTTTACTGAACATATTAATCTTCTCACCTATTAGCCTATTAAAAGACATAGTAGAATTGCTGGTCATGTATTTATTAACCACAACGACAAGAAGTTTTTCCACTGGGCTTTTGTGAGAATTCTGCACACATCTCAGGAAAAAACGCACTCAACGCAGAAAAGATAGCTGCAAGTTTGTTCCACACCTGATCAGCCCACTCTGAAGTGTCACACCATGCAGGTTCTCCTACCAAAATATGTAGGCAATCTGAGACATGGATCTGAGTGAGGGGCTAAAACAGTTACAGTTCAATTGTTCCAGGACATGTATTATTTCCAGGATATTTGGTCATTTGAATCAATTTCCAGGTTTCCCGTGTTTTTCAGGACGTGTGGGAACACTGATTGGGTTGGTTTTAGGGTTTAAAACCTTTTAGAGCAAATTCTTTAAGTCTTAAGGTAAATATAAGGGACACAATTGTGCTTGAAACAGGCACTGAATACGGGCAACTATAAGATTTTTGATTGGATATTTGAAATCCAAAATCCTTCTGCGATCAATGTAATCTTGGCCTTCTCTTTTATACTTTTTTGGCAAAGGTTTATTGAAGTTATCCACTGAAATGTCATAATAATAATAAATAATTTATTTTTATACAGAAAAATCTGTTATATAAGAGCCCAACCAATGAATCAGCTACCCGATATTATCGCCCAGTTTTATCTTCTCACAGATAAATCAGAGTGGTGCAGGAATGAGTTACCATTTTAGCATTCTAGTTCCCTACCCTCGAAGTCAGTGGGTTTTTAAAATGGATTTTTGGTTAGATGCCTGAAATAAGGTCTGTGGTTAAGATATTTTTATGTTGTGTTCTATGACATAAAATATGTCAGTAAATACCCCACCTGTGAATTCTGAAGCTTTTACGTGTTGCTAACAAGTGGCTAAATGAGACTATAGAGGTTTTTGGTGAGACTGATCTACTCACTAGTCCACCTTTACAGCCTCACTGTGTTTATACTTTTGCAAACTATTCTAACTCAAACTCAAAACTGCTGATACATCATCACCCTTACACTCATGGGAACTATTTCACAGTTAAAATACAGGTATAAATCAAAACAAGTCCTGATCAATTAGAATATATTAAATAATCCTCAGTAGATCTGCATACCCCATTCTCGCCCACATCAACTCATCTGCAGGACTATCTGTATTTGTCACAATAAATACAGACAGGGTAGTTGACACAGCAAGTTTGACTCAGCACACTGTTAGCTGTTTGTTTGGGAAGGATGCACTTTGAGATGACATCTAACTCTTGTTCCCATGGAGGTTGAAGGCACTTATTGTAAGTGCTTTGGACAAAGGCATTTGCCAAATGAATAAAGGTAATGTGAAAGCCCAGTCAGCAATCTGGGTCTACAAGTTTCTCCACCTAGCTTAATTTGCTAATAGTTCACAAAACCTGTTTAAGTAGTATTGTGTGTGTGTGTGTGTGTGTGTGTGTGTGTGTGTGTGTGTGTGTGTGTGTGTGTGTGTGTCCCTTCCGTCCATCGCTCTGCTTGGTGTTGGCTAATTGCTACATACAGTGGATATAATAAGTCTACACACCCCTGTTAAAATGCCAGGTTTTTGTGATGTAAAAAAAAATGAGACAAAGATAAATCATGTCCAAACTTTTTCCACCTTTAATGTGACCTATAATGTGAACAATTCAATTGAAAAACAAACTGAAATCTTTTAGGTGGAAAAATAAAAAATAAAAAACTTACAATAACCTGGTTGCATAGGTGTGCACACCCTTAAACTAATACTTTGTTGAAGCACCTTTTGATTTTATTACAGCACTCAATTTATATCCACTGCACATATCGCCACTGCTTCAGACCAGTGCAACCTGATCACAAGGAGCTCAAGCAAAAAGGACATCAAAACAGAATCACAGTAGGTCTGTCCCAATAATTACGTTACCAACATATTCTACAATATATACCATATGTAACTGCCGTGATATTGAATTATCATTTTAGCCAAAATGATGCAGGGTTCCCACTCTGCTTTTTCCAGGAGTTTTACTTGATTATACAGGACAGCAACTGCTTACCAACAGTCATATAAGCTGTGGTTTTGAAGAGTTCATTGTACGTACGATTAACATAACTGTCCATGTATTCATCAAACACAGGAACAAGAAATGTTATCATTAATAGGCTGTATGCGTGGAGATATGAGGATTTCCCTCGTAGCTCTGAAAAAAAACCACTGCAAGTCAGTTCCACTTTGACACTTCAAAGCGGGTTTACCAGATACACAGTTTAACCCACCAACAGGATTACGTAGGCAATCTGAGTGAGGAGCTAAAATACAAAAGAATCCATGTCAGTATAGATTATTTCCAGGATATTTGGTCATTTTAATCAATTTCCTGGTGTTTCCATTACTGAAAAATGAGTCTCTAAATGTTCAGGACTCATGGGAACCCTGATGATGCCAGAATAAAGAACAGGGTATTCCCTACTGTTACTACATTGCCTGTTAAGGAATGAAGATTTGTAGGTCAGGGCATCTCTGCAGCACTACAGTACTTCATTATAATGCTGTTTATCACACATTTTACCTTCATCAAAAAAGATATTGGACTTTGCCATATTGCGATTTCGATAATATTTCAATTCATTGTGCAGCCCTAGTATATCATCTGACAAAAGTAGTTATTATAACAGGCCTAAATCAGAATTTAAAGCCTTTTGAAACATTTCTGTATACTTCCCTAAACTAACTGTCTTGTCCCACACTGTGGTACTGCATGAGCTCCTGTTACTACACGTCATTATTGGCTTTAAAACTCAAAGCACATTCAAACACAGACTTCCTAAAGGTAAAGAAACACTACACCATAGTTACACCTGTGTATACCCTTTACCTATACCATACATATACAATTTGCTGCAGAAAGCAGGTGTGGCTGTTGGATTGCCAGTTTCAAAAACTTACAAAACTTGTTCAACGCAGCCACACCTTTATCTAACCACCTGGAAGAAGGAAGAAGTTTTCCAGCAGAGCTAGGGGGCCTCTCCTTCTCATACCATAAACATGGATCACAATACATTCACATGAAACTTAGGGGATAAACAAATTGTATCTTATTTCCATAGTTTTGGTCATCAAAAATCTGGTAAAACAACAACATTGCAACAATGAACTCGCTCAGAAAAACAAGCAGTCAGACGATCAAAGCCAGTAGTTTAGTGGTATTAACTACCCGACAACCATGCTGATCATTGATTAATCATTTCACTGAAAACCTAAACATTTGATGGTCCCAAGTAAACTGAATATTTTGGGGTTCTGGACAGCAGATTGAACAAAATAATAAATTTAATGATGCCACCTTGGGCTCCAGAATAGTGGTTCTAAACCTTTTTGGTGTCAAGGACCCCCAGATTAATACACATCAGGCTGCTGACCCACATTAACATACATATCTCAGGGGTCCCCGTCTGATAATTCCATTACTATTCCATAACTGTCTGTACTGTAGATTGGCAGATTAACAGTGAAGAGTGTGAAACCTATGAACAGAATAGTCACTCTCATACAGTGTCTCATTGGGCTAACTTCTAGCCAATGAAATAATAGTGATATTCCTGGGCACCCCCTGAAACCTCCTCAAGCACCCCAGGTTGAGAACCACTGCTCTAGAATACCATGACTGGCACTTTTTGTTTTTTGTTTTAATGATTCTTTGCTCTGTTTTATGGACTAAAGGATTAATCAACCAAATGAGAAAATAATCAATACATAAAATCTGTAAACAAGTGGTTTCCCAACCTGGGGGTTGAGACCCTATTAGGGGTTGCCAAAGCATCACAGGGGATCACAAGGCCTTCTTGATTTTGTGTAAACAATTAAAAAAATTAAATGAAAACTATACACAGCAGACCTATATTTCAGCATTTTGTCTAATTCTGTGTAAAAGAGTTAAATGAAATTGTTTGCTTAAATAGAATGTATGATTATAAAACATTAAACCAAAAATACATGATTTCAGACAGAATAGTATAAAAACCATATACTATATAATAACTACTTTCCTGGGCCTTTACAGCTATCAGAAACCTCATCTCTGATCAATATTCACAGGAAGTAATCTGCTCAAAATTCATCCACATTGCTCATTTTACAGACGACCACCCACCTAGAGCCGAGGGGTCTGTCCTAGGTTTCTGCCTCTTAAAAGGCAGTTTTTCCTTGCCGCCGTCGCCAAGGTCTTGCTCATGGTGGTACTGTTGGGTCTCTGTAAATGTTATAAGGAGTGCAGTCTAGACCTGCTCTATTTGAAAAGAGTCCTGCAGTGATTGTGTTCATTATTCGGTCCTGTACTGTTAGTATCCATAAAATATGTCACTGGTCAGGGGTTGTCAGTTTACTCAATAATGGAACAGAGGTCCCTTAAGGAAAAAGGTTGGGAACCACTGCTGTAAACTGTGATGTTTTGGATAATCATTCTGTGATTCTGCACAATCACAGCATTCCCAGATCTCTGCAATCAACTGTGAGAGTACAATGTGTTTATACTTGATAGTAATTGTAAGTCATTTGTAGCCAAAACTAAAAAAAAATCAGACCCAAGCAGCCAGTAATAATTTGATCACATTACTGTATGTGCTGAAAAAGACTCATTTTATTATATGTTGTACTTCCTGACTCTGAATAAAGCTAACCCCCAGTCAGCCATTTAGAGGAACATTAAGTCCCATTAGGAAAAGTCTGACAGCTGCCTGACAACCGCTGCAACTGTTCACGGGTCAGAAAGCACACGCAGAACTGAAACCTCACATGGAAAATAAGTCAGCCACAACTTCCCCTGTTTAGGTTAAATTTAAGTTGTGTGCATGTGTGTGTTGTACCTGAGAAGATGTAGTTGTAGCCCGTGCGTCCGTACAGCTCCCCCCATCCTGCCAGAGTGGATGACCGGCAAATATGCTGTAGTGAGGAACATACAGGACCAGTGTTATTATACATACCAGCATGCTGTTACAATCATTAATATCCTGTCACCAGGCTCAACCTACAGAAAAGAGGTAGTGGCTGGCAGCCACAGAAAGACTGATCAGAAGCGGTCACGCTGTTCCTTATTTTACATCCATAACCAGCCCTGCTTAGGCCTGTTACCTGTGTGTTGTAGTACACAATGCAATGCCGCTACTGTCTTTGAGAACAGTTTCATAATGAATACACTAACCTTTCGATTTGTTTTCTTGTAATGGGAGTAAGACTAACTGACTTTAGTCTTCCGTGGGAAGGGGTACAATCTGCATTCATTCCAAAGTCAAATGACTCTGCAGCAGTCAGTGGTATTTATCGGCTCCAGCTCTGATCAGTAGTCAGGGAAACATGACACCCGAGTGGACACGCTAGTTTAGCTCCTTTTCCAGCATAATCCTGTTCTATATTATTTACTGTTGTTTAGAGCGTTTGGGAACAATGTGCAAAGGCTTTTTGGTTTTTCGTATCCTGCAAAATGCAACACTCGCGAGACATGTCTAAAGAGACATGTCACCAGCACTGTGGACATGGGTCTGACTATGCGAAATGCGCTTCTTTGGCTCTGATATAGCCACCTCTCTCTGTCTGTAGTTCCACTCTGATTGGCTGCACATCAAGAGTGACAGCCTTTCAACACTGAAGGCTGCTGTGCCACAGATGGGGAACTGTTAACACTCAAATAAAGTACCTCAAAGTTGGGCTTTAGTACAGTAAATGTAGCACTTCACTCTAGATTCTGATGCTAAGATTTTCATTTTACAGCAAACGTATACCGGTTCCAAATATCGTGTAACGGTTTCCTTGATTACTAATAATCTGTGTATGAATTGTGTTTGCATTGCTACATGACGGGACCCTCAACCATTGGGTCAGCGTTCTGTTGTTTGGGCCTTCCATAAGAGAATCTTGTCATATTTGGTGTCACTTGAAATGCCCAGAATATGACATGTATAGTATAATGTAGAGGAGGACTTAAACACAATTACTTGAAATGTTTTAGCTTATTAAGAGAATGCTGAGCACTGATGTTAAACCCTGAGCGGAGACTGCAGTTTCTGCAGCATAGCAGCAGTACCTTGCCATTGTAGAGGATGACGGGACAGACGAACCTCCCTCTGCAGCGAGCCAGCTTACTCCGGTTCACCAGGTCCTGCAGCTTACTGATCTGCACTGTGCTCTCAAACCTGCACACGCAAACCACCACGTTTCACCAGTCAGTCAGCAGCGTTAACTATACACTGTAATAACTATCAATTGTTCTCATCTTCTGATCATTTCTGCTGCGCTGTGGCGACATTTAAAATGTGTGACCACAGAAAAAGTTTTAAATGACAGAAAGTTGTCTGGGCCAGACAGCCAAATTCACCATACAACTGCGCTCATTTACATATTCTTCTGCTTCTGTTGTCAGGCAACTGAACAAGTTTGAAATTGTGATTTTAGCACTGCCCATAAACACTATATGTACCTACCAAGTTGCTGTGATCAAATGTGATCTGTGGTCGATTCTATAATCGTGACTTTGTCTGACACAGTCAACATAAATCCAAGTCATTTAAGAAGCTGAAACCAGAGAATGTCTGGCGTTTTTTTCTTGAAAACTGACGATCCAAACAGTTGCCAAATAATTTTCTGTCAAACGGCTAATAGATTAATTGACAATTTCTTGCAGCTTAAATATTAATATCATTTTTGCATCAAAGGGATGAAAGGGCTGGATTTTTAAAAACGTAACTAATTCACCAGATAAGACAAAAACAGACGTTCCTCTCTGCGTATTTTATCCATAAACAGTTTCTTAACTTATTTTACAGAAAGTTTAGTTTATCACGTGTACAGTGAGAGAAGATAATAGTAGGGGGAGGGGGAAAAAAATATTACTCAGTATTGTTATTCTATTTTTTTTATCCATTTTTGACTACTGAATCAATTTGTATTAATTATTAACTAATCATTATATAACTATATATGACTGACTAATTAACTTAATCAGCAGAGCAACAGCTAAATGTAGCGGTTTACTTCAAAAAGTATTTTATTTGCCACTTTTATAAGTAGAATGGCTGTGATGCTGCTGAAATAAAACTCTGAGACTGACTGACATGTGATGTGCATTGTTTTTGGAAATATGATAGATGATATACAGTCTCTAAAAGTGTATGATTTAGCTTTTTTCCCACGGTCTAGTGTTAAAAAAGATAACCAAAATCATAAACAATATCATATATCAAATCAGCACCAAAGTATCATGATAGCATTGAATGGGAGATAACCATATCATCCAAATGGATCCTAATTGCCCACTCCTGGCAAGAACCAGAGCATTGATAAATTACTTGATATTTTCATCAATTACATTTCTGTCCATTAACTTATAGACTGACAAATTGTTTCAGCCCTACTACATACTACCTCGACTCTGTTGCTGCTATAAATAACATATATAATAATAATAATAATAATGAAATGTTATTTCCCAGTTTATTACTTTGAATTGTGGGAAACAACTTCAGGACAGAATATGAAATGAAAATATTATGCTGTGAGGAAACATTCTCTGTGCACTGGGGGATTTGCCAGACCAGGAGTTTTATTTAATATAGACAGTATATGAAAGCCTTTGTAGTGAATAACGGTTTTGCTCCTATGTTCTATTTCCAGCACTACTGCGGAAAATAGCTCAACTGCATTAATCAGAAATGAGAAATAAGGATTTAATGAATCACTGCAAATTTCCTATTTCTGCCTACAACGTGATCTCATGTGACAGAACAGTCACTTTACCCTTCTGCTGCCTTGATGCGATCAGAGGGGCAAGAGACGGAGGCTGACCTTTGCTCCCTGTCCCACAGTAAGGTGTGCATGATTAGAGGAGGGACACAAACAAACACAAGGGTAATTGGTAACTGAGTGCACTGGACTTTGTATCTGAAAATGATGGACTGGCCAAGTGGTGGACAGGTACCTGTCTCTCTCGACATCTGTGCACTCATACTCCAGGAAAACTATCTGCCGTGGGTAATGTCCACACACTTCTCCATTGGCGTTGTGGATGATACTGTACTTGTAGTCTCTGGCAAATAAGTCCAGACAACGCTTCTCTATCGCCTCCACCTGAGGGGAAACAAAAGCAAAAGTTATGCTAGTAGTTTGGAATTAACCTACATTTTTATTTGGAAAATGACAGACCTTTTTTTATCAGTCATCGACCTTAGATGCAGACCCCCATGTCTACCAGCAAAGTGAATGTCCCTTACCCATTCAGTACGTCACTATGCAGGGTAAGGATGGAACACCATTCAAGTCATTGAGAATCATAATAATTTTATGACTGCTGGCACTGTAAGCAGTAGGCACTCTGCTGATAGCAAACATGAGTCAAAATAACCCCTGCTGGTCTGAGGTGGAAAGCTGTGTCTGTGCATAAAAACACAGTAAATGTATGGAAACTAAGTGAAGCTTGGTGGATCAGATACAGGCCGAACTGAGCAGTGGCTCCTTAAGATTGTTAAGATGTCATATACCACTACCTGCAGTATATGTTGTTTTGCTGGTGTGCAAGATAACTTTCATTTCCTTGATTCTGCAAGGGAGTTCAGCTTTTCGCTCAAACAACAGAGAATGACAGGTTGTCAAGTAGCTAAAACCCACATCGAGTAATGATGCCAAAACTCACCCGAGGAGTTACTTCCTTCGCTCTGTACTGAATCTTGGAAAACAAATCTATCAAATCCGCTATTTCCTCGCTCTTTTTGACCGACAGACCGGAGGCCGTGAAGCCGCCGGCCGCGGAGGGGGAGGCGGCCATCATAGCGCCTCGACCCGCGGTGGTGGCCTCTAGCCGAACTCGACCTCCTTCAAACACCGCGGAGCCTTGTCCTCTGGAACGGGAAGACCGACCAGGCCATCCCTTCCCAGCCAGCTTATTCCTGACTGCCCGCTTGAGGGGGCCGGAGCCGGGGATTCTTCCTGAATTCAGGGCACCGGCGCGCAGCTCCACTCTCCAAACACAAGCCGTTAGCCAGCCCGCACAGCCGGCCACTCACACCACGGCGGCTGCCGCTGCTACTGCTAGCGGAGTTAGCACTACTAGCTAACAGGCTAGTTGAGCTTCCAAGGCGTATGTTGGTCGTTCCCACTAACTCAGACCCGCATTTGAGACTATTTCAGGCCTTTGTAGTCCTCCACATCACCACCGTTTCGTTTGCGACACCTGCTGAAGTGATGCCCGAGTCCCAGCACCAGCTAACTGAACTCCCGGTCAGCTGGAGACAGGAAATCTCCAGGATCCTTCCCGGCCTGCTCACGTTTGCTCAATGTCACGTCTTCATGTCGCCTTAGTAACCACGGCCATGATGATGAACGGATTAAAGACGTACAGAAGTCGACCCCGTGGCTGCAGGACCTCGGTGTAGCATATGTTGTTGTGGGCGAGAGCCCCAGCAGTGGAGAGTGGTGTCGCAATCGGTGTACTACAGTCTGAAGGTACAACAGGCGGTAAACAGGAAGCTGACACGACCACGTGACAGCCATCTCCCCCTTTAAATGACGTTTGTTGTTGTTCAGAGCGAGGTCGGATGTTTTGGACTGAGCAGCCACAGTTTGTTTACTCAGAACATCTTTCTGACGCTGCGAACAGAGGTCTTTCTCCCATGTGAGATCTTACCTCTATAGAGTAACTCATCCTAGGCCAATTTAAGAACAACCTCTATTATATATTCCCCTGCCCTGCTCCCTAATTCCCCTTGTCAAGTTGGCCATAAACAGTGTTGGGCTAGTTAAATTTAATGTATTACTCATAATTCTTTTCAAAAGTAATATCATTACTTTACTTAGTTACTTACTTTACTTAATGCATAGATTATAATCCAGTTTTCTTTATTAAAATCAAATAAAGTAATATTTTCAACTGCTGAAAGTGTTTCCTCCACAATTACAAGAATGTATCCAGGGATGTGATTGGATGGTTGGATTTCAGATAAGTAAGCCGTGCCAGAAAATGTAGTTGTAACAAGTTATATTTTGTGGTGGTAACTGTAATATTATTACTGATTATTATTACTATTGTATTACTAGTAATGAGTAACTGCCCAACACTGGCCATGACACACTTTAATATGAGAAATGTCCTTAAATGATAAAACAAGCAACCTCTTCACTATCTTTTTCCACAAAGGAAAGCAAAACAAGAGAAAAAGCAATAAAGTAAATATATAATAATGTGGAATTTTTAAAAGGCAGGAATAAACATGTGATCAAGACAAAACCAACATTTGGAAGTCTTCAGAATAGCCCGTCACCGCGGTCTATAATCGACATTGGGTCAGTTTATATTGAAATGTCATCATCCAATCCATTAGATTACAAAAATAAAATGTGATCTAATCTGAATACTTTTGCATTACTTCAAAATCTAACACTGAAAATATTGCACTTAAACCAAAGAAATGGATGCAGTCAAAAAGAAACCCATAAATAAAGTCCCACAAATGTTAATTTCTCACTTTAAACATCTACAAGCATTTTCAGTGCAAATAAAATTCATTTAGTAAATTCAGCATTCACAGATGATGAAAATGGATAACACTAAATGTCTTCTGTGATTATTTATCAGTTTTTAAATGTTTAAAACCATTGTTGTTGTTAGCAAACTTGTTAGTTGTCCACTGGCAGTCCCATGATGCCTCGGGTTGAGTTTGTCGACCTTTCAGAGGCTGTGAGTGCACGTGTGTGGCCGCTCTGATCTCAAATGCATTGCACGATGGAATAACATGAGTTGACTTCATTCCACTCCACCAGATCTATAGAGTTAATGAAGAAAGCTTTAATCATTTTTAAAATTATATTTTTATTTTATTTTAAAAATGAAATCAAAAATGTAATAAAGTAATCCATGACAATGTAACTATAATCTGATTGCATGCACTCTAAAACAAGACAAGTTAATTTAACAAAAAAAAATTGAGGGTAAAAATAATCTACATAATCTTTAAGTGACATTAATTTATACATGAGACTGTGAAAGTGGAATTTAGCACTCAGTATTAATATCATCCAGCCACACAGCTAAATGAATACTTAATGTGCTGTTACGATGGCAAACATGAACACTTCGTGCTGCTTTCACACGTCATGTATTCAACCATGTGTGAATCAAGTTCATGATATAAGCTCTCCATATGATTTACCAGAATCTTTTTTATAGAATAATATACAATATTCAGTTTATTCTAATCACCTTTTTACAATGTAAAACATATTAAAATGAAAACTAGTCAAGAACTGAGCATACCAATCTTATCCAGGGCTTCTAACTGTTTCACCATATATCTATCACAACTTTCTTTGTGCTGCTGCCCCACTGCCTACAGCTGGTGCCCTTTTTATTTTTTTCGCCCCTGCCCCTTTAAACAGTCCACCACTGACATGGTTATATATATAAATAACTGTGTAACTTCTTGCTTGGGGACATGGCTGGCCCCAATCAATCATCCATTCCCTGTACTATCTATAGACTATCTATGATATTTGAATGTAGGAATAAGGGATCCATTTTTTTCTCTCCATACTAGTTCTGATACCGCAACTCAAGGTACATGTTGATTTCATTTCAATTCAATTCAATTCAATTTTATTTGTATAGTGCCAATTCATAACAGAAGTTATCTCAGGACACTTTTCAAATAGAGCAGGTCTAGACCGAACTCTTTATAACATTATTTACAGAGACCCAACAGTACCACCATGAGCAAGGACTTGGAGACGGGGGCAAGGAAAAACTCTAGGACAGACCCTTTCGGCTCTAGGTGTTGATACCAGATCCAATACCAGTGCTTCATTTTCCCAAATCTCATATGTGTATTATACCTTGGCATGTGGACTTTTGTTGTGATTTCTATCTAAAGTTACATCAGGAAATGTATTTCTGTGGCACACACACACACACACAAATATAAACAATTTTAATATTAAAACTGCACACTTTATTTAGAGTCAATAAAGAAAGACGCTTTGGGTTGGTGGCTTGAAGACTGAAGTTGACTGTTGAGTCTAATTCCCAGCATCAATATTTGACAACCTGGAAATGAGACTCAACAATCAACTATCTTTCTCCATTCTCACTGGCTGTTTTCATTCAGGCCCGGTGGATTCTTACAAATACCATTAGGAGCTCTAGGAGGAGCCAGAGGAACCTCATTTTTTCACAGATTTTCTGTCTCATGTACTACTGTCAGGATATAGTGATTTTTATAAAAGTTAGCTATTGGAGCTATAATCCAGTCCAATCAGTCCAGTTGATCAGATCAGTGTATCCTTAGGTTTGCTGTGTGGTGATTTGATTCAGGACACATTAATTTAAGAGTATGCAACATGTACATGCAATATCAACTGAAACAAGGAAAGTCATAAAACTGAACTTGACCCAGGTCCCTCCTTCAAGATTAAAACCAGGCTTTGGGTATTATGTATTATGTAAGTTTAGAAAACTCGTACTTTCAAGGGAGCTGTCTTCATTCAATTTTTTAGTTTTTAAGTCAAATTAAACTCTTGTGTGTGTTGAATTTTGCTCTCCATCAATGATAATCTATTTAATTTGCAAGTACCAAAATGAATCTAGTTCACAGCTCACTGAACCATTTTTTCAAGTACAGAACTGTTTGTTTCCAAGGAAAAAGAATTAGGTTTTTCTAAAGAAGAAAAGTAAATCATCTCAACAAAATATTATGTCGGCCAAACTTTAACTAACTTAGTTAGTTAAGTAAAAAAGTTAGTTTTTTACAGTGTAATCAGATTACAGTTAAATTTTGTAATTGGATTATTTAATAGAATTACAATTTTAAAATACACTGAAAGGACTCATTTTTTATGGTAAAACTCTTTCATTTCGGTAATATTTTTCCCTTTCCATTTTCTTTTCAAAGGTTACGTTTTTCTGTTGTCTTACACAATGCACTTACATCAATACTTCTTGTTGACATTTCTGTTCTCTTGTTTGTATTTTCATATTTGTTGCTGAGGTAATCCAAAAGTAACAGACAGTAATCACGTTACCTCACCTAACACTAACATTAAAACAGGTCCCTTCTTCACCATAACCACTTTTATGTCAGTTGATATTTAGTGTTGTATACTTCCAGTCAAGTCTGTACACTGTAAAACCAGATAAGTTAATTTCACTCCAAATATTGTTGAAACTGATTACATCAAAATGTTTTAAGTAAAACGAACAAAATGTTTTAAGTAAAAAAAAACGTTCTTGATGAAGTAGCTTTAGTAATTTTAAGGGACACTGACTTAATTTTGTAATTTTTTGTACTGTGAAAACAAAATTCCTAAAAAAAAGTTATTACGGAATGTTTCTGTAATTTACAAAGCTAGTTAGTACCACTTGAAATTAGAAGTAAAAGCGGCGTTTGTGTTAGTTGAAAATGATTTATTTATTATTAATGCAACACTTAATTAATTAATGTGTGTGTGTGTGTGTGTGTGTGTGTGGCTGTAGAGGGAGGGGGTTGTTCAGATTTCTGCAATATCAAAAATCATCCACAAGTCGTTCCTCGGTTGCGCGCACGGAGAGAGAGAGAGAGAGAGAGAGAGAGAGAGAGAGAGAGAGAGAGAGAGAGCGATACCCGGAGAGTAAGTGAGAGAGTCACAGCATCCAAACCCACAGTCATTGGGTTGCTGGTGTGATTTATATTTTTACACATTTTTTCACGTCACGTCAAATGTTCCTTTTTCATAAACTTTTTATTCTTGACTGAAGCATGCCAGAGGCTGCATCATCATCACAATCATTTCTTTTGGATCTCTGTTCTTGTGCGGAGGATTCATCATCATCATCATCATCATCATTATCTCGGGAAAACTCGACGGGTGCATCTCGCATCTTCTTTGAAGCCTTTCGGGTCTGAGCGCACAGCAGAGCGGACCCCGTTGTAGAGAGAGAGGAGGCGAAGCGCTGGAAGAAGACGATGCCGCTCATTCCGTCCGTCGCTGGCTGCTGTCTGGCTCCCTGAGATCGGCTGTCGGCTCCGCTGCCTGTACGAGCCGAGAGGAGCGGAGGAGAGGGCAGGCTTTTCCCGTCAGTTGAATCACGCTCCGCCACTGAATTGACTGACTGATCTGAGGGGAAGAAGGGAGGAGGAGGAGGAGGAGGAGGGGGGGGGGGGGAAGCATTTGGATGTGAGACTAATAAAAAAAAAAGAGAGATAGCAGGATCTAGATCTGTTGATTGACCGGGCTTCAGGGGGGAGAAGGGGGACCAGTCACTGGACCTTTGGCCATTTTTTGCGGAGGAATTCTTTTTTATTATTATTTTCTTTTTAAATTTTCCTTTCACCCTTTCTACCTACGGACAGAGGAGGCTAAAAGGGAGATCAAGAGAAGAGGGAACACCAGGTTGACGCTGCTGTGCGTGGGGGGGTTGGGGGGGTGGGAGAGAAAAAATGCTGCCCTCGCAAGAAGCCTCCAAAATCTACCATGACAACTACATGCGAAACTCCAGGGCCATCGGGGTCCTGTGGGCAATATTCACCATCTGCTTGTCCATCATCAACGTGGTGGTCTTTATCCAGCCCTACTGGATCGGCGACAGCGTCAACACCCCCCAAGCCGGCTACTTCGGCTTGTTCCACTACTGCGTGGGCAACGGGAACTCCAACCGGGAGCTCTTGTGCCAGGGCAGCTTCTCCGACTTCAGCTCCATCCCATCGGGAGCCTTCAAGGCGGCCTCGTTCTTCGTGCTGATGTCCATGGTGCTCATCCTCAGCTGCATCGGCTGCTTCGCCCTCTTCTTCTTCTGTAACACCGCCACGGTCTACAAGACGTGCGCCTGGATGCAGCTGCTATGCGGTAAGGATGGAAGACACTTTGTTGTGTTTCTGAGGGGGAAGGAAGGTGTGGGTGAATGGGGGGTCCTGACAACCCATTTGTTTTTTTTTGGGGGGGCACCTTGAGGAGAGGAGCATCAGTATCCCCACCTCACCTCTCCTGCGTTAAATTACTCTATCTCTTTGTCATTAATGTCACCATCGCCCAGATCCTCCACTGGATGAGCGCATCGCTCTTTCTGTGCACGAACACAGCACGGGGGGGACTTGCGTCCTCATCAGTGGCAGCACCTCCCTCTGTCCCTCTCCTGTGGGGTGCTCCCCATAGCTTAGAAGTGAGCCGAAATGTGATCTTGCACTTGATGGAGAGGAAAAAGAAAAAATAAGTCCTCCAAAATGTATCTGGAATCTCATGTGAGGGTTCAGGTTCATCCCTTGAGAGTTTGGTGACAAAGTGAAAAAATAACATCTTAGTCATCACTCACTATTCCACTGTGTCACCAGACATTTTGCCAACACTAAGAGGTTTTGAAGCCCTCCTGGCAGACCCTGGGTCTCCCCCCAAAAAAGCCATCATTGTGACACTGCCTGTTCTCTCTCATCTGGCTGGTCGAGATAATGTGTAATTGTATGGAATTATGATAATGAAATGCCTTCAGCAGCGTTGCATCAAACATCACAGCTTCTATTTTGGTTGCCATATCTGCCTACCAGATTAGCCTGCATTATGCATGATCTGCACTTGCATTCCAGTAATGTATCCCCACTCAATGCACTCATCCATCTGTGCACAAGCTGGAGCAAACTTCATGTAAAGGCTGTACTGTGTATGTAATTGTATTAGGAGGTGCAATAAGCTGTCAGATAGACACAGCTGAGCAGATTAGAGAGGGACGTTGGAACAGAGACTGTGTCGGGTGCAGTGGGGGGGAATGGGACCAAACTAATTAAGAGTTTTTTCATTATTGATAATTTAAACCTTCAGCTTCACCTCTCATCTTCTTCCCTACAGTCATAGATATGCTATATGTATAAGGTGTGTGTGTGTGTGTGTGTGTGTGTGTGTGCGTGTGTGTGTGTGTGTGTGTGTGTGTGCGCGTGTGTGTGTGTTCAATCCTAGGCCAGGATTTTCCTATCACTGAGCCCTGAACAGATTGTATCAATTCAGGTGGAGCCTACAAGTGTCTCCCGCAAGCTCAGTCGACATCAAAGAATCCCCTGGTGGATTCCTAATCACACAAACTGCTAATTAACTAGACGTGATGCAGATGAAACTGGTCTCAAACGTGTTCAAAAAGGCAGGTGGGAGATGAGTTTCAGCATGCATGAAGATGAGGTCTGATTGGCTTTTTGTGGAGTTTTCTTTCTCTACCCCTGCAAGATTATTTCATAAATCACCTCTCCAGTGTTCTCACTGACATGGTACACAGTGTTGTGTTTTTGTGTGTGGATGGAGGAGGGTTAATTGTGCTTTGGTCTGGAAGGGCTGACATTATCTGGGAGGAGGTATTGATGGCTAGATTATTCCTTCCCACAAGGCAGCTGGAGCCGGAGCTGTGTTGGTGGCGGTGGACTCGGGACCTTTAAAAAGCATCGACTTTTTTGCTGCACTCTGTGTCTCTGCATGAGAGATAGGCAAGAAAACAAAGAGAGATCGACGCCAAGAGACAGATAGAGAAATTAAGAGACGGAGGAAAGGGGAAGTGAAAGGGTAGAACTAAAAAAATACAGAATAGTCTTCCAGTAGATGGGTTGCAGCATGGAAGTAGAAAACAGACTGTGTTTACTTAATGTCTGATATGACATTAAGTAATTTCCATATTAAAGCTGCAGTAGGTTACTTTTATAAAAATATTCTTTTATAATATTTGATGAAACCTGTACTATATCCTGACAGTAGTACATGAGACAGATAATCTGTGAAAAAATCAGGTTCCTCTGGCTCCTCCTAGTGCTTCTAATGACATTTGTAAGAATCCACCGGGCCTGAACAAAAACAACCAATCAGAGCCGAGGAAGATAGTTGATTGTTGAGTCTCTTTCCCAGATTTTTAAATACCGAAGCTGGAAATGAGACTCAATAATCAGCACTGTAGGAACAAGAAGATACACTGATTTCTGACTTGAGGGGACTTCAAGTTAGAGTCAAAAGTTAGAATAAGTGTTTTCAATAGCCCAAAGCTAATGATATGCAGGATGTAGGATATGTACCTTGGTGTCAAAGTCCCACTTTTTGCATCCACCATGTGTGCCATACAAGAGTGTATGGACTAGAACATAATCCAGCAGCAGACAGCAACTATTAAAAGGGAAAAATAAAATAGTAAATAAACATATTTTCTAGGAGACAGCTGAAGACTGTCAACAAGAATGAATAGAAGCTGGAACAGCAAAGACAGGGTCTTGTGTAGGTGTATTTGTATGCATGAGATATATTTTTTATGATTAATAATCATGTGAATCAATCAGCCTCATTTAGAATGTTCACATCTTATTTCTGTCTTCTCCCTGTGCCTTTGACCACGGTTGGCTGCCATTAGTCAGGTACCACAGAGGTCCTGTCTGAACACTGCATCATGTCTTGTCTTATCTGTCTCGGGGCTGTTATGCAACATTATGAAGGGGAGCTTCCTGTCTGCGGAGTTTCTGTGTTTCACACACATGAAGACAGTTAGCTACATGTCATTTCCAGCAGAGGTCCTTACCAAAGCATTACTGTCTGTTAAGACTGCTGAGGTTCCTCTCCTGACTGCCACAAAGGTTACATTTGACATTCTATGGAGGAAGCTGCCATGTAGGAAGGTTTCAAATACAATTCCTCCTCTTTCCTCAGAGTGGGTAATTCTTCTCTCTTTCCACCCCTTCCTACATTACCTTGTTTACTCTTCTCCATTTCATTCCACATAAGCAAGTCTTCCCTCGTTCCGCCTTAACAGCTTCCCCGGTCCTGCTGGTGTTTCCTATTGACACATTGAGTATCAGCAGTAGCTTCAGAGGTGTGAAACTGAGAAAACTCTCACACCGCATTAGTTTTACACTTCTCCTCTCAAAACACTAACAAACGGAGAAATGTTATCACATTTGTTCATGATTTTTAACAGTTTTCTGTTGCTGTGGGAAAAAACACTTTCTGCGTTAGACGTATGCTCAAGTACTCCAAGGAAGAAAAACAACACATGATTTTTCTCTTATCCTGGTGTTAATGTAGCAAACATGATCGTACTTACTGAATGATAGGCTTCAGTGTTCCAGAAAGCTTTCCTTCATGCTCAGATAACTCAAAAGTAAGGAATCATACATTAATGCCATTTTCCCCCGTCTTGTATTTTCCCTTAACTAGCAAGCAAATCATGTCATGTTTGTGACTGTTTTAAATGCTGGCATGAGCTCAGCTGTAAGCTCAGTGATCTATAAAAGATCAGTCCCATAGGTGGTTTGCTGGGTCAGTGCAAAATAGTGCAGAGCAGACAAGTTCTCTGGAAAATTGACTGTTTGCTCTGAAGGTGCCAGAAAAAGCTCAAACGGACAGCTTTATTTCCCCAACAGCAGATTCTTCAGGTGTTGAGGAATGAGAATTTAAGTCTGACAGTTCATTATAAGTGACTAATTGAAAGAGGCCATATTGAATCTTTTTGTAGCGAACACGCTGAGTAGATGGTGGATGGTCTAAACCCTGGTCCTTGCCAAAGTGGTACCATTTCTCAAAGGCAGTGTGGCTTGCAGAGCTGGGGCGTATGCAGAGTGGAGGGCTGGGCTGAAATATGATTGGCCACCCCAAGTGCCACCCCATTATCCTTACCTGACCCCGCACTTTCAGAGGCTGTACTAGGCTCTGTATTAAAGATAGAGTGAAGGTACTGGTATCACATGAAACTAGAAGACCTAACACATCGATTGGTATAGATGAAAATGGGTTCTATGGGTACCCACAAGTTTCCCCTTTGTAGACATGCCCACTTTATAATCCCATGCAATTTTGTGCATGTGGTATAAATAGTCTATTTGAATATTTCTGCATACTGGGGTCCATAAACAGTGTTGGAATTGCATAAATTGGGAATGACAAGCTGAGACACATACTTCATGCTGTCCCTGCACAAGTCAATGCCAGGCTTGTGCCACCCTAGAGCTAGTCTAGAGCAGGGCTGCAACTAACAATTATTTTCATTATCAATGGTTTCAATCATTTTCTAATTGATTAGTTGTATGGACCATGTCAGCATGTGGGGGGGAAAAAATGGCTTTGTTCCTAAACCTCAAGGAATTGTCTTGTTTTGTCCACAGCCCAAAGATATTAAGTATAGGATACTGACTATTTTTTGGTGCTGTAGGGCAGTGGTTCCTAACCTGGGGGTTGCCAACGCTTCACAGAGGGCACACAGCCTTCTTGATTTTAGAGGGGTAAGAAAACTTTCAAAATATACAACTACGCATATATCTCAGAATTTTGTTCATTTCTGTGAAGAAAATGGTATTTAGATTATTATTTATTGGTCCAGTGTGTAACATTTAGGAGGATCTATTGTCAGAAATGGAATATAATATTCATAGGTATGTTTTTTATTAGTGTATAATCACTTGAAAATAAGAATTGTTGTTTTGTTACCTTAGAATGAGCTGTTTTTATCTACAGACCCCTAAGGTCGCCTTCCATGAAGTCATGTTAAACTGCCATGTTTCTACAGTAGCCCAGTACGGACAAACCAAACACTGGAATTTTGTGGCCACCATAGTTTCCCCTGCACGCTTCACTGCCGATATGCTGCCCTTACTTGAAACTGTTTCATGCTGATTCACTGCATCACACAAGGATGATTTGATTTTAGCTCTGATTTTGAGTCCAGTCTCGAGTCTTCAGTGCCTGGACGCTGGAGAAATAATCGAATAGTTACAATGATTTTACTTTTAGTGTTCGAGCCACGTTTCCTTTTTTTCTTTTTTTTTACAAACTCAGCAAAAACCTCCACTTCATCAAACAAGTAGAGTGAAGCCCTGAGGCCTGTGTGGCTGGGAAAGGAGTGAGATTGAGTGTTGCTGCGGTTGAAGTTCTGTGTGTTTCATGCTGGCACTGCACTCCCTCAGCTCACACCATAGCACTTGTGTGCATTTTTTCCAAAGCTTTCCATAGATCTTTTTGTTTCATAGAGGCATTTTCCTACTATCCTACAACAACCTGAATCCACCAAAAGTTAGATCAGCTGGCTGAGTCTGGGAGAGAGAGCTCCTGCTTCTCCAACCTCCCTTAACTATGGAGATGGGGCCAACAACCAATCATCCCCTATCAGGAGTACCTGAGAGAGTCAAGAGAGAAAGGCTGTAGGAAACAACAGTGAGAAAGGCATGCATATTAACAGTATAGAATGCTCTTCTGCCTACAAAATATCTCTCTGCAGCAACGAGGACGCTGCTCTTTCGCCTCAGTATTGGTAAATGCCTCACAGAGTCACGGTCCTGTGGTAGCAGCCTTAGTGGCGGCAGCAGTGCAGCCTTTGTGTCTGTGTTGTGTAGGAGAGAGAGCTTTCCACTGATACACAGAGGCAGTGCAGTAAACTGGCTTCTATCTACTGCTGGAGAGACAAAAGAGGAGGAGGGCTGCAGCAGAGAGGCAAAGTGTGCTGATCATGTTTCTGGATTCTGCCTTATTCTAGACTTCTGCTGGGAACATCTGCAACATCTGCAGGGAGAGCCTGGTTTTTAATCATTGAATCCCCTCACCTCCTTTCCTTTTCTCTGTGGCATTTGTGGTACTGGTGTCATTTATCAACTCAGTCTCCTCTCATAAACATCTATATTGTGTGATCCTGCAGGGCAAGATTTACATCTGATGCCAACATTCAGTGCTGATGCTGGAACTAGAGTGACCTTTTTGTAGCAAGTTGAAAAGTAAGGCCATGAGCTCCGGGTGGTGGATCGTAACGGTAATGCATGGATGGAAGTCTGACATACTATGACAAATTAAAAAGAGATTAGCATCGAATGTCCCAAAATATTGTCCCAATATTGAACCATATCTTTACAGTTATCCTGAATAAAGGCAACATTGTTTCTGGCAATACATACACACATATGCACCAATTTCATCTTAATAAAAGAAGTAAATTAGTAACTCATCCACACAAATGAAACAGTATTTTAAGATTTGGTGATTCCAGTTTGTTCCATTGACTCATTTTCTTTAAATTGACTTTATATCATGAAAAGTATGTCAGCATTTTATAGATTAGGATTTTAATAATAATAAATTCTGTTTTTATTGTATGTCAGCTGTTTTGATAGGTAATGTAATAAATTGCTTTAGTGAAGGAAAACTAAATAAAGTAAGTAAATTCAACTTGGTGGTAACATTTGTATAAAGAAGATGCATTTAAGTGACTTTATTCACATAAATTCTGTTCACACATTTTAAATAAGTTTGGAGAAATGCAGCATATAATAATAATAATAATAATAATAATAATACTAAATTTTATTTGTAAAGCACTTTTCATAAAAGAATCTCAAAGTGCTACAGAAACCAAGAAACAAAATAACAAAAAAAACTAAGGGCAATAACACATTAAAATCAGCAACCAATAATATTACAAGTGATAAGAAAAACAGAAAATCTAAGGACAACTTAAGAACGCCTGCCCGAACAAGAAAGTTTTAAGCCCTTTTTAAAAGTGTCCACAGACTGGGGTTTTCGCAGATGTTCAGAGAGGGAGTTCCAGATGTGAGGGGCAGCGGATATGAGTGTAACACAAACTTTTCATGTTTAAACTGTTTAAGTTAATAAACTTGGTTATCTCGATCAGTTTGAGTTGAACCAACTCATCAGGTTTCACAGTGCTGGAAATTACGTTTTTTTGGGTACTGAATTTTCAAACAAAAAGCATTAAAAGCATGGTACAGGTGCCATTGCCTTGGGCTGCCCCCAAACCTAGAAGGGAGCTGGTCCATTGCACACCATTCCCAGCTTCTCACATTAGGCTGCCCCCAAGGGAGCCAGTCCATCGCAAGTAAGTTTTAAAACATTTTAAAACATTTTAAAACTTACTAGCCCTCACCCGCATCCTCGCATACCAGTCAGTCCCCAAAGTATATGCAATAAATGGAAAGACACAGAGAAGAGAGCTGCGGCAATGAGTATTAAAATAAGAAAGATAGGGGGAAAAGCAAAGTAGTAGCAGTTAAAAACCTATTGTTACAGTATGAAGATGATGATATTTATGTTGTAGAAGTCTTCAAGTCTCTCCTGAGACAAAAGAAACCTAAAGACTTGAATGACTTCTTCTTGCCCATGTCCGCTTAGGGGCTCCGTAAGAAAGCAAGCTGGTAAAATAGCTATAATATACATATAATATAATAAAATAGTCAATGACAACAAAACAAACCAAAGAAAACCCAAAATAAAATTGTTGGTGAAGTCAAGGTACAGTACACATTTGTATTTATGATTGGCTGGCTGACTATGGCTGATATAGTGTGAGAAAAAACAGGTTGATAGCGATGTATGCGTCAGGTCATCTAGTTTCATATAAAACCAGCATCTTCACCAGCTTAAAACAGAGCCCGCTACAGCCTCTGAAAGACATTGTGGAGTGGAAGAGGTTAGGATAACGGGATGGCCAGTGCTTCTGGAAGCGTACATCAAATGGTTCCTCTAGAAGATCTTCCTCTAAGATTTACTCTTAAATCTCCATCTGTGATTACGTGGGTAAATCTGACTTTTCTCATTAACCTTTCTCACTGACACCTGCTGTGAAAAGAGCAAGATTAATAAAACATTTTTATCATGGTTTTCATTTTCATCAGTATCTCAAAATATACAGTAAATTAATGATAAGGAGAAATATGTATGTAGAAGAGGATAGATGGTAAAAACAGTGAAAGAAAGGTGATAGATGCTAAAAGGCATGAAAGGACAAAGATCAAATGTGAGTTTAGAAGAATGGTAATTAAAGAAGTAAAGAAATCCAGCAGATAGCCGAAAGGATTGAAGATATGCATGTTTGTGTGTGTGTGTGTGTGTGTGTGTATGCGTGTGTGTGCATGTGTGTGTGTGTCTGTGTGTGTGTGTGTGTGTGTGTGTCCGTCCGCTGACACCCTGCTAATGCAAAGTTTATCTCAAATCAGAAGGGAGACTGCCTAGAGTTTCACATCACAGCAGCCTACTCTGCGTACCCATAATCCTCAATTCTTTCCCTCGAGGTTAAGCCTCGGCCGATTATTCTCCACGCAATGCGCAACGTATCATCATTGACAGATCACGACAATCAGCTTCCTTCCTCCTCTTCACCTGACAGAGATAGGTAACAAGAGAGTGGAGAAGTGAGTGATGCTGGGATACATTATTGCGGAGTCTGACCATTACATAATCCATATCCATAACATCCTTATTCATTTTGTGACCTGAGCATTGCATCTTAAAGTTAAAAAAGTCAAACAGCATGATTTCCATTAATTTACTAACGAAGACCATGCCATTTGTGTTGTATAAAAACGAGTTTATTCAGATTAATGAGAAGATTCTGGTAAGATTGAATGAGGGTCATGTACAGAGGGATGATAAGGGGTCTAGGAGAGAGATTAGGAGGGGGAGGGTGTCGACTGCATATGATTTATAAAAGGTTAGCTAGGTAGTAGCATGGACTCAATGGTCCAAATGAAATATAGGAACATTGCAGAAAGTAACGTTACTGTGACGCTTTAATGTTTTTCTAGCATTCAGTCTAGTGTATGTCACTTTTGGCTAATGTCCAGGATGATGCTCGCTCGCACCTACGGACTGTGTATGGAGTGTGAGCAACAGAATGCTTAAGTTCACTTAATGGCCACTTGTGTCACTATTAACAGCGTTTTTCTGAAATGTATAAAGTTAACTGGTACAACAGTTAGAAATCATCTTTATCTTTTTAATTATTGTTTGTTTGTTTGTTTGTTTGTTTGTTTGTTTGCATGTGTGTGTGGGTCAGTGAGGAAGCAGCCTAATGGCATTGGAGCTGGGCCTAATGCTCTCGGGCTGGGTGCAGATGATAGTTTAATCAGCTCTGTGGTGCAGCTCCATACTGGGGCTTCTCCTGGCCACTGGGCCGTGTGAAGGAGCTCCGCAGTGTGCCAGAAGACTCGGCCCGAACAGACGCTCGCCTGGTCTGAAACACTACAGGGACAGCTGCTCTGCTCCGGCCCAAATTACCATGCCAACACATAAACTATCACATAAAGGGAAATGGATAGAGGGAGAGAAGCACAGACTTGTGCTGCTTTGATTCCATTTAGATTTGAAGGTGGCTGATGTTGGTGTACATTTCAGATCATCAGGAAGTTCCATCTGTGTGCAGCAAAATGCAGTTTGACCGAGTTTGGAGAAGAGAAACTCTTCCAGTGAGAACTCTTGTAAACTCTTGTCATAGTAATGTAAGTAATTACATTGTACTGCATGAATTGGTGAGCGAGTAATGGAAGAATGAAAGAGAAACAAGGAGAATGAGAGAAACTGCCATGCCTGCAGCAGGCTGTAGTTATCTGAGTCTAATTAGCCTACATTCAGAGAATGCAGAGAACACAATCCTTCAGGATCTCACCCTCTTTTTCTTCTTTTTCCATAGTTATTGTGCTTTTGGCCCCAAACGTCTGAGCAGAAATTGGCCTAGTTATGATTTGTTGCTGTTTAAGTGAGCAGGGTTTGGCTGTGACCATGGAATAGCAATTTGTGGAAGTGGAAACAAAATGGGGTACTGATATAGAGATAAATAAACCACAGAAAACATTTCTTTCCACTTGTAAAGGCCTTCTGACTAGGGAAGAACTTTTTTCTTTTTCATTGTAAAGTCTTCCAGCTGCCTGTTCCCATTTCCAGGTCGTCAAATACTGACAGGAGTTGCAATCTGCAACTTTACCACTAGTCCTTTAAGAAAGGGTAATGTGAAAGGTGACAAACCCACATAGAATTAACCACCTACTTTGCAGTTCAACTCTAATCTGACTTCATAGACGTTGTCATTTGGAAAAGGGCAGGCACTTTCAAAAACTACTCGGCAGGCAATCAGATCAATTAACCATATAGCATAGAAAAACTCGTACCAGTCGTAAGAAGAGCCAAAACATCTTTTCCATGGAGAAAAGCCTTCATAGCTGTTCTTTGCTCTTTTTTATTGAAGAAATACTCTCCAGTTCTGATAGAATTGATGCTAGCATCTACACTAACCTCTTTGGCAGCCGCCATTGCTGTTTCCTAGCAAACAGTCACTTCTCTAGTGTTAATCCACACCTGTAGCTGCCAGTAGTTCCTCATAGGACGCTGATTGGTACAAACTGTGGTTGGACACAAGCACATAACTCCAAGCTTGGCAAGTTGGATTCTCGCGGTATCTTGTTATTTTCTGATTTTGCCAGTCCGGTTTCCTCGCAAGGTTAGTACAAATCAGTTCTAGGGAGCAATTCTGACATCTTTTAGCAATTTTTCTTGGTTTTCTGGCACTGCAACAACAGGCTACTGTTGTTCTGTTAAGCTCATTGTATGCATCATGGACTTAAATTTGTCAGGTATACAGAAACACGACTCTAAATGAAGTCTTATCAACTTTGTACATTGATAATATTTTTCTGTTGTCTTTTCCACTTGTTCTGCGGCCACCAAGTGGCCAAAAAGTAATTTAATGCAGCTTTAAGGTGCAGATCAACAAATTGTAATAGATACTTCCCTCCACTTCACTACACTTTACTATGTTCATACACTAAATCAACAGTGCCATGGGCATTCCAACCCAAGGGTAATTGTCTTACCTCGTTCCATCTACTCATAAGTGATCATAACCACTTTTTAATTCAATTCCTGCCCATGGTAGAGGAATAACATTCCTTCGCTCGATGGCAGAGAGGCATTTACTCTCAGGCCGACACATGCTGGGAGATAATTATGTGCAGGGCATACAGTGACAAATTGTCAATCAGCAGCTAATGTATGGCTATTGATTTTGTGGCTTGTTAGATGTGTATGCTAGTTTAAAGAACGAGGCCTCGGGCAGTTGATGTCTTTTTTCAACTGCAGGCTTTGCCACAGTGACAGGTTTCTGTTAGAGAATATTCAGAGTATCAATGTTTATCAAGTGTTGGCGTCTTCTTAAATTAAATTTCCAGTAGGCTACAGCTTGCTGATGGAAGTGGATCTTTCGGATACAATATGGCTTTTGAATGCCCAGAATCAGACTCATTCAGAGACAGCAATATGTTTGGAACATCAGCTACACCCCTGCTCTGTACTCCATCAGCTAACTAGCTAACTTACCCTTTTTATCAGCCCAGTAAATGGCATCCAAACAGGAAGGAAGTGGTAAAGTAGTAAAGCCTGCCTCTTGCTTGATTTGATTGGCTTTTTGGGCCAAGTGCGACACTGACAAGCAGTGCGACTTCACGCCTTACGCTGAAAGGTTGAAAATATAAGTTTACACGCAGGCATGCCGTACCAGGACAATGGTTTTGTTGGCTACGTGTTTTAGCCAACACCATCTCTGTGTGATCGGCCCCCTCAAGCTTTCTACGAGAGTAACTTAGGAAAGTAATTCATTAACTATACTTAAAAAAGTATAATAACTAAATAAATAAAATCCTTTAATTGCGTAACAACCCCAACCCTACACTATTGCTGCTGCAGCTCCCTCAAACAGCCCCAGCCTCCTCCTTATATTCCTGCTGTTGTTGATTTCATGTCAATGTATGTTCCTTGAAGGAAGATCTGTTTTCTCTGTAGAATCCTCGTTGCTGCCTGGATTCTTTGAGAGCCCCATAAAAGAGCAGAGCATTTTCTACTATATGCAACTGTATAAGCATTATCTATAAATGCCTGGGAGTGTCTCTGCCTGAAATGTGGATATATTTACCATTGATGATGCATCCTGTGTTTGTGAAGAAGCTGTAGATGCTGTCTACCATGCCTCAGTCATCTGACATCTGATTGTCTTTTGAAGTAGGCCTCTTAAATGAGGCAGCGGTAGCAATATGGAAGCAAAATAAGGACAAATAGGATTATGAAGTTAAAATTATTATGACAAATAGCTTGATAGAGCCAATACTACTACTCACAACAACACTCTGGAGATAGCATCGCAATATGAAAACATATGGGAGTACCTTGAGCAACAATTTACTGTATATACCCATGGGAATATTGAAGAATCATTATCTTAATACATGGTAACATTGTTAAAACTGCTAAATGTTACATTAAAACACTGACAATACACTGGATACATTATCCAAACACAAAGCAACATTGACACAAAATAATTCAGACCAGCTGAAACCTAACATTGTCTAGATGGCTGAATGGAAAGCAGCATCAGTATCCACACACAGCGATGCTCAGGCGACTGGGTTCTGACGCTGAAGTCAACTAAGTTGCAAATCAACATTACACAACTGCTATGACGCAAGCGAAAATCTTGTTTGAAATTTCTCGAGACATTTTGCTCTAATGAGTGCTTGCTGTTTATTTTCTCAAGTGACCTGAGACATTTGTGATGCTGGCTGTTGATTCTAATCTGGTGTTTGGTCCGAGGCAGATGATGATACATGAGCGAGCCGCGCTGTCTGTCTGCCCTCTTAGACACAGTTCACCGGACCCACTGAATCCCAACATTACATAAAGACAGTCTATATACACATTTAATGGGCTATTTCGGGATGCTTTCTACTCGGAGAGCATTTTGTATTTTCTTGACACGGCTGCATGCTTCGTCCTAACCCCCACAAGAATAACAAGGCTGAATAATCCCACTGATGTTCTGTACATCTCTAAAACAAGTAAGTGCATGTGTGAGTGTGTGTTGTCAGCTCCATCCATCAGGCAGCATTGTGTTTATCTCCTCTGTGACACAGAAGACTCAGAGCTTCTCTCTGGCTCATTAGTGCTTGACATTTGTTGGAGTGAGTTAGCTGGACCAACATGGATCACTCTTCCATATGTTACGTGACACATTTTTATCACGTTTTTCATTCAGTGTAGATCTGTTGACATTCAGTGGAGTACAGTGTTGATGAAGCATTCATTCGTCATGGAAGCTTTAAAAGGCACAAATGGGACTGAAAATCTGAGTGTGCACAGATTGTCTATTTCACTGCTTCAATATAAAGCGCTTCAACTACATTATATTTAGTTAGCTGATGCTTTTATCCAGAGTGATTTACAATAAGTGCATTCAACCATGTAGGTACAACCCAAATCTTGCAACAGTACATCAGCTTCATCAAATCAACTAAACTGCTTCAAGTGCTACATTTACCCCAAAATTCCACCGGGCACAGCTTTATAACGTGTGGGTCATGGTGTCACGGTGTGTTTCTCTGCTCAAAATCTCCTCTAACCTGCCTCTGACTGACTGATTTTGGGCCTGGTGCCACAAGGTGGATCTAGCGTGAAATTTGATCTGCACACTGTATAATATTTTGAAAACTGACCGGATTCTCTGTGGCATTTCTGTGTCTGACTACTTGCCAGTGTGATCTGTCTTTGTGCTGCTTGACGGGAGTGGGTCAAGGCTTCCATCAAAAATAGACCAGTCACGTATTCTACGCGGAGCAGAGCGGGCAGAAGCTTCCGGGAAACGCTGCAGCGCTTCGGGTGTAATTTAGAGCATTTTCTCGATCAGGCACAATCAACTCCAACTGTAGCTGCTGACAAAGGCAGGATCAGCACCTTGGAGAGTGACTTGGAATCACTTTAAATCTGAATTTCTATTGAGGAAAAGCATTATTGCACTGATGTCAGTGGGTTGAATATTTTTAAGTCTGCTGCACTTGACTTCACCATGTGATGCAGCATTGAACTATAATGTATGGTGAAGTGCTGTAACTCACAGGGTCGAGACACAGCTTGCATCAACTGCTGGATCGCAGCACAAGCAGGGTTTCCATGTGTCATTTTTTTAAGGGATGAGATAATGTACAAATAAAACATTATAAAGAAGATTATTTTCCAAAAAAGGTCATTTAGTTGTCAAAATTAACAAGGAATCAATGGAGACGTTTTCTGGCCCACAAGTCGTCCAAACTTAAGTTCAATACGTCGTCCGGGCCTTCCAGAACGACACAGGGGTGTGTGTGATCTGACGTCATTATCAACAGGATGACATCATTTGGCTGTGCCTTCCAAAACTGTTACAAATAACTTGAAAATTTGTTCTGTTTTATGATGAGACGACACTGTGGGGAAGGTTTGCTACGGTTTATGTACAAATCACATTAGCTGGTGAAGTAATCTTGGAAGCAAGCTAACGTTAGCCAGCCAGCAGCAACTCATCCATGCTGAATAACGTTATCCGACGCCGGCCAACAAAGTAACCTGCAAAACAACAAGCCAGCCAGATCAGCTCTTGAACTGTGGATGAATTAGCTGGCATTATGCTCTCGTATCACAATATTTTTTTAGTTTTAGCCAGCTAGAACCACAATATCACAATATTTCACAAGCTTTGCAGTAATGGTAGCTTTAACTTTGGACTTCATGTTGGAATCTGTGTTGTGGTGGGTGTGGTTGTTTGTAGACTTTAGCAGACTCCATTGATAAGCTAGTGTTGGAGAGAAGGCCCTCGGGAGCATGCATGAACGTCACTTCCTTTGGATTTTAACAGAAAATCCGACCTTAGACCTGGACACAGAAAGTCAGTCCACAGCCAGGGAAGTTCTCATTTTTTAAAGGTACGTTGTAGCCCATTCACAAATTGGCAATAAGTGATTAATATATTTTTTTAAATACATAAAATGCTTTAGAATCTTACATATGGCACCTTTCAAATGCATAACAGGTGTCACCAAATCAACCAGGGTTGAAATCTTTAGAACTGTAAGTTGTACTGTGTCAGGTCTTACTTGGGATAATAATCAGACATTAAAAATGTCAGTATAGCTGTTATAAGTGTGAGCATCTACTCATCATGCTCTCTCCTACACACCCGGGCATGTGCTGGCATACTGTGTGTGTTTCTGTGTTTGTCCTGGCTGTTTACTGTGTTTTGGCTGTCAGTGTGTATACTGCTGCTGTGTACTCCTTGGTCTCTCTCCCACCCATGTGACTCATCTCATCCTCATAACAAACACACAGAAACACACTGACTGTCCTGTTCAGTGTCTTCATGTCTGTTTATTGTCTCGCCATCTGAGCAGGGGTCTGAGAACTGGATATATATTTTATCTACACCCCCACCCTACTTCTCATAGGTCCAGCCAGTTGCCACGGCAACCCCACCTCCTTTCCCTTCCCGTCCTGCATTCAAAACCCTCCATCTCCTCACCCTTATCTCTTTCTCCTCTCTCTGTCTCTCTCTTTCACTGTCTATCCTTCATCTAGTTCTGTCAGCCTGGTTTTCCATCCAGCAGGCTCCCTCCTCCTCCTCCTTCTCCTCCTCCTCACTTATACTTTCTCTTCCTCCTCTATCTGCTAGTGCTTTCTTTACTTCCCCCTGTCTTTCGGCTCTCTTCATGCTCTCAATAGGATTGTGACTTACATTTAATGATTAGCAAATCAGGAGACCGTATGGTATGCTGTGTCTATTCGTGTGCTCATTCATCTTGAAGCTATGTTGTGCGGATAGTTGATGCCGATGCCACATGTGTCCCAGTTGCACTAATTGTGAAGCCAAAGATGCATGAAAATCACACCCCCACATACACACATCTAATGCACCTGAATCTGTGTTGAATCTGTCCATATCTCTTCCATCTGGTGAACTGTTGTCTATACATTGTGCTGACATCGACAAATGGTAGGCCATCATATTGGAGAGTCAAAGAAAATTACAACTGAGCATCTTTTAGGCTCTTATTCATGCTCATTAAAGCATCTGTATGTGACTTTCAGACTAGATGTCGCACTAGAATGCTAGCATCTCATACCAAAACAAAAAAAAAGAGCTATGGCCAACAAGACTCCATTGACAAAAACACAAATTTTACCCTTCGGATCACAAAACACACTTCATTCACACAAAATAAAGTGTTCAACAACGATCACCAATGCTGGTTTGGTCAAAATAAATCCTGAATTCGTTGAGTTAGATGAGAAAATAGCTGCGACACAGGCTTCTATAGCTGCCATAATGTTAGTTAATCCTTGGGGATAAATGCGCACGTCAAAGTATGTCCACTAAAGGTTGTTGTTTGTGCCACTGACAGTTTCATATTGTTATTCTAAGTGTCTGACAACATAATGGAAATGATCTATACTGAGATAGACCTATATTGCTCGCTACCAGACTCCATAGACAAAAACAGTAATTTTACCTTTCATACTATATCATTGTAACATTGTAAATCCATTCAAAGTGGAAATCACAAAAACATTCTTTGCCAGTCTTTTCAATGTTCCAACAATCTCTGATATAGATGATAAAAACAGCAGTTTCAGTCACTCTACCCAGCTCCACACGGAGCAGACCAGTTGTGCTAACAAACCACAGAGAGGCTGTGATAGGAACACAGGGAGTGTGACACCATGACTCCACTGTATCTTTACATAGCTAATAGTTGTTCACCAAGTGGGGTTGTTACTCATTGACCCTGGACATTAAGGCATTCTAATTTCAAGAAAACATTGATTGGGAATCATGGCAGTCAAAATACATGGATATTTTGGAGGCATGGTGCATCAATATTTGGCTGAAAATGTAATTGTCATCCACAAAGAACATACATGTGTACATGGTGACATTTTATAACTGAGCCTTTTGCTAGGCAGACTGCTGACTTAAAATAAAGAGCTAATTTAATAGAAATAATTGTAATTGGCTGTCAAAAGAGAGAAAGTGCTTGATTTATCTGTTGCACGTCAGTGTTTGTGTGTGAGATGGTGGGAACGTGTCTGCTGTGTTGTTTTGAATTAGCAGAATCAGTTAAGTCATCTGCTCCACCTCCTCACAGTCTGTCCAACCAAACGTTAATTAACACCTCTGAAATGCCAAAGCCTCAAGGGCACCTGGGAAATGCAGTTCTTTTCATAGCTGAGAAAGAAGTGGGGGGGATCAATAACACAGCGCTGTGTGCTTCATAGAGAGCTGCACCTGTAAAAATCCCATCAGGAAGATAAAAAGAGCCTGTCAGAGAGGGAGAGAGGGCTCCTGTCAACCATCAAGGCAGAGGGTTTTCTTCTTTCTGTTTTTCTGCAAACTCTTTATTTCCTGTTTTGAGCAAGAGCATGCAGCCCCTGGGGTTCAGATCTTTTTGTTTCTCCATTACTGTGAAGCGTGTGGTCTCTTTAAAGAGCCAGCATGACTAAAGACATAACTTAATTGAATTGTGTGGGTTTTATTTGCTCATTTCCTTGCAGCGAGTCGATTTTCTCATGCAGAATTTGATATTTGGAAGGGGTGGGTGGGGGGCATCAAAGCACTTATAAGTCTTCATGTTGTAATGGAGATTCTGAAAAACCTATTTGCGTGTGAGGGCTTCTTTTTATTCTCTCTCAGAGGGTTTTTCCGGAATGGCGCAGTGCTGATTGTTTTCTAAACCCTGGGAAATCTTTCAGCCATATTGCTCAGTGTAGACTGCCTCCTACAATATTTGTCAGCAAAAAAAGCTCCATCTGTGCAAAATGTGTCCAAAAATGTGTCCAAGTACTCTTCTTCCTTTGCAGCTTTCAACATCCATAAGCAGAGGCTGTGGAAATCCTTTCCTGTTGCAGTCACTCTTGTTTGTTGTCATTCATGACACACAATTGACTTTGCAGCACCAGTCCAGTGTCTAAATATCAAAAATGTGACAAATCAAAGCTTGTACTCTTTATTTAATGTTGTTTAAAGAGAAATAAAAACCCTAAAATGCCAGCAGCCCCTTAAAGTTGCAGTAATTATTACACTCACTACAGAAGCGTCAGAGGGATAAAACAACGCAGTGATGAAGAGACTCTCTTTGATTAGGATAAAATGTTCATTTTGAACTAACGGTGGCATATAAAAAGGTCACAGGTGCCCGAAGGGCTCAGCATGGTCTCTGTGCCAATCCACGCATCATGTACTCTGTGTGAGCAACCACTGATGTGTACATACTGTACTCACGATCTTATCAGTGCAGGAGTTGCCATTAGACTCCAGCACTGCAGTTTGTGCAGGGTACAAATCTACAGTAAGCTGACTGGAAAGCCTACCAGAACCTAAAATCCAGGTATACCCACATTCAATGCATGATAACGGGATATTTTTAGCCATGCTAGCAGGATGATAATGCCAGTGTGGTGGTTGGTCGACCACCGTGGGTCCATATAGCAGGTCACAGTTTTACATTCTTCAGTACTATGTATGTGTGTATAATTGATTGAACACACCGCCATATGCATAAAGGTATTCTATAGTGCTTGTGAGAATTGACATATCATAAAACAAAATATTACAGTACTCAAGTATATCATTATTTTATTTATACCCATACTCAGAAGAATGTAGCCACACTTAATAATGGCTTTTCTCTGTGTAATGTCTCGCTTTGGTTTGAATCAGGGTTAGACTCAAAGGGGTTCATCCTCTGTGGAGTATGCATGGTTGTAGTAACATTCATGGTAATCCTCACATTAGATTTGGATATTTCTTGTTTACAAATGCAACTTCTCTCTTAATGATGGTGCTACTTTGGGGATATCCAAAACCATCAGGTTCTATCCTCCGGGGGCCACGAATATCCACACCAACTGACATGGAGAGCTTGCCTCCTTTTCAAGATGCCAGTCATCACCTGAATATCCATATACCAGAATTAGTAAAAAACTGGCCTTTAGTCGCTCTGGACCAAAGTGTTGAATGGGTGAATTCACGGTGGGATGAAGCAGTCAACTGACACTATCCTTTACTAGTGGGGCAGAAACCACAGTTCACTTTTCACAGCAGAGGCCCATCATTCCTACAGAACACCTCAAGCTGTATTTTCCATTTATGAGAACATCTTTATCACCAGCACTGGAGATTCCATTAAGATGCCTTGGTAATTGCTCCTGAATCAAATAAACTGCAAGTGGAAGGTTTTTTTATTCCCAAAACACAGCAGTTCAAACCACCCAGAGCTAGAAATGATGCACATAGATTACAGCTTTCCCAATAAAGATCTTAATCAGAGTGATGATAACAGTTGATTTATTTGAATCTGAGATAACTGCCGGAGGTCATAACGGCTGTCTCCAGCATGAAGTTATAGCCTTGATTGTTTTATTATCCATCTGTGCCTATACAATGGTTTGTGACTGTGTCATATTGTGACACAAACAAACCAACTGATTGAGGCAGCAGTGAACCGGTATAACTCCCACGCTCTGTGAGGTAAAATTACTGTTTTTGTTAATGAGGTCTGGTAGCTGTGAAGAGATCATAGATGGATATAAGTCTATTTACTTTTAAGGAAATTAGAGATTTTATACAAAAAGGAAAAAGGTGAGGCAAAACTACAAAGGAAATCTGCAATAAAGAAAAATGAAATAAAAGCCTCACTAGCTACTAGTACTAACCACAATAAAAGACAGCCAAAGCAGCACCCCTACTCTAGTGTATCTAGACACCATGCAACTAAATGAGTCTGATAACCAGTTTGATATGATAAAATCTAAACTAGCCCAGTCCAATGTATCATTGGGCAATTTAATCATCTGCCAACTGTTGGGCTGATCAGGCTCTTATAGTCTCTGTCCCAGGTACATTATCATGATTGGAGCTCCAGAGTGAATGCCGCTCCAATCATGGTCCTCAGCTCTTGAGAGGGTTGTGGTAGGGACATGGACATGCCTCTTCCATAGCAGCCAATCGGGCACCGGGGACCACCCAGTCCAATTTACATATAAGAAACATTAGAACAGAGTTAAGCCATAGGGTACTAACAAAAGAAGGACAAATTATGAATACAAACATAAATAAGAGAAATTGTGTTCTATATGGCTTCTTGCATGAGGCCCAATGTGTGTCATATCCAGCTAATAGAATTTGCAACGATCTGTTTGTTAATGTGTTCATGGTTTACTGACTAAAAATGTGACACAGAAACTTTAAACTTAAGAAAAAAGTCTGTTTGTGCCAATTTATTTAGTCAAATAATAAATATCATCATAAGCTTTTACTGAGGCCAGAGTGGTCAGCGTATTATTACTGTAGAGTATAAGACTGGAATGAAGCCCACAGTGTGTGAGGAGAGAAACTACGACTATGTATCGTGTCTCAAAAATGGGATCAAGTCAGTGCTGATCTACAAGAACACATAGACACAGAGGTCACAGTGGCTGTCTACATTACGACCTCCATCCATTCCTTTTCACATGAGCAAACTAATTTGTAGACGATCCAAAATCCTCCTCTCATCTCATCAGCATGTACACACACACACATGCAGGAAGCAGAGTTAGCTGCTGAGCAGTGTAACCTTCCCAGCATCCCTGACACAGATTTAAACGAGCCTCGATGAATTATTAAGAGTGAGTCTTGTTCACTCCTGTCAGCCAGGCAGGACTAAAGGAAAACCATGGGGAACACACAAACTCTTCACGCCATATCAAACCTGTTGTGGCCACTTCCGAAGCACGCTGCAGTAACTGGATGTCATTTTTTCAGTGTGCCAGTAAACACAGACGTAGTTGTCTAATGTTTATAGGTATCATAGAAAACTAAGACATGTTCAGAAGCTTGTGACACTGACCCAAACCTCACATGGAAGTCTGAACCAGACAGAATAATTCTAGAAAACATGCACTCTCCTGAGTGCCTGCTCCCTGTCAAGCCTGTTTCACCATCATGTCTCCTTTATTTCCTATCTGGGAGAATGTGCAATTCTGTTTCTGAATGCAGCACCGTTTTAAGATGGGCAGAAGGTCTTTGATTAGTGCATTCCATTTAACTTAAGGGTGCAATAATCAATATTTCTTATGAACAATTTATGAAATGCAATGTGAAAGCTGTTGCTCGTAGTGATATACCCATGTTTCCAGAGGGGAGGCCTGGGAGGACACTGGCCACCCATGAAATCTGATAACTCTTCCACTGATCTCTCAGAGGCTGTAGCGGGTTCCATTTTAAAGCTAGAGTAAAGATAATGAATGACCTAATGCATCTATTGGTATCAGCTGGCAACCATGTCATGCTAGCAAGAAAAGGGGGCTAAATAACACTTCCAAAGTTAGGCAAAATATTGGAATTTTGGGTCCATTAACAGTATTGTAAAAAATAGGAATGACTGGAAAGCTGAGACACATACTTCATGCCACCCCTGCGTAAGTCAGTGCACGACTTGTGCCACCCTGGTCTAACAAGTCTGGAGCTACAGAGCATTTTAATGTCTTTCAGCTCATTGTTTTGGTTTTACAGCCAACTGTTTACTGTACTTTACTGTTATGGTTCATTCTTATGGCTCTCATCCACCCCGTTTACTGTCTCAGGCAGGAGAGTAGAAATTAGACTCACATCGGACTCCAAGGCTACATTCACATTTCGTTAACATTCTGAATTATTGCTCAGATCTGATTTTTTTTTTGTTTGGCTGTTGACATTATTTTTTTAATGTGGCCCATATTAGATTCCAGTGTAATCTAGAGTGACATAAAAGTCACATGAATTTCACATGAAACCTAAACGTCCTATACATACCTACACAAACTGAGCCTGTACCTCAGCTTAGTTTCATCTGGTCTGGGCACAGCTCTCAACAGTAGCAGTGGTCCAGTAAATGAGGCATTCAGGGACCCATCTGTCAGGGCCAGCCTGGCCTCAGCTGGACCCTCTACACACCAGGGGACCACTCAGACCTTATGGGAGTACGCACACACACAGTTTCTCCACAGAAGAAGAGAACACAAGAATGTGCCAAATGTGCACAAACACTGAGGCCCTCTGATATAATGTGGGTGTGTATGATTCACACACTTGGAATGTCTGTGTGTGTAAGTGTGCAAATATGTCGGCAGGACCACTGTATCGAGTCTTCAGTCTTTTTTTACTTAACTTTACTTTTAATGGTAAACAAATCAAAAATGCATTTCGTGTTTAGACCAAGTGTGAACCTATTGTGTCGTCACCCATTGGTTTGTGGAGTACCGTTTTGAGGCCTCAAGTTTGGCATTATGGCCATTGACGCTTTTTTTGCAGCCAGCAGTGGTGATGTAGTGGTGGAGGCAGGAAACAATGACGGCTTGCCTGGTTCTTGTATTACAGTACACAACTACACTAACATATGTTTCTGGAACAATGTTAGGAGAGAAATAGTCAACGCAGTAACAGGATCTGGATCCATATTTGACAGAGTCAAGAGTCCTGAGTTTGGTGCGTTGAGCTGGACGGACTCACTGAGAATGACCTGTCAATCACAAGGTAGCCCCGCCCTAAATCATACCCTGCTTTATTGTCTATTTTACTCTAAATGAGACCATCATTTACTAAATGAACATCATACTGTATGGAAGAAGACTGAAACTAGAGATTGAGACCATAAACCCATTAGGAAACTATTTACTGAGCTCATAAATCAACTGAGAAGTATTTTAATTTAGCCATAAGACTCAATACAATAGCACTTTATTTTTGCAGCCCATGGAGCTGCCCCCTGCTGGTCATTAGAAAGAATGCAGACTTAAGGTACTCCCATGTTGGCTTCACTCCACAGACCTTGAAGCTCTGTCGACTAATTATACATCATCAGTGGTCTAGAACCATGTGTCGTACCAACAATATGTACTAACTTGTCAGCCCACAGGTTTTCACATGTTTCTCTCATTTTCCCTTGGTGTGTTATCCAGTACCGTACATTTTAGATTTCCAAAGTTAACTGTTGAAACAGTTTTTTGATTTGTGTCATAGAAGGTGTAGAACAGGTACAAGTCAGGAAACAAGATGCCCCCACAGCTCACCTGCTAGAGTCCATGTCTCCAGATGTCACTTTCTAATAAAAATATAAAATGTAGGAAAACGCCATAGGCTACTTTCTATTGTATTGTTGTTACATTGAGTTTAATAGAACCAGTTACAGTTTGATTTTCTCACAAGATAGTCTGTATCTTCACTGATCCTTATTCCACTGTAGTTATGCTGAACAGTGCATAATGACTAGTGTTTCTGCATGTTCTAGTCAAAAGAAGGCTGCAGCAGGATTTGTTTGTCACAGTCAAAACTTTATAGCTATTGAAGAAATAGAAATAAATAGATTTTGATAGTTGATTAACTTCAGCTCATATTGATATGGAGGTGGGTGTGGTATCATTTTAGAGCTCAGGTGAGATAGGAGGTCAGTGGGTGAAAACCAGTCCCATTTAACAAATAAAACAACAATGAATTAGCCATTGTTATTAATGGACCATACATTGTTTCTGCTCTTCAATAAGGCACTTGGCGGTAAATAGCAACTTCGCTGCAGGAGCTCAGTAGTGTGGCCAGATGCAGCCCAACACAGGTTTAGGTTTTGGTCTCTGTACAGGCACAATACCAAATCTGGCAACCTCACAGTGACATGTTCATGTATGAATTAGGCAACAACAAGAAGATACATGTTAATTAGTGAGCTTTTGACGTGTATATTTGCTTCTGACAGAGCCCTTTGCTTCCAACGTTTATGCTAAGCTAGGCTGCAAAGTGGTAGGAGCTATTTTGAGCACCCCTGTTTCTGGAGGTTAAAGTCCCATTCATTTTTTCCCCTAGACAATGTTACGTAACCCACATTTGGAACACTTTTGCAGTTTGTATCGACATTAAATACTCCCGTCTGAATCATCAGTGCAAAAGATCTACAACTGCATTACAACACATGTGGCTGTTTAATAAAAGTAGAAGCCATTGTAATGCATTATGTAAAGCACTATGAGCTGCTGTTATGTATGTGCTATACAAATAAACTTGCTTTGTGTACATAACTACTTTGAAGGAGGTTAACTTCGACTCCCAAGGTGCATTTCAGCCAGAAATATTTCAATCAAAATTCTGCTTTTTGCACGGCTAACGGTAAGTGGGAAAGTTGTTGGGAAAACAGAAAACACAATCTGCAGCTTAAATCAATTTCCTTTTGAATTCTGGGTCAATTTTGAATGAATTCAGTAACCATGGCGGTGCATTATGTTCACAAATTCAACAGTGAAGGATTGGCTTCTTCTCCATAGCAACGGCCGCCGCAGCTCATGGGTAAATTTAGACCCTGCAACAATTCCAAAATGACCGACAAAACATGATTACCCAGAGACAAGTCAAAATAATTCAAACTGGTGGTTCATAACATAAATCTATCTGAGATTGTTAAATTATTGTTTCTGTGTTAAGTAACATTGAGGATAATGTTGTTCATGGGCAAAACAGTGGCTCCTCCACAACTCTATAGTTCGAAATATCAAATAAGAGTATTCCCAAATATTCCACTAAACAAGTTTTACTGATGTTCAATGAATGTTCAGTTTCGTGTCGATGTGACAACAACCAAGTTAGATTTTTCTCTGCTCTGTGTTAGCATGGCTGTAGAGCATGCCAGCTGCTGTACATGCTGTCTTTATTCCTTTCACTGTCTCTCTCCTTCCTGCTGGCATGCCCGTCTCTCAATTTCTCCCTCCATCAATTCAAAGACCTGCCTGTACTGGAGAACAGAGAGAAGAACAGAGAAGGGAAGAGATTGAGCGATGAGGCAGGCACTGGATATACCTCGACAAACTTAGAGAAAAATTATATTCTGTCTTTCTCTCTCTGTCTCACCTCTTTTCTCTCACTTTCATCTTATTAACTTCATGTAACCCTCTGTCCGACACACTGTTTTACACCTAAACCAATTTTCTCTCTCCACCTGCCTCGCCCTCCTGTTTCATTGTTCTGACTTTCAATCTTGCTTTCTTCTCCGACTCAACCCTCTTCCCGTATTGATTTTGTTTCTTTTGTTGCTTTCCAATGGAACACAAACCTGTCACCTTGACCCATTGCTCTGCATGTTGCTACACACACTGGCTGACACACAAACCAAATTCCATTACACTGTATATGACCACCATATCCATCTGTACTGCCCTCTCTGCCCTCCAGCCGTGTGTCTGGTGCTCGGCTGTATGATCTTTCCAAATGGCTGGGATGCCGAGGTGATCCGGGACATGTGCGGAGAGGACACAGGGAAGTACACCCTGGGCAACTGCTCGGTGCGTTGGGCCTACATCCTGGCTATCATCGGCATTCTGGACGCCCTGATCCTCTCCTTCCTGGCCTTCGTGCTCGGCAACCGGCAGAGCGACTTCCTGCAGGAGGAGCTGAAGGCTGACAACAAAGGTGAGAGGTAGAAATTATTAAAATATTATAGGAGTCATAAAGATATGTGATCCAATTACAGGGACAGAAAGGAAGAAAGAAAAGCCAAAATAATGTGTCTATCACGCAGTCCCATCAACTGTGAAGGTTAACTAATCAGAACAGAGCAACAATAATCACTGAAATTCAAATAATTTATTCATCATTTAAGACATCTATCAAGCTATTATTATTATTTAAAATGTGGGGATTTACTGCATTTTTTCCATTCAGTGGCACTGTCCTGTAACTTCAGTGGCTTTGGGTTTTTGCACCTTTGCTCTGACAAAATAAGCAATAATTATGAAAATGTTTGATATTTTTGACATTGTTTTATTTGTATAGCGCACAGTATAGTTGTTACAACTGTAAACGAGTTTCTGAACATGAGGAATGGAATCCAAATGTAGACTTGAAGGTAGAGCGAGAGCAGTTCAGATGATGTATGGTGGTTAAACCAAATCAAAATAAGCTGGCAAAATCCAAAATCCAATAAATCAGGAAAAAAGTCCAAAAACTGAGGAAGTAGTCCATACAAGGAAACACACAGGCAGAAAGCTACACATATGAACAATGACAAACTAGTAATGAAACAGAGAAAAGTAAGGAAGCAAAGAAGTGAAGTAAAAACAAGATGGAGGAGGAGGAGAATTGTAAAATAAAACAGGAAATAACTAAACTAAATCCAAAACAATGACAATTATAACACAATATTTGTATGGCACAATAGATTAATTGATAATGAAAATCACCTGTAATAAATATGTAGGATGTATGCATGGAGCATGTCAGTAAATATTTTATCCTAACAATAGGACACTCTACAAACATCACACCTAATTGGTTATGATTAGGAAAAGATCATGGTTTGGGGTCAAATCAGAGGGCCACATCACTTCAGTTACATACATAAGTTAAGTCATGTTACATGCATAGTAAAATTCGTAACACAAAAAAGCTAAACAATAATAAGTCAGCATTGACTTTTGGTTTCACACGGAACACGAACAGTAGTGTCCTGCATTTAGTTGAGCCATCCATGTACCCCAACTCCTCCTTTACCAAACAGACATTGTGGCTCTTTATTCTACGTCAGGTCATATTTTTTTCTCAGTGACGTTCGTGCAAAAAAAAACCATCTCAACACAATATAAATCAGTAGAAATGGCATGAAATGACAAAAAGCAGATGTGATGTTCAGTTAGTTGCAATCTTCAACTTCACCGCTAGATGCCACCAAATCGTACACACTGGTCCTTTAAGGGGTTTTAATATATATATTTACAAAGCTAAGTTGTTTCTGTCAGCTACTTTTTGACCAATGCAAATCCTCCAAAACAAATCCTAGCAGACTGAGAGTGGAGTTCATCAGGCCTCAGTATCTCTGTCACCTGATTCTTTCACCACATTTCTATCTGTTATCTTCTCAAAAGTCTGATTTAGCTAAAAGCATCTTTATACCCCAATAATATACATACTATTTTAGGGGCTATGTTAGCTAGTGTACCAGCATCCATTTTTAAGGGTCATTTAGCCCAACCAAGAGCAGAACTCACACTCACAGAGGAAGCTCAGAGCGACAACCAGCCTCAGCTTCATCAGCTCATCCAGCTCATCTGGGTTAGTATCCTTACTATCTTTAAAAAAAATGAAAGCAATCAACCAAATTCAGCCCATTGTAGAAACAACATGAAATAAGTTTTAAAGTCTCTGATTAAACTAAATCATTGATGCCTTAAAAAATGTGCATCCGCAATTGAGGACACATGTTAATTAATTGGTTTGCATGCATGATTAATTTGCTCATCTAGGGCGTGACCTGAATAAATAAGCATGTTGTGCATTTTAACTGATAAGAAAAGGGATTTTATGTAAGCACACAACAGCGTTTCACAAACTTCACTGAGGGCGTAGACATTTAGCAACTTTGTTTTGGTAATGATGGTGAATTAATATGTCCTCACTAGTTCTGACTAAGCTAAAAAAAATAAAAATACAGCCTTCAAACTTATTGTAATTACAGTTCTTCAGCTGTGTTTGATGCATTTATAGCGTGTATATTACAGTAAATGTTGGTCTCTGTGTATGACAAGTGCTGGGACGAGAGATATTGCAGCATCATCAGAGGAGCTACCTTAAGAGAAATAAAGAATAAACTCCCCCAATTCCTTTGAGTGTGTGGAGGAAGTTTCCATGGTAACATGTCAGATTCCAGAAGGATGAGGCAGTGGTTCCCTCTCACTGCATATGTCTCTCTCTGTTTATGTCTGTCTATCTTTCACTGTTTGCATCTCTGTTTTTCTCAGTCTCTCTCTTTTAGTTCTTCTGTTTTCCACTTCCAAAATTTCATTATCTCTCTCTTTCTTTCTCTCTATCCTTATTCCGCTCTGTGTAAAGCATCTTTTGCATCTGTAAAGCACCTTTTGCATCTGTGAGTCTGTAAACCTGAGCAGGTGTCATTACCACACATTTGCCTGACATCATACTTGAATGTGACATTAAAATAAACTCTCCCCAAATTTCTGCACTGATGTCTTCAAAGTCATCTGTGCACAAAAAAGTTCAGTACAGGAAGCAAAATGGAGAGGTAGCACCACTGTTGGATTCAACGGGGGGCCCCATGTTTGAAAAAATGCTACAATATTAGTATCAGTATTTTATTTGGATGCCCCTATGATAGATAGGGGAGACCGGGGCTTGTTGTCACACTTTTTACACTCTTATATATTTCTTGGAATCAATACATCATATTAAAAAAAAAAATGTGTACCAAATTAAAGAGCAAACTATATAACAAGGACAAAATTATTGTTGTTGTTCTTTTTTACTTGAAAGTGAACATTGAAGTCAGGCACAGAAAAAGTTTGTCATTGAGCTTTAAAAAGCCATTGAACAAACGTTAACATAAAATAATATGCAACATGCACTGGATTAAAGTCCTTAGGAACTGCTGGCACATAGGCAATGGCTCTCAGACTCAAATGCGTTTTACCTTTCTTAAGCTCAAAATTCCAGATTGAATTGAATTACAGAAAAAGAAAGCATTGGTTCATTATCAAACTTAAACCAGTCCTGAAATGTGGACATAGTTCCAACAACAACTGGAAGATCCATTCATAAAAACTCAAACAAAACCTGACAAACAAATGTCCTCACCAGTCAGACTCATCATCCGCATCGCAGTTCTGACATACGTAGACTGATCTGCCAGAGGTGCATTCTTCATGGGCCCATCCTTTGCATAATATTGTACTATATTATATATTATATTATTGTAATATTGCATAATATTATTATAATAGTGCATAATATAATAATGCACTATAATAATAGTGTTAAAAAATTGCAAGTCAATATATGCAATGCATTTTCATCACAATATGCGTGTGACAACTAACCCCAGAATGACTGAGACATGTTGCCCCAAACTACAATGTTTGCTAACACTAGCTCTAGATTAAAGTTTGCTTAAAACACAACAATGACTGAGGTATGACAGGATGCCTTAATCTCTCCTCTAACAAGTCCACATGTATCACTGTTAGGATTTTTATCTGAACGAAGCTTATTGGGAAATATATAAAGTTGATATTTTTACTTTGGGTTGTGCAAAATGGTTACTTGGTGCTCATCTCAGCTCACAATGTGCTATCCTCTTCTGAGACAGGACATGACACCTGACCATGTAAAGGAAGAAAACTAGTATTCCACTTTTTAGTTGCGCCCCTTGGTGGAGAAGATAATTGCAATGTGACAACTTACCCGTGTGACAACAAGCCCCGGTCTCCCCTAATATATGATAAAGTGGCCTCAAGGGTGCTTTTCTAGTGAAGAAAACGTGATGATAAGAGCATCACAACTTCCTCCACGCTTGTGCCCTTTTTTCTTTCTTTCACCCTTGTCCCTCAAACAGCGCGGGCAGCACAAATACAGACCAAGTCAATAGAACAACATGAACGGAGTTGAGCAGAAGTGACTTACATCGAGGCAGCATGAATGTAAAGACACATCTGCTCGCTCAACTTGAAAATGTTTCAGCTTGAGTAATAAAATGAGTTTCATCCACAGATGGTTCATGGTGGTGACAAAGGTTCATCCAGAGAGCGCTGGGTTTACTGTGACAGAGAGGTCAAAGGTCACTGTGACCTCAAACTGACCTTGACAAACAGGTTTTGGGTCATAACTCTAGAATTAATGCTGTAATTGTAACAACATTTCACACAGATGTTTAATGGAACACAACAATTAGGGAATTGTTTTTACCCAAAAGGTCAAAGTTCAACGACACTGTGCCATCATAATTTCCACACTTTTCACGTCACTCAACACCATAACTCAGGCCATTGTGTCCTCAAAATAGGTTTTTAGCCATAATTAAAAATGGATTGGCCAATTTCAGATTTCACACACTACTGAGATGACACAATGAAATAACAAATACACAACAACACAACCAATAGCATAGGATGGGCTTTCATCTTTCCCTAATCATCCATTCTGCTTTTCACTTCTGCCTCATTCTTAATGTCGAGCATCACATCTAAAAATGGCAGGAGAAAACAAAAACACCACATTTTGTATAGCTATACTTTGCTATATATAGCTATTATAATCCTTCATTAATCATAATATGTACCATCAATAGAGCGATACCTTCCATTTAGCCAAAAAATACACTTTATACCTTTTATATAATTCCATCAAAATCCGCACCACATGAGTCTGGACGGACATGGATGTAAACTGCAACTTCTAGTTCTAGTTCTCTTTCTACAACTGCTGTCTTCACTCTCTACCATCATCAGAAACTTGCTGGAGTAGCTACTTAGCCTATACGTACGTAACCTATTAATGCAGAACTACAGATCCAGCTTAAAGTAGAGGCAGTGGCAGAAAATAAGAGCTGGAGTAATTGTTTATCCGACCTGTCACCCACATGTTTTCACTGTGTGCTGTTTCAACAAACAGTGTTCTCAGGGGAACATGCCTGTTTGCTGTTTGCGGCTAAAATCAAAGACTGCAAAACACTATAATGATCATCGGTAAACTCTGCCCTGCACACGGACACAGGTGTTTTCAGTTATTCAGCCTGATCAACTCAGGTTGAAGTTGGCTGGAGTTATGCTGTGAATTACGTGAGGTCACCAAACGTTACGTACAAATAAAAATGATTATGAAAGCTGTCCCACTTCACAGGTACAACAAAACCAACAAGCACAATGAGGGCACCCGGTTAGCTCACCTGGTAGAGCTGGCGTCCAACACAATGAGTAGAAACAGCCGTACCTGGTTGGTAGCATTTAATACACCAGAAAGTTCAGAACATGAAGACCTGGAGGCATGCATGCCACACACACACACACACACACACACACACACACACACACACACACACACACACACACACACACTATGTCAATGAATACCAGTGTACATTCATGTTGCCAGTGTAATACAGTAAAAATATTACTAATGACTAATTTTGTTTGTCTGAATGGTCAAATGCAGTAAAATCACTTTCATTTATTTAGAAAGGATTTTGGTGGAGCTTTAAATCCCAAAGGAGAGGATTAAAGAGGGACCACTGATACTGCTGCACTCTATATAGTGTATTGTGTATGTTGTGTATTTATTTAAAGGAAATGGAAAAATATTAATCTCTCTCTTTCTGTCTCTTCTACAGATTTCGTTGTGTCAAGGGTAAGTTCACACTGTTGTTGATGTGGTGAGTGATGAGTGTGTGGTGTCATGGTTGTGAATGGTCTGTATAGTGTGGTAATGCACAGCAGTGTGTGTGTGTGTGTGTGTGTGTGTGTGTGTGTGTCCAATGAGTATTGCTTACACAGTAAACACTTCTGAAACTATCGGGCAGGTATGAGGGGGCTAAAAACATAAACAGGATAATGATACACATGTTGGTATGTAAGATTAAAACATGTTAACATGTATCTGAACACTGTACCACACACATACACAGTACTGTATAATACATGTGTTACGTGCTTAACACTGACAGAAGCACTCAGAGGCCTCTGTTATGTGTGTGTGAGAAAGAAAGGCATGGGGCTCTGTGTCCCTGTGCTGAGCCTGTCAGGCAGCAGTTACTGTTCACCCACACTGTGTATTTCCCCAGGCAAAGAAGCAGGGGATTTCATATGCAGCCTGAGAGGAGGCGCTGCCTTGAGTTTCCATCGTTTTTATATGGGTTTTGAATATGCAAATTTAAGAAAATATAAATGGTGATATGAGAATTTAAGAAACTTGTTTACATTTGACTGAGAACCAATTCGGCCTTTAAGTTGGCTGTAAAGAGAGCATGGAGACGACATTTTTTATTTAAAGGTGATGTAGTTGTTGCTTCCACTTCTTCTTCCACTTCGTCTTGTGTATTTCCTGCAATGTAAATGCAGCATCGACGTGTTATCGTATTGTTTCAAAAGACTAGGAGACGAAAACATTGCATGAAGGAGACAAATGAAATTATGAATACAACAAATGTCATCTTCGAGGACACTTCGATATACAGCAAGAGGGGCCAGGGATCAAACCACCAACCTTCTAATTAGTGGATGACTCGCTCTACCTCCTGAGCCACAGTTGCGATAAGAATCTTCTACAGAGGCCACCGTGTTGAACAGCCATGTTTCTACGGTAGCCAAGAACTGAAAAACCAAATCGATACATTAGAACCAGTTATCAACCAAACTACCTTGTTTTCTACTCAAGTAATCCTGCATGTAGCTGCCAATTTAAAACATCACAGTGATCCCTTCCTGTTCAGAGAGTGCAGTTTGCCCTCAGCCAACGCTACCTGGTGTCAGGTCAGATATTTTGCACTCCTCCTCATGAGACAAATGATGTTTGGTCACATTTAAGGCCCCAGTAAAGTAATGTATTCCATTCAAGGGTCGTGGGCAGGCTAAAGGGATGTGCTTACAGAGGCAGAGGGGTAGAAGAAGAGAAGGAATCAGTGAGCAAACAAAAGGTGGTATATGTCACAGGAAACATCCCCAGGCACGACTCTTTCCCAAAGGAGCGAGGCACACTGAGAGTGGAAAGGAGACGTCAAGTCGAGGAAGGCCTTTCACTGTGGAGTGTGTCTGCTGCGTACGCCAGGCCCTCCAGCTTTCTCTGTGTGTGTACGTCAGCATCAAAGGAAGACAGAACGGGGGGAAAAAACAGCCTAATTGCAAGCCAAGCTGATCTACCAAAAGAAATCCCACAAACACAAATGTGACGTGAGCAGCTGGGCTCCGCGGTGCATGAAGAATAAATTGTTCAAAGCACCAGCATGAAGAAAATCATCTCTAGCTCTTAGTATTCTACAAGAGGAAGAAATTCTTAATGTGCCTCCATGTTTTTTTCTGCCTACTCTAATGTCTTACATGTCTCAAAATGAAAAGAAATAACACTGAAAATATTATAATATCAGTTTTCGGCATCATATTGTTAATGTATTCTTTGGAAGTAGATGTAGAGCTACAAGGCATTGTGTGTGTGTCTATATCAGCCATTCTCCACCAATGGTGGGTGCCATGAAGTGGGCCTCAGAGGCACTGCCAAATCGTTAAAATGGGGGTAATTTACAAAGCTAGTTATTTGTATATAATATTTTCATGTTAGAATATCATCACGCCAATCGCAACAAAAAACTTTCCGTTTATGTTCAACAAATGTAGTACACTGAGTTATGTTATAATAATTGGTAGCATAAAGTTTTTAAGTTGACCAATAATGAACTTTTTATGTCAACACAACTCATCAAAATAATGTTAGCAACTTAAAAGATCTATCTAAATCAATGAATTATAAGTTTGATTTTGAAACCATGCATTTATTAATGTGTTGACAATAGGTCCATTGAATTTGTTGTTTAGAGTGCAGGTTTTGCTACAGTTGGCTAGCTCAGTGGTGTTCAAACTGGCGTCTGGGGACCAACAGTGGCCCTTCAGTGGATTGTAGGGGGTACCCAGCCAGCAAGAGGAATTATAGAATATTTTAGGACTTTTTTGGGGAAATTGGAACAAGGTTAGACATAGGGCGGTTTTTATTGATACATTACAATTTACAGTGATCCCAGTTGGATTGACTATGAAGACTCTCAAATTCAGGGTCCATGGTCTAATGTGCATACTGTGGGGGTCCTTGACATGAAAAAGTATGGGAACCCCTGAGCTAGCTAACACTCTCTTGGATGCAGTGCAGCATCCCAAAAAAGGGATGTGGGAGAAGACCCTGGGCCAGTTAAAGCTGCAAAGCGTGTGGTCAGGGAAATGTGACTGAATAATGAATAATCTGGATTCATAATGGCAGGCAGTGATGCTTAGGCAAAAGCACAGAATGTTGAATGAGGCGCTAAAACCATCAATATCTCTAGAGACACTTAAACACAAAGCACCCGGGATCGGTTGGGAAGCTTGAGAATTTCCTAAGGAAAAGGGACACGCTTCAGACACAACAGAAAGTCATCACAACATTGACAGCTGAATCTAAAGCCACTTTGAAAGCTATATGGTATATTTATTTTTTGTAATTACAGCATAACACATTTACAGTCCAGTTTATTTTCAGAAGTGGACCTTAAGTTACGAAAAGTTGAGATCCCCTTTAGATTGTGACAGTTTTCCTAAAATTAGATTTTTTATAAAATTACAATATATTGTCTTGCTTACAGTATCGCAATAAATCAGAATATATTGAATCATAACCCCTGTGTCATTATACATATCGTATCGCAAGATTTTTGCCACACATCTAGGGCAGCTCCCAGTGTGTGTGTTTCAACTGATATGAATGTGAAACAGCGAGTTGTTTGTAACAACAGGCTCTGTCCACTTTCTTTAGACAGACGTTTGTCAAGAGAAATAAACCACGATGATCTCTTTTTAAAAACTGCTCTTTCCTCCCTTTAGCTCCATCTTGGCTCCTCTCTACGAATGGACGGAGTAAGACCAATTCGTTTTTAATTTATATGACATGTTGACCCAGCTCTGCAGCATGTCACCCTTGCATGCACTCGGTTACCTCTTCCTCTTTGTGACAAACTGATGGCTGTCCTCTCCTCTGTCTTGTAAAGGGAAAAGCACTGTGAACCCGTTTTTACTTCTCAGTTTGCTTTTGTATTGAATTTGCTCTCAAGAAAATGAGTTTTTTGTGTTTTATACCACTGATGAATGAAGTGCTGTTTAATTTATATTTTACTGAGGATTTCTTTAACAACTAGCACTGAACAATCAACGTGTACGTTAGGCTATTCAGATCTTGACATTCACTCTTTTGATTGATACCACTCTCATATCTCTCTGTTAAGTATGAAGCTGGTGCCAGCAAGTAATTAGCTTAGCTTAGCATATGAAGCACCTGAAGCAGGGGAAACAGCTACTTTGGCTCTGTCCAAAAACCATCACCGATTGACAGGTTGTATCCGGTTTGTTTAATCTGTGCACAAGAAGAAAAAAACACATTGTGGTTCAACCCAGCGGCAACCTCCATATCAAAACCAGCAGTTCCTCCAATTGCCACTACAGGCTGGCTCCAGCAGTGAGTCAATCTCCATTAGGACACATATTAAAATGCCCAACTTTACATCACAAAAACTGTCCATTATACTTCCAATTATGACTCCAACGTTTCCCATTTATGGAAAGGTATCTAAACTTAGTGTGAAACAATGTACGCCTTTTCAAAAGAACATCCTGACAACATACCAAAAACACTTTGAAAACATGATGGTGGACCATGCATCCTTCAAAATAAAAGTTTGCTTTGATCTATTTCCATTTTCAACCATTTCACAAACTTTCACTATATCCTGACAGCAATACATGAGACAGATAATCTGTGAAAATATCTGGTTCCTCTGGCTCCTTTTGACCATGTGCTCAGAAACACAAAGGAATTCTCCTGAGGCCGGTATGTACCAGTAAAAGCCTGATTGTGGTAGTCGTTTAGACAAAGGGCACACGTCCGCCAGATAAGAAACCTCAAGTGGGGGTCACAGAATGCGGGGTCTGTTTTAAAAAGCCATAAAACGACCAAACACCGGCTGGTGATTGGTCAAGATTCATTCTGACACCAGACCTGTCATCAAGGCTATTTAAGCCAGAGAGATGATCTTCTCTCCCTCTTCTCCCTCTCTTCTCATCTTCCTTCAACTCGCTCACACCCACACTGGGTGATAAGTTCTGGACCTCAGTGCGGCCTGACCCACTGACGACGCACTACAATAGGATTATAGCACGGCACAAAGGCCTGCTTTTTCCTGCGATACCTGCACCAGCGGACATCGCACAGCAGACTGTTTGGACTTCAGAACCACAATTCTGATCAGCCTGGCTCAAAGGACCACTGGCTGACCCACGCAACTCGACCAAACTCTTTTTCATCTCCATTGGACTGTTGGTAACGTACTGGGCATAGACAGACAACTTAACAGAGTTAACGGCTAAACAAGGACATGTTTAATTATTGTTAATGTTGCTGATGTGTTTTATTCAGGTTACTGTGGTATTGTGATGTTGATTTGATTAACTGAGGTTACTGTAGTCTTTGAGACAGTGCTAAGGTGATGTTAGTTTAATGCTTCACATAGACAACGTCTTTGCATACACTAACTCCCTTAAGGCACCGTTAATCTAAAAATCATACACACACATATTTGGTCTACACGTGGAGGGGGATTCAAATCCTCCCGCTTCTTCCATCTCTCTGTCTCTCACCGGCACATGTTTCACATCCTGAAACATCTGGTCAGAGGACCTTTTATGACTACCATAAACACACACACACACACACACACACACACACACACACCTTTAGTTCTTTTAAGTTAGATTGTATATTGTGTATTTTTCCTCTGTTTGCTTTTATTATATCTGGTTAATAAATGTTTGTGTTTACATATGCTGGCCTATTTAACGTACAAGAGTGAGTGATACCAACCTCTTCTATGTAGAACTCCTAAGCTCCCACTCCAGCTATTATTAATGATTTTGGTTGTCATTATTAATTTAATTATTAATCTGACTTCTGAATTAATAGTTTAGTGTAATTTTTATGAGACTGATCAATCGATTATTGGTTATCGTTCCCTTATTTAAAGGTGGTGCCCCGAGGAACTTTAATATTAATTAAAGTCATTTTCTCTTATCTTTTGATAATTCAAATTTTTGATAACCATTAATTGATTCAACTAATACAGTATATATACAAATAGTGGTCTACTCTAACACCCTACGTCGTAGAGCCCGACACAAGGCTCTGATTGGTTGTGTTGGAGAAGCCAGAGGAACCAGATTTTTTTTTACAGATTATCTGTCTCATGTACTACTGTCAGGAGGATATACCTAGAGACAGTTTCAGTCAATATTTGACTGCATTAGAAATGTCCAAATATTCAGAGACTGCTTGTGTGTCTTGTTGTTGGATGTGTCTGTTGTGCGTACAGTGTGTTGCGGACCGATACATTGTATTATAGATATAAATGGAAAGTATAACAGCTGAGATTTGAATGTTGCAACTGACTCCTAGCATGTCAATCTTCCTCAGTGAAATTCTGCCACCAAGCTTCACTTTCACTTGTCACACTGGACTAGTAACAAATGGAATAACAGAGAATACGGTTCAGGAGGTGAACTAACCCTTTTCATACTTCTGAGCAGTTTGTAGGAGAGCGTGTAGCTGGCTGAAGCAACAACATTCTGGGGGTGTTGAGTGGCCTCGTGTTCCAGATTAATAACACAATAATTCCCCCAACTTCTCTCCCTGTCCTCACATTTACTTTTGGCAAATTTCATTCAGTTGGTCCCCGTGGAGGATGAACCATCAGAACGTGCTACAGCTATTAAGATCCTGCTCCAGAGGTCAGCCATCATCAACCCAACCCATCCCTCCACCCAGCCAATCAGGAGGTTCATCCAAAGGCCTCTGACTGGGGCTATAATGGAGGGATAGGATAGCAAATCAGATTGCTGCTTGCTTAATTGAGATGCAGAGTTAAATGGTCATGATGACCTAGTTATTGACAGGCCAATAAGTCGCTTCTTTATTTATAAGGAGTTTCTGTTAGTGTGCGGCTCTGTTCTTTGACCCTCCTGTACATAGCAGGTTATACATTTTAAACAAATAGAGAAAACAAAAGCTCTCTATGATAGCACTACTTGTGTTAAAGGGAGTCTGGAAAATGTGAGAGAAAATGTATGATGGTGTGACCTTTCAAGCCCATTGCATTAGCATGTTTCTTTATGTTTGTTTTTGGTCCCTTTCATTTTCCACATCTTGCCGGCTCGTACTGACTCATATGTCAGAGCCCTTCTGCCGCCTCTTTCCTCTCTTCCATCTGCAGCCAAATGGAGCAGAGCAGCCAACACAGGAAGGAGATTAAGTGCAGAGATGACGATCTGAAATCACAAATGATGATGAGGAGATAACATGGCGGGTGCAAGTCGAACAGCTTTTAATGGTTTCTAGAGTCAAACATTTGGATTAATCACTATTTCTGATATTAACATTGAATCAAAAGGACTGTGTAATTGGAAAGGGAATCACTTGTACAATATTGAGCACCTAGGTAGCAAATGGATTTGGTAGAGAGCAAGTGTGAACCTATTGGCCCATTGGTTTGCGGACCAGCTTTCTATAGCCTTGAGTTTGACATTATGGTGGTCACTATGATGTTTTTTTTTGCAGCAAGCAACGATGACGTACTGCAAGTTGAGCTGTTCTCATTGGCAAACAAGAGCATCATACACATTCTCGTATTCCAGATAAACAGTACACAAAAAATGTTTCTGAAAAGATTTGAGGCGAGAAATAGTCAACACAGTAACAGAATCTGGATCCATCTTTGATCAGCACTGCCTAGTTTGACAGTTTGATCTGAGTTTGGTGCGTGTTAATCACAAGCTAGCTCCGCCCTAAAGCATACCCTGCTTTATGGTCTGTTTTACTGTAAATGGGACCATCATTTACTAAATGAACATCATGCTGTATGGAAGAAGACTAAAACTAGAGATTGAGACCATAAACCCATTGGGAAACTGTTTAAGACAGTTAATACCTTTTTGTAAGACACTTCCACTTTGGTTTCACTTCACAGACCTGGAAGCTCTGTCCACGAATTATACATTGTCAATGGTGAAGACCAAAACAGATCTAAAAGGTAGTGGATGAGCTGATATTTGCTTTGGTGTTTTTCTGCATCCTAGCAGTGGTGGGAAGTAAGTACATTTAAGAAAGTACTGTACTTAAAGCCCCTCGTGTTTCTACTGCCTCCTTTCATTGATTTCAAGGGGAATCCGACCCGTGGCAGGCATTAAGAATAACAGAAATATCCAATCTTCTCTCTGATGGTTTTGTTTGTTTATGAAGGTCATATAGAGGCATCAGTATTAAAGTGAGACTGTCACAACTCCTTGTAGTACATACAATTTAGAGGTACTTGCACTATACTGTCCATTTTCTGTTGCTTTATACTTCTACTCCAGTGTTGAATACATGAATGCATCAGTAACTATAATCCAACAATGTAAGATGATTTATATTTTGATGGTAATACTGGTTTATACTATACTATACTTTATTTAAATGAAATAATTTCCCCCTGGGATTATTAAAGTATTTCTGATTCTGATTCTGATTCTGATACTGTATTTGAATGCAGGTCTTTTACTTGTAACAGAGTATTTCTCTAAAACAAAAGGCTCAAAAGGGCCTAAAGAGCAGAGTTTCTTTGACAGTATCTGCTAAAGCATGCTTTAAGTTGAGGAAAGATCAGAATTCCCTGAACGAAAGCAAGCAATTAGAGCCAAGTAGGAGACAGGTCTGATTCTAGTTCCCAGTAAATGTAAAAATACAAAGGCTTTTTACTAGTATTTAAACGATCAACTCAAATTTTAACTTACTCCTTTTAACTAACTAGGATATTTTCACATTCATCTACGTCCAGCAGGGAAACTTTAGAAATCAACAACATTTGCATATTCAGAGATTCTGGAAGTTTTAATGAGGTAGAAGGAGGAGATTGATTTTATAATAGTGGAAATTTATACTTTTTTTTGCAGAAAAAACGTATTAGATAGACACACATGTTCCAGACAGACTATTTGTATATGTTGTAATACATGTCTGGAGGGGTTCTTATGCATTTGTGACATTTGTCTCTTCCTAAAACACAACTCAGTGTTTGTCAGTGTTGAAATGAGTTAACAGAATGAGTCCTGGCCCTCCTGTGTTATCCCCTCTTTTCTCTCTCCTGACCAGCCACGTGGATGTATTTTTCTCTGCTGTAGCTGTCCTGAAGACATCTCTCTCTTCTCTCTCTGTTCCTTCTCCAGATCGAAATCCGGGACACCAAGGATCCAAGATTTGGAGTCCAGCGGTTCCACTGAGGCCCTCCCTTTCCTTCTTTTCCAGTTCCCTCCCTCCCTCCACCAGCTGTCCTTCTCTTGCTTCTCCTCTCCTCTCCTACGCTCTTCAGGTTAAACACTTGATCTGGGCTTGGAGGCCAGAGCCCAGCAGTTTGTAAAACAGGACAGAATTGGAATCACCTAACAAAGGCAAACTCTGTCTGTTGGAGGAGATACATCCTCAGAGGAAGTATGAGCTTTATCAAACTCTGGGATACCATCATTAATAACGTACAGTGTTACTGTCTCATAACGTTGTTATAACAAACTTATTGATAATGATAATAATGCTTGCAGTGGGAGTATTCTATGAAAATATACATATTTTTATTGAGTGGTGAAAAGCTATTTCCAGCTTTAAAAGTAACATTATAAAGTGCGTATGTAAAAGCACACAGGTGCTACTTCTGACATAACAAAAACAAAAAAAAGAACAAGGAAAAAAGATAATTTTGTACAGCAACAGTGGAATTTTCAAGTCTTTTTCAGGCCAATTTTCAACTGCTCTTTGTATATGACAAGGTCTGATCCCAGGAAGAACAAAAATAAAACATGTATGTAAATGAGATGTTTCTATGGAAACAGGGTAAAAAGAGACTCTTTTAAGCTTTCTTTTATTTGCCCCAATACATGAAACATCCCTTTAAGCTGTGGAATAGTACAGCGTGCTTCATTGTCATGAAAAACAAAGCTTGGATTCCACTTGTTTCATAACCCTGTGTAATTTTGAGCCACCAGTCATCCTCCAGTCCACTCCACTGTTAAAGGACAAGCTGAGAGGCAGAGAAATGTCCTTTCTGTCCCTAACCATTTCATTCCTTCACTTTTCACTACATTCCAACATAATATCATGGGATGGAGTATAAATAGCACGCCACATTTAAAGGTCCAGTGGATTCAGTCCATTTAGGAGGATCTATTGTCAGAACTGGAATATAATATTCATAGGTATGTTTTCACTAGTATATAATCACCTGAAAATAAGAATAGTTGTATTTTTGTTACCTTAGAATGAGCTGTTTTATCTACAGAGGGAGTGTGTTCTCTTCTACAGAGTCCGCCATGTTTCTACAGTAGCCCAGAGCAGACAAACCAAACACTGGCTCGAGATTGCGCCATTTGTTTTTTCTCCTACACACTTGGAAGGAGAGAGTGAGGCGAAGGTGTGGCAATCTGCCACTAAATGCTACTAAATCCTACACTGGTCCTTTAAGGAGTCTACACAAGTTAAGCTTTTCGTGTGTCATTTAACGCCATTAGAGATGATGCATTTTTTGACATGAAGGAAAAGGACAAAGTCAGGTGGCCTTTGTTGGCACGGTGACAGTACTCGTGACTTTGTGAAATGGTTTGCAGTATGGTTAGGTTTAGGCAACAAAACTTATGGTTTGCTTTAAAATATGTACATTACTGAAGTTATGTAGATAACATAAGTGAAAGACGTTAAACAATACAGCAAGGAAAAACAACATAGAGCTGGGTGGCAATGATGGTATATCACAGTGTGTTTTTACTTGCTTTTTCTACTGTCAGCAGAACATACAATATAAAAACATTTTACAGCCATCGTGTATGGTAAAATGTTCTTTAAAAGGAGGGTCCCAATTAAAAGCAGTTCCACTTTACTGGCGTGGTGTGGCTCCACATTTTGACAAATAAAGGCAGGTCTAAATGAGAGACCAGGGGCCAGATAAATAAAACTATGTGTAGAAATCTGTGTACACACAAAACAGGAAACATGCATATGCAATCTGTTCCCACATGTTTTTCCCTCATATATCTCAATCATCCTGAAATTGTGAGCACCTGCACGAGCCTTCTGACCTTTCCCACAATTTACTATAAATGACTTGAAACACACCCCCAGTTGCCTGATTTGCATATGAAGGATCAGCATATAGATACGTTTTGAGGATAAATGGTGGAAGCATTAGAGAAGCAAATAAGGAAGAAAAAGTGCATTTTTACAGACTGTAAACTCGAGGTAATGGTTGATCAAACTGCAAAAAAAAAAAAAGAAACAGGTACTATTTGGATCCTTAAGCTCTGGTACGAACAATAGAATGAAGCAAGGGGAATGGCAGAAGGTAATGGAGGCAGGGAACAACCTGTTAATTCAGTGGTTCCCAGCCTTGTTCCCTAAGGGACCTCTTTTCTATCATTCAGTAAACTGACTTAGTGACATATTTGATGGATATTTCATATTATATTCAAAACTGTACAATGAACCCAAACAGTGAACCCAGTAACTGTATTTGAAGCAGATTATTTCCTGTTTAGGGAACTTTGTTTCTGTTTGTTTGTTTGTTTTTTAATCACTTCTTTTCATCTTTTTTGACAATTCATTATTTTCTTGTCCCTGAACTTGACCATTGTTCTATTAGACAATTTACTTAATTAACAAAAGAGATATAGGCCTACTATGTATATTTTTTACATTTCCTAGCATACCTGAAAATCAAGGCCTTGCAACCGCCCATGAAGCTTTGGTGACCCATAGTGGATGTCACGACTCCCAGGTTGGGAACCACTGCTTTATACTATGTCACCTTACATTTTTGTCTCTATGACATTCATGTGTAAAATGACATGGCATCACTGCACAATATAAGTCAGTGCAAATGGCAAGAAATGACACACAAAAAGCAAAAAAGGCGTTCAGACATTGGTGTGTTATTCATACACCGTTTGGTGATACCAGGCTGTACATTGTCTTTTCTTTGTGTTTTTAAAGCGTGTTTCCTCCCTCTAAACTCACTCGTCGTGTTCAGTTCTGCTCCAGTCCACCGGGTTTGGTTTGTATGTTGGCCACCAGGAAAGGCCCTGCATGCTGCATCTATCTCAGGCTTGCAAAAGATGAGGCTTCCTGTATACGCCCGGCGGGGCTCGGACTCCGTTCGGTCCAACAGGCAGTCAGCTGCACTATCCAGGCCCACCAGCTGAAGAGCACAGAGCTGAGAGGGCAGACCCCAGGACAGACTCATCAAGGCAACAGGCATCACACACTGTGTGCTGTCCCTGCTCTGATTCCACACAGGACCCTCTCTATGGAGCCAGATCAGTGCTTTCAAATACATACATTTGAATTTGACATTGAGTTGCACAATTAAATGCAAAGGCTGGAAACAAAGCCAGAATGGCCCAAATGTGATCCTCATTTCATTCTACCTTCAGCTACAGTTTTAAATGTACTTTTCTCAATTCAGATTGTGCTGTGACACACAAATCTGGAGGAAGAAAGTACAGAACCAATCAAACAGCACTGAGCTGCAAGTTGGCGCCAAGCAGGTGGGAACAAATGCAGAAAGTAGGGTGCAAGGCAGCTTTTTGTTATGCCTTCACTTGGTTTGGTAGCTTCATGGCTAAAGGCGTATTCACATTACAGTGGAAAAGTGTTGTTCGCCACAGTATGTTAGCCTGAGAACCAGACGCTTGGGACATTTATTCTGGCAGAGGCGTTTGGCCCCCCTCCCATTCAAACTGAATTCCACCCATCCTGGATCTGTGCAAATCACAACCTAAATGATTATGGGGCGGGTTTTATATGATTGACAGAGCAGCATCACCAGTCCAGATTTGAATAGTCACATGTTTCTCTGATTGATTGTAGGTCTATCTCTTGGACATATATAAAGATGGGCGACATGACAGCTCTCTAACAGTGACGCAAAAGCATCTAAATCATCCTTTGGAGGCTGAGTGTTAATTTCTCTGACAAGTTTGGTGTTAATGAGTTATTTGAAGCTGAAAGGGGGTTTCATGTCATGATTGACAGCTGAGCCCTGTTTGCGATTGAGTCAGCTGATATGGGCGGGATCTCGATATGTCACTAAACCCCGATCACTAGTACACAGACTCTGTCTCGAAATGGCGAAAGATGGCAGCCACCGTATTCAGGATATTTTGGCTTCATTTTTGTACAGTGGGAGGGAGTGGAGTGGTTCAGTCTGCTGCACTTAATAACGCCAACATTCTAATTTGAATTTGTCTGCCGATACCGGGCCAGCAGTATTTACTCCTCCGGACCTAAACTACAGTGCTAATGTGGCTAGCAGCAGATCGCCACATTTCTGAGACTCAGAAATCAATCTTTGTAATAAATCTGGTAGCTGCATCCAATATCTTCTTTGTCTGGTCTCAGTATGAGGTCAGTTTGTTCTGGAGAATCAGAAACCACTTTTCAGTTCAAGCTGTGCTCAACAATGATTATCTGTGCAGCTCGGGTCAAAGGGCAACAAATTTTAACTTTTTGGCACCGCAGGCACAAAAGCTGTTTTTCCGCAATAATGTGAATAAACAGAGTTTCTGCAGGTTTCAACAGGTTAAATTTAAGACCTTTTTAAAACCATTTAAAATGCAATTTATGCTATTTTAGGTACAAACTGGCAAAACAAATGCTAAGAAGCATATTAAGGAAAATCTGTATTGGATCCATGTCAGGTTCCTTTTGTAGCATGATCAATACAAATTTCCCAAAAACACGTTTAAAAGTGAGACTGAAAAATGCAGCTTTACACAAATAATGTTAACTTCATTAATCTAATAAATTGTGTCAAACATGTCAAAATCATATTTAATGATTATATATAGTGAAAGTTTTTAGCAATTAATTTATTGAGATTATCTGTCTCATGTAAAATGACCTACTGCTGCTTTAAATGAGAATTTAAATGGAGTTTAAAATACAGCGATCACATGTGATTTCAACAGTACTTTTTTTAAAGTTAACTTCTTTTAAAGAATATTTTTGAATAAAGAATTTCTTTAAGCACTGAAATTCTGATCGACACAAATAAAATCTCTTTCGTTTCTTTTCCACATGTAGCCAAGCACAATAAATACTGAAGTCCAACATGCAGTACTGAGTAAATGGCAATGTGTATCCCTTACAGCACTTTATCTCAGCATGATACACAACATACAGTTCTTCTTTTTGACTGTTTTAAATGTTCCCATCTAGTCAGTTCTAAGTCATTTTCTGAGCCATGCCCCTAATTTAAAGTCCTGAAATTCTCATGACCCCAGCTGGACAGCTGTTATGTGATTTTTGAGAATGACATACTTTTGTTATATATTTCAAAAGCATGGAAGGACATGGAAATAATCATACATTTCAAACATATTTTTTGTTGTTCAGTTTGATGGTGTCCTCAGATAAACTACACTGCAAAGCAACTTCTTTTCTCTCTATTTCTCTCTAAATTTGCCAACGCACATTAACATCAGAATATATCATAGCTATTCACATTACTGCATAATGGAAATTTCTTACTCAATATAAAATGTTCCTTCCTTGTCATCCAGCCATTTTACCAACCTGAAAGACATGGCACTGAAAGAATGTCACATTTTCTCATTGTTTTGCTAAACAAATACCCAAACGAGTCCAGTGGGATGAATTCCACATGGTTCAGTAACCCTTCAAAATATGTTTCAAAAGGTTTCTATTTTGCAGAAACAGAAACAATGATCTGCAAGGTAAAATGATTGTTTTTGTCAATGGAGTCTGGTGGTGAGCAATAGAGATATATGTTTCTGGTTAAACTAAAATCTTACTCTTAAACTATAAAATGGATCTCTGTAGTGAGGTGTTCACTTTTTGTTGCTGATGTTTAGTTGTCCTACTGTGGAAGCGGACATTAAAGTAGATCAAGTAACATAGATGAAGTTGTCCCCGTGCTCTTGCTTTACCAACGACCCAAAGGTAGTTTGAATACAGTAAATATCAAGTTTATAGTTAACACTAAGAGTAACCAGCGTTACAATATAGTTAGAATAACAATCAACAAGCCTGTCAGTAGCAAAAACAAGCACTTTTAGTGGACATACTTTAAAGATTTGTCCCCAAGGATTACGTTGCCGCCTTGCAATATTGTCACATCTAACAAACTAGCATTGGTGATTGTTGGAAATTGTGGAAAGACGAACAAAGGTTTTGGTGAGTTTTATTTTGTTTGTATCCAGTGGACTGTTTTCTATGGTAAAATTATTGGTTTTGTCAATGGAGTCTGGGGCAGTAGTAACCATTTGTTAGTTCTGAGCTGCTGGTGTTGTAGTGCAACTTGTAGTAGCAGTACGTTTTGCACATATAGGCTTTAAGCAAGTTCAGTAATCTGAACCTAACCCTGATATTGACATGATTTTATTCAATTTAAAGGATACACTCCAGCATTTTGTTGCAGCACCCAGTGACTTTACTGCGACGAACCGTTGAGCTCAAGCTTTCAACCGTCTCATGGTCCTCTTCCCAAAAGCCAAGAATTAACTTCCATGCTCCAATTTCCTACAGTTACAGGCTATAATATGATCCTTTTTGTCATTTGACAAAATCATTTGGGACCACTTTCACAACAAGACTAACCACTAGTCTATTTGTAGTAATAAGAAGGATTTAGTTCTACTGTTGTACTTATAACTGCACACTGCAGAATTACATATGGAATCTGGTATGAAGGATGTTTTGAGTGATCTGGGGATCACGCTGTGTATTTTTTGGTTGGTGGGATCATTAGTGCAAACCATTAGGCTTCATCAGTGGTGGTTAGTCCTTCTGAGTGAGTCAGGGCCCAGCTCACGGCTGTCTCCTCTCTCAGTAGCGTTTTAATTCTGCTCACAAATATTTGGCTTTCTTCCCCGACACTGTTATTCAGTTGTGCCAAAGAAAGATATGGAAAGTGTACTTTTATTTTTGACTCCAATTTGCTATTGCAGTGCTTTTTCAGTGTGTTTTATTTTATTTGACATGCTTTTCTGCAGTTGCTGTAATGTTATTTTACTGGTTATGGGATGCTGTGATGTTTGTTCAGGATTGTCTAAGGAGAGTTCAGCATGGCAGTCATACACCACTTTCTCACCATTGGTGTTGTTTTAACAAGAAAATGAATAAACTGATTGACTATTAATATTGTCTACCTATTTAATTCCACATTTTCAGTTTTTATTAACACAGACATGTATTCCATCACAGCGTTCCATGCTGATGCTCTGACCCAGTCGTCTAGCCATCACAATGTGGCCCTTGTCAAAGTCGCTCATATCCTCTAACATCAACTTTGAGGACAAAATGTTCACTTGCTGCCTATATATATACATATATATATATATATATATATATATATATATAATATATATATATATATATATATATATGTATATATATATAATATAATAATAATAGTATCCCACCCACTTTTTAGCAGCAGATTGATTTGTTTTCATTTTAAACTTTAGCTTAAATAGCTGTTCGTGCTATTTGTTGTCTGAATGCAAAATGTTCAATAAGTAACAAAAAGAGCAAGAATGACCAAATGACTTTATGACCTCTGCAGTTGGACCTTTGTAGAGAAATGTTCTACCACAGTCAATTTTTAAGACAGAACCCCTGCGGTTCTTTTCCTAAGTCCTCATGAGTTCTCCTTCACATCTTTCCTGACCTCATGATGTTTTCCACTGAGGTCAAGGAAAAGTGTTGAGGAAAGGACATAGGACGTCATTTTTTTACTATTCGACTGCAGCCCCTAACCCTGTTTGATCTAAATGGAACGGTACCTTAATCACTGTCTTTGGTAACCAGCCTCCAGTCGTTGTTCGGAGGCAGACACCCTCTCCACATTCAAGAGTAGGCTTAAAGGGGAACTTCGGCAGATTTTTACCCTAGTCTTGATCACTGTAGGTCACCGAGTACTGTCGATAGGAAAAACAATGAGCGGAATTGGTTCTAGCAAACTGGAGATCCTGCAGCTAATGGCCAGAGCTCCCAGTTAGTTATAATACACTTCTTGAGGGCATATCCTAAAGAGTGCCTTTTGCTCCTCTTAACAGACACAACATGCAATTAAAATGTCTGTGCAACATGATCAGGGCCCTTACGTGACACCAACATGCCTTTTCAACTCATACGTTGTGCAGAAACCGTACAAAACAGTACTGTCGCCTACCTGTTTTTCCACCGCTCGCTTCACCGAAAGCCCAGAATAATCAATCACAGAGATAATGCCTTCACGACGAAAAAAAGTTTATTTACCCCTCAAAAATGTCTTCACACACTACTCTCCGATTTGCACACTTCCTGCAACAATTTCTTCTTCTGCGTTTCCCTGCAACAAGTGAAATCCCACGGGACTTCAGCCCGGACGGTGTGGAAGTCATCCACGGAGACGATCTGGTCCATAATGTCCCTGTGCAGCCATGTCTCAGTGAAACACATCAGACTGCACTCAAGGTACTCTGGGTGGCTCCGTGTCAGCCCTGTTAGCTCGTCCATTTTGTTGCTAAGGGACCCTCTCCATAAGCCCGTCCCGTCTCGACCCTCCTCTCGTTCCCCGACGTTGCTTCCCTCCTCTGCATCCCCGGTGTGTTTTCCTCCAGAGTTCAGGTGGTATATCAGCTGCTCTGGCCACTACGCCGGCCGGCATTAGCGGGATCAGCTGTTCTCTGGAGTAAACAAAGGCGGCGTGTTGCGGTGGAAGCATTTTTGAGGGGTAAATAAACTTTTTTTCGTCATGAAGGCATTATCTCCGTGATCGATTATTCTGGGCTTTCGGTGAAGCGAGCGGTGGAAAAACAGTATGAGTTGAAAAGGCATGTTGTTGTCACGTAAGGGCCCTGATCATGTTGCACAGACATTTTAATTGCATTTTGTGTCTGTTAAGAGGAGCAAAAGGCATTCTTTAGGATATGCCCTCAAGAAGTGTATTATAACTAACTGGGAGCTCTGGCCATTAGCTGCAGGATCTCCAGTTTGCTAGAACCAATTCCGCTCATTCTTTTTCCTATCGACAGTACTCGGTGACCTCTAATGATCAAGACTAGGGTAAAAATCTGCTAAAGTTCCCCTTTAAGACATTCCTCTTTGATAAAGCTTATAGTTAGGGCTGGATCAGGTGAGTCCTGAACCATCCCTTAGTTATGCTGCTATAGGCCTAGACTATTGGGGGATTTCCCATGGTGCACTGAGGTCCTCTCTTCCTCTCCCTCCCTTTCTGCACTCATTCATGTTCCATTAATTCACTTCTTCCCCGGAGTTCTTGTGCTTTCTCGTCTCGCAGGTTCTCATGGATCCTGGTGGAGCCTCCTGCCATGGTCCTGCTTGACTGCCACTGCTAATATCAGTGATATTATTGTTATTATTATTATTATTATTATTATTACTACAGTCGCTATTATTACTCAAAATCACTGCTCATTGTCCCCCATCGTCATCATCTTCTTCATGTTCATCATCATCAGTCACTACTATTAGTGTAGTCGTTGCTACTGTTGTTGCTGTGCAACTGTCTGTCTGTCTCTTTCTCTGTCCTTCTGTCTTTACCTCTCTCTCTCTCTCTCTCTTTCTCTCTCTCTCTCTCTCTCTTCTCTCTCTCTGTCTCTGTCTGTCTGTCTGTCTCTCTCTCTCTCTCTCTCTCTCTCTCACCCCAACTGGTCGAGACAGACGACCACCCACCTAGAGCCAAAGGATCTGTCCTAGGTTTCTGCCTCTTAACAGGCAGTTTTTCCTTGCCCTTGTCGCCAAGTGCTTGCTCATGGTGGTACTGTTGGGTCTCTGTAAATAATGTTATAAAGAGTTCGGTCTAGACCTGCTCTATTTGAAAAGTGTCCTGAGATAACTTCTGTTATGAATTGGGGCTATACAAATAAAATTTAATTGAAATTGAAATGAAATTGAATTGGTAACACCTGTGTTTACCCTACTATTTCATGTCAAAATGGCTGCTGTGAAAAAGGTCTAATATATTTATTTTGGCTTGATTTGTTGTACCACTCAGGTCATAATCAAAATAGATTATTACATTTTCAATAACACATACATATGTGTAAAATGATAATGCTTCCATAGGCTTACGTCATTGTTTTCCAAAAGCTCTGTTTTCCCCATCCACACCAAAATGCGAGTTCAGCAATTTCATATTAATTCAGTGGTGACAGAATATTCAGAAATAAACTGGACAAGAGAACCGGAGAGAAAAAGTCAGTTTAGTGTGGTTGTAGTCTGAGAAGTTTGACTCATTCAATGCTACAAACAGTAAATACAAATGCATAACCATGAAACTAACACTGTACAGACTCTAGCTACCAACACACATAAACAGTATCCATTTCAGTATGAACCTTCCTCCCATCAGTGGATGCCAAGCTCAGAGAGGCTGTTTTAGAAAACATATTAGTATGTAACCCAAACCGCATGGAAACATCTCCTGGCACACCGCACAAATCTCTCCACCCCTGAGTCGGTTAGCCCACGCTAGCTGCCGCTATTTATAGCCATGACAGAGCAGCTAAAAGATGGCCGGGGGGCAGCGGGCCGCACTGTACGTCAGAAGAGATTGGCGCTTTCTTTGTTGTGGAGCAGCATGTCCAGACTGCTGGCTGGATTGGGAATAATAACAGAGATCCTTAGTGATGTGCCTCGCAGTCCTCTCCGCCTCCCACTCCCTCATTTTGTCATCTCTCTGTCTGTCTGTCTGTCTGCTGCCTGTCTTTACAACTCAAAGAGCCCTTGTGACCTTTCAGGTGAGCAACCAGGGAGCCAGGCGGGACGTCACGCACAAATTATCCAAGTCGAAGGTCAAGATGAAGACAGCAGGGTCTGGCCACAGGTCTGGATTTACCACTTATGGATGTCCTCAAAAAGAGTTTTCATTTTACATTTGTCATCTTTTCCTTTCTATACAAACATTAATATTTTGTCTATCCCATTTATATCAATGTGCAAAGGAAATAACAGAACACCTCTCTGTATAATACACTACAGTTCAACAGCAGTACAAACTTCCCCCAAAATCATCATACACACCTTTCTAGAACTGGTTCAAACTGCACATTATAACTTTCATGAAGGCAGGATTTAGTGCATGACTGATGTATCAGACTAGATTATTCTCTGCAGAAGAGATGATTACTGGGGAATACATTTATTATACTGATCTTAGAAGGTAGAACCAAGCTGCAACCTCAGTGGCTGGCAAATTAAGCAACACAGACACACAAGTACTTGCATTGCCAACATGAGGAGCAAACACTGTTTGTCCATGCAAATGTTTTCATCAAACATGCAAATTTCAGGGCCAATCCAAACACACACACACACACACACACACACACACACACACACACACACATACATAAGTAGTAAGTACTAAAATACTATTAATGATCTCCTGCATACTTTTAGCCCTCCACCTTGCATCAAGGCACAGGTATGATGCAGTCTGTTATCAGATGCCCTAAAGAAGGGGCGTTGTCACACCCTGACTACCCAAGAGGGGGATCACCAAGCTGCTCTAAGTCATTGTTGAGGAGTCTGCCCCCACACACTGTGCAACAGGTGATCTGAATAATCCTCCAATCAACCCAGAGGAATTTCAACATTCAGCCAAAATGAATTGGGGAAAAGGGAAATGTGCAAAAGGTGATCTGAATCTGTGGTTCTCAACCTCAGACTTGGGGTTGGGAGGGGTTAGGAACTTCACGGGGAGGTACGAGGCCTTCTTGATTTGAAGGGGTATAAGAAAATGTTTAAAATATACAATAGGCCTATATCTTGGTATTTCATTCATTTAAGTGAAGAAAACTAAATGAAATAGCCTAGTTATTTTTAAAGCATTGGCGGAACTAGACTTTTATACAAGGGGTGGCCAGAGGGTGGACAAGGCTTTATGAAGGGGGCCATATATTAGGCCCAATAAAGGAAAATCCTGGGATACCACAGGTCGGATTAGAACCCAGGCCACTGCAGCAACTCCGTACATGGATTGCCAGCTCTACTGACTGAGCTAACCTGGCACTGACACTAACATAAAAAAGAGCTTTATGACGGACGGAAGTGGCTGGAGGAAATGGACCTAAGTTGCACTTTCAGTTGCATCATTCATTCAGAAAATTAAAAACACCCGTGGGAAAAGTCAGTGTCTTGGTAAAACAAAGAGAAGGCTGCACATCACGGACACTAGACGCAAGACTCAGCTCATGGATCAAATAAAGATGCCATTGGTATGAGAATTAATGAACGACTTGCCTGGCTAGTTTCATGTTGGGAGCTGCCCGGGCTGCTGATATCTGGGCTGGGGTCTGTCTGTGCCTGACCTGTGCCTGATTTGTTTTTTTTAGCAAAAAATTGTTATCTGTTTATTCTGCCTTCTCTGTTTGCGTTTAAAAATCTCGCTGTTTTCGACGTGACGTGCAGTGACCTGTCAATCAACTGGGGTTGCACCCAGGGTGTCCAATCAGGTTCCAGGGGTGGCCAGTGCTACCCCGGCCACCCCTCTAGCTCCGCCCCTGTTTTAAAGTTCAGATTATTATTTTTGATGGCACGGTGAAGACCTGAACACAAGCTACAGTCACAGAGCCTTCCCTCTCTGATAGACAGCCTCATCCTGCATTAGAAACAACCGCAACCTACAAAGGATTTAGACAGCCTCTATTAGGAAATTAACTCATAAAGTTCAGGTGTAGTTTTCAATCCTGACTCAAACTGCAAGCAGAGCAGGGCTGCAGCTTTGGATGAAAATGGATCCCAGGGATCCTTGTGGAGGTGTCAGGAGGTCTGAGGGAGTCCCTGTGGTCCTTTTTATATTTGTAATTTTATTAATATTTCCATGTATTTAAAAAATACAAAATAAAAATCTGTACAATAAACAGAAAAAACACATATGTTCACTTTGTGAGTGTCTATGTGGGACTGTGAGACATGATATCCTCCAATAATCTCAGATTTTACAACCGGACTGTCCGTCTGTGCGTGTGTCAGAGCACGGGTAGATGGTGCATAAAGGCCATCTGGAGCAGTGAGAATGAAGACTTCCACATGCTGACAGGCCTCAGACCAGCCATCTGCTCTCTGCGTTTTCCTCCAGTCAGACAACCTGTCGCCAGCGAGGCCTCCGGCGCTGCACCCCCACCAACATACCTGTTCACTCGCTCACTTCAATTAGTGGCTGTGTGCCCGCCACCTGCAGGAGGAAGCAAACAGAGAGGGAAGACCTCACACCGGAAATTTGTTTTTCCACATGCTCTCTGGAACTCATTCAGGTCCATGTGATGAGTGTGATCTGCCGCTTTGAAGCAGCTGTTCCAAACTGTTCAGTGGTCTCACCCGGATACAAACACTGGCAGGGTTTGACAGTCAACACTGATGATTTTGCTCTGTGTCTGTTTGGGTGGACGACAAATGCTTTTCAGGGCACTTCAGTGAGAAGAGGACAGACACAACAATAATAGCAATTGATCGCAATGGGCACTGTTTACAGAGCTGACTAAAGGCTGTTTGTGGCTTTGGAAACCACTAATACACTGTAAAACCAGATAAGTTCATTGAACTCAAAAGATTGTTCAAACTTTTTACATGAACATTTTTAAGTGACATAAACTCAAGATTCTTGATTGACCAGCTTTTACTAGTAATTTTAAGTGACACTCACTTAGTTTTGTAAGTTACAGCCATTCCTAATTAATAACCTTTTACAAGGTATTTTGTTATCACAGTACAAATGAAAAAATTTAGTTTTCACTTAAAATTAATGAAGCTACATTATCAAGAATGTTATTTTTTACGTACATAATTTAGTTAGTTTTACTTTAAAATGTTTGATGTAATCAGTTTCAGCTATTTTTTTAGGGTTTAATTAACTTATCTGATTTTACAGTATACACTTTACACAGTTTGTGGTAACACTTTATTTGGATAGTCCACCTATAGTTTATTGAGTATTTGTAACATTTCAACAGTTTATTAGTTCAGATTCACAGGGGCGGATCTACAGAAATATTCATGGGGTGTCCATGGAGACTTTAAGGGGTAACAGAAATATCTGCAGATTTAATCACAATTACATATATCAGTATTTGCTTGAAAAAGCCTCCAAATGAAGATATTTGAACCTTTCAAACATTATATTATTGTGGCACATTAGTAAAGCATTGACTAGAAACATCTAAAGGTGGCGTTAGAAAGCATGCGTTATTATATTTCCAAATCTTCAGACATTTTTCATGTCTTTTTCATTGAACATCTTCATCCCTTAGTCTAAAATGTGGCCATAACAGATCATTAAATAGACTTTTTAATTAATCTAAATTAATGTATAAAATCTTTCACCAAACTGGGGTGGCAGCTGTGGGTGACCACCCCTCTAGATCCATGGAAATTTAACAATATTCCATCATGTGGTTAAGGTTTGGTCAGGTGTAGGCACAAAAAAACATCCCGGTTATGGTGTTCATGAATTCTCACATATACGCTATTAATCATTGGTTCTCAAACTATGGTAGGCTGCCTCTAGTGGTACGCGGTGGAATCTCTGAAATATTTTTTAAAACATTTAATAAAATAATTTAAAAACATACTACTAAAATACAGCAACATTTTGAATGAAAATATCACTGATGTCGCTGAAATGTAAATTTACAATAAGTTTTGCATTTCCTGTAATATTTTGTTTCAATGTCAGCCTGCCTATTAGGTCCCGTTCACGCATGCATACATCTGTGAATTCTTATAGGCTAAGATGTGATGGTAAGATTGTAAGTGGAGGTAAAATGATCGGTCCAAAAACTCTTTGAGGTCTCAAAGCTCTGGTTCTTGAACCGGTTCCGTTCAGGATTCAACAACAAATAATCCTATTAAGAATAAAGCTGCCTCCTGTGTGAACTGTCTGCAGCTGAACAGGGTCGGCCTACACTGCTGTATTTTAACATCGGTCATAATGGTGGTACTGGGAGAGACTGATATTAACTGCTTACTGCTATAGATAATCTGTTATAGACAAAGCAAAACTATTGAAATGTTACAAATACTCTACAAGTAGGCTGACTATCCAAATCAAGTGTTTGCCATGAATATGTAGTTTCATTGGTGGGAAACCAAGTCTTCTTCTCCTTTGCATTATTCACGTGTAGCTCAATGCTTCCCTCTAGTGGACAAACACAGGACTGATGCTCAATCTGTAACACTGGGCCATGATTTAATTAAAGAAAAAAATAAACCCTGCTCAGTCAGGGTGAGAATTAGTGGAAAACATATTTGTTACTGCTGAGAGGTTGCTTATGTGCACCCAATAATTAACTTCTCATGTACTACTGTAAGTAGCAAATATGACAGCTATTTTTTTTTATAAAAATGACCTCCTACAGCTTTAAGTGATGGAGGTTAGTCTGAATGATGAGGCTGAAAGAATACATACAATGTTTAATGTATTTAAAGTGCATATTCAACCTTTGCACCCACATTTGTGTGAGGATGAAGATGTGTGTATTTGTTAGAAAACATGTGAGAGACTGATTGCAATTATAGATTGTATTTATGGTTATAGAGAGAACTTTCCTACAATTTTTGTACTACGTTCAATAATAGTTTCTAAGTCTTTGTGAAGTAAAGGATGATGGCCTGATGAAGCCTGGTGTACTCGAGAGGAGTTGTGTGAATCCATGCCAATAACTAACAACTTATTCCTTAACCCACATCCTCTTCTACTCCCACACTCACTTAACATGATTCTTTTGTTTTATCTGATGTTTTGTTGCCTTTTACACACTTGTCTAAGAGAAAAGCCTTTTACCTATATTTTTTACAGTTTTTAATATGTCCTGCTAACTAGCAAACAGGAGCAGCACTGGTGGAGATCATCTTCCCCGCTCGGACTGCTGTGACGTGTGCAAAACATACAAGCGACTCCCTCAAATGACACATCACAATGGTAGTTTTCAAAATACATTACCATCATGATTATTTTATTATCAAAAAGCATTACATCTCTTGCTTCTTAAACCTTTTGGAGGGGAACAATTGAAATAGTTACTACTATGATCTGTGTAAAAATAAATCCAAACCAACAGAATGATCTTTACAAAACAAAAAGAGAATGCAGCGTCTGGTTTTTGGAGGAACCCAGGAACAGACCCAATGATCAGCTTCCAACCATCTGACAGAGTTGGTCACTCGGACCCTAAAAACAAATATCATGCGATAAATTCAGTGTACTATATTTTCTCCATACAAGTCTATATCACATTTCTTTCTATACAAGTACACATAATCATACATATTGTCCTATTGTGTCTTTTAGGTTGTATTTCTTTCATTTTAAGGTGCTGGTTAATTTTGGGTCACAACTTTATTTTTTTCAATTTGTCAAACATTCATGTAACACGAGTACCCTTCTGTGTGTTTGCGGACTGAGGGGAGGAGGTGTGGTGGGTGTAGTGGCGGGTGGGGTCCAGTCTCATGACCGGGCCCTCGGTCCTCAAAGCTTTCCCACACGAACGCAGACGTTTTGTTTCCACATACGGTCCAAAATAAAAGTCTCAGAGGGAGGAGAGGGCGACTCCTGCTGCCGCCCAGCTGTCAGCTTAACGTCGGTTTGAGGTCCCACTGTGGCGGTCAGGAGAACTGTCTCTTTATTACAAGTCAGTTTGTGAGTTAAAAGGAAAAATAAAAATACAGCATTCTGTGGAAAGGGAAGCAGCTCTCACAGGAGAACATAGCAGCTTTTTTTTTTTTTAAACCTAGGTTTTATAAACAATCCAAATACTCCCTCAGAGATCCCTTCCCTGGTTTTCCCTCGGTGTCACACGGAATGCAAGGATTGGTCAGGGAAAAACAAACAAACATATATTTAAAGAAATCCTGCAGGATAAAAGCCAACATTTTATCTTAGAAATTACATTGGATTATTCACCTCTTATTTTGTTCCTGCATCCCACTCTAGAATATATAATAAGTATGAATTTGGAAAACTGGTTCCAACTGATATAATGACAAGATGAATGCAGCCAAATGTGGGGAACATAACTGGATTTCAAATTTATTGGAAAAAAACAAGAATGCAGCACCATGAATCATAAGACCTGTATGTCTCAAGTACAATATCAGAAGTCTACAGTGAAGTAGTCCTAATGTGAAATCAAAACAGTCCAGTGGGGATGAGAGAACAGAAGAGAACCCAAAACAACAGAACATTGGAACAGACGGAGGAAAAAAAAGGGCTGTTTTCATGTTTAGTGAGAGAACACGGAAACTGGTAATCACATGGAATGATCCTATCCAGGGAGGACCCCTCCTCCCCGCCTCTCTAATGCATCTTTAGAACGGATGATTAACATGTCGCCTTCACTTGCATCGTTTCCCCCTCTTTCCAAATCAAACACTTATTTACTGCAGCACAGACTCGGCCACTTGCCAAATCAAAGAAGTAACGACAAAAAAAAAAAAAAAAAAAAGAAAATAAAACTCTTGCTTTCAGTTACATATGCATCTCAGCATTTATCCAACCTGGGTACCATGACGACAGGTACAGCTTTTTATAACTTTGTACAGACATTTGTGTGGAAGTTTTTACTTTCCGACATTACAGAGCCTGTTTGCACAGTCCGGCACATGAGGAAACACTGGGGACAATTTCAAGTTACATGTGATTTCTTGGTTATTCTTTTCAGAATGTGTCATCCAAATTGGTTTTTCCACTGATTCCGTAATGATGTCCAAAGTCAATGATTAGCTTTGTGCAGAATGTGGTAATTTGTTTTGTTTTTCTGTAAATAAAGAAAGAAAAGACAGAAAATAAGAAAAGGAGAAATCCGTAAAGAAGTCCTTGCTCCTCTTAGGTCTGTACATTTCCCCTCCCCAAACTCCCTGAGCCCCATTTCACCGCAGGGGTTGAGGAGGTACGCAGCTTCATACACACTCACACGCACACACTCGCACATACGCACACACTTGAACAAGGTCCTAAAAGCTTCCTGACTGTGTCCTTACTCCGGGTCCCTGGAGCGGTGAGTGCTGGAACTGACTGAGGCTTGACCCTCGCTGTGGGTAGTGTGTCGGTCCAGAGGCCGACAACAACCTGGAGCCTGCCTGCAGCGCTGTCTGGCCCGGGCTACCCGACTTCAGGCTGCGAGATGCCTGCTGGCTCCCTCTGGAGGCCTGGGCACCCGAGTCTATTTTAGTCTGCCCGTGGGCCCTGGGTCCCGGGGCGGGAGTCCCCGGCAGGCCGCTGCTGTTCAAAAGGCTCGCTTTTAAGTGGCTGTTGCCGTAGCCGTGGCCACCGTCCACGTTACTGCTGCCACTCTGCTGGTGTAGAGAGCCCACTGGCAGCTTGGAGTCTGAGGAGGAGGAGGCGGGATTGGTGGTGTGACTGGGGTAGGAGGATGGAGGGTGGTCCTGGGACAGTCCTGGGTGAGAGGAGGAGAGGCGTGGGTAGAAGCTCTGGCCCGATGAGGGACTGTAGGAACCCCGGAATGGAGAGTTGGAGGTTTGCTGGATGAACGACGGGCTGTCGGTCTGCCGGTGACTTTCTGATGACTGAACACACACAAAATACACACACACACTCACTCTTCTGTGACAATTAAATATTTCCATGGTTACAAAATGCAAGTATCCATGCTATGGACAAAGCAAGATGGCATCTGCAGGTATTCACTTACAAAGTAAAAAAGATTTACCTTGTTAAAAAGATATATGAATATTAAAAATAGTGCTAAGTTAGGGTTTATGAACCTTATGGACTGGACATTATTATTTACCAGCAAGGTGGATATACAGAACTGTAGGAAAAAGCAGGATTTCTACTCATTATTAGCATTGAGATGAGGGACACATTCGATAAATTAGCACTAGCAAAGATGTGGGTCAGAAAATGATCATTACAAGGGAAGAGTACAGCATTATCTGTATCTGTTCCATCAACTGCATGTTCTATATCCATACAACAGGAAGTGTGTGGGACTAACCCGAAGTTGTTCATTTAAGCCTGAAATTGATATGGGTTGATCAGTTATATTTAGCAGAAAACTATATACAGAACAGCCTCAGAATTGAGCTAAAAGAGTGAGAGAACTATTTACAGAACAGAGTTAAAAAGAAGTTGCTATATATTTACAGGTACGGATATTGGCACATTTTACTCAATGACAGCCTACTCCTAAAAGGACATTAACCACACTCGCTCAACCCTCCTAATTACTTCCATATGATTTAAATGCAGCATTGTCATGGAATGATGGGTAATGCGTCAGATTCAAATAAAATGTTGCCAAAATGCACTAGATGTGATAAATGTGTGTCTTGACTACAAACAGCAACACAGAAACAGAGACTAAACATGGCAATGGTCATCAGGCAGCTTGTATACTAATGTCATTGTGACACACATTATCACACGTATCCGGACAATTTGTTTGCATCGAGTGTTGTAAATGGTTTGTGCAGGATACCTGATGTGAGTACACAGAGGGACTGTATCTTTGTGGACTCTTCATGGGAGAAGCCATGGCCGCTGCCTGCATCTCATATCGATCTGCATCTGCAGACACAGAAAGGAAGATTACTATAACACTGAAGAAAACAAGAACACATTTTTGTCATGAAAGAAATAAAAATTCATTAAAAATTCAAATTCTCTGATTTTAGCTTCTCAAATGTGAGTATTTTGTGGTCTCTTTAGTCCTCTATGACAGTTAACTGAATAGAGGACGTCAGCTTGGGCTTTGGGAAACACTGATCAACATTTTCTGACATTTTTTGGACCAATCAACTAATAAATTAATTGAGAAAATGACTTATGTAGTTACTTGTATCTAGTATCTAGTTTTTAGTCTATTCTTTGTTTTTGGTACAACATACTGTGAAACTTCTAATAATAGCCCAGGCGTTTATTTGCTTCAATCACTGAACTCACCCGGCCTTTATTAGAACGTGAACATGAGCAACACACACAACACGACAATATTCACAACTTGGATTCATTTGAATGAAACCCTTTGATTGGTCAACGCTTACAGACTAAAGGAACATAAATAATGGAGGAATGGACACAGAACTTGCTCCAGCGGGCAACCTGGTTGGTCGAGATAATTTCTAGAACAGAACCGCTTTTATTACAAGTTTTACGGTGGTTGTGGCTTTGTCAGTTCATTTCTCTGCAGGGACGTCTTCATACCAGATTCCTTCTCTGCTGAGCCATCACTTCTCTTGTAATTCCGCTCCATCTTGATGCTTCTTAGCACTCGCTCCAGAACCCCCTGACCTTCCCTTAGACGTTCAACAGTAGTTGGAACCATCCTTGGAAAAACACAATCCAAAGGTTATCAGACAGCTATTAAAACTTCCAGAATGTGCACGTCATATGTGACATGTACTGTGAGCCATTATTGTGGGCCTCTCACCACTGGTTGTTGCTGTCCTGGCGTCTGGACTGAACTGACGAGCCCTGGTGGTCTGGAGGACTGACCTCCTCTATCTGCGGGATGGAGGCGTGCGTTGAGGAAGAGAAGGAGCTGTGTGGGGAAGCCGGGGGATACATCTGCTGATGGGAATGGGGTTGATGGGAGTCCTGGCTGTAGTGAGAGCCAGGCCGGGTGGGGGTGCCACCCAGAGACGAGCTGCTCCCGACCTGCTCCGAGTCGCGACCGCTTCCCTGCTTCCTCTTACGGTACTCCAGCAATGACACCTGAAGCAGCAGAGGGAGGTGGGGGGGGGTTGGGCGCTATTAAATGACTGACACATGGTCTTGTGCTTATACTACTTCATGTCATTCACACTGATGCTGGGCCGCTGACTGAATCACATCATTCACCAAAACTGCACTGAGTGATGGGCAGACCGCATGCACCACACCAGAGAGGACTCACCTGGAAAACAGTATTTACTATTCAATGCGACAGAAAGAAAACACACCTTCATCACCATGGAAATTACCTTTGACATGAAAATGACACTGTATGCATCTCTGATTTGGTTCCATTCCATTAAGAGTTGAGAAAAGGCTCAAATACAGCATACTGCAGATCACTGTGTGTTCTCAATGCCCTGTTAGTAACATACAGCATCTAAAGCTTTTGACGAAAGAGCAGGCAACTTTAAATGCACCACGCAATGATGCAACCACACTGAAACAACAACTACACAAACACTCATATCAACGTCCACAGGAAGTTTGAGCGCGCACACACACACACACACACACACACACACACACACGCACAACATATACACACACACTTCCACTATTAACAATGAGAATGAGAGCACTCATCCCAGCTTAATATCGTCATGACACAGAAAAGGCTTGTGGGAACAAAGTGGGGGTTTATGAAAAAGGCAGGGGAGCGGGGTGATGACCACACAGTCAGATACTGACATGGATGGCTCTTGCCTGAATCTTTGTGATTATAATGGTATATATAGCTAGAGTTAGATATGGTGTCTTGTCACTAGAACCAGTGAGCGACAAATAAAAAGCCTCAGATATATATTTATATATACACGATTTAAACCCTTTAAGAGCTGGCCACCATACATGTCTTTCTTCTTTCAGGTCAGGTTTAATATGCTAGTGTAGTTTAGTATCAACAAGGTCTCTGATTGGTTCCGTCCCAGTTAAATGAAACAAAAACATAACTAAAAGGAAAAGTACAGTTAACAAAAACTTTTAGCTGTGGCCACCTATCTATTGGTTTTGATATATTTGTACAACCCAGGTTAATCAAACTTACTTACTTAATTATAACAAAACCTTTTTGTAAACAATAAAAAACAAACTGAAATAAGCAAACCCACTCTTGAAACTAACTGAAAATAAAAAAATGAATAACTAACAAACTAATAAATACTATAATAAAAATGTTGGTAGGAGGCAAAATAAATTCAAGTTGTAAAAAACAAAAGTCTTTGTTTAAAGTGTTCAACTTTTTTTCTGTTGCCTGGACAGGTCAACTGACCCAATTCTGCTGAACTTGAGTCATGACTCACTTCAAGCCAGTTTCTCTAGATCTGACCTTCATCTGTATTTCATACAGCATGTGATGCTATACAGAAAACACCTGACAATGGAGATTTCTTTGAGAAACGTATATCCCTTATTTTGACCGACGAACATTAATCTGAACCACTAAATCATTTCCACCTTCTTAGTGACTGGGAATCCTAATACTAGAAACTTCAGATACCTATTTGATATCACTATCAGATATATCACCATAACCCTATCTACAGGGCGTCTATGGAAGGGCAGGATGTGAGGTATTCTATATTCCCGTTTTCATGTTTATGTTTAGACATCTTTCTGAATATCTAACCTGACCTGTGTGATGTGCTGAGTTCTGGTAGCAACCACTGTTTTCCAGTGCAGTCACTTATTTCTAACGTCACATTAACAGGACTATGTGATGTTAGCTCAGTTTGCTCAAAATTACATTTGGGTTGATTGACTGATGAATTGTGTTACTATGGCTACGTTCAGACTGCAGGCCAAAGTCACCAACATCACATTTAACAAATAATGTCAACAGCCAAACAAAAATGTTATCTGACCAATAAATCCGAATTGAGGGCTAAAGCTTGCAGTGTGATTGTAGCCAATGAAAACTCCAGAGGATGTCCATTTGTTGCATGCTTAATGCGACCCAGAGCCCCAGAACTTTCATATAGTGCCTTGTGCATGTTTTTTTTTGCTTTAAATTTAGCCTTGCTTTTAACCGAGGTGGATTACGGTTTGGAAAGAGCCATGGATGAGATGGAGCAGAGACACATGGGCTTCATCTCAACGCAATCATGACAATTCATGAACCATCAGCCTCTTATGTTGAAGGCAATGGATGAACCTTTACAATGAATTTGACTGAAATGGCATAAGAACTTAAAACTCCTGCTCAAAACTATAGCGTCATAATTCAATGTGGGTTTGGAGGAGGAGGGGGGGGGGCGGAGCTGTCGGAGCATGGAGTGGGTGTTGTATGCAGATGCAAAGAAACAATATTTACATGCACACTTCTAAAGATGTAGTTGTAGGGAGAATATTCACCATATTTTGTACTGGCTTGTATTCACTTCTTACAGCTATAGCCTGGTAATCTGGCTTCCCTGTCAGCAGACTAATGGTATGCTGGTTGGCCCTCTGCCTTGGAAGAAAAGTGGAAGAGAGACTTGGCAAAAAGTGTCAAGGAGCAGCGAAGGGGAGGAAGGGGGCTGAGGGAGAGGAGGGGGGAGGGAAGGGGGGAGGAAGGGTCAAAGCTACAGAGTCGAAATCATTTCAGATATACACATAAAATGCTTAAATAGGTTTTTGTTTTTTTAAATGTCTGTTGCTATTGGATTTGACCACCTGACACAAGGGACCAATTGATATACTTAAGACAAAGTCAACAGGCAAACACAGAGCAAGGGGAAAAGCACATCATGAGGTTTGGCTTTTCAGTTGGCACATATCACACTCAAAGTCATTCGTGCTTGAAAAGAACAGATGAATGTCCTTAAGATTTACCTGAAAAACTAGCATCTTTACATTCTTATCATTATGATGTGGAGAACTTGCCTTCTTCTTTTGAGGTGGGTTGCTGGTGTGAGGAGGTGTGCCACTATCCGGGTAGCTTCCCCCATAATGAGGCTCACCATAGGGCGACATGGAGCCGGTACCCACGTCTCCCAGCAGCCCCTGGCCGCTTATGGAACTGTGGAAGGACTCTGCTGGAGAGAAGCCGCCTTCTGACTGGGAGAGGTGGCGGTCGGTGGCCACGGGGTTCCCCAGGTTTGCATTGAGGGGGGAGCAGGTGTATATGAGGTTGAACTCTGTCTTGAAGGCCTGCTCCCTGTTTTGGGGGGTTAGGTCTGAGGAAGGACAGGACGCTGGGTTTAGGGAACTGGTCCCAACAGATGATGGGCCCTGGGAATCGTGGCCTGAAGGGCCTCCAGGAAGGGAGAAGTCATCTGAGGTCACAGCCACAGGGCTCTCCAGGCTGGAGGGGAGCGACAGGTCTGGGAACTGAGGACGAGGGACGTCAAAGTCTGTCTGAAGACATGGCTGAAGGTGGGAAATAAACAGAGAGAAAGACAGAGGGAGAAGACAAAATGAATTAAACAAATCTAGGCAACGAGTGAGTAGTAGCATTAGCCATTAAGCTATTAAGAGTTAATGGCAGAGATGGGGATGTACCTCAGGAGAGATGGACTCCGGCCGGTGAACAGGAGACGCTTCCGGGGATGATATGTTCTAGAGAGAAAAGCAAAGGTTATTAGAAACTTCATAGTGTGTCCCAAATATTAAATATATTTGGACAGCCTGCCCGGGTACCTTAACAGCAGATCAAGTTTCATTGGTGAGTCAAAGTGTTTATTCCAAAACGAAGATTTAATGATGTCAAGCAATACGAAGGTTCATTTGCATACAAACAGTAGTTTATCCTCAATGATTAACTAAGTTCCCCAGATATAATATGGTAAAATTACACACACTAAATATACCCTAGGGAGAATTGAATGAGCTCACTTGGATCTCTTAGATTCACATTAACTTCATGCTAAAATTTACACATACTATACAATACTATCTGCCTATTGTGGAGGAAAAAGCCCTGCAGCCACTACTCAGCCAATTAATTACAAACCAACATTTATTTTATTGCAATTACTTCACTAATGTACTGAGCTGTCTGAGATGGATGCGCTCATATGGGAAACAAAAAGATGGCAGAACACCTGGGTGCAGTTTACCAAGTGAAATGGATATTATTGGATTTACTATGTGAACTCTGACAGACAAGTACCAGAAACTGTGTCCCTGCTATCCCTTACTTCAAATTGCAGCGGTGTGTTGCAGCGGCTGGCGGGCAGTGAGGGCATGGGTGAGTAGGCCAGGCCGTTGGGCAGCAGGGAGCCACAGGGGGTGTGGAGCAGCGGGTGGAGGGAGTCCTCTGGGAGCGGTGGTGTGATAGGTGACAGCGGGCGGAGCAGGTGGTCCGAGGGTGTTGGTGTCGTCCCTGCCAAATACTTTGAGCGGCGCTTCTTAAACGGTGCGTTGACTTCTGTGATTTTAAAAACATAAAATGTGGAAAACATAAAAGTGAGTTGAAAAAACAGGAAATACACATCTAGTATCAGGAAGGTATTGACACACATGACAGCAATTACATAAAGAACTCTTCAGTTAGTTGTACTTATAGTAACAGTACATCCCCGTTGCTTAGTTCTGATCTATAGTTCATTCTTCCTCTAGCTTTGGTGATTGAAGAATATGCAGCAGTAAATGAGTCATCCAGATGGAAGTGTTGATGTACGTACCGCTGGAAAGGGGATTAGGGGTGGATCTGCTACTGGTGCTTTGCTGGGACGAGGTGGACTCTGTGCCATCCTCCACACTGGCTGAACAGCTCTCGTCCTCCAACTGCTTTATCCATCTCTGTATCAAAACAACAGCAATGTCAGCGTAAAAAGCAAAAACAGACATTTGTTTAAATTTCAAGATCAGATAAAATAATAATTTAATTTAACTAAGTACCTCTGAAAGTCTTCAAAATCTTTATTAAAAAGTAAAAAAAGTTTGGACAATAGAATTTAGCATATTTTATAATACAATTTGTTCGTTGTTCTTATTATTATAATTTAAGGTACAATTGAAAAACTGAAAACTGAACAGAAAAATGTCTTTTGAATGGTGAAGTGCAAAATCTGAAGACTTTTAAAATGGGTCTCAAGAGGTGAAGCGGTGACAAAAATACACACATTCTTTACTCAATTAGAAGTACAGATACTTTGTGTAAAATAAAAAGACGGTAAAAGGTAAAAGCACTGATTCAACTTATTTACTCAAGTAAAAGTGAAAAAGTACAGGCACTGAAATGTACTCAGTATAAAAGTAAGTGGTTTATCTGAAGAAGATTTCTACCGGTTGTTTCTGTGCAAAGCTGAAACTTCAAATAGGATCACGTCTCCCTCTCTTGTCTGTTTCAACTTGTTACATCATTACATCTTTTTCATCATGTATGATATGCATCGATCTTGATGTTGGAAAGGTGTGCAAAAAAATAATAATTGATAATTCAATTAAGAAGTAGCTAGCCTGTTTTCAAACTGTAAGGAGAAGAAACTACAGATATTTGTGTAAAAATGTAGTGGGTAAAAGTAAAAAGTTCTCAGAAAAATACTCAAGTTACGAATATATAGATATACTTTATAGGCTTCTGACAGCAGTAACACTCAATGTGAATTCACTAAAGATATACCCATTTATATACGTTATATTTTACAAACATACACCCTATAATACTTTGCTGCATTTCTCACCTTCTTGTAGCAGCCATAAGTGCCATCCATTTGGAGTGGGCGGGGCCGGTGTCTCTCGGGGTTGAAGGGGGAGCCGAAGCGGACGTAGTGTCTGGGTGTGGTGCAGATGAGCGACGAATGGGAGAGGCCTGGCAGCATGTTGAGGGTGGTGGCCAGCACCGTGGGGTCAGTGGTTATCCGCAGCGGGCGCTCGACGGGTACCTCCTGGTGGACCTTCTCTCCTCCAGGGACCTTGTCATGCAACCACTCTGTCACCAGGTACTGACAGCAAAGTAAAACATTAATGATCAACTATACAAAATAATAAATATGATTAGGAAAAGTTAACTCCATCTTAAAACAGCCACATTTCTACAAATTTAATGTCCTCTAACCTTCTTGGTCTTGGGGTAGCGCAAGTTGCCTCTATTTATGCAGTTTAGACCCTGGACATCTCCATCTAGGAGATGACCCCCAAGACCACTCTCTCCGTGGCCATGTTCAGCGCCATATGGACCCTGTGAGCCCTCTTCGTCGAGAGCAGCACCCTGATCGGCTGAAGATGGCGTTGCTCCCATGGCAGCGGCTGCAGCAGCCGCTACCTGTTGGGCATGGGCTTGACGCTGTCGCCGGGCACGCTGGGATGAGCTTGACCGGTAGCGAGAGATCCGACTTTTGGGTCGAGGTTTGGTGGGTCGTGCAGGTTTAGGGGGGGCAACTGGGGCGGGCAGGTTGGGTAATGATGTCTTTTCTTCAATAGATGGTGCTTCCTGTAAGAGAATGTAGAAAAACAAGAGGTTAAATAAGACGCAACAACAAAAAACGATTGACGGATCAACTCGATTCCTCTCACTGACCATGACATAGGTGGTGCGTCGTGTGCTGACCCCAGTGTTTTGGGGTGTGGGGGTGTTCACTGTGGGGTTTCCTGCCCCGTCCTCAGTTTCCACACCCTCCTCTTTTACCTCTGTTCCTCCCACTCTCCTCCGCCTCCTTTCCAAACTGTTACATGTCTTCATGAACAGGCAGAGACCCAAGGGGGGGGAAGGGGGTTAGACAGGCAGTGTCATTTTGTCTTTTGAATTACTGATGTATTGCTCATCACACAGAACAAAAATATCTAGCTGTACTGGAAAATATTTTAAATGTCATACTTTTTTACTGGAGATGGTGACCCCGTTTTCATCCACCTCTCCCTCCTCTCCCTCTTCCACCTTCACCTCATCCAGCAGTCTCTCCTAACGGCACAGACAGGCAGCACATCAGGAGAACATCTCACCCAGCAGGCATTACAAGCAAAGCGCACACAGACACAGACAGACACAGACACAGACACAGACAGACAGACAGACAGACAGACAGACAGACACACACAGACACACACACACACACACACACACCTCTGTATCACTGGTCCCTTGCAGTTCTTTGGCCTCCTGGTGCTGGTCCAGGGTCTGGTTGCTATCACCACTGAGGCAGCCCTCCAGCGCTCTCCTCCGTGCTTTTCTTCGTCGAGTCTCGGCGCCAACCAGAGGGGAGGGAGGTGGCAGGGAGGGAGGACTCAGCAAGCTCTCCCTGGGGCTCAGGTTGTGCTTCTGCACCGGACAGTTCTGGTTGCCCTTATGGCAGGCACAGTCCACTTTGTAATTACTGATTGTTTGTTATGGGAGAGGAGAAGATCAGACTCGAGATGGAACACCAGACATTGTGCAGCAGCAATATGCAAAACAATTTTTAGGTCAAACAGAGGAGAACTAACATGATTGCCTTCATATCTACTGTGTGTTTCTAGACAGGAAGTGGACTATAAGCACTTATACTTGATGTGAATGTTGTATAGATGGTTGGATTTGACCCGTGTTGTTTTCTAGTGCTGGTTTAAGAGGGAGGTGGAAAGAGAGATATGGGTTGAGGAGCAGTACTGACCAGCTATTGAACTCGTAGTCGAATCCAATGGTGACCTCAGCGTCCTTTGTGATTTGACTGATGGCATAGATACACAGATGGATCATGCCCTCAGCAATCATATGCCGGACCTGGGAGAGCGAACACATGCAAAACGAAAAAAATATAAAGAAAGCAACCTGATAAAATGAAAACTTGCACAGACACAAGTGTTGAGCATTTCGATTTAAAAAAAAACAAAAACAAAAAAAAGCTTAACGGCTGACCTCAGCATTGGGTGTACAGGACCTCCTGATAAAGCGTGCGTCATTTCCAAAGGTCCTCGCATCAACACACATCTCTACATCATTAAACTTTGAGTAGAAGAGTACAAATGGGTAGGGTCTGGAAAAATGATGACAACGGTATCAAAAGCAGACACAACATATAACACAATATAACCAGCTGTCTGTGGACCAAAATACTGAAAGTAGTCCAATGGTACATGTACCACAATCTCTTACTTTTTGAAGAAGTGCCCGTTGACTTCAAACTGTTGTTTGAGCATGACCTTTCCCCGATATTCAATGATGAGTGTGTCTGGGTCCAGGTTCTTGGCTGCTCGGAGGATCTTCCTGTGTTTCTGAACCCGCGTTACCCTGCCCAACTGTAGCTGCAAGCAGCAAATAAATTGCTTATTGGCAAAAGCAGGAATTTATTATACATGTTGTATTATGGTATGGTTACACAGTTGTGACTAGTTAGTTAGGCAGAGCTAACTTGCTCTTATTTTCTTAGTCAGTCACTGTTACTGGCTAATTGCATTTGTTTCAATATTGAGTGTGTATCAGGACTCGGGCTGACCTGCATCTGTGAGCCCAGCACTGTGTTGTTACAGGCTAGCTCGGTGCGGTTGATGGTGTCCATGGCGTCGACGGAGGCGTGGATTTGTGTGGTGGAAGGAGGCGTTGTGGTGCCGCTCTCTGCCTTTGAGTCGGTGGTGGTGGCAGCGCGGTGAAGCTGGAGAAGTGTCTGGACATCTGCACTGTATTGGTTGGCCAGAGCCTCCTCATATTGGTCCGTCCACTGGCGGATCCTGCTCTCCCATCCTTCTGCTGTGTTCTCATCCAACACGCTGGCCTCTGTTGTTGAGTTCTAGGCAGAAGGAAAGACGGAGTAGGTTGTGACAAGAGTTTTTCTTTACAGAAAAGGAGAAGCACGAGGCTGAGAGAAATGAGTTGAAACTTAACATAAATGTCTTCAATCTTACCTTCATCCTCATGGACTTCCTAGAACCCTCTCTGAAAGCCTGAAAGAAGAAAAATAACCCACATCAATACAAAGACATGTTAAACAGCCACTGAGGTTCTATATTGGGTTTTGATCTTAGAGTTCATCTATTTCTTTAGTCTACCTTGACTTTCTTGCCCTTTGGTGTTCCACGGGCCTTCTCCGTGCTCTTCTTCCTCTTTTTGGATTTGCTCCTTTTGACCCGGTTGACAGTAAGTTTGATGCTGGTGGGCGTGTGCTGGGTGGCAGTGTAGGAGATGGTGGAGGGTGACACCTCTTCGTCGCCACTCTCTGTGGCACTGCTCTCTCCAGCTACAAAACAACAACAAACAAATCATCAGATATCATGGGGAAATTAACTGAGCACTTTACAAACTACTATAGGAACATTAATTTACCAAATACCAAATAAAGACAAAGACAATGTACCTGAGACATTTTCTGTTTTTCTGTGTTGACCTTCTGCTCCTTTCCTCCTGTCGAGTCCCCTGCAACCAAAAAGCAATAAAACACGTTAGTGCACGAGGTATAATGGGTCATGAGTCAAATGAAAAACATGAAGTCAAATCACTGATACAAAACATGACATTGTTAAAACAAAAAGAGAACAGACTAAAAGGCAGCGACTAAACAATTAATCAGATTTTTGAACACATTTTGTTTGAGGTTTGGAGACAAACACAGATATTTTTATTTGAATATGCAGCTGACAAATGGACAGAGAGTACTGAAATGAATACTCCACGTTGCATTTTGATCTATGACACTTGAGGGGTTTTACAACATGTCGAATGTGGTCACACTACCAGAGGCAGACTCTACAAAAATAAGTTTATCTAATAAAAAAAGTCCACTGAGAGCTCAGTGGGTAGAGCTGGTGACCCATGTACCGAGGCTGAGTTCTTGCTGCAGCGGCCCAGGGTTCGAATCCGACCTGCGGCCCTTTGCTGCGTGTCATCCCCTCTCTCTGTCCCCCTTTCCTGTCTGTCTTCAGCTGTCACTATCATAAAGGCAATACAAATATTTAAAAAAAAAAAAACAACTGCTCTTCCAAATGCCAGAACTTTGTTTTACAGCACTTCACGGTCCTTTCTCATAAACTTCCAGGACAGTTTGGAAGGTCTGGTCATTACAAATTGTCACCTGACACAGCAGATGGAAGATCCAACCTGGGCAGGTTTTCATCTCTCACCTGCAGTTGTCACATTTGATGAGCAGGCCATCCGGCGTCAGGCTGCAGTGACACCAGCTGGCCATAGCCCCATCCTCCTCTGAGGAGCTGTCGCTGTCGGCTGAGTTGTCCTCATTAGCTTCGTGATAGCGGGAGCTGCGTACCACGCCGTTGAGATCCATGCGGGGAATGATGGTTTGGGAGAGCGGGGAGGCGGGTGGGGTAGGGGGAGGGGGCGCGCCATAGTTGTGATCCTGACAACACACAACGGAAGACTGTTGCATCTTCAAACAACGGGTGTTCAGGCAAAAAAGGGAAACGGAAAATGGAGACGAATGAAAATGAGGGCAAAAAAACAGGTATGTGAAACAGTACAGCTGTTAATAACGAAGTAGTATGTGGTTACAGAAGACTAAAAGTAGGATAGACATTCATGTATTTGATCAAACTAGGAGCACCACCAATCCTTAGTTTTACTCTTACTGTTCTACTTTAATAGAACGAGGAATTTGAAAAGATTAGAAAACAAGAAAAGATTGGATAGTTCAAACTGAGTTATTTTAGCTTTTAAAATGTTTAATTGTAGAAAACTTATCTTTGATTAATAGAGGGCAATACTTATTTCATACAATAAGACATGCAATGATTAGAATTGATGATTAGAAAACGGTATGAACTCACAGCATACGGTAGTCCCCGATACCCATGACTCTGTGCGCTCCCACAGCTGTGGTTGTTGTAGTTTTTCTCATTCACGGCAGGGCTTGCTTCAACTGACTCAGGGCTGGAAAATAAACAAAAATGATTATTTTAGAGGAATAAAAATAAAACAGGAATTACATGTATAAAAAAAGAGTAGACACTTTCCACTATGCTTTTTCAGAGCTGTTGTGTAAACAACTGTTACAATAAAAGACATCAATCAGTCACTAGATGGCACCAAGACCCTAAAGTTGCTCTCCTGTCTGGGAGAACAGCAATTTAGGAAATGGAATGTGGGCCGCCATTATGTTATGCAACTCCTTTTGCCCTTTAACTGAGGTCTGGCCAGACAGTGAACAACCTTGCCTTTCCCCCCTGGTCCTCCATTTCTGGAGCAAACTTAAATGTCAAAAGAATCAAAATGACAAAAATTTTACATTTAAATTGCTAGATTTTGTATATCTCAGCAGAGACGGCGCATTTTCTCGTGTGTTAGAATCAATCCTTCTGACTGAGGTTTGGAGGAAACTAAAGGGGGCTGTGAACAGGGGTGGATGGGAGAGGGACCAACTGCATTCCACATAACCTCAGTCACGTAAGCAGGCTTACCTACAGAGAAGTGGCAACTGTTCTTACTTAGGCTGTCTGTGGACATTTCCTCAGACACTACTCTACACAACGAGGGCCTGATGTGGAGATAACGATATAAAGTCTACCTCCCTTACACAGACGGAGGGCTGGACGATACAGAATCAACAGTGATCACAATAATAAAAACAATTACAGAGATGATAATTAGGCTCCTGAGGGTGGGCTGTCCCTCCAGACACAAATGATTACAAGATAATTGAAACCTTTATCAGCATTCTAAACAACAATTTGCGCTTTCTTTCAATATTGAAGAATATATAGTTGCGCAGGCCAGTTACACACTGCACCCAGTGCGACTATTCAAACTATCACTTAATATAGTGATAGTTTCAAATTAAGTAACAACAGCCTTGCAAATTCTCTGGTTAATAAAAATAAAAGTGAGCATGTTCTGCTCACTGTGTTGACACTGTAATACAGTGAATTAACTGCAATCACTGACATTTCTGAATTTGAAGTGGCTTTAATAGGGAAGACAAAATGCCAGTAGTGGTATTTTTGTTCATCGTCCAGCCCTATACAGGAGTCTGTGTTACATTGCTTCATTTTTAGACGGTTTTGAGTTCATGTGCAACCAGCCTGACTGAAGCATCACATACTGTTATTTCCTTTATTTCTGTCTGGGAAAGTTTAGTCTTTGGTGGACTGCACTTCCCATCTCTTCGGGTCTCTCCAGCAGACTTTGTGGAGAAGACAGAAAACTGCTGACAGGATATTGGAAGGAAGCATATAATCACAACCCAAGGTGCTACAGTTGTAGAGAAATGTGAACAAAGGGGAAGAGTTCAGCAACGTTGCATGGACATAGTGTGTTGCTTTGGGCAAAAGATTGCAACTCTACTCTATTAAAGAGGTAATCATAGACTGAAACCTATCACAACAATATTTCTTATACATTTTCCAATGGGGAATAAATTAATCTATTTATTAGCTGGGAATCGCTGGGACCTCCAAAAAAACAAAAAAAAACCCTTGCAGATTACCGACACCAAACCTGTAACTGAACAGGAAAGGAAAATTCCTATCCAATTATTTTCATATTTTAGGCCACTGATTACTTTTGGCTATTGATTATGATGACTTTCTCTTCACCCGCCTTATTGCTTGATTGGTAAGATCTGGGGATGTGGCAACATCATCAGAACAGAGTTCATGGGAGCAAGTAACAGAAGTGATCAGACAATCACACAGGTTGTTAAACCCCCAGTTTACCATATTATCCATAGCGGTTAGATAGACATGAAAAATAGAGTGAACACAGCTGCAATGTTCATTAAAAAGCTCCATTGCATTTAAAAATTGGGAGCATGTACAACTATGTACACAGAGTAGGTCAAAGGTCGGTGCTGCTCAGTACAATGGGACATTTCTATTTCTAAGTTTAGAAAACAAGTCATTGTTTACCTTTGGTTTCCATTCCAGACAAGTCTTTTTTTTGTTTATTCAGATCTGCATTAGCAACTGCATTACAGGAGCTATTCAGGTGGTGTAAATGATCAGGTTAAACAGGAAGTTTATTTCCAACCTGTGACACTGCTTTATCTGAGCAATGTTCCACACATCCACAGATATCAGCAAGTAAGTTGGACAATAAAAGAACGAGAAACAACAGCAAAACCATAAACAAGACCCAGGTTGCAAACAAAGAGAATCTTTCTTTAGGAGGAGGGCACGACTATTTTAGTCCCATCCAGCTGGTAGTGACTACTTACTCTGATCCAGCAGCCATATCTGAGTAAGACGTTTCAGGTGTGGTGACTCCCAGCGTAATTACTATGCTCATGACGTCCAGCACAGCGACGCGTGGGAGAGGGGGAAGAGGGGGGAGGGAGGGGAGGGGGAGGGGAGGGACAGGATGGGATGGGGGGAGGAGGAAAGGTGAGAAGAGGAATCACAGGGTCCCAATTAGAGCAACAGACCACTCCAGAGGTGGGGCGCCGCCGAGCCGTAGCCCACGGCTCACGGTCATGGGGGACCTGAGAGAGAGGGGGCAACACACAGAGAGACCATCAGTTATACACACCTGAGTGCTGACAAACAAGGTTGCTACATGACTCAGCGTGTCATGTGATATGATGGAAAAAACCTGCACTTCCCTGGCCAGTGTCTTTAAGTGCATGAGTGATATATTTTGGATTGATGCCCCTGACAGTGAACATTGTGTGTATACATCATCTGTGTTTACATTCAACATATTACATATAGTAGATAGTTCATTAAATTCATTCTAAACAAAAGAAAATGTTTGTCAACCTAATAAAAAAGAATAAGAAAAAAGCTGGATGGAAGGAGCTATGGAGTGAGCCATCTTGCTTCCTTCTCATCTCTGTTAAGAGTTGCACCGATCGGGCACTCACCAGAAAATGGCATCGGGTAAAGAAAATATTTTTATCTGACGTGCAAGTGAGCATTTCAACGCAACAGTTTAGTTGGGTGGCATTAGAGGATGAGGGCAAAACTCCAGCTATGTATTTACTGTTGCAAGTTTGAAAGCAAGGCGTATAAAACGGGGTTTTATTTCAAAAGCTTCAAAGTTAAGTACTAAATAAAACAACTTCTATAGGGGCGAGTAAAAAAATAAAAATCACTTTGGGCAAGCAGATTTGCCTGATTGGGCAAGTGATAACATTAATGTTGAACCCTGCTTTGTGTGTGCAGTATTTGAAGATCTTTTATCAGAACACAACATAGACCACTTTCATGGCAGAGATTGTTACTTGTTGTCATAGCAGGAAAAGCACAGGTGTAATTAGAGCTTTGATTTTCCAAGCCCAATCAAAACCCAAGGTGTAATAAACAATGTACTAATAAACTATTCAAATGAGCCAGAATGCACAAAGCAGAGAGTGGAAATGAAACTAGATGGAATGCAGTTGTTAATAATGCTTTCAGTTACACCTGTGCTTCTAAGGAACACAGCAGTGTCATCTCCAAGCCAGTTCAACAATAGCAGGTCACCTTGGGGAAAGGAAAGGGCCTAATAGATAAATACTTTATTTATCCCTAGAGGAAAATTCACACTCACATTTGTTGCATATTATTGAAGTAATTCCACATACTATATTATTCTAGTAAATGACTATTAACAGCAAATGAAGGCCAGTCACATATAGACAGGGCCCCATTACTAAAGGTCACAACAGCTGTCTCAGTTGAACATTGACAGGGGGTTGTCATGTCCACGTAACCAATAACAAACCATCCTTACACGCCGAAGGAAGAACAAATTTTGCTGACTCATGTTGACAAAGAAGGCTTTTCTGTGCAAAGCAGCAGAGTGCTTTCATCTGCCTGCATCTGAAATGATAACTTGATACAGACATGATGCGATAGGCCTGTCTCTCACCCATAGAGAGGCTTCCAGCATGGAGGAGGAGAGGGGGGGGGGCTATTCAAAGAGCAGAAAAACAACTAGGGGCTTTACAGCTCTTCTGACACTGAGCCTCCCATTAGGGTGCACTGATAAAGGGAACCAGCAGGAGGCGCCTTCTTCCCAGACGCCTGGAGGGATGAGTCATCCAACAGGCCCGACCCTCTTGTCATGTGACTATGCTCTGCTGAAACACTGACCCACACTCCTCTGCTCTCTCTTCCTCTCTGTCCTCCCCGCCTTGCACACTGGCTGAGCCGCCCAGTCAGACGCAGAGCTGGAGACAGCAGCCACGGCTGCAGAGAGGAACAGGCCCTCCTGTGCTCCGTTCACACTCACTGAGGAGAGGATTTGGCTTATAGCAAGGTCATCCCCGGGGCAAGTACACGCAAACGTTACCTCACAAAACAATCAGATTCACTACAATACATGTCTAAAAAAGCAAACACCTCTCTTACGCAACACAAAATAACCCCTAACATTCAAACCTTGGCTGGTTTACTAATACCGAGCAACAGGATGCATGACATTTCTGTAGTGGTCCCCTGGCTACACAGACTGCTGCCCTCGCTCTCCAGCACCAAGGCAACCACAGCAAGGCTGGGGACTTCCAATAATGTCAAGGTCAGTTCAGCCATGCTCACTGTCAAATGGAGAATGTCAGCCCCATCCAGCTGGATACACACTGGTAGGTAGCAACAAGAAATGTCAGCTAGGAGAACATTCTGCTACAACTCAAATGGCCTGAACGAACACACACACACACACACACACACACACACACACACACACACACACACACACACACACACACACACACACACACACACACACACACGTATGTGTATACTGAGACAGATACTGAAGGGTAGATCCTGGTTATTCAAAACTCTTCCTCTTTAAGCATGACTCATTAAATAAATCAAGAAGAGAACAGTATGAAAGGGGGCATGAAGGGTTAACACAAATTTGTAACATACTAAGACAAACTTGGTGCCCCATCCAGAGCATTTTCAAAAACCACTGGCTGACTATTATCCCTCTGGATGATCGCTGCCTTACAAAAATAGCCACCTCGCTCCTACCTAATTCACAAAAGGGAGTCACTATTTGGGCCTCTTCCAAAAGAACCAGACGGTGAACCAGGGAGGTAAATTCCATACGAAGAAGGAAAGCCTTTCTTTACCTCCCTCCCTCCCTCCCTCATCCTCCTCCCCCACCACCTCCCTCCCTTCCTTCCTTGTTCGTTCCTCTGGCCATGAATACCGGGCTCAAATTACCAGCAGGCTCAACAAAGTCTTTTCACTTCCACTAGAACAGAGGCCATTTTGGAGACAAGTCCAAGGGGGAGGGACATACACACAAAATGAACAGCAAAGGAGACCCTCTCTCTCTCTCTTATCTCTCACATAACTCTCTCTCCCCTCTTTCCTTTAACTATAATTCTGACAATGTTAAGCACTGGCAGGCTTGCATGAATTGTACTGTCCTAAAATAAGCCTTTTGGTTATCCTTTAATATCTAATCTCTAGGGTATTATAGCGAGTACATTTCATATAGAAAGGGAGAAACAAATCAAGAACATATGCACAGTGGTTCAAAGGAAGGAACACACAACATGCCACACCTCGTCTGAACAGAGCTCAGCACAGAAAGTTTTCTAAGCATCAAATAACATTCTGAAAGAGCAAAAATAGACATGTCATGCACATGAAGATAAAGAGCTTATAGAAATGTTAACCTACCTCATGGACTCAATATTACACTGATTAACAACATTTAATCACAGTGGATTTAGGTATGTCAACATAAATACACATCTCTACATATTAATGTGATTTAGCAGCAACTAAAACACAAAACAACTGTTGCCAGGGTGCTTCACCTCGAGCAGCTTAGAGACAGAGTGCATAGAGAAGCTGCTGTTGAAGAAAACTCACATGACATCTGGGCTGTTCAATCACTCCCTACCTGTTACCTACTGCAGTATTTACTTTCCAAATTGCTATGTCCAATACAAGTGTACAAATTACCCACAATACGGTGCCCTAAAAAATATCCCACAATACAACAATAAGTGCAGTGCACATAACATGAACACTGCTTTTAGTATACATTCCACAATGCAATGGTTTGCCTCTGCTCCTGAGATGTGAAAATTACATTTATGTGACAGTCTGTGATGGAACTAAACGATGATAATGATTCATAACTGTGCAAAAACTCTATTTTAGTATGCTCCTCAGACTACCATACAGATCCATTAATAACAGCTAGGGCTGAAAGGATTCCTTAAGAAACAATCACATTTGTTTAATTCATATAACCATATGAAACGAGTGATTATTACTGTCGAACAACGTGCTTTGAAGAGAGAAAATAGTGAGGGGCCAAGACAAGAGAACCACAGAAAACAACAAAAAGTGTCCATGGTTTGAGATCATTTCAAAGTGAAACAAAATGAAAACTCTGTACAGTGTGTCTGTTGTCAAACCAACTAGCTGGCCACAATAGCATGATGTCAATGATACACTGTGAAAAGCCAGCTAGATAGCAGCTACAAGGCAATCAGTGTGTGAATGTAATCAGGGCGTTCCTGCAAAAGAGAGGGTTCCTCTAAGGGCCTGTCCTCACTAATACGCAGCCTCACCCAATACGATGTTGTTTAGAAAAAAATCTCCGTAAACACGGCGTCGTTTCCAGAAATATCTGCGTCCACACGGATTCCCTGACAACGACCCAAAATGCTGTAGTACATATGCCAGGCCTGTATGTGGCGCTGTAAAGCCGCCACAGCAATACACTAAAACCGGAAGAGAAGCCATGGAGTGCTGTTTACAAACAAGTAGTAGTAGTCTGCCATTGTTGTAGTTGTTGTTATGACGCGTCTAGCGGTGGCGGTTGAGGTTAAAGGCTAGAGAGGCGGGGCTAATCCGTTTTCGCCGTCACCGGATTTTCCCACTCTGGGACCCGTTTCCAAAAAATAGCGTTTTCACACCCCGAAAACGCCGTATTCGTCTGGACGTGAGGCCGATACGATAAAGTATTTATCTGGAATCGAGAAAAAGTATTCGTGAGGACAGGCCCTATGTGAACCTTCCCTGAATACAGTTGAAAAAAGTCATTACTTTTGCATGAAAAACAATCACAAGGGAAAACATTATTAATCATCTGATTGTGTGCAGCTTCCGGCTCCAAAATGTATTTGGGAGAACCCGTTTTTAACCTCTCAAAGCTGCTAACTAGTTAGCTTCAACGCTGCTGTAAGAGTACAATACAACTCTGTAGTAAGGTTACATGAACAGAGACACACAACACACAGCCTTTCAGTAAGGATTATACTGCAGTCTGACCTAATCTACACACTGACTAAAGTAACTAAACTAACCCTTACACATGGGGAAATTATATTTATTTAGAACATACAAAATAATAAAAGATAAACAAGATACAGCAAACTCACCAGACCCACCTTCCTTAAAGAGGAAGGCTAAGCAGGTAACACAGGTGCTGTTAGGCTGTGGGTGTGAACAAGAGCAGAGTTTTTTTGATAGCCAATATGGCCATTAATATTCCAGAATAGTGTCTCTACGTCTCCTATTCTAACCTGCTAGACCAGCATAGGAGCCAGGCCACAATAAGCACCAGAACCAGGGACCAAACACCAAAAGCCAGGTGATTGACAGCAGCCCTGACCAGGTTCAGGTACTGGGAGGCATAAAACAGACGAGGAGCAAGTTTGTAGCGAGTTGATTTGTAAGTAATCACAGTTACTATCATCATCCATCATATTGATAAGTCCGTCAGTATTTGTTTTAGTGAAGTGTTTTGAACAATGAGACTTGTGTGATGTTACACTGTGTTGAAATAAAATAACTAAATGTTCAGTCTCCTTGCTGGTTTCTCTGATATTCAGAATCATTACCATTTTCAGAGACAACACCTCCAAACGTTAATCCAATATCTACCCAGGAATGACTTCAAAACAAACAAACGTTAACGTCCTACTGCACATGTATGCAAACTCCTTATTCTCGCTCTAGCAATTCAGCTGAACCTCCACACAGTCCTATGAAGCTTAAAGAACACATGAAATGGGAGCATGTTCACGAGTAAGCCCAGACCGCAGATCAGTCCCCCACGGGAAACTTTAAAGTAAGGTAAAGGACATGACGAAGGGAAAAACGCCTAAGGCAACTTGTCATTCAGTAACTTTCATCACTGGCTCAATGACCTTACTGGGCATCTGGACTTAAAGACAAATACTTTGCCTTTTGTCTCCAATCAACTACACTATCCTACATTCAACTTGAAGGAATACTTCAGCACTCTGGAGAGATACCCTTATCCTCTTACGTCAAGAGTTAGATGAGAAGATCAAGGTCACTCAATACAGAAAGTAGCTGCTTAGCTTAGCATAAAGACAGGAAACAGAGAGAGAAACAGCTATCCTTTAAAGATGCATTATTAAGCTTTAGTGATGGGTGTACAGACAAAAATAACAAGATGCCAAACACAGCCACCACATACCACTGGTTTATAAAGTTCTAGTAGGTACTGAGTGAGGGGGTCCAGCAATTTGGCAGCTTTGAAGGCCATGTGTAATTTGAGTTACTGTGCAAAAGAGAAGCCGGTTTAAAACAGGGCAAAATATGAACATTTTGGTTGCATATTAATTATAATTACACTCCCACTGCACCTTCCAAACTTCTCAATATGCCTTAGATGCAACTAATGGTCCAGTGTGTAACATTTAGGAGGATCTATTATGAGAAAGGGAATATAATATTCATTGGTATGTTTTCATTAGAGTGTATAATCACCTAAATATAAGAATTGTTGTATTTTTGTTACCTTAAAATGAGCTGTTTTTATCTACAGAGGGAGCAGGTCTTCTTCTATGGAGTCCGCCATGTTTCTACAATAGCTCAGCACAGACAAATCAAACACTGATTCTAGATGGGGTCTTTTGGGTTTTTCAGCATTTTGAAGCCTCTGTACTTCTGCCTTCGTACTTGAAAGGCAAGGGTGAAGCAAGTGTGTTTCCATCTGCAACTACACCGCTAGATGCCACTAAATGCTACACACTGGTCCTTTAAAGTAGTTGACAAGATCTGCAGCGAGTATACTCACACTCTCTCAATAGCAGTCTGTGAACGCACAGTTCTGTTTACAATACACTGCTGGCATTCGTGTTGCAGGGTCAAAATACTGTTTCAGAAGCTTTTCCATCCTGATAACAATATGATTCTGCAACCGTACACCACCTGAATTCAAGTTTCTCTCTTTCATTTAACTAATTGCCTTGTTAATTCATCGTGCAACACACACACCAAAATCACCAACTCTGCTTTGGACAAAATAAACCCTTAATTCACAAAGTTAGATGTGAAAATATTCGGACTGTACACACTGTTTTTCCCAGCTGCCTCTCTGCCACTGCTAGCCTCTTTGTGCTACTGCGTTAGCTTGGTGAACTAGAGTGTCGCTGAGCAGCGGCCCTCGCTCGTTCTTCAGAGGCAGACCAATAAATTAGCAAGATAACATGACAAAAACAAAAAACAGCGATGGACTCGTCCATATATCTGTCTATCTCAGTAAGAGATAGAACAGACACACACACACACACACACACACACACACACACACACACACACACACACACACACACACACAAGACACAATATGTATCAGACGATATCTTGATATTTGGTCATTTGAAATGCAGCACATGAAATCTTCTTAGAATATTATTATTCTATTATATGAACGAATGCGTTCACGTAGGTTTTGATCAGCCATTACAACTGGGACGTACACATGGAATACATTACCACGGTTTGTATCTTACTGGTTGATGACAGAGTGACTACCAATGCCCAACATGGCAACATTGTCTACGCCTTTTCCACATATAGCTTGGCTAGGAGGGTAACAGAGACACATACATGAACATACGTAAACAAGCTGGGTTTTACAGCATGTCCATGCTTGCAGCGTCCACCTGTGCCTCGCCAAACCTCCACAACACATTCAGTCCAGCGAGATTACACCAGCCCCCTCAGTCTGCCCCCGCACACATGCTTGCTGTACAAGGCAGGATATGAATATATCTGCCATTCCCCAGCACTGCGCAGGTCGAGCTGCACTCTCTAAGCTACAGCAGGAGGAAATTGAAGATGAAGAACAGGCAAATCAATAGGGCCTGGCTTTAAGACAAACGGAATATGTGGTCAGGGAGAAAGCAAGGCTCATTGGAGATCTTATTTCACACTCACCCAAACACACACACACACTCACCCACCCACACCCCCACACACACACACACACACACACACACACGTACACGTTAAGGACTCTAACATGGATTTTATACTCAATATTGGCCACTCACTACTAGCCTGTTTCATATGTTAAAAAATAAAACATACAGCAGAAAACAAGATTGTGGTGAGAGAATGAGAAAGTGGCCTTTAGCACAGGTATTTATATGTATGTTGCTAACTTGTACATTCTAATGATTCACAATGGCTTCCATTGCCATGGTGACGTAACAGTCTGAGCCCAACCGAGCAGAAAAAAAGACAAAAATAACAAGAAGTGCCCCCACGCAGCAATAACACAGAGCTATTACAACATCGCTTTACTCACCATCTTATCCAAATTGTGTTGTTGTCTTCCAGAAACTCTTTGACCCCAGCTAAATAAAACAATGATGTGATGTAATGGGACAAACCCTTTCTCACTACAGCAGCCTTTACCACAATTACAAAGCACAAGAGCTTACTGAAGCAGATATGGCTGCTGCAGAGCCAGCTGAAAACACTCCTGGAGCACTGTTCATGCAACTACACAAAAATATAACAACAAAGCTTAGTCTACACGGGTGGAGACGTGGGGGTAAAGGAATGACATGTAAAGAAATTGTGCAAAAATCTGGCACCACAGTAAGAGATGGCGTGCTGTATTTCAAAGGGCCTATGGCTCAGTTGTATGGTCACTAGATAATGCTTCAGCTCTAGCAGTGATGTGGCTGTTTTCATGCTGAGTGGCCTGGGAGCACAGTGTGGCCCGCCATTAACACAGCAATGTCCAGCTGCCTGAATGGACCGGGACCAGGCCGCGGATGAGAGGCACACAATGGAGAACAAAGGCCAAGTAGGTGCTATAAGAGGGGTGGGGGAGAGAGCAGTCGACAGCAGGGCTGGCATGACACAAAATCAATCATCTGTTTCAGGGCAAACAAGCCAGCCACTGTCTGTTTGAGGCTCAGTAACCTAGAGGAAGAAAAAACTGAACAAAAATACTGCTGCCTGTGTTTGGGCTCAACTACCTCTGCCTGTCCTGCTTCTGTTTCCTTTTTCCCTCTGAAGTCAAACTGAAAGCAAGCTGCTTCTTTGGAATGAATTAACTCCTAAGACAAGACAGCTGTAAACTTAAAAGAAAATTAAACAATAGAGGCATCAGAGTCAAAATCTTTGTGTTTGTTGTACATCTGATTGAGATTAACATGTTATATTTAAAGAGGTTTAGAGAGGACACTCAGTCTTCATGGTGGCAGTATTCCCTGTAAGCCATGTCCCAAATGTGGGGAGGAATGTTTTCCAAGTAATGGTCTAGCAGCGGCAGGGAGCCCAAAACAGCCATCTTGTTGTTAGATAAGCTCATGCTCTGGCATAACATAAACTAGAGACACCCTCTTGTCTATCACCACGTGATCTCACTGCATGACAAACACATTTACATGACATTTCCATTTCCTCTTTTGGCCGACTTATCCAGAGCGACAAGAGGGTTTGTCCTGGCTCCACCTCACAACAACATTTGCAGCACAACACATATGTGAGAGGAACCAGTGCAAGATTGCAAGGTGTCAGTCAAAGAAAAAACCCAGAGGAGTGGCAGCCATTTTGAACTGCTGTATGGCTTTAACTGACCCACTCTGACTGGTTGTAGTTGATGAATGTAATACAACAAAACGTCTTGAGAAAGGCAACATAAATGATGAAGAAAGTGTGTGTGTGTGTGTGTGTGTGGGGGGGACTACAATGCTTTAGCAAGGAAGAAATCTAGGTTCAACGGGTTTAAGGGCGGTGCTCTATTTTGAGACCAAACCTGTTTAAAAATCATGAGTGAATGGCCACGGACAAAAGCCTGTTTACAGAAAAGAAAACTAAAACACCCACCTTGCTCTTCCCAACAGGAACCATTTGCTAAAGGTGACAAAGTGAGGCGCTTATGAACAGGAAAAACCCTGGCACCAGCCATTCGTTTCCCCTTTTGTTTTTAGCACTGCTGCTGTGCATTACAAAACAGGGCAGCTGTGAGCGGGTTGGTGTCGAGTGGCTTGACTTTGGTGCAAAAGCTCTCTTGGTTGTTTTTCTTCTGCCCAGCTCCTTATTTGCTCCCGCCTGACAACACCCTCTGAGCAAACACACTTGGAAATGTGCTTGTGGGTTTTGCAATCTAGGTTTCACCTCACACAAAGTATTTGGGTATTTTAATTGACTATTATTTGGTCTCCTTTATAGTCCCGTTTAGTTACATGAAAGAAAGAGACAGACAGGACCGGGGGAAAGGGTGGGAAAGGAAAAAGAGAAGAGGGTTAATGTGGTGGAGCCTAAAATGGCTGCCTGCAGTTCAAAAGGTGGAGAGACAGAAACTCTGAATATTGGTGAGCTTTTTATTTTTGCTGTTATAGGCTCAGCCAAGTATCACAAGAACGCAAGACAGGCAGCGTGACAGTGAGAGAAAGAAAAAGGAAATGAAGGACAAAACATAAGGGTGCAATAAAACAAGAACAAGAGAGAGAGAGCAGAGAGCAGAGAGAGCAGAGAGAGCAGAGAGAGAGAGAGAGAGAGAGAGAGCGAGAGAGAGATGATTACGTAGATTGCCTGCCTCACCCCCCTTTCGGCCTTGTTTTTTTCCCCCCTCAGCCTCCTCCTCCTCCATTATTCTCCCAAGAAGCATTGCTTCTCGGCACGAAACAGAATTAACCAGCACAGCCCTCTGCAACACCGCTCCCCCAGCGCAGAGGAAATGCTGCGCCCCATTGGAGCAGCTCCAGAGCTTCTGCGCCAATAGGAATGCACCGGTGAGGCAGGCGTCAGAGCGACTTGTTTTTAACCCCGTTGTGCAAGACGGCAAGCTACACAACACACAGCAGCTGCACAGGGGAAGCTACAGAGAGGGGAAGGTAGAAGGACTGGTGCTATATCTGTCCCCGAAATAAAAAGGAAAGGCAGAAGGTATTCCAAGTCAGTCTCTGATACAACAGGGGAAATCAGGAAAACAATCTATGTGATGAAAAATTTATTTTTTACATTGATATTATTCATATGCTAAGAAAATACAGAGATATAGGTGTGACTAATAATCTTGCAGTCAAACCACAATTCAGAGTCAAAACGTTCACGACTGCTTCTCACTTGTGAATTTAATCTTCCATACAGGTGGAGAGTGACCACACTGGCTCGGTTGACTTGGTCACATAGGCACAACACACATGAAACCTTATTAACATATCAATAGCTACACCTGCCCTCCATGTAATGATACAGAGTGTCATCAGCATGCAAATGGAAGTGAAAAAGACAGGGTCCCCCCCACCCCCTTCCTATTCCTCACAGCAACACCCCCTCTCTCTCTTCTCCGACCGTCTGCACCAAGACAGAATCCTGTCTTCTTCTATTGGAAATGGGCCAACATCCTGCTTCACTCCCTCTTGTAAAAGCACACACACAAACCAGGTTTACATTCTGTACGCTGTATGATCCAGACTCATCAGAATACAGTGCTCCCCTATTCTGATCATGTTTTCAAGGGCACGTCATCTAACGGTTATATTTCTTGGTTTGTAACCACTCTGTGAATATGAATGAGTCCGGGAGACTTTATTTCTTTAGTAAACAGAAAACTGGGCCAGGCTAACCTTGAATGTCTGCACATTCCTCACATCTCCAATGTTTCAGAGGCCCATATTGGGAAAGAAGGGTCCACATCCTGCAGACAGATCCGCACATACAAGTACAGTGCTGCTCTTGAAGGCAGTCCTCTTTCACCAATTGTTGTAACTCAACACCTCTTACACATGTAGCTCACTAGAAAACACAATCTGAAGCTGCTAGGGAGGCCTACAAAAACCAACATGGCGGGTCAGTATACGACAGAGCAGCAACAAGCAGCCAGGCAGTACATGGCATGCTTTCCCAGGGTGGCAGGTTGAGTGAGGAAGGCACGCCAGGGTCAGGGGGAGTGCTGGAGGGGCTCGTGTTTCCAATGATTCGGAGTGGACAGGTTTGTAAGCTTGTGGCCCACACTGTCTATTAAAAGATGTGAAATATATTCAGAGAATGTCAGTCGCAACCAATGAAAACAAGGCTCAGCACACGGCAATCTGGCTTCCAACAAGCTTTTAGATCAATCCAAATACTTGGCACTGGCTGGACACCCCCAGCAGGGCACGGGTGTAATCTCTGTACTCATGAAGCAAGGTCGACAACAGCTCAGGAGCAAACACACTTACTTGAAGCTACACATACATTTTCAAACAGATTTATTAAGTGGATTTTTAACAACAAGTATGAATGATTATGGTAGACTCACTCGCACAACACATTTAAATTTTTAAAGCATTCAATCTAATCTTTTTTTGGGGGAAAAAAGATTTTTGAGTCAAAGGAGTAACATGACCAGTTGACTTTATGACACGTCAGACACAAATATGACTGCAGGAAGGCAGTCACACATCCGGAGCCACATTCATCGAGTTAAACATGTTTGATAGAGCAAATATAACGTCTGCTCTCTCGGTGCTGGTTGTGTCCACCGCTCCGCACTCCGGGCACAGCACAATGCGAGCCTACGTGGTGCAGCCGAGTGGAGCACAGCTACTCAGGCGGCGGTGAGGGCAGCCATTTGTGCTCGGGAGACGCGGGGTCCTAATAAATCAAAAACCCTCGCACAAACACACGCTATTTAATCTCTCAGCCATTTCCCAGCATCACTTGTCAACTGTAGTTGTGGCTGGTTCGCAGTTCCCAGTGTATTTCATTTTACCTATAAATGCTCATCAATTACACTAAAGGAGATAATATTGAGACTGATGTATGAAACCAGCCCAACAGAGTTGCAGATGAAGATGTGGCATTTTCTCACAGTCAAGAAAATATCTGAATCATCAAACAGCGAAATGGTGATTAAAAATAATAGCAGCTACGAGGTCTCGAACTTGGTCGAAACTTGTGATTGCTCCGTTCCGGATCAACAATGCAACACTTACTCACACGTTGAAATAAAAAATGGATGCTAAAAAAGGAAACAAGAGCTCCCCTCTAAAATACCACCCATTTCTGTTAACCGCCACCGAGGCTGGGGGTTGGTAGGTGGGGGGAGGTGAAGAACAGCAAGTCACTAGCCAACATATCTGATTTTCTGATTGCTGGGTCCCACACGCAGGGGGGGGGAATAACAAGCACAAATAGAGGAAAAACCGAGCTTTCAGCTTGATTCACACGCCTGAGCGAAGTTAGGAATGTTGCCAACGACAAATGCATTAACATGATGTAGCCAAACACCACCATGATGCAGACACCGTAGTTTTCATAAAAATAGACGTATTCGTCCAGAAAGCAACAGCAGCAACCAGTTCGCTTTACAGACACGTCTCCTGGTGTATAAGCTACATAACGAAAGGTTCATAGTGTGCGTGCAATAAAGTACTGGTTCAAAATGAAGACACAATCAACTGGAAAACATCCAAAAAGTTAGCTAAAGGGCTAGTATAGCAATTGTTGCCTATGGCTTGTCTGCTACCAACACAGCAGCTGGTTGCTTAGCTAACATGAGTCGCCCAATAATGATCAAATTGCAAGTTGTGTCATGGGTAACTTTCAACTAATTCGACAGTTTCCTGCTCCCAGAATAGCATTTAACACGTTGCTGTCAAAATAACAATGCAACAAATTGTTGTTGGTTCTAATAAAACAAGTTTGCATATTACCTTACGCGGTCTGATCCTGAACTTCCTAGCCCAATAGAAGGGTATATTCTGCTCTAAATTTAACCTAACAACAACTATGCAACAAACGCCAACAGAGTAGCTGTAATGTGCTGCTGATGATGTTTTGAGTGTGTAACGTTGAGGTATGTTAAACCTACATTATCGAAACTTGCTCAACAAAATAAGATTTTTTTTTTATTAATGCTTCAAAACCACAGACATGTGTTGCTAAACTATAGGGCTTTGGGGTAAAACTAAATTCCTCTAACGTTCATTGGCAATGTATCGTTATAACAATAGTTAATGTGACCGGTTCATCCCTGGTGTGAAAACTGAGGGAAAAGCCTGAACTGAAGACCCCTCTTATGGACTGAACGTTACACAACTCAAACTCCTGAAAACTTGCAGAATGTTGTTGAGAGCTTTGGGGACATGGTTGCTTGAAAATATGTTTTAACAGTGGCTATTATATAACTAGTAATGTGGTTGATTGCCAGACTAACAAGCTAGCTATCAAAAACAACACGAGGAGCTGGTCAAAAATCCTGAAAGATCAGTCCAGACAGCCAAGAGCAGCCCTGCAAGGCACACCGTCAATATAGGGAGCTTTTCAACCAGCCAAGCGAGCCGCTTGAAAGTGGAAAGATAGCGGAGGACAACCAACTTGTTCTAATAAACTTAAGTGGACGCTAACTAGTTAGCTAGCAAAGTTGGCTAGCTTCATGGCTATGTTTGGTTGACTGAAAACATGGTCAGTACGTAACTGTTATATATGTTACTGACTGCCTTATAGAGGGTGATATTAACAATTAACACAGATGTAAAGTACTCACCTAAAGAGGCATTCCAAACTTGTATAAGCGAGGCAAATTCAAGTACAGTAGGAAGTCCTTATAGTATCCCAACATCAAATCCAACCAGCCCAGTAGGCCTGTAGTCCGGCCTCGGAGTCTCCTGTATCCTTTGCCCTTAAAAGTAGCTCCCTCTCCAGGGGTAGGAAACAAACTTCTCAGTGTCTCCCACGCATAGACGGAAAGTTAAATTCCCTGTCCTGTTCAGGTGCACTGCATCCATTGAATGTCTATTATAGATCCCCGGTGGATAAATCCATTTATTTTAGTGTATTGTATATTTACAGTCGCTATTTATAATGGGGTATATGCTGCTGTATGTGATACAGGGCTCTGATTCTGTCTCGGGTCCTTACATTCGCCGAGGCGCCCATCCCCCTCCTCACCGGCATCGACCGCGGGTCCCAGCGAAACTGACACACAACCACGCCACGGGGTTTCCCTGGCGACCGTGCAGGGGCTCTCTCCTTGGGCGGCCCTTGCTGTGATATCCCGCCTCTCGCCAATGATTCGACGGCAATATGTCAGTCATGTTACACACGAGATATACATGCAAGTCTTTGGTATATTACAGCGTCCATTCTTTTTTTCCCGGCGACTACGTAAAACGGGGCGGGCACTGCTATGAGGAGGAGTGCGAAAATTCAGTTCCATTATGATATGTGTGTACTGGTGGCGTACAAGGAGGAGAGCAGGAGAGAGTGGCCGGATTCGGGAGACAATTTGACACCCAACAGAGGATCTGTACCTTCAAAGTTTCGGGAAATGCTCGTTATTAAATTCAAATGGCATGGAATTAATTTCAATTCGTTAGTGGGATTAATGCTTTTTATTTGAGGGTTACATTCATCAATCTAACGTGGAAGGAGCTTTCATACCAATACATAGTAGCGAGCGTTAGCTACACGGGGTCTCTGGGGCCCAGTTCCAGGGACACCAGAGGCAGGGTTAGCCCACTGGGTCAGCCCCACCTACCGGTATGTCAGATGAATGGAGTACGAGGTGTCGCTCTGGTAGCATCTGGTAAGGGGTTGGACAGGGAAATTGACCAGTGCTCCTGGGTTGCATCTACTTAATTCTGGTCCCTCCTACTTTTGTTCTCGCTGCTGATATGAGTCTCTTCCCACACTTGCAGCCACAGAAAAAGTGACCGACACAACGAAAATACTTTTAGCAGTAGCAGCGGCTCAATAAAACTCACCTGGGAGTTGTAACGTGACCAGAGGAACGGGCGAAAAAAAAAAAGTGTGTAACATTAATGTGATATTAGAATTTACAGAAAGAAAAGTGAGACGCAGCCCTTGTTTCTTGCTGAATAATGTAACTCGGTTGCCCTAGCCTATCACACATACACTGGATTTACAAAGCGTCAAATGGAGACGTTATTTTCAACCGATACAAGCAAATAAAAACTACTTTCGCCATTTGGACCGAGATATTTATAAACAAGTAGTCCCAATGACACGATTGGTTTCTTGTCATGTCATGAGACTTTGGGGACGACTTTGATTGGCTGTGGTGATAAATGCCAACGTCATTTGTTGCAGAGGTCTGACGAGCGATGAAATTAGACAGCAGAATAATACAATCGTTACATTGCGGCTGTGGGGGTAATACAATTAAGACTCGAGCTTCATAACGCAGAATTAGTCAACATAATGGTGGTTGTCAAAATATTCGACACATTTGCGTATGGATACGTGAAGTGAAGGTTTTAGGCCGAACAAAGCAGAAAGTAGTACAATACTATGCCCACTTATTTTATAATACCATAACTGTGGGCTATCCCTCGACATCAGGACGGTGGTTATGGAATCGGTGTAGTTGCCACCATTACGCAAATGAGGTAATACTGAATCCGTCTACGCAGGTATAGTTTTTAGCCATGAATTCTAAATAGGTGTCAACACAATCATTTTTTTAGTGGTCGGTGAATTACACGAAAGCTAACACCAACAAACCACAGCAACACTTTAATTTTGACGTTACGTAACATTTATCTTATCAGTTTTCTTAAAATAACGTTTAGTTTCCGCTTTCCCTTCCTGTTTTGTTCTTTTTTTTCTCCTTTATAAACCCCAACAGAATCGTTTCTGAGAGGACGTCATGAAGTTAATAATTAAAGGACCGTTTACAAGCCGGACTGCCATGGTAGGCAGTGGCCATATTTAACAATACTGCCATTGTTACTGCGGTAAAAAAGCAATGTCATATGGCCGGTCCAAACCACGCACTGCAACATGGCTGTGTTCAACCCTCCCCCACACTGCTTTCACTGCCACAGCCCCGGCAAATCTCTGGTCATATGCGCCAATCTGTTTGTTCGAGTCTGTAAGGGAAAAACACGATTCAGGCTGCTTGTTACTTAATCTGGAGGCCTTTTAATTGTCTCCATAGTCTGAAGCACTCACACAAATGACTTTATAACACAGGAGGTATCAAAGTGTGGACATGTTACTAAAATTGACATAACTTTGGGATTCCAATGGTCTGTTCAAATATACACTGCATGCATAACACGGCCATTTTTTTTTTTTTAAGATTTCTGTTACAAATGAAATCTTTGACATTTAGCTAAGAATTATGGGAGTGGCAGCTCATGGCCACAAATATTTGTTAGTGAGAACATAAGACACTCGACAGCTCACACACCATTCTTTGTGTTAAGATTATTAGTGTGCAAGACGTTTCACCAAGTCCTTAACGGTTGTCATACACAGAGTCATCTGCGTTCTCTCAAGCTGTACGTTGATCGACTTCATTATTGTAAACTTTCCACAACAGGCAATCAGAGTGCATAAAGTCAGGCCTAGTACAAACCTTTACTACATGACATTTTGGCTCCACAGACATTCTCTCCCACCATCAAATTCTACCAAGAAATCCAAAAAGTATAACTCAAGATTTTTTCCTTCTGTATAAAGAAAAAAAAATACAATACAACAAAGTCCAGTAACTGTGCATACTGTTAGGATGGCACACCACAGATTATACAGTATATGGCCTTAACAGGCATATGTATACAAAATATAGCCATTTATCAATAATAATAATAATAATAATAATAATAAGTAGTGTTATTGAGTCTATAGGGTAGGGATCTTTGGGAGAATAGTTGCATACAGACACAAAATCATTTAAACGTCAAAAATGAGTGTTCACATAGTTAAGTTAATAAGTTACCCTTCACTCAGGGGTAGTGGATCCAACAGGGGACTACTACATCTGATATGGGTGTAATTATAATAACATTATGTATTAGGCTACAGTACACGGCCCCTTGAATAAGTACGCATAATTACAATATTGGTCAACCATCAAACAAAAATGTATTTGACTTTGCCAAATCTGAAACTGGACAACAGACAAGAACTGTTTAGAAACTGATTCTAATAAGACTCCTCTAAGCAAGTGGCCTGTTAAAAAAAGAGAAAGGTCACCAAAAAAAAAAAAAAAAAAGACTGCCTTCGTCTTGCTCCCCTCTGAAGAACCGGTCTCTCTCCCCTCCTGCTCTCAACGGCCGACTAAGCGGCGACAAAGAATGAAAGGGAAACAAATGGCTGAGAGTGTTTGTTTTCTGGTGTTGGGACATTCCCCCGTTCTTAAGGTCTTTTTAAAAGGTTGTTACACTCTTGCATGCCAAGACTCTCCCTGCTGCTGGGAAATGCTGCCCCCTGCTGGTTGTACAGTGGCACTGCAGAGCCATGCCGCCCCCACTGTGGGTTTGAGCCCCTCAGAGCAGCTTCAGACTCCCAGTGACGTTGTTCACCATCTCCTCCTCGCCCATTATGGCCAGGACAGTGCGGGACCCAGCCTCCACCTGCCAGACAAAACAGGGGCTAGTTACTGCTGAGATTCTCAAATATCTTAATGCCAAGGCACAGTACAACACTGACAGAATCAAATATATTAGCAATAATAATGTGACAATATTTTGGGAATGACCAGTGCCTCCAAAATACAATTACACACAACACAAATGGTCTGTTTCCCTCACCTGGGTAAGCCCTGCATCCTGGACCAGGTAAGTGGGCAGGCTGAGGCTCATAGCCAGAGCCTGTAGCTCCAGTAGATGAGCCACATTTGTGCCCTGGACCACCACCTTCTTGGCACTGTATCAACACCATGCACATGAACGTATTCATTATTAATGTTTATTACAAATGACCTCCTTATTCAACAATATTGTAAGTGCTGGTAAAATATATCAAAAAGGATTTCTGTAGTCAACAATGTTGGAGCTGATGCAGAACACAGACAAGCCGTGGAGCAAGTGACAGAGTGGGGTGATTCTAAACAGGACAAGGACAACAACCAGCCAAGACAAAACAAGGGGCTACTTCTATCACACGGATGTGGTTTGGGTATGAAGTGTGTGACACAGTGGTCATTTTATATAAACTATGTATTCATTATGTGTTATAATGTGAAATGTATTGTTATGTGGATATGAAATGAGCTATATCGGGATATGAGACTTTTATATGGCACAGCTCTGACAACACTAGAACATTCTTGCTCCTCCGAAATGATGCTGAAAATTTATTTTTACTATGGTCTATTTCAAAAAACTCTGCACAAGAATAAAAGCTTGATACTGTTAAAGCTTCTTGAGATTATTACTGTAAATTGTTGCTTTAAATATTTCTTGTCATGTAAGATACGTAAGATATAACATAACCTCAACATTTGCACATATTCAGTGCACAAAGTCAATTCATTTTAAGGTTTTGACTATGAACTCGAAACTTAGGAATACATAAAAGACATGCATTTCTCCTCTTACATCCTGTACAGGCCTTACCCGCTGTGGTCCCACTTCCAGGCCATCTCCCTCCAGCTGTTCTTCTCCTGCAGAGCCTGGTACAATCCCACAGCAGCATGGCCAACCTGGGCTGCCACCTGCACAAACACACAGCGCAGAGTTAACACCTACACATCTGTTTAAGTTTCCAGACCTTTTTGTGCCGTTTCTGACCGAGTTCAAATAAAGTTACACACTGAACTTAAAAAACGTATAGTAGAATGCAACCTTAAACAGACATTTGCACACAAAAAAATATACTGGTTATGGGCATTAACTACTCCCACTCACAGAAAATGAGCATAGGTAGGTGTGTTTATTGTTAGAAGAATCTGGAACTCATGTAAATTAAAGATGGGCTTTGTGAAATAAGAGAACACATGGCAGCTTTACATCACTGTAAAACCAGAGGCAGGAGTTATTAAACGTAGGACTAAGCTTAAAACGACTAAGCTATTGTTCAATATTATATACACTCTCTTTAGGATGGATTGAGTATTTGAACACAGAACACACCCCACACAGTTGACACTGGCACCACTGGACCTACCTTTCCAACACCCATGGCAAGGTCCATGTTCACCACAAACACCATCTTAAACATGAGGTCATCGTCTCCCTCCTCCTGAGGGTCAGAGCAGACAGAGAGAGACACTGAGATTTGGATTTGGACAAACTCCACAAGGTCTAATGTACCAAGGTGTACCTGTGGGGACTAAGGCTAGCTTATGGGCACCTCATTCTCCAGCTTGTTGAAGTAGTACATGGCCGCCTCCTCGGCAGACACGTTCCGAGTGTGCAGAAGTGCCTGAAGAGGTGAGAAACAAAGAAAAAGGTCAAGGAACAAAGCAGTGATGCCAGTCACAAAAATGTCCAGTCCAAATGCTACCCAGTCCTATTCCCTAAGGACCCAGAAGCAGAAAACACTAAACAATTCTGATCATCTGTTTATCACAAGGTCAAGTGTCACAATGTCAGCTTACTCATCTTTTTGTTTTAGCTGAGGCTCTAGGCCTGTATTGTCTCTCAGTCCTGGTACAGTGTTTCTGCAGGTTTCAGCTTAAATTTAAGACCTCTGCAAGACCATTAGGAATGCAACTGAAGACCTATTTTACATCCATACTGGCAAAAAAGGGGGATGAAGGATATGAAGGAAATTCAATGTCAGTTTCATTTTGTATGATCAATACAAAATTTTCCCTAAAACAAATCTGAATGTGAGAATGAAAAATGTAACTTAATACAAGTAACCTTAACTCCATTAATCCAATCAATGTTTAAGACCTGTCAAAATGATATGTCTAAGGTCTAAAATTCAAACTTTTTGATTTTAGACCGTGCAGACACCCTATGGTAAAAACTGTCCCTGAGGACACTTGGTACAAACAATTTCTGGAAATATTCTACAGTTAGAAGAGTATGCTATATAAAATAATATAATGAGGTAACTGTCTCTATGTAGCAGTGAGCTGACAAGTAGTGCAGTGTTCACATTATATAGTTCCAACTCTTTTTAGGAAATCAGTTTCCAGGAGTTCCTTTGAGAATCCAGGACAGCACTTGCTCACAGTGGTGGTCAGTGTTAGAGAGACATTCTGCATTAGCTCGCTTTTATGTCGCACTTGTCTGTTCTCACCACAGCTGATTTTTCCCTTGTGGCCTCAGGGGAGTGGAGCAATGGTTTTCCTCTAACCGTAACATAACCTAATCCAACTCGCCTATAAAGGACAGTTCAAATCATGTAGAATTAATTTTAGCTTAGAGAAAATTCATCTTCTAATTAGCCTGTTAAAAGACACGGTAGAAAATGTAAATCTGATCATTAATGACAGGCTGTATGTATGTAGATGTGACTGTCTGCAGATTTGACGCCAAAAGTTTGCTGCAAGTGGTGTGAACCGCTCTAGACTGACATGGGAGCAGAAATGAAATAGGAGCATTTTTCTGTTAGGCTTTGTGTCTGGTAAACCCGCTTTGAAGTGCCATAGCACACAGCGTACAGTACCAAGAGTCGGGTTTCAAACGCGCAGGTTTACGTAATTTGAGTAAGGACATAAAATACAATTAAAAGGCAAACATGATCAGGATCAGGATATTTGGTCATTTAAATCCATTTCCAGGTGTTTCCAGGACAGGAAAACTAGTCTTGGAAAGGCTTTCCAGGATGCGTTGGAACCATGAGTATGGATCTCTGAAGGTCTGAATAGTAACCTACCATGGAGATGGTTCAATTACAGGCAGTGTTGGTGACAAAGGGAAAATAGTGTGCATCAAGATACCATTAAATTAGAGTGTATCTGAGGTATCCATGTTTGTATTTTTTCCAGACACTTAATTTCTGTACTGCCATATCAGCTATACCACAGAAGGCATCACTCCCAGCCACAGTTACCATTGGATATTGATGTAAATGTGGCCTAAATGCTGAAACAAGCTGCCCACCCTGAGCCCCTGAGCCCCACCTGTTTGGCTGCTTCCTCTGGGATGTCCAGCTCTCTGAGCTGCTGCAGAAACACAGGGTTGACATCCTGAGTGCCCGAGTCTGGGCCTGACTGCTCTGATGGTTCCATTCTTGACTGTAAAAAGGAAAACAGCAACACTGAACACCACAAACACACATGAGCTAGGATTGTCAACAACTTTAATTAGACTGAAAATGGCAAATGTAGCACAGGTCAATAATGTCTGACACATATTTTATCACAAACAGCATTATAATGAAGTAGTGAAGTGCTGCAGAGATCCAAATCTTGTTCTTCAGATTTAAGAAAAGGATTTTCCTTTCGTGAAAATTCAATTTGTAATGCAAAAATGATAATTCCCCCATAATCAGAATTGCAATATCTGTCAAAATAATTGAAATATGATATTTTTACCATATTAGGCAGCCCTAATGTTCATGTATGCAAATAATTATGCATTCATCCAGAGGCATAGACATTAGGACCGCCCGATAGAGTAAAAACATCATATTGCAATTATTTTGAAAGATACATTTTATTTTCACTGAATAAACTATTCATATCCTGATGATGTGACATTAGTACTGTACTGTATCAGACAAACATGTTTACTTACAACTGCAGAACAAGATTAGTAGACCAGGGTATCTCTGCAGTTCTACAGTACTTCATTATAATGCTGATTGTCACATTTTACTTTCATCAAACACATTGCAGCTTTTGCTTTTTGCATATTGCAATCTGGATGGGTGGATGGCTTATTTGCACAAAGATGACAAGCTCATACAATAAACTGAGGCCTGGAGCCGTGAATTAGTTTGACTTTAGTCATTTTTACACGAATCCTCTCTTCTGGTCAACGATGTGTTTGAACCTGATAGCACGGTTTCACCGCGTCGTACATTGACGTACTTTTCCAAACAAGGCCGTATTAATAATTGTATGAGAGTGACGTTCTCTTCAAATGCGAGAATTAAATATAAAGAGAAGTAAAAAATAACAGACAGACACACGGTGGAACAGAACAAGCCTTAACTTGGACAGATAATTAGCTGTCGATAAACGTTAAGCTCGCTAACCGCTAGTTCTACGCAGGTGACAGTTGTTAGCTTATTAAATGCGCTAACGTTACACACCATTTCAAATTAGCATCTGCAGCTAACGTTAGCAAGGTTATCTTTCCATTTGACTACTGGGCTATTTCAGTGAGAACACTAATCACAAATTGCTACAAAAGATGCTTAATTTTAATGCTTACAGTTAATTATTGCAACATTTATTGTACGACAGCTGCTGTTATAGCTAACATTAGCATTAGCCGCTACCGCTAACTGGGCTAGCTTCGGGTCCAGCAAGCTGCCTGTAACGTTAGTTACCTGTTTATCGCAGCTAGCTCGACAGCAGCAACAACAACGCCGACTTCCCCGCGGTTTTCTTTATGTCTTTATTTTCACCTGCGACGGAGCAATTTCTGTTTGAATGCTGAATTACATTCAGTGGGATTCCCGACTGTACTGTCTTCAGCGTTACTCCATTTTGGACCCTTCAGCTCGCTGGCACAGGATGCTGCTTCTTGTCGAATCACACTCAGAGTGGTGTTGCAGATTTTCTGGTATATTAATTATATGGTGGCAGTATGCGCGCGCATCAAGTTGCCTACCACATCAACAATAAAAAAAAAAAAAAACGGTGGAAAATGTAGCTATATTTTTATAACCTTGTTATTACATTATTAGGCAATTTATTACTTAAAATCTTTGTCAACCCCTTCAAATAGGCGAGCATGCACTGTACTGTCTATCTTGTTGTATCCTGTTGCAGCTGATGAACTCTGTGTAAAGGCTGGTAGTTAGTCAGATGCAGTAGATTTGTTAAACAGATTCTCAGCTTCCTTGTCTCCATGGTAACCTCAGCCTCACGAACGTGCACCAGATAATTTGCCCCAGATAAGTGGCATCCTGTCCATTATTACAGCTGGGAGCACAGCAGTCAGTTTCCAGCCCTAATACAGGGGTTCCCAAAGTTCTTTATACAAGGACCCCCATAACAGATTAGACCACAGACCAGAGGATTCAGAGGGTTTTGTGTTAAGGAATCCCTGCTGAGTATTGTTTTATTGTTAGGGTTGAAGATAAAAAAAAAGTCCTCATAGTCAATCAATGATCAACGTAGGATCACTATAAATTATAATCAATAAAAACAGCCAACTTATTTCTTTTCTTGTAATTCCAATGTCAAAGAAATGTTAAAATAAAATGTCAAATATTCTATTCCACCTTTAGCTGGGGACCCCCTACAACCCACATAAGGCCCCCATTTGAAAACCCCTGCCCTAACACACTCACTCACTGTACATATGGACAACGTGAGGGATTCAATGTCAATGTTGTGTTTTTGAAAGAAAAAGAGATCCCATCATTTTAAGAATACTTTATTACATCAGCGTCTGTGAGAAGTTACACCTCCTTCTCTTATTAAACAGGTTAAATCACTACAGTTACATTTGAAATCAGTATGTACAATGATATTAACACACACAATAAGAAAAAACTGCTCCTTGCAGAGCCTGCTCTACATTGCCAAATTTATACAGCTTAATAACAGTTACAGTTTTCCCTCAGATGGCTCGTCTTCATCAGCCACCTTTCGCCTTCGCCATCATCTCCTCTGAACTGACAGTGTACAACAGAACAAACCATCTGTTCTTAGGAGTCATTAGTTGCTTGTGTGTATTAGGTAATGTAGTGATAATCCTATGGGCTACATTCTGACACTGCCGAGCGTGGACCTGGGAATGGCACACTTTAGGCTCAACTGACACACATCAACACTCCTCAAGGGCATGAGACTGTTTTGAAAAGGTCACTGGGCTAGAGCTGAACATCATTACTTTTTAAGTGTCTGTAGCACAAGTGTCTGTATAGATATAATGTGCTAGGGATTTCTTTTGGAAAAACTTGTATATATTCTGTAAAGTAAGGTACTGAACAACCTCCTTATTCTGGTACTGAAACTACCGGTAGCGACATTGTGTCTGTTTCCCTGTCCAGGGCATCTCTGTTATCTCTGCAGTGCCTAAACATATCCTAAATGTAAAAGCTCCCCTCCAGTTGAAAATGTTCTCCTTGTTCCTACAGTGTGCTGTTTGAATGCTGTCTGTGCAGAGTTTTACTCTAGAAGGATATTTTCACATTCATCTACTGAAAGTGGAAACTTTCTCTGTGCTCATTGAAAATCTGATTTTAAGGGGCGTGGCCTACCAACAGGATTTGTGACATCACAAATAGTTAGGAAGTCAGTCCTGGTCCAGTATCAACTTGTACAGTGTGATGTAGAAACTTGAAGCCACCAGTGCACATCCACTGAGAATGAACTTTACAGTGAAGTAGGAGACATCTTGTGTCCAGCAGGGAAACTTTAGAAATTAACAACATTTGCATATTCAGAGATTCTGGAAGAAGACCTACATCAGCACATGTCCAACCGTAGCCAGCCCTAGTAACCCCTCGGAAGCCATCTCTGTCACTTAAATAAGAGAAAACACCAGCAAATATCAGCTCACGTATACAAGGTCTCAGTGTGACGAGATCAACTACTGAACCAGTAGCAGTATAATCAATACATAACCTGTATCAAATTGACAAGACAAAATGCCATACAGACTTTCAGCTCATGAAGCAGTGACACCTTGTGTTCAATACAAGAACTGTACACTAACCACGAGGCCGATTACACATTACAGCACGTACCCTCAGCTCGGCTTGGAGTGGAACAAGGTGAACCATGATTTAATACATCGTTCAAAACCTAAAAGGAATGTTAAAAATGTAGAAAACAGAAATATGACATAAAACATTGTGGTGCGCACTATCTTCATTAATATGAGTTTCTTTAGGGAAGGAGTTTTGTTTTTCCTCTAACATCTTTCCAGTGACTTGTACACTACAGACACATCCACACGGACAAGTAGAAAAGCAAGAAACAAAAACAGAGTCACTCAGTTCGGGTTTAAGTACCTTAAAATGCTCCAACGAGCAGCTGCTCATTTCACACAAAGAAAGATAATATTGAAGTAGAAAAGTCTGAAATGTGTGTGTGTGTACTGCTGCACATGTCCAGCAGGTGTATGTGCATGAGGGCCGACCTGTGCTGCTGTACTGGTGGTTGAAGCTGGTTGAAACATGCACAGCAGTGTTGGGTCAACTACATCACAGAAAGGAGTATCTGATGCAGCGCAGCAGGCTGAGGTAGAGAGCAGCAGAGACTGTTCCAAACAATGTTGACTGTCATTATTAAACATTTCAGATAAAAAAATCCTGAAGCTGAGCTCTCTGTTTTCTGAATACTGCTGACTGTAACATCTAAAATATAATAACAAGCTACTTCTATACTAAAAACCAGAAATGTAAAAATACAAGATGTAGACTGACAACCAGGGCAGTATGGAGAACTGTGCGTACACACGCACACGCACACGCACACACACACACACACAAAGAAATAACATCTGGCCATACAGCAGTGACAAGCACACAAGGCATAAGAGGTACCGCTTCATAAAATTCACACCAGAGGGAAAACACTGATATAAAATCCCCCTTTTATCAGTCTTCAGATCAGCTGCTTTGTAGGACCGCAAAAGTTTGAAGTCCTGGAGATAAAACATTCCTCCAAATGTCTCTTCATAAAGAGGGACAGCAGGCCTGACTCTTTCTTTGTCCAGGTTTGTCTGGTGTCCACGTGCTGTCCTACAGAGAGCTCAGGGCCTCAGAGTCACCGACGCATCCTTATCCGCCAAACTTCAGCGCCAACCTGAATCCTGAATAGTCTGTTGCTCTCCTGCTTCCTAGTTTAACCTGCAGGGTGCAAAGTGTGCTCCCGCTCCTCAACACTCTCCGCTCGCCACGGCTCTGGTGGGCGTTTCCTCTGTCACAAGTCGGTGACTTTGTTCTCCACGGCGGCTGCGATCTGCTGCAGTCTGTAGCCGAGCTGCATTTTCTGGGCCGTGGGGTCCTCCTCCAGTGCCGTGATGATCTGATGAGGAGAATATAGCGCAGGGATGGATGGAGAGAGAGGTAAAGAGGAGGAAGAGAGAGAACACAAAAAGATTTATCATTGCTTTAAGCAGAAACGTACTGAATGATTATACAACCATAATAGTAGCAGCTGTATTTCCCCTTTAAAGGTTATCTTTGTTTGGTTTGGTTATTCTGAGTGAGAATCTAAAGATACAGTGTGTTGTGGAGTAAACACTGATGTTTTCACTGCCCTCCAGCATATTAGAGTATATAGAGTATAAAATTAGGATTCATACATTAATCTTGGTTGTGACAATCTAACAACCGTACAGGTGATATCCTCAGATGTCTCCTGCTGTAAACACATTCATTAAGTCCTGATCATCTAAATAAACGTTCACGCAGGCAACTGCACAGTATAAAATGCTATCAAAAACTGAGTGTCACAATGTGTGTCACGACCATCAGGGGGTGCCAAAGTCATCAGAAAAGGATTATGACAAAAGCACTCACTTATTCGTCCTTGGGCATAAAACAGGTTCTTGTTTTACACACAGCTCATTATCTAAATATTCAGGTATTACTATATTTTTAGACAGAATTTGTGTCTTTGCATGTGTCTTAATATTTTACACTAACCTCCAAAATAATGTGTAAACACATAGTACTCTAGACCAGTGGTTTTAAACTTTTTATGCCCAAGTTACACCAAAGGGCAAGCCAAAAGCTCAAGACACACCTGTATTCATATCTGTGCAAAATAGTCCCAGTAACAGCTGTTATAACTTTTACCACTTTTAAATATTTATTTTCTAATGCCAAATAAAATTTGACAAAATATCACTCTTGAAATATTTATTAACAAAATTATTTGAAACTTTATTTTGAAAGTCTTCGTAGTGTGCCATGATACTGTTGAGTCAGACTGAGTGGTAAACAGACCTGGTCGTAGTATTTGTTGATGTACTTGTACAGCTCGTGCAGTGCGACCAGGTAGTTCAGCTCTCCAGAGTAGTTCTGAAACACAAAGCATCAGGTAAGATCAGCCTCTGCGTGTGGAAGCGCTTGTCCTGTATACGTCCACAGTGTGGGCTCTGGGCCGGGGCTGCACTCACCCTGGACAGCTCAGCCAGAGCAGAGTTCATCTCCTGGTCACTGGCTGAGATCGTCTGCCTGATGTCAGCGTAGTACCTGAAATAATGCCAATTACAGTCAGCTTCACGTGCATGCATACTGAGATTGATGATTATACTCAGAACACATCATCATACTTAACAAAGAGAGCTGTGTGACAATATGTGATACAATCATTATATGACAGAGATCATTGTATTCCACAATAGATTATATTTGGTGTGAAATCTAACTGACATTGTCGAAGGAGTTTTAGTTTTTAGCAGCTTTAATGAAATGCGAGCCCACCTTTCTACCATCTGTTTGTAGCGAGGGATGTCTCTGGCATACAGCAGCTTGTTGATGGGAGAGTCCTGCTCAAGAACAAAAGAGGGAATGAGAACCAAAGAGAGAAGGAGGGACAAGAGGCTGCTGCATCATTCAAAGCCTGAAATAAACATCTTTTCATCATTTATGTACCTGACAAAACTATTCAAAATAAAGAGAATACAGTGCAAGAAGCTTCTAAATGCGGCCTCACCCGTCCCAGCTTGTGCTCAGCGATGGTGCAGGAATCCATGAAGGTCTGGGCGATGACAGAGAGTACTGCGTCCACGTGGTCCGACGCCTGGACGTCGAAGATGAACTGAGGGTTCTTCACAATGTTGATCCAGAAACGCAGAGGCAGACTGGAGCAACAGAGGAGACACTAGAGTTAGAACAACTGACCTGTAGTTTCAGGATCCTTAGGTAAAGCTGATCTAATATCTGTGAGGATAAAACCCTTCATAGCTGGAATTTTCCTGGACAATGTCCGTACTGTACCTGTTGGTCTTCCAAATGTGTATGGTCTCTGGGTCGGCGATGCCATGTTGTCCTGCCTGATCGTCCAGCAGGTCAAAGAAGTATTTGACAGCCAGTGGGACGGGACGACTGGTGCTGAGGATCACTGTGAACAGATCGTCCACAAACTTCTGCAGCGTCCCCTGAAGACCACAGAGGATGAAGCAGAGTCAGAGTGAGGGGCAGAGTGATGTTAATGTATACGTTCTATAAGTTGTGGCTGTTTATCTGTTTAAATGCACTTGGATACTAGTGACTGTTGTTGCTAGACTCCCATATAAATGATTACCAATCAAATACATACAGCTAGATTGCACATTTGAGATGGGAAAATAGTTTTCCCCATGAAAAACTTGTGCATTGATTGTATAAATAATTACTGAACTTAACAATTAGTAATTAATAATAAAACTAGTCTACAATGAATTGTCAGATATGTACTACATTACTAATATCAGGATCTGAAAACATTGTGTGTGTGTGTGTGTGTTAATTTCATTAGAAAAGCTGAACTGAGCGGCGCAGTGCTCTCCAAGGGACGGATCCTGCTACTGGGAGCAGCTCGGAGCTGTGTGTGTTAGAGAGAGAAGGTGGACTATTGCCCGCTGTGTTTCTGTAAGTTATCACAGAAGATAACTTACTCGGAATGCTGCTTTGTACTTTGACCAACCCGGTCCCGCAGGTTGCAGGTCAACTATTAAAGTAAAAGTGTTCTGAGAGTGAACTGTTTCTTTACGATACTGACACCTTTGATCCAGCTTCTGATACCTATTAGTCTAATGGAATTAGTTTAAAGAAACGTTGCCTAAAATATTTTGAGTTGTACTAAAAGTATGAAGAATTAAAATGACTAAAATGTGACTCAAACTAATAAGCATATTTGTCCTAACACTAAGACTAAATCGAAAATAGCTGCTAAAACACTGGGGTGCTGGACCATTATATCGACGTGTCAAGAGCAGACCCAAAAACTGAATTGACAGCTGTATGGAGACCTGACTGTATGTGTGTGTGTGTATTGTGTGTATTTTGTGTGTGTGTGTGTGTGTGTGTGTGCGTGTGTGTACCTTCATGGACAGCAGGCGGGTCAGGTAAATCTCAGGGATGGCCTTGGCCCTCTCTCTCTCCCTCAGACTGCCTCTGCGGTGTTTGGGCAGCTCAGGCTCCTCGCTGGCTTTCACCAGATGCCACAGCCTCACTCCGCCTTCGTCTGCGTCCTCCAGCATCGGCGTCTCTGCGCAGGACAGTGTGTGTGCAAAGCTTTATTTTAGTACCATTCACTGCTGCACCATCACATATACAGGCTGTACTTGTCAAAAACTGTTCTGGGAATTTATAGGGATTTACTTTGAATATAAAAAACAGGTGTCAATAACAACATCTGAAAAATTGGATTATACAGTTTTTTGTTTTTCAGTTTTTCAATATCAGTGTGAACAGCACAAACTACATGGAATCTGATCTTTCCAACTCTGATTTGCACCACTTTCATATGTGGTCCAAATCAGGTTCTGGTCTGATTTTGTTGCAATGTGATCTCAGTGTAAACAGTCATATCAGAATTCATGTGACCTTTATGTCACCTTTACACATCAACAACTGGGAGCTTCCTAATACAGTCCAAGTTCTCCATTTCCAGTGCAAGACAGTCCTGCTGCCAGATTCATATATATTCTGATAACAACAGACAGGTGGCAGTGTGATCACCACGAGGAGAAAGGCATTGAGATTTATTATTATAATAACCAAACTGTTGTGATGTTCACTCACTCTCTCCTGCCACATAGTCGTGGTTGTCATGGTGAATGTGTTTGGTGTGACGAGGGACCAGCGCTACTGTTGCACCGTCTGGGACCTGATGAACAACACAAAAAATACATAAAAATATATATAAATATTAGAACAGAAAGCCCCTTTTGACTTTTAGACTGGGTTGCGCCAACAAAGACTGACTGATCAGAGGCGCCATGGTAGCTCATCTGGTGCTTTCATTCTGGTGTGTACCGAAGCGGAGCCCTCGCTGCAGCGCCAATGGGTTTACCACCCTGTGGGCTTTTGCTGCGTGTCATCCCTGCTCTCTCTCGCCTATCCTGCCACTCTACAGCTGTCACTATCAATTAAAGGCAATAAAAGCCCAAAAAGCCTAAAAATATATATTAAAAAAAGATTGATTTAATCTATGATTAGTTGTTTTCAGAGTTTAGCGCAATAAGGCTTAAAAAGAGTAAATCCAAATTCAAAACAATAGCAATATTACGGCTGTTTCTGGTTCAACAAAGGGTCTATCTCTGTAGGGATCCTTTCCATAATATTATTTTATTTCGGTCCTATTGTCTTTGGTCTGAGATGCTGGTGCTCTAGTGCGACATCCAGTGGCCAGTCATTTTCATATATATAAACTTTATCCCTTGATTTAATCGGATTTAAATATGAATCCTCATTGGTGCAGCCCAGCCTTAGTGAGGAAAACCTACTGTATTTCCTTTGAGGAGGAAGTGTGACCTCTGACCTTGTAGTGCTGCAGTGTGTTGAGACGTTTCCAGTTGCCCTGAACCACAGACGTCAAGTCCTCATCTGACAGGATGAGATGACCCGCGACACCAGACCGCCACTCTGAACAAAGGGACAGCGGACAGACAGTCAGCATGGTGTATGTGAGATACTCACCAGATGGAATATGTGCATATGTTTTTGTTAGTTCTTATGACTTTAAGGCAATGATAACTTTGGTGAAAGTTAATTAATGAACTTGTCTTTACTTTAGTCTTACTGTAGGGGGCAGCAAAGCTCAACAAATGTAACAGAAAACCCTTGAAGTCAAGTGTGTCAGTTCATAACTTCTCTCTTTTTACTACTGCAGATATACGTGTAAATAGCAAAAATGCTATATAAATAAACCTGCTCTGAGCATTATGTGTGTTGTGTGGCGTATGCAGGTTCTCACCCAGGTCTAGTGAGTCGGCATGGGGGCGGTGGGAGAAGGAGGTGCCCTTGTACACCTGATCCAGCAGCTTCTCTTTTACCTGTGTGATGGTGTCACAGTCCAGTACTTTAGAAGGCAGTGGCTGGGTCTCGTTCACCCCTCCACCCTGCACCAAAACATTCAGAGTCTACAGAAAAAAGAGGAGGGAATGAAAGAGGGTTTTTTTAAGACAACTTCCTGGAGGTCATGGCAGAGGTCTGAGATTCCTTAATTAGATGCAGGCAACCATTCAGTTTAAAGGCAGAGTTCTCCTCACCAGGGTCTTGTACTCCACGTCCTCTCGCAAGAGGCGGTTGTCATTGAGGGTGTACTTGGCCTTGCCGGTCACAGCGTCCACCGGTCCTTTATCTACCTGGTGCTTTATGGCCCTGAACAGCATGTAGAGAGACTCCCCTGCTGAGTCCTGCACAAACACACACAAACTGAAGTCAATTAGTACTGGACTAACACACTCTCCAGGGGAGAATGAAGAGCTCAAATGACACAGACACACAGACAAGGACATTCTTTAAACTCCTTTTAATCAGCAACTTTGTGCCAAAGAGGCAGTTTGTATTCTACAAAATCTAACTATATCACTAAAAAACCTTCAGCTATTTACTTAAGGCAGTAGCAGAGGAAATGGCAATAAAAAAAAAGCCTGTTTTTATAATGCCGTTCAGTCTGCATGGGAACATTTGGGATGAGACGCTCCCTCTGCACTTCACAGAGAGTCAGTATTTTGACCTTTGGACTGCACATTCATCTGCTGTTTAAAAGTTACACTGGAAAGTTACTCAAGGGATGCATTACATCTTATTATTTTTATTAACAATGACACAAAGCCTTGTGAACGAATGGAGGACCTTGGAATCACTCACTGTCATTATATCCCAACCTGTGAATCTGTCTTTCATCTTATATTCATCAATAGATGCGGAACAGAAACTGGGCTTATAGGGACTCGTAACTGGGTTCCACACATTCCATAAATAGATTTATTAAAGTGTGAACAGAATATGGACTGGAAGAGTGTGGTGTAATATGCCTTTAATATCATAGTTACATCAGACATACTTTTCATTAACTCTGAGATGCTGTCAGTTAAAGATGAAGTCCAATATGCTAACATGCTAATATGTTATAACATCCTTTCAGAGAGTCAAGTGACTGATGTATTATCAGATATTATCGGGGGTTATGTACCTAGTCTACCAGGCACTGTTCAATTATGACTCTATTAATCTGACAAGATATTAAAATGAGGTCCTTTATTTCTGGCTTGACTGAACGTGTGGAAAATATTAATGGTCCGATCTAGAGCCAGTGTTTGGTTTGTCCGCTCTGGGCTATGGTAGAAACATGGTGGTTCAACATGGTGGACTCCATGGAAGGTGACCTGCGACGTCTGTAGATAAAAACGGCTTATGTGTCTTACTCACTGACCTTTCCCCACATACCTTCTATTCACAAACACAAAATGTTACATACTAAAAACCTAAAAGTGTCACTTTTTGTAACTAACATTTGACTGGATGTACATTTCATAGCATAGTTGTGGCAGAAATAAAAGTTATGTCTTGTGCGTTGACTGACCCTGAGGAAAGCATAGAGGCAGATGGACATCCAGTTGGTCAGCAGCTTCTCCACCACCGTCTCTGTTCTGCAGAGAAAACACACTCAGAGTTGGAATCACTGCCAAACATCTTTCAAACACCTCGAACCGGTAAGCACACTCTGCTGCTCCTCCTCCTCCTCCTCCTCCTCCTCCTCCTCCTACCGTCGCAGCATCAGTTTGGGGTTCTTGGCCACATACTGCTCCACCAGGTCGTTGAGCAGCGTTTTGAGGATGTCCGTAAAATACTCCAGTTTGCCGTGTAGTGCCACCGTCAGCAGGGAGGCCACATAGGCCCTGTCTCTGGGGGAGAAGGTCCGCTGGCTCTCCAGAGTGTGGATGAACTGAGAATAGGAGAAAAGAGATAGAGATTATCTGGCTCCTAAAAATGTATGTACCGTCTCCTCTGCTTGTAACACTGATGGTGAGTACCTTGGTGAGGAAGAGTTTGCTGTTGAGCAAGTTGGACAGCTGTACCAGGCCCTGCTCTACCGTCTGCCGCCGACACTCCTGAACGTCCAGGTCTCGCCTTAGCGGAGACTCCCGGTGGCCGGGGAAGAAGATGCGCTCGGCGTACATCCGATAGTCCAGGAAAGGAATGCCGGAGCCCACCAGGTCGCTGGACATGTCCATCATCTCTGTCATCAGGTCTGAGTGAGGTAGAGGAGCAGGGGTGAAAGGTCAGGAGGTCTTGCTACAAGCTCTTCAGCTTCCACTATATGCTATATTCAAAGTGTGTGTTGGGAGGTGGGAGCTGGTAAATATTGACACTGTACAGAGTTGGCAGACAAAATTTAAAATCTTCTGCAGCCACCATGTGGGATGTGAGGAAGATTTCATCCAGGAGGCGTGATGTTATGGGATCATTTTATAAGGCCAGTGTGAAAACAAAGTGGATCTGTTGGCCTCCACAAACTAAAATAAACTTTCTTCTTCCGTCTCTGGCTCTCCTCTCCCAACCTCCTTCCACTCTTTCCTTTTCTCTCCTTTGTCACATAACATTTCGCACTCCTTTACCTGTGAACTCTTTCTTGCAGCGGTCTCTCACGCTGGTTTCCAGGTTCTCCAGTTGGATCTGGACCTTCTTGTAGTCTCTCAGAGCTTGCTTACTCTTTCTCCTGACAGACACCAACAAAGACAGGAAGAGAGGGTCAGGTGGGGATAGAGGAGAGAGGACAGGTAATGCCAGTTTCACACTGGATTAGTGGAAATCCAATGAAACAGTAAAGGTTGACTCAAGTAATTTGACCCAACAAACCCCGACAAGTAAGGACCAGGGCTAATCGTGGGGTCACGTTGGGTCAGAAAATGGAAACACTGCCTGGTTTTGTAACTCTGCTGATCCTACAGTTCTCAATGTGCTTTTCAAAGTCTTTTCAAAGACTTGATGAATTTACTTGAACAAGTCAAAGTAACAATGTCTTTTTCTCCCAGTCTAATCATGTTGTCTGTCTAAAGCAGGGGGTCAAACTTTATCATGTCAAGGATCCCCAATCTGAACAAACTGGGGGCTCGTCCATAACTCAAGCCTGTTGATTTCTAGCCTATAATTGTTCACATTTTGACAAATTGGCACCATTTAAACTATGCTGAATCAGCTATTAGCAGTTCCGGTTTGCTGGGTACCCGTGGATGTACAGACAACTAGCACTTTTCTCTGAAGAAAACTTAAAAACCTGATTATTCTCAGGCAAGTTCTGGAGTTATAAAGAGCGTCTTTTCAGTGATTTTTAAGCAGATTTAAGGACGTTTTCCACAGTGGGCAGGGCATAATGATATCCTTGGAAAGTGCAACTGACACTGAATCTAACAATATGTATATCATGTCTGGGAGTTTCACTGAGATATGACTCAGAGAAGGAGTGAGAGCTTAATCATGTCCATGAGTTGTGTGTCACAGGCTCTGCTGGAGCTCCAGCTGCTGACTGTGTTCATAAACGGGCCAAATCAGAGGCCAAACTACAATAACTGACTTTCCCTTGTTATTACAACACAGCATGCACCCATTACCCACTCAGATACGAGTGTCCATTGTGTAAATCATCCGTACGACTTTATTCAGTCATGACATGACTATTACACAAAGAGGCATACTTGTGTCATTATTGGCATCTGGAGTAGGATAGGGATCGTGTTACTACTGGAGAACTGTGGTGAGCTGGAAAATAATATCAAGAAAGAAGAAGAGTGTTTTCTCTTCTCTTACAGGTCACTGATTTTAAAACTTATTTTTGAAGCCTTAGTTGATTAATGTGCACATTACATGCAATTGTTTTACACATTTTGCTGCACATTTTTGTCCCATCCAGTGTGAAATACAGCCACCAATATAGGTTTTTTTAATGGCCGATGCTGATATTTAGAGAGCAGGGCTGCCAATATATAATGCTGATATCAAAACAAAGGAAAGTCATGTATAATTCTATTCCATTCTATAAAAAATTTAGGCATAAGTTTACGGCAGGATGCATGAGAGTTCTATTACGGGGCTTGAAACCAACTTTTTCACCACCTTCCCAAAACTCACAAGAGGGAGGCTGACTGCAGACGTGACTGAAGACATTTATTTTTATTTTATTTTTAATTTTTTTTTAAATCGGCCTCCTGAGCACGGATGTGGCCAATATTGATTGTCTTAAAATGACACATAATCAGACCGATTAATCAGTCTATCACAAATTTAAACCATTTCTGCATGTTAACTGTGTTTCAGGTAGCTTCTAGCTAGCAGTAGGCTACCTGCGATGATGCTTCTATTGCCTGTAATGGCTGCACTTGATGGCAACTATTGCAATAAAGGGCTTTGGTACCAAAACGTGGCCCTTACCCTTGATAGTAGTGGTTGAAAACTCTCCTTTAACTTACTCACAAATTGATCTGATTATATGACCTTTTTCTTCTTACACACGCACCCACACAGTAAACACCCAAACAAACACAGTACATCCACTGACCTGTAAATGAGCACGATGATGAGGACGATGAGTGCTACTATGGACGCCCCGACCCCAACTCCAATCTGAGCCTCCAGGGGGAAGGTGGACAGGCTGAGGTTGTCATACTGAACCTTACCCAGGGAGAAGTTCAGGTTGCCCATTTGGACCTGAAACACAGACACAAACACACATTCCTTACTTACAGCATTGTCTACCGGCATACTAAAAACACAAACATGTTGTCTCTGTGGTTTTAAAGTGAAAGCGCCGCAGACTCACAGTGAATTCAGGCAGATTGTCGGAGCCCTCACGTTTCTTGCCGTTGGGTACCGGTGGGGGCTGCTGAGGTGGCGGCTCGCAGTACAGATGGTTTCTGGTCAGGGTCTTAACAGCACACACACCCTCCCCGACCAACACGACCACCTCGTCCTTAGTGATGGCCAGGTCCAGGTTTTCCCCCTGAGAACACATTTAGCTTATTTTGTATCTACTTTCACTTCCAGTTCTTGAAGTGCTACAAAAAAGTGAAAAACATATACGTATGTTTTTAATCTTACCATTAGATTTAAAAGTAGACAGTATGGTTTCAGTTTTTTTGACTGGTTCGCAGTTTTTGTTTATCTTTCTCTGGTCTTTGTCTTGTTTTATAATAGTTTTATTCACTATAATAACCTGTTTAAACAGGATTCATGCCAGTGTTCTGTTCTCCAACCACAATGACAAATACCACTATTAACAACTAAGGCTGTGATAGTAGGCCATGACAAACCAGCACTGAATTCAAGCATGCGCCCAAGGCTATGTTAACGCTTTTTTCAGACTACTTTTCAGCTCCATCTACTGGTGAAATATCCCAACAACAACTGGATAGATTGGAATGAATGTACAAACACACAGTCATGATCACCAGAGGATGAATTCTAATTGATTTTTCATCTGGGTGGCATCATATGTAAATGTAGACATGTCCAACATGACAAGAATTCCTGTCCACTTCAGCCTTACTTTAATTTCAAGTTTGAATGAATTGTTACAATGTTATGAGATACAGCTTGGACTCTGGTTGCTTTGAACACAGTTTCACAGTTGCCACTGCAGCACTCTTGCTCAATACTGGGCCAGTTTAACAAATTGTTGTTCCCATTAGTCACTTAGACACAAAAACACAGGAAAACTGAAAGAGCCATCATTGCTTCACTTAGTAAAAGGAGTACATCCAGAGCTACATTCAGATCTCTGACCTCCAGCTGGATGAAGCTGCCCGGGTTGTAGCGGTAGGCCTTCAGAGGGTCCTGTTGGTTTAAGGGCCGCAGGAGAGGGTTGGGTTCGTAGCTGAAGGCCTGGGGGTTCAGACTGCTGAAGTCAAAGCGCAGGTTGTCCAGCAAAAACTCCACGGTGACCTTTGACCCCCAGATGGAGGAGTCCACCATGGGAGAGCGACACAGGATCAGGGAAGAGGAGTTCATCTCACAGCGCTCCATGAACTGATGAGACAAGGAGGGTGCACACAAGACATTTAGTAAAGGAAGAAACTTTTAGTTTTAAAAATAGCAAGCCAACACACACACGCACACGCATGCACGCACACACACGCACATGCATGCACGCACACGCATGCACACGCACACACCTGTTTGACAGAGCAGAGTGGGTCTCCAGGGCAGACAGGGTCAGGAACGATCCTTGCTGGCCTTCCCAAAGTCTTCTCCCTGTCGTCCCCCTGCTCTCCACTCATCCTTCTCCTCCTTCGCTTCCTCCTTTTAATCTGGCCGTTTGCCTCAAAGGGAGAGACGGTCACCACCATCCGGGGCTCCTGAACCACGTCCAGGTTGTGTCCTGACACAAAGATCAGCCGACCACCACTACACACAGACAGAGAAACTTCAGTTTCAAAGCACTTCAATTTCTGGCACCAAACAACTTTTTTACATAGGGAAGAAGACGAGATGAAGGTCAGATCTTCACTCACTCCAGGAAGCTCTTTGCTGGCGTGGCGTGGGTGATGTTGGGGTTGTGGGTGTAGCGGTAGGCTGCAGAATTGAGGTGGCGCTGGCTGCTGCCGTAATGCAGGGTGACCCGGTGATCTCCTGTCTTATTACTGCTGCCCGTCACACACTGAACACTGGAACTCTGCACCTCCGACACACTGAGGACACCAAGAGGACGCACATAGGAGAGACTGATTAATAAATTATGTCATACTTCATTGACCCCAGAGTGACATTGTCTTTTCTCCCCCCTCCCCCACTCCAAGTAGGTCAAAGGTCAGACTGACAGCATTAAAGCTAACTTTAAATCAGCAATAGCGTGGCCGTGAACTAATAAAAAAGATCAACCTCTGTGTATGTGTGTACGAGTGAGAGTCTTACATGCTACAGGGGACCCCTCCCACAGTGATGGTAAGGTCAGAGGGACGTCCAGTCAGCAGGTTTCGGCCAGTGATTGTCAGGGAGGTTCCTCCGGCTTTGGGACCCCTTTCAGGAGACACCCCCATCACGAATGGGTCCTGAGAGGGAGGAGAAGATGGAAGAAGGAGGTTAGAATGACATAAACCTCACAAACACATAATAGACACAAACACTGATTACAAACCAGCTGAAAACACATTTGAAAATCTCTAAAATTCTGGTGTTCTATTGTTGAAGTAGGCTGGTTTTTTTTTGCTACTGCAACAACACAATTTTTACAGACAGGTCAACAATATCCTATCTACTATAATTCAATCTGATCTAATGTACCTGGTAGCTGAATGTCTGGCTAGACCGGCCAAACTCTCCTCCGCTCACTTCAACAGACACATGGCCCACCTTCTCTCCTCCACTGGCTTTTGTCCTGCACACAATCCTGGAAGAAAGACACTACTCTTAGGATGGTTCTTCTTGATAAAAAAAAAAAGTTATGCATTGTAAAGTAAGTAAAGTCCTTAAAGTGTAACTAAAGCCCTAAATTCTGCCAGCTCCCTGCCTTCCAGCAAATTTAACAATATAGCAGAGAGAAACATATAAGGGGCGTGGTTACATAGTGTGTACAATATGTAGAAATCAAATAGTTTGCTGTCTGTACCTGGAGGAGACCTCGTAGAGGTTGGGGATGACTGTGCAGGGAACCCCTGCTACTGACACAGAGTGCAGGATATCTTCAGCCTTCTGGCCCAGGTTGGAGCCTGAGATGGTCACCGTGGTGCTGCCCTCCAACAGACCGGAGAGTGGCTCAATCTGAGAGAAGTCAAAAAATGGGGAACATCTCTTTTTTTATCAACGATAAGTTAATAAGTGCCAATTAACTTCAGTTTCAATTCTGAAACTAATGTATGGTAAAGAAAGAGCTCTGATCTGAAATATGAAGATATATCGTGACTATAAGCATCTCAAATGATGTATTATGTGTCTCCTACACTCCCAAAGTGAAGAGGTCGAAGGTCAGTACTCACAGAGAGGATGACGGGGGCGGGGCATGTCTGCTGAACGGGCTCACTGCAGGAGTCTGAATACAAGCAGCTAGCGTGAGTGCCACCACACCACACACACCCATACTTTTGGTCAGCTGTATGGCAGCGGCTGCAGTCAGAGCGGCCCACAGAGCAGTTGTACAGAGTGACTGAGGGCAGGACAGACAGACAAGAGCATCAGTCAGTGTTAATGTGTGTTGACATTGAGTGTTGCTGTCAAGTTGGTGATGGATCAGTGGAAAAAATTGCAAAATCACTCTCAGCTGTATGTTGAGACACACTTTGACCTCACCATATAGATCAGTAGAGCTGTCCACATGGAAGGTGTCCCTCCTCTTCACATACACCATGGCATTGTATTCCTCCACTGGAGCAGAATATGTGTACTGGACAAACAACAATGCTTTCATTAAAAAAAAGCCACACTATGTTTTCTTACAAAGTCACAATATGAAACGTCAACTAAAAGAGGAACACTTTTCTTTCAGTGTATCACTGCGCTGAGGGAAGCGTGCACCTACTAATGGAAGAGGCTTGTGCTTGTGACGGCACAGCTCACCTAGCACCCTAACGTTCAGCTATGGCTGGCAGGTGTATTTTGCTAGACAGAAAATAGTTCTTACATCAAACTGCTCAGTGGATTATCTTGAGTAAATGGGTTGTGATTTCTGAAAAGAGACATTGCTGTAGAGTTTTTAAAATTTTGAGCACCACAAGCCAAGTGCAATCTGGTTCCATTATACTGGAGAAAAGGCAGACACCTCCATGGCTGATATCTCCAAAACTCAGCAGCTCACACCAAAACAATCTAGATGGAGGAATAGCACTACAGGTAAGAGGTCAAATTTGTCTTTCTTTCTGTGTTTTTCATATCTCCCTATAGTGTATTTATATCTACCTATAATGTAATCATATCTAGCTGTCTGTATATAATGTCAACCTCATACTGTGAATATCTCAACTTAATAGCTGTATATATCTTAGTGTATTCACCTCACTCGTTCATTCTGTTAATGCTGTTCATACTGTAAATATCCTGCTAGCATATTCATATATATATCTATAATTTTTTTTTTTTTTTACATATTGTTCATATTTTACATATGCACATTACTCTGCACTTTACTGTTTTGCACTTCTGGTTAGATGCTAACTGCATTTCGTTGCCTAGTTCCTGTACTTGTGCAATGACAATAAAGTTGAATCTAATCTAATCTAAAAATATGCGTTTTTGATTTTAGGGTGGACTGTCCCTTTAATCCAGTCTCAAAAAACATTAGTTTATCATCATTGATATAAATTCTACCCTGAGAATAAAATCTGTATCTGTTACATGTTATGAAGAGTGACAGCACACTATCAGACCTGGTGTAGTTGACAGGTGATGTCAAAGTTGGATGGATTGGTGTCATCAGTCTCCACGTAGGCGTCCACCACCACCGTCTGCCCTTCGATGACCAGCACACATTCATAGTCCAGCTCTGTGTCCTGAACACACAAAGATGTTTGTTGGGTGAAGAGATCACGAGCCAGGCAAACAGACATGTGTTGAGGCTGAGAAAGAGTGTGTGTGTGCGAGGGTGTGTGTGGTGTATACCTGATAGAGGTGCAGGTTGTGGGCCAGTAGGGTGATCTTCCTCTCCACTCTGACAGGGAGCAGTGATGAACCCTGCACCTTCTCCACACAGGGACAAGCTGAAGAACCCCAGCTGACGTAGGAGCCCTCGTCCCCCTGTTTCCCCAATACACATATGTACAGAGTATAAACACACAAGTCCTCTCCCCCTCACTGCACACACACACACACACACACACACACACACACACACTATATTTCCCTCTGATCCAGTGAGGTGAAACCCCTACTGTTTGCATTAAGTTTACTTGTAATCCTGTCTGGACCTGAGCGGTGTGTCCCACTTTATTTTTGATAATACCACTGGGTGGGTCAAAGTCGGAAATTGTTGAATTCTAAACATAGACTAGCTGAAAGCTGGAGAGAGTTGCCTTAAATGAGAACTTAGATTTTAGGTGCTGGGGATTACTGCTAACAGTGATTAGATGTCAAATTTCTGGCTAATGATTCATGTAGATTAGCTATCTATTTAGCTAATTAGCTAAGCTAACAATTGAAAAACAGCAACATATATAGTCAAATCTTAAGTTAGCTAATATTTGCAAAATACTAGCGAACTAGCATACATAAATATACATAAATCATTAACTAGCTAATTAGCTAGCATTTAGCTAACATTAGCCTTCAGATGTAACTAGCTAGCGAATAATTAATGTACATTAGCTATCTATTTAGTTAACTAGCAAAGCTAACAATTGCTCATATATGAAAACCTACTTGAAAATAATACTGATTCTGTTTTTGATGTAGTTTAGCTAGCGTTTTACAAACATTAGCTAACTTAAAATTGTATATATATATGTTGCTTTTATCTTTTAACCATCTTCAAAATGTGGTTGTCTTTTCAACATAGAGAGCCTAACACAGCATATCTCAGTACAGGAAGGAGGTTGAGTGAGGTTCTGACCAAGGCTTGCTCAACTGTTATTGGAGCACAGAGAAAAAAGGGGCGGGAATTGACAGGGTTAATTGTATATTTTTCTAATTTTTCTTTTCCAGATGCACGAATAAGTGTGTGACCCAGTGTGAGAAATACTGAATTCCAACAAAAACACACACAGTATCCTCAAATTTCATCATTCAAAATGAATATTTCAAGGTAATACTGAGTTGTAAATGTGAAAAATGCAGAAACATGAAACATTTAAACAAAAAACAACTGCTACAGCTTGCACTGGAGCAGTTGTTTTTCTTGGGATCAATCTAAAAAGCAAAAGCAAAACAACAAAAAGAACACAGGTGTCAGACGATAAAGGAAGATCAGGGAAATAAGGGCAGACAGGGAAACCTGTTTGTTCCTCCAGGAGGAGTATAGAGTCCAGTCAGGAGCTGGGAGCACTTGGTGGCTGCTGAAGCTTCGAGAAGAAGAAGTAGATGAAGCAGAAGAAGAAGGGAGGAGGAGGAGGGAGGCGGCTGAACTCACCGGCAGGAAGGCGTCGGCTGGATCATACTGGTAGTCCAGCTCTGAGTCAGTATCCAGCAGGTGGGGGTAGGATGGGGGGGCGTGGTCAACCTCACCGTCACCTGACAACACAGTGGCAGCTGAAAATGTGGCTGTGTCATTTTCTGGCTGGACAGCACTCTCAGCTGGGACATCTAGTTCTTCTTTTGGCCAGAGGGGCACCTCAGGGTCAGTCCCTGGGCTCACTGCCTCAGTCTGGGAGTCTTGTGTGGGCACTGGAGTAGGAGCCTGGGTAAGGTCCAGGTAGAGGGAGGGCTCAGAGTCTCCTGGTTCGCCCACAGGGAAGGGCGTAGGCAGGGGGAAGCCAGACGAGGCCGGGGTGGGAGGCTCTGCCACGCTTAAGGCTCCCTCAACTTCCTGAGCATCGCTGGGGGGCGACTCTGTCACCACCTCTAAGGGGGAGATGTCTGGGTCATGGGGCGGGATGCTCAAAGGCATCACAGGGTCCAGATCTCCACTTAGACCATCAGCCATGGTGACAGGCACCAAATCAATGGCTTCCATGCTGATACTAGGTGTAGTGGCGACGCCCTTGGTGTCACTTTGGGTGACAACAACAAGCTCTCCTGCTTCAGTCTCTACCTCCTCCCTGGTGGTGACCTCAGGGAGTGGAGGTGTAGTGGGTGCTGGCAAGGTGGATGGCAAGGTGCTGGCAGGCTGAGGGGGCAGGGTGGTGGGCGGGGTGGTTGGCTCAGGGCTGGTGGTGGTGGTGGTGGGTGGAGTAGTGGCTGCAGGAGGAGTGGTTGGCTCCTGAGTGGTTGCTACAGTGACCGGGACTGCGGTTGTTGTAGCCATGGTTGTTGTTGTTTTTGTTGCTGTTGTTGTGGGAGTTGTGGTGGTGGTTGTCATGGTGGTTGTTGTCAGGGCAGCCGTTGTGGTGGTGGGTGTTGTGATGACTTTAATAGGTTTGGTTGTGGGAGGAGCTGAGGTGGGGAGTTTAAACTGGTGGAGGGAGCAGGACGGGAAGACATGAGGAGAGGGTGAGACAGAAATAAAAAACTAATGGACAAAGGAAAATGAAAGTAGGCAATAACTGAACTTAAATGATGTTACACAGGTACCCTGCTTTTATTTATGACACATGCATGATTTTTGTTACAAATAATGTCTGCTTGTTCTGGCATATGAGGCAGCGGCACTGATGGATGTAGGTCTAAACAGGACAACTTTGACCAATTATATACTTACCAGGTTCTTATAAATCAAAAATACTCCTGTCAAGTACTTTTGGACACATACCAACACATTCAAGTGCTTTTAGTTTGAGGAAATACCATAACGGAACCAGTAAGTGAATCATGTCTTTGTTTGGTACCTGTTTTATTCAAGAGCTTAACTGTGCTGTACAGCTGTTCAACAGAAGGGGAGAAAATGTGTATTAAAGATATAATTGATGATTTACTCAGACTACATGCTGTCTGCCTCCTTACAGGTACTGTGGGGTGTTTTCAACCTCTAGTAGGGCAACGAAGCAGTTGTTTATGAGTAGATCCCATTTTGTTTGTCTCGTGCACCAGGACACACATGCACTAGTGTGCAGGTGATGCAAGACACAGTCCAACCAACGGTTGTACACTATTCCTCTGATCTACAGGTTATCTACAGTAAAGGCAGGGCAGAAAAAGACTGCTAGATAGCAAACACCAGAGCGCCTGGCTTTGAAGCCAATGTGACATAGTGGCCAAACCATGTAATCACAGCAAAAAGACTTTTTCCCTTAAGCTTACATTGTGAAAGAAGCAGTTGTAAAATGGTGGATACAATTATTTGAGCATCACAACCCCCACGAAATGATTTGTTTCACTCTCAGAATTTTATCCATTCAGTCCAATAACATTTGGAAAGTCTAGAAGATCTGCAAGACTAAATAATTGTATCCCCATTCAAATTAACTGAGGGCTAAACTGGAAGCTAGGTCATCTATCCATGGCAAAAATGGATGTAAACAATGGAGGATTTAAATACAAATGATTTGTGAAGAAGGATTTGCATTCAGCATTTTTGTTGAGGCTTCAAGGACACACACAGTCTATGTTGGTGAGTAACACTGAATGTAAACTTCCACTGGGAAACTGTAATGTCTCAGCAATTTAAAGACAGTTTTTGATGTTTAGGAGCGCTAGGGAATAATGTTTTTAAGAGCAGGTCCCTGTTTTGTTTGTCTCTCAGGTATGTGCACAAGGACAAATAGAAGGACATATCTATGATGCAAATAAAAAAATCCAGTCAATCTTTCACATAATTCCACTGAGTGGCAGTTGCTGGAGGTTAACGTGCCCACAGACAGCTGCTCTCTGGCAAGCATGATGTAGTAGTTTCAACGTAGTTTTCAAAAGTGTCAGAAAATTGTTATGAGAAGGAGATAAATTAATCAGCTTTTAAGGTTTCCAGAATGCACTATATATATTTTGGTAAGAAACCGTGTCCACTGAAGATTTGCAAACCTGATAGACTGACTAGTACCTAGTGAAACCAGGCTGTATAGCTGAATAACTATGACGCAGGTCTTTGTTCTCAATTTGTGTGCAAGTATTGAACTCTGTGTGAAGAGAGCATGAGAGAGCCTTAGCTAAGGAGTGTTAGTAGTGTAACCAAGAAAAAAACATGGCTTTTCAGTGAGAACCACAAATGTGATTTAATTTCCTATTTGTGTTAATCTGGATGTCCAAATCATCTAAAAGTAGGAAGAGGAATAGAGAATCCATTCTGTAAATCCAAATCCAATCCGCAAAGCTCATAATCCATTATGATCCATGATTGCCTCGTCCATTGCAGTTGTGGAATATACAAAAACATAACTTACTGTTTACTAGGGGTGTAAGAAAATATCTAAACATATATTGCAATATTTTATTTTATGATATTGTATCAATTCTCAAAAACACTATTGATTTTTGTGTTTATACCTCCAACCGCTAAATAGCAGTGCTGTCAGCGTAAACTGGGGGCTGTGATGTTGGATGTTTGACAGTCACAAATGCAGATCCCAATTTTCCAGTTGCATAAAAAAGGTTAACTTTTTTAACTCAGATATTATGCATATGGTTGTGTGTTCCTTATACTATTTTTTATTAAATCACAATATATCACAACATATTGAATCGTAAGCCCTGCATCATGATACATACTGTATCACCCAATGTTTTCAAATACACAGCCCTACTGTCACTACAAAACCTCAATTTTCCAGTCAGTTCAATTTACTTGATCTCAGCTTGATCAACTTACAATAGACACTTTTCCCAAATAACTTAAATACCTGAAGAGCACAAGTCTCCACAAATATATAACATGGTGCCTGAGTAGTGACTGAGTATAGTTCAAGTATGTAAATCTTTGTATTTGACACCTGAGTGAGTATGGTACAATTAGTCATCTTCTGTTTGAATGACTTACATGCTGGTTGTAGATGATCACCCCCTCCTCACAGGTGGGCTTGTGGGTGCACAAGTGCTGGTGAACACACCAGTTACAACCCCATCGGCTCAGAACACAACCTCGGCAACTGCACACAGAAACAACAGGATGTACAGATTAGAAATAATATCTTCAGTGGATGGACACGGTGCAAGGTGACACAAAAAAGCAAAGGGAGAGGAAAACAATGAGTCGGGGTTAGGAGCTATGGAGAGAAAAGTGGAGAGAGGTCTAATAGAAGTAGTATGGGCTTTTTATCTAGAAGAGGGGAAAAGGGAGTGGGGAAAGAATAGAGAAAGAGAGATATAGCTACTGTAGCTCGTATTGCGCAGAGTAATCTAATTACTGCCAATCTGGCCCCAGAGGTAAGAAAGGTCAGCGATCTAATTGAATTGAGCCTCAGTTTCTTATCAGAGTGAGAGGCTGATAGAGGGAGCATGTCTGGAAACACAGCAAAGGAGGATACTATGCAAGTATTCGGCACAGTGACGTTCGGAACACACTACATTTTCATCCAATTTGAATAGGGCTCATTATTATTCAGTTTATTTCATTTATCAAACAAAGCAGCTTTTTTTCCTCACTTTCTGTTAATGGAAGTTTATCAGCAGAGGACCCAGTCCACTGGTATCTGTTTGACGTGATTACACTAGTTGCTGTAGTTTTACGATGAAGCTGCTGCTAGGAGGCTATCTGAAAATGCTCAGTATGTTCAGACACCGCTGTTCTCAGTGCTCTGGAATGTTCCACTGACGTAACTGATTAAATGTGTGCTAAGACCTCCTCAAAAACAACAACAACGTAAAAAGAAAATAGAGTTGAAAAATATGTTTTACACATTCACTGATGATGTGATCAGTTATATTTTTGACACATTATGATAATCTTTTAGTACATTTGGTCAGCTGTACTCTGTACTAGTTGGTAACATGGTAAAAAGACATAATAAAACAGCCCTAAAAACAGTCAAATAGGGAAGACAAGGTGTATCACGTATAGTCAAACAATATATATATTATATTATATTTTAAACCTAAAAACATGTTTGAAGTGACAAAAAGATATGTACAGGGATTATCAACACTTGTAAACACCATCAGAAGTCAAAATATTAGCTAATCTGTAGCTGTAGTGCTACATACTACACTATCAATTTCAAGAAACAGATACATTTGGACTGTTATTTGCTTTTGAGCCTACTGAAAGTTTCTCCTAGTAATCAAAAGGCCTCATGCAAGAACCAACAGGTTTGTTCTTGAGCTACAGTAGCTCGTCGGTTGGATCGGCCCAAACGGGCCAGCCTTCACTCCCCACGTGCATTAATTAGCCTTGGCCCCCATGACCCTGTCTCCGGTTCACCACTTTTGTTAGGTACTGACCACTGCAGACAGGAACACCCCACAAGAGCTGCAGGTTTGGAGATGCTCTGACCCAGTCGTCTAGCCATCACAATGTGGCCCTTGTCAAAGTCGCTCAAATCCTCATGCTGCCCATTTTTCCTGCTTCTAACATCAACTTTGAGGACAAAATGTTCACTTGCTGCCTGATATATCCCACCCACTGACAGGAGCCATGATAACCAGATAATCAGTGTTATTCACTTCACCTGTCAGTGCTCATAATGTCATGACTGATCGGTGTACAATTTAATGCAAAATTCATAGTCAGTTCACCATATCATCATCATTTCTTGACAATTTAGCGAGGGGTTTATTTAAAGATTTTTTTCAGATTTTATTGCCATTTGGGTATGGCAACTGATCAGTTCAGTAGTTGCTGGAAAATTCTCAGCTGCTGAGTGTTTGGTGAATGCCAATATGGAAGTTTAGGATAAAAATATGAAAAGCATGAGGCCCAGCGTCTTCCACCTCTTAAATGATGGAGATCTATCCTGAACAAAGCCAGTCAGTGTGGAACTGTGTTCACAGTTAAACCCAGGCTCAACCAGCACAGCCGAGCCATGTGATGTGTATATGTTGAGATGGAAAGACTACTGAGAGAGAGAGAGAGAGAGAGAGAGAGAGAGAGAGAGAGAGAGAGAGAGAGAGAGAGAGAGAGAGAGAGGGGCAGGAGTCAGATGCCTGCAGCTTTCATGGGCCACCAATGATATATATCATGGAATATATGGACATGAATGAATGACTGGCTGAAGTATGAGAGTATTTAAAGTACAGGGTCACAGGTTTGGAGAGAAGAATTAAAACCAGGAGAGCAAGTAAGAATAAATGGAAAAACACAGACATAAGTCAGACAGGTGGAGGGTGAATTGACAAAGAATGAACAGGGTACAAAATGGAAACAGTCTCAGACAGACTTGATTATAAGGTGTGCAGTGAGCAGAGCACATCGGGACGAGAGCTGATAAATCATCGGTGGGTAACTCACGGCATGCTGCCAGACAGCTGCTTAACAGCCGTGCAGTCGTAGAAGGTGAAATCCCTTGCTGTGACGGTGACATCGCCAAAACGGAGAGACAGGGTGACTGTGACAAAGTCTGAGGAGAACAAAACACGGAGAGAAAGACAGCATGAACATCATGTTTCACCGGAGCACAGGGCAGAGCAAGCAGGCCTCTGAAAATATTTGGCCAGGCTTATAGCCTCTGATTCAGAGACAATGAGAAAAGGGATGAGTGCGATGTTTCTCAAAACAGCGAGAGGATGTGGAAGAAGGTTTGGTTTCAGACAGCCAAAACACAGAGACCTAATAGAACCCATGTGCACCCTGAATCTTCAGCACAGAGAGTGCAGACATAAACACAGCAGGGCACAATGCTCAACACTGTAAGGTTCCCCGTTTTAAAGCTAAAAGAGGCTACACTGCACGGGTACACTTGGTAAAAAATAATAGAATACTTAAAAGGTTATACAGATGAGATTTAAAACATTAGTACAGCAGCAATAAACTATTATATATATAAAGATATAGTGGAGTCATGGTGTCATAAAGAGAGCTCCATTATGACGCACAGACATTAGATCCATTGTTGTTATAAAAACATTGATCTGTAAAGCTTTATGGTTCCAGCTTGCTTCCAGAAATAACCACTAGCAGAACACTGAGTTTTTTGTTTTTTTTTAGTTTGTCGGGTTTTTGGCGTTTTTGACGCATTTCGCGGCCACCTTAGTTTCTCATGAAGTTTCAATCTGCAACTACACCGCTAGATGCCACTAAATCCTGGACCTTTAATTAGTGTCTGTGAGATCTGCCACCAAATCAAGAGTCAGTCCTTTGGACTTTTGGACAACCCAGAGTTAAAACTGAAGTTTTGTTAAACAGGCAGCAGTCAGGTGAGAATCTGATCTCCAACTTTAAAGCAACAATTGCCCTTACAGGCCTTCAGCTCTGTCTTTTATTAAGTGAGCGCTGGCACTAACCCTCTTTAAGCAAAGGTAAGCCACAGCTAGATCCTTAAATATAGCCTGTGTGTCCGTATCTCAGTAAACCCCCCAGGCTGATTCTGTGTGAGCCCGGCACCATGAGAACTGCAACAAGCTGCAAGTTTCAGGAATGCAGGCATGGGAACCAGTGAGTGTGAGTGTGAGTGTGAGTGTGAGAGAGAGAGAGAGAGAGAGAGAGAGAGAGAGAGAGAGAGAGAGAGAGAGAGAGAGAGACACACACATATAAATCATGTGAATGTTTGGGTGAGTGTTTGGGTGAGTGTGACCTCTGTACAGGCTTCAATTTTTATTTAGCCCCTTTAATCATTGCCACTGACTATAACCAACAAGTTGTGCTCAGGACACTAAACAATCACCCAAACCAATAAAACCAAAGCATTTATCAAAGCATAGATTCATTTGATGAAATACATTTTTGGAGAGTTGCATGCTTTATAATACAGATTACCCCCTGCTGTGTAAGCCGACTTAGAAAAAAATGGGTTGGGTTAGCCCAGATTCATGGACACAGGGATTGAACTGTATAGGTATATGCAAACACACACATACACAAATACACACAAAGATTAATCTCATTACAGGATGCAGCCAAATCCTCCAGTCAGAAAGTTGAAGAGTTCAAACCAGTAATTAAACTCCAGCTTCATCAGCTTTGCTCCAGGAACAATAGTCAGGTCTAGGGTGAAAACACACTCACCCTGTCCTGGGGGAACCATGGGTACTCGGCTGGGGTCAGGAGAATGGCAGGTGACGCCGCTCTCAGTGACAACGGCGGGACTGCGGCTGTCCTGGAAGAAGCAGGAGTAGGACTCGTCTTTCTCTAACACTGGAAGTCCTGGGACCGACAGAGACACCTGAGGAAAGACCCAACATTAACACTCATTCAAACTACTGGCAGATCACTTCAGACACAAGTCCATATTTCATTTCATTTTTATTTGTTCTGCTCATGATAATGCACCACTCCAGAAAAAATTTAAATAAAAGGCGATTCCCAATCAAAACACAACTTTATTTACACATTCCATGACCGAGGGAGAAGGAAAATCTCATTCTGCCTAACCCTTTCTCAAAACATAAATAAACATCAGAAACAGATGGTCAGTTACAGTGATTTAAAGCTCCAGTATGTAACATTTACAACACTGCTATCTAGCAGAATGGATACAAGATCACAGAATAATATATCAATAATACAATACAATATTTTCTTACACCCCCAAGGAGCTACAACACAGCTCAGTGTGGCCATTCATATCTGATGGAGTTTTCTTCAGCCTTTTTCCCACGCAATTTGACATCAGATGTGATCTCTGACAGCATATAGAATGGACAGAGCCGTTGTTTCCTGCTACGGACGAGTCTGAACTGCGCAGCACAACAGCAGTACGTCACCTCTGCTGGCCCCGACAAACTGTCATGGTGACGACCATAATGCCAAACTCGCGGCTTCAAAACTCCAGAAACAAATGTGTGATGTCACAATATGTTGACACTTGGATGCGACAGGTAGAGCAGAGGACAACCAACATCCAGCCACAGACTGGTAGAGCATGCAGAACATTGTGTAGAAGCAGAATAAGAGCACAGGCAGAGTTATCCACACCTGTTCTGTGTTCACAGCTGAGTGCAGTGAAGGTCATAATGACAGTAAGTGATTAAACTGTCTGAACACATAAATCTGATCGGCTCACTTGTAAAATGTCAATGTGGAATAATTTGATCTGAAAACTAAATTAGATTCCAACGCTGCGGGAACATGAATCACACTGCTCAAACTCCTTGACCATTTATTATATTTTGTTATTGTGGCTCCATTCAGGTGGTGTTTCTGCACTGCAGCTCCAACTTATCATCTGTCAGTCAAACAGTATGACCTCCACAGGGACGTGTTTCCTTGGGTTTTCTCGGGATGAAGTCTGTGTAAGTGTGTGTTTCCTGGATTGTGTGTTCAGCAGTGGTGGCAATCAGTGCTGTCAATCAAACTACTGCCACAAAAGCCAAAGATTATCACTTTATTATCTCATGAAAGAAAAGCAGTAAACTCTCACAACTGTGAAGCCTGAACTACAATGTTTTGCTTTTTACACATGAAAAATGATCAAATAAAAGTAATACATTTTAAAAATATTTGGCCATTATTTCTCTGTTGATGGATTTCGCCTTTACAGCAAAGTCTTAAGAGCAAAGTTAACAAAACGACGGCACTTTTAAGAGCTGATATTCCATCATTTCTGCAATGTTTAGTAAATATAATAGATTCAGCATGATTCAATGTAACTCTTGGTTTGGTACTTGATCCAATTCTGTGCGTAACCGGTGTCTCTCATAAGGGTAATGTTATTTGATTAGTCTATTTTATGTCAGCTATTTCAGTGGTCAGCATCAGTGCCTCTACAGTTATATGCTAGCAGGATGTACAGTGGCTGTCAGAAGCTGTGGCATTAACCATTCCATAGATTTGAAACTAGTCCTGGATCAGGTAGAAACGATTGATGTATCGGGCATTTCAAATGTATAGATATAACACCCCCCCTGCCCATTTTTTATCATTGTATTTTTTATTTTTATTTTGTGTTTGTACCTCTCTTCTCTTTTCTTACCCCATTTGTGTTCTTTGCGTGTTTATAAATCGGTTGTCATATCAACCATTGAATATGTGTTTTGAATTGTAAATATGTAATGGTGCAATAGGTTAGGCTTACCTGTGGTTTGTAGAAGTTAAACAGCTAATAAAATACTTTGAACAAAACAAACCTAACATTTAGCATATTCAGTTGGTCACACTATATTCACAGTTCCACATAAACACGTATTTAATCCCACCTGCTCTAATTTACACTCACCCACTTTATAAGACTTATACAGACATTTTAAAAGGACAACATGTTCTTGAGTCGTCCTCTCAGTGTGTCTACTGTATATATGTTTGTCTCTGCTGCTATCCACGGGCACCATCTTCCACACAGATGACTGATAGTGTGTTCTTCTACTGCACCAGGACATGACAGGACAGGGCTCTGATCACTATCTTCTCTTGACACTCTGACACTAAACTAACTCGCATATCCAACACACACACACACACACACACACACACACACACACACAGTACCAACAGCCAGCGTACAGTAAAGCTCCCAGCTCAGCTGATAAGGAATTGTGGGATGAGTTACCGCGAGGCGATATGTGGGCCTCAGCTTTGTGGTGTTTTGGTATGTGAGGTTATGTTATTGTTGGGGGCCATGGACACAGTACAAGCATCTGATCTGTGTATTCTGTATTGGATAAGATATTCTTGAGAAAAGCCTATAGGTGCTTGAAGTGGATGATTTTTTTCTTAATCTGCCGTCAACAGAAACCAAAAAAAGATGTGTTTCCCCATCCTGACTTTAATCCCTTCTAAGGACGTGTTCAGACTGGTAGATGTACATCAACAGTTTTGCTTTGTAACTGTTTTGCAGACTTACCGTCCTGCTCTCCTCCCTGCTGACGTTGGAAGGGTTGAGGTCCTGGATGGCCAGACACTGCTGCTCCATGTCAAAGCTCCAGAGCCACTGACCCGGCTGCTTTCCACGAGCACACGCGGACTGCAACACACATCTGCAGGGACAACACCAAGGCTGCCCGGTTACATCATGTACACAACCTTGTGAACCTATGTTGTTAACTAAAGTCAGGCTCTCCTGACTGTCAAAATCTATAAAATACACACATAAAGGTTATATGAGATATAGAACATTAATATATCAGCAAACAATTAGTATCTATGTAAAGATATAATGAAATCATGGTGTACTGGGCCGGCACTTATGGTCCATCTGCCTGTGTTGCTATGGCAGCCTCTCTGTGGTTTGTTTCCATAGCCAGTCTGCTCCGAGTGCAGCTGAGTAGAGCGACTGAAACTGCTGTTTGTATTATTGTGGTTCCATGTCAGTGAATTAAGGATTTATTTTGACCAAAACGGAAATGGTGATTATTGGAAAAGTGTAATAGACTGTTTAGGTGAGTTTTTTGGTTTTGTATCTGTCCACTTTGAATAAAGTTATAATGATATGTAAGGTGGAATGACTAGTTTCATCCATGGAGTCTAGTGGTGAGCGACAGTGATATTATGGTTGTTTCTGTATAACCAAAATGTCTATCTCTGTAGGGATCCTTTCCATAATGAATAACTGACTTAGAAGAACAACAACTTTTAGTGGACAGACTTTGACAGGTCTATTTGTCCCCAAGGATTAGCTAACATTATACAGCAGCCATCATAGCACGTAACTGTGAATTAAGAATTTGTTTTTATTTGTGTCTGTACACTTTGACAATGTAAACTTTTTACAATGTAACGATGATATGTGAGGTAACATTACTGATCTTGTCTATGGAGTCTGGTCTGATGTAGTGCCCATTGTTTTGGTCTGAGATGCTAGTGCCCTAGTGGCAAGTGAATTATGACTATGAAATTTACAACTCACACCATGAAAATAATCTTCAGTTCATACTGAAAATGCATAAATCACACTACGATTGTAAAACTACACACCGACTGGATTGTCAACATGTTTTTCTCAGTGGCTTAGAGGTGCTAACTATTTAATGTAGAACATGTGAAACAAGTTGGAAAAAAGATGAGAACAAGGAAAGACAAACATATTCCAAACAATAACACAGGACTGTTGTGAAGCTAGGAAGAATGGAAGAAAATGAAGGAAGGAGTGAAGATGGAAAGAGAGGAGCAGAGAGGAAAACCATCCAGGTGAGAAGGAAGAGGGAGGAGGAAGGCCAGGTGGTGAGGCAGAGCAGTGAGGAGAGGGGAGGAGACACAGATGGGATGGAAAGGTGGATTTCTTTCATCAGGCTCAAACAGAATCCCAGCAGACCACACTCACTCGTTTTTTAAGATGACTTGGCAAAACCACTAAACTAACAAGGTTGCCAGCAGTTTTCTTGTCCACTGATACATGCGTCAGCACTGTACTTTTTTTCCCAGTAAAAATTCTTTGAACAAGACCTGTGTGAGTCTAAGTGAAAACATTTCACAGCAACATGAGCAGCTCATTTATAATGTATTTTGCAATTTAAAGCAACAACAGAATAACAAGCAGTCAGTACTGCGTATAACAGGAGTAAGAGTACATTAAAGGTCCAGTGTGTAACATTTAGGAGGATCTATTGGCAGAAATGGAATATAATATTCATGGGCATGTTTTCCTTAGAGTGTATAATCACCTGAATATAAGAATCATTGTGTTTTCGTTACCTTAGAATGAGCTGTTTTTATCTACAAATGGGAGTGGGTCCTCTTCTACGGAGTCCACTATGTTGAACCACCATGTTTCTCTCAGAATGGACAGACCAAACACTGGCTCTAGATAGGGCTTTTTGCATTTTTCACAGGCCACCATAGTTTCTCTTACACACTTGGAAAGGGGGCAACATACAGTTGGTTGCAATCTGCAACTTCACCACTAAATCCTACACACTGGTCCTTTAAATGTGAATTAAACAAAACATTTCCCTTTCCCTTTTCAAAAAGAAAATAAAACATCCTTCCTCTCACTAGAACTAGCATTAGCATACGTGGTATGAGAACAACAAATGAGCTATTTTTTTCTTAGATTAAGTAGTAAATTCAGTTCAGTTTCAGACACTGTTTATCAAATGCTTGATTAGGACATATCCAGGACTGGAGATTATCTCACCTTCCCTCCAGGACACACCAGCCACAGTAGGGGTCGTGGGCCAGCACACAGGAGAGGCAGTCTGTGTGCTGCTGGCATTCAGCCACCGGCCTTTTCTGCAGCTGGAACCAGGACAACACAATCATGTTCAGTCGTGCAAATCATGCACACTAAGCTCCCAGAAATCTGATTAAACAGAATAGGTGGCCCACATATTCCAGTGGACAATGCAAAATGAAAATATGGTCATTAGAATAATCCTAACTACTGTCTGAATTACTGGAAGAGAGAATTGGAGCAGAAAACAAGAGTCTAAGTGATTCCTATTTAGCTTTTTTACCGCAACACAGGAAGGACGCGTCTAGAAATAAAAGACTAAAATGAGGCTACAAGAGTGCAATTACTGTATGTTGTGTCTCTGTGTGTGCATATACCATGTTATAAGTCATGATGAAGAGATGTTCTTCTTTCTGGTCCAGTATCAGGTCTGAACTGATAGCTGCGTTCTGCTGAATGGAGGTGATGGCGTACTCCTCCACCTCGCCGTTTGGTCCAAGGAACACCTGAGGAAATGTACACATACACATGAATGTTGTGATTATGTAAGACTGTCCTTCTGTTAAGCTTCATTTTAAATGAGAACATAAAAATAGGCAGTTTAATTATTTTTCCTTCTTGAAATCTTCATAACACTGTTATGGCATATCTCATATTGTGCATGTGGTCATGAACTATCAAAACGGGGACCCATTCACAAAAACACTGCTACATAGAGCTACTACAGGTCAGAAACTCAGGTCCTGAAAGTGCCATAATGGGATCATATTAGCTACTGAGCATGCATGTCAACAGATCTGTCTCCATGAGCGCTGAGCTAACTCCATACACTGATGAAGACCATGTGATGTGGTGGAAAGCTTCAACAAAAAGCTAATAAGTGGATGTCAAGTTGAGTTGAAGAAGTAGTTCAACAGAACTCTAAAAGAGAACTCCACAGACTTTGCACTGCACTCCTAAACACTGTCCGATTCACGACGGATAGTTTATTTTAAAAAAGGGGGCAGCAGAACCACAGATCTTTTCTTCCTTGTAAAAACCTGTTATCTACACTACCCAGAATTAAACTCAGCCACTGACAGTTCATTCTGAGATTAGCATGTGTTTATGCTAGTAGCCGTTAATGTAGCCTCAAGCCACTAAACTCAAGCAGAGATGAGGAACAGACTACAGAGGTCTGGTAAGATCATGTCTTCTAACTGCATGCGGTTCCAGAGCTGCAGGTTGCCTACCCCTGCCACAGGATGATGAGTCAAAGGTTTGACAGCATGAGGAGACACATCCAGATAGTTAGTGCCAACACACAGTTTAAATGCTCTGACATACAACCACAAAAGATAGCATCAAAATGAAGTGGAAAAAGAAATATGTCCAGATTTCCAATCTTGCACCACAGGATGGTGAGACAAAGATGAGTCTGACAGCATGAAGAGACAATTCCAGATAGTCGGTGCCAACACACAACCTAACAACATTAGTTGTAGGTGTCTGTGAGCAGTCCTACATTGTGCAGGATGTTAAAAGTCTAGAGGTGCTGTAATGTGAGTTAATACCAAATGGCAGCCTGACCAACAGCTCCACATCAGCCGTTTGAGGCTATATCCAGGAGCATGAACTTCAACTCCATTCCATCTCACGTCATTATTCCACTGTAAGGGGAACTCTGCCGGAACAAGGACAGCAATCATTCTAATGGGAAAATCCAGCACAGGTCAGGTGGAAGTGTGGATTCCCCAATCTGGCCTGTGATGTGCCAGGGCGTCTCCGTAAAGCTAATCCCATTTTCCAGGTATGTGGAGGATTTGAGGTCAGCTATGCAGTGTCACTCTTTGATCCCACAGATCCTCAAAGACACACTGGCCAGGCTGTTATACCTGTCTGTCCAGACTACAATAACTTCCTGAAAGTACACAAAAGAAGGGGAAACAGACAATTGACTAAATGACATCGCTTTCTTCAAACAAGTAAAAGAAGAGCAGAAGGGATGCACATCAGGGGCAGGACAAAATGTTAGCAAATTGGAAAAACAAATAACTCAATATATGTCCGATAAAATAGAAGACAAATACAGATGTGAAAGGAGGAGTAGGGAATGTAAGAGTGAAAGTTAATCTGGAAGCTCTGAGTAACAGCCATTGCATGCTTGCGGCACAAAACCCCTCTTTCTTCCAGCATTACGCACTGAACTGACCTCAACAAAACAAACATTTAGAGATGGAATCCTCACTGGTCAGCATCTAAGTCTTCATGCAACAGTTTATGAGACTGGTGAGGTTTCACCAATTAGACTTCCCTGAAAGTCACACTGGCTCCTGTGTCTTGAACACCAGCTTAACTTCATTTAGCTCCCTTGTTATTCCCAGTAGCTGCAATTAGCTAATCACAGCACACCATGTTTATCTGCCAGGGGCCTGAGGTCACCAACGGTGGGAGGGGGTTGACGTATCGCAATCAAAACATAAGATTACATTTTCTTATGTAAATATACACAACAGACAAGGAAATTCAAGGTAATATGAAATGATCATTTTGTATTGCTCACCCTTCCTTCAGGCAAAACACGTTTAAAGTACCATATCGCTCGTAGAAATATCTGAAAAATAACTTCATACCAGAAACTACTGAATGACAGCCAAAATTTACTTATAGGTCCAGTGTGTAACATTTAGGAGGATCTACGGTCAGAAATGGAAAGGCCCTATCTACAGCCAGTGTTTGGTTTGTCCGTTCTGGGCTACTGTAGAAACAGGGCGGTTCAACATGGCTCATTCTAAGATGACGAAAAGACAATGATTCTTATTTTCAGGTGATTTTACACTAATGAGAACATACCTATGAATATTATATTCTATTTCTGACAATAAACGACATCCCTGAAAGACCTAATGAAAACCAGAGGAGTGGAGGCTGTTACAGCAGCACATTAATACTTGTGTTTTGGAATCACATATTCAGCTCTTACAATCATAAATGGCTGTAATTTGTCCACATACTTTTGGCCATATAGTTTATTTCATGTAATATCAGCGGAGCTTTGGAACGCTGATACAGCAGGCATATAAAGACAAAGAATAAGAAGCAAAGTCTGCTCGCCAATCGAGGAACTACTGGACGGGCAGGCAGGAAGCGCCATGATTTATTGTGAGAACAGACATAAACTCTAATCTAAAGAGGAGAACTGCTTTAATCAGCTGGGAAAGAATCTGCTGAGTGTGTGAAGTGATCGAACAACAACAAGCAAAGAGCCCATTTCAAACTAAAACACAGACAGTATCAAACAATGTTAAGTATTTCAGCACAGTTCACAGCAGAGGTAAATAAATTATTCTGACTCATGTGCCCTCATGCCTCATAACTAGAAAATAGTTTTCTGCTTAAACTTAATAGATGAACTCAGACAACAATTAAAAAGTTTAAAGTATTTAATGTGCATAGTCGCTGCTCCATTACCCGGTGTTTAGGGTGGACAGGCAGGAATAGACCTTTTAATTGATCTACTGCACGGGACTGTGTGAGCGATCCAGCAGGAAATGACACAAGACCAAACTGCACTTTGCCTTCTGTCTGTACATACCTTATAAAAGATGTCAACATAGGCATACTTGAATAAACATTTATTACCCCTGCCAAGGAGATTATGTTTTGGGTGCCATTTGTGGGCTTTGTGTCTGTCAGCAGAAATAAGGAAGAACTACTGGTGGAAGAGTGTGGCATGGGCCAAGAAAGAAACCATTACATATTGGAGCCAATCTCAATCACGGGGCAGATACATGAATTATTTCTTTATTGTTGTAATTAAAGCTGCAGTAGGTAATTTCCCCAAAAAAATGTTTTTCTCATATTTGCTGAAACTTTCATTATATCCTGACAGTAGAACATGAGACAGATAATATGTGGAAAAATCAGGTTCCTCTGGCTCCTCCTAGTGCTCCTAATGGTATTTACAAGAATCCACCGGGCCTGAACCAAAACAACCAATCAGAGCTGCGAAAGATGATGATTGTGGAGTCTCATTCCCAGGTTGTCAAATACGGTTTGGAACCCTGGGAATGACGCTCAACAATCAACTACAGTCAAGCCACCAACCGGGGTGGTGGGGTCTTTACACGTTCCTTGGCTCGGATTGGTTGTTTTCATCAAGGCCTGGTGGATTCCTGCAAATGCCATTAGAGGCGCTAAAATGAGCCAGAGGAACCTGTTTTTTCCAGTTTGTCTGTCTTATGTACTATTGTCAGGAAATAGTGAAAGCTTTAGCCAATACAGCAACAAATAAAATAATAATAAATATATTTTTTTATAAATGTTACCTACTGTAGGGTTAGGTGCAGTGACTAAACATACAACAAAACGCAACAGCCACCTCAAACATCACTGTAAACAAATGCAGCACATGTTAGAAAGTAATACAGGATGTGATTTTTCCAGATTAGTCCGGAATTCCATATTTTTTGCACGAACTTGTTGTAATTAAAGTGTGAATACAGATTTGTGTATCATAGAAGACTAGACTGTTGGCCTTGGCGGAGGTCCGTGCTTTCTGAGTGACTGTCTAGTTAAATATATTTTCAAATAAAACAACAAAACTCCCAGTTTACCAATTTAACATAATTTTTTATATCACTATGAGTATGACAGCCACTAGAGGGCATAGGCTTACTGTAAATGAATGAATAAGTGTAAAAAAACAGAGGAACAACTTTGTTATCATATTTTCTCTGGATCTTGGGGCTTATTTGTGTCTGAAAGTCGGTCTTTTACACACAGAGTACATCAGATGAACAGTTAAGGGTGCTAGCGAAGTTTAAATTTAAATGTTCATTGTTGTTGGTTGCAGTGAGGAGGACAGACTGACAATGTGTCCATTAATGAGAGTGACATTGACTCTGACACTGTCTGCTGTTATGACCGATATCTCTACATAATTCTGAATGAATGTCTCTGTTGGGTAGTGAATGTGTCTGCCAGCCAGCGATGACAGTGCACAAGCTCCGTTATCTTGGTCACCGTGTGCGGCTCAGGGTTTAGCTGGCTCTGTGTGACGTAACTGTGCAGAAATATGTTAATGGCTGTCATTGTGCTACTTCTGGTTGTGCAGGGGGCCTCAACCACAAGCCACCATTGAGAAAAGTAGAATGGCACAAAGGGCCGACTGTGCAGAGGAGAGCTCACGATCTGTAAACTCCTGATATGAAGGGGCCCCTGCAACCTCCCTGCTCCACTGACCCTCTTGCTTAATCCAGTGTTTCATGTTATCAATAATCTCAATAGATATATAGAATAAATACCCTATTCTTGTGATCAACAAGCCGAACCTGGTCCTAAACAGCTTTTATGTTTCCCAACAAACACGTGTTCTTAGCTGATATGTTCTATGCAATTACGTATGCCAATGTCCTTTGCTTTCCTTTGATTTCTGTCCACAACATCCAAACAATTCCATGTGTCTCCTTGCGTACCAAGCCTCCCCCGACCTCATTCTGAACCCACAGAGACACTGCCATAAGTGACCCCGCTGTGACTCTCAACTGTGCCCCCTGCATTCAACTGCACCACCTCGGAAATCAAACAGCCCGTTGAGGACAACGCCACTTCAGAGGAGCTTCACATGATCCTCCCATCTATCTGAGCACTCACAGAATGTTGAATGTGACCGAAAAGTACAGACATTTCTATTAAGTGCCCCCCAGTGGCAAGTCCACTCTTGTTCCTATAATTTGGGGTGGACCACATATTACAAACACCTTATAACACCTATAATTTAATGCAAATTCATCTGGACAACAGTAACATCTATGTGAGAATGCTGTTCATTGACTTCGGTTCAGCATTCAACACCATCATCCCCTCTGGTCTGATCACCAAACTCAGCAACCTTGGCATCAACACCTCCCTCTGCCACTGGATACTGGACTTTCTAACCAATAGACCCCAATCTGTTCGGTTAGACAACCACACCTCCTTAAGTCTAACCCTGAACACCGGTGTCCCACAGGGCTGTGTGCTGAGCCCCCTCCTCTACTCCCTCTTCATCCACGATTGCACACCTGTACATGGTTCCAACACCATCATCAAGTTTGTGGACGACACATGATGATTGGCCTCATCAGTGACAACGATGAGTCAGACTACAGGGAGGAGGTCCGGCACCTGGTGACCTGGTGCGCCAATTTGTATGCAACTAAATCCTGCAGTTTTCAGTAGCTTTTTGTAAAACAGTATTTATATCAATTGTTTGGAACCAGTGAAGATATTAACAAAAGTCTACAAGTTTTTTGCAGGTTGTTATAATATAACAGAATATTACATAACAATCTAGGAGGGACAGCATTAAAGCAATAAAGCAAAATTAAGCAACAGCCCTATTTCTACAAGCAGGTAAGGTTGTGGGTGATGAATAAGCATGTGAACATCTAGATGTACACCTATAAAAGTTCTAGAAATAAAACTTTGCAACATTAGGTATAAAGACTTAAAGACATCCAATTTCAAAACTTGTGAATTTATGTGCCACATGATAGAACCTTGTTTTATAATCTTTTTATGGTCGTGGGACACCAGAGGCACTGATTTATCGGGCATGCACTGATGGTCGTCTATGTTCTCATCATTTACTGGATGAGTGGAGTTGGACAGAAAATCTACCAAAATCTCAGTGCAGTCCTTTAACAAGACAGAAACAGCTCTCAAGAAATAATATCAGGAGCAGAGTCCTGGTACATCTTGAGTTATGAGTCCAGCCTGCCTGCCTCTACACACAGACTATTTTAGACCTTCACTGGCTGGCAGGAGAATAGAGAGCGGCCGGTGTCTGGAGGTGAACAGAGAAATTGGATGTCTGCTTGGTTGACTACCATGTCTGTTCAGGGACAGGTGTTACAGTTACATGAGAACCAAATAGGGTCTGAAATGCAAATAATGACACAAGTTGTCGAGTATGCCAGACTATTACTTCATATTTCCAGCAATAACAGCACAATCCCTGCATAACATCACAGCTAGCACATAAACAAAGTATACCTTGTGAGTGATTTTGGTGTGTGTGTGTGTGTGTGTGTGTGTGTGTGTGTGTGTGTGTGTGTGTGTGTGTGTGTGTGTGTGTGTGTGTGTGTGTGTGAGGAAATCAGCGACACCAAACCTTGTGCAGATTCCCCTTGGAGTCTCCCAGGAAGGCGATTGTATGTCCCACCCTCACGCTGACGGCCACGGCAGTGAGACGGGCTGACGGGCTGTCTAGTATGGTCTCTGCCTCTACCGCCATCCTGCTGGCCATTGGGCTGGGGGTGTGATCAGAGCCGCAGGGGTAGGCTTCCAGAGTGTTCTAATAGTGGGGACACAGCACAAGACAGTCAGTGTGTGTCATGTTCAGGTAACAAGCGGGTTGAGACCAAAAAATAAATAACACTGCTTGTTTTGTGCTACTAGAATTACCACCCCGCAGTTGTATGCCTCTGACAACCGGTCAAGCTGCAGTTTATATCCATGTCTGTCCACAACGCCACAGTTAGAAAGGCTTTAGTTAACAGATGCACACACAGAGAGCTCTCCAACATCACAAACCAACAGGTACGTCTGAAATGAGGGGGTCATTTGGGTTCACTGGTAATACTAGTCCCATGCAAATAGGGCTATTGTTGTACCCCAATAAACATCTTTGTGACATTCTGTCATAATTGCCACATCAATTCTTGAGTGATGGCCAAAAACCAAATTCTAAATCAGTTCATCCTTGAGTCCCAGTGGACACGTGCATATCTGAAGAAATTCCCTCGAGATATTGTGTTCACAAGCATGAGAAGGATGAATGGACAACCTGAAAACCAAAAAGTCATGCCAGCATGGAGGCATAAAAAGTTATATTTGTTATTCATTTCTCAGCAAGTAAGCCAGTTACCAAAAATAAAGCAGTAGTGTTCCTATTGTGGTAAGAAGTAAAATCCCAGCAGGATTTATTATGGAGGAGTTGGGGTTCGGGAACAAGCTATCACTGGATTCCAGCGACTTCTAAACTCTGTGCTTTAAAGCTTATGGGCTATTTGTTTTTACTTCCACAGTCTGGCAGTGGGGAGTCTTTGCTCTGGCTGCACGGTTGTTGTTTTGTGTTCCAGGCAATTTATTTTTTGATGAGAAGGTTTGAAAGCGGGGTCATTGCTTCATCATTGGTAGTCTTAACAATAGGAAGTAGAGGCAATGAACCTGAGAGCTCTGCCTGCTGAGGACTTCTTGTTTTGATGGATTGCATGCAGTTGGCTGGTGTGTTGTTATGAATGGACTCCTTATTCGGCCTGCTATTACAAAACAGAGATTGCTGATATACCAGCATTGCTGAACTTCCATCACATACATACTTTCCTGATTACCCCACGACTGCCAGCTTTAAACTTGGTTGTAGTAACATAACTATAGAGTGTCCAAACAGCTATATATAGGCCTCAGTGAGTATTGATTAAGTTAACCATGGGGAGTGAAGGAGAGTTTAGACTGCCTGTTTTGTCCACATCATGAGAACCCAACCATTAGAGGAAAACAAGCAGGGGTGACTGCGTGCTAAGAATAGCCCCAAACGACATTATGACTCCTGAAATAGTTATGAAGTTATGACGTCCAGTCTAGGAACAAGGCCTGGAAGCCTAAAGGCTGGTGTGTCACTGACTGCCCTGGCCCATGGATGCCCATAGTGGATGATTACACCATAATGACACAGGCTGCAGAGCACTGGGCGGGCTGCAATCATCTGGACATTTAGCTGTTAACACTGAGGGCAGTAATAACCACGTGGGAGTGAGAGAAAACATTGCAAAAGTTGCATTTCGGCTCCTAATGTTCAGTAGAAGTCCTGATAGTCCTAAAGTCAGTAACAAAGCGTGTCCCCCACAGCTTAGAGCTTGCGTGAGAGTCCGTCCCTGGTGCAGATGGACTGTCGTGGCAAAGACTGAACAGGGAAGAAGCTGCTTTGGTGTTGTTTGTGTACAGGGATCCAATTGAGATTTGACATCTTGATGACACCGTAAATCTCTTTTCAGCTCCAAATCTCTCATCACTGTCCCCTTCTAGCCATATGGTGTACTTTGGCTCCGCCTTTTTTTTACCTTCACTTCACAAAGGCAAATATTCATATATGTCCCGCCCACTCCCACCCTAAATGTTCTTTCACTTTGCTTCTGCTCCCCTGTGCATCTCTATTCTTTTTCTCCTCCAGAGCGTCGTGTCTGCCTCGTGTTTCTTTATCCGTCCTTGTCAGGCCTCGTTAAACATTACCCCCCAACCCCACCCCACTAAGTACAGCTAATGCCGCAGATCGATCCCTCCCTGACCAGCAATTCTATTAAATTACACTGCCCGCGCTGCCGTCTCCCCTCGAGCCAATCTGTTGTACGCGTCTGCACGGGTTGAGGGGTCGGTGCTGCTCTGCGTCCTCAACACAGGAGGAAGCGATAATGGAGGAGGATAGCCCCAGAATGTCCATCCAAACACACACACATGAATACACCACATAAAGTTAGGCTTTCCAGAGATGGTGTTATGAGAGGGCCAATCTAATTCAATCCCTCCTCCACAGCATTACATCTGCCTATTACAAAAAATATCAAATCTAATTTCATCTCATACAAAGGTCACTTTGCTGGAGTAGGACGGCCCTGGACAGCTTCAGATTCATGGCACCAGCTTTGGCAGATGAAAGCCTTTATTCAGTATAGTCATCACAGGAAAACAAATTAGTCCTCTAAAAAGAAAGAAAATTGGAGAGCATGTTCTTCTGTAAACAGAACAATGAAAAAATGAAAACAAGGAGGAGAATGTCAAATATACTGCGTTATTTAGTGACTTGTTCACAGTGTCTGCCTTATGTAAAAAGAAAACATACTCCAATATAAAACACTGAGGGGGAGGAGGAAACACTCTCATACAATACAAGGCCATTTTTATTCTTCTTATTCTTATTCTTATAGGCACTCATTCTTAGCATGACACACAAACATACAATTACACACACTGACACATGGGAGTGCAGCGGTGTAACTGCTATCGGTTCAGTATGTTGCCCACTGTGCGGTTACACTGGAGAAAGTGACCGTAAGTGCCTCGCACAAGTGAATCTCAAGTGAGGGGAAGTTACTGAGGGCGGGGGAATGATTCAGGATCAGAATCACAGACTGGACATGAAAACTATTAGGGTTGTCAGTTTGTATTGAAAATTAAAACTACTATTCATTAATATTTAACAAATATTAATATTTATGATTTTTCTGAATTCAAAAGCCTATAAGCACAACATGCTGTGTCTTGTGCTACAGCAGGGAAGTCACTCTGACCCACTGCATGTCCTGTTGCCGTGTCAATAAGCTAGCGTATTGTTGCTCTCTTCACTAATGCAATACAGACAAAACTAGCAAGCAATGTTAAATGAATAATCCAAAATAATATTTCTGCAGTGGTTGATTATAGATGTGGGCCAGCTAACCTGAAACAAAAATAGTTCAATTGCAATTGCTAAATCTGGCAATACCAGAACATCTTAGCATCTTATTTCGACTCTAAAAGGTTGCTAAATTGATCACAAATACAGCGTGTCAGGATCCGAGTGCCTAGCCTGAAATGTGATGAAATGAAATATGAAGGGGGCGTGTCACAACACTTAAGTTTAAATACATTTCCATTCATACTTTCTTACTTTAATCAATGTTTTTTGTCCTTTCCCCTTATTTCCAGTCTGTGCTGCATGAGTCTCTAATCACAGGAGGTTATTTAAGAAAATGTGGGACTCTGCTCAGTTTGACTCTGATGAAGACAAATCTGGGGTTGAAATATCAGTCATTCAATAAAGTTTGTTCCAGTATACTTTGGACCCCAAAAGCTGAAGCCATTTGCTGCTTTTTAAAGGTGACATAGTTTATAATTAGGCTACATGGGTAGCATTCTAATAGATTTGAACCAATCATAGTAGTACTAATTATAGTAGTGTTAATTTGTTCACACTTGATTTTTTGTGACAAGTGACAGCCCTGATAAATGTAAAACAGGTAAGCACAGAAACAAGGAATCAGTCTGTTGAACTCACCTCTGGCAGGTTGGCACAGTTGGATTTGACTTCGTACTCTATGTACGCTGCCTCCACTCCTGCCTCTTTACCCATCTGAGTGTAGCACAGGTCTCTGGTGGAGTTAATCCTGCGGTCCACATCTTCGAGGTTAAACATGCAGAGGGCCGAGTCCTCGCTGGGCCGAGTCGATGAAGCCAAACGAGTGGAGAAGACACCAAGAAGAGTTTCTGAGCCTTGGGTCACCACACCGTCCTTGGTGAGCCCAAGCTGGACAGCTTGCAAGAGGTTGTAGATTTTCCCTGCCCTGGAACGGCATGTCAAGGGTACTTCCACGTAGGAGTAATAGGCCTGGTCATCCAAACAAACACGAGAGATGTAGGTGCGATACTCTCGTGACTGTGACTTTAGATCCCGCCGGTAGAAGAGGAAGTATACATGCTGACGGTGGGCGAAAGATGCAACAAAATGATGGTCGTATTCTGAGAGACGGCCAGCCACAGCCAACTTGGCAGTCTCCTCATAAGAAAAGACAGGGTCCTGTGCAAGGTTTCGTGTGGAAATAGGTGGGTGGCTGCTGGTGTAACCCCGCCCCACAAACAATACTGGCTGCCTGTCAGGATGAGAGCGAACCACAAGTCCCACCGTGCTAACATTGGGGTGGTTAGCTGCGACATATTGAGTATCCACTGGCCTCTCTGTGGAGAAGAGTACCACATTCACAGAATCCAGACTACGTTTCTGGCAAATTCCTTGGTTGACGCTCCCGCAGGTAATAAGCTCCATTGAATAAGGGTCGACCAGCAGGAGCTTGTTGTGGTTGCTGGTGGCCTTAGCCTGAGGGCAGTTGCTCTCAGTTACAGGAGGTAAGCACTCCCGGCTGTCTGTGACAGGTCCAGTGTCATCCTGGAGTTCAGGTTGGAGGAATCGATCCAGCTGGAACAGGTGATCCCGGGCCCCGACATAGACCCGACTCACACTGGGGTCAGGATGCAGGGCCAAGTGCTCGAACAGAGTGTCATTCCGGACAAAGGTGGGATAAAGCCTCAGGGGGAAGGAGTGTGATGCTTGGACAACACCCCTAAGTAATGAGGGGAAGGGCCAGCCAATGGCTAGCAGCAGGACAGACAGCAGTGTTTGGACTGCTAACACTGAAAGACGACGCACCATCCCCGGAGGCATGGCAGCAGAGCTGAGGGAAAGAAGACAGGACAGGTTGTTAGAAAGTATGTCTTTATTCAGTAGAAAAGGGTTTTTTCATAAATAATAAATAAATTCATTATTTTTGGTAAATGGACCTGTACTTGTAAAGTGCCTTTCTAGTCTTCCGACCACTCAAAGCGCTTTTACACTACGTGCCACATTCACCCTTTCACACACATTCACTCAGTGATGCAAAGCCCATCAAACAGAAACTAACTCATTCAAACACATTCACACACCGATGCACAGTTCAGTATCTTGCTCAAGGACACTTCAACGCGTGGCGGGAGGAGCCGGGGATCGAACCAACAACCTTCCGATTAGTGGACGACGAACTCTGCCTCTGAGCCACAGCCGCCCCTTTTTTTATGTATATAAATAGTTTATTGTCTGCACTGTACTGTACATACCATAGTAGAGATGGTGAAATGGTTTTTAGTTTTTAATTCAGACCATTTCAAGTAAATTATTAAAACTGATTCCCAAGCATGGAGCAGACCAGTACCAGGCCACAGAACATTTGTTTCCAGTAGGGGCAATATGGCGATACCATATGTATCACAATACAGGGGTTGCAATTTAATATATTACGATTCTCTAAGCAAGGCGATATATTGCTATTAAAAAAAATCTAATTTCTAAAAGTGTGACACCATATGCATAAAATCAGAATTCTGAATCTAAGTTGTACTGTACTCTTGTACGTCAACAACATACAACACCACATTGCAGAAACAGTCAAACTAGGCGAGATATGGCAAAAAAATTGACATATTCATTGGTTTGTCAGGGATGAAACAAGCATTTTCTCACCCTCGACACCCAACGTCTGTCAATCAGGACGTTATCCGGCTGATAACATCTGGTTTAATCCCAGCACTAAGTAAAACACAAGCTGCAGCGCAAGTAGGACAGATGAACGCCCTTAACTGTGATATTTAAAACTCAACGGATAGATAGAGTTTGTAATAATGTAGCCAGTAAAAACAAAAAACTCATGGCTGGGGAACCCAGCTTTAGAAGCCGCATAAGGACCAGTGGGAAACCCAAAGAGGAACTGTATCGGGCAGGGGTTCCAAAACCTTTTCATCTCAAGGATGCCCACGATAGATTATGTCTTAAGGAATCCTCTCTGAGTATTTTTTAATTTTTAGGTTCACTGTGGTTTAAGATCACTATAAACTACAATGAAAATGGCCAATCCTCTCTTTCTTTTCTGCCAAATGGAATAAAAGTAAAAATATTCTCTTCCTTGTTTTGTTGGTCACCCCCCTACAATCAACTCTGGGTCCCCCTGACAGTCCCTGACCACAGTTGGAAAACCATAGGTATAGGGTATACAGTTCAGTTCCTATAGTACACTGTAATATAACAGTATATGGGCCAAGCAAACTGATCCCACAACCCATTATGTTGCACTGAGTAAAAGAGGGTGCAAAGAAGTCTGTTTTTTCTGCAGATAACCATATCAGGACAACTAATAAAACTATTGTTAGATAATAAAACATTAATCACTTCTATTTTAATCTATGACTATACTAAGAATCATTCAGCAGTTTAAACAACCCCAGGAGGACTCCTTCAGCATAATAAACTGTGACATCCTCACCATTTGTTTCCAGTGGTGTTTCACAGAGGCATGTCACCTCTTGACCTCCCAGCAGCTCGGGTTTAAAAGCACATCCTCCTGGACACAACCTGCAACACAAAAGGAAAGAGAAGATACATCAGTACACTATGACACCTAGAGTGATTTATGCAGCAAATACAGAGATGACAAACCTCCGCCTAAAGGACATTACTGCAGACCAACAACACGCTCTGACAACTTGTATTTTTTGGCATCACTGCAGTCCATTAAAAGTCGTGGGAAGCTCATACCCATTGAAATTCCTGTCAGACCTGTGTCTGACTGGCTACATCCGTTTTTTGGGAGTAAAAAAGCCCTCAGCAGAGGCCAAGTCAAGTAGTGTCAGTCCAAGAGGGCTTTCAGTGCCACACACACTCTGCCCCACTATACAATCCTCCCTCATTGCTAGGATACAAGGTACAAAACCCTTTGGTTTCACAGTCCCTGCCAGAAAAACAAGCTGCTGTGAGGTAAAAGAAGATGGCATGAGAACCTTGAGAGGGATAGCATTCCCTTGTTTTGGCACCTGAATCTGTGGTTTCACACTTACTTTGAGAAATACTGTAACGTCTCTTCAGGTTATGACTGCTAAATTATACTCAGTTCTCCATTTCATTCCATATACAGTATATCCTACTCTTTCCTGCTCAATATCTCCCTCCTCTTTCTATCAACCTCTCCTCCTCCATCGCCTCCCAACACTCCATCACTTGCAAAGAAGCAGGATTATCTCTTACGGGTTTAGGCGGATCTCCAGTGGACTTATCCAAAGGGAAGGTTGGAAAAAAAGACGAAGACAGACTGAAAAAGACACTATTCACCTCACTGAACAGGCCGATCCTCATCCAGTGTACACACACACACACACACACACACACACACACACACACACACACACACACACACACACACACACACACACACACACACACACACACACACACACACACACACACACACACACACACACACACACACACACACACACACCTCTTTCCCTGCCACAGTAGGAGCACTAGAAAGCTTGCTTTGTTGGTGGCAATCTCCTGTGTGTGGGAATGAGGGTAAAGGCCTGGCAACAGGCCAAAGATGGAAAGAAAGGATACAAAAAAAAACTACTGGAGCACAATAATTATGATCACTGTTATCGATATCATTTCAACCAAATGCTACTCGGCAGGAAATTCCCTGCAAATACTTTTTTTTCACTCAATGGCATGCTCATGTAGAACTACCTTCAGTTCCAACACAAGCAGAGGGCCCTGTGCAAGCAGACTGACTGAAGCCTCTGTGACCGACCTCAAAATCATCAGATCTAAACCAAAAGACAGATTTTGTCCTTTGACCCCTGGGGGTGGGGAGAGCCAGTTTTCAATACTTGGTTCAAAGCTGCAACTCTGAGGCTAAAGAGCCTGAACTCTGCAGTCAGCATGTCACGACTCTCTGGTGGAAAAAGCGCTTTACAGCCCTGTGCAGATAATCCTGAGAAAGCAGCGGTCCGGAGCCTAACGGAGCACAGGCAGGAATGACTGGCATGTTAACTCGTAGAAACACTAGTTCAACAAATACAGCACTTCTCCTGTTTCCTCCTCTAGCCGACAGCTTCTGCAAGCTTCATGTATAATACTCCATCGTGGGTGACAATGTCCGATTTGAGCACAGGGTTGTCGTATCCAATATCTCTCAAAATTTGTAGGCTGTCATCCATTCATCCAAGATTAACAGGCAAGTCAGGTCCTCATCTATCTTAATTTGCTGAAAGCTGCAAATCAAATAGCCAAAAACTACAGTAAACTGGGCTGCCGTCACTCCGGGCCAACCTCATTTGGAAGAGGTTTCCCTTTCCTGCAGTGAATAATCCAATCAGACTCAACTTCATTCAGAGTTTGAGACACATGAGAACAAGAGAATGGACTTTGATTCAATTCTCTCACGTTAAAAATCACATTTCGCCTCAGAGTGGAAGTCTTTTTTTGGGGGGTGACTTCAGCAAGCCAAAAGGTATAAGTCTGATGAGAAGAGAGAGAGGAAATGTTTGCCTGTAATTGCTTTATCTTTACTTCTAGGTAATGGACTCCAATGTGTTCCAGCACTGGCTGCAGAAATAGTAACTTAACTCAGTTCATATGATAGGATATAGTGTGTATTCCAAGAAAATACACAGGACAGTTTGACAAATAAAACTTGATATATGAAGAAGGCACATGAAATAAAGCTGGTACATTAGGTCAGGACACATTTCAAGATAAGTGACACTATAACTCCTGATGAAAAAGCTGAATGCGAGCATTAGTCCACCCTGCTGTGTGCCACAAATGCACTTTATTATGCTATGCATCCTTATCAGTAGTCAACACAATGTTTTTTACAAACAGAAAGGCATCGTGTCCATCAACAAACTGCAATGTAGTTCTCCTGGGAGGTTGCTGACACTTTGCTCAATGCAGTGGGATTCTTATCACATGGGATATGCTAAAAACAAACGTGTTCTAAGGCTTTGTTCAGACAGACATTAACACTATGTGAAAAAAAATGCAGCCCCCTCTTTAATTTCAATGACACCAGCTCACTGCAGCACTGTGTTGGAACAGCATATAATTCTAGGGGTAGAATTGCACACTGCGCCAACACACACCCTGTTTACCTGGAAGTTATAGCAGCTAGACACTTGAAACCAACTGTTACCTGAATAAAATGACAGATTTCTCTGGGTTCGAACATTGTGGGAAACATTTGGAATAAGGTAAGTACACAACTCAACTACGTAAAGAATATAGCTCTAGAGTTTATAGAAATTTTAATGTGGATATGTTACATATTATAGCTAATAATATATAGGGATGCACGATAATTATCGCGGTAGGTAAATTATCAGCCAATAGAGAGAAATTTAGATTATTCTGAATTATCAGGATAATTAAGTTACAGATGATAAATGATGGGTCCATAATAATAGATTTCTTTATACACTCAAATATTAATGTTGGTACCTGCCTTAAAAATCCAGCAGTGACGGGCTACAGTGTGGTATGACTGGTTCAGGGAGACACTGTGGTGGGATTGGTGGGGTAGTGCTGAATCATCTAGACCTTCTAAGGTTGATGTGTTATATATAAATTCACCAACCATGTTGCTCCCCTTGCCCTTGCCCTTGCCCTTGCCCTGACAGAGTTCAGCTGGTAGCCAAAGATCCGTTCAGTCATTCAAATTACTGATTGGTTCATGTTGAAGAAGGCGGGGCCATGCCAGACTGATGGATCATGGGAGGATGGTTTCAACAAAGCTTTGAGACTGGACCAGTATTACAAAGGAAGGATTAAGTGTAAATGCACTTCTTAACTTGTACTAATGTACTGTTCAGAGGACAGGTAGTCGAGGGGATCGTATCAGGCTGACAGAGCAGCAGGGTAGAAACCCTATACGACAAACTAAAGTCCACCAAACTCAACCCAGCACAAATGAACCGGACTGGGGCCGGAGCTGCAGCCCAAAGACTCCCCGGCACAACGAAGCATTCCTGAGAGGCACATTCAATTGAGCCATCATCCGCTTCATTGAGTCCAGCCTTTCATTCATTTTCAATTCAACTATCCTACATTCTGCAGGAGACAGAGGGGGACAATAGCGGGGAGGGGGGACGAAGCATATCTGAAGTGAAAAAGCTGGCAGAGTGACATTAGTGGACAGAAACGGGGTTACAGGAAGATAATGGTGAAAGGGGAAGACGGGGTGAGACAGGGAAGGGTTGGGGACGGTGAGGGGAAATCGGCACAAACAAGTGCTTGCAAGCCTCAGTGCTCGCTCAGAACTGATGGAATGTGACTAATGATAATAAGCTAGAGAGAGAGAGCGAGGGGGGGAGAGAGAGGGAGGAAGACAGAGAGAGAGAGAGAGAGCCAGCGAGCCAGCGAGAGAGAGAGAGGAGGTGGCCATTAATTATAGTGCCTACCCATAATGCCCCATTCAACACCCACTCATTGGCAGAACAAGGAGGAGGGGAAATAAAGCAAGTTTCTAATTAGTGACATGATTGTAAGCATAAACACACCAACGTGCGCACTCTCTCTCTCTCTCTCTCTCTCTCTCTCTCACACACACACACACATAATGAGAAGTCCTCCTCTGTACACTTTAAACAAATAACCCCCCCACCCCCACCCCCCCCCCCCACACACACACACACACACACACACACACACACACACACACACACACACACACACACACACACACACACACACACACACACACACACACACACACACACACACACACACACACACACACACACACACAGGGGAATAGTGGGACTCAGCAAGGCCTTGAGTGAACGCAGCCATCTGCAATCAGTCACTGCCTTTACATCAACAAACAGTGTTTACAAAGGATGCTTTAGTGGCTGTGAGAGCCCGTGGTGTTCAATTACACAAACACTAGCCGTCAACATCCTCCTCCTGCTTCTCCACAACGCAACTGTTACTGCTGTGATATAAGAGCTCTGTAAACCATTAGGGATACTTCGGAACACCTAGCAGGAAGGACACTGGGCCTGCAAATGTTCACTATTGTCCATGTAGTCAGAACATATCAGACTACAAGAGCTTGAAGATCCCCTCCAGACATGTATTACAGCATAAACAAATGTCAACTTGGAACAGTAATATTTGTCTGATATGGTTTCCCACATAAAAAGTTTAATTTCCACATTAAAATCCACAAAAAGTTGTCTCCTCCTTCAACCTCATTAGAACTTCCAGAATCTCTGAATATGGAAATTCGAAAGTTTCTAAAGTTTCCCAGCTGGACACAAGATGTCTCCTCCTTCACTGTAAAGTCCATTCTCAGTGGATGTGCACTGGTGGCTTCAAGTTTCTACATCACACTGTACAAGTTGATAATGGACGGGACCTGGTAGGCTCCGCCCCTTAAAATCAGATTTTTCAAAGAGCACAGAGAAACTTTCCACTTTCAGCAAACAAATGTTAAAACAACTCTGCACATACATCATTCAAACAGCACACTGTCGGGACAAGGAGAAACACTGATTTCTGACAGCCGATCTTCCATTGGGCAGGGCAGAAAAGGCTCGACTGTACTGCTGTCTGCTACAGTTTCTCCCACCCTGCAGGTAGCTCTTTATAGTAACTATTAATAACAGACTGAGTCATAACATCAGAGCCCCCATATCACTCAGCCTGCTGCCAAATGCTTCCGGAGATGTTCTAGCTGCACACTGAACCTGCACAGCTGTTTATCATAAAGTGTGAGATTTCCACTTCTTATATGGTATGAAATAAGAGTGTGGGAATCCAAAGAGATGCCTTACACATCATCATGCGTTTTGAAAATCTTTCTGACCTTATGTTTTATGAGAATGATTGTCTATGTCCACTTTTAGAAAAACTGACTCAAAGGTTTAACAATACTTTTTCATTGTCTTACTAAATGAGTAGAAGTAGCAGAGGTTACAGTCCTGAGAACTCAGCTGGAGTGCTCCCTCTCAGTCGCTGCATTAGTCTGCCCACTGGCGCTGGAGCTGGACAGCCTGGCTAGCTGGCTGGCTGACAAGAAGTTATTTATAGAGAAACCCCCAACAATTGCCGCCCATCTAAAAGAACACATTCCTCCTCGGCTGATGAACTTCACAGAGAGAGAGGACGAGGAGGACGAGGAGGAGGAGGGGAATCGTTGCCCTGCGCTCTCTTCCGGAAAACGTCCTTCCAGAAATTAAGACATAAAAGTTCCTCAGCTTCCGAGATCAGGCCCTTTTAAGGGATAAAATCCCTCAGTGACATGACAGTGGGCTTTTCTGGACATGTTTCAGTGGTCAGAGGAGAGCCACTTGTCGCTGCAGAGGAGCTGGGTGGGTAAAGGAAGTTCCCATGGTTGTTAAACTTTATGGCCCTGGAGAAATCGCCCTGGGGTGACAGAGGTTGAGCCTGGATACAAGACAGGACGGATATCCGGGTCTCAGTGATCACCTCTAAGTTTGGGTGGAACTCAATAGCTTTGACCAAACGTGTGCACACATTTCCTTTTTCCTCATTATGAATCAGTGTCGCTCTCTATGTCAAAGGCTGCTTGTTCACAGGGCAGAGGTCAGATGTGTTGTCAGCAACAAAAGGACTTTTTCCTGCATGGTTTGAGTTTTTAGCTCATGTTGTTTCTTTTTATGTTGACTGTGACAGAGTTTTATTCTGGCATAATCAAAGACCCTTCTAAGTGGGCAATCACACAGAGACACACTGCTACAGGCTCAGCCTTTTTTAAAACACCTTGGTAATGCACGCTGGGGAAAAAACAGCTGGTGTGCCTGTGGAGTGGGACAGCGTGTGCAACCGATCAAATATGATTAACAGAAAAAGTGGATTCAAGCAGATGTCGAGCTCTAGATGAAAGTTGAAAATATTTTAAGTTTTCTAAAAACTACTTGAAAACGTGACGTGCAGCCAAAGAGAGGAGCCCACGGCGTACTATAGTTAAACAATGGTTTTGTTGGCGTCACGTTTTTAGCAATGTGTCTCTGTATAATAGTAATATAATAAGGCTTTCATTCAAAACAGGACATAAAATAAGACTGTAGGCTTCTAATTCAGTCAGGAAATGTAAGGCAACTACTGCGTTTGGCAGAGCTGCTAACTAAATTAGCATATGAATTCAAGGTTTATTATTTGATATTCATATGCACATTTAAGAAGGGGTTCCCACTCTTTTCAAGAAAATCATTTTCCAGGACTTTCCAGGAGGTTTTTTTTGACAATCCAGGACAACACGCTTGCCAACGGTCCTATAATTTACCAGTAGGCCTAGTATTGACACATTTGACTCAAGTTTTATTCCTCCTTCAAGTGTCTCAGGTTCATTACAGGTGATCAGTGTTTATGGGACGATCCATATTAACTCGCTTTTGTGCCACTGTTGGCTTTTCTCACCAAAGCATATATTTCCGATGCGTTCTCCAGTAAATTCACTACAGTTTACGACAACTGCAACATCGATTACTCAACAGTGAAAAGATCACTAAGTCCATGTCTGGTATCACAGCGCGACACCCGTCCTACCAGGAATTAGGTTTCAAACTAAATACACACCCAGGTTTACATAGGCGATCTGAGTGAGGGGAACATTTTCCAGGACAACGTATTATTTCCAGGATATTTATTTTAATCAATTTACAAGAGTTTCTATGACAAAAATGACAAAAGAAAGAAAAGGGAGGAAATGGGCTCCAACTCCAATCACGCTGCAATAGTCCTTTGAGTCATGTCAACATGATAAAGCGGCATGTCTGTGGTGGAATTAGATGTTAAGGGGCATAAATGAGAGCAAGTTGCGAGTCATCAGGGCTATCATAAACAGTCACAGCTGCCAGACAGGAAGCTATTAAAGTCTGTGCAGTTTATCTGGATCGTAACTCAGATGCAGACAGGTGCGGCCTGCAGCACACACATCATAAACTATCTACAGTGGCGTGAGCAATAACTTTTGAACGCACTCGAGCAGAGGAGCAATAATGCTTCAGTGTAAGTTATAACTCACATCCTCCACTCTCATGTTGTTATTCTTTGAGACAAAGTGTTGGTGGTGCCTTCATCCATTCCACACTAGAGCGCCGGAAACACCAAAACAGGTGAGAGAGACACAGTGATGAGGCAGACTGAGACATAACTTGCATTCACAATACTGAAAATATAACTTTAATACATACTGTACGCTGGAATCCTGTTCTCTGCACTCTTTCCCATAAAAGACTATCCAGTTAGAGCTAGGATGATGAGACATTTTCAAGCGTCTGTATTTTCGCTTGTGAGAAAGCATTAGTCACGACAACGTGCACAAGTCTGTTTAAAACCAAACAGATTGGGACATCTTGGTGGCCTTGCGGTTAAGAGGCATACTAAACCGAACTACAGATCAAAGCTGGATTACACACACACATAATACTGAAGTACTCTACTATCAGTAATTTCATGACGCACTTAGTCGATTAGTTGTCAACTAATAATTGTCAACTATTTTGCTAATCGAGTAATCGTTTTGAATCTTTTTTTAAGAAAATAAATATCCAAATTCTCTGATTTCAGCTTCTCAAATGAGAATATTTTCTGCTTTCTTTAGTTCTCTGGCAGTAGACTGAATATCTTTGGGTTGTGGACACAACAAAACATCACCTTGGGCTTCGGGAAACACTGATCAACATTTTTCACCATTTTATGGACCAAAAATTTGAAAATGATCATCAGATTAATCCATAATAAAACTAATCTAGTTGCAGCCCAAGTAGACACGTTCAGGTGAGAGAGTTTCTAACATACAGATGTGGCCAAACACATCACAGCACATACTGTATTTAGGTTAATCTGGAAATCACATGAAAAAAACAATAATGCAAGATTTAAAAACAAAACTGTAGTTTTACTGACTGAGGGAATTTGGCTGATGTGCAGCAAAACCAGCAGCTCATTTGAATTTATTTTAGTTTTCATTATCTATAGAATACACTGAGGTGTATCTGCCACCACAGAACTCTGTTTACAGTGAACTGTGCTGTAAACAAAACATTTAAGTCTCACAGCATGAAATCTAATTAAAAAACAACTTTAAAACAAGCCCTTTATTGAAAAATATCAGCTACTGTTTTGGCTGGTTTAAATTGAAATGTGATGATCCTTGCTATTTTCCAGAAAGTTGACAGCATTAGTTTCTCTCAATGCAGAGAACTAATACGTGTGTGTGTGTGTGTGTGTGTGTGTGTGTGTGTGTGTGTGTGTGTGTGTGTGTGTGTGTACATGGTTCTGTTCAGTGTAGGACTTGGTCACAGTTGCAGGGGCGTAGTATACACGTGCATGTGTTACACCAAAGGCAAAGTATAGAGTGCTGTGTGTGTGTGTGGTGTGTGTGTGTGTGTTGAATCCTAGTGTATAATTCCATTGCTCAGGGGAGTCACTGTGGATGGCAGCTGTCCAATGGGACACTCATATTTACACAGAATAGAAGGGTGGGGAATCACATAGACCCCCCGCCACACACACAGGTTATCATTACCAACTTAACACTGAGACACACTCTGGACACTGTATTTAACTGCTCCAGGGTCTGAGTAGTTCAAGGGATAACCATCACTCCCACAGACAGCAGAAAGAACAACATGATCAGGTGAGAGGGTTATTAGACAGAGGAGGAGCCTTGAGGTCAAACAATGAGCCATAACAGTGAGAATGGGCTCTGAGGAGAGGAAGGAATAGGTGATGGAGAGCAACAAGTAACATTAGAGAAGGGGGATTGTAAGAAGAGGGGGACAAATCTTATTGATATGTGACACCAATACAATAAACTGCAAAAACGTATGAAAATAAGTGTTTGTCCACCTCCAGCAGGAGGCGCTGAGCATGTCTCCAGCTAAGACCTCATGCAGGACCGCAGTACTATGGTAGAAGTGAGTGAAGTCATTGCAGTGAATAGCTCCGCTGTTCCACCAGGAGCTCCGGTGGGCAGGACAGCAGTTATCCTGAGGCAAATTAGCCAAACACAACCTTTGACATTGGTCTTCTGTGTCCTGCCAGCTCTGGCCCCGCCTGCAGCAGGACACATTGAGTGTGTGGCTACAGGCCTTGTTGGGACCCAGTGGGATTCCCTGCTGTCAGCCATCTTGTGCCCACAGGCTGTGTGTTTTGAGTGGACGTCGAGGACCGGTTGGCTGGTATATGCTGCAGACAGCTCTGCAGCTCTTTGCTGTTTTTGTTTCTTCACTTTCTCTTAGTGGAAGAAAATCCCTTCTCTGTTTAAACCAACAAATAGGTTTATATGTGAAGTGGTAATTGTTGGGAAAGATGAATGGTAAATGGCTTCGCAAATGAATGTTGCTCGCTCTCTCTCTGCTTCACATTCAACATTAGTGGGAATGTTCTATATTTTATGCTGGTTGACTTTTCCAAAAACAGTTTTGAACTGTCGGTAATTAAATAAAATGTCAATTTCAAAGGTTTGACTACAATCTACTTAATATTTATTTCGGCCTGCTTGAGGTATTTTTAAGTTGTTTAATGTATTGTATGCTTATTGTTGCTCAAAAACAATCTTTGTTAACTTAAATGAGTGTCATGTATCACATTACAAGCCAAAAACCATTCTGCAAAATTCCACATTTTTATTCTGGATCAAAAGTAAATAAACAGCCCAGTCTCCACCCCAAACAACCACCCCACCCCACACACTCACCAGTGAGGCAAAGCCAAACACACACAACAAGTTCAGACGCCAAGATACTTCACAGTGGCACCAGGAGCGGGACACCCACAACCTTCCGATTGAGGAACTGACCTCTCTGCCTCTGACCAAGCCGCCAAGTAAAAAAAAACTGCACATTCCTTTTGGGTCTGACACTGTTCTGACAACAGGAAACCACCCATCTTAATGGAAGAAATCAGGGTGAAAGTTCTCTTACATGTCCTGTGTGTAACATTTAGGAGGACCTATTGGCAGATATTGAATACATTATTAAATAGGCCTGTTTTCATTCATGTATAATCACCTGAACGCCATGGTTCGCCTTCCGTGGAGGCTGCAATGTTGAACCGCCTACAGTAGCCACACAGGCCACAATTTTGTGGCCATTGTAGTTTCTCCCTCACACTTGGAAAGGGAGGGTGAAGCGAGTGAGTTGAAATCTGCAACTACAGCGCTAGATAAACTAAATCCTACACACTGGTCCTTTAAATTGTTTTCTCTTCCAGGTACTACTGGATGAAATCTACAACAGTGAGCCTTACAGATGCTTTAAATTCCGCAGCGTTATTTCTAGCCGCACACCATATAAATCAATACATGACACATCTCCCAAGAGAAAAACTGAACACACAGAGGCCAGTTAGCAAACACCCAGACAGATAAGGGAAGTGATCATTTTGACTTTATGGCTTTTAGATGCAACAGAAGCTACATTCTGTCTGCTCCACTGGACTGTGATATCAGCTGTAATCATTCTCATATAAACAGTACAAAGTCACTGTCTAGCACTAACTGGCTGGGAAGGGTAAAAAAATAAATAAATAAGCAGGAGTCAATGTGTGTGCATGTGCAAATTCGTGTTTTCATGAGGCAATGCCTTCACAGGCAAATTATAGCTTGTGTTTTGACATGCTGATTATGGCGGGGAGAACTATGCACACATTATCAGAAGAATGCAGAAGCTCCTCGGACAGAGGGGAAAAGTAGACAAGAGCTATTTTTTCCTGTCCGCTCATTTTCATCACCAAGTTACACAGCTCAGCAGCAGTAATGGACCTACAGTGTAAAAGAAAAGGGAGCTATTGCTGCCTCAATATGCAGTTGGAAATGCAGCACTTAAGAGTGAACACACAGGACTGAGAAAGTAGGAACTTTCTGACACACAAGATGCTGAGTCGTGATGGTTAATGGGTGAAAAGCACTGAAGCCAAAGTTAGTGCAACAATGACTAAATTATTCAGCAAGTCATCACAGCACATGACGCACATTTCTTTTTTTTTTTAAAGTATTTTTTTGTCTTTTATTGCCTTTATTTGATAGGACAGCTGAAGACAGACAGGAAAGGGGGGCAGAGAGAGAGGGGATGACACGCAGCAAGGGACTGCAGCTCGGATTCGAATAAACTGCCACTGTATTTCTCATACAAGGGACTTTCATGGAATCTAACCTGACTGTGCCAGTTGGTTTGTTACACAGGAAGTCATCAGAAACTGTTTGGAAAAGGGCGGGCACTTTAAAAAAAAATACTGGGCAGGTGATTGGATGAACCATAACAGTTCATCACAGGCAAACTTCAACCAATCAGATCAACAAAGCATATAACGTAGTCAAACTCTTATCGAAGGAAGTCGTGAGAAGACCATGGAGAAAAGCCATCAGTGCTTTTTTGCTCTCTTACTAGTACTAGTTTGTATCTAATGTCACCCGACCACCTCTAAAGAAAGCCGAATGGTTACACCCCTGAATGTGACTGCATCATTCATCATTCCCACCCTGAGCTCTCTTCAAGAATTCAGTGTCTTTTGTGTGCCTTAATAGTCTCCATGCAATCAATTGTAGAAAATGGGATAACGGCACACTTTCAGACAGTCTTCTCTCCTCAAAGGCATTCATGGTGTCACTCGGTTGTGCACAAGAAAAGTGACTGAGGCAGTTGTCTGAAGAATGATGCTGACATTTCTTTGAAGCATGCTGAGGCCTTCAGGCAAGCAACATGAGCCGGCTGACAACCAGACAGACTGTCAACAAATTCACATTTCAGTCAGTGAATGCACACAAATTCTAAATCTAAGTAAAAGGAAGTAGCTCCACAACGTATAATGGATGTTTACAACAGATTTAATGGTAATCCTTTTTATGATTGACTGTGTTTTTACCTCCATATACAGTAAGTGCTCTGTGTAATACGGTAACCGGTCATGTTGCTTGCCATCTTGTGAGGTAAACCTAGCTAAATGTAAAGAAATCTAATATAGCCCCAATTAATATCAATGAGGGCAGATTTAATAACACTCAGTACAAAGACAGGCTCAGAGGGTAGAGCGGGTAGTCCACTAATCAGAAAGTTGGAAGTTCGATCCCCGGCTCCTCCCGCTGCATGTCGGAGTATCTTTGCGCAAGATACTGAACCCTGAATCGCTCCTGATGTGTCATTGGTGTGCGAATGTGAATGAATTAATTAGTTTGGGCTTGAATGTGTGTGACAGGGTGAATGTGGCATGTAGTCGGTCCATTTACCAGCAAGAAACGTCCGGTTAGACTTTCAAAATAAAGCTGTTAGGTTAAAGGTTGAAGTTGTTAAACAGTTGCCGTTTGGTTAGATTAAAAACTACTTGGTTAGGTTTTGGAAAACATTACGTACCTTATATACATGAATGAGCCATATTTTGAAGCGGGGGGCCACTGACCAAGTGGCAGCATTTGACGACTTGAGAGTGACACTGGACTGACACAACAACCTTCATGAAGGAGCTGTTGTATTAGACTGCATTAGTTTTAGCTACCTAATCAATTGGCAAGTGTCTGTTTGTCACTCCCTGTTAGAGATGTGATAACACAAATAAATGGCCAAGAAATCACGTTTCTGCAGCAGAAATCTTGTTGTCCACACACTGTCTTTCTCTAATCAAGCCAGATTACGGAGACCAGGGTTCTTGTAGACATGACATTTAGGAAATCAGGTTACTGCGGAGAGCCAAAAGTACGTCTTTACTGAGATGTATGTCAATGCACAACTCTGTAGGACCTCAGCAGAAAAATAGATCTTGATGTAAAAAATAACATTTTTAAGTTCTCATTCTGAACCCTAAACTCAAACCCTGATTTTACAACCAGCATTTCACATCATTCAAAATACACTTGTTCTACACACACCGACCAGATCCTGCAGCCAGCCCTGGTTCACCTCCACCTGCATTTCTCTACGCCTCGCCAGATAAAGTGCTGGTTCAGGGCTCGTAATTCAGCTGGTCTAACCTGCTCTGAAGGCACACTCTCTCTCTGACAGTCTTATCTTTTGTTTGATGCTGTGTGTGAGTGACTGAACAAAGCCAGAAGCTGCTTCATATTCATGACTCTAGTCACAGGAGAGGGGACCACACACACACACACACACACACACACACCTCAGGCCTTGACAGCTTGTTAATGCTACTTGGCCTTGCAGTACAGGATTTCATGCCAGCAGCACAATGCTGACTCTGAAAATCGAACCACTAGTGCAACTGCAGAATGAAGTGCGATTGGACAAAGTTTCCTAGCAACAGAGAGGAAGACAGTATCCCTAGTAACATTAAAACTTTACTTCCTGTCTCTTAACGTGTGTGTGAGAGTGGATCTCGAGAGCCAGTAAGAAGACACTCCGAACTCTCTCCCCTCACTTTTAATGATCCTCGCTCAGTGTTTTAGTCTTAATGAAACATTCATCCAACTGAGCTTCATTCCTGGCTGTTTTACAGAAACAGAGTTTTATAAAACTGAAAACACTGAACCAATTATCTCCAAATTTGGCACAGAACATCTCTGGATGCCTGTAAGAAGGAATCAAAGGTGGCCGCAAGACAAACCACTACAGACCAAACAGGCATTTATTTGACAAAATCATAAAAACATAATCTTATCTAAATGTGATATAGTTAGAGCTGCAATGATTAGTCAATTAGTTGTCAACTATTAAATTAATCAGCAACTAGAAGGTAGATCTTAGAGAGGATGCGCCTTCCCAGTATTTTGTTTGTGGTGCTAAACCAAAGTTCCAATGCTGAACCTTAGATGAACACCAAAAAGGCATAAAGAGTGGACAAAGTGGACAAATCTGAACATGCTAACATTTATTTTATTGTCTGACATCAGCATACCAAACTAAACATACATACTGTAGAAAGCACTATAGTCATTTCTAGCCATGTTAGCTACATGAATCTAGGAATGGCAATGTCTGTTGATTATGAAGCCAGTTGGTCCCCCACTTTGGTCCAGACTGAAATATCTCAACAACTATTGGAAGGATTGCCATGACATATTGTACATACAATCATGGTTCCCAGAGGTTGTATCCTGATAATGTTGGTGATCTTCTTACTTTCCCTCTAGCCACAACAGCAAGTTGACATTTCTGGCTTTTCGTGAAACATCTTGACAACTACAGGACTGATTCCCCTTACATATCATAAAGATATCCATGGTGCCCAGAGGATGAATCCTAATGACTTCACCGATCCCTTGACTTTTCCTGTAGCACCACCAGCAAGTCAAAGTTTTCACTTAAATGTACTTATGTGCTTATTAGCAAATGTTGTGTTAAGATGTTGCGTTAATAAGCAAATGTTAGCCTGCTAACATGCTAAACTAAGAGGTGAACATGGTAAAGGTTTGGCAGTGAGCAGCTCTGCTTTATGGTAATATTAATATTTTTGGTAGCAATGTGATGACATACCTTTATTTTTCAGGAACTTCATTTTCTGGATTAGCAAGGATTAGGTATTGTTTTGCAGTTATTATATCCATAAACAATGTCCTGATTGTTTTTGTACATACATGTATATCGTTATTGCAATATAAAATTACATATAAGAGGTGGAAGTGAAGTAAAGGGGGCTTCGTCATTGCATTTCCTCATTTTTATGGGATAATAATGTTACATGTTAAAAACAGAGTCTAGTCCTCTTTCCAAATGTGGAGACTATTCCATTTTCCAACAAGCAATGTACAAATGTGCCAGAGAGTGGGGTCAAAGAGAAAAAAAGACTGTGACTCAAGGATTATCTCTTCGAGCAGCATTATTGGAGCCTGGTCCATTAAAACTTATTCTGTGGTTTAATTATCATGGTCATTTTTTAATGTTGCTCTACAGTAAGAAGATTTCAGTTTGACAATTATCTGGGATTATCCACTGTCTGCTGCACTGTCGGCTACTAAATGACGGTTGAATTGTCATGGCTGCATATTCATCCGTCTTTCATTTGCACATAAATGCAAAAAATTGTCCCTATTTTTTCAATTTGGGTTCATAGAGACACTGACAAACTGAATGACAAAAATCCATCTCCAGACACCTGAGAATCTCCTTTTATCGTTCAGTATACAGCTTGTCACTTTGGCATAAATATTTAAGATGCAAAGACAAAAAGCTGTCAGTTGAAAGAGTTGTGGGATCAAGTGCTGTTGAAGCTTCACCCATACAAGAGACTGAAAGTCAGGACCTCGAGTTCTTTCTCTTGCGAACCCCCAACTTTAAGTAAGTGCAATACTAAATTGTCATAGTAACCTTTTAATAGGGCTGTATATTGGCAAGAGTCTGGTGAGAAGATACTTTTCACTATAGAGGGGTTACGATTCAATATATAGGAATAGGGGTGGGTGATATGGGCAAGAAATAATATCTCGATATTTTGGGGGATTTTGGCGATAACGATAATCAGTCGATATCCTTTAAAATGTGATTGGAATTGTCTGAGTTAGGGCTTTGGGCAAACAAAAGCGTTTCTAGTGCTGAGAGCGCTCCAAAACTTATATTCCGAGCGCCCAGCGGTGTTAAAAGTTGAACAGATTTCAACTTGCAGCGCTCTTCTGGCAGAGAGGTAGACCCACGTCTCGGCACTAAATCATCTGAAGTACCGGTAGCTTCAGGGACTGGAGGTGCTTGCATTTTCTCTCTACCATCACAACACGCTGCTAAACTGTTGCAAGGAGGATGCTAGCGAGAGGTCATGTGATCAAGTCATGTGATCACGTAGGCCCACTAGTCGTGTGACTGAATCCTGCCATGCTGTAGAGAGCGCTGCTGCACCGTGTATTAAGTGGATGTGAGGAGTTTCCGCGTGCGTTTAAATGTTTTTGGCAAAGTACTTTAAATACTCGATAATGGAAATTTGCACATCGTCAAAACAACAATGACGATATTATCGAAAACGATATATATCGCCGACCCCTATATAGGAATATATTGCGATATTGTAAGCAAGGCAGTATATTGAGATTTAATTTAACCTAATTTTAGGAAAAAACGTCTGCAATGTTTAAAATCTAGGCAAAAAGTCCCTGTAAAATTCAACATCATTGCTCTCAGTTTACATTCACAAGACTACTATCTAGCGGTTAGGGGTTCAATCACAAAAGTTTTTTTGAGAATTGACATGCATTCATGTGGTGTCAGAAAAATGGGGTGGGAAAATCAGTTGAACATTCCCTCAAGTGGAAACAACTGGCAGAGCTGGTACACAACTTGCTGAGTTGTCATCCTATCATGCTCAAACATGGCGGACGAAAGTAAATGTTGGGTTGATGCTTTAATAAAGTAAAGAATAATTTGCACCTCATCTACAGCCTCAAAAGAAACAAAATGTGAAACACTTACGGATGAAAACTGAACAGCACAAGTTCCAGTTCTGGAAAACAGGTTGAGCTGTGCTGCTATGAAACAGAGCTCAGTGAAGGATTAGCCTCCAACGGTCTTCTGAAACACTCAACAACTGTTCTGAAAATTAATTTCCGATTGACATGGTACTCACCTCCAAGCACTCGTACACAATACCCCTTTCCCGGTCTCTCTTTCTCTCTAGAAACCAGAACCATAATCCTCTTTTCCTGATCTTTTCCTGAGGAGCAGTTAAAGTGCTTGCTGGTCAGATCTTAGGATAATATTAAAGGCAGTGTTCTTGAGGTGATTTTGTTAGGCATGGATAGCATGCTCTTGTGGCAGGGTAGGGCAGACCTGCACACACACAAACACACACACACACACACACACACACTTGGACATATATAAAGGCTCCTTTCTGTGCCTGCCTGGGCAATAACAAGGGCAGTGCAGAGAGAGTGAAGGGTAAATGTTAGTGTGGCTGCTGTGTTGTCTGGTCCTCCCTGAATGCTGTGTCTGTGTGTGTGTGTGTGGTGTGTGTGTGTGTGTAAAACCGTCACCATACAAAGAGCCTCTTTGTGGTCTCATGCGGCTAATGCTGCTTTTCCATAGTGTTGCCTTATTAAAACATTAGGGTGTGTGTTGCTTATGGAGCCACGCTTGTTGTATAACACACAAAGGTGAGAATGAAGCCATAAAACAGTTTAAGGACCACTGCCGGAGCTTTTTTTAATTTTTTTAACCAGACTGCAAAAGAGTCTGGATGGCAGTAAAAACTATAAATGAGCTTCTCCAACATTTTTCCTATCGAAGATGGAGAGCAGAAGTGCTGCCAGCCACTCCACAGTCTTGACAAGCCATGAAACCACAAAGAGCCTCGGGTGTTCCCACAGCTGTGAGTCAGATAATGAGATGATACACAGATTGATAACCAAGACAAACACAGAATCAAGCACTCACACAGTCGGAGTCACCGGAGGGCTCAACCAAATACAGCTAATTATTTAAAAAAAATAACACCGGTTCTTTGATTCTCTTGTAAAGGAACACCATCAAAAATCAATCGGAAGTCTGTTTCCTAGAGAGCTGAACAAACACAGATGAAAAGATCAGATAGGATCTATCATATCTGTGTGCTTCCTTGTTTCAAACTAACATGACTTGCTTCCTGAGACAATACTTTTCTGTTTTCTAGAAAATAAATGAGAAGCTGCTTACAGTCATTCAAAAAGGTTTTTTAAACAAATAGCATTGACCTCCACAGCCAGCCACCTCTCTTTACCAGGCTCTGTTAAATGCCATGGATTCCTCTTGGAGGTGAGCACTGCGGTGCTGAACCTGCTGCTGCTGCGTTACCCAGGCTTTAGTGCTCCAGGCTGGGAGAAGAGACCACAGCCCAACAGCCAATTACGCAGCTCAGGAAGGGGATTTTTATGAGCTGCTTACAATGCAAATGTACTGAATATTTCTGGATATGTCATGGGGGGGAGGGTGAACAGCGCGTGTGTGTTTATGATAGTGTGGGAGGAGGAAATTCATGTGGATGCATTTCTAAGTATCAGTGCACGTTTACACTGTTAGGAAATGCCTCGAATGGAGGGCTGTGTAGACACGTGTGTGTGTGTGTGTGTGTGTGTGTGTGTGTGTGTGTGTGTGTGTGCCTGCTACACTGCCTCATATAATCTAATATAACACCATGACAACTACAGCGAGTAAGCTCTCAGTGCAATACAGTTGAAGAACCATGACACTGTCTGAAGCTATGAGTAATCTCTAACAACAAACCTGCTCTGCCACAGTAGACCACCCTGAAGGTGGACTTGCCATCGTGGTTTGGGCCACCCTTGGTGAGCGTGCCCGTATGAAAGCCGCTGCTGGCTGGAGCAAAGCATGCTGGTCCGACAGAACTGACACAGAGAGGAGCGTTATGGAACGGAGATGTTTATTAAAAAAGAAAAATAGATAAGAGCTCTGCACATTCCTGTCTGAATTGAGATTGCATATAAGTTGTTTACTTCCTGGCAGTGTGTGTGTGTGTGTGTGTGTGTGTGTGTGTGTGTGTGCTTGTGTGGAAGAGAGAGAGAGATATTATCACTGTGACTCTCTCACCTCTATCTGTTTTCCAGGCAGGAGGTTTACAATAAGGTGCTGAAGGACACGGGTGTCAGGCAGGTTATTAGGCTGTGGAGGTGCAGAGGGATGGAGGGAGGGGAAAATGGAGGAGAGGGGAGTTACGCCTCCTCTTCATCACCTACCCTTCAAGACACATGTCTGTCAGTCATTAACCCATACTGTCAGGAAGCTGTCTGGCTCTCCTGAGCTCTAGTCACTGATTTCCCCCTATTATTTTCTCCTCAATCTGTCTCTAAATTACATTTTGGCATGTGCCCTCACATCTAACCTCTATGGTGTCGTTTACACAAAATCCGGTGTGTTAGCCCATCGGTTCCGTTTGTTCATTATTAAAACATTTATCAAACTAATAACTAACACCATTTAATTTACCTAGTGTTTATGTAGTAGTGACAAAATGTTACAAATTACACATATTTGCAGTTTGAATTCAACTAAAAGCTCTCTGTGCCAAACTCTTTCAAGAAATATCACATTTTAACCATTCCTAATGTGTCTGTAAAAACATGTGTAGCAAGTCTCTCTACTACTGTGGGTTCCCAGCACACAAGAAAGCATCACAGGTTAGTTAGTCAACACAACTTTTACTCTCTTTCGGCTGCACACACCGTCAACACATACAAACTCAGCTTTCTGGCTGCTCAGAGGCTTTTAGAGCACTCTTTAAAAGGCCCGCACAATTAGCTACAAAAGTCCTTTCTCATTTGTCTGTGACAGCCAACCCAGGTCCAGCCCACTACTGCATTAAGAGAGGTGAGTGTGATTACTCAATGAGTACCAGCTGAGATCATCAACTCACCTGGTGCTGCCCTCACAGGCCTCCCTCCCCACGCCTCTCCCTCCTGCAGGAGAGGTGTGCAGAGTGTAAACCACACCCACCTCCACAACATGTAACTCTAGAAATACGAGCATTATGTGTGTGTTGGTAATTGAGTTTTTTGTGACTGTTACCAAAGTAACTACAGGTTTGCTGCGTCCTTTCTGGTGATGGAAAGAGAGGCTACCAGCGTCTGCCCTCACTGGTTACAGTTCCTTGCTGGGTTCCCCCTGTCGCCTCCGACACGACCAGATATTTAGCTTGCTAGATATTTGTCTGGTGTCAGCGAGGAATCAGCAAGCTCTTGTCGAGCCCACAGGTCATGTTGTTGAGCAGTTCATACAACATAATCCTCCTCACAGGAACATGCACTGATTTGAGTGACCTGGCATGGTCCATTTGTGGTGTGAAAGCAAAGCAGACCAACCACAATATTTTATGATAGTGGACATGTGATTTAAAGGTGTGTAACATTGAGGAGGATCTATTGTCAAAAATGGAATATAATATTCATAGATATGTTTTCATTAGTGTATCATCACCTGAAAATAAGAATAGATAAGTTTTAGTTACCTTAAATGGAGATGTTTCTATCTACAGAGGAAACTGGTCCTCTTCTACAGAGTACGCGTTGAACCGCCATGTTTCTACAGTAGCACAGATCAGACAAACCAAACACTTCACTGCTAGATGCCACTAAATCCTACACACTGGAAACAGAGTCCACTGGAGCTTTGATAGTCACTAGAAGCACACTCACAGGTTTCTGTAAAGGTTTCTGTGTGGTACCTGTGTTTCAAGCTAGCGGCTCAAAGAGGCTAACCCGAGTTTGTGGTAGACTTTCAGGCTACCGCCTATAGAGTCGAGACATTGGTTTTATAGGACATAGGGTTGTTGGTGACAAAAGCTGCCACCACATACATCACCAGCCTCTAGATCAGCCAATAGCAAAATACAATTGTAATAGCCGGTTTCCACCAGTAGAGGACGGTAGCACAATATTTAGAATTCAAATACTTAGCACTTAAATGCCGAGATTTGGACCTGAATCAACAACACATCAAAGTAAATACCCATATACATAGATTTTTTGCGTGGTTTGGATGTTTACTTAATTTTCTTTTAAATAAAAACTTCTGCCTAAACCCTCCTCAGCCACACCCAACTATTTACTGCATCCACTGTATTTACTTATAAACCATGAAACAATGTGACTTGCATCATTATATAAATAACTGACTGCATATTAACATCATTTATCTGCCGATACCAAAGAGAAACAAGTGAGGGCTGGAATCAGTACGTTCACTTCAGACTCATGCCTCTAAACTCCATTTCTCACTCTGCTCTGCATTCGAGTCCTGGCAGTACAGGAATGTCACATCCCCGACCCCCGTGCTCTCTCTTCACTCCCTCGCCATAAATAGTGCAGCATCTCTGAAGCAGCTCTCGGCATTCAGAGTTAAATGCTCACACAGGGAACATTTCCCTCTTAGCTCCAGCCTCACCTCCTACTGGGAATATATAGTAAAAAATCTGCACAGCACAGCACGCTTTTAAAGGTGAACCAGAAGGAATGGGGTTTAAATTATTTCTCTTACACTAGACAATAGGGAATGTAAAAATGTTAAAAGGTCTTGAAAATTTATCTATGTTTGAAAAGAGCATGACTTTTTCCCTCTTGGAAGCACACAGTGGAGCAGTCTGTTTTAGCTGTGGTTGAATATGTACACAATAACGTCACTGTGTGTGCTGCTCGTTGCATGGTGATATTGTTTGGATTTAGGTGGTTCCTACAGTGTTCTGGGTAGAAGTGAAGTCATATTTTGGTGGGTATTTTCAGCTGTGTGATGGCTGCTTAAACACTGTTCACTGTGAATTCATCAAATGAGAGGTTTGAGTAGTCTGAAGAGCACAGAGGTGCCTTCACACCCTTCACAGGGCAGCTGGTGACGTTGACTAGGCTTACTGCAGTCGAACTGAAGAAGCTCAAGTTTTCATATGTCTCTATATGTCCAACAGACCATCAGTGAAAAGACTGTCTCTTTCTGCCACCAGGTAGGATTCCCCTTGACATCAGTGAAACGAGGTGGTAGAAACACTACCACTTATGCTTTAGGGCGTGGCTACCTTGTGATTGACAGCTCATTCTCAGTGAGTCTGTCCAGCTCAACGCACCAAACTCAGATCAAACTGTCAAACTAGGCAGTGCTGATCAGATATGATCCAGATTCTGTTACTGTGTTGACTATTTCTCTCCTTACATTGTTTCAGCTTTAGTTTAATTTACTGTTTATCTGGAATACGAGATTGTGTGTGACCAGGCGAGCCGCCATTGTTTCCTGCTACGGACAAACTGCGCAGCCAATGAGAGCAGCTCAACTCACAGTACGTCACCTCCACTGGCTCCAACACAATGTCATGGTGGTGCCATAATGCCAAACTCGAGGCTTCAAAACACAACTCCACAAACCAATGAAGGACATCGCGATAGCTTAAATCTAATATTAACCAATATATCATTTGCACAATAGGCTTATTGTTTCCGTCTGTGCTATCTTATTACACTATACAATGCTGCACACAAAGCTATGACATTGCAAATCCTCTGCAGTCTGTTCTCCATGGACCTCTGTACTACACCCACTGTTACCTTATGTGCCTTGTATGTGTGTATGTGCAGTGTTATTTCTGTAACGTCACACTGAGAAAATACACATACAGTATACAATATGAACATATTTCTCAAATATACACCCACCATCAGAAAATCATTATATATAAACACAACAGCAATTCATGTGAATGCAGCTGTATTTCACACTGAATGGTGATGAGTTGCATGAAACAAGCATTATGTGAGGAGTGCCAAGCAATCAAAATTTGATTTACAACCACCAAAATTGTTCCTTCCTCCAAATCATCACTGTTGCAAAGCCACGGTTTTTGCCAAAAAGGCTGCAATAACCTTGAATTCTGGCAGTCACAAAATTATTCAAATTCTCTCTGACCATCTTTTAATAAGCTCATTGTTGTCAAGCATTGCCAAAACATCCTCCTCCCACAGAGTGACTGTCTGTATGCCATCACCTGGCAACTGCTAACATGTTAGAGAAGTGGACATCAGTGCTGACTAGAATATTGAGATAAAAGTCATGTCTTAGGTTTAGAGATTTTTGGCCTGATTTAGGACTGATTTTGTTCTCTGAAACTCTAAATACTGGCCCAGATATTCAGTGCCAGCCATCTTTTTGATACTTGGAGCTATAGTCCAGCCCTGCTGAAAACTGTTACCACTGCAATGTTTGTCATGTCATGTGTGCTCATTCTTAGATCAGATATTACCTGATTTAAATCACAATTTGATACTATATTTTATCTACAATTACTGATATTTGCATCCATTTTATACATTTGAGATGTTTTGCTTATTTTATTCCCAGAAAGGGAGTGCAAGATAGTGAAAAAGCATTGTTTTGGCATCAGTACTGAAACTAATGCATCCTTCCTGCTGCTGTCAGACTGTTTAACAACCAGCACTGCTCCCAGTAGTATTTTTTATTATTTTCCTACTCTTATTGATTTTTTATACTGTTTTTGCTCTATCCACTTTGCTGCTTTAACATTGGAATTTCCCCATTGTGGGACAAATAAAGGAATATCTTATCTCTTATCTTATCTTATACTGGCATCTGCATCAAAACACTTTCAAATGGTACGTGCTCCCAGACACTAAGGGAATAAATGGAAGGAGAAAAGTAATGTGCTGGCTGTAAATGATACTTCAAGGAGGACAAAGAAAGAAAGCACCACATGTACAGATTCATGCAGGAGTAATGTAAAGTGTGTGTGTGTGTGTGTGTGTGTGTGTGTGTGTGTGTGTGTGTGTGTGTGTGCGTGTGTGTGTGGGATGGTAAAGAAATCCACAGTCAAATCTCACACCTCCACTCTAACAGTCTCATTCATCATTGTGGTCCAGACAGCACAAGGGTCACCAACCTTCCACTCTCCACACACACACACACACACACACACCTCATTATACTGGGAAGCAGGGGATAACAACACCCACTGCCTCTGCTCTGAAATCACCCAAAGCATCATTCACATCTAAACAAGGTCTGAGTGACCTGACCTTGGAAGGCAGGCAGCAGCCAGCACTTTGCTTTCATCTAGCCAGGAGGCAGGAACACAGGTAGATAAACAACACCTCACAGCCGAGAAGAGCAGCCAGGAATTCTGCAACGAATATTCTACTGATAGAGCCCCAAATATTTCACTATTTGGGAAAAAGAGCTGACCTTTTCCACTGTGGTCCACCGACGATAGGAGGGAGGAGAGTCCTTGGCCACAACTACTCACAGGAAGGGGGGTTGCCAGGTTTGAGCAAAGATGACAGGAGAGGGTGGCACTCAATGGTGAGAGGTAACCTGTTACACAGAAAGAGGGGAGACAAGATATTTTCTTCATCAATGTCACAACTACGACGTGCTATTCTAACCGCAAAGACACAGGTAATTGGCATCTTACAAGGTAATATTTACATGGCATTACATGGGTTCGAAATTAAAGCTGCAGTAGGTAACTTTTCTAAAAACAGCTTTTTGTCATATTTGCTTAAACTTTCACTATATCTTGAAAAGAGACAGATAATCTGTGAAACAATCAGGTTCCTCTGGCTCTTCCTAGTGCTTCTAATGACATTTGCAAGAATCCACTGTGCCTAAACAAAAACAACCAATCACAGTCAAGAAAAATATAAAAATTCTAATAGTGCATTTAGTGTCATTCCCAGGGCCCCAGTGTCTGTATTTAACACCTAGGAGACTCAAAAATCAACCATCTTTCTTAGCATTGCCATTGTGAGTATATGAGCATGTTAGCATTGCCATTGTGAGCATATGAGCATGTTAGCATTGCCATTGTGAGCATATGAGCATGTTAGCACTGTCACTGTGAGTGGTATCATATATCAGCGTTAGCATGCTGATGTTAACGTTTAATTTAAACACATAATATGTATTAATTCTGTCGTTTCTGTCTCTCACATTAAAAAAACAAAAGTACTTTGACGTCATGAAGTAGCGTTGGATCATTGGAGTTGTTGTCTATACTGTTAAACAACGACCATTGTTGATCAAAATTGTTCACTGAGAAGATAAATCAAAGTTTTATTCATGTTACATTCAGTCCAATTTATAGAAACTAGAGACAGATTTCTCTGGGATTAAACATTGTTACAAACATTTGGGATAATGTAGATAATTCAGTCACTTCCTTAGTAGAGACACAAAGACAAAACTGATCATCTGTTGTGGGGTTTTGAGCATATTTCCCAAAATGCTGTGGTGTTACTTTAAAACCTCTAAGCACTACCAGTTCAATATTTTGAACCAACTCCAGCTGCCCTTTTGACACCAGCATAGGCAGCCATGAGGACTGAGCACTGCTTCAACAATGTTGGTAATGGGATCAATGAGATTACACAGCGTCAGGTACACAGCTGCCCGGACACTGATAAGCTGGGTGAGGTGTCAGTGTGTGTGTGTGTCATAACCTCTGACACACGCACACACCTCCCACTCACTGTTATGTCAGGCTGTCCTACCAAGCCCCAGGAGGTAAAACCCACAGCCCTCTCTCTCTCTCTCTCTCTCTCTCTCTCTCCGCTGAGAGAAAAATCCATGTCCTGCTCGTCTCATAAAGCTAAACCTGGAGGGGCTGCACCTCACCCCTCCATCTGCATGTAATGACTGTCCCAGCCAATTCCCAGTGCGACCAGTCCAAACCAAGCCAAAGTGGGAGTGTGTATGTGGGGGATGATTAGGAACTGGGACAGGTCATGGGCTTGATTTATGACTCATCCCAACTGTCGTGGTGCAATCAAAACGCACCAGTGGTCCCATACATGTCCTCCTCCCCCGATGGCAGGGCAAGGGAGGCTGGGAAAAAACAGGAGGTTTGTTTGTGTGTTGGGGGTTGGTTGGTACTGTGTGAGCACCTCTCATTCCTTCTGTTCCAATACAAGGGTCGGACAGCTACATTAGAAACACAATAGGCAACCTCCCTGCCCCCATCAGTCTCCTGCTGGTTGCAACCAATAGTTTCTGTGTGTGTGTGTGTGTGTGTGTGTACACTAACAGTAAAGAAGTTATTCAGTGACCAAGCTGCTGAGTGTGCGTCACAAATTTTAGTCTGATTTGATGTTCACTGTTCTGAGATGAGCTGTGCCTCAGGATAGAAGGACTTTAAGGCTTCCTGTGCTATCTTAAAAGTTTCTCACTCCAGAGCAGGCAGAATATGAACAAAACTCATTAAAACTGAGAATGGTTGGATTTGATCTCAAAGATCCTGTTAGACTCTCCCTGCTAATGTCCCATTGGTTCCAACGCAGTTACATGGGTTTCATGATTTATAAATATGTTTCAAAATGTTTCCTTTGTCTAAAATACTTTAACTATTAAGATTCTAACAGCCAGATACGAGTCTGTCTTAAAGTCAAAAATGTTGTTACTTGCTCCAGGGCTCAGAGTCTGGGCAAAGAGCTTGAGGAAACAATAGCAGATCAAAATCCAGATTTTGCTCTCAACATCTGAATCTAAAAACTTGACTAGGAGATTAATAACAGCATCAATCAACATCAATTTTGTTTGGTGCTTACTTGATAGTTTTGCCATTAATACACTTAAATAGAGCTCTCGAACACAAAAACATACACTCCCACTGTAGCACCACCCTACAGTAAACAACCTCCTTCTACCCATGCAGGATCAGGGCCACTCAGCCCAGTGTGCACCACCACTCGTTCTGGTTGCAACAGGGTCAACACGAGACAGATTTGTGTGTGTATGTGTGCTTCTTTCTGGCCTACAAAGACACAATCAGACAACAATAGACCTCTAGCCACTGAATACTACCACACCCTGACTCTGCCATAGACTATCAACAAACACATCTCTGTTTGCTCTTGTCTACAGTGGCAGGGTATCGGTCTGCTCTCTTACAGTTTGACACACAGTCAATAACTGGAACCGATGACTGCTCTGACTCTTGTTGACTCCAGAATTTGCAATTTCTACTTTGCATTTTTACTGCATTATATTCAGGCAAAGTTCTTCTACCAGCTTTTGCACTTCTATGACCTGGGACAGGATTTACCAGCTGCCTCTAATGGGGCGCCACCACCATAGTGCATTTGCTGTTAAGCTGTAGCCTTATCAACTTGGGATCACAAAGGAAAACACAGAGTTTGAGATAGACTGTCTCATTGGTTAAAGCCCCCTCCAGTCAAAAAACATGTTTTTCTCCTTGTCCCCACAGTGTGGTAAGTGGTAAATGGTAAATAGACCTGTACTTGTACAGTGCCTTTCTAGTCTTCCAACCACTCAAAGCGCTTTTACACTATGTGCCACATTCACCCTTTCACACAGCGATGCACAGCATCGGGATCAATTCGGGGTTCAGTATCTTGCTCAAGGATACTTCGACATGTGTCATCAAGAGCAGGGGATCGAACCAACAACCTTCCAATTAGGGGACGACCCGTTCTGCCTCTGCGCCACAGCCGCAGTGTGCTGTTTGAATGATGTCTGTGCAGAGTTTGACTCTAGAAGGATGTACAAAATGCTGGCTACAAAATAACTAATTAGGCGTATTTAACACATAAGACTGTAGCGACATGCCTATAGGTAAAAGTATACCGTGCTATGTGTACAAATTCTTCATTTGGTTAGAACAAAGACAAAAGTGCTTAAAATAGTAGAAAACCACAATGTTTACTATGTGTGATGCTCGGAGTAGCCATCTTGGTAACTGAACTCGGGTTCAGACGACTTGACGAGTCGTATATGCGACCTCAGGGGCGTTCTGTTTGCAACTTCCGGTTCGTAACTCAGGAAACCGACTCGCAGATCGAGTTCGGTGGACAAATAGAACGCCCCATTAGGCCCGGTCCAGTATCAACTTGTACAGTGTGATGTAGAAACTTGAAGCCACCAGTGCAAATCAACTGAGAATGGACTTTACAGTGAAGTAGGAGACATCTTGTGTCCAGGGAAACTTTAGCGATTAAGAGATTCTAAAGGTTTTAACCTTCCAAGAAGGATTTTTTTTTTTACACAATTTTTGTAGTTTCAGTAATCATTCTTGGTCGGCTATAATAACATTCTGCTAGCCAATGTCATTGCTGAAATTTAGGGACCTGACCTATAGGGCAGTGTTTTGAAGTTTTGTTATTGCCGTGCTTCCGCCCAACAGACACACTTTAAATAAGCCCCTCGTTTGGATGATCCTACCCCTTACAACATATTTTTAATACCTACAGACCTACAGAGGACATGAGGGGTCACTGAATGGTTCCACAAGAATAAAGCCTCTGCATTAGAGGTCTTCTTCAATTCAACAGACCTACTTATCAACCTATTTTATCATTAGTTTCAGAATGCAGTTGACTAGAACAGACCCTAATTGAGAGAGCACCCCCAACACCGGTAACAATACGACATTTCACCAATACGCAGCTGCAGTGTGCGTTAGACCTCTGCTGTACCCCTGTAGTGAAGGTGGTGAGTAAAACGCCACCACAACAGGAATGCCAAAGCTACAAAAATAAGACTTTTCAGTCTCAGTGTCCCAAACCTGAAATACCTAATTATAATCAGAGACTTGCTTCACACAGTAGCACTTCATTGTGTTGATGTGGTTCAGTCCCAAACCACAGAGAAAAAAACATGTTTATTTCGTCTTTGTCTGAAACCCTCAAGGGGCAGAAAATATTTGGAGTGCCTGTTTAAAGCTCAACAACAACTCCCCTGTACTTTATCTCAACCCCCTCCTGCGTGCGTGTGCGTGTGTGTGTGTGTGTGTGTGTGTGTTCTGGGTGCTGCAGTGGTTATGGGAGTTATATTGAAGGATTGACAGTCTATTTCCACAGTCTCTCCCACACACTGTTATCAGCACAGTGGCCTGACAGCAGCCTAAATACTAGTCATCGCACTGTCCTCCCTGCTGGCTGGCTCAGATAGAGCCAGACTCCCAGCAGCAGCACCATGCGTCGCCATGGCTGATGCTGCACAAGTGTCCACACCAGTAAAGCACTCCACGTTTAATTACACATTGCACAGTAAATTCATGGAGAGTTTAAACTGCAATCCATTTTTACAATACTTTGTTTACACAGCTTCAGTGTGAGTGAGTTTGGATGTTCTGCGACTCCTCGCGCTGTGTGTTGTGGATGTGCTTGCAGAACTAGTAAACAACAGATGAGGATACAAAGTGTATCTGGTTTCACAAGCTGCTGGTCGCCACTCCTTTGGATCTGTAGGCTTTGAAGGTGTCAGGTAACAGATGCACCAGGCTGGCAGTAAACTAGAGACCAGTAATTACACACTCGAACACACACACACACACACACAAAACCATCTAATCAACATGTTAGCACAAACGCACACTACAGTGCTGCTCCAATTCCCAAATGTCTTCATTAATTCTTCTTCACAGCAATGAGTCCTATCTGGTCGGGCCTGTTCTCCGAGCTCTACAACTACAATCAAAGAGGAGACACTCCGCAAGCGATCTGCTTTACCAATCGGCTTCCTTCAGGCCATGTGCACACAGTCAAAATCAGCCGCCCCGTTCTCTTGTGAGTTTCAAGAATCCACACACTGACAAGGTCATTATGGAGGCTCAGTTCCCCCCTGCAGTGAGAGGGTCCCCACACCCCTATTTAATTGCCCCCTCCATGCTCCCAACCTTGTCTGGGACGTCCCATTTGTCATAAAACGTGTTTGATGGTTTCATAGGAAGTCTTGTACTGTGTGTCCCTCTAGCCCAGTGGTTTGGAACAAACAGGGGTCGTAGGGGGTCCCCAGCAAAAGGAATAGAATATTTTAATTTGCTAAGGGAATTCCTTAATATTCACTCAAATAGTGGTCTATGGTCTATGGTGGGGGTCCTTGGCATGAAAAAAGTTTGGGAACCCCTGCTGTAGCTAACATCAACACAGAAATTACTGTAATGTGGCATGTCCTCCAACAAACGTAGGTCTGATAGGCACCTGGTCATTAGAAGGTCACTCCACTGACGGAATGGGGGTTGAACCTGGCTCAACTGTTATGCAAGGTGATGTGTTAGCCAATCAAATAGGTGAGAGCACACATTCCTGATGCATTATTATGTAACACGTACACCGTATTTGTACAGTTTACCAAGAAAAGATACCAGCATTTAGAAATAACATTGGGATTTGTAACTGCCCTGGTATACCGCAATACCCTGATACCACCCAAGCCTAGTGGCTGGCTCAGGAGGTACAGTGGTTCGTCCAATAATCAGATGGTTCGATCCCTGGCTTCTCCAGTCTGCATGTCAAATTATCCATAGGCAAGACACCGAACCTCAAACTGTGCTTTAGATAGAAAGTTCTGTACCTCTCCGAATGAGCAGTTGGCACCCTCCATAGCAGCCTCTGCATGAGTGTGAGTGTGAATGTTGAGTGGTTGGTAGACTAGAAAAATGTCTATAAATGCAGTCCATTTACCATTTAAATTCCTTCTCTATCTCACACATTCTCGATGCAATGAAATCAGGCATTTTAAGCTGCAACAATAACCAAATAAGCCAGTGAAATCTTGGAGGGACTGCAATGATGCAGCATTTGAGCCAATCCGTTGGCTGTGTCGGCATGGCTCTATTGAGGGCAAGCTGCAGCCCTGGTCGGCCCAGGTCGGTTATTAAGCAGGACCACAGCAACACAGGTTAGCGTGGCTACCTCAGCTGTGTGACGCATGTCATCATGGCTTGGCTAGGCTCAAGCAGACCAACCCAGACCCATGGAAAAACCGTAACAGTGTTTCTATAATGCATGTTTCATCCACAGATCAGGTCCTATACTGTAGGGACAACTTTAAAAGCCTGGTCATTTTAGCCAGTCTGCAGCTCTTCCCATTCAAAGCTTAATTGGTCAGTGCTTTAAAGCAAAGGGAAACGGGGTGGACGGGTTCCAATTTGTCAGCTGCCTCGCCCCCCAGAGACCAGCGATGGTGTAAATGTGTATGCAGTGAGGTGGGGGGAGGGTGCAAAATTGGGTGTGTATTGTCCTTTCATCCCCTGAGGTATGTGAGAATGTGTGTGTGTGTGTGTGTGTGTGTGTGTGTGTGTGTGTGTGTGTGTGTGTGTGTGTGTGTGTGCAGTGGGTCAGGCCCACTCCCTTGGGACGAGCATACCTTATTGATCAGACTCATGTGTGTTTAACTGTACCTCTGGGTATCATCTGGCCTCCATCTCTAATCTGTCCATTGTCTCTTTCAATCTATTCTCTCTCTTCATCTTTTACTCTACCCCACCAGCCTCTGTTCCATCCATTCCCTCATCGCCCTACCCTGTATTGCCTCTCTTTGTCTCTCTCACCATCTAATTTAGCTTTCTGTCTCCCTGCGTCTTTGCTCTTTCTCAGTCTGTCTATTAATTTAGTCTGTCTTGGATGGATGGAGGGGGGAGGGAGAGCAGAGGCAGAGGACGGCTGGTTAAATGAGAGAGAGGTGAGGGTATGGGACAAGGTGGAGGATGGGAATCATTGAGAAGCAGAGAAAAATACAGACACTGTCTAAGACATGTCTGGGAAGACGCCATCCCATCCTTTAGAAATCTAATGGAACTATCTTAACTAGAAAAAGAGATAGCACACCTTTTTAATACATATACCCTTTAATGCTTTATGGACTTTTCTTCTCATCTTGTAACAGATGGGGAAGCAATTTACCCCAGCTGCTGAGCCAAAACCTCAGCAACGAACAAGCAAATAATCAAAGCCAAACAACACAACCACAGCAGAAAGGCAAATGGCATATCCTCTCATTTTAATACATTTGAATAGCAAAAAGCAGAGCGTGATGCAGGCCACGGCCCAGCTGAGAACACCTAATTAGGGCTGAATAAGAGAACATTTCATGCAGAAATGTTTTTTACATCTGTTTTTCTCAGGGGCTTGGACAAATTTGCATGCATGAATTTTGATAGTGGATCACGAAGATCAATGTAAAAGTTCTTTGATTCTAATGATATCTTCAACACAACCGCAATTGCAAGAGTTGTTCCAATATCAATACCAGTATTGTGAATTCCACCAATACTGCCTAAAATCGGTGAGTGCGCGTGTCTGTGCACCAATCAGAGAACACTGAATTTATTAGCGTTAGCATTTATTAACAGGATCCTACTTACTTTCCAGCAGTGCTCTGCTGTCATTGTTGTATGGCTTTGCCCAGGTTAAACCCTTTGTTAAACAAATGGGCTTAGTAGCACATGTTATATTATTATTGTGTGTGTACATACATACACACATACACACATATGTATAAAGTTCAGGTATCAGAATCTGTATCGGGAAGGAAAAAAGGGTATAGGAACATCTCTAGCAACTACAAGGATTAAAGCTCTTCCATCCCAAACCTTCTTGTTTCAGCATTTTCCTTTCAAAGCCAGGCACAATATGACCCACTTTTTTTCACCTTTTCACAGCCCGACCCCCACATACACACTTTTGACAGCGCAGGACTCAAACATCAAAAGTGGCGCACCACCCGGTAAAAGCACTCAACTCTGCTCAGGTCTAATATCATCAAGGCCTGGAGCATCAGAATTAGATATGGAACTAAACGGAAAAAAGCTTCAGGCTGCAGAAAATCCCAGAGTCAGTGAATGAATGTCATGGAAATGGTCAAGCAGTGATTGAGATTCTGCACCCTGCTCTGCTCGTCCAGGAAGCCCAAGAGGAATGTAGGTGACTTTAAATTAAAAAAAGAGGACACAATCAGTGAAATGAGTGAGTGCCCCCTACTCTCCGTTCCTCTGTCTCGTTTGTGGAAGTCATGTGAAGTTCAGGCGTAGTTCATGCGGCTCCTGAGATGAAAACGCGGTCCAAAAACAGAAGACAAGAGGACGACTAAATGACATGATTTGATTATATTGTCCTGCTTGCGGCGAGTGCTCTGGCTGCCTCACTCCAGGAAAGTCACCTTGTCTCGCAAAGGGTGCAGAGATAAGTGGGGGTCGATCGCGCTTGGCATTACATCACTTGTTTGTTTAACACTTTCATGCACTGTCAGACAGGAGAAACAAAGACTTTCAAGAAATACTACAAAGCTAAGAAGCTTACCTCTAAAACACTAAAAAGTGCACTTACAAAAGACATCTTTGTCCAGGAACATTCAGTCCCAGCGAACAAATGGCCAGCCAGTGATTTACAGTCCACCGGGGGAACGGATTTATGATTAGCAGCCACTTTCTGAAATGACCACATCCTTTTGGCATACACACAACAACACATACACCAGGTGATAATGGATGCACTACTGACAGGCTTAAAGTCACTAAAGTACCAATTACTAAAGGCATTACATCCCACGTGGTCACCTCTGGAGGGAAATACTGCTATTTGCTGTTTTTCTTTTTATCTCCTGATGAGGCTAAACAGACTGACCATTTATTAATCCTCCCATGGTTTTCATTTGTACCATAATCTGTTTCCTCACATGGATCACAGAGTAATATGTTGTCTGTTTGGAACAACATTGTAAAGTCTCCGCGAAGCCAGGGGTCAACTTTTTTTTTTATCTGAATGAATGTTTCCTATTATTTCACGCAGTCAACCATCATCACTTAAGTGGGAACTGGTGTGGGTCAGCAGCCCCACTTTGCCATGATGCTACGTAGCAGTTTTCATTAATTGCACCACACCCTGTCATGTCCACAGCTGAAAATGTTTCCACTGGGAGCCTCAAAGGCAGGAGTGAGAAGACCACTGATGCTAACATCCAGCAACCCAATTTTACACAAGTAGGCTTAAATGGATGTACCATAAAGGTTGATTAAATGATCTTTTCAGGTTACTCAAAAAAGGTTTTTAATGCAGGGTTTTACTAAAAAGCATTTGAACATATAGGACATTTCCATACTTTCTAAAAAGAAGTACATTTATGTCAACTTCTGGTGCATTCTCTGATCTTCAAAAACAAACTGAGCAAAGCTTTAATAGCCCAACAACAGATGGTGGATAGAGTGAAAGGCTGATGAAATAATGATCACTTCCACCACACTGAAGCCCTGTTTCCACTAAGCACTCCAGTTCAGTTCAGTTCGGTTCAAAAGTTGTGGATGGTACCAATAGAACCACTCTGTTCTGTCCCAGAGTAACTAATAAACAACCACATGCCGTACTGTGTGCGGAGCAAGGAGCAGTGAGCGAATGAGAGAGGGAGGCAGAAAAGTGATGCTGCATGCGAGAGGAGCAGAGGAAAAGGTTTGCAGTAAGTTATCAGTCAGGCAGTAAATGTACAGTGTATGCTGTTAATAATGCTGCAGCTTCTAAAGACCAAGAAAAGTCTCTTCCCCCCTTTCCACCAATGTGAACATAGTGCTAGTTCTGGGCTGGTGCTAGTGCTGGTTGGTTCAACTTGAGAAGAAGACTTCTAAGAACTAAGAGCCACCTCATTATGTCACTGTAGGTCTGTATATGTGTCCAACATTAGCTAATTAGCTGTTGGTCAGGAAACATGATGCAAGCAAGCATAGCTACTAATTTCTCACACCACTGTTAGGAACGTCAAACTTACCTTTAATGTTACAGATGTAACATTGATGTGAGAAGTTAGTAGCTATGCTACTATGCTAAGCAGGTTCTTTGACAGTTGAACAGGTTCGAGATTAGGCACCAGCCCCAAACCAGGCCTCAAACTGCCTTGGTGGAAAAGGGGAAACAGTTGTTAGCCCCGGTAACAACCCAGCCTACATTTACTACTGAGTACTGTCTACGGTGGAAAAAACAGATCTAGGGTTTTGGAATTTGCAGGTAGGGGTTAGGTATGGGTTTCAAGAGTACTATACCAAAAATGTAACGCAGCTTTATTCACATCAGTAAAGGCAAAGAAAGCTATGAAAAACTATTGCAACTGTATGAGACCGGGATTATCGTCATCACTGTCGTCACCAGCAAGTCTCACTCTGCTCTGAGTCACATTGACAGTACACTGACATTTGCTGGCAGCACCATCTAACATTAGTCTGAGAACACATTTCCACTTTGTTATGTCTGCTTCATTTGGAACAGTAGACGCACCTCATGGAACAGCTAGTAGCTGTGTCATGCTGGTCTGATTCCTACCTTCTTTAGAGTCTGTGTAGACCTATTTCACCCAAGATATGGCAAAGAAGTATCTGCACAATGTAACCCAACAAACACATCACCAAGTACTGTATCCAACAGAATATACAGGAAGTGACAAACCTAACTTCCAAGCCAACCACCAAGCAGTATTTCAGAGGCTGCGGCTCAGCAGTCATGCAGAGTCCTCTGAAGCCCGTGACTTCAGTTAATCTGTGGACGCAGCTTGGGCTCGTTTAAGCAGGTTTATTTGGTATCATTCCAGATTCTTTATCAAACCCCCTAATGTTAGTTAAGATGTCTGATACGCTTAAAAGCACACTAATCTGCAGCCCCCCTATCTATCCCTCCCAGCTGAGGTCTGTGCAGGGCATGCCAGGCCACTGGTTCTGAAAGACCTGCAGCAGATGTGTTGTAACACATGGTCGTGGTGCAAGCTCAAGGGCCTTTTGTTCTCAAGCCACTGCATAGCACACATGAAGCAAATTTCTATGTGACAACAGCTGTTAAATCATGTTTTTGTTGCAAGCAAATCAGCATGTATGGGGATGTTGTACAGAGGATCATTCGGTGAACTGATGGTAACTGGCAAAGCATACAGGCCGTGTGCTGGTGGATGGGATTGATATAGTGACTGTCTGAGTGCAGTGGATTACTGGAGTGGGCTGATGGGGAGGTTGTAGCGCAAAAATGTAAAACCAATGGCAGAAGGGAGATTTTTGTTTAAACAGAAAAGAAGATGTAGGCACATCCCCTAGGTTTTGTGGTCTACAGCCAGATTGACCTTTGACAAAGGAGTTACAGGGAGTCGTGGCAAAAGATACCTATGGTGTGAGCTTTCATTTATAGTGCAATGACAGCTTAAGAGGCACTAGAGGTGTACAAATGTATAACCAAAGAAAGGAGTTTCCAATAATTAAGGCAACTTCTGATAAACTTTCAGGCTTAAATTAACAAATTCCAGCTAGTCCAACCCACGCCCTTAAGTTAAGCCCTTCAGGTATGGATTCAATATCATTTATTTATAGATAAATGTACAGATTATTTGGTTGGTTGGTTGAACAGATACAGATAATGGTTGCTCATCCGTAGTGTTAATCCACTAAAAACTGATGCATATGAATATAAAGAAAAATGTGGTAATGCTCAGCAAAATAAGTTAGGGAAACCCTTAATTAAATTAATTAATTAAAACTTCTGAATGAGAACCAGCACTGTGACACAGTCCATTTGCAAGTCTCATCCTGCTTTGTGTATCCTTTTCCTAAATCAGATCAAAGACAGTTGGTTTCAGTCTGATTCAGAATGCAGTCTTGTCTTTACCTCTTTCTTTAACACCATAATCCATCTTTCACTTTGTGTGTAGAAGCAGCTAAATGACATACCCAGACATGTATCTTAAAATGACACCCTTAAAACACACACACACACACACACACACACACACACACACACACACACACACACACACACACACACACACACACACACAAGGTTGCCAATCATTGGCTGCTCATCTCCGGTTGGCCTTAGATATGTTTGTGTGACTGTGTGTCATGATTTTATTTTTTGAGAACAATAGTGAACTAGTAATTAACCAATGGTGACTGGATGATTACACATTAACCTACTCTCAAACTATCCTGACTCAAAATCACAAGAAATGTAACGTGTGTGTACAAGAGTGTGTGTGCAGAGTTGCATATTTGAATGTTTTGCATGTAACACAAGGTCAAGGGTATGACATGTTGAGGCAAATGAGGAGTGTGTGTTCAGAGAATACTGTCTGTGTGTGTGTGTGTGTGTGTGTGTGTGTGTGTGTGTGTGTGTGTGTGTGTGTTGATCAACTGGTTAGGTGACACAGTGTGTGTCTGGAGACACACCGAAAAGACACAGCCTGCTCAGCAGATAAGTGAAATGTGTGCCCCAGGGTCTCGTAGAGCAAACCAGTGTTTTAAGTGTTTGCACTTCAGTCACCTCACGTCCACATTAACCCTGCCAGAGAAGTGTAGTAACCAAATGTGTCCATGTCCTTTAAAATGAACAGAGGTAACGAGAGAACAGTGCCAGTTAAAGAGTTGAAGTAATCTGGCTGCAAGAGAAATTGTGCAAAGTTCTTTACATGAGACATTAGTATACAGGAGTACACAGACTACACAGACAGCAGATTTGGTTAGGGATTTTTTTTTTTGGTGGTGCACCAGCACAAAATGTAGGTGCACCGAAATTTTTCATTGCGTCGCCTTTAACGCCATAAGGTCACCTTTTTATCACTCTCCATAACTTTCACATAATGTGAATGATTTTTAAACGAGAATAAGGTGTAGAGGAATGCTTGTCTTTATTTGAAGCACAATTATATATAAAAAGAAAAATAAAGTGTTTAAAGTGCTTCACTGAGCTGAAATTGAAACTAAATTTCAAACTAAAACACTAAGCAAAATAAAACATTTCCAAATAAAAGTTTTATGCGAAACTTTGTTGACCCGCTCACGAACGCACTATTTCCGGCCATATTCTGACTGCACTCCTGACAGTACACGCAGTGCATTGCGTTACGTCCTTTGTTGTACCTCAGCCAGGGAAATTGTTTCAGCCAGTCCTGGCTGAAGGAATATATTTTGGCCTTTTTAATTTGGGTCTCGGAGCCGGGCTTTATCCCTCTAACTCCGTTGTCTCCTCCTCTGGTTCCGAGTCTGATGCTGTCGCCGAAGGACCGGGGCTCAGCAATTTTTAAACACACACAACTTAGCGCGGTGAACAGGACCACAGCCAATCAGAGGCAAAGACCCGCCCGAGCTCTGTCTCTTATTGGTTTAGAACACGATATGATCCTACCATGAGTGTGTGAGTTCGGTCACAGGAGAACAGAGAGATGATGCGCCTGCAAAATAAATGTATGTTTTCACCCGGGCAGCGCCAGGTGCACCAGTGCGACCTCGAAAAATTATTAGTCGCACTCTTAAAAATTTTGGTCGCACTCTGGAGCCCTGCAATTATTTTCATTATCGATTAATATATCGATCATTTTGTCGATTAATCCATTAGTTGTTTGGTCCAGACAATGGTGAAAACTGTTTCCCAGTCCTCAAATGTTTTGTTTTGTCAACATCCCAAAGATATTCAGTTTAGTGTCATAGAGGACTAAAGAAAGCAGAAAATATTAATCAGAACAATTAATCAACGATCAAAATAGTTAGAGATTTGTTTAATAGTTGACAACTAATAGATTAATACTTGCAGCTCTATGTGTGAGGTAAAACGCATCATTTCTTAACAATAAATTTAGATACACATACACACGTCATATTGATCTTGAAGGTTTTGAAACTGTATTGTAACAACTGGTGAGTAAGAAACCACATTTAATGTGGATGGATCACATCTGGATGGACGCTTTAGAAATGTTCAGACATTTTAGGAGAAGCAACCACTACGTTCTTCCAGTTTGGCCACTGAAAGACCAGTGAGTGCTGCATTTGTTCAGTCAAGTGTAGAAAGGACAAGGCTGACGACCTTCTATATTTTATTATTGTCAACAAAGGCCAACAGTGTTAGACACATAGTGCCACGGTGTGCCTCACTGATTTCTACTGACAATACTTGTTAGTAGGATCAGTACATTGATGATTTTGGTCTTTTGGTTTGTCTACTTCACACATGGTTTCATGGACGTTATAGCAATTAGAGGCGAGAAGGAAACACATTGTTTCTCGAATAAATTATGTTTTTCTCTGAGTTTGAACATGGTTGAAAACATTTGGGATAATGTACAAACACAAAGTACAAAACTCAAACTATATAATATAGGTATAGCATTTTGAGACATTTTAATGTGGAAATGTTAGACATTATATCTTTAAGTCAGAAGGGCATTCTAGACAATTGGTTTGGACTATAATTTACAAATCTAAGGCAAAGGAAAACACTTGAGATGAGAAGAGACAAGAAGGAACACTATGCATGTTTATACGGGAATTCCCTGTATTGTCTTACATCCTTCAAAGGTCAAAGGTCAAGATATATAAATAAATAATATAGAACAGTGGAGCTGGGTGTGTTGGCAAAGTTGAACGGGACTTATGTTAGTGAACAGCAGTCTGTGGACACCATGCCCCCTCTGGGAATATGATTATTAAGCCACTGTTGTCACTGAGTGTGCTCACTGCACAGTATTCCTACAATAAAGCTCCACAAACGAGTTGGTGTCAGTCTGAGTAACACTTCAGGAGCGTGTATGCTTCATAACAAATAATTTGAGCCTCTGTCATCCAGTTGAAGGACAGTTGGATGGTGTCTCAAACCACTAGACCAATCTGCCACCCTGCGATCGCCAAAGCTAAAAGATGGGGTTTGGGTTATGTGCAGAAACTGCTGACAGTGAGATGCGACCCCAGGCGTTCTGCTTATTTGAAACAGCTGGCTGGATGCATGGCCCACAAAGAGAGGTTATGAGAAGACATAAACAGTTCACCCACCAACACCATCCGCCTGATTCAACCACAACAGCTTCCTGGCTTCCCCCTCGCTGGCATACCCTCCGACCAGGTCCTCAACACTATACCCTGGCCTGGGAAAAAATAGTCCTGGCTCCAATTTCACATTGTAATCAAAACACTGGGCTTTGTGGGATCGCCCAGAGGATCAGAGCCTGGCAGAGCAGTGGGACAGGGAGGAGGAGGACTTGGACAGGGAGGAGAATCAAGGAAGGGAGATCACGCATTAGTTTATGTAACCAAGGTCAGCTGGAGGAAAAACACAATAATCCTTTGCGAAGGCGAAAACAGCAAGAGCACAAGAGAGGAGGGCTGACGGAGGGGAGGGAAATATGAAAACAAACAGATAAAAGTCACAGTGGGGAGGCCTCCGTTTGCGTGGCCGGAGCTTCTGGTTTGGCGTGGGGAGGAGTAATTGGGAGCAGCCGCTGACACTTTAAATAGCTGCTGAGTGTGGTGGGATGCGGTTTGGGGGGGGAAGTGGACTTGACACCGCAGGAGGAGGAAGCTCAAATCCCATGAGCCATTGTGTAGTTCAGATGAATTGAAGGAAATTGTTAAAAAAGCTTGAGTGATCGCCCCCTAGACATATCTGGCTATTTTGGTGTACAACATCAGCAATGGCCCAGAAGAAAAAAACCTTAATAACGATTATATCAGAATAAAAATGCGTTAGGGCTTCCTTTTCTTTGACTATTTATCATTTTTGCAGAAGATCAAAAAAGAAGAGAAATTTAGTTTCCTACCTGTGGAGGTTCAGCAAGCTTTTCCTGCCATTTCCAATCCTTCCATGGATCCCATGTGGATTCGTCAAAACCTGGAGGAGGACAAGCAGTTAGAAAATCCACAGAGAGCATTTTTACAGCTTTCTCCCATAAAAGCCAAAAGCATCACGTAAAGTCCAACACAAACGGCTTTTGAGGAAGCATGATGTGGAAACAGACGACGATAGCAGGAGTCAGCGGCTGAAGAAATCTCCTCCACAAAGTGAGCCTAAACCATTTGCAATGCCTGCCATGTCTTCTTAATTCAATGCTACGCAGGTGAGGGCCCCTGTTCTTCATACAAGGCAACTATTGTCCAGTACACAACAAAGACCACGCTAAACACGGTGAGGCAAGAGCACGCCACAAAAGTCACCTTTTAAAAAACAGATAAATGGCTGCCACAGAAAGAAAGCCTGGCACAACATGAAACATGAGCTCTCTGTAGCACTCTCATAACACTCAATACTACATACTCAAAGCTACAGCCTGGGTATGGTGAGGACATCACCGGGATTTAAAAAGCAGGGGAGGGAATAGCTGTCTTCTAGGGGTGATATTAACCCATAGTTTATTAACTGATGTGTATTAGGAAACCAATACGGCAGTCATGGATATGGTAAAATACCACATATTCAAACCAAAGTATGTGTGAAAGATGCCCAAAATCTCTCCAATTCCCCCCTCTCTTTGCAGCTAGCTAGCTATATGGTGGTGGTACCTAATCACTTCCGGCTTCCAAATATCCACTGAAACATTCCCACACTGAAAGAAATATCAGACCCTTCCATGTCCTAAATATTTACATTAAACTTGCAGTTGGCAGTATCAAATTATGCTCACATGTTTTCTAACATCTGGAGAACAAGATTTGTAGTACAGGGCATCTCTGCAGCTATACAGTACTTAATTATAATGCTGTTTGCTGCACATTTTACCTTCAAATGAACTGCAGCTTCTGTGATTTGCATATTGCACATGGCCATATTGTGATTTTGATAATATTTCAATTAAATATCAACTCCCTTTGAAGCTTTGGCAACCCCCAGGTTGGGAACCACTGTACCAAACTACTCTCCTGTATATTACCAAGCACAAACAAACTAGCTGCAAGGGCCTATGTCAGAGAGATTAAATGAAAGGAAATCTGGATCCTTCTCGGCTTTTGCAACTCTAATAAAGCCTTCTTTTGTTTGTTTTTCACCACAGGTGTCCTGAAGCTGTAAAGGCAGTATCATTCCCTTGCCACAGGCAATCCAAATGATAGTCATTGTCAAAGAATGCAGCCTTAACTTGAACGAAGCTTGGTCAAACCTTGAGTTTTTCCAATCTAGCCTCAAGGCTGTAAAAAAAAAAAAAAAAAAAGTGGTTTTAAACTGTATAGCCCTCTGCCCGCTGATCCCGCAGCTCCTACCTCTGCTCTCTGGCTGGGATGCGTTGGGTCTTGTTTTATGGCAGTTTCCTCCAGTGAGAAGCTGGCTCAGATGCAAGACTAACTAACTCATATATTGTGTCCAGTTATCTTTGAACCAGACTGCGAGGGTGAGGCCTAAAGCTGAGCTTCATGAGGGAAAGTTTGCAGATGAAAGTGCAGAGAGCAGTTTGGTGGAATTGTGTGCAAGATTGATGGGCTGATAGAAGTGACAGGAACAGGAAGGATTGCGGTCTTTGCTCCAATGTTTGTTCCCCTCAGTGAAGTTCCTATTCAAGGATTAAAGTTGACTTGTAACACACAATGGCTCATCACGTTGAGCAAACAAGGGTACAGAGGAGTTATCAGAGAGCTTGGAGCATCTTCCTTTTGAGAACATTAGTGGAAAAGTTCAGCTTTTGGAGACTGGAGGCAGTGAAGACATGTCCTACGGCCAATAGCTCTTTTGATGCCAGGCCAAATGAAGAAACCTTATGTAAGAGCACTCACATAACAGCCAGGCGCACTCTCTCACGTTAATGGGGCAACTTGAATCCGGATGCATTTGAACCTTAATGGCTCCCTTTGTAGCCATGAAAAGGGACTGTGCCAATTTCAGCCAGGCTTCCCATTGTTAGGAAATGTACAGTGACTCAACTGGTGGCATGGTGTGTTCGCTCACCCTTGCCAAAACTAGTGAGTCACTGGCCAAAAAATGCGTGCAAATAACCCTCCACCCCCTCCCCACTCCACCTCACAAGCTCTATATGAAGGGACATCACATCCAGGAGTCCTTGCAAACGTGTCTACTGCTCCAAATTCACAGGGACCTTTTGACTCGCCAAGAGGGAACGGACTGAACTCAAATCAGATTTTCTGTAAACAGGAGACGCGTCCTTTAAAGCAACTAAAACTATCCCAAGAAGGATTCTCGTGAGAAAACAGACTTCAAAAAGAGGCTGTTTACAGCCATTATAAAGTTTTAAAATTAGTCTGAGCTTTCACCCTCGACATGGCAGTGGTGGTGAATTTTGGTACACATCATAGCACCATAATGTTACTGGCTTCTTAATTTTGTCTGTTCAGTGGGGCTGGAGCATGCATATATCCCAAACACATCAAAAAACCCAGCTCTTCACAGGAGGAAATGACACAGCGTCACCAAAACCAACAGTGCCACCATTCCTGAGGTTGTTAAGCTGTCGGCCTTAAAACTACCATTGACAGTGTTCCTCTGGCCACGGCCGCTCTGTAATTAAATACCAGAACTTTCAGCTTTTTTCCACTCTGTTCCTTGGAAAATATATACAGGGTCTAAATACGACTCATGCCCTGCCCTCTCAGGCTCATTGGCAGGGCCGATGCCATCCTGCTTCATTCCTCAACCCACATCTGGTCATTCAGCCTCAGAATGAACAAAGGTTATACCAACAAATACCCAGCAGAAAAAGCAGCCTTGGTGTCAAACTGAAACTGAAATAGAGCTGTGGTTGAATTCCTGAGAGCCAGAGGTAAATATGTCACCGAATCCAAACATCAGAAATCTTCCTTGGAAATACTCTTCAGCAGCGTAAGCACAGGGATTAATCTTTTAACTTTATAGTGTACTAATGAGAGACTGGGCATCTATCTCTAAGCCTTAATGAGATAGAGGATGAACGCTTTCTAGCGACAGCCCGGTCATTATGTCTAATTGTGTTTTCACACTGAACATGACAAGCAGCATGCCAGCTCTGTGGCCAATTCATTCATTTGCGGTAGCATGTTTTCCAGAGACATGCAAAAAAAGGATAAACTCATCATGATAATCTGACAACAACACATGGCATGTGTGCCAATTCCCCCAACTCGTATTAGCCATGATTGATTTTTTTAAGTCAGTGGGGGAAACACACACAAAAGGGTCATCAGCTACGCCTCATCTGCCTACTTTAATTACCAACGCTTTTCCATCCGTCCTCGCTGCCTCATGCTTTCACTCCAGCAGTGAGGTTTTCTACTATGTGACAAAGAAAGCTTCTAACTAAAGCTGACTATAACTCCTCAATCCTGATTCACTTTGCAAGCTTAAAACACTGTTCTCTTCAATATACCTTAAATTGACTCAGGGGTTTAACACTTTCCGTCCAGTGTGTAACATTTAGGAGGATCTATTGTCAGAAATGGAATATAATACTCATAGGTATGTTTTCATTAGTGTGTAATCACCTGAATATAGGAATTGTGTTTTCATTACCTTAGAATGAGCTGTTTATATCTACAGAAGGAGTGGGTCACCATCCATGTCTGCCATGTTTAACAGACACATTTCTACAGTAGTCCAGAACAAAAGAAGCGCCATGACGACTCACCCTTGACACAAAAGACATGATGATGATAATGTCATGTGGACACTGTGGCTGCTTCAGCATAGCAGTGCTTTGAGCTAAATGCTATCTTCAGCATGCTAACATGATCACAATAACATTGTCAACGTTCTGGTTGTTTAATGTTTAGGTATAATGTTCACCGTGTTATCCACCTGGGTTTGGGGTGTTTGCATGCTAACATTTGCTAATTAGCACTGAAAAGAAAGTACAGCTGAGGCTGATGGGGATGTCATTAGTCTAATTTTGACCTAGATACAAAGATACGGGATCACAAATGTACAATTTATCCAGAGGGGAACATGAATGTCACAAGACAAAAAACAACAACAAATGTCAACCTCATGGTGGCGCAAGAAGAAAAGTCAGGAGATCACCAACAGTCCGTGGGCTTGCTCCTCTGGGGAAGTGGTGGACCATGCCACTAACGTAGCTAAAAATAAAATCGATGCTGTAATAAAACTGAAATTATGCTTTAAAGTTGTGGGTATTTTTTTTTTTTTTTTTTAAACTTTAAAATCCAGGGGTTTTGTAACCTAGTAACACTCGGTGCACAGGTTAATCCCGCATCGGTGCCTGAAATGAATGGGTCATTGCACATCATCTGACCTGGCTTTGCGAAATCCTTGCTGCCACTGAAGGATTGTTTTGGCTTTGGTAAACAGGCGTTGCCATTAAAAATAGGAATTTAATTTAATGTTGAGGTTTAAATTTGACCAACTTCCTCAGAGACGGGAAGATGGAGCAAGATTTTCAAGAGAGACAGAGAAAGAAAACAAGTTTGGGCTGGCCACAGACAGAACTTGCGTGGAAAGCTGAAACTGTATTATCTACTTATGTGATTCAATCTTGTGTAATTGTATATTAAAGCAGAACTGCAGTTGCAGACTAGAGTCTTAACTGTGATGAAAAGTGATTAACCTGTGACAGAAGCTTTATCTTAATAACTTAAATGTGGGTTCTCCTGTATGCAGGGGGCATCACTTGAAAGTACCCCTTCTCCCATCCTGTCTGCTTCACTCTCTCTGATTCACTCTCCCCAGGTTCAGCAACCTGCTGTGTCCCTGCCACGCCTGTCAGCCACTTTCACACATCTGCAGAGCTCACACAAAGTCAAAGACTACAACAGTGCTCAGAGTCAATCTGATTTAGAGGCAGCAGACAGCAGGTTTGTGTGGCCCGCAGCCACCAGCAATCAGTTTACCAAAGATGATGTCATGCTTAAATCATCAACAGCAGCCAGAGAAGCTTTCACCTGCAGCACCAAAAGCTGTGTCGCAAGAATTCCTCTTAATATTCACACAAATTAGAACAAAAAATCAAGTGCAAACTTGTTCTTTTGCTTTCAGATGGTGCTCGATAATGATTCGGATATGCAGCAGCAGCAGAGGCCCAGGGGCAATCAATGAGGATATCCCCTACTGACACTGGGCCAAACTCATGAAGCTCACAGTATTTAGTCCAGTTGTTCAACAGGCCAGACCCACAAAGTCAGGACAGAACAGTTTGACAGAGCAGGGTCAGTGACTTTTATAAAATAAAACACAGCTCATTTAAAAGGAAATAAGTTTGAAATTATATGATTATATTATATTACTGAAATTATAAAACTGTTCCTGTTCTGTAAATCCGCTCACAGATGACTTGCATCTTAATCTGTCTGATTTGGAAACACAGACTCAGGCCGACGCCTAATTGACTACAGGGCATGGTTGTTTCATTTTCATTTCTTTCAAATTATGGGAAGAAAATCGCATCATGTACATGCAGTATTTCCACTGCATTCAATCAGCAGTGGCAGCCAGCCGTTGCAACACTGTCACCAACACTCCCGTGGGATTTCAACATTTCAAATTCGATGAAATGTCAGTTGCACACACACAGCCATCTTCTATTCTGTTTGAAAAGTGAGGCTCCACACTGTCCACAGAGGTAAAAATGTAAGACTGTTCATGAGCCGAAGCAACAAGCATACTTGAGGCTGGCCTAAGCTGCACCGAAGGTAACTGCAGATGGCAGTTAATGACCATTTCATACATATGTTAACATAAATCAACCTGTGTCTCTAATTTTAAATTTACCTATGCGTTGAAGACCAAACCCAACAATTAACTGGTCTTTAAAGATTTTAAAACTTTGAGCACCAGTCAGAATAGGGAAGTTGCGATTTTGTTGACAATTAGAAAAATATATATAAATGAAAATAAAAAATTTTTTTTTTTTTGGTCTTGTCAAAATGATGATTATTACATTTAGAAAGACATAAGACATCACGTATAGAGGACTGAGACTGCTAAAATCAAAGCTAAACAAATAAATAAAAATGCCATTAAATGCACCAAAAATATCAAAATAAATGTAGATAAATTGTTAAAATTATTATTTCCCTATGTATTTACTTTTCCGTTTTATTTACCATTTCATTCATTAATATTTAATAATGTTTTTATTTATAGATTATTTTCCCAGAGCATTTTCCCCAATCTTATTTACTTCTGTGTTTTCTTTTTACATTTCTGTATACATTTCTGCTTCATTATGTAATGAGGGTCATTCAGTGTGTCTCATTGTTACCATTGGTTGATCGACATCAGGTTGCCACTGCACCCTTTTAAATGTAAAAAAATTATAAAAAAGGAAGCACTCTTGTGATTCCACATGAAACAGAAAGTATCTACACCATCCAAATAGCAGTTACAGAAATCTATCATAGGCGTTCCACAGTGTTCCACAGACCAACAGGAGCTAAGATTACGGTCCACGTTCTGAGAGGATTGCTCATTTCTTTAGCTGTCCGTACCTGTAATCTGTTTTTCCCATCAAATTAAATCCACTCCAGAACTTCTTGCTTCATGAGCTGCTAATGCGGTCACTCAATCTATGAAAATGCTTTACAGTAATGCATCTCAATACAACTGCCTTAATGAATCCAGCTTCTTGAAGCTCAGGATGTCTGCATCAAATTCCATCAAAAGATTTGAAGAACACACATTCACTAATGAGTAGGAGTTCTAAATGAGGACATCGCCTTTTGATTGCGTCCTACTATACAGGACATCGGGTCATGGGGTCGTTATAGTAATCAGTTTGTGGTCCATGATCAATAAGACTGAACATGTGTAATCCATAAGGGCCTGAAGGGAACATTTTTATTCAATATCCTAGTCTGAAGTACAGGTCAATCAGCAGAGTTCCTGAAAATTCAGTTTTAGGTTTTATATCCTTAGTTTAACATTTATAATGCTGATTGGTGTCAACCTTGCGTGGCATCACAAGATCATATGTGTGTGTGTGTGTGTCAGCGTGTGTGAGAAGTGACTGCTCACAAACAACAATGGCGGCTGCTAAAGATTTTAGCATGGATACTGCTAGCATCAGTTCTATCAAAACTGGAGAGATTTCTTCATTTGAAGAAGAGCAAAGAACAGCACTGAAGGCTTTCCTCCATGGAAAAGATGTTTCAGAGGTCACAGATAGATGTTTCATCCAATCACCTTCCCATATGAGTCTGTTGCAGTCAGGTTAGATTGGTACAATCATGCAGTGGACCGGTCTGATTAATTCATCGGTCAATTTGGAAGAAAGGAGATTATCTTGATGAAGATGGAGAGCTTTCTACATGGCTTCAATTAAACCTGTCATGCCAGTTTCCCTCCATCTCGCTTCATCACACATCAAGAGGGTAACATGAAATAGGAGGTGATATCTGTGGGGAGTGATCTGAAAACATTTCAGTTGCGTTAAAGTCCCAGTTGTGTTGGACTCACAGCTGAACATATTTTGTGTTAACCCCTGATGCAGGGGAATGAGCCTGAGCCTCTGGATAGCAGGAGTGTGTGTGTTTTTGATGAGTGCCTTGTTGCATGTGGAGGTCTTGCTACCGAAATCCACTCCAGATGGATCTCATTGGGACATCTGTGTTGAACACATACACTTCACAGTGCTAATGATGTGTGCAGGAAACACATGGATAGCTGAAAATGTACAAATAAGACAACACTAAGTTCATTTTATAAAGGTAGGGTACAAACTGGTGTGGTGCAACCACATACAAAAAATTTTTTTTTTTTTTTATATAAAAAGGGGGGGATTTTTTTTTTTTAGTTTTTAAAAAAATTTTTTTTTTTTTTTTTTTTTATATTTTTTTTTTTTTGAGGGGGGGGGGGGGGGGGGGGGTTTTTTTTTAAAATTTTTTAAAAAAAAATTTTTTTTTTTTTTTTTTAAATTATAAAATTTTTATTTTTTAAATTTTGTGTGTTTTTTAAAAAAAGTTTTTATTTTTTTTTTAAATTTAAAAATTATTTTTTTCAAGAATGGAAAGAACACGAAAAAACTTTAATGAAATTTAATTTTTTAGCATAGCTCAACCTTAACCTGAGCAGGTCTAGTTTGCCCATATAACCAAAAGACCTCTGGGTGTGCAGGGCCTTAAGGATCGAAACAGACATGTTTTAACAGTTTACACCAATCCCAAAATTAGAGCACTGACAGGTGAAGTGAATAACACTGGGTATCTGGTTATCATGGCTCCTGTCAGTGGGTGGGATATGGGAAGGTAAAAATTTTTTTTTTAAAATTAATTTTAAAAAAAGGAAAAAAGGGGGGGGGTGGGGTTTTGGTGTTTTTTAAAAAGGGCCCATTTTTGTGGGTGGGTCAGAGCATCTCCAAACCTGCAGCTGTGGGTGTTCCGGTCTGCGTGGTCAGTACCTATCAAAAGTGCCCAAGCCCAAGTGGTCATATTGTTATGGCTGAGCAACTGTTAATGTTACACATCATGCATCGTATTTATAAGTCTGCGAGTATCTAATTTTGTGAAGTTGGAAGTTATTTATTCCATGTTTTGAACAAGACTTGTGTGATGTTATACTGTGTTCACTAAATGTTCAGTCTCATTGTTGTCCTTGTTGTTCAAACACATTCAGAATCATTACCCCTATTCCCATTAGCATTTAACACATGGCTGTTAAAAATTAAAAATAATAAAATTAGTATTATTAACATGCAACGACTATTGGCTTAATCTAATGACTACTAGAAAAAGTTTGGTTGTCTTGTTAAAATCTTTGAAATTACATTACATTACTCTTCCTCCTTTATTAAGAATCCAGAATCTATAAATGCTGCTGTACAACAAGCATTTCCTACTTCACTGGCTTCAAGTTTCATACTGGACCAGGATCAATAAGAAAAATAAGAAAAACTAAAGATCACATAATAGACAACGTGCAGATGAAGGTATCATTAGCTCATTCTCAAACAAGTGAGAGTTAAGACACAGGATAATCAGCCTGAGCTACTCCAGTGGAAACAATGTCTAATGTGTTTCTGTAAAACACAGCAATAATGCCAAAACAGGAGGGGTAGTTTGTGCTATAAAACTTTAACGGCTCTCCTCGCTGATCATCGTTCCTGCTGAGTAACACATGAGGTAAACCACCAACACTTTACTGCCCTGCTCTTTGTCTACATAATGAGAAACTAAATGAGGGGAAGCCGAGTCGGGTAGATTTTAAGGATGCAAAATAGTTTTTTATGTTTATTTCAGCCAATGATAATGACATTTTTAATTTTATTGCAGCAGCACCATGTGTTTGGTTTCCACTGTTAGGACTCGCCTGTAGACACACTTTTATTACCTCTGCTGATTTATGTATAACTAAACACTACGCCTTTTCCACATGTCTGCAATAACCAGAGGAAATGCAGACAAATAACAGCAAATCGTATTATAATAGTGTAGCAGAAAGGCTACTTTGTTTTTCAGCCAGTGAATCCTTGAAATCTTTGCTGACTCGTGTGAAAACATATGAATTATTACAAGGGGAAATTTGCCTACTTTTCTATGATCAAGTATATCAAGTATTTTATGCAACAATACTTCTTCACCATATCAATATGATGTGACCACAACAGTCCACTGTGCATCTCTACCAGCTCTGGGGGGATCTGGTTTTATCAGCAGGATCCCTGTAGGTCCCAGGACTTGGGTTGCATTGACGGCTCAATGGAAGGAATGTTAATGGCATACGGCCTGAGATTATCTACCGACTGTCACCAAGACAGCACAGGAGTAGGAAAAATGTTTGCAACAAATACAGATTCAAATAAGGGATAACAGAATATGTTTTAGATTAGATTTCCATCACTAGAGTGGTTTCCAGTCAAACCATAGGTAGTATCAGATAACACATGGATGGGGATCCTTTAAGGCTCCAATTATGTTGCATAAGTTTAGTTATTCTGTTTAATTTCTTTGTTAACAAAAAATCTTATATGGAAAATGTTAATAGTCAGTCAAGTATTTTTGATGCTAAGACAGAGAAAACATTCAAAAATGATGTAAAATGATCAACAGAATGTGGAGAAATAACAGTTTTGATGCTATGTCAAAGATCCTGTCATACCACTTTGTACCTCTAGAGTGAGTCACTGCATCGTCCATTTTACTGTCAGTCCAACTAAGAGGATGAAGAAGTAGCCCTGCCCGAGGGCAATGAACCACGTTGGCAAGAGTTAACGCTGGCGTTTGCTTCCACCACTGGAGTCAGTGACAGTCTTTTTCTAAACTGGGGAGTAAACAGCTGTAAACAGCTGTAAACACCAACGCTAGCTTATAAAAAGGTAGCTAAATGTATCATCATCACATCATTGAACGTGTTAACATTGTTTGCGGAGTTAGCTGTTAGAGAGAGAAACCTATGGGATGGACTGTGCATTTCCTTTATGTGGTGATAGGTGTGGACACCCCAACTGTGGTGATGCTGCCCCCAGTTTGTTTGGAGTATGAATTTGACAGGTAACCAGTTCTTACACATAGCTCCTTTAATACATATCTATGAATATTATATTCCATTTGAGCCAATAGATCCTCCTACATTTAACATACTGGACCTTTAAAACTGATTAAATTACCCATTACATTGTTTCTGGCCATCACTGGTTCACTATTAAGACCCTATACTTAATGGCAGTAAAGGATACTCTGAATAAACCCTGTTTATTTTCATAGTAGGATCATCTTGAGAAGGATCCTACAACCTCAAGTGGATAAAAAAGGGAAACGTGAGTATTTATCCTCTTTACTTTGAATTTCAGAGGAGCTACCTTTTTCATAATTTTTGATACATTAGATTAAACTGGAACACAGCGGCAGCTAATTGAAACATGAATGAGAATTACTATAACAAAAAGGAACTATGAATAAATGTACAAACAACCAACTTTTGTGACCCCAGCCCATGTATTCTATGCTAATACGCTAGCTAGCCCCCAGAGAGAGAGACACAGAGGAAAATCAAACAGCATGCAGTAGAGAAGATCCCTGAAGGTAGACCAGGTGGTACAGTTAAGAACAGAGACAATAGTTCTTTGTGTGATCAGACTGCACTTGTGGTGTAAGTGTGGTGTAATCAATTATAACACTTTGATTTAAAACACAATTTTTTGCAAGTGAAGCAGCAAGAAGAGCGTTTACAACAGTTTGATGTGGACTAACCTGACACACAACACCCACACTTTCTTGCATATTCGCACTATAAACTGCTGTTTGAGTTGCATGAACTTTGGAGGTGGGGTGAACCACACACTAACACATACACACCCACAACCCCCCACCCCCACCACTCAGAGTGCTCCATAACCCAGGAAACAGAGGCCTGGTTCATTTGCAGCCAGATTAAGGCTACTGAGGTGGAGCGGGTGGAAAAGATTATTCCTAGTAAGCAAGAAAAAAAAGCCTTAAGCTCTCCATTAATAACATGAAGAGAGTGTTATTTATGAAAGCTGCCTCAAGGCTCATTGGTGTACACACACACACACACACACACACACACACACACACACACACACACACACACACACACACACACACAAAAAAAAAGGTCTAGTATGTTGTAAGCTCGGCTGTTACAACTTTTACACCGCTACAGGCCATGCAACGTGTGCGGACACACAGCATATATTCCGGACTGTGAATTAGTCTCGCAGTGTGGTTCTGGTTTTATTCACCAGGATTACAGTACAGTAAACGAGGAATGGAACCAAAATTTCTGAATCGGCTTAGGGAATGCCTAAATCAAAGCCTTGTAAATCCATCCCAGTGAGGGCAACAGAGCAGCCTGTATGCTGGGACACTGCGCGCCACAGCTCAGCTTACCAGCGAGTGGCAAAGGTTGCCAGGAAACACTGCGGGCTCACAGGGCGTTCACATTCACACACAGACGCACAAACACACAGATGCAGTCACATATTCATACAAACATGAGTCCGAGTACCTCTGTGAGGTTAAAAGCTTCGGGGGGTACTGTCGGGGGAGTATCGTGTCAGAGCAAGGATGACCCCTGACCTCTGTTGGGAGTGTGAACCAACGGGAAGTGTCACGGTAAGAAGACACATGATAGGCAGGTTGTAAAAATACTGCTCTGCTGAGGCGACAGGTCTACTGTCTGTGAATGACAAGTAAGTGACACTTTAACAGGATAACATAAGGTCACCAGTAGCTCCTGTACCCAGGGGTGTAGCACACAATTCTGCACCCTGTGTGTAGGCATTCTCTATGGGCCCCTCCCCAAAGCCACGGTTATTCATTCTAGTATCTTTGAGGGCTCTCTATACTCCCTGTAGCCTGTAGCCAGATAACACAAATCAAATACAACGTTTAAAAAATTCTGCATGCAATTATTTGGTTATTTTTTTAACTTTTATTTCACAATTTTATTTACCGGAAGTTTTTAATTGGCAAAATACGCAATTTGTATCAGGGCTACAGCTAACAGTTAGTTTCATCATTGATTAGTTAGTAGAAAAAGCGTTGATCAGTGTTTCCCAAAGCCCAAGGGGACATCCTTAAATATCTTGTTTTATCCACAAAGATATTCACGGTTGAGAAGCTGAAATAAGAGAATTTGTCTTTAAAAAAAATGACTCAAAAAGATAGATAGATAGATAGATAGATAGATAGATAGATAGATAGATAGATAGATAGATAGATAGATAGATAGATAGATAGATAGATAGATAGATAGATAGATAGATTTTCTATATCGTTCTTTAGAGCAGCGGAGATGATCAGCTCTAATTTGTTTGTATGATTTTTGAGCTTTGGTTACTTGTGATGGGCATATAGCAATTTTAAATAAAACTCTATTCAATAGAGTAACTGATCAAGAACTCAAAATCACTGCAATGTTAAATAAAACAATCTGATACGTGCAGGGCTACATGCTTTGAACTGCTTCAATTCCAAATTGACAGAGGCACTTCTGATTATTTTAAACTATAAATTTAGTTGTCTTTGCTTTTACATGACCCACTATGGGCTGGGAAAGATTTATGACCATTGCTTATGAGACCAATTTAAAGCTCACTGTATCATTCCAAAGGGCACGGCTTCTCTTCTGCCACAAACAGTGATATTGAGCTTGCATACCTACAGCTAGGTAAGGTAGTTTCAGACGTCCCAGGAACATTGTTCTGTCCCGGTGGGGTCCACCAGCAGCCGGCCAAGGTCCTGAACTTTTAACACGCCTGTCCAACATTCGTCTTTGGCTTTCCATAGCAACCCCCCTTTTCCCAGGACAGAGGGTCCCTCCCCCCAGGGCATTTAAAGGGAGTTAAAGGAGGGGGTGAGTCCATTTAGGGGGAGCTGTCTTGAAAAAAAGGGCGTTTCTGGGGAAACTGAGCGCTCACTGTTCTCTAAGAGCTTTCATGGTTGCCACTTGGCAACAGTCGGCTGTCGGTATTTCAAAATGCTGCTTTTCACGCTAGCCTGCGCACCACAAAAAGTCACACACACACACACACACAAACACACAAACACACACGTGAGAAAAAACCCAGCTAGTGTCACCACAGCAGATGCCTCTTGTATTGTTGCCTCTGCAGTCAAAAACCAATGCTAGCTGCCTGACGTCATGTAAATGATATTCAATTTCAAGGGCGCTTCTAAGTCCATTCATTTCAAATCATAAGCCAGGATGAATGGCCACCTGTCTGACTGCAGCCATGCAATGCAAAGAACAATCCAGAGAGGGGAAAAGTGATTTCACACAGATTACCAGTCTCTGAATCTGCCCAGAAACTTTCAGAATTAAAATGTTCCCACAAACGCATGACTGACTTTCGAGGTAAACTTCCCAAAGTTTATTTTCAAAGGAGTTGTTTGGATGCCGGAGCCTGGAGGTTGTCTCCCAGATGGTGGACACTCCTCCTCAGCCACACCCACTCACCTGTCCTTCCTCTGAGGAAACAGAAAAGCAGTCTGCAGTAAACACCAGCTGTTTTCACACTGACACACAGGGGAGGAGACACCCTCACAACCCCCTCCTCGAGGTATGCCTTCACCTCTCTAACCCCCACTTTTTCCTCACAGTCCCCCTCCTCTCTGGTTGGCTGGTCTTTTCAGCCTCCTCTTCAACAAAAGAAACAAAGGAGGCAGGGCCACTTTCCCTATTTGCCCCCCTGCAGAGAGAAGGAGAAGGGGGGTACTAGACCTGCAGACCACCCCTTTCCAAAGCTGTAAGACCGAGCACAGCAAAATTCAACACCAACATGTGTAAAAAAAAAAACATGCAAACTACATGCAAATAGCATTGTAGCATCACTGTGGAGTACGCTCAGGAATGTGCAGGTGCAGAAAATGCAAAGAGGAAACCATCACAGCCCTGTTTATGTTGTGTGCTGCCAAGTTGTTTGCACATTCTGGATCAGTTTTCCAAAAAGTAAGGCATGTGCAGTCCAGCCCAAAGTGAAATGTGTGCATGTGTGTGGTGTGTTCTAAAGCTGTGAACACTAGCTGAGTTTTAGACCTTGGGAGCAAGGATGTTTTTGTGGGGTGCGGCTGTATTGGCAGCGGTTCACTTGTAGCCATTTTCCAGCATGGTGCTATGCCATGCTGCCAAACAGTCCTTTTCCACTGTAGGAGCTTAACAACATGTAATGTGACATGTAGCCATTGTCTCAGATTCTGCTTTTGTTTCCAATGTTCCCCCATCGCTTTGAGGACGGCTTTGTGGAACTATACATTTGGGCGCTGCCCAGGAGGTGATGCTAAATGCAGGTCCCAGCTACTTTCAGGGGTTGCTGGCAGGGCTGTTCATCGTGACTTGTCGAGCAGATGTGTTCTCTCTAAAACGGCACTAACCAATCCTACGACAAAAACAACTGTAACCACCAATTTTACGACTGCATCTGTATCAAGCAGCCAACACTTTATAAAATGGTCACACAAAAATGTCCAAGTCCTCATCAGAGAGAGCTGTATTCAGTGGTTAGAAAATAAAAGATTTCTGAGCATCTGGCACAAATGGGGGTGCAAAACACAGATGAGACAAAGTGATAAAAATAAAAGGATCATAAGGTACACAGTGGAGCAAACTAAAAAAACGATGTGGTCTGAAGTGCAAGACACTGTTTGGGGGCACCGATCCGGCCAGTGTAAACCTAAAACCAAACCAGTATCCACTCTACTTCTACCATAGTTGTCTGACCCATAACCACTTAGCTTCCAAAAGCATAAAAATAATACAGTTTTATGACATAGTATAGCTCCCTTTTTAATGACGTACTGTATATTACTAAATGATACACACTGGACCTTTAGCTTATCCCATCTCTATTCTATATCAAAGAGTATCATCAAAATGAAAAACAAGTCCAAGAAAAACTGCATCAACTAAGTTCCTCCTTTTTTGTGGTACTGTCTACACGGAGGTAGACTGTCAGTTGTTTACTAAGCTGCTATAATAGAGGTGCCCCCAGGATTACGCTCTATTTTTTGGCATAATGTTTGGACCTTTACAGAAACAGAAACCCTATCCCTACAGCCACCCATATGCAGCGCAGACTACACCTGTGTATTAGGAACAGTATGTTAAGTTTAGGGTTAGAAAGTTTGAATTATTAGTCATTAGTCCCTCCACCATCACCTACCCCCAGGTGGAGGTCTCATCTTCTCATTGCGAGCGCAGTGACAAAGCCCTTCTCATGCATGTCACCCTATCTCACTAGCCGGGCCTCTTTCTCTGAGGGCCTTCTACAAACGGCTGCTTCAGCTCCACAGAAAGATGGGAAATGATACGGGAGCGTAGGTATGCATGAATGCGGTCACAAGGGAATACTGAGAAGTGTCGAGTGTTGAGTTAGGAGCAATGAATTGTGGACAGGAAGGATAAGATGAAATTGTTTGAGTTCTGCAGGAGAGAGTGGTGTATGGAGGCTGTAGGGGGATCTGAGTGAGGGAGAGGCAGCATGTATGCAGCCTGCTCTAGAAGTGTTTCACTGTAAATTCCTATTTTAAAGGCTTTCCTTCAGTGGTGAGGATTGGTATGACGGATGGCTAAATACAATGATACCCATTAGCCTCAAGACCCGGAGAGTCAAAACGGGCTCAGGGGCCGACAGGGACATGGACAGGGATAGTGTTTCTACGACACAGGGTGTCGGCATTCAGGGACGCAGTCACACATGTCGCCACACAAGGTCCGTGCATACAGTCATAAATTCTGGGCTGCACAAGGATGGTGTGCACAGAAACTGACATGTATATAGGCTGCGTGGATTCAGAAGTATAATTTGCTATAAAGAATAAGATAGAGTCTGTAGCTCATGCTGTCATGGTAACCGCAATAATGAAATATTGTGCAATTGAGAAGCCAACCGCACGGGATGGCAAGCCACCACCACAACTGCATGTGACGTCACATCAACATGTCATGTTCAGTATTTGTTTTTCACTACAACAAAGCCTCTCTCAGAGACTCGGCACAGCAGGGGTGCGGTTTGAAATGCAGTGCTACTCCTTCAGTTTACAGCCAGGGTTACAATACCACACAGGTCACACTGCCTCTGCCTCACTCACTGTGGAAAAACTCCCGATTGGAAACAAAACGCAGACTGGTACGTTAATTATCCCCATTCGGCACGGCTATGGCGTTTGCGTCTATTGGCTCGCCAAGGGTTTCGGTTTAAGAAGTGAATTTTAGCTGAAGGTGTTAAGTGTGTTAAGAGTCACAGACCCAGGAGGCAGGAGGAGGGACGGTGCAGGTGATTTGTACAAGCAGGTACTGAGATTAAACACTGTACCACTGTACCCCTCACAAAGTAAACAACAAAAATGGCAATAATATTGCATACGGCGCTGTTGAGCCACCCTAAATCACTGCAGGGGGAAATTCCTCCTCTGCAACAGCCCTCGCTGTAGCAAATTCAGCATGCTTTGTTGTAGCAATTGGAACATTTATTCATTCAAAATTCCTGTTAAGGGATGGGTTCTATAATATTTGTTCAAACTGTCCCATTCCTGGTCAATTCCCTTATTGATTCCTGATCAGTTTTCTGTGGTCACAGGTTTTTAGCGCCAACTCAACTGTTTTATTATCGAGTTATAGTAGTTTGAGTCCCTTCATGAAATGAAGCCACGCATTGATAATGGGAACTGATAAGCTTGGTGGCATACGATTCAAATAGATAAACAATTTGGAACTGGTTCTCTACTGGATCTGGTTCTCAATTCCCATCGCTATTCAAGTTCAGTTAGACATTTGATGCACAAATCCCTTCAAGTATCATGTATGTCAATAATATTAGTGAGTGAAAGAGTTCTTTTGGAGTTCTCAGTCCATCTGAAGCTCAGGAGGAAGACTGCGCCTGGGTAAACCATCACATTACGTGTACTCATGGTTCAACATTGACCTTAGGCAAACACACCAGCTCCATTCATAACAGAACAATTGTACAGCACACACACACCATGAGCTGCATGTGGTGGAAGCATGCAGCGTACCCTGACGAGTTAATAATTCACACTCTTACAGAGCACTTCACTCGCTGCTTCAAAGGGATTTCAACACTCAAATCTATTTTACAATCCACGGCACTGCATGTATCTGGGTCTCCATTTACATATGTGAATAATGAACAGGCTACCCTGTCTAATTAAATCCTCTGAGAATCCTCTGAGTGTTACGCTGTTCTTGTTATCAAAGAAAATCCTCAGCCCAAAAAAAACCCCAAGGCTTTGCTGATTCAGATAATGGACACGGAAAGACAGGAGCTTCATTCTGTCCAGCTTGGGGCTTAGAGTTGTAATGTTCACCGTAAGCAATATGCAGTGAGATGTGAGGAAGTTCAAATGTGACTACCAGTAACTGGAGCGGGCAGCCGGTCAAGTCTGCGTCTCCAGGCACAACAGCACTCCTTATACGGGGCTACCAAGTAGCAATAAAAAGACAGGAAACCATCATATATTCATGGTGCTGCCGTAACTTTCGGGGATTTCTTTATTCAGCCTGAAACTCAACATTAATATGCAAAAAAACAAAATCACCCCTCTGAGAGTTGTCTTTTTACTTTTATCTCAATGTTTGTATGTACAAATGTGCATAATCAAGCTCCACTACAGCACAGAACAAATGTACCACAGTGCATGGAACTACCAACTTCATTTAATGATGCATTAAAATAATTCCCCCCACTACACTGACAATCAGATATAATGTCCTCAGATGAGGCTATATTTAATGCCCGCTATCTTGAGGTGTCCCACTGTGTGGTGGTGGTATCTAGTAGGAGGGGCACCTCATATCAGGTTCCGTGGCCGTCATTCATCCCTCTGCTCAGGGTTTGCACCACCAGCATATTGTCCCTAATCTCAGTGCATCTGTTGCCTCACAAAGCCCCATTAAACAGCCAGACCACTCTGATAAGGTTACTGACTTAATGCTCAGTGACATAATTAAATTGAGTATTTAATCTGGCCATGGGAGTGGAGGAGCCCTCAACCCCTGCCGGGCAAGCCCAGCGTTCACATGTTGAACCTCGGCTGCCATTGCAGATAACTTGGACTTTGATCTCCTTTGGGGTGATTGTGCTGTCAAATGGGAAAGATAAAAACTGGTTAAGGAGAATGTTCACTGGTTACAGAGAATGTTCAGCTGACTTCACCCGTTTTCTGGACAATATTAATCAAATCAGAAAATGGCATGAATTGAGATTCAGTGATACTAAAGGTGGAAAGGCTGGGTTATTCTTAAAAAGTGAAACAAATTTATATTCTATTATATATTATATTTATAGCTGTTAGAAAGGTCCTCAGTCGATGGCGGGGCAAAAAGCTCATGTGTGTTCCATCCAAATGTTTCACAAATTTTAACCCGATTTTGAGTAATTCCACGAAAGAAAACACTACGGTTATTCCACTAATTAGCTTTGGTTGACTCTTGGAACTGTGGTGCTCTCCAGCAAACCAGCCTGCATTTCCACAAGTTTCGAGCAGAACCATTGTAATCGGAAGAGTCATCAACAGAGGGTGCTGCACAATACGGAACAACCTGTACAATATCAAATACCCACTTTCGTCCCAAAGGAAAACCTGCCAACTTCCCAACTTCAAATTCACTTTTTGGATTGTGAACCTATTTATTTTTGATTGAAACACTCAAGGGTGCACGAAGCAGACCAAAGCCAGTTCTCTGTTGGTGGGAAAGGCCTAACTCTCACCTTAACACATCAAGACAATCCATGGCAATCCAATCCAAGCAGTTCTGCTTGTCGGATACGGGTCCAATAGCTTGGAAAACCCCCTGCCCCCATACCTTTCTGACATCAGAATTGGGGGAAAACAACATTCCAACATTCACAGCCCTTCAGCCCCTATTTTTTTCGATTCTTTACATAACTATTTGTCATTTTTCACATTCTAGTGCAACAGTTTAAGTGCCCAGGAGAAACCATATTCAAACAATATCACATCTCGGCTGTCTATGTAAAGGCTGGCTCTTCACCTCACCTTACAGTACTATTCTCTACACCACATCTGACTTGGCGCCTTGCGGTGACAGCTCTGACCTGACAATGTTCACAGATACTTTGACAAAAGCCAAGATGATGAGCAAGCGCCATCACCAGCCAGTTGCAGTTTATCAAACCCTCGGCCCATCCTTGACGTCCCCTCACCTGTTCATTACCAGAATGACAGCATAAATGTCACAGCAGGTGCTAAGCAAGACAAATCAGAGTGTTCCCTTATGGTCTCAGACAGCGTTCGTCCTTGTAGCTTCACTTTGGCTGGTGGCGCTGGTTGAGTAACGTTTGCATTAAGGGAATTTGTTTGGTTGGTTAACAGGGTAGTGACGAAAGGCTTCGACACCACATGCTCCCTGCAGTCCCTCCAGCTGCCAGACACGGAAAACAAGAGAAGTCGACACCCAACCCCCTTCACCTTTTGACCTTTGGCACCTTGACTGTGAAAGGATTTGTGAGGTGAATCCTGTTTGATGGAGAAGCACTTTATCACCCCTGCTGTCACAATCTGTAAAGCATCGGTAAAGATGCTACTTATTAGTGACGTGAAATAAACTCCATATAAGAAATCTGTTTAGAAGAATATTGAGAAATCAGCTAATTAAAGTGCAGCTTTTGAACTCTTCGCCACTAATACAACACAACAGAATTCACCTTTACTTCATCATTTTCCTTGGAAAACCAGACATTTTTTTGTAGACTGGAATGACTGAAACAAATAGTCCTCTTCATTTATCTGGCACCCTTTTAAAATTCTATTTCTTTCCACCTCAGGTCACTGTGGGTCAAGCCGTTAAAAGGTCAAATGCGCTCACCATAATGACGGCATTTACACACTGGGTCAAAGATCATTTTACAAGTCCAGACAGCACTGGGTCCTGGTGTCTGACTTTATCCAGGTACAAGTACAAGAAGGTGCTGGCTACTAGTTCGGCTAATGAACATTCCCTTCGGTGGCAATGAAAACATGTGCTCCACTTAAATCTCTGAGACTCCACTTAAACATCATCTCTGACTGCGTACACTCATAGCCACACATGAACCACAGTTTTGACTTGAGGAAGCAATGGGAACCTTTACTTGTCACACATGACCAATTTTCAGTAGCTACAGCCTCTCTTTATTTTTGAAAAGCTGCAATTTAAAAACCATACATTGCATTAATGGTGTGTTTTATCAAAAAAAACAATAAATGTGAAAACCAGAAAAATTGGTTTTCATTTTAAAGTGCAGACAATCATGTGAGCGTGCACAGGAACAAGCAGGCACAATGTCTGGGCACATCCTAGATTTCCCAATGCTACCGACAATCCAAAATAAATGAGCAATCATCATCATCATCATCATCATCATTGGGAGGGGATATTCTATCTCATTTCCTGGCTTATACTAAGCCTTCAATTCTGTTATGAGGCAATAGGAGCAGATGGTCGTGCTTTAAGAAGGCACTAAACTGTGAAAGGAGACCATCACCCATGGGACACAAAAACACGGAGGTCATACACTCTCACTGGCAGCCGCCCTGATGGACTGTCAGCCATGACACTTGTAACCAAGTGTATATTGATAAACACAAAGAAATACCGCTATGATACTGTGTTAAGAAAATAACGTGAAGACCAGCATCTGACCTCTGACCTTAAAGAGTGTCATTGTTAGCCACAGCACTAATCTCTCCTGGTGATTTCTGGTTGCTTATAGTAACACTGTCTTTACATGCAGTTACATTTATAAGAAGGTGGTGCGTTTGATGGTAAAATTGTTACATATCCCCTCCAGATGTATTAAGACATATATACAAATAGTCTTGGAACAGTAATGTGTGTCTGATATGTTTCTTCCCACAAAGAAGTATAATTTCCACATTAAAAAATAATCCTTCTACCTCATTAAAATCCCAGAATCTATGAATATGCTAAGTGTGTTCATTTCTATAGTTTTCCTGCTAGACAAAAGATGTCTCCTGCTTCACTGTAAAGTCCATTCTCCGTGGATGGAAACAAGAAAAACATATTTTTGAGAGGATGGTAAGCAATGCTTTACTGGAAGAATAATCATCCTTGATTGGAATACAGCACTAAATGCACATAAATCTTGCTAAATAAAATATTTCCTAAGATGTGATGAAGTTATGTGACACATTTCTTTGGTCTTCAATACATAGCACTGTTTGTGTCACGAACAGAATATCAACAATGACCAATTATGTATTTTATTATTATGTGTGGACAAACAAATACTCAACGAAATTAAAAAAAAAAAAGACTTTTTTTTTATGAGTTATTAAGCTTGTCTGGCAAATTCGGCACACACAAAACAGAAATAAGGACATATTTGGATTAAAAACTACTTTTTTAGAACTTGCTGACCTGTTACAATCCTCACTCACATGGTAAATGGTGGCACACAATTAGCAACAAACGCTGGTAAAATATGCAAGTGGCGTTAGATGTTAAGAGTCTGCCTCACTCACCAGCCAAAGAAAACAATGGTAATCTAATCAGTGGCTGATTAAATTTAATTTAATTTGCACCCTGGTAATGGGTGTTATAGTGACTAAATGTGACTACTTTTAAAATCCAGCTGTTTTTGGTTAGAGAAAAACATGTAAGAAGTAAATATCTATCAGACTGATGGCCCTGAGGTAACATTAAAGTCCCCCTCCCGTCAGAAATCAGTGTTTCTCCTTGTTCCTACAGTGTGCTGTTTGAATGCTGTCTGTGCAGAGTTTGACTCTAGAAGGATGTTTTACACATTCATCTGCTGAAAGTAGAAAGTTTCTCTGTGCTCATTGAACATCAGATTTTAAGGGGCGGGGCCTACCAGCATGATTTGTGACATCACAAATAGTTAGGAAGTCAGTCCTGGTCCAGTATCAACTTGTACAGTGTGATGTAGAAACTTGAAGCCACCAGTGCACATCCACTGAGAATGGACTTTACAGTGAAGGAGGAGACATCTTGTGTCCAGCAGGGAAACTTTAGAAATCAACAACATTTGCATATTCAGAGATTCTGGAAGTTTTAATGAGGTAGAAGGAGGAGATTGATTTTTAAAGGATTTTATTTCAGAAATAAATGTTTTTGTGTGGAAAAAACCTACCAGACACACACTATTGTTCCAGTAGAGCTGTCTGGAGGGGGTCTTTAAGCTTGCTGCTTCCTCATTGTGTTGTTGAATTTTGACACTTTGTCAGCCCTCGTCAGTACTGGACATTCAGCTTTTATCACTTTGCATTAAGTTACAGCTAAATGCTGGTGACACCTTATTCTAAATACTGAACATTAGCGCTAGTGCCTTGGTGGAGACGACGCCGACGCCTAAAGGATGGGGATTGGATAAGTTAGCTAACTCCTGTGAAGCACTGTTTACCAGTTATTGCGCTTTAATGGGCTAACTTGGCGTTAGCTAGTGTGGCTAATAAAAGTTAATAAGCAAAAGCCTGAATGAAAACAAAGTGAGTAAGGGTTAAAGTATTCAGAAAATATGTTTAAAGTAAGAAGCTGTTCAAATGACGTTAGGACCTAGTTGATATTGCCATTCTCAAAACAGAAGCTCGGTCATAAAGGGGGGAAAAAAAGTGGGGAAATCATACGCAGTTCAAATTTTAAGTGAGATAAATATGAGCAAGAGTGTATGCGCCGAGTAGAGGCGGACTACACAGCCCACAGTGCCACTCACCTGGCCCCAGTGTACAACTCCTCAGTCACTGGCTCCAAACGCTGGTCTTCTCCTCGTTACTGCGAACTTTTCACCGCTTTCACTGAGTGTATCCAATTTGTCGGCAACCGCAGACACATTAGCCGAGACTGATAACGTTAATTCTCGAGGTTACGAGATCACAAATTCCACTGTCGTTCAGTCCAGACTTGCTAAATTTCCTCCCGGGCATCCAACTTTCACTAGTTCACACAGCTACCTAACGCCTTGGCGGGGAAAATGAGCGCAGTTATTCCATGCAGTAAAAAGTAATGCTTGGTTTTGTTTGTGAGCTCTGCTGGGTTTCACTCAGCAGGTTTCCTCTCCCACATGTAGCCGGTAAGTAGTGGTGGGAACGGTTCGGTGCTCTCCACAGGCGTAAAAAGGGGTTTGGCAAAGGGGGATATATCATGCTGCCTTCATGTGCCCCTCGTATTTTCTACAACCAATGTTGATAGTAGAGTAGGTACTCTTTTAGAAAAATAAGTCTCATTTGTGGTACTAAAATGAATAGACCATTGAATTAATCTTATTTTGAAACAGTGGTGCATAGATAGATAAATAAGGATAAAATAAATACAATACAAATACAACATGAGAGACTATACTCAGGTATAAAGGGTTACTGACTGTTATGGTTGGTAAACATGAGCATTTACGGAACATAATGTCATGTCATATTTAGGTTTTCACTGTGGTGTTGTTTATGTGTGCTGCAGCGTCCAATATTTCCTCCAGTGTGTGAAGGCAGCATTAGCTGCTGGAGAAATGACTGGTGCATGACAGACCCCTTCTGGCCAACTGGAGACATGCAGCCCATCCAGCTGTCATGGCTTGGTCCACAAAGTTTGTCACTTCACAGACCTCCATTTAAATGAACATGCTTAACAGCAATAACTTTATTTATTAAGAGAAACAACATTGATGACTGGTTTGGATGCTGAAAGCTATGATATAGATCAATGGATTTAAGTGTATTTGACATTATCTCTCTCAAGGATCCCTGGTGATGCACGCCCCCACTATAAAGACAACTTTTAAAATCAGGTTTCCCTGGCTCCTCCTAGTGCTCCTAATGACATTTGTAATACAGTAAACATTTCATCAACAGTCATTTCCTTGCTATATTCAAACAAGCACCAGTCTTCAGCTATATTGAAGCATGAAACAAGCATTCATTAAGCTGGTATGACTGAGGCTATAAATATTTCCTGTGCTCGATGATATTCAGAGTCCACTCCTCATCTGCCCCTCAGCTTACAGGGGACATGTTACGCTCTGAGACATCACACGCATATCAATGGGGACCACACAGAGATCACAAAACCCACTGCACACATTTACGAAGGGTCTCTCTCTCTCTCTCCCTCTTGTGTAACCAAGCCTTTTATCTCCCCTCTGTTAATTCTCCGGTAATAAGGACTGAAGCTAGATAAGCTACACTCACTTCAGAGACCACTCAGCTGCAACCCCAATCCACTCCTTAAAAACCCACCCCCCTAACAAGACAACAGTGGCATCTAATTTGCTGTTTGACAACTGTTTTGTCAGTTTGTTGAAAGAAATTATGAAATGTTAATCAATTTCACCAAAATGACACTATCTATTTGGTGGAAAAAATCTTCTTCTCAATTTGTTGTGGGGAAACAAACATATTGTAGTCCTTTTTTCCAAGACAAGAGCACCCAACTGAAATCTATAGTCCAGGAGAATCATGCCAGTTTTTTTCTTATGAAGTCTTCAGTGAGGTGCTGCTCCACCCGAGCCTCCAGAAAAGCTTCAGTGCTCCCTGGCATCGATTCTCTTCTTCGTCTGTGGAGCCCTGCTGGAGGGTGGAACAGCATTCTTCCAAAAGACAAGCCCTCTCTCAAGGATGGTGCCAGAGAGTGCTGTCTGACACACAGGTCCAAAAAGGTGTTTAGCTGGGTTGAGATCTGGTGGTACATGAGTCACATCATTTTCATCTTCATCAAACCATTCAGTTAGACCTTGTGCCTCGTGATTTTGACCAAACATCTTGCAAGTACATGACAGTTTTTATTAGGGCTGTGTATTGGCAGGAATCTGGCAATACGATACATATCACGATACAGGGGTTGCATCCAATATATTTGTGTGGATGTGTGTGCACGTTTCTCAGCACAGTCCTGTATTCAGAGAAGGGTGACACAGACGTGAGTTTGAAAAGTGGAAAAGCGGAGTGTGAATGAGCATGCCTGTCTTTTAGGAGCAACACACTGTATTCATGTCCCGTGAAAAACACTGAGCCATTCATCCCCTTCAGTTCACACACACATACACACACACAACTCTAGGTCTCGTCACCCTGAAAACCAATGCGGAGAGAGGAGCTTGGCGGGCTGGGCTGGGTTGGGGGATGGAGGCTTGGAGGCTGACTGGTTGGAAGCGATGGATGGCTGGGGGAGGTGTGGGTAGGAGTGGATCAGAGGGCAACTCCTCCAACACCCCAACAATAGTTTGGGAAAAAAGAGGCAACGTTTCTGAGAACATGGCCCAGAAATCCTCTAATAATGGGTTTTGAGATGTCTTGCTAACTATCAGAGGTTCATCTTATTTGTGTGCTTGTTAACATGTATCTCCAAAAGTGTAAATTAAGTTTGGTGGACCATCTGGTGACCTTGAGCAGACAGACAGAGCTCAGACAGTTAAAGACTGAACATGAGCTTCTTCACCAAGAAAGCTCAGCAGAGGATGTGTTTCCTGTAGGAAGCTGAGGAAGTTCAACCTGCCAAAGTCACTGAGGATACCGTCACTCAGTCTGTCCTCTACCTCCTCCAACCTCCATCACCATCTGGTACGCTGCTGCCACAGCCGAGGACAAGAAGGGCTGCAGCGTCTGAAGTGTCAAGCCAGGTTCCATAGCTCCACAGTGCCACTGTGTTGCTATTGTAAAACCCATAATATATTATCATAAGGCAAATTTCATCAAATCTTCACCAGATTAGATTAGCACAAAATTAAAAGGATACTAATTCGTCTGTTGATATCCCATATTGTTTTCCTTACTGGTTGCATGTCCCATTTGACCTACAACAACTCAATAAAGCAAAATGGTCATAAGTCATGAGTCTGCTTATGAACAATGTTTGATATAATATTCACAGGCCTGTTCCAAGATGGTCTGACTGGCTCCCTGTCCTAAGAGCAAATCAAACCGATTGAGGCTTTGTCTCATCAAGCTGCTCAATGTAAATCTTATATATACCATCACTTTATCACTGAACACCAGAATGGGGAAGTAAATCATTACTAGCAATAAATTACAGTAATAACATCATTACTAACAACAATCCAATTACATCCTTGGATTCATCTTTGTAATCGTGGAGGAAACTAGTTTGGAAGATGGAAACATTCAGCAGCTGGAAATGTTCCAATACTTTGATCTGAACAAACAACAAACTGGATTTTAATCGTTGTAAGTTTGAATTTTGGGGAGAAAGGATACAGTTACCAATTTTGTGGGGAGTAGCAGAAAAGTAATATAACTAGTAGTGTAACTAATACTGTGGGCAGGGAGTAATAAGTAAAGTAATTATATTACTTTTGAATAGAGTAATGAGTAACAAATAACCTTTTTTGAGTATCTAGCCCAACACTGCTCAACACCAAGGTTATTACAGTGAAATAAAACTAAACAAAAAAACTAAAACTGTGTGAAAAAAACATTTTAGTTAAATAGAAAATAAAAACTAAACTTCCGGAAACGATACTGGATTCAGATAAAAACCCAAACTAACATTGAGACAAATAAAAAGAAAACTAAAACTAAACATTTTTAAACAATAAACTGAAACTAAACTGAATTGAAAACAAAAATGAAAACCAAAATTAATGAAAAGCACAAAATGACTTTGCTAAGCACTTTAATCATTGCAGTTTCTCTTTAAGCTGCCATGTTGTCAGTTTCAATTGCATTGTCAAGTGTCTTTTTCATGTTTTAAGATGTTTCATTTCGGTAGCAATGGATTGAAGACAAATCTCCTCTCTGGGACAATAAAGTTGACTCTACAAGTCTTCCAGTGTTCCAGATAGAAGAGATTAATTTATTCAGCAGAGTTGGCCAGATAAATCAGTAAACTGCTTTTTAAATAGACCTTTCCACAGCATTACATTTGAAATCACAGGTGTAACTAACAGTCACAATGACAATAGTGGCTGCTATTAGACAAACAAATGTTTTGATCTATATCCAGATCCAGATGAACTCCAACTTTTTCCTACTATTATAATAATAAATATACAGGATTATGCTCCGGCAGACTTGTGTAGCCTTTCTATAAACACAGGAGTTAATTGTGTTGTGAATGTATTTCCCCACTGATTGCTTGATTCAGAAGTCTTGATGACATTATTGGATATAACAATGATCATATCCAATAATCAATGACACGTCAGAAAAAATAACCAAGATCAAAACACTTCGTTGACAAAACAATCCCACAATTCATCAATAGATGGAATAAGAGCTGCCATTGTCTAATGGCATTAATAAAGCTCAACTTATTTGCCAACATGACCACCACAAATGTTCTCAAACAAATACAATATACGCAAAATCTGTGTTTAGATCATTAGTGAGGTAGCCTACTAGGCTCATTAAAGGATAAGTTAAGGATAAGCCGAGCGGAACCTGTTTCATTGTTCATATAGACAATATTGACTATTGACTGAACAGATATCAACCTCTGGTGGTTGTGCTCTGACAATACCTGTATTGTCCAGTAGATGGCGAACCCGTACTATTTACATTTCCCCAGGCTGGCAAAGTCATGGCCCGCCCTACTCTGCATCTGATTGCCTCTTACTCGTTGCCCTTATTGGTTTGATTGGTTAGGGACCAGGTTAGGTTACCAATCAGAGGCAGAGTAGGGCGGGCCATGACTTCACCTCCCGTCAGTGCCATCCGTTCTCATATTATAGGAACATAAATGATAGCACCTGTTCCAGTTTGGCCCCCGCAGTGTTCACCTTTTCTTGAACCCAACTGATAGTTCAAAACCAACTAACGCTACAGGAAATGCGACACAGTTCGATGTCACCGTGCATACAGAGAGTGACAGTGCATGAGGAACTAACGCGAGTCTTATCATAACAATAGGCCTACTAATATAACTGAAATCAAATTATTAAGCATGGAAAACAAATAACTACCGAGCGAGCCGCCGTTAAAAATCAAAAAGAAGAATTACAATAACGTTAATGTATATTTTTCTTCCTGCGTACACGCGCGAGTCGACGTCGTACGTGCGCGCTTCCGTGAAGCAGTGACAAAGATGGCGGCCACCGCCGGATCAGGTAAGCCGACTTCGCCGACAGTTCAGACAGTATTTTTTTCGTTGATTTTGCTAATGAGATAAAATTCCCAACATGTCATATTAGCTGCATGATAGTAATACAATTCCCAGGAGCCCAGTTGCAGTGGACGTGTGACTCTAACTGGACTCTGTGTGACGGAAAATGCTGTCATTAACGCTGCTAGCTAACGTTAGCTCATTGGCTAGCTAGGCTGGCCCGCAGTGTTTGAGCAACACTCGGCCATCTGCAGCTACACTGGTGTACCATTATGAAGCCTGCCGCTCACAGAATAGGCTCCATTAGGATTAGGTCCACAGCACAGCTCACATCTGTGCGGGGGATTGATGGGTTAGTCTGTTCGGTATCAGATTAAAAGGTAGATACATTGTTTGATTAGAGCATTCCGGAAGAAATGATCAACTGAACTCCAGCTATGTTACTGACGCGGTGTGTGACAACGTGAAAACACTGTCTGCATATATATATACTGCTTATTTAATGGTCAAACGTCCTTAACGGCATGTTCAGTTAATAGTTGACTACAACCATGTAACTGCCTATAATAGGGAACTCCTTAAAAAGAGCTGCAACGTAATAGTTCCTCACCCTTGGCTAAAGCACTGTCAGTATGGATTGTTACAGATGTGTCTTTCTCAGGATAACCCTGTTGGCATAAATGAAGCCTTTTTATATATTGATGGACTCACAACAATTTGATAAAACCATATGATTAAACAAACATATTGTCATTATTTAACAGGTGTTACAATTGTGATATGATTCACAATTAGTAGGAATTATAATTTTTGCATCACAATTTACATTTTCATTGAAAAGACCAAAAGAAATCGTGATGTGACATTTGTTGTAGAAGAGAGAACAAGATTAGTAGACCTGGGCATCTCTGCAGCACTACAGTACTACATTATAATGCTGATTGACTTCATCCAAAATACTGCAGCTTCTGCAATGTGGATACTGTTTTGATGAATTGTGCAGCCTTACTATAATCCCAATTTAGTAGTTGTGACTATTTCACCTGCGTGGTCAGTGCAGACTTCTTCAGGGTGCCACAGCATGTGTGTTTGACCATCAAGGTGTTACAGCTATTCATAGGTTACCTCAAAGTGGTCTGTATATTTACAGTCAACTTTTCCAACTATGTTTCCAGAGACATGCTGGCATCTCAGACTCAGATGGTTAGTTTAACCCATGCTGTGAACTCTGTGAAAAGAAAAGTTCAGATCCATGGGTTCGGTGACAGCATGATCATCATCTGCATTTAAATAACTTGAGCCTTGTTTCAAAACGTCTAAAAGTTCCTTTTATCTTCCAGGCTTTTGCAGCTGCATTCATTGTTTACAGCTTTTTGCCAGCACTAAACACAGTTATTATTGTCAAGAAATAATTTCCGTGCAAGAACAGAAATACTGGAAATCAACCATACGTCCTGTATGGTTGATTTCCAGTATTTCTGAGGACCTTCCTTAGGTTACGCTTGAGGATCTAATTAGTCACATAAGGTGTGGCAGGATAGGAAGAGTCATAAGCTAGGTTTCAACAATGCACATTACTCATACATCACATCTAGACTCTACACGGAATAATAATAATATCAACAATTTAATTAAACTAATAAAGCTGAGCCATTTTAGTATGGGTAGGAGGTTGATAGATGTTATGTTTGAGCAGTAATCAATGACAGATATTACTAATTTAAAAATCTATTTTTAAATAGTAAGTTATACTGCAGACATACAGGTTTTTATTTGTTTTTTTAAACATACACTTTCCTTCAGCTTAACCTAGGCACTCACCTAAGTCTGTTCAGGGAAATGAGAGCGTGTGCTCTGATTGAATGTTCAATGTGCATGTGATCAGACAGAAGTCATTTAATCATCCCCTTTTCTGTGTGTGCATGAAGCCGTCGTGGTTCCCCGCAGCTTTCGGCTGCTGGAGGAGCTGGAAGAAGGCCAAAAGGGAGGCGGAGATGGTACAGTGAGCTGGGGCCTCGCAGATGACGATGACATGACGCTAACTCACTGGAATGGCATGATCATCGGCCCCGCCAAGGTGAGCTGCTAGTTCTGCTCTGACTCATTGATTGATTAAAAATACCAGAATATGGATTTGTGCAGCAGTTAGGTGAGGAGCTGCAGGCGATGGGCACCTTTTGCAGTTTGGGTGAACCTCCCGCAAGTCATCGATGTAAACAGCACCTTTTATTGTGCTGTTGCTCTCAGTACAGCAGGATGAGTTTATGTAGATTCTGTTGCAGTGCTCTAGAAGCTCTGAGGTGGAAGAGGCAGGTTTTCCTAAGAGCCGTCATTGTGGGTGGTTGTGCTTCCTTTGGTGGAACTTGCATGGTTCAGCATATCCTCTAGAGAGTTGAGATGATGCACTACTTCTTTGTGTGGTTTAGAAGTAAAGAGAAGTGCCTGCATGCATCAGCTGGCTTGTATTTTTGCAACATTTAAAGTGGCAGCCTTCTTCCTTTACCACTGCAGTACAGACACAGATAAAGATGTGGGTAGACTGGCTGCAATGGTAGGGTGTGAGTTCCCAAGGTGACTAGAGCGTGGCTGTTTCTAAGGAGCAGCATGTCGTTTTTAGTGTGCTCAGCCTTCTCTGTGCAGCTGCATTGAAACCCTAGTTCAAATCATCCTTCCTGTTCACACAGGTGCTGCAGTTGTCAGTGGGCCTGCCACAATAATTGTGGTATCAACCAATCATACAGTATATACGCTGTGTTAATATCAGTCAAGAATATTTTAATATTTTTTTCACATTCCAATTCCAGTGTCTGAATTCTTTACATTTAAAAGTTCATTCATCTCTGAAAGGGTGTGCTTGCACTTTAACAATTCTCCTTATATTAGTTATTATTTCAGGGACAATATGTGATTCAACAAAAGTAGTTATTGTGACAGGCCTTGTGACAATTGTCAGCACTACCGGTAACTAACTGACTGTTGTGAACAGACACATAACCTACAAACTGAGCTGAGGTGCTGTGATCAGAGCTGAGATTGATTTGAATTTCTTTTGTTTATTTGGTAGGGACAAAGCATATTAATAAACATCAATATAAAGATATAAACCAGAGTCAGAGTTAGCAAGAATGCTAATTTACATCTGTAAGTCCCAGCTGACAGAAATAGAAAGATTCAAATGACAATATACAGATGTACATATAGAATATACATGTAGAAAGAGACAGAATACGTTATGTGGAGTTAAACTCAGTGTGGTTATGTCTTTGTATCTCTTGCCCTTACACACTCCCTCCACTAACAGTTGGTCATTACTAAGACGTCCTCGCTTTCTGAACCGTTGTCCTTCTGTGTTCCAAACACTTAGATTATCAGCAGTTAAACTTTGCTCTGTTGTAATCAAACTGTGGATGGTGATTTTCTGTAATGTGGTTAAAAGCTTCAGAACAAGCAGGTAAGGAGACCTTGACTGCAACTTAACTGCTGTTCCAAGGTCAAGAATGCACTGTCAAACTCAATTAACAATTGTGGGTCATCGATTGACACCACACACTAAGACTGCCCGATAAGGTAAAACACAATCACATTGCATTTATTTAAGCAGATATTAGATTGCCATATGATTTAACATATTAGTGGGAGTGGTACTTTTTGCATCACAATTTTCTTTTTTATTCTCCAAAAAAGATGATGTGACGTTTGTTGTCTGTACCAAACCAACATGTTTTCTTACATCTGGAGAACAGGATTTGTAGGCATCTCATCTCTGCAGAACTACATTACTTTATTATAATGCTAATTCTAATAATTGTCAAACACGTTACCTTTATCAAAAATGGCAGCTTCTCCCATTTGCATATTGCACTTGGCCATACTGTGATTTAGGTTAACCGTGCAGCCCTACTACACAACATTACATTTGACTCTCACTCTATAAGCTAAGCCATCATCCTTTCTTTAACTGCAGACTGTCTATGAAGGCCGGATATACAGTCTGAAAATAGAATGTGGACTCAGATACCCCGAGCATCCCCCTCTTGTCCGCTTTGTGAACAAGATCAACCTGAGCGGTGTACACAATTCAAATGGTGTGGTGAGTATTCAGATTTCACATTTTCCTGTTTCATATTCATTTCAAGTGTTTATTGGTATGTTGTGGACTGAATTAGACCAATGTGTATGCATCATTTACCAGAAACTACTCTGCTCCCAGTAGCAGCTGCTGCTGCCAGTTTAATATAAGACTTCACTAATGCTTCTCAGTGGTAGCTCTTAGTAGTAAGTTGGTAGAGAGTTATTGACCTCCCTGCTCACGTTAGAGACACTGTGATGTAGTAACTGTTCTACTCAACAGGTTGCATGTTGGCACAGAGTTTAATATGAGGAAACGACTGCTTCACTAGTAGCTTGCTTCAGCTTCATAGTTCATGTAGCCTAGAATGTGTTGTTTTGTATATAAAAATGAAGAATTAGTAAACCCTTTGCTGTACAGAATGTCTGTTTATGTAACGCTAACAGATCCTGCACTTTGTACATTTAAACAATTTATACAGACTAATCCACTGAATGAAATACCAAACAAATCAAAGTACTTTAATTGAACTGCTGTGGTTGTGCTCTGGATCAAACAAGCCATAACGTGCTTACATTTAGATTTGGTCTCAAATTTAGATTTTGAAAGCTATTATTAAGTGATTGGATTAAGGAAGTTCAGTTGGGCTTTTAAATGTGATTTGGGGAAACATTTGTATTGATCATACTGTAACAACTACAAAACAAAACGGACATGGAACCAATACTGATTTTCATTTATATCCTACGTTCTTTTTGCCAGTGTGGATGTAAAATAGGTCTTAAATGGTGAAACCTGGTGAAACCTGCTGAAACCCTGCAGTAAAGAGAAAGCTCTTAGTGCTGGGTATCCCACAGTGTTTGAATAAGATTCAGGGGCCATATTTACAAAGTATCTCATCTGACCACTCGGGCTCCTCCTGAATGGTTGCAAGGGTTCCTAGCTTATAACTTTTTCACAAAGCAGCAACTTTTAGAAAGGAAGTAAAGGAGCTGAGAGAATGGGTGGAGTTGACCCTGTTACTATTTAAAGACCATGAATGATTTTAGTCCCTGTGTCTGTAGCTCTGGGTGACTGTTAAATAAAATATTCATCCATGCACAGTTAGTGCCACAAACCTTCATATATCAAACAAAAGTAGTTTTTTTCCAATTCACCAAACATTTAATGTATACTTTATGAACAAATGGGGTGTGAAGGAGCACTTTTTGGTTTGATGGAGTAGTACAGAGTTTAACTGTTGGGGAGTTGTTTGGATCCTTATTAACCCCCAGCACCAGGAGTATGCCTTTTTCTTTGATTTATATAATACCCTGTTCCCCATCCATTCAGTCAGCCATTGTTTGTAATCTGATGCCTCAGTCTTGAGCCAGTTTTTTTCTTTAATCTTGACAAAGTACTGGTCTCTTCCATGCACAGAATATGCTTCATATTTTTCCAAAACACTGATCAACCAGATGCATTACCTGCAGCAGCTGACTGATAGTAAGCCGGTCTCAGTGACTGAAGAATGCGCTGGTCCTCCTCATTTTCTGTTTTTATTCTCAAAACAGAAACAGAAAATGGCTTATTTGCTGATTTTTGTTTTCCCATTTAAAGTGAAAATCGTTGGTCGTAAAGTACCTTGACCTGTAACGTTAGCTAGCTCAAAAATGCACCCTGTAGTTCGGTAGAAAGAATATATTTCCTACATGAAACTGCTCACAACAAGGTCAATGGCCCAATTCTTGTGTTTTGACTGCTTTAGCCTCAAAACTGCATTCCACATATTGAACCTTATTGCCATGCTGCACAATAGGTTTCTCATTGAGGCCATATGAAAAGTTCTCTCTCCTCCTCTCCTCTCAGGTGGACATAAAGGCGGTGACGGCGCTGTCCAGGTGGAAAAACTCCTACAACATCCGGATGGTGCTGCAGGAGCTCAGACAGCACATGATGATGAAAGAGAACAACAGGCTCTCCCAGCCGCCCGAAGGCCAGGTGTACAGCAACTGAGGCCCCTGCTGCTGTCCCTCCCTGTCATCTACACACACACACACACACACACACACACACACACACACACACACACACACACACACACACACACACACACACATACAGCATACTCAACACTTAACACTGACTCAACCACTTAAAAACCACACAACCATCATGTAATCCAAGACTCTCGACTCCCACTTCCTTCCTCGGGAGCCTCCCATTGGACAGAGGGAGGGATGCGCAGGTGACCTCCTCACCCAGTGCCCAGTCATCCATTTAAGTTGATGGTGCAGACCAAACAAGAATACTGTACATCTTACTAATGTTATTTTTTATTATCTTTGTGTAAAATAACAAATGACCTGATTGAGTGTACCAATTATGTGTGTGTGCGCTGGAATGTTCCCAAGAGTTGGCAGTCCCTGTTAACGTGGTGATGGATTGGAATCAACTCACCACTCAACAAATATACTTCTGTAACCCCGACTGAAAATGTTGGGATCATCGAGTTGTTTTTTTAGGCAGACATGAGAATCTTGCAGTACTCTGAAACATTCCCCTCACAGAGAATAAAAAAAGTACCTTAAATAACGCTTGGCTTGGTTTCCCGGACCACATTAGATTACTTCCACAATCCCGACGATGTGAATTTGACGGGCCTTCCTTATAAACGAGTGCATGTCCGGTACACGGGAATAAACTGCTACTAGACATTCAGCGATGTATGTATCAACAGGGCACTACTGGCTCATCACTCATGTTCTCAGACTTGTCTTCTGTGTGCCATATGGTTCATAGCGCTTTGTGATAGTGATTGATTATTAGCAGCCAGTGGGAGGGGGTGGGGGGTGGGGAGAGAGGGACGGGGGTCCTTGTGCTTTCTCTCTTCAGAGAACATAGTTTGTGTGCTTAGCACCTTTCAGGATCACCACTGTACTGTGGCCTGTGCAGAGCAGGAGGAGCTGTGATTTTTTGTTCGTATGCTGTTTTTGGGTCCATGTTTTGGTTTCTTTAGTGTCTGGGCTGACCTGTGTATACTCCATGGAGTCGTCTCTTCTCTCATGCAGTGAACGCCCACTGAACGCAATGTACGGCTTTGGATGTTTATTTTATAACGGGTTGAATCTAATCAGGGTGATGGTGACCTGTTGCATGGTTTTATTTGAATTAAACGTTATTACTTTTGCACGCCTTTGTGTCATGATTTGTCATGTGGTCTAGCAATACAACTAACTCCTGAAAACTGCTGACTTTTTACAGTAGACTTGTCACTGAGTCATTTATAACTTACAAACACCAACATTTTAATACCTTGTATTCAGCAAAATATTGCTACAAAAACTTTGTCAGTGGTTAGATTTAAGATGTTCTGAATAGGTGTTCCAATACAAACGCACTGACTTAGTCTTGTTGACGTTCCAGTATATGCACCATTGCCTCTTCATGATTGTTGTGTTGTTAGAATTGACCAAACTGACAAAAACAATTTTTTTGTGAGTACACAATATCGTTTTTGTTTATTTTAGTATATAGTTTATAGTCTAGTTTTGATTTTTAACAGACTGTAGATTTTGTCCCCCGACACTGACATTGGAAACAGATGAGGGGAACGGTGTAATGGCCACAATGAACAGGAGCAATGATTACAGAGAGCAAAAACCTGTTTCACTGTTCATATGGGTACCTAACTACAGCTTTACAACAGACTTTAGAAAGTGTGAACATATCCTCTAAACCAGTGGTTCCCAACCTGGGGGGCCAGGAAAAGAAGCCTATTTAGTATGTGTGATTGTTTAAAATTAAAAACTACATAATACAGACAGAGAATTGTATAAAAGTTCTTAAAAATATAAGAAAAAGTCATCTGTGATCAGTATTCACTAGAAATAATGTGCTCAGAATTCCTCCAAAGCCCTAATTTTACACAAAATTCCTGCAGTTAGCGTGTTCACTGTTTATAGTTTATTACAGTTATGGTTATTCATTGAATATAATATGAAGTATCCATAAAATATGTATATGTGTAATATACCCTATATTAGATTACTCAGTGATAGAAAAGGGGTCCTGTAAGGAGAAAGGTTGGGAACCACTGCTTTAAACGTACTGCAAGGAGTTTTAACTGGTTATGAAACAGTTTAATACTGATGCCTCTATATGAGCTATATGAACAAACAAGACCATCAGAGAGAAGATAATGAATAATATTTACACATTTTAGTATATTTAGTATATTAGCATTTACACAAATTTGACTCTAAAAACAGACTGACAGAAAGAATGGTCAAAATTGAAGCAGCAGGGCGAAATTTCCTCACTTTAATTTTGTAGGTCTAAAAAACACTGGATCCTACACTTCCCATAATGCAATCAACAGCATAATAGACATTTTTTATCTGACCGGTTTGAATCTTCACATATCTGTATTGCGATCTAACTGTTTCGTGATATATCTTTACATTCCTACTGGCTTTTGATTCTGATGAGTTCTTTTCTCAGATATGACCATTATAGGGCATTATGCTGTTAATAGACTGAGTTCACAATGGCAACTGTCAGTACACTTTATATACAGAATGATGAATCCAACAAACAGAAAACATAATGCCCGCTATGCAAATGTACTCTGTGTTATTCTGCATCAATAATGTGCTGTTGTGGAAACCCAAACCATACCAGAGTGTCAACATTTAGTCAATTTGTCATCTGGGCAGTGCTGTTAGCAATAATCCCACATGCTGTTTTTGCCTCTTCTTTCAGTTTCTATATTAAACTTACATGTCTTGTAAACTGTGGTGCAGTGTATACACAGGTATACCCTCTCATTTTTCAGTCGGCATTGGGTATACCCACTTATAAATCCCCTCTGATGCTCATCATTCAGTAGTGTTCTGCGGGTTGAATTTTTATCTTCCTAGGATGGCAAAGGCATAATAGTTGTCCAGTTTAATTGTCCAGTTTGGACTGGAGAAAGTGGATGCAGTGAAGAATAAGGAAGACTTGACTCAAAATGCCTGTGGGCCGGTATTGATTCTTCTGTGGCCAATGATCCTTAATCCTGGAGTCAAGCAGCAGAAGTTAAATGACATTGTGCAAAAAATAATAATACTGGACAATTTTTGGTGAGCTAAATATATAAGAGTAAGACTACTCTTATATATTTAGAAATTTGTCACTGTTTATCCTCCCTTGCGGGAAAAAATTGGGGAATAAATTAAGAGTATATACCCACTACTTCAGGCACCACTACACCACTGCTTGTATAGGTTTCTGCATTTTGCACTTTGATTCATGTTACAGGCGTAAGTGAGAGAAACCAGCAGAATAATACAGTCTCATCCATCACACTTGGAGAGGGATCAGTGGTAAAAGTAAGCTGTGGAGCTTAGCTAGAGGCCGGTGTACCCAGCACACGGCACTTCTCGTCCGTCTTGCTGGGCTGACAGCAAGATGCTTCTCTAAGCGCAACCAGACGCAGCATCCCCATTCAACAGCTGTTGTTGCTTCTATTTGCATCTCTCTGCTGCAGGGAAACAGGACAAAGAGTGGCACGTGACCTGAGCTTGGGGGGGAAAAGATTGGTGAATCAATCACAGTGGGTGATACAGCTGGGTGCCCTTCACTCCCTTACATACCCCTTAAGGACTTCCCAGGAGAGACAATGAGCTAGATGAGACGCTGTATACGACTAAACAAACTCCTGAATGCTCAGAGAGGCAAAAGAATTCGTCTGATCTTATTGATTATAAAATGAGTTAAATATGTGGATTTGGCTCAAGAGCAAAAGAGAAATGCTTGGTAAGAGTTAGACTGACACCATTAGCCTATAAAAAACAGATTTAATGAAATGATTGAGCTACGATAATGACAAGAATCCAAAAACTTTTAAATTAAAATGATCTTTTTATCATTGTTTGTTAGATTAATGTGACTGCGACCATATCAAAAGTGAACCCTGTCAGAGTTCCACATCCAGTCCTCCTAACAGCCCTAATGTCAGCTAGACAGCTTGGTCAGTGTGTGTGGGTGGGATAGGCAAAAAGAAATGGACAGGCCCTCAATCACTCTAATCTTATCTGCTGTAATGGACAAGCTTTCCATCAGCCCAACTGTATCAGAGAGTGAAAGAGAACAACATGGTGTGCCACTCAATCAGCATAACTGTATGTGAACAGCCTGGGTCTGTGTACAAACAACTAATGAGTTGATTCATAAAAGCTAAGAAACCAGTGGTTCCCTTCTGTCCTCGGACAAACCACCTATAGCTTTTATTGAGTTACATTACAATTTAGGAGTATTCAAAGAGACTCACTGAGCAATCTGCAGAAAAATTACATTAATCATTTCACCACAGGAGAATTGCACAGGCAATAAAGGAATTAACCACCCAAAATTATTTGATGCTGTCAAAAATAAGGACTCCCTCAAGTCCCAAAAGACTGTTGAAAAAAGTTGAACAAGATCCAGGAGTGTGCCTAACAGTTCTGTATGAACCCTGGTTCCCTTTGGAATAACAACCTCTTAACACATATACATTTGCAGGGATGTTCCCACAATATAATATTGTGTTTCCTCAAAATAACAACTTTGTTAAAGATATACGTGTGTGTACAGATGTACGTCCAGGGGTCTTGTTCCCAAAATATAATATCTTGTTTCCTCAGAATAAAAACCTGTTTTCACATACAGTACACTTCTAAATTGAGCTTCTTTCAGGAAAACAACCTGTTTACACACACACACACACACACACACACACACACACACACACACACACACACACAAACTATATATATATATGTTTATGGATCTTTAGCCCCATTATATAATATCTTTATCTCCCTTAGGACAACATCATGATTATACAGAGACACTGTGTGGAGATCTTGTTCCCACAAGTCAGCATTACATTGAAAATACCATATATAAGGACTCGTGTCACTGTAAAAAATTGCTCATGTATCCTGTATTTCTTGACCAGTATTTCATGATGACTGTGGATGTAACGGACATAAAGCTTTTCTGTGCCACCATTTTGCACCAGCAACAGTTCAATCATGAGTCAGAGAGAAGCCATAATGAGGAGGAAGCTATACCAGTTTTGCGACATGAATAGAATGCAATGCAAGCACAAGACAAGTTTAATTTCATTTTTTCCCCCTCGGCCGGTCTCTACACCTGTGACCGTGAACAACAAGATCAGATCCATTCTGTAGATAATGTATGAAATCAGCTGAGTGAAACAGAAGAAGACCAGAAAGTGAAACTGTATAAGAGGATCTGAGAGAATCTATCTTTCCATTTTAGGCTCTGACCTTTACTTTAAGCATTGTCATTTTTAGTGAATGGACCAAACTCGGTGCTGCACTTATCGTAAGAGCTTCACATGAATGCTTAAAATGTCAAACGAATCATACCTGTGTGTTTGGCATTGCCCAACTTTTGCCTCCAACATCCCTGATTATCATATGAAAATCTGCATTCTCACACCATCTTGATAATTAACTCCATTGGCCGGATTGCACTCCATTTGTTACATTCACATGTAAAGCACAATAGGGGGTGGGGGGTGGGGTGGGGGGGGGGGAGTGTAGACCAGTTGTGGGAGGTGTCAGATGGTCGCTGACACACACACTCCCACATCCATTCTCCTGCACGACCCGGTGTGTGTTCAGGACTGAACAGAGCAGTGTGGAGGTGCCCATCTGCTCACGGGGTCAATACCACTTTCTCCTCTCTCTTTCCCACACACACACACACACACACACACACACACACACACACACACACACACACACAATGCCGAGCGTGCCAATTAGCTAAATGAGACAGACTTTTTTCCTCAGTGTTGATTTGCATTTTTTATGGTGAGCACACGGTTTAATATTCACATTAATGGGCTAAAATAAATAAAATGCTGCTTTTAAATTAAACGGACAGAACTGATGTACAGAGATTCATACACTATGGGCCACTGGGACTGTACAATTTAGCCTCATTTATGTTCCTCATTTGTTGTTGAATGCAATATATATCTAATATGGCTTATATTTAATTTTCAGCTCATATTTAGGCTATGACTGTTGGTTTTTTCTTTGACTTTTGAAACACTTGGAACATTTAAAATTAAAGAAAGATCTCCATGGGGGAAAATGCTACAAAAGTTAGCTGTCTGGTGCAGGTGTGTTTCCTCTCAAATCCTCCAGTAACACCGGTTTAACTGTAAATGTCAGTGGACTGACAGGCTGCTAACCCAGCCTGACCAGCTCAGCTGATGACGGTTTCATTCAAGACTTAACTATTTCTTCTCTGCTGTTGAACACCATGAACACAAAACTGCAAAACAAATCTGAACTAACACAAGACAGCAGCACAGAGTTGGGAATGTAATCAGTGCTAGCTCATAAGAATAACTGTCAGCTGAAATCAGTGACTTAATTTAATAGTAGTACTGTAGTTTTATGTCATCTGAGATGTGTTCACATCAAATGTGAAGAATGATGTGTTATGCAGTCGTGTTACTGTGTAGCAGTGTACTTTACTTTCTCATATCCTGATAAAATCTGTTCAGACCAGTGTTACAGCACTTTTGAGATAAACAGCATTCTTGAACACAACCTGTAGGACGCTCAGTTGATTTATTGCTCAGATTTGATTTCTTTGTTTTGCTGTTAATTTTTTTTTTTTTTTAATGTGGCCCATAACAGATTCCAGTGTGAACAGGCCACGGTCCTGAAGAGACCCCACATGAGAAATGGCAGTCTAGAGTGACATAAAAGTCACATGAACTCTGATATGACTGCTAACATTACAAACATTTGGTCAACATATGAAAGTGGCCCTTAAAAAGATCAGATTCATGTGATTTGTGCTGTCCACACTGTCATGAAAAAACAGATTGTACCTGCAGTGTGTATGTAGTCAGTAAAGAAACAACAAAAAAGATTTTGCATAATGACACCAGCCACCATTAAATAAAATAATGTAATGAGAAAAGATATGCTGGTACTGTGTAATACAGAGATTAATGTCATAAGATATAATATAACAAGAAAGATTTCTTATAACAAAAAGAAAACAAAAAAGTGTCCTGTTAAAATATAATCATATTATATATTATAATATGATGTGGAAATGTTGTTATAATGAGAAATTGTAGCAAGTATTTTTTATCTGTACAACATCTGCACAGTTAATGTACTAGGTAATAATATAATCTGTGGCCAGCTGTTAAAATAGACCTTTCTTGTAATAAATTCACTAGCCATGTGGATAATGTTGCTGTTAGTTGGTCACACTCACCACATATACAGTCTCTCTCTATATAAAGGCTTTTTACTGACAAATCTATTTCCTATAATATTTGATTATTGCGGCATTAATGCAGGTAGCCTGATTGAAATCCACAGTATTACTGTGTAAATGTAAGTTAAGAGTTAGCCAATAAAAATTATTTATAGCATGAAATCTATATCACCCCATGTTACTTTGGTGTGTAAATTCATGCCTTAGCAAATGGGCCATTTTCAATCACCTGAAGCTTTTTACACACATCAACAAGTGATCTTGATCATCTATCAGTTGTGTCTCACTGCGACCCCCACTAGCGGTGGCCTAACCTTTGTGGGGCGTCGCAAGGCCTTCTTGATTTTAAAGCAAAAAGTACTTTTACAATAAAGTAAATTGTCTAATTGAACAATGGCCAAGCGTCAGGGACAAAAAGACCCTGTAGTTGTCAAAAAAGAAGCCTATTTAGTCTGTATGCTTGTTAAAAATTATTAAAAAAAACAAAAACATAATACAGACAGAGAATTGTATAAAAAGTTCCCTAAACAGGAAATAATCTGCTCAAAATTCCTTCAAATCATTCACACAAATATCCTGCGGTTATTGACTTCCCTGTTTGGGCTCATTTTACAGTTTTGAATATAATATGAAATATCCATAAAATATGTCACATACACAGGGGTCCTCAGATTATTCAATGATAGAAAAGTGCAAAAGTTGGAAACTACTGCTTTAAATATTGAAATAGTCAACATTCACAAACACAAGACAATTGTTTCTTTTTTCAATATTTAACCAAAAGCACAATTTATTTTTTACCAAACAGAAAGCAGTGTTTTCGTGGTCGAAATCTAACTACATATGGGATGCGGGATGTGAGCCCAGCTCTCCAGTATCAAAGCCCACCATCCTCCCTGCAACTTTAGTGCGATGCAATAATGTGACAGTTCCTGGACTGAAAAACTCTTTTCAGTAAACCAAACCCGGCCAGTAATTACGCCTCCTCCAAAACACATTTGACAAGACCATTTAATTTTTTTGCTTGCTAGCCAAAAACTAATTAGCATGTGCCTTGTCACATTCCCAAATGCACAGAACCTTGGAGAAACTACTGAAAGCACATTTCACACCGTGTGAACAAGTCAGGATTTTGTACTTAAAAATCTATCCCTCTGCTGTCTGAAATCTGGCAGGTTGATTTCAAACTTGCTCAGTCGTGTTGTCATTAATAACCTTCCGTAGCCTTCCACTCCTTAACAAAATGAGCAATAAAGCAGAGTGAGTGTTTGGGAAATGGAGAGTCATCTGAGTGGGGTCACTGGGGCTGTAAATTTCTCTCCCAGTGTGACAGGGCGTCTGCAGCCTCCTGTGGCCTGGCCTGCCTTGGCCTGGCCCAGCATGGCTCTGCACCGTGGAAGGTTGGAAGGTGACGGAATGTATACCCCCCCTCCCCCATCCAGCCCTCCAACCCTCCTCTCTTCACACGCACACGCACACTCACCCTCACAACCATTATGAAACCCCAGCAGATGGCCAGGAGACAAAGGGTGTGTGAGGGTGAGAGGCCCCCATCTACCCCCAACACACCCTCCCCAGCTCACTTTTCCCAGTGAGCCCCCCTCCAACTCCACCTTGTCCAACAAGAAGTAAGCAGTCTGTTTCCACAGCGTTACAGCTGGAACCCACTGAAACTTCTTTCTCACCCCGTCAACCCTGACACACACACATACACACGCACACACTCTCCTGCCACGTGCCTCTCAATAAAGACAAATCGGCAGCGCTCGCTCGGTCCCTTGTTCATGCAGATGTGGCGATTTAGCCTCGATTCCTCACTCCTCGCGAAACGAGCTCCATTAATGCGGAGACATTAGCCTAAATGATTCCCGGTGTCCTTTATCAGGCAAGAGCTCCCATTTGGGGCCCGCGGCAGGTAATTCTCCTTTTGACAGTGCAATTGAACTGGCCAGCGCTGAGGGGCTATTTGGCGAAGAGCCATTTAGTGTAAGTGCTCTCAAGGCCGGCGAATGACACTTGTAGAGACAATGTCACCCCCACTGACACCATCAGTTGATTGTGTATTGAACAGAAGTGGAAGAGCGGTGTAGGCCCCAGGCCAGAAATATGCAGCATTATTGGCAGGGCGAAGTCCAAGGCGAGTGTCCGGGGAGAAACAGATTCAGGTGGGCTCTGTGGAGGTCTCTGTCAATATCAGGTGCCAAGGACACCAGGACGAGGACCGTGAGGCGGTAAACTAGCTCATTTCACTAAGGTGTGCTGCGTGGTCATTTTTTACAGGCTGCAGCAGACTGCAGACACTTTCTACAGAAATGCTCTCTTAACATGCCAAGACCACGTCCTTGTATAAATTGAGCTCCAGTTAATGGGCACGGGATAAAAAAACATGACAAGAGATCGATTGGTTCACCCAAAATACAGAGAAAGAAACAATTTTCTCACTTTCCTCTTGTGATATCAAGCCATGCAGAAAAAGTATTATTGCAACCAACCCTTTGAAGTAGCATCTGACATTTTGATAAGAGACTGAGGCTATCCTGGTTAAATATAGGCTAAATATGAAGAATATAAAACACAGCTATGAATTTCCACTTCTATTTTGTTGAGTGGTGTTTTTCTCACAACTGCCTGGGGAAGAGCAATAAGCCTCAGAACCTGTTGCCAATCTATTTTATACATTTCTTTAGTCTCTTTGATGTTCATCATTTAGCTCCATGTGCACATTTCTCATTTTTTGCAACCAAGGAGCTTCTCATTGTACCCCAAACGTTTTTTTCGTATAGTCACAGATAAGTGACATGCTGACATTTCCAGCATTCACCGACTTAGATGAGAAAATAGCTGTAACACAGGCTACAGTGGCTACCATGTAGCTAACATTAACTAGTCTCTGGGTATAAATGCACCTGTCAACTACGTCCATTAACAGTTGTTGTTGTCAAACAGTGAAAAATGATGCAAAGAGGGATTTTTTCTGTGAAGGAGTGGTTAAACATTTTGGCAAATGCACCTTTTTTGCTGGGTTTGGATCAAGAGCTTTTCCCAAAATGTTGAATTTTAAATCACTAAATCAAGTAATGTTTTGCTTTTAGAACTGAGTATATTTGTAGTAAATATAATGCACCTGTTGTTCGCCTATCTATCTGCCATCAGGCATGTTATCATTCTCCCTATCCTCCATATTTCCCTCTCATCGCTGGTTTTTCCATTTTGGACAGCATCTGCAGCTCTCACCCCGCTGCTCCCCCGAGACGCTGACGTCCACCAGAGCAGAGGCCAGTGACACGTGTGATTGATGACCCCCAGAATGGAAAAGAGAGAGATGGACAGATTCCTTTTATCAGGATTGAGGTCTGACTAGATTAAAATGCAGTTGTACAACGCCTCCTCCCCCCTTTTTCAGCGTCCCCATCGGCCTCCTTGGCATCCCCGCTCTCTCCCGTCAGTCACCACACCTGACTGCTGGGAGTTCTCTCCTCATCTCCTCTGCTGACCTCTCACCCCGCCTCCCTGCTCGAGGTGACACGGCGCGGACGTGGCCGATTGTGCGAGACTTTAACCAGTCACTTCCAAATTGACTCAAGGTGTTGCGGCTATTTGCTTCTGCAGAGAAGTGTGCGAGACAAATCTCAGCGGAGCCTTCCTCACACCATTTGCACAAAGCTGGTCGGTTTAAAAAAAAAAAAAAGTATGAAATGTGTTGGAACATAAATCGCAAGTCGCTCTCTGCAGCTAACCACAATCAACCCTTGAAAAAACATCCAGACTGAAGAGGGGAAATTCTCCATTTTCTCACTCACTAAGTGCTGATTAAAAGAAAAGAGACAATCACTCTCATTCACTGGCGTGCAGCTGCCTCACTGTCAGATGGCGGAGTGGGAGATTTCTGTGGAGGTGCTGAAAAGATGCCTCAGTGAAAAGGACCTGCGTTTGTTTTTCAGATGGCTCTCTAATGACTGGATGTGATTAACACAAATTATCTCACTTATCACAGCTCAACAGGCTTAGATAGACAGTCTCTGGGTGCATTCTCCGCAGTGCTACTTAACATGCATTTAATCAGACTCAGCAGTCAGTATCACACTCACAAGGACAGCAATGACCTGATCTCCAGCAGAAATACACAGCTTGTCTTTGCGACTTTAAGGCAACTTATTCCAAAAATGATAGAATTATGGAGTCAGTGTTGTGTCAAAATATGCCTTATGTTGTATTTAGGCTGTAAACACACATGTACAAAACACACAGGATAAAACCTCTTTACCCGACTGACAGATATTTTCTTTTGTTTTAATAAAATACCATTTCTAAGACTCCAAAGTGTGCAAATTGACACAATTCTAGCAAAGCTGCATGTAAAGAATGAGGCTAGAGTTATTTTACATTTTTCATAGTGTCAACAAATCTCAAGAAAAGGACAAAATCAAGAATGTTTTAGTTCCCTACCATGTCTGTGGAAATCAGCATGTAGAATAGCAGCCCATTGGTTTCTACTAAAGATAAATCTTAAAGATAAATCTTTAAAATCAAGCCATAAATATATTGTTATATATTTTTAAAAGAAAACGGCGGTTTATTACAACATGGGCATTATGTTTTTAGCTCTGGGCATCAGTAATAACACTATGTGTACAAAAGTAATGTAAGTAAAGATGTCAGAATGCTGCAACATTGCTAGAAATAGGTCCATGTGGTCAGAGAGGCTTTCATTAACTTTAACTTTGTTCCTTGAGATCATAACTGATGGGATTGAAGGCAAAACATAGCACAGATAAACTGATAATAAAGCTGACAACTGTAGTGTTCAGCAAACATTACTGAGGCAGGAGGAAATAGTGTGGCAAGTGGTTTTAACATTTAATCATCATAATAGCAGTATTGCACATATAAACAGTTTAAAAAAATTCAGTTGACCCTTCATAAGTCCTGCCCCCTTTTTGCTCTGTGATCCAGTAACAGTTATATAGGCACAACTTAGGTACGGTTCGCAAAATGCTAGTTAACTAGCTAACTCATAATTGATGTTTAGCTAGCAAGCATTTTCCTAACATCAGCTAACTAGCTAGCTAATGACTGATGAACATTAGCTAGCTATTTAGCTAAGTTTTGCCAACTTAAGATGTGACTATATATATGTCGTAACCATCTTCAAAATGTAGTTGTCTTTTCAATATAGATTAGTCTAGCTTTTAGCATATCTAAGTACAGGAAGGCTTTCTCCACTGTTACTGGAGTACAGAGCAAAAAGGGGCGGGACTTAGGGAGCGTTAACTCATACTAGAAGCAATTCTCATTATATCTACATATCATAAATGCAATTGTAGATATCTAAAATTCAAATCTGACAAGTTAATATTCAATTTAATTGATATGTTGGCTTGGAATTGTAAGAATGAAATTTCAGATATCAGACATACAATTGTGAAAATAATATTTCTACTAATAACAATTACTTTTGAAATATCTACAATTACTTGTATAACTAAATTCAAGATTCCAAACACAAGGTTTGTACGTACAATGAAAGTCTTACTTTGCCCGACTCCCTGAGGCAACACACAAGACTAGTCAGAATTTAGTCAAAATGTCATTGTGCTTATCTTCAGTAATGTATATATCCAAAAAGAACATGTGACTTAGGGCTAAAATGTTTTGTTGATATGTTGAACTATTAGTCGGGAAAATACAATTTTGACCTGGCAAATTGTCATTTCCACAAGTGACAACTAAATTGCTACTAGTCAGCCTGACTGATGAATGTTAAGCAGGCTTGCCATAGAAATAGTGCATTTGTTTGGGACTATTTTCAGCTGCGGATTAATCCACGTTTGGTGCTTTAGTGAGTAGTGAGTAGCATTATGGTGTGTGATATTGAGTCAAACTAAGTGTGTGTGTTCATTAACGAACATGTCACCCAGTGTCAGTATAGGACGCATTCATTGGTGCTTTTTATGGGAATTGTTGACAGTCAGAACAATAAATAATATTGCTTGTTTTACAATTTGAGATGGATTATTTTCCCCAGTAGACTAAACGAGAGATGATTTCTCTTGTGTACACATGTGACTGTATGAAGTACTGAATGAAAATCCCCCCCGTCAACATCTGTCTGTGAGATTATATATTTTTTTGTGATCCACTCATAGTGAACTGTACCTCGCAGAGCCATCTGTGAGTGAGCTGTCCACACTGCGTTTAAGCTGCTGCCATCTCTCCAGCCAACCAGAATTTGACCCTGTGACCTCGTGGGCACCCGGAGGTCATCCTGTCACAGTGGATGGACCGGAAGTCACCACGGGGGCCTTTTTGTCCAGATGAGGGTTATATGGTTCTGTGGAGGGCTAAGGGGTCTACAGAGAGACATAAAACTGCCAGGGACATTGAGAGGATGGAAGTGAAGAATAGAAGTGTTAAACCCGCAGGCTTATGTCACACAAATGTATAGATTTTAACAGTTAAATATGTGAATGAATACAAGTTGTATTTGCCGTACATACCCCCAAGTGTATCTTCATCCACATCTTTTGATGTATATGCTGTAAATACACTGTAAAAAAAACCCAAATGGTAATATTCTGGCATTAAATAAATATCTTCCCTATGTCATGCGTCATCTAACTATAAACTATCCTAACTTATTTAGACTGTCAACAAACATTAAGAGACTTTTTTTTTTGGTGATAAATACATCATACTGTTGTGATTGCATGAAAGAGTTTTTTTACTCAGATGTAATGCATATGGTGGTTTGTCATGACATTCTTCTTAATACACAGTCCTATAAACAATACGAAGAAATCAACTCCAGTACTTTACTACTTGTTATTAAAGACACAGTTAATACTGTAAAACCTGACAACACATCTTAATAAATAAAGTAAGTTAACATAAATGAATCCTTCAAACAAATTGAAGTAACTCATTCACATGAATTAAACCAAATTCAAAAATGAACTGTTGAAGCAACTCAGTTATTTTGAGTGCAATTAAGTTTGTACAGTATTTTAAGTATTGACGATATAATTCCATTTTGTTTCACTGACTCATTTTCTTCAAGTCACAAAATGGTAAACCTCCATTTTTGTTTAAAGTGTAAAGATTTGATGTTAGTCAAATCAGTTAATTATAAATTGTTTTGTATGTCAGCTGTTTTGACAGGTAATGTAATCATTTGCTTTAGTGGAAGAAAACTAAGTAAATTCAACTTGGTGGTAACATTTGTATAAAGAAGATGCATTTAAGTGACTTTATTCAGATAAATTCTGTTTACACATTTTAAATAAGCTTGGAAAATTGCTGCATATGAGTGTAACTAACTGTAAATGGAATGAGTACAATTAACTTAATTTAGCCAATTTACATTAACAATAAATCTTTGAGCTACTTCTACTTAAATCAAATATCTTTCATGCTAAAATTGTTTGAGTTAATAAACTTAAACGGTTTAAGGCAATCGGTTTCTTAAAACAGCTTGAGTTGAACCAACTCATCAGGTTTTACAGTGTAGTTACGACTAAAAGTACGTACACAGCCCTGCGAGACACATGAAGAGAACTGAATGCAGATACTTGTATGTAAATGAATAGTGACTGTGACCTAAATTTGAAAACACAACCCAATCCAAATTCTGATCTACATACTGAGACTGTTTGAACATTTGAAGACTGAGCTGGATGTGTTGATGATGAAATATCTGAGGTGGTGTTCAGAGGAAAGGGGTGTGTGTTTGGGGCAGCATAAATTGTGTTAGCTACTTCATTGAAAGACAATGGAGGACAAGATGTTGTGTGTAGTGTCACCCATGTGCTTCTGCACCACTATTGTCTGCTCTCCTTCCCTGGGAGAGGGGAGACGGAGGGGTGAAAGGAGGAGGGGGAGGATGTGGGAGGAGGTGGGTTAGTTGACTTGCTGTATGTGTGTGTATGTGCGTGCGTGTGCGCGCGGGGAGAAGCACAGACGGCTCGTGGTAATTTGATGTGTGTCCCCGGGGATGTTTGATGGATTAATGCTAAGCAGCTCCCTCTTCCAAAGCACCACCTGATCTTTGGGGCTCGTGCCCCACATATAAAAGGCTGCAGTAGTGCTGAGCTCAGCTAGTCCAGCCATCTCTCTCTCTCTCTCTCTCTCTCTCTCTCTCTCTCTATCTCTATCTCTGCCTCGCCACTTTCTGTCTTCCTCTCCATCCTCCCTGTCCTCTGCTTTCTCTCTCTCCTTGCTGCTTTCAGCACATTTTCTCTTTCTCTTTCCCTCAGGCTTTAAACCATTTCCAGGACAGATTTTTTTTGCAAACCTTTTTTCCATCCCTCCATTGTTTGGCCTGTTGAAGAAGGCCGCCTGGAAGATTAGTACATTTTTCCCTTTTTTTTTTTTTCTTATCACCAATACGTTCACATTCTTCTATGAGGCTCTAGCATCAGTCTTTTCATCAGGGAAAAAAAATGCCACGCTCCTTTTTGGTGAAGCAGCCGAAGGTTCACGACTTCTCCTCTTCCAACTACTACCATCAGCACCAGCAGCACTGGGACGACTCCTACACTGTGACACATGCCATCACAGAGTCAGCCACCAACTTGGCGGTGCGTTTAAGTGAAAATGGTGAGTTGACATCTCTCTGAGTTGAACTTTTTTGTGTGTATTTCTGCTGCTGCAGCTGTTGGCTTCTTCATTTAGAGATGATCAATATGGTCAAAAATGGGGAAAGAAATCTAAACCAACAGACAGGGCTTCATGCGATGATGTTCATGTTGTTGTCTCTGCTAGCTAATCGCTCTTGGAAACCCCCAGAATCCCCCCACAGGCATTGCTCGCCCCCCTTCTGTACGCCTCAGGACTTTTGTTTTCTAACTCGGCGGATGCTAAATAGTATTCAGGTCACGCTGGCTCAATCTGCTTAATACTCAAACCAGATCACACAGCAGCCTTTGGCTTTAATACTATTGTGTACATGAATGATGAGATATACGTGTACACGGGCATTAGGCACAAAATCTGATGCAAGCCTTTGTCAGGTCCAACTAGAAAGAAGGGGGGGGAACTCAGGAGAAAGCAGATAGCCACATGGGACTGTGTTGTCCTTAGATGGTGCAGTTGCCCTTGAGTCTCTCCTCTTATCATCCACCCCCCCCCTTCCCTCGTTCATCTCTCCATCTCTCTCCATCTGATCCTGCAGGATGTTAGATAGCCACAGGGAGTAGGATTGCAGCAACACAATCCATATGTGGAGCAGCGAGAGGTGATGGAACAGGGTTTTTAGAGGATGGGTATTGACTGGAAAATAGAGAGTGCTGCAGGTAATTCAATAAAGTGCAACATGAGCAGTACATTGGCAGACAGTAGATTTTCATCCGTGGGATTTCTGGAGAGGCTGGATGTGAGAACAACCCTGCAAACAAACAATATGGCGTGTGTGTGTGTGTGTGTGTGTGTGTGTGTGTGTTTGGCTTTGAGAAACATCCAAAGAAATGTGTGCTTTGAGCGGATTCACCCCCCCACCACCTCCACCAGCATCACAGATCTTGTGTTTGAGTTGAATCATTTGTCCCCCAGATTTAGGATGCCAGCTGTCTGCTTCCCTTTGTGTTCCTGTGTGTGTGTGTGTGTGTGGGTGTGGGTGGGGGGCGAGTGGGCTCAATATACCATTGACTGCTGTCAAGATCAGACAGCAGCCCCCCCCCAAACCAAACACACACACGCCCCAGCCCTCCCTTCCTTTTTTGCCAAATCGCAGTCCCCCACCTGTCACTCACTCTCCCTCTTACCATACTCATGAACACTCTCAAAAACGGCGCAGATGGGGAATGATCTGATTAAAATGATTTAGTGATTGAGGGGATTTCACTGCTGAGACGCTCTGTTTTGATAAATCCCCCCCACCCCCACCTCCATCACAGATCCAGACGCTTTGCTGCCGCTGCGAGGCGGTGACAGGTGGATCGATCCAGGGCCAAACTATTGCTCTGTGACTCTTCTGTTGATGTCAGCACATTGTCTTTGACTTATATTCAGCCACAATGTGCCTTTCACATTTTTTTCCTCATGATAGCACTTGTTGGAGCCAGCGGGGGTATTGATCGGGGCTGAACTGCGCACCAAAGTCTCATTAATATTTCATTCCCAAAGCTTGCTGAACCTGGCACTTACAAATAGCTTCCTGTATTGGTTTCGTATTGATTAGAGGTTTGGGTAAGAGGGCACTTTTCCTCAGAGGTTATTGAAGATGTTCCATTCATTTATTCCCATGAAAAAAATATTTTCCAACTCTTTATTAAACATCTTTTTCCTTTCCCAGGCTACATCCATGATTACATCATCCCCTCAGTGTTGCAGAGCACAAAGGAGCCAGGTCATGAGCAGACCGGGCTCTCCTCAGGGCCCCTGTACTCCCCGGGTGGCAGTGTTGGGGAGGAGTTCTCCGACCACGACATGGAGCATCCGGACAGCCCCGTCTCCAGCGGCACAGTTGAGTCAGACAGCAGTGGACCCGAGTTGGAGGCGTGCACCATCGACGCCTTCCTTATCTCTGATGGACGCTCCCGTCGGAGACCCAACCAGAGGTGTCCCCGCAAGGGAGGCCGTCAATCGGACAGCAGCGAGAGTGTGGGCTCGGCAGACTGCAGCCCCGACAAAGGGAAATCCAAAGGGCGCCACGTGTGCGGCGAGTGCGGCAAGTCTTACGCCACATCCTCCAATCTGAGCAGACACAAGCAGACTCACCGTAGCCTGGACAGCCAGCAGGCCAGGAAGTGTACCACGTGCCACAAGGTGTACGTGTCTATGCCAGCACTGGCCATGCACATGCTGACCCACGACCTGAAGCACGAGTGCACGGTGTGTGGCAAAGCCTTCAGTCGACCCTGGCTCCTGCAGGGCCACATGAGGTCCCATACCGGAGAGAAGCCGTTTGCCTGCGCCCACTGCGGCAAGGCCTTCGCCGACCGCTCCAACCTGCGTGCCCACATGCAGACGCACTCTGCGTTCAAGCACTATTCCTGCAAACGCTGCCACAAGAGCTTTGCGCTCAAGTCCTACCTGAACAAGCACTACGAGTCGGCCTGCTTCAAAGGGTACCAAGCAGAGGACGACTGCAGCTCCGAGGACTGACTGGGAAATATTCATCTTTTTAATTTCTATTTATAAACTTTTGAATAGTTCGTACAGCAAAGTCAGAGAACAGCCTCACTTCTCAGGCTCGTCACATGCATGCATCATAATCCTGCCTTTTGATAAGCAATAACCTCACTTTAAATTATTCAGGAATTATGTATGAAATTCAAGAAAATCTCAGTGTTGATCACAAATGTAAAGTATTTTATATTGTTTTTTATAAATTGAATTGCAATAATTTACATGCCAGTATTATTTTATAAGCCAAGTAGCTCTTCATTTACCTCAAACATTTTATTATTCGTTAAATAATGTATTTGTGTATTTATTAATTTATTTAACTATTTATTTGCCAATTTCGAAGATTATTTATTTATTATCGGTTCATGTATTTGTGAAATTAACATGGATTTATTAGAAGCCATGTATTGGATTTGTTGAAAACAAAAGCCAAAATATATTCTGACACGCTATATTTCTCTGTCTGATCAATTTGGTGATGACAATAAAACTGATGAAAATGAATAATTACTGAAACTGCTTTCACTCCTCTCTGAAAATATAGAAGATGACACACCATCACATTTGAACACATTATGTTTAATATTTCAACCCATTAAAAAAGGAAGAACTAAGAAGTTTTCCATGCATGGTAGTGCTGTAACTTTCTCAAAAAACAAATACAAATTTGAGTAGCCTGTGTATTCTAAACTTCTTCGTAGAATTTACGGTGGTTCGTTCATTCACATGTCTGAGTAACGAGTGACAAGCTAATATTATTTTAAAGCAGTCACATTTTCCAAAATCAGTTAACTCACTTACTGTTATTAGTTAGGCAGGTATACAAGAAACTGAAATCCGAAATAATTAATGTCACGTGGTGCAGATAACCATGGAAAAAGACTAAGGCACTCCATCTATGGATTAAGTGATGTATTACATGTATTCTTCAAGCATTGGCAATAAAACAGACCAACGTGTATCAACTCTTAATCAGGGTCTCAACCTGCTTCCATGGTTATCTGCAAGATTTACTAGATCTCTGTTTGTTGTTAACAATGGTAGTGTGTATGATACTAGCTGTGTTGTGTTTGGAAAAGCCTAAAGAAGGAAGAAAAAACAATGATGACGGTTTCACAATTTGAACATCCTTCCAGGATAAAACCATTTTCGTTCCTGATGCCCTACATCTGTCATGTTGTCTGAACGTGGCGTAACCCATAAGCCTTTGTGCTCTGGTCAATTATTTAATGGTGTATTCAGAGTAATCTCATCAACTAGTTACAAAACATCACATTCTGTTTATCTGCATTCAGGTGATCATCAGTCACTGGTACAGAAACCATATGAAGAAGACCAATGGAAAAGACTGCAGGGTGTAATTAATGGAAGCCATAAAATCCACTGTTTAACTGGCAGCCTGGATATGCTGTTAATCACTGACTGTTAGAGAAAAACTTGGCAACTTCCTGGTGGTTAAGGTTATGAAGTAGTCAATTGACTGCAGTTTAGCCAATGAGTGATTTTACCTTCTCAGATTGATTGGGTCAGTTCAGTTCGTAAAGAGCCAAAGACATAAAATTGGGGAAGATTAAATTAGTCAGGAAAACAAATTTGTATAGCAGAAATATGTCGTCTTTCTTCTTTTCTATCATGCGACAACTCATATTTATCTCGTGACCCCAAGATTGAGAATGATGCATTAAAGCATCTCAGAGAGCAACTACAGGTTTAGTCTGGCCTTTGTGGACAATGTCCTTCAGATGATCCAGCCTTTGAATCGGGATGCAGTGAAAGTTTGCAATAAAATAGAACATCTCATTTCCATATGTGCAGTGCCTTACCCTGGCCAGCAGAGGGAGCAACCATATAAACAGTACATAACCTACATCTGACCTCTCCAGTGCTGGACTAGTCAGGACTACACACATAAGGAGGGTTAATGTGTCAGTCAAAACAGCCAAATTCAAACGCTGAAACCACAGCAGGGTGTGTCAGCAGCACCCAGTTTAAAGCCTGACCTCCCCCTCCCCACCCTGCCATGTTAGGAGATTCCTTATGAGCAGATGCTGGACCTTCAGTGCACAGCACTGCTGCCTGACCACAGGATGTGCTCTGGGTCAGGTGTCATGAGAACTGGTCTGCTGGTCCAGACCAGACAGGGCTGAGCCCTTGGTGGCCCCCAGCCACTGACCCCTCATGGGAAATGCAAGTATGTGTCTCAATAGACCACAGACTGGATATGGCTATTTTCAGACACAATGGCCACCATTCAAAACACATATTCATGTCTGTACATATGTATACATGTGCACTTACACACACACACACTATAGGGGGGCACAGGGTCAACTTAATGGGAAGATAAAAATATACCACTAACTCCAAGGGCAACAGGAACCAAAAGATCAACTTTCTTCCATGTGTCCTATATAAAACTGTAGTTGTGCTACGGAAACCCTTCTGTTAACAGACATCCAACATCTACGGAAGCCAAGAACGGCCGTGCTTGCAACTATTTTTTTCTTGAGAAATAATAGCTTTGTTATCTTGAGATAAAAGGATAATCAGCCTGTTATCATGAGAAAGCAAAAGGTTGTTTTCTGTTATTACCTATAATGGTTATCAGAGATCAGGGGTGCCATGACAGTAATGCATGGATGAAGCACTGTTTTTTATTTATTTATAGTTTTACCGGATACATTTCTTTCTTTCTTGAGATATAAAATAATAATAATAATAAATATTCATAAATGAACTAGTGATCTTAAGATAATGATGATAGAAAACATAAGTGCAAGAACGGATGTACTTGGCCTCCGTAAACTTCCTCAAAGCTGCAGCCATGAATATTTCTATATTACACGATGGATGAAATGATAGTGTATAATGTGACAGGGCTCACTTATAGTGACATACCGTTTTAGTTTATCATCAGCTCTACAAAGAGTGAAGGACAAGTTCCTTGAAAGACGCTGCAGCACACAGGTGTTTTCATTGAAAAAGCTCAGATGAAGCCACTGTACACAACCTGCTCAGCAAACAGCTGACACATCGTGGAGCATTTAGCAGCTAAACATCCAGATGTTTTTCTCTGGAGTTGGTAGAGACCAAAACCAGTACAACTGGATTAGGTGATAATATGTCAGTGCTGTGTGTACAACTTGTTCTGCTGCTCACAAGAGAATAAAAAAAGAAAAACCAAATCAATTTATGCAACTTTAAAAAGCATCTTAATGACTTATTTAAGCACAAATGCTGAACCTTCACTATCTTCAGCTTCTCAAATGTTTTATGAAGTGTGAACCTAGTGGGAAGTCACCCGTTGGTTTGTGGAGTACTGTTTTTAAGCCTCAAATTTGGTGTTATGGCCTCATCGATGGCAAGAAACAAGGTGGCTTGCCTGGATGGTCTCACTGAGAATGACCTGTCAATCACAAGGTAGCCACGCCCTAAAGCATACCCTGCTTTGTGGTCTATTTTACTTTAAATGGGACCATCATTTACTAAATGAACATCATGCTGTATGAGAGAAATCTGAAACTAGAGATTGAGACCATAAACTCATTGAGAAAGTCAGAAGTCGGCTCATTTCTCCATTAGACTGCATGGTATCGTTTTTTATTGCAGCCAATGGAGCTCACCCTGCTGGCCATTAGAAAGAGTGCAGGTTTAAGGCACTTCTGCGTTGGCTTCACTTCACAGACCCATAAGAGATCTTTTTCGGTCAAAACAAGCAATTTGAAGACATCACCTTGGGATCTGTGAAGTTGACATTTTTCCCTACATTTTACAGCCTAAACAATACAGTACTTTCGTATAAATATATTAGGACGAAATGACAACATGTAAAATATGGCTCACTTGACCCTTTCATGTCCTATGCCTAGACTCTGGAAAGGATATAGCCATAAAAACAAGCAATCATGTACAACTATACATGTCGGCAAACATAAAACTTCCAGCACAGACAAAGGAGCAGAGCACCACTGCAGGTCAGTGCTGCTTGCCAATCAACACGGAGGATATAACAGTCGTGTCAAGAGCCGGCAGAGTGACCTCAAGGCCAAAACGGATGAGTCTTTTTATAGCCTCCTTTATCAGACCTCAAGCCATGTCTGTTACATCATGTCAGACAAGGTTTTATAGCCAACTTGTAGATTTCTCTGGTGCGATAAACTCTGTTGACCCTCAGAGGCCTGGGCTCGCAGGTCCCAAGGGACTTTGGAGGAAGCCAACAAACGTGGGCCGGAGGAACGTCAAGCCTAGCCCGGTGGACATTAAAGGCAGCGGTGGGCTTCTCCAAAAGAATCATTGCGTGTGAGTCGACTTCCTGTAACACAGGGGTTGACTAGATGTTCTGGCTGTTTGGGGGGCCTTTGGGGATCCCTTGGGAAATGATGACACACTAGTTCATCGGCCCCGGGATCAAGAAACACCTGCTTCTTTTTAGATATTAGTCCCATAAACTAGCCTCTGGGTGTTCATTTTACCTATAGCGGAAGAAAAATTCACCTATAAAAGAGAGATTTGGAACTCGGGACCAATCTATGACAGTAATGTCATTCCGTATGAAAACAGAACTTGGCATCTTCAAACGAGGGATTATTTTAAGATGAGGCCTCAAAACGAGAAGTGAGGCAAGCGGCGGATGTGGTTGGGGCCATTTGCTGAACTTTTACTGACACCGCCCCACCTGTCTCGGTTGCTCAGACTGTCAGGAGCTGTGAAAGACGATCAGCGTCTTCGGGTGGGAAAAGAGGGGGAAAAGCAGAGGAGAAGGTGGAGGAGGGTGGTGGGATGGGAGGATAGATAGATGAGGCCTGAGTCTTATCTTGAGGTCACATTAGGGGTCAAATGAAAGATAATACTGCTGCTACCTTACTGGGGTTACAGTAGCTATGTTCTGCCTGACTAATTTACAACAGGAGATGTCTGGACTGATGAATATGTCATTTAGTCATCTTCTGGGTTAACTGAGGGTCTACGTGATCACATAAACCGGAACTGATGATGAAGAAGAAAGTAAAATACACAATTCTATGAAATCATAAGTTATCTTGCTTCCCAAAAGGTATAGGTTCAACATTTTGGGAAATGTTTTGCTTTCTTTTAATTTAGTTAGTTAGAGTTAGATGAGAAGGTCGATAGGCCAAGCAGGTGATTAGCTTGATGTTAGCTTAGCACAAAGAATGGAAGCAATAGGAAATCACTAGATTGGCTCTGTCCAAAATGTAAAGGTCCAGTGTGTAACATTTAGGAGGTATTATTGTCCGAAATGGAATATAATATGCATAGGTACATTTTCATTAGTGTATAATCACCTGAATATAGGAATTGTTGTGTTTTTGTTACCTTAAAATTAGCTGTTTTTATCTACAGAGAGAGCGGGTCCTCCACCATGTTTGTACAGTAATTTAAATAATTTGAGAGGTTTTAAGAGCTTAAAGGACCAGTATTTCGGATTTTGTGGCATCTAGTGAAGTTGCAGATAGCAACCAACTGAATACTCTTGGCCACCCAAGTGTGTAAGGTTGTTGCAAAACTTGCAAAAAACATCTAAAGCCAGGGTTTGGTCTGTCTGTTCTGGCTACAGTAGAAACATGGTGGTTCATCATGGCAGACTCCATAGAAGAGGGTACTCGACGATGATGAACCATGTGCTCCCTCTGTAGATAGAAACAGCTCATTCTAAGGTAACAAAAACAATTCGTATTGTCAGGTGATTATACACTAATGAAAACATACATATGAATATTATATTCCATTTCTGACAATAGATCCTCCAAAATGTTACACACTGGACCTTTAAGTAAATAACAAAAAGTGATGTCACTAATTTCCAGCAGGATGTTTTAGAGTGCAGGTGAAGCAATAGTTTTGCTCTAATGCGACCTCTGATTTTGGAAAATGCTGAAGTATTTTGTGGTCGGACCACTAGGCAGCAATTGACAATATTTTTTTTTTGCCACTCTCTGTCATGAGTCAGAAATCATAATGGTGATTCATCTGGATATCTGTTCAAGTGCAGCCTGATGCATCTCAAATTAACTGTTCAGTCTAAAATTAATAAAAGAGAAACCAGTGATATCCAACATGGTTGCACAGGTCAGAAAGTACTATACTTCTGTATTAGGAATGTTGTTTAAGTATGCAAAAGTTATGACAAGTATACTTTTTGTGCTTAATTTAAAGTATATTTAAAATTAAGTTTTACCATAAAATAGATGTTAAGTTCAACTTCAGTTGCCAAAAATGTATATACTAATTCAGCAATACTTAAAGTGGTACTTAAGTGTGTACTAAACGAAGGACTTGAAAACACATACTTTCCATAAGTACTAAATTGCGGTGGTAATTTAGTGTACTTATGGAAAGTATGTGTTTTCAAGTCCTTCGTAATACACTATTAGTCTTCTTTATTAAAATACACATTCATTATAAGTTTATTACAGTACAGTTACAAAAAGTGCACTTTAATATACGTTTTTTAAAGCTGTATTTCGATGTAATTTTAAAAAGTGTACTTTTTTGAAAGTATAATGTACATTGTACGTAAGCGTACTTTTAAAAGTATACTAAATTGCAAATACTTACAGTGGTAATTTAGTGTACTTATGGAAAGTACTTTGTAATACACTATTAGTATTCTTTATTAAAGTATACTTTTATTTTGCTTCATTATTAAGTGTATTGAAGTACAGTTACAAATAGTGCACTTAAAGTTTATTTTAAACTGTATTACAGTGTACCTTTGAAAATAGTCTATTTTATTGGAAGTGTATTGTAAATTGTACTTAGGTTTACTTTAAAAAAGTAAATTAAATTGTAAACATGTGGTGTTGTGAAATGTATTTTGTAATACACTATTAGTAGTCTTTATTAAAGTATACTTCAATTTAGCTTCCTTATAAGTGTATTAAAGTAGCAGTGTACATTAAACTGTAATCTGAACTATTCAAACTATGTCACTATACTACGTGTCTTCCCCACCCACTCAACACACGCAAACACACACACACACACACACACACACACACACACACACACACACACACACACACACACACACAGATAAATCATTAAAGGCCCTTTGCAGAAGGCTGCAGCTGGCTGTTAGGAGGAGGCTCTTTTCTCTCCAGTGCAGCTGTTTCCGATGAGTCAAGTTATCTGACCGCAGTCTTTCCCAGCAGACAGTTAACACTGACGGGCCATGCGCTCATCGTCTCCTCACTCCACACTGTGTATGGCAGAGTATACTGCCTGCACCGCCTTTATTTTGTTTCTTGCATCTGCATCTTGGTAGAGATCTGTTGTTTATTCTGTTCAATTTTGATATGTAGTGTGATTAAAATGAAATAGCACGTTGCTCATATTGTCTGTTAATAATAATCAGATACCAGGCTGTCAGTGACATGTCAGCTGACAAGCTGTAAAACATGCAAGTGCATTGCATACAACAATGCCATAGTATGCTTTTTAGGGAAATAATTGACGGTTCTGTTGCATAATACTGGTACTAGGTGCAAAAAACTCACTTCATTAGTTTTACCATTGATTTATCAGTTTATCAAGCCTGACACATTGACAGTGGGATAAATAATTAAACTCGAAAAACATTGCACACCATCTAGTCTCACCTGTCCCTTTAAGTGAGTCAACCAAATCAATTTTGAAAATTCACAACCTAGTTTGGGGACAATTCTATCAATATTTGAATATTTAAGTCTGAAATTAACTGAAGTAAATTGACCTGGTAAATGGACCTGTATTTGTATAGCGCCTCTCTAGTCTTCCGACCACTCAAAGTGCTTTTGCACTACATGCCACATTCACCCTTTCACACACATTCACACAGTGCATAAGTCCATTGAACAGAAACTCATTCATGGACATTCACACACCGATGACACAGCATCAGGAGCAATTTGGGGTTCAGTACCTTGCTCAAGGATGCTTCAACATGCAGCCTGGGGTTGAACCAACAACTTTCCAAAAACGTTCTGATTAGTGGCGACCCGCTCTGCCTCTCAGCCACAAAGCCCCAGTGGCTGTCACTGAAATGCAAAGTTTTCTGCATTTAAACAACAAGTTTGATGATGTTGTGAAGTAGTGTGGGATCATGGGAGTTGTTGTCTTCACCACCATTGCCGTCATTGCAGTCAGCTTCTCCCGGTTAGGATTCCTTCAGTGTTCATGGTTCAGGAGGTTTCTACCGGGAGCCCAATGATCCACAGAGGTCTCCTCCTCTGCAAAACAAACAGACCCGCTGATTAAAACCACTAAAACCACTGAATAAAGCAGTTCCACCTTAAAAATCACTGCTTCTCCCACACTGTTGGACAGACAAAGGACGTCCACGAGGGGCTGCGAGCCGAGCTGCTGCTAACGTTAGCTCAGCTTGTTTCTCTGATAACTTAAGATCCAGACGTCCGATGACTAAAATCCTTCATCCAGTTCAAATCTAGAGTTAAAAAGCACCAAGATCTAAACAGTGGATGGTAACAATGTGGCCTCAGACTGAATAAACAGTCAATGTATGACAGCTTCTGGCAGACAACCACAACACTGACACAGGCACAAAGGGGATATGACGCCATCAACAGGCGAGCGGTAAAACGCACCGTTACCTGAATACAATGACAGATTTCTGAGTTTGAACACTGTTGGAAACATTTGGGATAATGGAAGTACACAACTAAACTGTTTATAGACATTTTTAATGTCAGATTATAGCTTTAATAGACTTTAATAGTTCCTACATGAAACTGCTCACAACAAGGTCTGTGGATTATCTTAGTAACCGGGTCATGATTTCTGGAAAGAGACATTGCTGTTGAGTTTCAAATGTATGTTTTTGCTGCTTTGAGCACCACAAGCCGATCTGGTTAAATTATATATTATATACAGACATCTCTATGACCAATTCCTCCAAAACTCATCAAATCACACCAAAACAATCTAGTTGCATAAATAGCCCTACAAAAATACATTTCAGATTTTGGGCTGAACTGTCCCTTTAAACCTCATAGTCAACCAACACAGTCTAAACAATTCAGTGACATGCAACAGCTCATTCCTGAAACAGATGGTCTCCCCCTGTCGGGAGCTGGTAACCCACCTGAAATAATGCCACTATTTTGGCTTTTAGACACTTTTTTGAGGCTTTTTTGGACACCTTTGTCATCCCACAAGGGTCTAAATGCTATTTCATAAGACTTATCTGCCCTGGCAAGAACAATATCCATTTTATTGGTAGGATTGGTATTAGGACTAACAGCCCACTATATTATTTGTTGGCAGCTTCATCCAATGCCATAAAAAACATTTAGTCAAAAGTAAGAAGTTCTCAATGAGAACCATCTTCCCTGACACACATCCCACCCACCTCTCACTTCATTAGTACTTTAATCACCTCAACAGGCATTTAATGGCATTCCTTTAAGTTGATGCCGGGGGTGAGGGGTTGGGGGGGGTAAAAGTATTTATGGTTCCAAACTGTGATTGGGGGGGAGAGAAAGTGCAGCAGGGTCGTGTTGCTGCCTGGCCCGCGCGTGGTAAAACACCATGGTGTCCCGCTTTATGAGTGGAACCAGGTTCCGCACAGGTCACCGTTGTTGGTGCAGCTGAGCTGGGGGCCAGGGGCCGCCGGTGCCCCCGGTTTGATGTGTTGAGGGGTTGTGTTTGTAAAAACAGGCCCTTTGATGACACTCTCTCCCTTTTCCAAGCAGTCAGCCCCTCCCTCCCTCCAACAGCACCGGTCAATCTGGAAGCCATTTGCTCGCTTTCCACAGAGAAAGTTCAGGCTTGATCACCTCCAGCATCTGCTGAGTGTTTATTTACCCACAGCACTTAACCCATTAGACAAACTGAAACAAGGCAACTGCAGCGCCACCGAGCACATCGGCCCTCTGAGGACAGGAGCCAGTGCTGTGCTTGCATTATCTAGAACGCACATCTTACACAACTTTACTGTATATTGTGTATACATTTTTTATATTCTAGATTTCTATTTGTTTCTCATTATATTTGTATTATATTGGCTCATTGCACTCTAGTTTGCTTGTGCTGCTGTGCCAAACTTGAATTTTTTCTAAAGGAACATCTTATCTTATCTTATGTGCAAACATCTTATACTGCTTTGGAAAGATGTATGCTTTCAAGACAATGCAGTGCTTGTAGTGTTAAAAGACTTATAGTCTTCTCATTTGATTGATATATCCTAATAAAAAAGTACATGAAAAGCTTTACAACAGTCTAATTGTTGGGGTCATGAGAATGTATCAGAAAAGGTGGAGAAGCTCAAATGAGAAACTTAACTGGAGCAGATTTTTAAAGGAAATTCCAAAGTGCTGACCTGCATGAGATGTCTACAAGGCCACAAGTCACAAAAGCATCTAATGTCACCAACAATGTCCAAGTCTTCTTCTCTATATCAGGAACTTTAGAGACTTCAGGGTACACAGAACAACATTCCCCTTAAAGGATAATCCCTCATTGGGTGTGTAACATATGACACAGGGTGTGATTCACAGTTTTTGGTGGAGGACGTGCTCAATCCCTTTCTTAAACGTACCACAATGGCTATGAAACAGTCAAAATTTAATGTTGATGACTCTTTATGTCCCATTAAAACAAAAAAGACCATCAGTGAGAAGATTGGCTATTTCTATATAGTTATTATGAATGCCTAACACTAGGTCAGATTCCAAATCAATGAAATGAGGAGGTAGAAACATTACAGCTCTTGTCCACAGGGGCACCAGAATCAACACAAAATGAAAGTTCCTTGGAGGGGCTGTAAGTAAAAGTAGCAGTAGTCTTGCATTCAGAATGTTACTAAGTAGTAGAGAAGTATTTTTAGCTAAAAGTACTTATTTGATGTTGGGCAATTTAACCTAGATAATGGCATTATATTTTATATTCTGATCACATACCCAGTTTCCAGTTTATTCAGTACACCTAGCTAAATCTAACAGTGTAAAATGTAGGAAAGTTACTGGAAAGAGGGATGGCACCACAGATGGGAGAGTGTTGTGTATTTTTTCTATTTGAGAGCGTTTCTCTATTATTTCTTGTCTTGTGTCGTTTTTGAATGGGCCACAAGGTAGAAAGATACATTTGGCCACCTGTAGAGGACCATAATCTGGTTTTCAGGGATGATCAACTAGTAGCTAATATAGTCAGTTTTAAGAAATCAAATAAATCTTTATACATAGTTCGTACATAGAACTCATCATTTTTCACTATCCCGTAATAGCCTCTATCTTCAGATGTACAGTAAAGTGAAATGTTTTATATGCAGTTAACCAAGTTCTGCTAAAGGGTGAATTTAAATAAAACCTGCTGACTATGGCTGCAGTTTGGAATGTTCTTTAGTCCACATTAATCTGAACTAGGGCTGCACAATTAACTGAAATATTATCAAAATATTGCATTATGGCCACGTACAATATTCAAAAATAATGTTTCCCACTAACTGTAAATCATCGCAATATCTGTCAAAATGATCCCAAAATGTTTTTACCATATCGTGCAGCCCTAATCTGAACACACACATTTACATTGTCTACTCTTTCTCAGTTTAACTATCACAGAGACGTTTAGAGCTGTGTTTATGAACACCATCTCCACTGTAAAACCAAACCAGCTGAACCAGAGCTTACAGTACGTAAGATCACAAGCTGCACACTGGACCCACTCAGTAATATAGGGGGACATGGGTGTTGCAGGTTTTCTCTCAGTGAAGGTCTAAATAAAATATGAATAATGTTGTGGCCTTCTTATAAAGTAAAACAGCAGGTTAAGCCTCCTCCCAACTCTTGTCATTTTTGCACAGTCCAAAACTACAAAACTGTACAAATCAGTTATTAATTCATTTTTGAGGTGGATTTAATTCATGGAATTTTTTGATGATTAAGTTATATTAGCTTACTTCTTTTATGTAGGATTTACAGTGAGGAGGAAACTAATTGCCAAATGCTGGGTTAGTTACTTAAAAAAAAAAAAAAAAAAAAACCACAACTGTACTAACTGTTACACTGCTACTAGTTATTATTACTAGCAATGCCTTACTGCCCAACACTAATAGAATAAAGTGGCATAAATACTGAAGTCGTTCAAGTACCTCAAAATTAGGCTTCAGTACAGCTTGAGTAAATGTTCTTAGTTATATTGCACCACTTTCCACTGCATTTCACTGTCATCAAACCCTTTAGTGAAATACTGTGTGCAAGCATCTGAAGCTGAAGGTCACCTAACCATCATCCCAAATGTGTCATCATGTCCCTTAAGTGCCAGTGTTTGCTTCTCTCTCTGCTCATAAAAACTAATGGCTCATTTTGGTGAACATACACTCTGCCTGTGACTTTTAGAACCAAAACATTTGGGAGGATGGGAGCCCCTGCATGTGCTCTACCACTCCCCTTCCAGCTGAGGGGCTACTGTAGCTGCTATAAGAGCCCTCCCTGTCATGAGGACTATCACTGGGCCATCCTATGGGGAAGTGTCTAAACAAACTGTGGGCTTCTGCTGGCTAAACCTTGGAGTTACAGCGACTTTTACGCACGGCTGTCGTCTGCATGCTGCTGTTTTCTACTTGAATACGCGGGATTGGCTCTCCCTGTGCAACACTTATGATGGCTTTCACCATGCTGAGGCCGGTGTCGACGCATCCCTTCTCTTACCCCGCTGACCTGACCTTGATGTCGGACGACGAGGAGGGGAACCGCAGCGAGAGCGACGGCAGTAGCACGGACCAGGGCTACGGCTGCTGCGGGATTCCGGGGGACAGTTACCGGCTGGAGTCCGGCGGCGTGGTGCGACAGCGGAACGCCGCTAACGCCAGGGAGAGATACCGGACCCAGAACGTCAACACGGCCTTCACGGCGCTGCGGACACTCATCCCCACGGAGCCGGTGGACAGGAAACTCTCCAAAATCGAGACACTGCGCCTGGCGTCCAGCTATATCTCCCACTTGGCCAACGTGCTGGTGGTCGGGGACGGGAGGGAGGACGGCCAGCCGTGCCTCAGTGCCGTGTACAAGGAGGTGAAGGGGGGTGGAGAAGGCAAACAGCCCCGGACTATCTGCACATTCTGCCTCAGCAACCAACGGAAAGGGGTAAAATATTCATTGCATATGCAGAAAAACACTTGTCAGATATATCTCCCAGAACTGCATTTCAAAATGTACTATTTTAACACTTCTTTACTGTTGGCAAGCGTAACACATGCAGCATTTATTATTGTAGATCTTCTTATAATTCACCAGGGTCCACTGTTTAATACCGCGTATATTCAGTAAAACATGCAAAGCTTTTTAAAATGCAGTTTCAACTTCCATAATTGCTCCGCCTGTCATTCCTGCGAAATGCACAACGGGGGAACCAAGTTGCAGAGTTGATGCACCATTTGTATGCCGAATTTCCAATAAAACCCTAATATTTCTGAAAAAATATATTCATTGATGCATGACATTGTGTGTGTCTTTGTAGATAGAAGAGGCAAACACAAAAGTTGCACATTTATAAATGGGTTCAGCATGAAGGAAGAAAGGCAGGTCAGTGCGCCCAGAGCGCCAGTTAAATAGTCGGAATATTGGTTTTCGAATGCCAGTTAGTGCTGTGAATGAATTCTGGTGCCACATCATAATATGTTTAATGTTCAACATTAAGATTAAAGTGTGTGCTATTTGATTTCAGCATTCTAACATTATTTTATATCATAATTCAGGGCTGAGAGCTATGAGTTTTATTGGAAAAATACTATAGACATAATGTATTTGCGTAGCGTTTTTACAACAGTTCATCAGAACATCAAATAGTTTGACTGGAATAAGTCTGTTCCACTTTAGAAGGAGGTCATATGACACTGTGGGGTCAGAATGAGCTGCATGCACCCCAGTAAAACGGACACAGCCCATCTTGGGATTCAGATGCCTGTGTTGGGATTTAGTTTATTTATAGTTGCCATATCATTCAGTGCATGGAGATATCCTTTAAAGGAAAACTGTGCTTTTACCCACTCTAGACAGATATGTAATTGCACTGAACCTATTTATATGCTCTTAGGAAAATACATCAAAACATCAGAACTATTTATTTCCATAGGCACACTGTGATGATGTTTGAACTGGCAGTGACAGTTCCCTCTGTGTCCACAGGTGAAAGACAGACGAGACTGTGTGAAAAGGCACGGAAGCAGTGCGAGACAAATAAGTCGACGATGAAACTGGGAGTAGGACTGGATCTCTTCAGAGCGGACCTCCGCCGACCATTCCTAGAGTCTAGAAGCATCTCAGCACCACAACAGTCTTTGAGGACTACTTTGCATTTTGGGAGTTTGGCTCATTGGACATTTTACCCAGTGCCAGAGGACTGGCACCAAAACCATCTGTGTGTCACCTGCAGATACAGTAACTCTGTCCAGTGTAATGGCACAAGGGAATATGCAGTCAAAGCTGCAGTATGGTCAGGGATATTCCTTTTTATTTTAATGACCAACTACAGTCAAATTCTACATGATGAATGATCTTTCAGAAGCAGAATATATTTTGGCCTCTAAGCATAATTTTATATATAAATACATTTTTTAAACAGGAAGTCAGTAACAGCAGACAGGTTTCGGCATTATTTATTTACTAAAAAAATCTACGGGCCATGGAATACACAACATTACCGGCTCTGGAATAGGCCTAAATCACGAAGAAGTAAGCAAAAGGCTAATCACCTTTTATTACTTAAAAGCACAATCCATAATCCAAATGTAAATAAAAGGATATCCTCTCCATTCAAGTTCAAAACAAAGGATCTGAAACAGCTAACAAATGATAACTAAATATATACTGTCAAAGTTGTGTGATGTTACTTAAGGCTTATTTACATAAATAATAGTTACATAGTTATAATAATAATAGTCTATAGTTACATATGTGAACTTACAAGTAATTTATATAATTTGATAATGGTCCTTTAAAGCTGCAGTAGGTAATTTTTATAAAAATATTTCATATTCATATTTGCTTAAACTTTCACTATATCCTGACAGTAGTACATGAGACAGACTGATCTGTGAAGAAATCAGGTTCCTCTGGCTCATTCTATTTGTCCTAATGACATCTGAACGTAAACAATCAATCAGAACCAAGAAAGATAGTGTTGGGTCTCATTCCCAGTGCATCATATACAGACACGTTGGGACCCTGGGATTAAGACTCAACAGTCAACTATCTTCAAGCTTTTAACCCAAAATGTCTATATCTTTCTCAGCTCTGATTCTTGCAAATGCCATTAGGAGCACTAGAATGAGCCAGAGGAACAATATCTTTTCACAGATTATCTGTCTCATGTACTACTTTCAGGATATAGTGAAAGTATTAGCAAATATGACAAAAAGTAAATTCTATACTTACCTATTGCTGCTTTAAATATTGGATGCCAATGCATTCGCATGACTGCAGCACAGACGGATCTATTAGAGACACTGAGATGCTTTTGGTGCCTATCTTCTAATATACTGTATTTAAGGGTTAGGGTTAGGGTTACTGACTGACAAGGCAAACTCCTGCAAAAGTTTGCATCATTTTAAATGATCTTGGGAAGCTAGGCTCACAAAAAGACTTGCAGCCGACAGCAGAGCAGCTTCAGCAATTTGAGAGGACAGACCACTCCATCTGCCTAAGCTGGTCATGTGAAGTTGTGTGCGACAGAAGATATCTGTGGGACACTATTTTGTTTGCTTTTTCATTACATGTTGTAATCTACTTTGAAATTAAATTTATTTTTACATAGACCCGACTCTCATGTTGCCTTCAGTGTAATGGTAATGTGTTTTGAAGTAGTTCAAGGTTGCAGTGCTTTTGCACATTCTGTTAACAATAGTTTTAAACACTGCACAGAAAATATTCTTGTTGATTTGTAATTGACGCTTAAGTCCCACCCCTTTTTGCTCCAATCACAGTTGAGCAAGCCTCAGTCAGAACTTCTACTAGATATGCTATGTGCTAGGCTAATCTATGTTGAAAAGACAACTAAATTTTGAAGACGGTTTAAAGAAAGAGTTAACTAGATAATGTTGGCAAAACATTAGCTAACTAGCTAATCTATGGCCAACTTAGCTAGCTAGTTACATCTGAATGCTGATATTAGGAAAACACTTGCTAACTAAACATTCAAAATTTTGCTAACACTAGCTAGCTAACTAAAGATGCCAGTAAAGTTAAAGTTAATTGGTTCACTCAGTTTGCAAAAAAAACAAAATTAAAATTTTAAATGACCTCTGTTGGTATCTAGTCATGCAGATAGTTTTACAATAGCAAATATCTCTTAGCAGAGACAGTTAAGAAGTGCGGACAGCCTGTTCTGTGGACTGTCCAGGGATACTGTATATGGGTGGAAACAGAAATCTCCAAGATCTGCATGGCTGGATACTATAAGATGTAAGTGACAAAATATGTTTAAGTAATTTGTGTGAACTGACCCTTTAACACAGCAGCATTAGTTTAGAAATCAGTGAAGCTGCAAAAACCGCAGGCTCCTGGAGCTGTAAACCCCTTCAGATCTCTATTTTCCTGATTATTTTAAAGGTTATTAAACACATTCAGGACAGTTGGAGCCCAAAGAACAAACCACTTAACTTTACTGGCATCTTCTGCCTGCAACTGCTCAGAGGAGGAAACCTATACGGGGAATTCCACTGAACGCTTACCTTCTCCGTCTGAGTAATGCCAAGGAATCTCAACAGAGGAAGCAATCAATCTCTTCCTCAGCGGGCTCTCTCTCTGAAATCGTTGTATATCAGCGGTATCTGACCACAGAGAGCCCTGTCAGGGTGGTACTAGGTGCAGAGTGCCAGTTAGGAAGGCATGAATCAGGGTCAGCTCTGGGAAAAGGTAAAGGCAAAAACAGGAAAGACACAAATTAGTGTTGTTGGATCCATTGTGGTGACCGATGATTACTCATGGGGACCATCAGGGAGCGTAGCACATTACTGGAGCCATGCCAGTGAGATCATCCACAGAGAGGAAGAAGCAGAGTTTAAAGTTTGGTGTTAGAGCTAAAAAAAACACCTCTTTAAAAGTAGTTCACAAATTTGACAAATCAAACTCTTGTTTTCCTGGATGCAACTGAAACTGGAGTAGCTCATTTTCTGTTTTCATGAATAACACAATGTTAGAGTTTTGGAGATTTGGAACCGGTGTCCAGGAAAATACAGAAATCTGAGGGCTGATGTCTGGCATGACTCTGCTCTGGTTCCCAGGTTGGGATCCACATGTGGTGTTGATCAGTCACAGCTAATATCACCTAGCACCCTGTGTCCAGACAAACACAGCTGCTGATGAATTAATGTCATAGATCACAGCAGGAGAGCAGCACGGTGCAACGTGTGAGAATCGATGTTATGCGCACATCCAGGTTTTTAATTGGATGCACCACGAGCAACAAAAAGTGCTCAGAGGAAGTGCTTAAAGGATGAATGCCAGCAGATTGATTGGAAAAATCTGCACAGCATTACCTTATAACAATCACATAATGTGAGGAAAATAAAAGTAGACAAGATGTCCACTGTGATGGATTACCTGAAATAAATTGAAAAATGTTAAAACACAGCAGTATTTCTGGAATATTATTGGAATTTTGAAGGAATACATTTTTGAAATGTACTCGTTTGCTTTCTTGCAGAGAATTAGATGAGGGGATCGATACCACTCTCACATCCGTCCCCCTCCAGTCAAAAATCAGTGTTTCTTTTTGTTCCTACAGTGAGATGTTTGATCTTCAATGTGCAGAATGATGTATGTGCATAGTTAACACCAGAAGGATGTTTTCATATTCATAGATTCTGGAATTTCTTAATACTGTCTGCAGGAGATCATTAAATATGAAGCTACAGCTAGGGGCAATTAGCTTGGCTTAGCACAAACTGGAAACAAGGAAACAGCTAGCCTAGCTCTGTACAAAGGTAGGTCAAGCACCAGTAAAGCTCACAAATGAACATGTTATAGCTTGTTTAATCTATACAAAGACCAAAGGAAAAAGGTTGAGTTTAAGTTGTGTAGTATTTCTAGGCTAGCTGTTTCCCCCACTTTTTTGCTAAGCTAAGTTAACCAGTGCGGCTCTAGCTTTACAGTACTGAGGTGAGAGTAGTTGACCTTCTCAACTCTCAGCAAGAAAGTGAATAATTACGTTTTCCAAAATGTCAAACAACTCCTTTAAGTACAGGTAATTGATGGTAAATGGACAAAATCTTTATGATCCCAATCGTATACAGTGATGTCTACAGTGTGAGAGCTTTAGCCCCAAAGAGGAAGGTGTAGTGGTTGAATTTAAATTGTGCAGTCTCTACCACTGCTACAAGTGCAGTATATCATCATCCAAGTATAATATATGTCAAAGTCTATATTACTATACCTGATGTGTTTTCCTAGAAAAACAGCAGTTGTGCATGTGAAGTCTCTTTTTTGTGTACACTACAACACACAGGGCCTCTGTATTTCTGTCATAACCTTTCCTTACAAAAGCACTCAACAAAAGTTACTTACCGTCACATTGTGAGGTGCAAAACAGCCAACCATGAGATTTATTGCAGATTTTAAACATTTGACAACACAGTTATGACCAAACTGAATCCTCTAAATCACCCCTGAAGTGATGTTTGGAGGGACACCCCCTCTGAAAGAAAGTTATTGCTCTCGCAGTCCTCTGGGGCGGCACAAATAACTGCACACTTGCATAAAGCATCCCAACCCTCCATTTTCTCTCCACCTGTCAGTGCTAAAGCCTAATTAGAAGCTGCTGTGTGAGCTTATCCTGCAGCACCGAAGGCCCGGCGGAGCCCCACTCAATGGCTCCCAGAGGCCCCCCCAGGCAGGAAGATGTCATAAGAGGAACAGGAAGGAAAAGGCCTGAGTGCTCGACCCTGTTGAGGCCCTCCCTGTGGGGCCCGGGGCCCTGGGTCAGTGCCAGCTTTGACATCAACTGGGGCCCAGATGGCCCACTCTGCTCAGCTGATGCTTATTTTAATTCCTGGGTGGGAAAGCATGGCTGAACAAAACTCAGTTGAGTCACTTTTAATTATTGTGACTCAGATTTTACACTGAATTCACTGAATGGGCAGGTCCCGTAGGTCACATGAAACATAGCATAAAACAATTAAAAATTGTTTTATATAACATTTTAAAAAACATACAGATTGTGTTTGACTGGGCTGTGATATAAGGACAACCATAGTGCAAAAAAGAAACATGGTTAAAGGTCCAGTGTGTAACATTTAGGAGGATCTATTGTCAGAAATGGAATATAATATTCATAGGGAAGTTTTCATCAGTGTATAATCACCTGATAATAAGAATGCCATGTTAAACAGCTAAGTTTCTACGGTAGCCCAGAACGGACAAACAAAACACTGGCTCTAGATAAGAATGTTAACGTTTTCCACACATTTAGCGGCCACCATAGTTTCTCCTTTGCGCTTAGAAAGGGAAAGTGAAGCGAATGAGTTGTAATCAGTGACTACATCCTACACACAGGAACTTTTAAATAGCTAAATCACTGCATAAACAGACATAAGTACCTACACAAGTGACTATAGAATAATAGGTGCAATGTGTCAAAAAGTAATGTTGATACAGAGGGGGAATATTTTATATCTTCTGTATATTATTGCAATCCACACAAGAGGTAGAGAGGAAAGTATGACCGGTGTGGTTTCTTATTAAAGTTAGTGATATCCCTTTGCAGGACAGTATAAAGTTCCATCTGAACATAAATTAATCTGTCAAAGTCTTCAGCAGCGCTTTCCCGATCTTCAACCCCATCTGGTAAGCATTAGTGGAGGATACCATGGGGCAAATAGGAAGGGTTAAGACTGCGATACAGTTCCCCTCCACCACACTTAGCCCTAAACAGACCCTTATGGTGCTGTAGCTCAACTGTTTGACAGGACATACACCTTCCCCCCCCCTCACTGCCTCTTGTTCAACCCTGCCAGAGGAGGTAATCGCCATCAGACATGCACTCCGGGCCCTTTCATGGGACAGCAGCCTTGGATAGACCGCTTCCGATTTTTATGATTGTTTTCCATTGATGGGTGGAGTGGGAGAGCAGGGAGCAACCCAATCCTCTGCAGCAGCCAAACAGGCACTAACTGGGCCAGACCACAGTCGTGTGTGTGTCTGTCTGTGTGTGTGTGTACTGTACATAGAGTTTGACTGATAAGACTATTTAAAGGCCGATACTAATACATATCTTTTTAGGTTGAGGGGTGCTTGCTAAGGGAATTACTTTCAACAGGTTTGCTGCAGGATATCTGAAAACTTCCTCAAAGGATGCTGATTTGTACCACGTAGGGCCACAAACGCATAGATGAAGCATGGAAAAATGTATTCTTGCGTGACCCAAATTAGAAAATTGGGCCAAATTTCTGCCATTCATTTTGTCACACACTTAAAATTGACAAAACTATGGAAAGTAATTATTACAAGTTATGTTAAGAAAGGAACCTCCATTGTTGTATATCAGAGGTGGACGACCCTGCCTGTTGACGTCCAGTGAGGCCAATATCACATTCATATTATCACATATCGGTCTAACAGAGCAGATGAGTGTGTGGGTGTGTGTTCTGAATGGGCGACGGTGTTGACGGATGCTCTCGGGACTATTGTTTCCCTCCCAACATGCAGTGGGAGGAAGCAGTGGAATGACCTGAGACATTAGTACAGACAATATCAGTCCACCGGGGCAGGGCTCTGATTGCTCGCTGCTTGGCTCCTGCTCCTTTACCTCAGTGTTAGGGCGGTGGTCATTTATGCAGAGGTCAAGGGTTACTAATCTGAGGCCTGATTTCTCCCCCTGTCAAAATAATACTACAATATGTCTGCACAGGCTGCTCTGAAGGAGCAAAGAGGCAGGCTTCCGCAGAAGCCTGATGTCCATCACAGCCCCAAAAGCTTTTTTTAGCTGAGGCATCGGGCATGTTTACTTTGCCCAGTGAAATAATTAATAAAAAAACAATTTGATTCATCGTGTGCATTAACCCCTTTTCCAAACAATAAAGCTGACTCCTCCGATAAGTTCCCATTATTTCTTTCCCCACATATAATTAATCTGCTCTGTGCACTTCCCTTCAACCCTAGCATTTGCTGCAGAGTAATCACAGGTAGCCTGTGTTTGGCAGAGATGTTTAGGAGATATAACAGTACCCTCGAGCCAGAAATACACACACAAAGCAACATATATTAAGTTGTGACACTGCATGGGAAAAACACTCCTAGGTAGAAGGAAACCTGTGGATCTGCATTTTAACAAGACATGAAGAATGATCTTGGGGCCAATAATCGCAATTGTTCACTGCTTGGAACCTCCTGTAACTGGGAGATGGATGTGAGGCATCGTCTGATAATAAGTCTGAAAACTTTGAACCACTTTCAACACCCAGAGTAATTGTTTAGAGGATATCCTCAATCAAGGCCCCAAAGAGCACAATGAATGGTCTCGCTGACAGAAACCAGCTGCCCCCAACAACCTCCTCGACCCGCCTGCTGTGTGGTGGAGAAGCATGAGTGTGCCGGCTCCCGCTCCAACATCGTAGTGACACCTGAACTTTGTTTCTCAGTGAGCGATGCCAAAAGGAGACTCCTGCCATTTTAAATGTGTCACTCGTGATGATGGCTTAGTGGTTTTTACTATAAAAGTGAATTAAAACTGGCTGTGGTTAAGGCTATTACAATATTTTTGATAGCCCCTTAATATAGATTTTCTTTGTGTTAATCAATGGGAATACTTTTAATTAAAAAAGCCTCTAGTGGAAAAATTATCTAAAAACATATACAGTTGTGCTCATAAGTTTACATACCCAGGCAGAATTTCTGATTCACAAACATCACAGGCGAGGATGGTTACCTTTAGTAACCATTCAAACCTGTTTGTGTCAACTTGTGTGCATGTTATCAGGCCAGAATCTCCAGGGTATGTAAACTTTTGATCAGGGTCATTTGGGTAGTTTCTATTGTCATTATGATTTAAAAAGAGTAACACAGTTGTTTGACAATAAATGGCTTCACCCAACCACTAACCATGAGTGAAAGAAAAGTTTTTCTCTTTATCATTCATATTCTCTGAAAAATGGCCAAAAAAAAATCACAAATTCTGCCAGGGTATGTAAACTTATGAGCACAACTGTAATACAATCTAAAGACTACAGAAGTTCTAATGGAAATACATACTGAGGTCGCTGAAATGTAAATTAAAATAGTTTTGCATTTCCTGTAATACTTTGTGTCAATGTCAGGCTGCTACAAAGTCACATGCATGCACGCATACAGCCATGATTATTTACAAGCTAAATGTGATGGTACGATAGTTGGTGGAGGTAAAATGAATGATTCAATGGTTCCAAACAGGGACTATGGGGAGAGAAATGTGGATCAGGAGGACCCCTGTTCCATCAAATTAGCTCTGGTTCTTGAACCGGTTCCGTTCAGGATTCAACAACAGTCAACAACAAATAATCCTATTAAGGATAAAGCTGCCTCCTGTGTGAACTGTCTGCAGCTGAACAGGGTCGGCCTACACTGTTGTATTTTAACATCGGTCATAATGGTGGTACTGGGAGAGACTGATATTAACTGAGGTGGTACACGGTGTAAACACTGCTATGAGGTACAACAATTCCTATCTTATAGCTTGGTTTTTATACAGGGCCTAAGAGGGGGCCTCAACATTATGTAGTAATGAAGTCTGTATTGATGTGATACTTTAGTTTTTCAAATTCCTAAACAAATTTCCAATTAATGAAAAGTAAGTCTATAAAGACATGCCTTAAGAAATCATGTGAGAGATAGCAAGGATTGTAAACCTTTGGCCCATAAAGCAGATCAAAGAACTCAAAGAACCCTGCTTGGCAAAGCCTGATCACCTCTGACAAATATTGTCCCTGCATGCTGCAATATTTGTAAGTCTATTATGTGTTTTAGTAGTATGCTTGTATATTTCCACTAGTCCACTGAAGTACAGTGTGCATAGTTGAATGTTGGGGCGCCCCCTTTTGGACATAGTAAGGATTTTGTCCCTGATTGATTTCTCAAATAGATCTTTTAAAGTGTCTTTTCTTCCAGCTAAACATTTTTTAAATTCTAACGATTTTGATTTGAACTATTTTAGCCCTTCAGAAATGGCAGCTAAAAGGATTAGGGACTCATAATATGGATATTTTCAGCCGATATGATAACCGATTATTTCACATTTTGTATAAAGAATTTCATAACCTGTAGATTTTAAACAATTGATGACAATAAGAAAGGCTGAGAGCAAAGACAGATGAATTAATATCCCATAGCTCTGACTTAACCAGATCTAACTTATTGTTAACACAACAACAAACAACAGCTCTGACTTCATTTATTTTTTCTTGTGTAATTAATTCACACATGAATCAATAAATTTACTTTTAAAACATACTTTGGCTTTCATAGAACATGAAGGCTATCAACCACTTTGCTTTAGAATTATGGATAATTTATCAGCTGTAATTAAATTTTATTTGCTTTTCATTTGTTCAAACGCTCACGACACAGAGGTGTGTCAGTGAGGAACTTTTTCTTTCCCACTCTTCATTTTCTAATGATTTGTCTTCTACCATAAAAGTAAAGCATTTTAAATCTGTGCTTCCTTAAGAGCAACAACATGCTTATCTGGATCTTGGCTCTCCTAGCAGTAAACTGTCAGCCAAATGTTGGTATCAGCTAATATTCGCCTTGTTGGCTAACATCGGCCTGTCAGCAAGTAAGATTGCTTTCACGATATCAGTGGCCATGTTTATTTCTTGCATTCATTTTGGCGCTGGCTAAATGTTGTGTGGATTATTTCCAACTCGGATATTGGAGAAATAATCACCACTGTCCACGCAGATACAGATGTGCTCCATACAGCGACACAGACAGTGAGCAGCTGTTCAGCTCTGTGACTCATATCTTGGATGAGAAGAGTAATGGACTGAGCGGCAACAAGGCAAAGATGCTTATTTTTGTAGATTTCGTTTCCCTGGCACAAAAGGGTGAATAAATAACATTAAAAATACATAAAATGGTTATTTTAATCACTGGTATTGGCAGAAAATCTAAATATGGCCAGAATGTGAGGAAGTTTGGTTGGAGCAGGCGATCACATGACAGTTGACACTCCCAATGCTAGGGATGGGAACTAAGAACCGGTTTCAGTTGAGAACCAGTTGGAATTGTGTGCTTACGAGCTTATCAATTCCTTTTATCAATGCCAGCATGTTTTTCTGACATTGTAAAACAATTACGTCAAGCTCATGAGTCTATGCTGCTGGAAACTGCAACAAGAAGGAGTCATGGTGGCAACTCTTTTCTGTTTCTACACTGTGTTCAGACTCAGAGATAATAAACAGTTGCACTGACTCTGGAAACCTGTGTAGGCCTTCTTTTTCCACATAGCCTAATGATCAGGGAATCAACAAAAAATCCAATAAGCAGAATCAGTATCAGTATTGGTATCAATCAAATTTTATTAATTCCCATCCCTACTCAATACACTTCTATCAATTAAGTTTGGTTAATGTGAATATTGATAGAGAAGGCACACATTTTGAAGTGAAAAGTTTTCCTGTTCACTTTAATACACTCCAACTCTGACTTCAGCTTTCAGTAGTGATGGTTGCAGCGCAGTCTAAAAGTATTAGGACAGCAACATATATCTCTGTACTCCAGCACATTGGATCTGATGAAACCAGTGCATAGTGCAGGGTATGCAAGGATACAAACTTTTATTTTTCAGTCGGCATTGGGTATACCCACTTCTAAATCCCCTCTGACCCTCTGTACTCATTACTATTTGTTCATTACACTTATGCCATATACTGTAGCATACATATATTTCTATCTTGTATTCATACTCATATATTGTATTATAATGTACATACTCCAGACTCTTATATTTTTCTATTTTTATTTTTAATGTATTTATGTATGTATATGTATATATGTGTATGTATGTGTGTATGTGTATGTATATACAGTATGTATGTACAGGTGCATATATATATTTTCTATTATTCTATTTTCTATATATATTGTTTCAGATATTGTAATATAATACATAATGTTAACATTATATAATAATAATAATAAATAATAATAAATTCTATTCTTTATTGCTTGTGAGCACCTTGAGCAACTGTGAAGAAACAAATTTCCAGCTGGGAGTTCCTAGGGTGGCGAAGGCATGACATAGTTGTCCAGTGGATGGAGTAAGCAATTAGGAATGCTTCACTCAAAATGTGTAATGATGTAACGTTAGTTATGTCTGTGGGCCAGTACTGATTCTTCTGTGGTTAATTTCACAACAGGATTGTTCTATGTAGTATGGAAGTCCATTTCTGCCAAGTAACTGGTAGAAAAGATTCTGTTTCTCAATATTTTGAATTAGTATATCAACATTTTGACTGAGTCAAAATATTGAGAAACTTTTGGGAGAAATACGTTTCTCATTACAATGACTTACAGACCCCCCCCTCTAATCACACTGGCAGAAACGGGCATCCATATAACTGCACCACTGAATGAACGACTGTAAAGATACAGCTCTAACCCTCAGCCGAGTGGCTTGTCCCTCCGCGGCCCCCGTTGCAGTATTTGGACGTAGGTGGCGGCGGTCGGCCATATTGTCTCTGATACAGCAGAAATCACACACTGGTTGAGACACACCGGCGACGGAGGGAGGCGAGGACCGTTGGCTTGACGGAACTCAGCTCATTGGGAAGCATTTCGGTCGGCGAATTGATCAAGGGGGTAAATATCCTCCGCGGTGGTTCTCTGCTGCTCACAGTGCGGCTCACAGTGCGGCACACAGCGAACTCTAGCTGGAGCCGTGCTAAGGTTAGCAAGCTAGCAACTCGGGCCCGCCTAGAGCCGATAAGTTACCAACACCTCCTGCTCACGCCGAAAGCTATACTAGTAGATGCTAGAGATAGATAGCTAATGTTAATAAGAAATTGCTCTGCTCGTCTGAAAATGTCGCTAGCATCAGTTTGACCACTGCCTTTGTAAGCTAATGCGAGCTAACGTTACAACAGTTTTTATTCGAATGTCGGCATAACGTTAACATCACGGATGTCGCATCATTTCGAGTCAGTAAATGTGTAACGTTACACTTAAACTCATGACTTTTGCCCCGATAATTGGGCATTAAGATTCAAGACGGAGCTTCTGTAGAAGTTAAAATGTCACTGTATTTACTGCTGACTGGTTGAACTAACGTTAACGTTCTATGGGTATGAATGCTGAATGGAGTTGATCCCGTCAATGTGGAGTAGCGTCAACTGTTCGTTCATGTTAATTCTATATGACGACGTCTTTGTGGAACACACGGAATGAAATATTCAGTTATTAACGCACACTTGATGATAAATAAGTGACAGCGAATTCAATTTGTCTTTGCGTTTCCTTGGTTTCTCACCGGAAGTGAAAGACGCCGGTTGTGTTAACGTTAGCTGAAGTTAACGTTAACGTTCTCTCTATGGATGTGGGGTTACGTTGGCTAGCCAAAGACTTCGCCTGTCAAAAGGTGGTGAAGTCGGAGGCTGACATGTTAATATCCCGGTTGCATCATACCAATGAATAGAGAGTGGTTATTAGTCAAATAAAGTAGTTCCGATGTGTGGCGGCTGTTAATGGCTGACGCTAATGAACGACACTCATTGCGCATGTAACGTTAGCCAGCTAGCAGTAGGTTTAACGCGATAGTGAATGAACAGCTAACGCTAGCAAACACACCGCTTAACATCTGGCGTTAGTCATTTCTCATGGACACATTAACCCCAGAGAGCTTCATTTTCTGGCTTCCAAGCCACATGGACTAACGTTATTATACTGCCTAATTTTGTTCAACATTGAGTTCTGAGATTCAACTTTTAACAGTTTTATCTTGTGACAAAAATGTCTTAAAGAAAAAAGACTGGGCAACCATAAGTTGTTACAATGCACACTATGTAGTTAAGTCATAATTGATATAACTTCAACTTGTAATCTATAGAAAACATTACATTTAATAACCAAGATTTGATTGATTGATATTTATTTATTCATAGTACAAAAATAAAATCTAATTCTAAAAACAGTTTTGCATACATTTTACAATTAAAATAAATGTGTCTTGTCATCTTAATAGGTTAAACATATGAAAACATCAGTGGCTGATCTTCATCTGTTGTGCTGCATCAAATGTTGTGTGGGTCATTTCCAACTTGGGTACTGGAGAAATAATCAGTTTTCCAGCACTGACACATATTGCATGCAAGTACAGATCTGCAACATGGCAGAGATGCTCATCTCTGTAGATTTCTTTGTTTCCCCTGCACAAAAGGGCAAATAAATATCAACCAAAAACATTGGTATCGACGTTGGCCAAGTTGCTGGGTGGGTGCATCCCTAGTTTACAACACTGCCATCTTAAGAGTTGGGGGTTTCAGCACAAAAATTGGTAGTGTTTTTGAGACACTATACAATATCACAAAGTAAAATGTCACAATACTATATTTTTCGATATTGTCTTACACCCCTTGGGGTACCGTTGGACTGTATTGCGTTACACACAGAGTAATTAGTAATTCTGCCTGCTCTCATTTAATTAAATGGAAGGGACAAGATACAACTGCCACTGCTGTTTGAAGAAAAACAGAACATTTCAACTACCAGCTACTGTGTGTCAGGGTCACAGATATATGTGAAGTAATCATTCCCAGCAAACCGTTCCTACATGGTCTCACATTCACTCTGTGAGATGGAGGTAAACGATAGGGGCAATTAGATGGTTTGTTAGCTTAAGCTAGGCTTCGTCTTCCAGCTAAGTGTGGTTTTTATTGGCATTGCCAAACTTTCCGTGCTGTATGTTTCTTTATTTCATATCACTGTAAACTGATGGAAGGAGATACCGCAGACACCTGTGATGTAGCAGGAATTCAATTTCTCTAATCTTTAATTTACTCTCTTTCCCAACTTCTCTGTCAGCTATCCCACCGTGCCCCTGGTGGCCCCTCCCCCCGTCCTCAGGCAAAGCCCCCTCCCCCCCCAAACCCCTTGCCCTGTTGGGATCAGTCCCCCTCATCCCCTACCTTCCCTCCTCTTCCTCCCTCCCTCCCACCCATCCTCCCTGTATTCCAACCTTCCTCCGCTGCGGTGAGATCTCCCCACCATCTCTGCCAAGCTGTCGGACATGTCAGGACCCGTGCCTAGCCGGGCCCGAGTGTACACCGAGGTCAACACTCATCGGCCCAGGGAGTACTGGGACTACGAGTCCCACGTGGTTGAATGGGGGTAAATATCTTGTTGACCCTCACACAACATTTGCAGCGTGATGCTTGACAGCTCTTCAACCCCGCTGATGTTTGGATGTGATTTCTCCCCCCCTTCACAGAAACCAGGATGACTTTCAGTTGGTGCGAAAGCTAGGGCGTGGCAAGTACAGCGAAGTCTTTGAGGCAATCAACATCACTAATAATGAGAAGGTAGTGGTGAAGATTCTCAAGGTAAATCTATACAGAGACTGAAAACTGGATCAAGTCAGTGGCTCTGTTTGAACAATTTAACTAACTCTGCCTCATTGTTTTCCCTTCAGCCTGTGAAGAAGAAGAAGATCAAGCGTGAGATCAAGATTTTGGAGAACCTACGTGGAGGTCCTAACATAATCTCCCTCATCGATATTGTGAAAGACCCAGTTGTAAGTACAGTTTATGGATTTGCAAGAAAACTTTGAGTCTGTGGCAGCAGAGGTTTGTTTTGTGTGTATGACATGATTTAAATTTCACAGAAGCATAAACTGTATGTTCTGAAATATCATTACTGTATCAATAGCGTGGTGAGCCCACCAGCTGTGCAAGCATATCGATTTCACTTGGGCTTGCGAAGTATGTGTCTGTAAGTACTTAGTCAGCTATGGCTTTAACGTAGATAGATGTATCCAAGCAGTTCTACAGCCTTGTGTTCCTGTGTTGTCTCAGGGCTCTCAAATGTTTTTTGCTAGTTGGGTGATGCTCAAAAGCTGAAAAGTTCTTTATGGTAAGCAATCCCGGGAACTATGGAACCAGAGGAAGTAAAGTCCTTTGCAGATTCCTGTTTGTGTTTCTACCACATTTCATGAACTCTGAAGATTACGCTGATGGATTAAAAACGATGGTAGGGTTTGAATCACAGTTTTCCCACACGGGAACAACAAAGTCACCCTATTCTTTGTTTTTACTGTTGACTGATGCAGGGTTTTGCTTTATTAGCAGTTTTCATGTGACCATAAACACCCTCTCAGCTGCCATGCAAGCCAGATGCTATTGGCTTTTGTTATGGCACTGCAGTGACATTTATAAAAAAAAATTACGCTCCTTAGAAAGACAACTTTTTTTTTTATCCCCCTTGTCTCAAATTTGTGGTAAGCTGCGAAATACATAGTTGGAGTTTCACACAACAAACCCTGGTTTCCCGGACAATTAAAATGCTCACTTGCACTTGAGCTCATAAACTTTGCCTTTACCCAGGCAGTTTTCTCGCAAGTGCCCAATCGTACTGAGCACGTGCAACTCTCAACAGAGATGAGAAGGATGTGACATGGCTCACTCCTGGGTTACTTCTATCATGAGCTCCAGAAAAAAAGATGTTTCAATTGGGCAAGTGATTTGGTAGATTGACTTGCGCGAGGTGGAGCTTTACTTAGCGGGCAATCCGAGACGTGCGGAAGTGAAAAGGGAGACAGAAAACTCCTTTTACCACAGGAGATTTTGCAAAGTGTTTGATGGTTATTTCTGCTTAAAAGGACAAACAAATCTCTTTTTCTTTAGCTCTCAGCTGAAACAATTTGCCAATCAACAGAAAACTAGATAATTCATTGGTTGTCTGTCAAGGAAAATTGCCTAACCCTTGGTGTTGTAGCTTTTATTCTTTATTGAATATCTTTCTACTGAACAGACAAAACATTCAAGGGTGTTGCACTTTGGACTTTTGATTAACACATTTGTCTATCTTCTGCCATTTATAGCTATGTCATTTATAAATGATTAATTGTAAAAACAATTGACAGACTCGTAAAAGATGAGTAACTGTTGGAGCAGTAGAGTTTCCCCATTGTAATTAAAGATCCTGGAAGCACATTTTGCCAGGTATTTTAAACATTTGCTTAAACACTTAACCCATTGAACCATTTGACACAAGATATGCAGACTATGCTGATAATTTATGAATCACAAGGTATTCATAAAGTAAAAACACCATAGGTTTCTTGGATTCTCTGTGTTTATGTCAGGGTAAATAAAATGCCTTTTTTACTGTTGCTCAGACAAACAAAGCAGTTGTAAGACAGCACATGGGCTCTGTTGGTTTTAGAGGCTGATTAATAGAAGGTTGGTTAGTTGCAGCTCTATTTCACACTGTAAGCAACAAGTCATCATTTGTGGTCAGCAGCTATAAAGCTTTTGTCAGACTACTTGTGTATTTTTCTAACATTTAGTGTCAAACTATTATTAGCTAGATAGGGTGTATTGTTTCATAGACTGAAAAAAAAAACAAATGAACTGCTCTTCCAAACTTGTTTTGTCTAACTAGAATTTCAAAAAAAAAAAAAAAAAAAAGAATGGCTGTATTCCACCATTTCAATGGTGAAGCTGGTTAGGCTGTTGTCAGTGAGATCAAAATAAGAGAAACTGGAATTGGTGTAATATGATTGGCTAGTGGCAGCTGTTGTCCGAGTTTCCTTGCTTACTCATGTGTACAGGAAATAAAAGGACATTTGTAGGCTGTTGCTCACGGTGTGGCTGCCTGGCTAGTCCCTACAGAGTTTGCATTAGTGCCATAGCTTATTACAGTGTATTGTTGCTGTTTCGTTCAAATAGATGGATTTATCTGGGCCTAGTTGTAGATATTATTGGTTCAAACTGCAACATAATAAATAAACAACATTGTTTTTTTACAGTCCCGGACGCCTGCCTTGGTCTTTGAACATGTTAACAACACAGACTTCAAGGTAGGAACTAAACTTTTTCTTTACTCTGTGTGTTGGATAAGATGATGGAATCCTCCTTTCTTGGCATACTCGCTGTTTTCCCGTACACGTGTGTGTATGTGATGGAGGAATATTAAAATGTCCAGTGCTATGTCTTCGGTGCCAGAAAGTCAACCATTTTCTAGTTCTATCCTCAATCGCTGGCACATTCCCACAGGTCTCTGTGCCTGTTTTTAATGTAAGACATTGCTATAAAAGCTTAATGACTTTGTTTTTTTCTGCAGCAACTGTACCAGACCCTGACAGATTATGACATCCGGTTCTACATGTACGAGATCCTCAAGGTGAGTTCTCTGTGGTTCAGCTATAACCTCAAGTGTCCTGAGGGTGGTGAAGCATTAACTCCCTAAACATGTTGTTGTCTTTGATTCTTTCCTTGTTTTTCTTCAGCTTTCTTTTTTTCTCTTTTTGTACATGCTTTGTTACTCAGACATTGTCAAGCCTCTGTTTAGGCCATCGACATTGTGTGTGTCATCTAGTAGGCAGCTCCTCGTAATCTGTTGCTGTTTTGGAATTACTGGGAAGAAAAAACAGTGTGACCAATGGATAACAAAGTCCCTTTGCTCTTGTGTGCAGGCCCTGGACTACTGCCACAGCATGGGAATCATGCATAGAGATGTGAAGCCACACAACGTGATGATTGATCATGAACACCGCAAGGTAAGCAATGAACACAGTCCCTGTAGTCAAAACAGAGATCTGAATTATTAAATGGAACTGTACTTCTTATTTGGCTGTTTCCATTGTGTGCTTGGATTCATGGATTCAGTAATATGTATAAATGAGTAAATGTCTGTTTAGTTTGCTCTGTTGGACACTAACATGCATGCTGCCTGTAGTTGCTAACTGCTTAATTTCTTTGTAGTTGCGCCTTATTGACTGGGGTCTGGCTGAGTTTTACCACCCAGGACAGGAGTACAACGTCAGAGTCGCCTCCCGCTACTTTAAAGGACCCGAGCTCTTGGTGGACTATCAGGTACAGCTGTAGGCTAATATGTTTTAGTTGGATTTAGTTTTATATATCTGATGGATGTTACTGGAGATCCTTCTGGGATGCTCTTTGCTTTGCATTTGTCTTCATTACCTGTTTCAAATGTATTTTTTTTTTTTTTTTGTGAAACATCGATTTGAAACATAACTAACCAGGTGTTGGCTATGCTTTATTTTCCGCATAAAGGTCAGAAGGAATGGAAAAACACACATGAAATAAATAAAAACAATCAATAAATAGATATAATAATATAAATAAGGAAAGCAATAATGGTAATGATAAAGTAGTTAGTTAATTAAGGGGGAAAAAATAGTCTTAATTATCTGTCACGCACAATCTTAGATAAAATGGTTTGTTACACAGGCCTGTGGAAAATGGCAGACACGTTCAAAAAACACTCGTCAGGTGATTGGATGAACCGTCTGTATATCACAGGTAAACTTCAACCAATCAGATCAGTGAACCATACAACATAGTCAAACTGTTATTTGCAGCTTCTATGCTAACCTCTATGGAATCCACCATTGTTGTTTTTGAGCACTCGTCCGCGCACACACCTAGTGTCAAAGCACGCTGTTAGTTCCTCAAATTATATTTATTGGTGTGAATCACTGTGGTTGGACACAAGCACTTAGCTTGAAGCTTAAGTCTAGAAGATTTCATTTATGTAAGATTTCAAAATGAGATTCTTGCAGTTAAATATAGGGCCGGCTGTGGCTCAGAGGCAGAGCCGGTCATCCACCAATGGGAAGGTTGGCGGTTCGATCCCCGGACTCCTCTCACGGCATGTCAAAGTGTCCTTGAGCAAGACACTGAAGGGTCTGAATGTGTGTGTAAGTGGACTGTGGCACGTAGTGTACAGCGCATTGAGTGGTTGAAAGACTAGAAAGGCGCTATTTAAGTACAGTCCATTTACCATATAATTATATAGCAGCCATGTTAACAAAGTAGTAGACTTCAAAGTAGGAACTAAGCTTTTTTTGGGTATGGAATCCTCCTTTCTTGGCATACTCGTTGTTTTCCCGTACACGTGTGTGTATGTGATGGAGGAACATGAAAGTCCAGTGCTATGTCTTCGGTGCTAGAAAGTCAACCATTTTCTGGTTCTATCCTCAATCGCTGGCACATTCCCACAGGTCACTGTGAGTGATGGGTGATAAAATCACTTTTGATGTCATATAGTTAATTATTGCAGTTTGAATGGATTAGACGTTAAGTTATGAGTGAATGCTCTAGTAAAAAAACAACCATCTGAAGACAACATCAGAAACATTTTTAACAATGTACATCCTGGTTTCGCTATCCTCCGCACCTCATGACTCACTTTTTATGAATTTAAGATTTCATATTGAGATTCTTACAATTATTTATAATTATGACGTCCATGGTAAAACTGGCAGCATGCCACAGACAGCTCTGTCGGGGAAACACTGGATTTAATGAGTCTTGGTGATATGATGCACCTCATCCGCTGACCAACTCTGCTGCAGTTGCAGGTTCAGTCATATACTTGTTCTTTTTGTTTCTATTCTTCATGATACATCAGTGCTCATTTAAAACAGTGTCTGGCTGGATTTCATGAAGTTAGATTTGAGTTGAAATTCGATTTCTCTGCTCTCATCCCACCTGTGCTCCCTTTGAGACTGTGCTGTGTGTTTCAGATGTATGACTACAGTCTGGATATGTGGAGCTTGGGCTGTATGTTGGCGAGCATGATCTTCAGGAAGGAGCCCTTCTTCCACGGCCATGACAACTATGACCAGGTAAAGCCAAAGGTTTATGGTACACTGTAAGCCCTTTAAAAAAGCTGTTACCTTATGTATTTAAACATGCTGTTGCTACACAATTCACATTGGAGGAGGTGTAGAGGCAACTACAAGTATGTACATAGCTACATACAAGCTATGACTTGCTCTAGTGCTTTTCTTTTGGTTCTTGTTTTGTTAACAGCATTGGAGTGTATGGAATGGCATTTTTAGACACAGATGTCGTGAAGGTGGCGACCACCCAGTGTTTCCTGTAACTATCTTGACTGTATCAATGTAGGTTTGTGTCTGAAAGTGAAAACTGACAAATTGTTTGTTCCCTGCTTGTGTAGTTGGTGAGAATAGCCAAGGTTCTGGGGACTGAAGACCTGTACGACTACATTGACAAGTACAATATTGAACTGGAACCTCGTTTCAACGACATTCTGGGAAGGTGAGAGCTCTAACTGCATTCACAGGTCTTAATAGTCTTCGCTGTGCAGGCTTGTTTTGGAACTATTCTTTGCACTTATATTGGAGAAAAATAATGATATACTCTCAGTTGATCCCTGCTCCGTGCATACATCATGTACAGCAGGCTGCTCTGTGGTTGTGATTATAACAGCTGCTTCAGTGTAAATTGTTGTCAGAATTCAGTGTTTTCACAATTTTCCCCCCCTCAGGCATTCTCGTAAGCGGTGGGAGCGGTTTGTCCACAGTGAGAACCAGCACCTGGTCAGCCCTGAGGCTCTGGATTTTCTTGACAAGCTGCTGCGCTACGACCACCAGGCCCGACTGACTGCCCGCGAGGCCATGGATCACCCGTACTTCTGTAAGCTCTCATAAGCAGCCAGTGCTTTTTTGTTTTTAGGAATGAGCTCATGATGGGTAACAGCAGTTACAAACTAAGGGATGTCTTTATTTGTGCTGTTCCAACAGTCCCTATTGTGAAAGATCAGTCTCGTGTGGCCGGATCAGCCAACCTGCCCAGTGGGAACACAGCTGTTAGCACAGCCAGCATGATCACTGGTAAGAACACACACACACGCATTATACTATGGTTCTCAAATACAAAAACTTCAATACAATGCTAGTTTAAAAAATACCACAGCAAAAAGATGGCCCTTGGCACACAAAGTAGCATCATATTTTCTTCTTCTTGAAACCGTGAACAGCCTGCACACAGTGCTAGTACAGGAAAAAAGTCACTGAACACAGTGAGGACCCCCCCGTTTCATCTGTGCAGCCATGTGTTGAAAATTTTACATGTTTTTTTGTTTTAATTTTTTTAAAGCTTCAGTACTTCTGATAATGTATTGTATTTCAGCCGCCACTACATAATACTACTCGCCTACATAACCCTAGGTGGTACTTTGTTTGAAACGGGACAGCGTCTTAAAAATTTATTGGTTGACGCTACTTGTATAAAGTTGCAAAAAAAATGTTTTGATCATGCAGTAATGACTACAAAACGAAACTGACATGGAACCAGTACTGATTTTCCTTCATGCTTTTTTGGCAGTATGGACTTCAAATGTTAATTGCATTCTTGATTTTAAGCCGTTCGCCACAACCTCCATGTACATGATTTTTCTCTCTGTCCTGTCCTCCCTCAGGTATTTCTGCCTTGCCAGCCTCCACTGCCCTGGGCCCTCTCACTGGCTCGCCGGTCCTGTCTGCTGCCACCAACGCCCTAAGCACCCCGGTGCCCGCTGCTGCCGGCGCCCCGCAGTGACACCACACCCAAATCCCCACTCTCACTCCCCCCTCTCCCTCTCCCCAGTCTCTCCCACCTCCACCACCACTCAGCCCGGGGTTGGGGGTGGCGGGGATACTAAGACAGGTGCCACTCTGCCAGCCCTCTCCACATCCAACCTAACTCAGTGTGACTGCGCCTCACCAACCTCCCGGCTGGAGGACGCCGTCGTCTATGAAAAGAAAGCTGTTTTTTTCCGTTCCTTATCCTCCTTGAATGAACGTGTTAACCTGACATCTGAAATGAATGTTCTGTGTAATGAAATATACAGGTATTCCTTTCATTTCCCCACAAGCCGTAGTGAATACAAAGGGGTGTGTGTTTGTGTGCGCTAAGTCTGAGAGCAAGAGTCATCCACGGCTCATTCGGGGTCTCAGCAAGCCCCCCTCCCACCTGTGTGTTTTTAGTTTGGATTGTGAAGGCAGGGGTCAATAAGTACATCAGCAGAAGGCAAAAAGAAAGATGTTGGCCATCAGGACCAAAAGGAGTACATCCTGTATAGTTTACTACTGCAGCATCGTCAAAAACAGACCTTTACCTCCCCAGATGAGTCTAAACAGCCTCCAGACCCCGGAGTTTTGGAAGTGTTTGGTGCTGTTCTGTGCTCCAGGTGTATGTGAACACAATGACACTTCAACACTTTCTCTGCCTGAGTAGTTTTGTCTTGCCTTTCTTACCAAACCAGATCACCAGTCTTCTTTTGATATGCGGCTCCCCATCATGTCATCCGTCGTTAATTTGTTTTGTATTGAAACGTTTGCGGACTGCTGGATTAAGGTTCATCACCATCAAGCGGTTTAATCGACTCTAGAGTCGTACTACGATCTCTTAAAGAAGCCAGGTAAGGTTCATTCAGGTTCTCAAAGAAATGGTTTCTCAAACGTGCTGCTTTCCAGTTCCTTGAATTACTTCAAGTGGCTTTTCTTGAATTACTTCAAGACATAACCAAAGTTTACTCAGTCGGTTGGAAGAAGAGACTGACCAAACCTAGTTTTGTTTTGTGAGAGTTGCTCATGGAGATGCTGTAATGCAGGTTGACACTGTGGGTTCTAGTGAATACGATGACCACGTGATACAATAGTCTGCTGGTGGCTGAAGTGCTGTTAGTGTTGGAGGAAAGTTGAGTGTGCGGTGACATGGGGAAGCTTCGAGTATTAACAGTGCACTGCTTTCACCAACATGTTGAGAGAAGTATTGAAGTTGAAATGTTGAATAGCACTTGAAGGGTAAGTTCCCCCCCAGTGTTTTAGTGCCAGAGTTTGAAAGTGAGTTTTAGACCCTGCTGTACATATGCATCTTTTTCTTTTTTTTTTTTCATTTCAAAACCTAAAAATGCAAATAAATCAGAACATGTATACATTGACCTGAGAACGGAGCAGTCCCTACATCACTGTATATATTTTTATGTCCTTATGTAGAAGACTAGTATTTGAAAATATTTGTGTAAATAAACACGTGTTTTATTTATCAGGTACATCTGACTGATTTATGTCTGTCCCATTCATGTAGACCCCTCTTCTCACACACAAAGTGCAGATTATTGATTAAATATACAGTAAGGGTAGAGTAAAAAAGGTAAAGTTAATAAATTCTGACTACATTTCTTTTTGGGCTTTTATTGCCTTTAATGGATAGAAAAAGCTGTAAAGACTCAGGACTTAAATGTGAGGATTTGCTGCTTTACTTTGGCATTTATGATAGTAAATTAATATTTTGTGTTTTGGAATGTTGATTGTACAAAAACAATTTAAAGATGTCACAATATTGTGATATTTTACAGACTAAAGCATTAATCGTTAAAATAATGAAAATCACTTACGACTAAACTTTTTTTAACGTACACATAGACTTGTCAGTACTCCATTAAGACCGACTTTAAAAATATCTCCACCTATCCTTTAAGAAATTACTCTGACATTGAAAGCCCAGGGTTGCAACACGACAAACATGAAACTGTAAATGTTGGACCAAGTTGGCAGAATGTTGAACTACCACTGCTACTTCAAAATGCTAACATGCACCATGTGAATCATTTTACAGTAATGTCAGAAGCAAAGCTGGATTACCAAAAGGACAAACTAAATTAAGATAAAACTTTATTAATCCCAAAGCAAATTCCTCTGCCAGCGATTGCTCAAAAATGACATAACAGTAAATGTAGAATAACAATAGAGTAAAGTATATGAAGTGTGTAAGGAATAAAAGCCTAATACAATAATAAAAGTAAGAATTGATTTTGGAACTTCTTTTATTTACAATTGTACAGTACACAAACGTACATATCTTCAGGGTTTAGACTATGGGTTTGGGCATCCTCTCAATGTTGACACATAGTTCCCATGAACAGTCTTAGCTCATAGTCCATATCATGCAAACCAGACAGGACCAAAACAACATAAAAGACCTAACAAGATGGAACATAGTAAAGAAGTTGAGTCAGTGCTTCTACTTTTACTGAGTCTTCTACTTGAGTAAGGAATGTGTGTACTCTGGTACCTTTGGTCCTGCAGGATTACATAATCTAATCTAATTTAATTTATAGTGTGCTCATGTGGTAGATTTGCCGACATAGTGTTTCTTCATATTACCTAGCCTGGGGCCAGAGAGATTATATTCTGTGAATGTTGCATCAGAGATGATTGATTTGATGACATACAGTACAACATACTTATACTTCCTTCATAGGCTTCTTTTTTGACAGATTCAGTGTTTTCTTCTCATTGTTCTATCAGCTCTTTGGTTGTTTGAACTTTTCTAATGCAGGATGAAGCTGAGTTCATATCTCCAAAGTCTAATCTTAAATCATAATCTAAACTTTATAAATAACAGTTACATTTAGTTTTCTTCACAAATGCTGAGAAACAGGCCTACTATATATATTTTTCAAGTTTTTTTTTTTTTTTACACCTCTTAAAATCAAGAAGATCTCGCGACACCCTGTGAAGCTTTGGTGACCTCTAGTGGGAGACCAAACCACCAGGTGGACAACCACTGGTCTATGTTCTAAAAAATTTTAAATGCCTAACACAGTGTCAGTTTGAGAGCAACACACATGATCACACAGAAAAACCTAGAGAACACACTATTTACATGTTTCACAAACATACCACGCATATATTTATATAGCAAGTGTACCAAACACTTAAGTGATGCCTGTCAGTATGGTAATGTCACCCTGAGGTGCTAACATGACAGTGCACTCTCTGGTACTGCTGGGAAGTGTTTCTCCAGCCACAGCACTCCTCACTGTGGTAAAACCTGCAAGATGAAGCCGAGGGCAAAAATCAGTGCCTCACCGTGGATCTGCTGACGCCATTAGGTTTATATATCTCAACATCAGACAAATATAGATCCTACCTGTTTACACGCAGCTCCTTGTCTATCTCCTCTAGAGTCTTCCCTTTGGTCTCTGGTAGCATGAAGTAGAAGAAAACTCCAGCTCCTACAGCGCTCATCCCATACAGAAGAAATATCCCCGACAGACCGATCGAATCTGTCAATTAAAAAAAACAGTTCACTCTCTGATGGCGATCACTTCACTAAGTTAACTATCAGTATAACTATCCCTTTGGAGTTAATTCAGCAATGAAACAGGCTCTACAAAGTTATTTGGAAATCTTATTTTACAGCTTCAAGAGTATCAGTTAGAAAAGATCAGTCAGCTGAAATAACAGTCTAACAGTGAGTCTGTTGACCTTAAATAACTGCCAGTACAGCTCCACCCAACTTCTATCTGATTAGCACTCTAGTCAGCCAGAGTAAACACCTGTGTGAGTGTGCAGGGCCCTAAATTATGGTCTTGTGTATGGGAACTCACCGATGAAATTCAAGAAAGTGAATGTGACCAGCAAGTTGGCAGCCCAGTTGAAGCAGTTGGTGAATGCGAATGCCCTTCCTCTGATAGCAGCTGGAAATATTTCACTGAGGAGAAGCCAGGTCACTAGTCAAAGAGAAAAAAATAACGCTGTATTTCCCAGCTTTAATAAACCACTAGAAAAGGTGAGGCTCTTTGTTGGATGAGTAAAGCTACATAGGGAACCTTTGCATGCCAACAGTTTCGAAATGCGTGTTGTTTAAGGGCTTTACACACTTTGACTATTTATGTGTCTCATCACCCTATATTATATGACAAAGAACACAAAAATTATAAAGACAATGTGACAAAAGTGACTTGGAATGGTGATTGCTCCCTCTGCACAGACTGCTATGTGGAATTTACCGATGGGTACTGGAGCCATCTATGCTCCCTTCAATGCCCACAAAAAAGTAATTTTAGCTCACAGAACACAGGAGTTGCTGGGCTACCACTACCTCCAATAGTTTGTCTTCTTGTGACTTTGGTTTTAACGTATTAAAAGGTCCAGTTGTAGGATTTAGTGGCAATCTTGCAACAACTAAATACCAGCCCCACCATCCCCTTCCAATGTTGGTTCATGAAATCCGCAAAAAACGCGAAAGGCCCTGTCTACAGTCATTGTTTGGTTTGTCTGTAGAAACAAAGAGGTCCAACTTGGAGGACTGATAGAAGAGGGCCCGCTCACTCGGAAGATAAATACCTTTGAAGTTATATTTTGTTCCTGCCACATTCTGCCAGTAGATCCCCCTAAATCTTACATGCTGGACCTTTAATACATCTTAACGGACTGGACCGGAGCCCCTGGACAGGCAGCTGAGATGAACTTGGTGAATGCGATTTCTATCCGTGAGCCGTTCAGTGCTGCAGTGTGACCCCCCCAAGACCGCCAGGAGGTCTGCAACCTGCAGCGTTTTTCTGCCTGTCCCTGTTCTGCTTGGTCTGTGGTGTGTGGGTTTAATATACGGCTAACTTGCCTCGCTGCCAGTATGAATAGTTTGATGCAACATATTCACAGGCAAGTATATCATATTTTCGTGTTGTTTATTCATCTTGCCGGTGTGTGAAGGCCTTTAGCTGAGAGTATGGTTGTAGTTGAATATATATTGCCAAAAAATTTATACTAATTGTTATATCAATCAAAAAGTTTTAGTAAATATACAAACTTGGTCCAAATCCAACGGAGTATGCACTGACCACAGCCATCATACACACAAGAATGATCCAGTTCACAATTGTGCCATGGACGCCAGTAGAAGATGCCAGAGAAGTGTTCAGTGGTCTTTGTCTAACTTGATCACGTACTACATCTTCACCTGGTGTGTGGTTATTAAGGAGTCTTTGGCTATCATGGAAAGTTAAATCAAAAACCGACCGATCACCAACAGTTAAATGAGGTACATCTGTTCTGTTAACGCTGAAGTCTTCGGAATCACAAGGCCTCTTAGCATTCGTCAACGAATGTCCACTGAGGAGTCCGATGGTTATCAGACACAGCGCCATAACAGAGCATCCACTGATGAGCAGAGGCCTCCTGCCCACCCTGTCTGAAAACACCATGGAGGTCAAGGTAGCGATCACTTTGACGAACCCCAAGCCCACAGACGCCAGCACCGCAGAGGCATTGCTCTGAAACCCCACCGAGTGGAAGATGGTGGAGGCGTAGAAGAGAACATTGGGTTGGCCTGTGAACTGCTGAAAGAGCACCAGACCAAGGCCAATGACAGTCCGGGTTCTCATGTTGTCCTTACGCTGGAAAAGGTACATAATGCTATACTGAACCTTCTTGTTTTCTATGCTGGAGCTGACTTTTGAGTCATCTGCTTCTTGGATTTCGATGGTGCTCATAATGTCTCTTTCAGCTTGAAAGCAATGTCTTTGGCTTAAAGATTCCTTAGTGCTAGATGGAAGAAACCAGATAGAGACCAGCTGAATTAAAGTCGGCCCAATGGCTAATCCAAACATCCACTTCCACCCTCTTTCAGAGTCAGACAGGAGGTAATTTATGGCATAAGCTGCCAGGATGCCCACAGTGATCCCAGCTTCGTACAGTGTTACCAGGAAGCCCCTGCGATCGGGGGTAACCATCTCAGATACAAAGATGCAGCAGGACATGGAGGATATACACATGGCGAAGCCCACTGCCATCCTTCCCACCACCAATGCAGAATAGGAGCTGATGAGTAAGACCAGGCTGCCGGTCAGAATCATGACGTTGCTGAGGAGGATGGAGTTCCTGCGGCCCTGATGGTCGATGAGGCAGCCGCCAATGACGGAAGCCAGCAGAGCTCCTATCAATAAAGAGCTGACCAGAGCCTCCTGTTGGACACATGACAGTCTGAACTCTGCCTTGAGCTGCAGCAAAGCACCTGAGATGATGCCCAACTCATAACCAAAGACCAGGCCACCCAGGGTGGACACCACAATGGCCAACAGCAGGACGGAGCGACCTAGGAGATAGGAAACATTCAGATGCTTTAGAAGAGCACTCTTACCGAAGACATACATTTACATTACATTTTATGAATTTATGAATTTGTGTGTTAATCTTTTAAATGCATGTCTTAAGATGCAGTACCACTAGTGGCCACTAGATGTCAATTCAAAACATCTTCAGCTCCATGAATATCCAATCAAAAAAAATTTCTTTCTTCTTTTTTTTCTTCAAGGCATTACAGTCTCAATAAAAGATTTTACTTGCTATAGTACAGAGCCCCTTAGACGACATAGGTGGGGGGGAAAAAAATACTTCCCCGTTACCCGAGAACCATTTGCATTGTGCAGCCGGGTCCTACTGTACAAAAACAGAAATGTACAACTTCATTGACTGATTTTGGTGAAACTAGCAATATATGGCTCTGAATTTGATAAATGTACAGTTTATCAGACTACAAATGAGACAAGAATTAAGTAGCAATGTTTCTGTGGGCAGGGCCTCACTGATTACTGTACAAAAACACACAAAGTTTATAACTTTATTCACAAATTCTTGACACAGAGACACAGTTACACAGGCTTTTAGGAGTACCCCACCAGCATTGCTCTACACAGGATTTTAGAAATAGGGGGGTCCAAAAACTGAACTTGCTAGGGGGGTTTGGGACATCAAAGTAGTTATTTTTACTCAATTGTTTCACAACAAAGAACACTGAGGTCAAGACCTTGTTGGCCTCAGTGGTGGGTACAGCAATGCCCACCAGAGGTGGCGGTACTCAGTAAGAAGTAAGGGACAAAAATCAGAAGGGCCTGGTGCATACTGGCCCATTTCAGGCACTGAAGTGCCCTCTAGCATGCTAATCCTAACCTTGACTAACCTGTTTCACTAGATAGAGATAGATAAATACTTTATTTATCCTGAGGGAAATTCAAATTCAAATTCATTCACTATAAATGCATCACAGCTTTCTGCACACAGCTGCCCTTTTTATTATTTTTGTGCCCCTGCCCTCAAACAGCCTGAGTCCGCCACTGCAACCCCACTTTCTATTACCCACAAACTATCCCTTTAATATTGTGCTTTACAAATAAATTAAAGTCTGTCTCTTAGTTTACAGTATCTATCATATTGTAGTTTCCAAATAAATGGCACACATTCACCACTGCACCGCTCTGGAGCTGCTCCTCACATTAACCTGAGTCTTTCATGTGCACTGTCTATTGACAGAAATGCAAATGAAAGCTACTGAATCCAACTGCTGATTAAAGATTACCCAGTCTTCCATTCATATGTGGCAAAACTGAAGCTTAAAGCAGTTCCTTACTGACTGCAGACACACTCCATCCATAAAACCTGACAGTTTCATTTTCTTTGCACATTTGATTGATTGATGTTAATAGGTTTTATGATTTTGAATGACCCTTGGTTATCTTTCAGAGGCTGCAGTACAAATGTCAGCCATCAGTATGGGCACTGACTTTAAACAGGTCACACTATTACTTACCTTACTTTACATTTACAGTAACAATAAACACTCATAACTGCTTTACAATGAAAAATCACTCATTTACAAATAACTCACCCATTGCTTCTGTCCTGTTACGTGAACATTTCAGTCAAATTGTGCATCATGTCTGGATTCATTTCTCAGAAGACGTCCTCTGTGAAATATGAGAAAAACCTAAATAATAATAATAATAATAATAATAATAATAATGATACAGATAATCTCCAGTTCCTGCAGCGCTCTCCTGGTCTAGCACCAACTGGGAGTCTTGTGTCCTGCTCACAGAAAAGACAAGGGAGCCCACAAGAGCCTGTTGCAGCTCTGTCGCCCTGACAACCATCTTGTTGATTGCCATGATTTCATTAGGGAGTCCACTTGAGATGGACTCAACAAAGCACACGGCTGTGGAGCAATCAGTTAGCTTGTTTAGTCTTAATTAAAATATCCCATCACCTGATAATGACAGGGCAGTGGGGAAGTTTGTGTGCATCTCTGAAACAACAACAGGAGGAATTTCACAGCAGTGTGACCAGGAAGCACCACCTCCACAGCTCCCATTGCAAAATAACTGTTGTTCCACAGAAATGAACTGGGTGAGATGTAGAGTTAAAGCACTGAGGGAAATTCCAGAGGACGTTCCTCGTGTATATTTTGTAGTTCACTACCGACTGAACTTATTGGGGTTTTAGCTCACTTTGGACAATTAGGCACAAAACAATATACGGACAAACAGTCTCTCCCATTAATTGTCCCTGTACAGATTCCTCTCACACTTTTAGCATCACAGTTCAAAATTCTGACAATTTACAGTGACATTCAATTGAACTTAAAATATATTTGGTAACTTTTAAAGCTCTGATGACACCGGAGATGTTAAGGAAAGGAAATCACATGGGTTTGCCACTGCCCGACCCTTGAGACCATCAGCAGGCCCTGAGTTTATTCACTGCCATGGTAGACGTGAACATGAGCACAGATTAATGTGTTCATTTCCTTCCTGCTGTTTTAGACTAGTGTTTATTTCCCTGCAGTGTACAGATGTAAATTAGCTTCTTTAACTGTTTTTGACTCAACTAATGTAGTCGTGTCCTTCTAAAAGCCATCAAAATATTAATATACAGACATTTTGTGATTATTACTGATGCATTAACTTGTAAGCAGCATTGTTAGCTGTTGTCACATATATGCAGTCAGTAAAAACTACAATATTAACTGCTGAACAGTCTGAAAATGGAAATACACTAAACTGATGTTACAGAAGAGAAGAGTTTGCAGTTAGGTAGCTGTGTTCTGTCCCTGCCCAAATAACAAACAAAGTTCAGTTTACAGTGTGTTCCATATACGTATACATCTATGTATGAAGGTGTGTGTGTGTGTGTGTGTGTGTGTGTGTGTGTGTGTATTACTGAACTACTTTATATAGTGTGTGGTGGTTTAATATCGCAGTGCATCCTATGTTAGCCGTTGTCCCGTATATACAGAGCAGTGGAGAGGACAGTGGTTCCCAGAGCCTGTGTCTGTCTACTTACGGTTGTCTTTAGAGCCCGTTCACAGATCCCAGAGCAGTTTGCATTACGGACGACAGAGCCGTTATTCACCGTCTGTCCGTCCAGGAATGTAAGCTGTTGTTAAACGGGACAGGAAGACGTCCTCCACCCCGCTGTGTTCACGGAGAGCCCACCGGACCCCGCTGTGGACGCTACCGGCTGAGAGACCTCCGGAGAACGGGTTATGCAGCCAGAGACGCTCCTGGGAAACTTCAGGGTCTTCAGGAAGTTGGATCTACGTGGCAGACCGCAGTGTCAAATTGCAAGATGGGAAACTTGTTGGCGAAGTTTTGACGCCAGAGGTCGACAACTGTCCAACTGCACCGGGAAGAGAGGCTCCGCACACCGGCCACAGCCACCGACAGCACGGCTGAACATTTCATTTACTGCGGATCACAAGAGACTGAAGGACTGATACAGAAAGACTGAGCAGTACCCACAATAGACCTTTTTCACAGCAACCATTTTGACATGTAGGGTAAACACATGTGTTACCAATGATACTAATTAAAAAGAGCAGAGCATTTCCAGTCAGCAGGGGCGGATCATCACAAATATCAGTATTTGCTTGGAAAAGCCCCCAAATGAAGATATATGAACTCAAAAACATTATTGTGGCACATTAGTAAAGCCTTGAATAGAAATATCTAATAATATTAACAATAATACATTTATCTTTTATTTATAGAGCCTTAAAAGGCAGTCAAAGGCATGTTACATTACTGGTTCCTTTCTCCTTGAATAACTTTTCTATTATAGACTAAACTGGCGACCCCTTACTTAAAACATATTTGATGGTTAATTTATATTATATTCAATGCATAACAGTAACGGGAGAGGACAACTGCAAACAGTGAACACAATAACTGCAGGAAATGTATGAAAAATTATTACACAGGTTATTCCCTGTGAATATTACATCAGAGATGAGTTTTCCTGATATATTTAGGAAGGTCTGTATTTTTTTGTTTTTTTTAACAATCATACATACTTAATAGGCTTCTTTTTTGACAAATTCTGCCGTTTCTTCTCACCAGTGTGTGTTCTGTTAGCTCTTTGGTTGGTATAACTGTGTACTTTTTTACTGCAGGACAATAAGATTTGGACCTACTGTGTATATTTTAAACGTTTTCCTACACTCCTTAAAATTACAAAGCCCTTGCAACCCCCTTGTGAAGCTCTGGCGACCCCCAGGTTGGGAACCATTATGTTACATGGCAACAAAACACAATAGTAGAAATAGAAAAGGCAATATAAGTAAGAAAAAACAACTTGCAGCTAGGAGGATGTGGTGTACGAGGTGAAGGGAGGTTTTTGGCTTGTAAGGATGAGGAGAATTTTGAACTGGATTCTTTGTTGAATGGGGAGCCAGTGGAGGTTTTGAAGGACCGGGTTGATGTGATCTCTGGTGTGGGAGTGGAGGAGCAAATTTATCCAAATACATGTCATTTTCTTTAAAATTCACTGAGTCTAAAATGCGGCCATAACAGATCACTTAATTCATTTCAGTTTTTCAAACTGAGGTGGCGGCTTCCACCACATGCCACCCCTCCATATATGCCCCTGCATACACAACAGCAGCACCTTGATGTGGTTTGATCTGGATGAAATGGAACCTTAGTTAATATCTTTGGTAACACCTATGTTTACCCTACTATTTCATGTCAAAATGGCTGCTGTGAAAAAGGTGGAATGTAGTCTATAATGAGTGCATTTAGCTACTCAAGTTAGACTACTGTACTTACTGAAAGTATGATTTTGAGGTAGGCCTGTTTTTTACTTCATTTGAGTCTGTTCAATCAGTGATATCAATGATAAATTCAGAAATCTAGTATCAGTAGATGCGTAAATGTGTATTATTATAAGCTGCTCGAACTCTCACTTACTAATGGGGGAAATGACATCTGATGTTGGATACAGTTCTAAAACAGTTTTACAAAATGAATGGTGGGAAACATGAGACATAAAATCAAGCAGTTTAAAGGAGTGCTAGTTGATGTAAATATGTGTGTACACAGAGTCAGGGATGGTTAAGGTAAGACTGAAGGCTTTTCATTTGGCAGTCATATCAGCGGGACAGTTCCCTCTGTAGCTGGTGTGTACTCGCGGTGGCCGCTAGGTGGCAGCCTGTAGGAGCAGAGCACAGGAAGCAGTGGGGCAGCGGACAGTAGAGGAAAGCGGAAGTAAACATGGCTCAGGAGAAGAGCATGGCGGTGCCGGAGTTTCTCAGTAAAGCGGAGTTGTTAAAACAAGGAGCAGAAGCCCGGGTGTACCGGGCACAGTTTCTGGGGAAGCCGACCATTGTGAAAGAAAGGTTCCCGAAACGCTACAGACACCCGGCGCTGGATGAAAAACTGACACAGCGGAGGACGGTGCAGGAGGTCCGCTCCATACTGCGCTGCCGGAGAGCAGGCAAGTTTACCCGCAGACACCTCTGCTGGCCTGGGCCTCCTGCGGTTGTTCATGGAGAGCAGCATACTTATTTAATGAATACGGTTCATTCAAATAGCGTAAGTTAGCTCCAGCTAGCCTGAGCACTGTACGGCTGGTGTTACAACAAAATCCGTCACCCTTCAAAATTCTGTGAGAGGGCGATGGGTTGACCAATTACCTGCCAGCTGAGAACGGAGTGTTCAACCTATGGAGCCCCGGAGGTGTCAGAAGAAAAACCAAAAACAAATTCGAGACTACCATCTTTTCCCCTCTGACACCTCCTGGGCAGAGCTTGTCTGCCCGAACCCAATCAGAATCAGAATCAGAAATACTTTAATAATCCCAGGGGGAAATTATTTAAAGCAAAACTGCTCAGGTTCGGACAGCATTAGATTTCTAAAAATATATATATATATATTTAAAATTGTATTAATAATACAAGCAACTGTAATTAATGAGTTAATAAGTTATTCATTCGTTTTTATAATAATTTTCACTATATTATTTTTCTTTAGCTTGTAATAAACTATTTAAATTAGTTATTTATTTGGACCAAACAACTAATCAATTGCTTGAGAACATGAACAGATTAGTCGATAGTAAAATAGTTGCAGCCCAAGAATAAAACCCTTAAAAGACACTTTATCTACAATGACATAAAACGGACAAAAGCATCCTCACATTAAAGAATCAACATACATAGGTAAGTCCAACATACACCTTCCTGCTGCCCCAAATACTTACCAGAGCACCAAATGTGTATTAATCCACCGCTGGAAATAGTCCCCAACAAAAAATAGCATTATTTCCTCCTGCATGAGTAATGTTTTTTAAAACCACAGTGGCCAGCTGTTTTTAGAAATTATTTAGACCTTTTTAAAAATTAGGTTTTTAAAGATTTCTGACTTCGTTAGGGACCAGTGGGGTTGGGGCTGAGAACCACAAACAGGGTAGAGTCATTCAGTATTTAGAGACACAATAAACACATTATTACTTTTAGTCTTTTCATGAGATTTGTTTGGAAAAATACATGATATCATTCTGATCCTTTAATACTAGATAATGTCTTTTGCTCTTTATAAGAGCTTGTTGAATGAGACTCTCCTTCAACTTCTCTTCTCCTCAGGCATACCTGCCCCCGTGGTGTATTTTGTGGACTACAGTTCTCACTGTATATTCTTGGAGGAAATCATGGGTTCCTCGACCATGCGTGACCACATCGCATCCACTCAGCAGCAGTCTGATTCCTGTAAGGAGCTGGAGGAGCTGGCTGGGAAGGTGGGCCAGATCCTTGCCAAAATGCACGATGAGGACGTAATCCACGGAGACCTGACCACCTCCAACATGCTGCTGAGATGCGGCGTGGAAGACGGGGAGCCCGACCTGGTCCTCATTGACTTCGGCCTGAGTTACATCTCTGCTCTGCCCGAGGACAAGGGGGTCGACTTGTACGTGCTGGAGAAAGCCTTTCTCAGCACCCACCCCAACACAGAGGCGCTGTTTGAGAAGCTGCTGAAGAGCTATGCAGCTTCGTCCAAGAAGTCGTCAGCAGTTATTAAAAAGCTTGACGAGGTTCGGTTGAGAGGGAGGAAGAGGTCGATGGTGGGGTGATGATGCTTGCTGTGTACAGGGACAAAAACACGTTAGAATTACAAAGACTGTTGTATGTAAAGTAAAAAGATCAAATAAAAAATGTTTTGTTATGAAATAGGAAGTTTTCTTCTTATGTAAGGCTAATATGATGAAGAAAATGGACTTTGTAATGACGCTAGCACATTTTGGAACAGTTTGAGTGTTGACATCTATTAAATATCAGCGTCAGACTATATGCTCATTAGGACACGCATCAGCTTCCTCACATATATTATTGCAGATATAGTGGTAGCATATATTAAGAATCTACAGAGATATGAGTCCCTGTTGCCCCACCTTACCTTTTTTTTTGCCTGTCTTTGGTACTTTTCAGGTTAAAAGATGTCTTGACAGCTAGGATAAAACTAGGCAGAAAAGTTTAAATGTCTGTTAAAGGTCCAGTGTAACATTTAGGAGGATCTGTTGTCAGAAATGAAATATAATATGCCTAGTGTTTTTAACACTTATTTTAATAAAGCAATTAGCAATACCATTTTATCTCTTGTTGAAACAATGCATATATGTAGCCTTGCAATCTATTCAGACATCACTTCCTTTTTAATTCTTCAACCCAAAAATCACAGAATCCTTTGCTACGTTGTGTTATATGTTCCCCTCGTACTGCATGGACAGTATGCAGCTCGTATGCATTGTAATTGTTCTTTAACAAATCGGATCACAGATGCATGGAACATGAGCATCTCTTGGACAGACAAATTATGTATTCATGCAGTAACTGACTACATTTCAAAGTAATCTGACCCACTGTTTCTAATGCTATTTAAATTTCAATTGATGAGGGACAAAAAATCCACTTTAGCTAAAGCTAATACAAGGCTTTCAGTACAGAAGCCCTGAAGTAAGTGAGAAAAAAACTTTGGGTGATCCATTTTCTAAGTCTGACTTAAACTGCTTTCTCTTTTGTGTTTATGACTTAAGAAGAGGAGAGAAATGTTCAGTCAGGATAATTTTTTAGTGTTTGTTGTTGTAATACTCATTTAGGCCACAAGAGGCTGAAGTGCACTGCAACCTATGTTCTATATGGGACTTTGTATGTATTCTTCTCTTAAAACAAAGTTAAAACAAGCTTAGCAAGTTCTCTAACATCTAAGATAACGTTAACATTCTGATAGGGGGCAAAAACACACTAAAATGTGCTGCAGCTAAACAAAGGACAAAAAAGTGATTGTGGCATTAGCACCTTTTTCATTTTTGTTTTAAACATGGCTGACTGCAGATGGGAGAAAGTCCACTGTATAATTCAAGTGCTTTGCTAATGAGGGTGCGAGTTGGAAATTAAAGGTGGTTCCTTTGATTCACAAATGGACACAGCAGAATCTAAGTGAGATTCACAGTATTCAACTCAATTCAATTTTATTTGTATAGTGCCAATTCATAACAGAAGTTATCTCAGGACACTTTTCAAATAGAGCAGGTCTAGACCGAACTCCTTTTAACATTATAGACCCAACAGTTCCCACCAGCACTTGGCGACGGCGGCAAGGAAAAACTTCCTTTTAGGAAGCACCTAGAAATCCCCCGATAGTCTAGGCCTATAGCAGCATAACTAAGGGATGGTTCAGGACTCACCTGAGTGAGTACTATGAGCTCTTTAAGATATGAAGGGGCCTGACCATGAAGAGCTTTGTAGGTGAGGAGTAGGATTTTAAATTCTATTCTTAAATTTATGGAGAGCCAGTGTATAGAAGCTAGTACAGGAGATATATGATCTCTTTTCCTGGTTCATGTCAGTACTCTTGCTGCAGTGTTCTGAATTAATTGTAGTGTCTTAATGAACCTATTGGGGCAGCCTGATTTAAAGGAGTTGCAGTGATCCAGCCTTGAAGTAACAAATGCATGGATTAGTTTTTCTGCATCCGTCTGTGACAGGATGTGTCTAATTTTTGTAATATTACGTAAATGAAAGAAGGCAGTCCTAGAGGTCTGCTTCATGTGGGAATTAAAGGACATTATCCTGATCAAAGATAACGCCAAGATTCCTGACAGTGGTGCTAGAGGCCAAGGTAATGCCATCTAGAGTAACTATATCTTTAGACAGTGAGTCTCTAAGGTTTTTGGGGCCAATACAAGAATTTCGTTTTTTTTCTGAGCATCAGAAAATTACAGTTCATCCAGGTTTTTATGTCCTTAAGACATGTTTGTAACTTAGATAACTGATTAATTTCATTGGGCTTGATCGACAGGTATAACTGGGTATCATCTGCATAACAGTGAAAGTTAATGGAGTGATTCCTAATAATATTGCCTAAGGGAAGCATATATAAAGTGAATAGAATTGGTCCAAGTACAGAACCTTGTGGAACTCCACGACTAACTGTAGTATTTATGGAAGTTTCATTGTTAACGTGTACAAACTGAGAATGATCTGATAAGTATGACATAAACCAGCTTAGTGTGGTTCCTTTAATGCCAATTTGATGCTCAAGTCTCTGTAAAAGAATATTATGGTCAATGGTGTCAAATGCGGCACAAAGATCTAATAATACAAGTACAGAGTTCGGAAGCATTGTTGGAAGCTATTAAAAAGGTCATTATTAACTTTAACCAGCACTGTCTCTGTGCTGTGATGAACTCTAAATCCTGACTGAAAATCCTCAAAACAGCTGTTGCTGTGTAGAAAGTCACACAACTGTTTGGCGACTACTTTCTCCATCTTAGAGAGGAAGGGGAGGTTAGAGATTGGTCTATAGTTGGCTAAAACCCCTGGGTCAAGAGTGGACTTTTTAAGAAGGGGTTTAATTACAGCTACTTTAAAGGACTGTTGTACATATCCTGACAATAAAGAAAAATTAATCATATCCAGTAAAGAAGTGCCAATTAAGGATAAGACTTCTTTAAGCAGCCGAGTTGGGATGGGGAACAGACAGGTTGATGGCTTCGAAATTATTTAAGTTAGTTGATGAAGATTGATAGCAGAAAAACTTTCTAGATATATATCTGATTTTACATTTGTTAAAGTTCCTAGACTTGGAGAGACAGCGATACCTGTTGAGGGCATTTGGTTATTAATTTAGTCTCTAATAGTAATAATTTTATTATAAAAGAAGCTCATAAAATCTTGCTACTGAGGGTTATAGGGATAAGTAGCTCAGTAGAGCTGTGGCTCTCTGTCAGCCTGGCTACAGTGCTGAAGAGGAACCTGGGGTTGTTCTTATTTTCTTCTATTAGTGCTGAATAATAGGCTCCTCTGGCATTACGGAGGGCCTTTCTATAAGTTTTAAGATTATCTTGCCAAATTGAGCGATATTCTTATAAGTATATTATTCAACAACTGTGATAAATATAGATGATTCATCTTGATGACAATAGAAATATTATTGACTCATGACTCATGAATACGCACTCTGTGCGGCTGGGAGTCCCAGCAGATTACTGTTTTACAGCACATGTAGTTGTGCAGAAGATTTCAGCCACAGCTCAAAGTCCAGGAGGAGGTGCATTAGAAAACAGGTGATCAACAAGTAATGAGCAGCCAGGTGAATATTTAACAGCCAAGCCCTACTCTACAAGTTCAGTGACATAACTGCCATGTAATCTTCAGTCCAGGGAATCTGTTTGAACCGTGCGAACACCCTCGGCTGAAACTGGCGTTTCCTTTTACTTCATCATGTACCGACAGTGTGACACCTAAGTCAGAATGGAGCATCTACAGAATGTGAAAATTCTGATTAAAGTCATGGCTATTGTTCTGCACTGTGGAGGTAAAGGCATATTTTTCACTGTTTCAGTAAAGTTTAAAGGAAAGGTCTGTTTTGTTTAAAATTGTCTTTTCATGCGCTCCAGGTAATCTCCTCTGTGTTTCCAGGTTCCTCGGCTGACACAACAAGAAGGCTGAGTGTCTTGGTGGGCACAGACGTGACTCTGGGCTGCCTGTTTGATAAACTGTCCAAGCTGGTGGAGTGGAGCGCTCTCACCGTTGAGTGGAACATGGTGGACCAACGTGCAGAAAAGAGCATTGTGTACACTGTGGAGGATGGTAGAGCGTATGTGAGCAGAGATGGCTTTGTGGTGGATAAAAAGCGGTTGCTAGAAGGCGATGCATCTTTGCAGCTTCGCAATGTGACTGTGGGAGATGAAGGCCTGTACACCTGCAGGATCATCACACCTGTAGTCTACACAGAGACCACTGCACTGGAAGTGCTGGGTATTATAATCTGTTTCTATTCTGTTAATGTTTGTCGCATACAGATTTAACATGTAGGTGGCAGACATTTTTGTTGTGTATGGAAGCTCAAATGTGCCACAAGAATAATCATTACCTTATAATTGTTACTAGTGGTTTAATTATATGATTATTTAGAAAAGATTCCTTTTTTTTACAGATAAAAATCTATAAAACATATTTGCACTAGTGCTGTCAGTTTAACGCGTTATTAATGGCGTTAGTGCAAACCCATTTTAACGGCGTCAGTTCTTTTATCATGAGATTAACGCCTAGCACACGTTGTAGTTTTTTTCACATGCTGTTGCAACAACTAGTAACGTTAGAAAAACTACAACACCACACCGGATCTAGCTAGACCAGAAACAAAACAACAGGCACGCCGCACACACTTGTTTAAGAGAAGTAGACGTTACGTTTTGAGTGGATGGCGAGCGCGAGACGCCAAAATGGATGGATTCCTTGTTGTCTGAAAATGTCAACAGGCTTGTCTGTTTGAGTAACTGGCTCAAGGCAAAGAAGTAATAGGCTTACCTTTTATTGGTAACCGTTACTGTTCATTCTTTCTGAAATAAGAGGCTGGGTTGAGCCTCTGGTGAATAAAGAGCAGTAGCCTGACTGCTATGTTCAAAGCAAACTTGAGAAAAGTATTAAGCCATGGTTTAACTGCACTACAGGCTGAGTCCCAGTTTACCTTACATGTGCACTTTGTAATTTTATTTTGTATCGCCCTGTTTTGATCCCTTAGAAAGGGCTGTTGAAGGGGCTGTTTGTGTGACAGTATTTTGTTCACCCTTTTATTGATGGACAGTGTTACATTGTGTGAGAGATTATTTGCTCCAAGTGAGAATGTTAGTGTGAAATTGAACACTACGGTATATGCCAATGTTGTTTTCAATAAAAACAACATTTGCACAAAGCAAGCTGATCCACTTTTCCATGTTGATAAGAGCATTAAAATGAGAAAAAATAATGGGACATTTAGAATAGATAAAAATGTGCGATTAATTGCGAGTTAACTATGACATTAATGTGATTAATCACAATTAAATATTTTAATCGTTTGACAGCACTAATTTTCACTTATATTTTCTTTATCAAACTATAGAATATTTTTTTATTTTAGGTAGGGTATAAATGGTGAAAAACAATGCACATTGTTTTTTCTTTGTAAAAGTGAAACTGATGTCTTTGTGCCTTGATACAGCTACTGACACGAGTGATGGAGGACGCTAAACAACAAAAAGTAGATTGCGCCCTGTGCTGTTTAAAGAGACATATTTGTATTGCGATTTAAATGTCTTGCGATATATCTTTACACTTTACTTTCTGGCCTATTTTGTTGTGTTTAGGATATTTTTGGGTGTGTACAAGTGCTTTAAAATGTTACTGTTATGAACATTGACAAAATAACATTTTGTTTCTTGGATTCACTACTTTGCACCATCACGCTCACCATGGAAGAGGGGCCAACTTTAAATGGTGCATTTACAAACAGAAACAGAAAAAACCTGCGTAGTATGCCTTTAAAGGAATACTTGGGCATTTTGGGAAATCTGCTGCTGTCATCTGCTGAGTGAATAAGCACATTGTTGTTGTTACAGCTAATGTATGAGCAAACTAAGCTTATTTACATATGCAGTTGTGTTTCTCTCTACCTACTGAATGCAGGTCCACTATTCACTCTCCTTTTAGCTTTTTTAGTCTCCACCACCTCCTAAAATATGTGGAACTATCTGACTCTTTGGCTGATAAATGCTTTAATACAATGTAAATAGATAGATAGATAGACTTTATTAATCCCCAGAGAGAAATTGGGTCGTCATAGCAGCCAGGTACATTAAAATACAATAAAATACAATAGAATAAAATACTAATACTAATGTGTGCACCAAAGCTAGCTGGTTGCCAGTTTTATCTCTCAGAGAGCAGTGCAGCAGCAATTATCTGCACTGTGTGATGTGTGTTGGTGCATGAAGGCATGTTAAAGAATTCAAGGAGTCACACCCAACCAAAAACACATAAAGGTACTGTTTCTGACCTCTCTCCCAGCTCGGCCTTCAGTGATGCTCCCAGAAAAGGCAGCAGTGATAGAGGGGGAGGAGAGGACGATACAGTGCGACATTGCAGGTTTTTATCCAGAGAAACTGACCATGACATGGTACATCCAAAATGGCTCCCGCACTGTCCACGCTGGTGGAAGCCACCTCTCCCGTGTTTGCACTGAAATGGCCATCCACAACCCAGACGGCACCTACAGTATTCGCAGTGGCATCACACTGCACTCATCAGCAGTGAAAGACAGAGAGATACAACTCATCTGCCAGGTGGAGCACCAGACCTACAGTCGGACTTACAACAGATCTGTTACACTGACCGTTCAAGGTGGGAACTCTTTAATTTTTTAAACTCTGCATTAAAATCATTATTTGTGTTGAACTATATGTTTACTAAATGTTGTATGCATCCTTTCCCTGCAGCTCCACCACGGCCCCTTTACAGTGCTGTTACACTGATAGCTGTCACCAGTGTCATCAGTTTGTTGCTGGTTACCTCTGTTATTGGAGGCACTTTACTTCTCTACAGGTATTTCTGTAGAGGTACGTCTCATTTTGAACAAGTTGCATGTTGTGTTATTTAAACAGGGTCTATTTTTAAAGCTAAATCAAGCTGAGATTAATAATATTGCAGTTAAACTGAAACACTGAAATTGTCCTTTAAAAACAGCTCAGTGTGGATGAGACAATTTAATGGGTATGATGGATTGCATGTTAACATTGTAATCCATCAGTACAACATCTGTCTATGAAAAGACCTGAACCTGAATTCATTGCAATGCCACAATTGTATTTGATTTATTAATACATGAATATTATTTACAGTTGATAGTAGTAGTAGGACTGGTAGTTGTACCAGTAGCAGTCTGCTGAGCTCCAGTGGTTTAACTTTTCACCTTGCTGAAGTGATGTAGAGGTGTACTGCAGGACCCTGTGACATCACTGGTGGGTGTGGTTACAGGTGCAACAAAGCACACTTATGACCATTTCCCCAACCAGCAGGGTGATTCAGAGGTGAAACAGACTTGATTTTATCCAGAGAGCTTCACACCTCAACCTGGTGTGAAATTATTTTTCCACACTAAAATGTTCACAGTGACATTCAGTTCAACTGGCAGGTGATTGGATGAATTTGTCTATCACCATCTATCACGGACAACCTTCACCTAATAAGATCAATGAACAATTTAACATCGTCAAATTCTTACAGTCTTGTCAGGAGACAATTCAATTCAATTCAATTCAATTCAATTTTATTTGTATAGCGCCAATTCATAACAGAAGTTATCTCAGGACACTTTTCAAATAGAGCAGGTCTAGACCGAACTCTTTAACATTAATTACAGAGACCCAACAGTACCACCATGAGCAAGACCTTGGCGACAAGGGCAAGGAAAAACTGTCTGTTAAAAGGCAGAAACCTAGGACAGATCCTCCGGCTCTAGGTGGGTGGTCGTCTGTCTCGACCAGTTGGGGTGAGAGAGAGAGAGAGAGAGAGAGAGAGAGAGAGCAGAGAGAGAGCGAGAGGGAGAGGCAGAGAGAGCGAGAGACAGACAGACAGACAGGTGCACAGCAACAACAGTATTGGCAATGGCAGTCAAGCAGGACCATGGCAGGAGGCTCCACCAGGATCCATGAGAACCTGCGAGACGAGAAAGCACAAGAACTCCGGGGAAGAAGTGGAGTTAGTAACATGCATTAATGGGACATGAATGAGTGCATAAAGAGAGAAGAAGGGAGGAGCTCAGTGCACCATGGGAAATCCCCCGATAGTCTAGGCCTATAGCAGCATAACTAAGGGATGGTTCAGGACTCACCTGATCCAGCCCTAACTATAAGCTTTATCAAAGAGGAATGTCTTAAGCCTACTCTTGAATGTGGTGAGGGTGTCTGCCTCCTGAACCACAACTGGAAGCTGGTTCCACAGGAGAGGAGCTTGGTAACTGAAGGCTCTGGCTCCTGTTCTACTTTTAGAGACTATAGGAACCACAAGTAGCCCAGCATTCAGAGAACGTAGTGTTCTAGAGGGGTAATAGGGTACTATGAGCTCTTTAAGATATGAAGGGGCCTGACCATGAAGAGCTTTATAGGTGAGGAGGAGGATTTTAAATTCAATTCTACATTTTACAGGGAGCCAATGCAGAGAAGCTAGTACAGGAGAGATATGATCTCTTTTTCTAGTTCCTGTCAGTACTCATGCTGCAGCGTTCTGAATTAATTGGAGCATTTTAATGGACTTATTGGGGCAACCTGATAATAAAGAGTTGCAGTAATCCAGCCTTGAAGTAACAAATGCATGGATTAGTTTTTCTGCATCTGTCTGTGATAGTATGTGTCTAATTTTTCTAATATTACGTAAATAAAAGAAGGCAGTCCTAGAGGTCTGCTTTATGTGGGAGTTAAATGACAAATCCTGATCAAAGATAACTCCAAGATTCCTGACAGTGGTGCTAGAGGCCAAGTTAATGCCATCTAGAGTGACTATATCTTTAGACAATGAGTCTCTAAGGTTTAGACAAGAGAAAACATCTGCCAGCAGCATCTATGCTAAGCTCTTTAGCAGCCACCATAGTTGTTTAACCATCCCCATAGCTGCCAGTACTTCCTCATAGGACACTAATTGGTCTGGTACCATTGTAGTTTGGCCACAGACATACAGATTGAAGCCTGGTAACCTTGATTCTTGCGTGATCTTGCAAGTCCAGCTGCATTGCAAAGTTACCAGAAAGGTTTCAGCGTGGAACTCTTCTGGAGGGAAGCGTTATTCCCAAATATTCCCTCTTTGTCTTGATGATGGTGGTACTTCACTTACCAACTAAACAAAGTTGGATTAAGATCTGTATAACTCAAGTTTGACTCATAATCAGAATGAAGAGATTGTTACTGTTAATTGTGCAACAACATGCATCTCTATCGCTCTCCACAGCTCTTCCAAGTGTTTCTGATATCAGCCAACCCAGCATCATATACGCTCAGGTGCCGTTCAACCTCAAATGCTCCATCCAAGGGGCAAGACAGCGAGAGCTCAAAGTGAAGTGGTTTAGATTAAACGGCAGTGTGGACCCAGTGGTCCAGTCAGAATCCGTTGCTCTGTTGGGCAACAAGGATCTAAGCGAACACGCTTGTCTCCAGTCAGACGGCAGACACCACACATCTGTCCTGACTGTGTGTCTGACAGTCACTGAAGACCGGACCAAATACCAGTGTGTAGTACTGTGCAGGGGCAAGAGCTTCAGCAAAGAGACCACAGTCCAGGTAAAAGGTGAGTAACTGTGGCTCTAAGAGCATCATATTATCATCACTGTACACTTCAGTCTGTCCAACAGTTTGGAGTGAAATATCTGACAGCTGTGGGCCAGATTGGCAGTAATTATGTTATATTCATGATCCTCAGGGGAGGAATCCTTGTGTTTCTATCTAGTTTCACCATCTGCCCAAATGTTCCTCTAAACCCTTATGTTAATGTGTCTATGGCTGTTCCTGTGGTACAACCCTCTGAAACAAACTTTACATTTATAGCCCTGGATCTTGCAAAATAACCAATTAAATCGTATTAATAAAAAAAATACATACTACAACATACAAGATCATATACAAGATGGGAACCAATTCCCTACAGAATTGATTAATGTCCTACTATTAGTGTCCTACATTTCCCATCACCATCCCTTTGTTAAAGCCTACTGCCTGGTGAATGCCTGCATTATTGTTTAATGCCCAGGGATAGAAGACATAATACAGCTGTTCATCACAGGCTGATTTTTTAATATTCATTTGATTTATCCAGTGCCATGAAAACTGCAATAACTTATTTCTTTGGTCACTTGGGGGCAGTAGAACCAAGTCATAGCAGAAGGGAGCTGCAGATTCAGCTGATACTTGTCTGTGTGTTCAACAGAGGCACCTTTCATATTGTTTCTTTGTTTTCAAACTGTCATTTGATACATTGTTATTATATATAAATAATAATAAAAAATATAAATAACAATATCTGAATAATATAGGGACAATATATATGTATATATATATATATATATATAAAATATATATATACATTATATGTGAAATTTAAAGATCCGTATTAGGATATGCATTGAAACAACAATGCGTGGTACAATATTTACATTAACATCCTTAAAAAGTCATCTACTCCTTCTACCTCATTAAATATTACAGAATCTGTGAATATGCAAATATGCTGACTCTTACATGATTTAACATGACTCACACTCACACACACCTCCAGTGGAGCCGTCTTTCCTCCAGATCTCCAGCATCCCTCAGATCCCCAAGGTGGAGAAGATGCTGGTTCTATGCTGTCGGGTGGAGAACTTCTACCCCCAGGACGTGGACATGGAGTGGTCCAGGAACGACGGGGAGCAGGTCCGCAAAGTCACACACTTTGGACCTTTCTCCGATCACAACCGCCTCTACAGCGTGTGGAGTAAGATCCAGCTGGTCATGGCGAGAGAGGATGAGAGGGCCATCTACACCTGCCGTGTTTACCACTCCAGCTTCTCTGCTCCGGGCTACAAAGATGTCCTGTACCACATCAACACTCAAGGTAGCATCACCAAATGTTTTCTGCATAGGATTTTAAACACAATAATGTATTGTCTTCTAAATCAGAATCTGAATCAAAATTGGGTTTATTGCCAAGTAAGTTATAACACATACAAGGAATTTGTCTTGGTGTATAAGAAAAATAAAGTACTTATTAAAATATAAATAAATAAAGATAAAGATAAATCTAAACCATACAGGAGAGATATTTACAATGTGTAGAATAGAAAAACCAACGGGAGTGCATTAATGTAATGCATATAAACAGGGTGGGTTTAAGAATCAGTGTCAGTGGGGGTTCCGGGCCTTGTTAATGAGGCCAACTGCAGACGGAAAGAAACTGTTTTTGTGGCTAGAGGTTTTGGTCCTGATGGACCGCAGCCTCCTACCAGATGGAAGTGTTTCAAAGAGTTTGTGTCCCGGGTGGGAGGGGTCAGCCACAATCTTGCCTGCACGCCTCATGGTCCTAGAGGCGTACAGGTCCTGGAGGGATGGCAGATTGCAGCCGATCACCTTCTCAGCAGATCGAATGAGTGTTGTCGTGTTGCATATGCGCATGTGTAAGTGTCCATGGAGACGTCCCTGATCGGGTCCTAAACAGAGTCAACTATCAACAGGTGTCCGTGTGGGAAGGGAGGGAGGAATAGGGCAGAGCGTCTTCCTGCAGCGATCTCCTGGAGGAGTTGTTCCAAGGCCGGTGCTACTGAGGGCCAGAATGCAGATTAGATTGTTTGCAGATTGAGTGTTTGGGTTAGGGCGAGTAGTCGCATTTCAATAGACACGACTTACTCTGATTGTCCATTCTGGTCTTCAAATCGATTCATTCTCCTTTGCAAAGCCGAAAACCTCTCCAAGATGTTATCCATGTTGCGGTTAATGACCACAGTCTGAGCATTTACAGCTCTATCCAAGATGTTTTCCATGTTGCGGTGTATAACCACCGTCAGTGCGCTGACAGCTCTTTCCAAGATGTTTTCCATGTTGCGTTTTATACCCACAGTCTGAGCGCTAACAGCTCTGCTCACTCCATCAATCATGTCGGGCAGCTTCATGGGGCTTTGGACTGCTGACACCGTCTTCTGAATTTTCCGATACACCAGGGCAATGCCTAATCCAATCAGCAGATAGCCTGTTATCATGGTTCCGAATATGTAGAGATCCTCGATGTCCTTTATGGAAAGAATCGCCAGGCACACAACCCTCCACTTCTCCCAGGAGTCCATCGTGTAACCAGCGGCAAACGTTCCTTCAGGGCAGACAGGTTCCCCCGAACCCGAGCTTCTCGTCGAGAAAATTCTGTCAATTGCGTTGAGAGACCAGTTGACCAATTCCATGATTTAAGTGTGGAGAGCAATGCGGGGAGAGTCTCCTAAAAGTTAGAGACAAGACAGGACGAGACTTGAGAAGCAAAGCAGGAAAGATAAGGGAGACGGGAGGGAGAGAGAGATGCGTCCGCCTTCGTTGAGAGCAAGGACAGAAAAAAGAAGTTAAAAAAGAAGTTAAAAGTTATCTGGGAACTTCAAGAGCCTGATGGACTGGTGACTAGAGGTGCAGCTGTTTGTGGGCAAGGAGGAGAGCAGAAAAGAAAGAATGCATACTTTGGGGGTTTCCGGTGCTGATGGTCCGGATCCCGGATAAATGTCAGGAGACCTACGTAAAAACACTGAGACAAACATCACTTTTTGGCAGGGTGGCAAGCTTTGGATCCAAAAGCGTTTCTCTACTATTCTCATTTTCATTGTTAGAGAAAGATCCAAGGTTGACCACGTTTTGGCAATTTAATTATTTACATTTTTTTTTTTTTCAAAACTAAAAGAACCAGTGTGAAGGATTTAGCTGCACTCATTTCAATTGTATACTGATGGAGACGCATCATCCACAGGAGTTCATGCTAGTTTATGCTAACCCTCTACTCGTCTGAACAGGAACTCCTCCTACTGTGATGTTCATCGACTGTGACCCGCCGTGTCCCCTGTTGAACCAAGAGTGTACACTGCACCTGTGTATCAAAGACTTCTGTCCTGAGGACGTGTCAGTCATTTGGACTAAAGACGGAGAGATGGTTTGCTCCGGCGTCTTCAACACTCCCCCAAGCCTGAACATCAACGGTCTCTACTCCATGTTCAGTTTCCTCAAACTCACTCCCAACAAGGATGACCAGAGCTCCAAGTTCAGCTGCCAGGTAGTCCACAGCGCCCAGAGGGATCCTGAGGAGAGGTTCTTCACACTGCCTAACCTGCACCTGACAGATGTCCTCTGATGTCCTCACGGTGTAAACTGATCAGTCCACAGTAGTTTCATCTGTAACAGCGGGAATGCAGAACAGTAGAGGTAAAGCTACAATATGTATATATACAATATATAAACACAGATTATGAATTATTTTTCATAATCTGAGCATGGTGGGCAGAGTGACACCATCAAGTTCCCGTTTTGGCCCTGCAAGGGAAAACGTTTTTTACGTGTGTTCTTCCATTATCCCAAATGTTTCCAACAATGTTCAAACTCTGTAATTTTATTCAGGTAACACTGCGTTTCACTGGTTGCCTGTCAATGGCGTCATATGGGGCGGCTGTGGCACAGAGGCAGAGTCGGGTCGTCCCCTAATAGGATGGTTGTTGGTTCGATCCCCAGCTCCTGGTGCCACATGTCAAAGTATCCTTGAGCAAGATACTGAACCTCGAATTGCTCCCGATGCCATGCATCGGTGTGTGAATGTGTATGAATGAGTTAGTTAATGTTTGATGGGCTGGACATTTCTTACAACTTATTTTATGCATTGAAAAAACATCCTTTACAATGGGCCACCACTGAGTGAATGTTTGTGAAAGGGCGAATGTGCCATGTAGTGTAGAAGCACTTTGAATGGTCGGATGAATAGAAAGGCACTATACAAGTACAGGTCCATTTACCATTTAATCACAATCACATATATCAATCTTTGCTTGGAAAAGCCCCCAAAAGAAGATATTTGAACTCACAAACAGTATTGTGGCACATTAGTAAAGCAGTGATTCAAGGATTCATGGATATTTACAACCTTACAAGGACAGGTCCATTTACCATTTCCCTTTTGTGCATGCGTCAGCCACAACGGTTGTCTGCCAGAAGCTGTCATACAGTGTCTTTTTATCCAGTTTGAAGCAACATTTTTACCATCCAATGTTTAGATCGTGATGCTTTTTACCTCTAGATTTGAACCGGATGAAGGATTTTAGTTATTGGACGTCTGAATCTTAAGTTATCAGAGAAACAAGCTGAGCGCACGTTAGCAGCAGCTCGGCTCGCAGTCCCTCCTGGACGTCCTTTGTCTGCCCAACAGCGTGGGAGAAGCAGTGATTTTGAAGGCGGAACTGCTTTATTCAGCGGGTGCGTTTTGTCCACATATTTCGGATGTTGTCAGCCAGAAACTCTGCTCTTTAGGCCCTACAGAGATTTGTCTGCTGTCTCTTTTGTTTCTGACTAAACATAGAACCCCTTAGTTACCTGCATATGGGCAGATTTTAGTGTTGGTCTGGATAAAAACAATCAGAACTGAGAAAGATAGAAAGATACTTTGGGTTGGTGGCTTGAAGATAGTTGATTGCTGAGTTCCAAAGTGTCTGTATTTGACAACCTGGGAATGAGACTCAACAATCAACTATCTTCCTTGGCTCTGATTGGTTGTTTTCATTCAGGCCTGGTGGATTATTGCAGATACCATTAGGAGCTCTAGGAGGAGCCAGAGGAACCTGATTTTTTCACAGATTGTCTGTCTCATGTACTACTGTCAGGATTAACAACTAAAAAACTACCTGGCCGACTCTGGCTCCTGAAAGTTTGTTATTCTGTAATGCCTCACTGCACAGAGAAACACACAGCCAGATGGTTAGAAGTTACCACAAACATACACCGATCAGCCATAACATTGAGAACACCTGGGCACCCTGGTGGTCATAATGTTCTGCAGCTCCATACCAACAAACTGTGATGCACTGTGTGTTCTGACACCTTTCTAACAGAACCAGCATTAACTGTTTCAGCAGTTTGAGCTACAGTAGCTCGTCTGTTGGATCGGACAACATGGGCCAGCCTTCACTCCCCACGTGCATCAGTGAGCCTTGGCCAGACCCTGTCTCTGGTTCATTGCTTTTCCTTCCTTGGACCACTTTTGATACTTTTGGTACTGACCGCTGCAGACCGGAAACACTATATGTCTATCCTGGAGTCAGGATTACATGAGAGGCCCAAACCAGAACAAATGGGGTTTCAGTTGGTTGCAATCTGCTATCTCACCACTAGATGCCACTAAATCCTACACACTGGCCCTTTAAAATCCTATTCATGTCTTTTTATACTGTGTTGTGTTTTTTTATATCTTGTCCTAATGCCAGTATACAGTGTGTCTTATGTAAAGCTCTTAGAATGGTCTTGTTGTTGAAAAGTGCCATACAAATAAACTTGCCCTGCTCCAAATACTCACTACTGTATCAAATATGGATTAATCCGCAGCTGAAAATAGGCCTCAACAAATGCACTGTTTCTACCTGCTTGTATGATGTTTGCAAGAATGTGCACAACTGTTTCAGGTAATTACTACCACACTATACATTTGTGACGTCTTTAAAGATTCACATCATTCATTCAGTAAGGAACCAGTGGGCTTGGGACCACAGACCACGGACCACAGACAGGGTAGGAATCCAGAAGGTATTTAGAGACAGACATAGAGGGTTTTGGTCTTTTAATGATATTTGTTTCCTGTAAGAACACTATAGATAGAATAAAGTAAATTATGTATTTTCTTGTGGAGAAATGAAGAAATAAACAATGATACAACAGTTGTTTTTGTATTTTTTAATAAATCAAGATATTATCAGAGTAACAGTCAATCTGTCAGCTGAAAGGACAGATCTCAGTGAGTCTGACCAAGAGGTGCAGATACAGTCACATATTGGTTGTTAAAAACATAGTGTAGGGCAGTGGTTCCCAACCAACTAGGGGTTGCCAAAGTTTCATGGAGGATTGCGAAGCCTTGATTTTAAAGAGTGTAAGAGTGTACTTCAGGTCACTGAGTATAATGGGTGGAAAAATAGCTCTTATGGTTCATAAGAAATGCATAATTAATTGAAAATACACAAGTAAATCATACAACAGGCACAATAATAATTTGGTTGAGGAAATACCCTTAGTACACTACACTATGTCCAAGTAAACAGCGGGATGTTGAGACTTCACTAAGAAGCAAAGGACATGATCATCTCACCACACTATCTGTCTGTTTACTGTCCCAGAACTCAGGAATGTGTAACTGTGTTAGAGTGACGCTCCAACAGGGATAAAACCATACTGCTTCTTACAATCTCGAACTCTTTCGGACTTTCACATACGAGAGTGTGTAACGGTTGCGTCGAGACCATTCATGGATGACTTGAATAAAACCTTAAAGAAAGACAAGATCATACTTTGTATGCTTTATTAAACAAATTGCCATCACAGCCTCATGAGACAGGGACAGCAGATTAAATTACGACAAGCTTGGTTGTAAATGTGCCTTTATTCTTTTACAGTATTTGCACGGTCGCTGTTGGTCACAACAGTTTCAGTGTACAGACATTAGCTAAATTCTAACATTTACAGGCCACTCACAACAAATATAAAACCAAATATCAATTGATATATTTCAAAATAGACATCTCATATTGGCAGTGCTCAAAAGCGTATTACTGGACAATGCATTTCTTTTTTTGTTTAAAGTTTATGTTTTGTAAATTGTGGTCTAATGTATTGTTCCTAATGATGCTATTAGAATCAAATCTTCTGCTGTTTGTACAATCCGAACACGAGGAAACAGACACTGCTTTCTCTGTTTGAATGAGTTATCGACTGAAAGAGTTTTGCACATTGAATCTCACTGAAATCAGGTGTGAGCAGTTTAACAGAAACTGCAGCAGCACTACTGAGAACTCACATACTAACTACTGTACAGTCAATCACTTTGGCTTACAAGGCATTTGGTCAGTGTTCATCTCATAAATCATTCTTCAACACATTCCACCATTCAATTTACACTGACATTTCTTACAACTTATTTTATGCATTGAAAAAACATAAAATCACAATAAATATTAAAGCTATTCCGTACTATTTGGAGTCATACAACGATGCACAGAAAATAATACAATCACCCATATGTCAGCTTTAAATAAATATATTGACTGGATCTGAGTGCCGTTCTGTCACTGTAAGGATTTATTTTACAACCTGAAACATCTCAAAGACACCTTTACATTGGTCCATAAATATTTGGCAGAAACTTGATTGAGTCATATTGCAGGAATGTATTATGTTTATCAGCAATAGTTTACTACAGTTATGTACTTCTTCTTACTCTCAGTATAGTCACATATCTGAAAAACTGGACAGACATATAAGGCATTGGAAGGCATAGCAGCAAACTATACAAGCTCATTACTGTACACAGCAAACCTCATAAACCAACCCTCATTATTAATGCTGAAATTTATAGAGCATTCATATTTTAAAGCAATGGGAAATAATCTGATTAAATCTGACATCTGTTGTAGTTACAGCAGAAATGAATTTAGATTAATCTGATATACAACTCACATAAAAAACAAATGGAGTGTTTTTCTTCATGATGTGCTTCAATAGGAAATATGTGATTGTCGTCGGATGTCCAGTTAATGAGCAGCTGCTACCCACTGGTATGAAACCACTACAGGACATACCTGAAGCAGCTGTTTTGGCACCTCTGAAACCAAACCCAACTTTTAACCGAATAAAAGCAGAAATGATGAAATGAGCTAAAAGTATAAAACGTGAGTACACTGTGAAAGTGAGATGTAGGCAATGTGGTTGGAGATTGTGTAAAAAGAGAGGACAACGTGGAGCCACACATGGTGTTGCTGATCAGCTGAAGTCTCGGTTGGTGAGGATCATGGGGGCCACCAGGGTCCAGATGTACAGGGCCAAACACACCCAGCTGGAGGTGATCTTTACCCACACTGCTGGCCACTTGCTGGTGACGGTGTAGTCTGCGTCAGGGCTGCCGGGGACAGAACACAACAAAAGGTCTTTCAGTTGTTGACATTTATCTGTTCCAAGGTGGAAACAAAACCTTTAATCTACAGCAGAGGGGCGCTCGTTTTACACAAACTTCCTGCAGTTATTGTGTTCACTGTTTGTTATTCTGTACTGTTGTTGTTATGCACTGAATATAACATGAAATAGCCTCAAAATATGTCACAGTCAGGGGTTGAGATGATAGCAAAAGGGTCCCTTAACTTCAGCCTAGAGTCCTTCAAGTCACAGAACATACTGACAGCACAGCACTCTGAGTTCACGGATGGGTTTTACACAAACTTCCTGCAGTTACTGTGTTCACTATTGGGATTCACTGTACAGTTTGTCAGGGCTCGTCAGTTCAATGATAGAAAAGGTATCCCTTAAAGGAAAAGGTTAGGAACCACTGTTGTAAGGCACATGCATAATATTGTTTTGGACAGCGGGGTGTAAATACTAATATATGGAGAAGTCAGCGGAGGTTTGGATCGATGGATGAAGTTTTTGGCTGTTATGAACCATGTGAAGTACAGCATTAAGCTGATAATGGAGCAGGCTGAGATGTAGGAGTAAGATTGGATCACCTGCCCTGACACTGTAAACTATTAATATTAAGTTAAATCCTCATTCAACTTTCCCTGGTTCCTTAAATGGTGATTACACAGAAAACTGCTTGTATGATGTTTGCAAGAATTTGCCCAACTGTTTCATGTAATTACTACCACACTATACATTTGAAGTCTTTTAAGATTCACATCATTCATTCAGTAGGAACCAGTGGGCTTGGGACCACAGACCACAGACCACAGACAGGGTAGGAATCCAGAAAGTATTAACAGATGGACTAACATATAGATGGTTTAGGTGGAATCTGTCCCCTTCAAGAAACCTACACAATAAAGTAAATCTTGCTTTGGACATGAAGGGCATGATACCAGTCTGTGTCAGTTTGGAGCTGCAGTCTGCAAAATAGAGCCTTAAGGAATACTTAATCTGTAAAATAACATCCACTGTAAAACTGCAGGCTTATTCTCTTCTTCTTTAAAACTTTGTCATTGCAGCAGCTGCTAAAGTTGACAAGTGCTGGAATAATGTTTTAATACAGTATTAAAAAAAAATAAAAGTACTGACCTGTACCAGTTGGTGAGGGTCATCATAATGTAGAGCGAGGCCAGGAAGAGCATGAAGTGGAAGAAGGAGTAGCTGTACTGGACCATGTCCCGCTCGTTGTCCTCCACCCGCCTGGGTCCTGTTGACTCCTCTGAGAGGTCGGGGCTGCTGCCGCCCTCAGCCAGGATGGCCGAGTCTTTGGAGGCCATGGTCAGCTTGTTCACCTGGCTGGTGCTGGACGAACGAATGCTGAGGGCAAAACAGATAAACATGGGTACCGCACATCCATTTACAGATACAATGGCACAGGAAATAACCTGAGCTAACTAAAAGGCAGCTACATTTCTCAAACTGATAGGTAGGTAGATACCTAATATCTTTCTAGCAAACTGAACTTGTGTGGCTGACAAAACAATGGAGCTTTTGAGCATATCACATGATGTTTCTCAGCAGATGGAGTTTTCCCAGTTGACCACATTGTTCCAGAACAGAGACTGAACAGACCTTGAGGGGAGACTAAACTTTGAAACTGTTCATGTTGGTAAATGTATTTGTTTATCACAGTGAAGAGGGATTGCATGTAATGTCATCGAGCCTCCAGGGACAGTGCTGAGCTGAGCTGTGAAGTCCTGTGACAAAGACATTTTTCCCATAGACAGCCCATACTAATTACATTTTCTAAGTTGAATGACTGGGTTCACTTTTCAAAAGAAGTGCCTTCTTTGCTCTTTGAAAATGTGTCAGTCACACCGCCTGAGCACCAGAGATGGTGTTCTATCAATAATCAGCTCGAAATCCTCTGATTCAGCCTATCAGTGCCGGTTTATTGCATGACAACCTACCCAGAACCAACACTATTTTCAGTGATTTTCAGCATTTGTGGACCTTGTAGCTGACAGGAAGCTTGTGAATGACCACCACAGTAGACTGGTCATACTGGGCCTTATGCCAAAAGCGATATTCAAACTATTTTCTTATTTTTGTTTGTATCCATGATTTGTTCTTATTTTGTCAGTACCCATTCCATTGATCCCTTTGATTCACCAATGTTTCTCTTAGGTAAGAGAGCATTTTACGAGTGGTCAAGGGCACTCTTACCAAGATAAGAACAATCATCTAGTTTTCTAGTCCGTAAATTGTTTGTCCGAAGCAAAGAAACATGGGTTTTAAATTTGAGGAAAAAAAATCACATATCCAGATTAGATTTGATGTTTTAGTACCGATCGCTTGCGTTAAACCATGGGGCCAGTCAGACTCTTGGTCTGATAGAAAAGGTAATTTTGTATTACAACCAGCAAAACCCTACAATGGAGCTCAAACTGCCATCAACCCCTTGCTCTAGCAGGAACACACACCAAAATACAACAGGCAAGAAACACAAAGCAAACTTTCTAAATCCCCACAGTGTATTATACAGTCAGTGCAAAATATACAAAACCTACAGTCCAATCAAAACAGTCCTTTCTCACAGAATGCTTCAGTTGCACCAATCGGCACAAATGATAGTGATGGGATTATTACATTTGTGGGCTAGAGAGATACTTAGTCCAAAAATCCTTTTTTGGACTTCCGTTGGATGAGACAGATGAACGGCTGCATTTAGATTTGTGCAATACTTCGGAGCCTCAACCGACACAGGTCAAATCCCCCCACAACTGCTATACTATTGTTACTGTGCATCAATCTACTGACACTGAGTGTTTGCACACGGCACACTACCTGCCTTTATACAGTGTTTAAGGGGTGTTACGCATGCTAATAACATCATCAGCCTCCCGCTTCCAATCTATGATCAAGTGGGATTCATCATTCAAGCACACCCGGGTAACAACAAATGTGAATGGTTAGGAACGTTTGGTACATTTGGAGTTCACTTCTCTTATATTTTCTCTTAACAGAAAATTAAGAGAAATATCAGAGAAATTTAACAAAATATTGCTGCATGAGGCCCAGTGTTTCATATCTCACCCGGGGACAGTAATCCTACCTCGAGTAAAGGATGCACAGGACAAATATGGCAAGCCCCACAATGCTCTGAGCGTCCCACCACTGTAGGTACGGGGACGTCAGGACAGGTTCCTCTGTGCCGATGATCACCACAGCTGTCTGGTTCTCCATCTCCAGAGGGGCCAGTGTGGGGACTGCAATCTGTTGGAAGATACTCAGCAGGCTGGGGTTGCATTCTCGGTCTGAGAGGGGGCACAAAGTTGAAATCTACAGCTCAGTGTGTAAGCAGAAATGGTGACAGAGAGATCTGACTTTCACATGCCTTTATGTTCTTGGGAAAAAATGTGTGTGAGTGCAGGGTATGAGGTCCATGAAAATATCTTGAAAATAATACTTGAACCATTCCAAATCAATGGTAATGCTGTGTGGATACTTTCATACATTCTGTAGAGGAATCAATTAACTACATGTTGCACTGCCTTAAGTGCAACTTACACCATGAATTTTGAACAGAACAACCAAAAGCATAACTAACAAAAGCAAGAACTCATAGTCATATGACTTGAAAAGGACAGTATTTCTTCCAAATGAAGACCAAATTGTTGTTTCTTATGTCAATATTAAATATTAACCAGCAAACATTCTCACCAGGCTCGTTGGTCATGGCAGACCACGTCAGAAACATGGTGTACAACGTGATGATGGAGGACTGTAGAAGACCTGAACGTGGCTGAGACTCCTGAGGACACACACACACATAGAGTTGTCAGAAATAAATACATTCATAACATGAATATTCACTGATAACTGAACAAACTCCATTCACTGATGAAGACTGTAAGATGTGGTGGAAAGTATGGAAAAAACACTAGACCGTGGACCTTGATTTAAGATTATTTAGTCAAGGTTATGAGATAAATTGTGATCCAATGTTCACTGCTTACAGTTTGGTAAAGGGGATGATTCCATTCTTTAAAACGTCCCAACTTTAAATGCTTTTGTGTTATAACTAACAATGTGTGTGGCAATATATGGAATATTGTTACTTTACTTTGTCCTTTTCAACCAGCTAGCACTACATTTGAAAACTACATTCACGGCTTTCTGACAGAGAAGAGGCCTGTGTTAAAATAGAACAGGGAGCTGGTGGAGGCGTGCTGTTTCATGTACTGATGAGCTCAATGTCTAAGAAGAAAAATAATCTTCTCAGGCATGTTTTGCATTAGACAAGTAATCTGGTTTTAAGATATTACAGCTAATATTGAGCTCAATTTAACCCTAACAAGTTACAACAATGGCTTTCATAATATCCCATTTCCTTATTTTAAGAGTAAGACCACTTGCACAACTTCTCAGTTTAAGAGAAAGTAGTCCCAGTGTTGAAAATGAAGCAGCTATTAAATAGCAATGTATAAGAGTGATGCTATAGTGTGGAGTTTGATAATGTACTAAAAATGGGGAAGAAACAAGCTAGAATGATAATGTCTCCATTTCCAGACACAGAGCATCAGGGTTCCCTTTGAAAGTTGAACTGAAGTGACCTGAGACCTGCGAATTTGCTGGTGTTCATCATATTATTTCCACTTCCTGTATCTCAAAAGCACATTTCTGCATTGTAGCATTGAAAGACTGCTTATCCCAGACTGAATGTTTGACACTGGAGGCCTGTACCTGTACTTTATGCAGCACAGAGATAACAGAGGCCACCATGCAGAACAACACGTTGAAGCTGATGAAGAACTTGTTGATGAAGCATCCATCAGGCTTGGTGTAGAAGACGAAGAACAGCACCACAGCAGTAAATGACAGGATGTAGTTGAGGATTGTGACCACCAACAAAGCTAAATACAACAGAAGGTAGAAAAAGTAAATATGTGATACTTAAAAAGACATCAGTGTAAGAGTTCAGTCCCAAAAAACATACTTTGGCTTTAATAGAACATAAAGTCTATCAATCGCTTTGCATAAGAATTCAAAATACATTTTTGTTATTATGGACTGATAATTTATCAGCTTTATTTTAATTGTCCCGATAATTCATAATAACATTTCCTATTATCCCTACTTGTCATTTCTAAATTTATTTCATTTTAGAATTTTAAAGTGTTAGAAGCATGTAATTGACTCTCCCTAAGTCCGGCCCCTTTTTGCTCTGTGCTCCAATAATAGTTGAGCAAGCCTCGGTCAGAACTTCTGTCAACTTCCTCCTTTCCTTTACTTAGATATGCTATGTGCTAGGCTAGTGTAAGTTGAAAAGACAGACATACACCAATGTGGTTGTCTTATTGCTGTTATAAAAATGGCTAACTGGCTTACTAACTAACTAGCTTGACGTAAATTAGCTAGCTAGTTAGCCAGTGTTTTGCTAACATTAGCTTTCAGATGTAACTAGCTACCTAACAACTGATTTAGATTAGCTAGCTAGTTAGCCAGTGTTTTGCTAACATTAGCTTTCAGATGTAACTAGCTACCTAACAACTGATTTAGATTAGCTAGGTAGTTAGCTAGTGTTTTGCTTTGTAGCAAAGCTGGCTAGGTTCCCACACACAGAGCAAAAAGGGGCGGGGAAGGTTAATTGTGACGCAGCTTGTGTCACTGACCTGCATACCAGCCCCTGGAGTTGCCAGTCTCCATCTTGTCCAGCCAGGACTCGTTCCAGGAGTGGGCAAAGTCCACCAGCAGCACCAGCTGGATCAGAATGAAAAAGAAAGCTCCGCCGGAGCCAATGATAAACCATGCTGCAAAAACACAGAGACACACAGCTCATTCAATTACTTCTATCAATCATATACTGTCTGTCTGTGTATATTGGATGTGATGATCTGAGGTACCAAAAGTTTAAAATATAAAGTTCTTACTGTAATTAAAAGGCCCATCTGGAATGTAAAAGGCACCGACTGTCACTGCCACCAAGGCAGAAAACTTAAAGAACCAAAATCTGAAAGCAAATTGTTAATGGCTGATTATACAGCGGAATGTACAAACAAATTAATACAATACATATAAGAGCAAAACCTCAAACAACATCCAAAGCATTTCTTTGTAACACTGAGGTCACTTGATTGTCAAATGGGGGATCAACAGAATTGCACAGCAAGGTTTCATGTGTGACAAACAATTTGAGCTGCTCAGTGATCAGCAGAGGAGGGATGTGTAACTGTGTCCTAGACTGTTTATTTACCACTGTGTACTCATACAAGTACTCCCAGTAAAGGCGACAGCAGCAATGTTAAGCCATAATGGTGTAAAATCGACCTTTCTCCTCTTCGGCATAGCTGTAGACTCAAGTGGGTATAACAATGGGGCCCTTACAATATGGATGAGTGAGTAGAGTGCACCATTATCAGTATCTGTATCTTTTATCTGTATTCGTATCCGTATCCGTACTCTGAATGGGCGTAGCTTACCCTGGAATTGATATGGGTTGGTCAGAAGTTGTTATATTTATTAGAAAACTCTTTACAGAACAGCCTCAGAATTGTGGTTCAGAATTTTTTTAATCACAAGAAAACTATTTACGGAGCAATGCTTTAATATAAAAGTAAAAAATTGTATGCTGGTGATGTACTCACTGCATAGAAATTAAAATGTGTCCATCTGTTGCCGGTGTGTAGGACTTTACACAGAACAGAGAGGTAAGGGGGTTTTTGACGTGTTAGGGATTAGTCATTTCAATATATTTTAATACACATAGATGTGAAAGCCTGCATTTTATAAAGCTAATACACACAAAGATAAAAAACACAGACACATAGTTACATCTCTGCTTGCGAGCTACACTAGCTACAAACACCTGAGCGTGGGAGGAGGAACGGGTTATCTACAGGACCTCCCAGTTCTGACCGTCACTCTAGTTTCATAAATGATAAAGGAGGGGGAGCAGGGCGGAATTACTAATTTGTCTTTTAGGGCGCTGTCTCCTCGGAATTGGTTGGGTCGTGTGCCAAGAGGCTGGGACCAGCCAGTGCACCAACAAGGAAGCACCAAGTCTAAACCACGGTTGTTTCCCATCGTATAGTCAACCAATCACATTGCTTACTATAATCAAACACAACCTCATGTAACCTTTGGTCATCACTCTTTTTGGGGCAAGGAAAGACCGAGTAACAGCACTCCGCTGACTGTGGCTTCTCAATCCAACAAGATCCTTGTACAAGTATTATTTTAATCATACAATTCTAAATAAACTTCTTAACTGAGAGAAGTTGTTTGTCTTATGTCCTAAAGATCATTTTGATACACCACAGACGCACAGCACGCCATGTTGGCTACACTGTCTTAAGGCTTTGCCAATGTTGCTGGGGCAAGCTAACCGCAGTCAAAAACTGTTTGCATCACAAACATGTGGCCAAGCATGTGTCCTGCATCAAATATTGTGTTTGGAGTTAAATGGTAGCTTTAGTCTGGAGGCAACACTGCAACCAATGCAAAACATATAATAAAATTAAATGGTTATAGAAAATAAAGAATTATGATTAAACTATTAACTGACTGACATAAATGATTACAGTAATGGAAACTGACTAATCGTTTGGCTTATTTAGCAATTATCTCTTGTAGAAAAATAACATTTGATAACATCAATGAACTTGATGTTATATGAAGTTATCAAATGTTATTTGATGTTATCAAATGTTATTTTCCTATTGAATAACATTATTGTTTCATATTCTCCAAATATTTAACTTTTGTAAGAAGGAAATTATAATTTATCACATATCTACTAAATTGGACATTATTACAAATCATGCTATAGCTGAAAATACTTCTGTAGTAACTTTTGCATCCTAGGGTCATTTTGAGTTAGGCAGTAAATGGCAAATGGACTGTACTTGTATAGCACCTTTCTAGCCTTTCAACCACTCTACATGCCACACTCACCATATCATTCACTGATGGCTGTGCCTTTCTGCCATGCAGGTGCCAGAAATGGAAACTAAGCATTCACACACAGTCATACACCGATGCACAGGTGTTACATAAGTTATAACATCAGGAGCAATTTGGGGTTCAGTATCTTGCTCAAGAAGCTCTACCTTTGAGCCACAGCTGCCCATGTGCATTCACACTGGACGGGTGGACCACTGGGCCTCAGTGTATCAGTGTAACAGCATGCACAAGAGTGTTCTTTCACTTTCTCAATGAACCCTGTAAATAAATGCCTCTTGACAATATCTTTTCCTGTGTCCTCACAGTGAAACATACTACAGGACATGGCTGTATGGTTGTTTTTTCAACAGCCCAGAGCAGTAAGTAAGTAAGCAGTAGTGTGTCTATTAACACATATTACTTCAAACTGCAAATGCCGCCCAGAGTGAACACATCTGAAACTTCTTGAGTATAATAAATGGTTTCATGTCTAAAGAGTAAATACATATCCTGACAATCCTGACTCAGGGGATAATACTAATAATAACCACTGGACTGAATAATGATTTCAGTATTAAATGCTTCCTCTGAACAAGTTTAAAAATCTGGAAACATAAAATGTACTTAATCTGTAGTTAGTTAGTCATTGTTTAGTCATTGTTCATGGGTTAAGAAAAAATATATGTGACCATAGGAAGTTGAATATCATGTGACCCTTTCAGCCAATCACCTGCTAACGTCTGTATATAAAAGACACAGCTACCATTTCCTTTCATGCTCCGATGAAGGCCACCAGGCCAAAACGATAGCACATATGTCTGACATGGCCAAAATAAATTGGTGAAACAGAGATTTGTCAACTTTGTACAGGAAATCTGTGTGTGTGTGCTACCCTTTCTACCTCTGGGTATTCAACATGGGATCAGAATTCATTTATAAAAGTGTCAAATGCTTTCTGCTGCTGGTCAGAGGAAGTGAGAAACTTGATACGCATTTGTTGTAACACACTGTGCAGGACAAAGGCCATCTGCTAAATGACATGTTGTATAACTTATATAACACCTCTGACCTAGTGTTCTGTTTGTGTCAAGCAGGTTAAAGCTTTACAGATAAATGAAGGTTGGAAAGATCAGGACCCACTGTTCTCTGCACAGTGTTGCCGGTGTTACTGCGGTGCTTACCCATTGTGGATGGCAGCACGGGTGTCTCTGCTGTTCTTGATGTTAATCATAAGAATGGAAAAGCCCAGAAACCACATGCTCATGCCGAAGCAGACGCGATACACTGCCTTGTAGCCCACAAACATTTCACAGTTGACACCGGCCTGCAGGCCGGGGATAGAAGGACCAGCCCCATCTTCACAGAAGCCTGGAACCTACAGCAAATCACAGGACGTCAGATTTGAACTTTACAAAGCACCTATAAACGGGGGCAACTGAGCTGAACTTCATGATGTTGAGCAATTTAAAAAAATGCTATTATTACTATAACTTTAATTCCAGAATTAGTAACAACAACAACAACAACAACAACAACACTGTGGACCTCTAACTGACTTAGGGTCAAGTCTGTAATGTACCTGGCATTATATTCCATATATTGTGATATACTGTGATACTGTAACCAAGGTCAAATATTGTGTAATATTTTTTTGGGTCTAATTAGTATTAGTATAGTAATAGTATAAAGAACACACCACTGTAATGAATGAGTAATACAATTTGACTTTTTCATGCAACCAGAATAGTGGGATCTGTATTAGTATGTACCACAGTCTCTGTAACATCCACCATCACAGTCCTCAGTTTACTTTAATAACACTGCTATCTTGCTGTTGGGGGTTTAAACACAAAAATCGAGTGTTTCAGAATCGATACAATATCACAAAATCATATCTCAATAATCAAGTGTATTGATATTTACTCAAACCCCTAACAATTGAAACCACAGTGTGTGTGCCAAATCTAATTCTGGTAGAAAACTGACCTAATTGTTTTTAGAATCTGCAGTTGGGGACACTGGTGCAGATGTGGTACGAAAAAAATGTCATGTCGGTTGTGTGGTGACACTTTGGCTTTAGTAAACACAATACACAACAGAACAAAAAAAACCTAATGGCACAGTTGACACGCACATTTTAGATGCCCCACTTTTCTAATGTTAACCAACCATGCATTCAATCATCCTGCAGATTGAACAGCAGAACATCACAAATCATTTTGACAACAGTCAAAAGCTTCTAAAATTTCAATACCTTTTAATGAATACTTTTCTTAGTCTCTTTTGATAGTATAATCAATGGGTTCTGGGAACTTGTGATAGTCTTTTTTACTGTTTCTGACATTTTATTGACTAAATGATTCGTGTTTTTTTCAAGAAGAAATAGCAAGAATAACTGACATTGAAAATAGTCATTGGGAGAGAGGCTAGGTAAACCCTAGGCAGTCACAAAGCTGACACACAGACAGACAACCATTCACCTGTAGGGGCAATTTAGAGTCGCAAATTTAAAAATAGGTAAATAAGATCTCCACTGTGAGGATGGACAATCTCGTGCACAGGTTAAAACAGCTGAATCACTGATGGGATTAAACCTATGTTCTGTCTTATTTGCAGTTACCCATGAGATTTTAAAGTTGACTACATAATACATAACACTCTTGCCTAACATCATCTCAAACATTTTATGGTTGAACTCATAAAATAAGGGCTCCTATACCACATTCACAGTCTACTAGAGCCCCTACATATATATACGGCATATTAGCTTAATACAGATATATGAGTATAGTTGTATATGTTGATCGATAAGTAACAAGAAATTGCAGTACAGAATTGCCAACGGTTTGTTTGAGATAATGTAGAAACAAGTCACAGTTTCATCATTTATCCGTTAGTAAGCGCAGACATTAGCTACTTCAACATCAGTGTAGTGGTTCAATGAAATTCATTACACATATGATTAGTTCCCATTCTGAATTTGACACAGTAATATAGCATGAAATAGTGTGAATGGAAATGTCCCTTCTGTGTATATATTTACTGTGTTTGCACTCATACCCTTTTCAGCTGTTGATCTACACCCGGCGACAGCATGATGCAGGCGACGATGGTCCCCAGCAGCAAGATGAAGGCGTAGATGACCCTGGTCACCGTGGAGTTCCTGCTGCTTGGACAGCAGCTGCACGTCAGGCAGGTTGCACTGCTGCAGAGGCACGGCAACTGGGCACAGACAAAAATCACACATTTTAGGATCTTCCAGTAAAAGGAGGAACAACTGGTGAGACATTTAAGAAAATAATGAGTGTACAAAAACAGCAAATATACTGTATGATACAAATCATCCTATGCTATAGCCTTCACAGACCCTCAACCATTTACAGTATATATAATGGACAGAGCTTCTGGGTCTGAAAAGTGAAGCCAACGCAGAATCTTAAATCTGCATTCTATGTAATGGCCAGCAGGGGGCAGCTCCGTTGGCTGCAATAAAACCTGATACCATGCAGTCTTACGAAGAACTGAGCCGACTTCTGACTTGATTTATGAGCTCAGTAAACAGTTTCCTAATGAGGTTATGGTCTCAATCTCTAGTTTCAGTCTTCTTCCATACAGCATGATGTTCATTTAGTAAATGATGGTCCCATTTACAGTAAAATAGACCATAAAGCAGGGTATGATTTAGGCCAGGGCTACCTTGTGATTGACAGGTCATTCTCAGTGAGTCCGTCCAGCTCAATGCACCAAACTCAGATCAAACTGTCAAACTAGGCAGTGCTGATCAGATATGGATCCAGATTCTGTTACTGCGTTGACTATTTCTCTCTTTAAATCGTTTCAGTAAAATATTTGAGTGAACTGTTTTTTTGGAATACGTATCATGTGTGACTTCACGATAGGTTCACGCTTGTAGTCAGCCCAACATGTTACTGTAGAAGGCGCTCTTCACCATAATCACCACAACACCAAATGAGGGAATATATTTTGGAATAATGCTCTTCACCCCTCCAGAAGAAGTTTCTTGGAAGAGACTTTGAGAGTATATGACAAGAGGTGTATTCGGAAACAGTCCCAAGGACTCCCTGAAAAGATGTCCATTGGGAAGCTCCCTGCAAAAGTACACACCTTCAAGAGCTTTGTTTCTGCTTGCATTTGCACCAGCAATAGGAACGCTGAAGTGATGTAAGCTGGTATAGCAACGTCACTTCTGTAAGACATGCAGTATACACAGAATATAGCCTGGTCTTCACCGTCGGTCCATTTGTCCGTGTTTTGTCATTTTGTAAGGTGACCGTTACAAGCTGTTGTTTAGATGGCTAACATTTCACACAGGTTTTAAAAATGGTGGTTGCCATTGCAGCACTGGCTTAAGTGTTCGACCAATCAATTTCAATTCAATTCAATTTTGTATAACGCCAACAGAGGTAACAACAGAAGGACAGAGACAGAGACAAATGACCGTAACGTTGTGCTGGCAGAGGACTTCTTTCACTTCAACAAAAACTTTCAGCGCCTTTGAGTGCTTGCACTTTAACTGAAACTTTACTCAATGCTTCCACTTAAATGGCCGGTTCAATTTCATTAAGCGCTTCCATTTGAACTGCTAATTCAACTTCTTTCAGCATTTGTAATTTGACTGACCCTTAAATTATAACTATTTCAAATGTTTCTATTCAGATTGGACAAGATAAATCATAAATAGAAACAAATCATCATCTGAAAGTCATCTGATGATAACTTTGCATCTGTGTCTGAACCAAAGGTTTGAATGAGTCTGCTATGTGGCCTTTCTTCCATTCAGCTCTTGAAATAACCAACTTACCAACAGTACATGGTTAGTTTTTCAGTGATAAGGGAGTGAGATTCCCACAGGATGCAGAAAAGAGAATCTCTTCTTGGTGAAAGAACAGACCTTGCATGTCAGGGGTAGAAGTCATGGTTGCAGAATGAAACGACGATGGGATGGGGAGAAGGACTTGTGCTCATTGTGTTCATGGACAAGATGTTCTGCCCGTTTTCTGTTTTGCTGGCATCAAATAATTAAAGTCTGCTGCTTGGTGCAGAGGCAGAGCGGGTCGTCCACTAATCGGAAGGTTGTTGGTTCGATCCCCGGCTCCTCCCGCCACATGTCGAAGTATCCTTGAGCAAGATACTGAACCCCGATGCTTGTTCGATAGACTTTGCCATCGCTGAGTGAATGTGTGTGAAAGGGTGAATGTGGCATGTAGTGTAAAAGCGCTTTGAGTGGTCGGAAGACTAGTAAAGGCACTCTAAAAGTACAGGTCCATTTACCATTTGTACGATCTTCACTGGAGTGTAAACTGAAAGAAATATGCTGTGAAAAGACTGAAATATTCCACCTAAAGAACTCCAATTTCCATGCAATGTTCAATCAACATTTCTTCTAGTAATGTGGATCACAATCACATTAAATAAAGGCTGCATAACAGTTACAAACAACAACAATAATTTAATAGGATCCCACGCTACTTCCTGATCAAACTTGTTTTGTTATTATTTTGATTTGAGAATTTTGCAGCCACCATGGTTTCTCCACACTTGGAGCGAGGGGGTTGCAATCTGCAACTACACTGCTAGATTACCCTAAATCCTACACACTGATCATTTAAAACAACCCTAAACAAACCCTAATATTTAAATTAAATTAGTTATTTACAAGTTATTATTATTATCATCTGTAATTGTTTCAATGTATTCATTTTGTATGGTTTGTTAGTATTATACTTTAACAGGACTGCTACTATGTCAATGACATTGTGGCACATCGTGCTGTCTGACTGTACTGAGATGTGTGCAAAAGTAAGAGATACGCAACAACAAACCCTAAACCGTCAGGCTGAAACATTGGCAGTAGTTGTATTTATGGGGCACACGGATGAATGAAGAGACAAAAATAGTAAATATAGTAGCAGCCAGTTAGGAGCACACACCTTATCCTTCAAAAGCTGTCTGAGGCGTGTATTTCCTTTACTTCCTTGCCCTTGTTGGACCCTGTTGTAAAGCTGCTTGCACTAGTCCAGACTGATTGTAGTTTCTGTCTCTACGCTGGTGGTAGTACACTGTTTTCTAATCTACTACTTCCTTTTTAATTCCAAAATTACTGATTCTGATCCGGAAACAGGTCTGTAACTATAGAAACACATGTAAAACTGAGGGGTATGTCTGAGTCCCTTTAATATCCTAGTCAGACTAAGTTTCACTTCAGTGAAAAACAGGCACAGGTTATTACTACCAAAACAGTGTGTGTATTCATTTACTATAAACCACTACCTACACTGCTTTAGTCTCTCCTACACTGACAACTGAGTTGAGTCAAGAGATAAGGAGGAAGATTGTCAACAAGTTAATACCCCCCGCCAGCCAGACAAGGTCGACTTAGTGCAACCAGACTAGGCCATGGTAATGTGTGCCAGATACCACGCAGGCAGCACATGACCATCCAGGCCACGCTCCGTCCTGGACTGAACCAAAATAAACTCTGGGGCTTTGCGTAAAATCAACAGCAGCGTGTTACACATTTTGTTTGAGCACCGCAGGAGCTCTGACAGTCCTCTACTGGAAGGGACAGACAGGAGGAAGACTGTGCTGAAATATTTCATTCATTTGTCAAATTGATGATAACCTTCGTAATATAGTAATCATTTAACTTTATTCTTCAAGTAAAAATCCCAAATATTTTCTGGTCACAGCTTTAGAAATGTGAGGATTTATAATAATAATATTAATATTAATAATAATAAACTTTATTTATACAGCACCTTTCAAAACAAAGTTACAAAATAAAATCAGAAAAATTTAAATCCTATGGATTTGAGCTAGAATAAAATAATAAGATCAAAGATATTGCAAAAGTATCTGCACTGGGGCAATTAATATAAACAGTTAAAAATATACAAATTAAAGAATAAAATACCCATAGCTAATAAGAACAATAATACTAATAAAATATGAGACATGAAGCAGCATGCAAGAATAAATAAAAGGCTTTTTTTTAAAAAAAAAGAGATTTGCTTTAAGAAGTGATTTAAAAGATGTCACTGATCTGTTTCTTTCAAAACACTATCAGTACCGGGGGTATTTGATTAGTGGACAACTCATGTATGTTTTTTGTGTCTTACAGTTGGAATAAATTGTGAAGTTGTAAATTAATAAATATAAATAGATAAAATAACTGAGTGAAGGATTTGTGCTGTCTAGCGCCTTAAGCCTTTCATCCTTATACAAGATGTTCTGTAGTATAATCCTCCCATTTCTCTCCCTGCTTCATGTTACCCATATATCCATATGTTGACAGTTTTCCTGAATAGGGGCTTGTTGTGGGCTTACAACAAGGCAACAAAGCAGACTTAATCCAATTAATCACGTGTAAACAGATGACCAAGTGAGTTAGGATGATTAACCCTTTCCTGTGCTGTGGACTTCAACTTTTGTTTACCATCCCTCATTTTATATTTTACAACAAACACCAACATTTAGCAGGTGAACTACAGGTTTCTGTAACAGTACTGTACAAGACACCGAGACTAACTTTAAGGTTCTCTTAATGGAAACATAAACGGATTTTAACTATGTGCTTGTCGATTTGGCATGCTGCTAACAATCTGAACTGTCTCTGTGAAGTGTTGATAGAGGTTTCGACCACCTTAATATGAACCATTTAAGAAGGTTCGGCTGATAAATATTCTTCCGCCAGGTTAGCACGGTGGTGGTGGGAAGTAAGCAGTGCGCAACCATAAATATAGTTAGAGTATAATTCTGAAGAAGCTCAGCTAAGTGAGTAAGGTAAACGCGGAATTAACCAATAAACCAACGCAGTTCATTTCAAAGATTAAGTTATTTTCTATCTCTGCCCAAAAGTGAGTAAAAGAGAAAAGCTCGATAAAACGCCGGATATTTGAATTGAGCTCCGCTTTCCGTTCCTACCCCCAAAATACAAACTGTCTGACAGATGAGAACAGAAAGAAACGACTAGAGAGCTGACATTTTAACGAAGTAAGTACTGCTTTGTGAATAAGCCGTTAGCTTAAGGACTAAGTTACGTTCTGTAGCAGGAAGGCGAGGAGAGAAGGACTAGAAACGGCAGATATTTGAATGGAGTTTGGCGTTAGGTGCATGTACTGTGTACTGTATTGAGGAGCGATGTCACCTGTTGCTTGTCCATGGTGTCACCGTAAGTTACATTTCCCAGCGGTTTAAAACAGCGTGGTTGTAAATAACACTGTCCACATTCGCAATATCCGAACTTACCCAGCTTGCGAAGGAAAAGGCCCCCAGAACAGCTCCCATGGCTGTCCAGTTTCAGTACAGGAGCGGACAGTCCGTAAATCCGTGTAGTTCTCCCCGTTACTTCTCCTCTGTCCCTCCAGGACCGCAGTTCTCACACAGCAGCAGTAAATGAAGCGCGGTAGAACAGCTCATATGTTCTCTATGAACCCTGGATGTGAGAGCTCAGTGAGGTTGGCTCGTGTGGTACACTTATGATTTTCCGCTCAGTGCGTGCATGAGTGCGTCATGCTGGGTTACGTCATTACGACATGTTGTCAACTGTACAGCGACCCGAGCAGCGCGCCATGTGGACTGATCTGTTCTATTTACTAATCAGTTCCATATCTATGGAAGCCCATTTCCGCCAAAAAAAAAAAAAGATCCTGTTAGACATTATAATGAGAAACTTTCTCAATATTTAGCATTAGTATCTGAATATTTTGGGACACTTAATCAATATTTTGAGGATGTTTCTTATTATAATGATTTACAGAATCTTTTTTCACATTGGAAGAAATGGACTTACATTTCAATCAGATCTTATTTATATATATTCAACAATGAAGTACTCATAACATTTAGCCTAATTGCACACTTCATGTAGCCTACATATATACAGTGTATAGACTGTACTGAGATTTGATCAGATAAAATGAATACACATTAGAATAGCTGGAAGCAGAATGAGATGACTGTGCTAGCAGGCGGAATATTAGCAACCTAGCATAGAGTAGTCGTCATTGGCAAATTAAACCCAGTGGTTCAGGTTTGGTATGAGGGCAAAATAAAGGCAAATTCATCAGTCTGTGTATTGTGTATGTATTCATTTATAGTATAGTGTAGTAAATGAATGTCTTAAGTTAAATATCACTGAGGTATAGTGTCAGAGCTGTAGAAAGTCTTTTTTCATGCTTTTAATTTGGCATTGTCAGTCAGGAAATAGGTTGCTTGGCAGCTTCATGTCTGTCACACAAGGACCAGACCAAACATGAATCCAGTTCAAACAATCAGAGAAACACACCAGTGCACATAGGTTGATTACGTTCGGGACAAAGAAAACAAAATGCCCCTGAAATGTTGCTGGAGCATGATGGGAAACATTAATCCACTGTAAACCCTACTGATAGCATGAATGATGTGGCTAACAGCACCATCATGTGGTCTCTTGGTGTCATTAACCTTCTATGAGAGACCATCTCTCTATAAAAGCAAGAAATCTCTGTCTGTCTGTCTGTCTGTCTGTCTGTCTGTCTGTCTGTCTGTGTGTCTGTCTGTCTGTCTGTGTGTGTGTGCCTCCAGTATCTCTGCAGATCAGGATCAGACTGACCTGAGAGTTTCAACATGGCTGCTGTGTGGTTTAAGGGTGTGCAACGTCGACTATAAAGATACCGTTAATAAATTATTTCATAAATGATTTACGAATTCCGCTAGCATTGTCAACCATAGCCACCATAGCCACGTGCATACCAGAGCCAATCACAGCAGAGCCCAGCCCCACGACACACCTTAAGAAACACGCTGATCGATACCTGCAGCGGGTTTTGCCGGCTGTTCGGTCCCGTTCTGTGCATCTAAACTGACTGTTGTGGATTACTGACACTGAACGAGTCCAGACCGAGGCTGTTCCGGTCTGAGGAGATCCGGATACGCGAGGGCAACAAACTGGAATCGGAATCTGTGGATGTTCGTCTGTAGCTAGCTGCTACACCTTCAAACACAACCTCATTTGGCCATCCATGAAAAAGCTACTTAACCTCCTACTTTTCTATAGCAATACATACTTCCTACGGGCACTGCACTAGTTTACACAAAATTCCTGAAGTTATTTTTCACTATTTATTGTGGTTGATCCGTTGTTCTCTACTGTTATTGTTATGCATTGAATATAATTGGAATTATCCATAAAATATGTCACTTAGTCAATTTACTTAATGATAGAAAAAGGGTCCCTTAAGAAAAAAAGTTGGAAACTTTGGAAACTAAGTGATAAGTTCAATGACAAAAAACATGTATTTGGGGAACAAAGTTATGGATTTCTAATACCACCTTTAGATGTTCTATTCAATGTATCTAGTCTGAAGGACTTTGAGAAACTGGTTCTGCAGCACATAAAGAACAACATCCCTGCCTGTCTGGACCCTCACCAGTTTGCATTCAGAACCAACAGATCCACAGGGGATGCCATCTCCACTGCCCTCCACTCAGTCTTCACACACCTTGAGAAACCCAACACCTACGTCAGAATGCTGTTTGTTGGTTTCAGCTCAGCACTGAACAAAATCTTCCCCATGAAACTGATTGGTAGACAGTTCGGATTGGTGGTCATACCTCCTCCACTCTACCGTCATTGGCTGGATTTCAAACAATGATGAGACTTCATATCAGGAGGAAACCAGCAGTCTTGTACAGTGTTGCACAGAACACAACCTACTGCTCAACGTCAGCAATACCCAGGAGCTCATTGTTGATTTTAGGGAAAAAGAGGCAAAGACACACAACCCTGTTTACATCAGTGGAGCTGAGGTGGAGCTTGTGCACAGTTTTAGGTTCCTGGGAATCCACATCACAGAGAACCTGTCATGGTCCTCTCACATATAAGAAAGCACAGAAACGACTGTATTTCTTAAAGGAAACGTAAGAAAGCAACATTCCCGTGCCAAGTTCTTGTTAACGTTTACAAAGGAGTGATAGAAAGCATCCTGACTGGAAACATTACAAACTGGCATCATGGGATGTACACGGCTCAGGACTGGAGGACTCTGCAGCAGGTGATTAAAACCTCCCAATAGATCATTGTTACTCAGCTTCCCAGCATCAGTGATATTGGTGAGGTGAGATACCTGCAGCCACAGTCTGTTAAGATAAGATAAGATGTACCTTTATTAATCCCCTGTAGGAGAGAAATTCAAATCAACACAGCATCATTGGGGAATATAGTGCAATAAAAAGAGTACAGTGTACATACAATTGTATAACAAATAAGGATATACTAAATATAATAGAAAATATAAAACTATAAATGAAAAATATATACACTATATGCAATGTGCAAGTACAATGGTGTGCAATGCAGTACAATGGTGTGCAATGTAAGGTTGCAAATTCATTATGAAAATAAAGTTGTTGACTATATATTTTAAGAATATGATAAAAATATAGATTCAATGTCACTATAATGTCTGTCTGTCGCTCATAGGCGTGCGTCAGTAAAATGTCGTGGCAGCAGAATGATGACCCGACCGAGGTCAACTATAAAGCTCTGCAGACATTCTGCTTTCTCTCTGTGCATTTGGACACTGGTCGGCCTGCAGGAAAATCTGAAGCTGAAAGCTCACCTTCACTTTGAGAGAGCTGTTGGAGAAGTGAAGCTGCGGAAGGAAACTTACAGATAAACGGACCTCGTTGGACAACTAACTTATGGTTTACTTATATTGTGGACAACTGAACAGCTGGGAACTGGCCTTCAGTGGACCCCCCCATCAGTGACCACCTGCTGGCTGGAGACGCCCTGAGTTGGGCAATGAGCCTGCAGGTGAGCCAACTTTTAATTCAATTCAATTCAATTTTCAAACACTAACTCAGTTGATCAGCAGATGAGATGTGTTGGGATCAGGATGTCTGGTGAACCTGTTCGAGCCCAATCTGCAGACACTGACACTCCAGCACTCACTTCCACTCTACACTTATACACGCACAATTCCCATTATGCAAACAGCCCAGAATGGTCCGCGAACTAGACACATCAAACTTACTGATCGCTCAATGTAACACACGGACCGCGGCACTGACCAAACGCACAGTCAGCAGAACGATACGTGGCCATTCCAGGCGGCGCATGAAGACCGAAGACCTGCAGGAGGACAGTCAGTCAGTGGGTCAGCTTCCTGCAGTACACACAACCAGAGACACTGAAGACACTGCTGCTTCCAGGACAGGAATTAATTACAGCAACACACATCCCAACAACCCAGGGTTGTGATGTGACCGGCTGCCATGGCAAAAGCCAAGTGTTTCATCTTGTTGGTGTCGGTGCTCGGTGGCCTCCAGTAGCTGTGGTCTTGGAAGTAAGCTGGCACGTCACACATCTGTAATGATTAACATACAGTTTAGGACAGGAATCAACTTTGTTCACACAACTTTATTTCACTGAACGCTGAATACTTCTGTGACTCCCTCCAACCTGCTGAGTTCACTCAAAGCTATTTCTGTTTCTTTGTTGAGCTGCAATGTCACATTTTACTTTACAGCACTAAAAGTGATCAATTAAAAACTGACAAAAAGATACATTGACCTAAAATGTCTTTAAATTAAATATACATATTTATGGCGAGATGATGCACCCAACATACACACAACTGTTCACAACATACAACGATGTAGCTTTAGTAATTACTCAGTTTAATTTAAAATTTTAAGAGATATATATTCAAACGTATGTTTGATTATTTCATAAAATGAAAAATACCCTGAAACCACAGAGGTCTGTCAAAATCTTAATTTTGTGTTTTAAAATGAAACATGATTGAAAACATTGAATGCATTTAAGTAAATTCAACTAAATTCAATTTTATTTGTATAGCGCCAATTCATAACAGAAGTTATCTCAGGACACTTTTCAAATAGAGCAGGTCTAGATCGAACTCCTTAAAACATTATTTTATTATTATTATTTATAATATTAACATGTCTCTGCTTCTATCTGAAATGCAATACACAATTTTTAATTTGTTATATTGAGCCCTTTATTACATTTTTATTTACTGCTTTTTAAATAAGTTAACTTAAAGTAAAGTGTTGCCAATCTAATGTGCACATGATGTCAGGTACATGTGGTACTAGGCATTAAAGGCTTTCCTGGTTCTTATAATAATAACCATGATAAAAAAAAAACTTTATTTATACAGCACTTTTCAAAACAAAGTGGCTTACTTACATTATAAACGTTTCAGGAAGCAATGAGGTAAAATAAAATCAGACAATTAAAATCATATAGAAGTGAGGTAGAATACAAATACAAGAAACAGATAAAACTTATTGTCAATTAACTGCCCCGGGGGAAATAAATACGAAAAGTTTAATTTCATATGATATCCATATAAGGACAGAAAATAATATAACCACATGCAGGCTCAAGATGTTTCTTTACAGTCAGTTCAAATATTCAAGATCCTGTCTTGGGCAGCAAGTATACAGCAGTTCATTAGTTCACAGTAAATGATGAGACCATATAAAGGCATTGTGGAAACAAAAATACTATCTCCGGCCAGTATATTAACAAACACACTAACAGCTAAACCGTCAGTAAGGAGTGCAGTCCAGGTGTCCCTCTGCTGTCGTTTTTGCTTTCTGTCAGCAGATGGCGGAGTTTCCTAAGCGGTTAGCTATAGGGCAGGGGTAGGAAACGAATGGTATCAGTTCTAGGTGAACTATCAGAATGTCCCGTGATTACTGAGTCTCCCTAAAAATGGTTTCAAATCCCCAAAACAAAAAGGAGAGAATTAAATAGTGCATGGACATGGCATTTGTTTGTTTTCACCACCAACACTGTAATACCAGATAAGTTCATTTAACTCGAAAAATTGTTGAATTTTTAAGGAATACAAACTCTTTTTGATTATGCCACTTTTCCTTGTAATTTCAAGTGACACTAACTTTGTTTTGTGCCAACTTTTTACTAGGTATATTGTTTTCACAGTACAAATAAAAATTACAAAATTAAATCATTGTTACTTAAAATTACTAAAACTACTTGATCAAGAATTGTTTTTTTCTAACTTAAAAAAATAGTTAAATAAACTTCTCTGGTTTTACAGTGAATGGTGCTTACTGGTACTTTTTGGGTGTCTATTAGCAATATATTAAAGGCTCAAATGTGTTTTGCAGCTCCAGACCTATTTGTTTTGTTGTTTTTTGGGCAAAAACGAAAGTAAAGTTTGCTGACCCCTGCTCTAAGGAATCAACTTGGTGTGTTCAGTGTGGGGTTTCTGTTCAGGTACACAGAAAGAAAATCAGTGGCTGACTAAAGCAAAGTGTAGATCTTTGAAGTGTTAATTGCAGGTACACATTCTTTACTGGATGAAGCATTTTTAATGAATGATTCGCTGAAGGATCCCCTCATGTTTAGTCATAATCATATAACCGGCAGGACTACAGGGCTTAAGAGTATGTATGTATGTATGTATGTATTTGTATGTAGTTGATATTCAATTGAGGCAGAAAAGACGTACTCTACAATTCTCTATCAACAGGTTGTTTGAAGAGACTTGTCGGCTGACTCATATAACCGGGTCCAATGAGGGTTGAGTGCGCATAAGCAGATTACAAAGGTGTCAAGTATGAAATAGTTGGAGAGTTGAGTATACGCCATTATCTGTATCTGTTCAACCAACTAAATTATCTGTATCCATACTCGGAGAAACGTGCTGTGACTCGCAGGCAGAGCGGGTCGTCCACTAATCGGAAGGTTGTTGGATCGATCCTCGGCTCCTCCTGCCACATGTCCAAGTATCCTTGAGCAAGATACTGAACCCCAAATTGCTCCCGATGCTGTGCATCAGTGTGTGAATGTGTATGAATGCATTAGTTTCGGTTCGATGGACTTTGCCATCGCTGAGTGAATGTGTGTGAAAGGGTGAATGTGGCACGTAGTGTAAAAGCGCTTTGAGTGGTCGGAAGACTAGAAAGGCGCTATACAAGTACAGGTCTATTTACCATTTAAACTGGGCTTACTGGAAGTTGTTCATTTAAGCCTGAAATTGATAAACTATTCACAAAACAAGTTTTTTGAAAGTTGCTATATTTATGAGTACAGATATTGACACATTTCACACTGATGAGTTTTTCTAATATTTTTAGGATTTCTTTGCACACCTGTCTGTATTATGTTTTTATTTTTTTTATTTTATCAATTATAAATACTTAATAATTCTGACAAATTCAGTGTTTTCTTCTGCTTGATACTTGGCCATTGTTTTAATGCAGGATGAGGCAGTTTAGCATTGACTAAAGGCTCTGTGAATATAGCTTGTGCTCAGGTCTTGTAATTTTTAAAGTTTAAATTATAATTTTTGATAGACGCTATCTTAAATAATATTTCAAACTTTAAATTAAGTTTTACAACCCTTAAAATCAAGAAGGCCCCCCTGTAAAGTTGTAGCCCCTTAATGCTACACACAGATATATATATATATATATATATATATAGTCACACAAAGTAACAATTCTGCATCCGTATCTCATCCTGTATTGGATTGTTGTGAAACCCATGTTTGAGAATCCATGTTTTTTTATTTTGAACACATTCTGTTGAAAACTGTGGGATCTCCACTATAAAATACAATTTGGTGGGCTTGTGTGAGTTTGAAATGATTATCTTATTGGGAGTGAAGAGGCAAAACAAATGCAGGTGCATTTAATCAAATAATATACAACAAACTAACACATTAAACCTGAGGCTCTTGGGGCATTTATATGCTTTGCCCGATTGGTAATCCATCCTTTTGCATGATAGAGTACCTTTCCATTATGCAGTAACAAAACACATATATATCGAAACAGAAGAAAAGTCCAATGAAGAAATTATTTCAACACACGCTGTAAAACCTGACAATACAAATAAATAAAAGAAGTAACTATACATAAATAAATCCTCCAGAACAGTTGGAGCAACTCATTCACATGAATTAAACCCAACTGAAAAATTAATTGTGGAAACTATAATGCTGTACAGCTTAGTAGCTAGCTCCATTTTTGTTTTTCTTTCACTTTATTTCATAAGCCCAATTATGCTAGCCAAATAATTCTTAATGATCCCTCAAAGTGTAAAGATTTGATGTTAGTCACATAAAAAAACAGCAAATTAATGTGCTAGCATTTTGATAATCAGTTAATTAAAAATTGTGTTTTTATTGTATGTCAGCTGACAGGTAATGTGGAAGAAAACTAAGTAAATTCAACTTGGTGGTAACATATAAAGAAAATGCATTTAGGTGAGTTTATTCAGATACATTCTGCTCAAACATTTGAAATAAGTTCAGAGAAATGTTGCATATGAGTATAATATACATACTAATTTTAACTTCAGTTAAGTGAATATAATTGGTAGAATAAACTTAATTTACCCAAGTTACATGAAATTTAAGGCGATCAGTTTCAGGTTGATTCATCAGGTTTTACAATGCAGTGAGGCCATTACATGTTACATAAAAGATGTTTTGGCTAATGTAATACCTTAAAAGAAAGACTTGGTTCAAATGCTGAAATATCAATATGCATGAAAGAAATAGAAATTACAGAAAATAAATGGACTTGAAATTGTGTGCGAAGAAGCTTATTTAAAAAATAACTTGCCCTGTCTGTATAGGAGTTTACAGTACTGCATGTCTTCTTTAGGATTCTTCTCATTGTTGAGATCTGGATGCTTCTTAGAGCAAATATGAATAATAACATGTGTTCACTTCATAGTATCAGAAAGGCAGAATTGCGCATTGACAGCAGTACACAGGCAGCAGAAATCCATAGCTGTAGCAAGCTGAGAGCATGCTTAAATGTTCATGTTTCTGCAGTTTCCAATCAAAATATACTGACTCACTCTGCCTGCTTCTGCAGCTTTGCTGAGTGTACGAAAAACCAAGCATGAGAACTATTTTGTCTGAAATGATCTGTGGTGAGGAAGAGGCAGCTCATGGATACCGTCTCGCCCGGTGAGCTATTGTTATTGTATCAGCAGATGCTTGAGATTATTTTAGTCTGAATGAGTAATCTATGTTTACATACTCCATGCTAAATCACTGCAACTAGAGCCAGGTGGACACACTGGTGGTCTGTGTTTGGTGGACAGATGTGGAGAAAGGAATATAGTCAACTTCAAGGGGAAATGGTGATTCACTTGATGTTAAACAGTGATTTCTGTGGTGGGCTGAGAGAGCTGAGATTCTTTCTCTACACATTACCCCAAAGCAAAACAGTCAGCGAACCTCTGTTGATGTATGAATGCAGGACCTGAAGTACAGTTTGATCTTAATGGAATCATCATAGTCATGTATAAATCTGCCAGGCTAGTAAATGGGGCACAGAGTAAAGTGAAAAGAAATCACTATTTCTATACCACTAACAAGACTCAAAATAGCACCACGCTTACACGGTAGCATAATGAGGGCCCCTACCTGTAAACCGAAGCATTGAGAACTTTGTAAGTGTACAGACAGTTTACTAAAAAGATAGTTTAGAACAACAGTAGCGTTCACGTATACAGGCGGGAGCCATCTTGGGAAAACAGTCATGCGACCAGTTGAACTCTCTGAGATGTGAAGTGAATCTTGCGTTGTTGCTGGAAGAAAATTCTGAGCGCATAAGAGAAGCACTCGTTGTCGATGTCTTCAAATTCGGTTGAATAATCCGCCATGCCTTTAGTGTGTATCCTGTGGAAGCACTAGTCTCTGTTGCGTTCAGTGCTTCTCTTATGTGTTAATGTTACACACTGGACCTTTAATCTCACTCATATTTTTCACATTCAGATTAGTCCAAGTTCCAGTTGACAGGAAAAACATGACTATTAGACTATTCTTCTTTCACAGTTCTGACCATGATCTGAGAACACAACGTGCCTATAAAGATGTCATGGTTTTGGGTTTAGTCTAGTTATTTCCTGTTTTATGTTGAAAGAGTCCTTCCTTGTGTGTCTGCCTGATTAGTGTTACCTGTGCCTCCTTATCTTTCCCTCACAAGTGTATTTACTTGTCTGTATCCTTGTTTCAATTCCAGATCGTCTTTGTCAGTTCAATCAAATATTCCAGCGCTTTCCCCAGCGGTTTTCAGTGTTTTGGACTTTCTACTTTTGGAATTTATGTTCTATTTTGTTGGATTTTGTATTTCCTGGCTTGGTTTGCCTTTGAACTGATAAAAAACCGGGACAATAAGAAGATCCTCAGGCAGGGAGTTTCGGAGTAGAGGAGCCCAGACTGCAAAAGCCCAGCAACCTTTAGTCTTGAGCTGAGTCTTTGAGAACAGTCAGAAGAGCTCTTCCTGAGATTCTGATATGTTCCAGTGGCAACATGTACACACAGAAAAAAAGGGAACATGAAGCCTTGGGGGACGCCACAGAAAAGAAACCACTACTACCAAAAAAGATCAGTTCGTTTACTTATAATTCACTTATACCGAACTCAGGTTCTTATGGGACGATATTTACAGTCTAGAAGAGGATATATTTTATAGAAGATACTGAACTTGGATAACATTCTGTAAATCAAATTTATATTGGTGAGCTTTTGAGGTGAGGTGAGATTTTGAAAGGTGCACTGAAAACATCTATTATCACTTTATTGTAGGACATATCAATCTGACACAGTTCCAAAGGGAAATAGTCTGTAAGAGAGTGTTATCTAAGTCCACAGAGCACTGAGTTGAACCCAAGTGCAGGTGGGGTGGCAGAGGTAAATAAGACAGTCTTTGAGTGGTAAACAAAATCCACTGTACCAATACCCAGTACAATCAACAGTACTAGAAGGGCTAAGGAAGGGAGGCTAAAGTCTGGATAGTCAAACAGCGTACTGGTAATCTGGTAAGTTACATAGGGTGACTTAACAAATGGGAGTGGTAAAATGACTGCTACTGCATACAGTGTACAGTATATACTAACTATAGGCTTAATTAGGGAATAATAAAAGGGGGTGGTGCTCATACAGGACAGGGCTCATGTGATTGGCAGGTACCGATGTAAATGTCTGACTGAATTGCAGCTAGTGAAATTTTAAACTTTAATCGAAAGTGAAAGCACTGAGGACATCAAGTGAAAGCAGTTAGCTGAATTTAAGAATCGGATTTGACCACTAGGTGGAGACAAATCACTGTCAAAGTTTCTGCCATGCCATGCATGTGTTTGATATGGATTTTTTAAAATTCTGGCTTTATGCTTGTGTGTTATGACTTTGTTTCATACCCCTAATAATTCGAAGTCAACACTTGGATAGAATTTAGAATCAAAATGATTGGTGTCACCATCCACACAGCATTATGTAAATCAACATGTAAAACCAGCCAAAACAGTGATAAAATAGAGACCGAATGCTGTTACTGATGATGAATCACAACTAAACAGATACCACAGATGGATGCTCCGGAGACAGGGATTATATTAACAGTGACATTTATTATTTTATGATTCAATACAAGAGCCAGAGCAGCTGTGGCCAAGTGTCAGAATGGCAATCTGGGAAAGAAGCTGACTTTGTTCTCCTCCAGCCGTACAGACTGCAGCCTATTTTTTATTATTTTATCTGCCAACTTGAAGTAGAAGTGTAAATAAAACTACCTGATACTGCTTTTCTATCATGTATTGACCTGATGACCCCTGACTGAGAGAAATATTTTATGGATATTTCATATTATATTCAGAACAAATAGTGAGTTTGTGTAAAGCGAGTGATTTGGATGAATTTTGAGCAGATTATTTCCTGTTTAGGGAACTATATACTATATACAATTCTCTGTCTGTATTATGTTATTTTCACAAATCTTAACATTCATACATATTTAATAGGATTCTTTTTTTTCCTTGTTGCCTGACCATTGTTTTATTAGACAATTTACTTAGCATTTACTTTTTTTCACATAAGTGAACCAAATGCTGAGATATAGGCCTACTGTGTATATGTTTAAGGTTTCTAACATGTCTTAAAAGCAAGAACCACTAATCCATTAATGTCCACAGTGAAACTTTATAATTTCCTTTACAACATTTAAATGATACCTGATCTAAGAACAAATCCATTAAAATGTTCCAAATTGGTCAAAGTATGAGACAATAGTGCAAGTTTTTTTTAACATAGTTCTTTTAGTCGTTAGTCACTGGTTGCGTTTTTGTTTTAATGATAGGAAATACCTCTAGAACAATAGCTTAGGAATTTCAGATCATCATTTTTGATACACACATATTCATGTGTGTCATCCAGGATTTTGTCACATGGTGTGACTCCAACCACCTGCGCCTCAACACCAAGGAGATGGTGGTGGACCTCAGAAGGCCCAGGGCTCACCCAGAACCTGTGAGCATCAACGGTGACCATGTGGAGTTGGTATAGACATACAAATACCTCCTGGATGATAGGCTGGACTGGACCGCCAACACAGACGCCCTGTGCAGAAGAGGTCAGAGCCAGTTACACTTCCTCAGAAGGCTGGCGTCCTTCAACATCTGCAAAAAACTATTAGACTGTTGTGGCGAGCGCCCTCTTCTATGCAGTAGTGTGCTGGGGAGGCAGCATTAAGAAGAAGGATGCCTCCCCTCTGGACAAACTAGTGAGGAAGGCGGGCTCTGTGTTGGGCACAGAGCTGGACAGACTGACATCTGTGGCAGAGCAAAGGGCGCTGAACAGGCTCCTGTCAGTCATGGACAATCCACTGCATCCACTGCACAGCACCATCTACAGGCAGAGGAGCAGCTTCAGCGACAGGCTGCTGTCACTGTCCTGTTCCACTGAAAGACTAAGGAGATCGTCCCTCCCCCACGCCATGAGGCTCTACAACTCCACCCAGGGGAGGAAAACCATAAAACTCTAAACTCCAATATGTCTGCCCTGTATCAAACTGTACCACCTTGACGCAGTGCACCCTGCATTATGTGAACACCTACTTATTCAATTCAATTCAATTCAATTTTATTTTTATAGCGCCAATTCATAACAGAAGTTATCTCAGGACACTTTTCAAATAGAGCAGGTCTAGACCGAACTCCTTAACATTAATTACAGAGACCCAACAGTACCACCATGAGCAAGCACTTGGAGACAGTACAAGAACAAGAATTTCGTTTTTTTCTGAGTTTAACATCAGAAAATTGCAGGTCATCCAGGATTTTATGTCCTTAAGACATGTTTGTAATTTAGATAATTGATTAATTTCATTGGGTTTGATTGATAGATATAACTGCGTATCATCTGCATAACAGTGAAAGTTAATGGAGTGATTCCTAATAATGTTGCCTAAAGGGAGCATATATAAAGTAAATAGTATTGGTCCAAGTACAGAACCTTGTGGAACTCCATGACTAACTTTAGTATTTATGGAGGATTCATCGTTAACATGTACAAACTGAGAACGATCTGATAAGTATGACTTAAACCAGGTTAGGGCAGTTCCTTTAATGCCAATTTGATGCTCAAGTCTCTGTAAAAGAATATCATGGTCAATGGTGTCAAATGCAGCACTAAGATCTAATAATACAAGTACAGAGACAAGTCCATTGTCAGAAGCAATCAGAAGGTCATTATTAACTTTAACCAGAGCTGTCTCTGTGCTGTGATGAACTCTAAATCCTGACTGAAAATCCTCAAATAAACTATTGTTATGTAGAAAGTCACACAACTCTTTGGCGACTACTTTCTCCAGAATCTTAGAGAGGAAGGGGAGGTTGCACCTTAGGCCTTTCAAGCACTGGATTTGACCATGCACCTTAGGACACTCACCCAATGCTCGTTATTTTGCTATATATTCTATTTTATTTTATTTGCATTTGACCTCCTGTTGTTGTTTTTATTGTTATTATTATCAGTCTGTGGATACTGCTGGAAACTGTGAATTTCCCCTTGGGGATGAATAAAGTATCTATCTAATCTAATATAATCTAATTACTTGTCTCTGCACTTGTATTATTAGATCTTTGTGCCGCATTTGACACCATTGACCATAATATTCTTTTACAGAGACTTGAGCATCAAATTGGCATTAAAGGAACTGGCCTCTAGCACCACTGTCAGGAATCTTGGAGTTATCTTTGATCAGAATTTGAAAATGAATCAGAAAATCAACTTTGTTTGCCAATTAAGGCAAAACAAACATGTGAAATCAAGAGTTTTGATTTTGTCTTGTGTAGCCACGTCTTTTTCGTGGATTGTTTCCACCTCTAACAGAAATAATTTTGTGGTGCTTATTATTTATTATTCACTTCAACGGTCAGAGCTCACAGTATCATGGCTGATTGGTGTACAACCCTGCGTTGTAAAATGACAAGTAAATTACCTTCTATCCTTGTATGTTGCTCAATTTGAGTCAATCAAGAACAAGCCTACAGGTTGACTAATTCCCACCAGCTCATAAAAAATATGACAGTTATGAATGTCATTTGGAAAGTGAAACATGTCTTACTCGTCTGTGGAAGTCATTTAACATGTACAACATAATGACGGAATGCACACACTCACACACTCACTGTTCACAATTTCAAGGCCTAACCCAATCTCATCTGATGTAACAGAATAGTCATAGTATGTTTCGTACTGTATTGATTGTATCGACCCCAGGAAGACTAGAGGCACATTCATGCTCTTGCTATGCGGATTCATATAAACAATTAACAAACAATAATAAAACCCAAAAATAGGTTGAGACAGACCTACTTTTGCGGCCCACTGGGCTTAGTCATTTGCAGAACTCTAATTGGATGTTTGTTGATAGGCCTGCATTTCCTCCATTAGGAGGCATCTGTTCTAGATGCCCATTAGCCAATGTGTTCTGCTTTCCTCTGTGGTGCTTTTGTTTTGAGACTGTACTGTAAATGTTGTTTTGCGACCAGTGGTTTCCCATTTTGGCCTCCCAAAAAGGGCTAACTATCACCATTTCTATCTGAACTCAGCTTTTGGTTTCTCTTGTAGTGTAGTTATCAGAAGGCTATCTCTTTGGAATGCTTGTGATAAGACCTCAACGTGGTTATCTTCGCAGTGGTATGGTTATGATAAAAACATTTCTAAGCTGTGATATGGTCTCACAGACAACACAATGACGTTCATGTCCAAAAGATTTAAAGCATTGACATATATAAAGATGAATGACATAAGAGCTCTCCAAAAGTGAAGCCAAAACATCTTGATCGCCCTTTGGTGGCTGACTGCAATATAGGTCATAAAGCCTGCTGCCTCCATGTTAATAGTTAACATGGGACATGGTCCAAACAAAAAAATCACATCAAATACATTTTTCCCATAGATGGTTTCCTCCATTTTAGGTAGTTCTTATCACACTAATGTATGTTGAGGTGTTCATTTTTCTAGGTTTTACATCATGATTCAGTTCAGTTTGTTTGTATAGCACCAAATCATAACAGAAGTTATCACAGGGCACTTTTCAAATAGAGCTGGTCTAGTCTTATTTACAGAGACCCAACGGTTCCCATCATGAGCAAGCACTTGGAGACAGTATGCAGCTTATACAAGTGTGATGTAGACAACTCATTATTGTTAAGCTATAGTCCTACAGTATTTGAGTGTTTCTTACATAATTGGACTTTTTTAAACTCAGGAAACATTGGTAACTTACAGTTCATTTAGATTCATTGATTATCTATTGGAGGTATAATTTTAATAGTGACAGTGATTGGCATAGTTGGGGTTACACTATTTTGATTTGGCTACAAATCCACTATCTGTTTAACTTTATAACAGAAGCTGAAGGCGAGGCAGGCTGCTGCTGTCATTCCGTAACCATGGAAGATAATCTGTTACCATGCAACATGAACAATTTTAACTATAAACAGGAGTTGCCATTTAACTATACAGCAGGAAGTAAAACAGAGGAAAATAGGTAGGCTTAATTATTGTTGTATATGTCAAATATAGTAATAGTATTGTGTAGTTTATTGTAATTTTACAGTAGTGATCTAACGTTAGTAGCTAGCTAACTGTTAGTTAGCTGTATCAGGCTAACCATAAGTTGTTCACTTTAGAGATTTGTGTAACTGTAGCATTGATATTGAGGACTTATATCGAGGATATTGAGGAACATGTATTATGTTAATTAATCTTAATTCTACTGACGTCATTCCCACTTCCCTGATGAGTAACGTTAGCTGGGAATTATTAAAATGTTGGTTAGCTTGCTAACTCAGTTAGGTTGACTGTGGTTTTCTCTCGCAGACGTGCAGACTCATTTCTCATTATGTTAATGAGTTTATTGCTAAAACACAATGACTTATAAGATCTTAATCATAAGCTATCATCCAAAACCCCCCAGAAAACTCTCAAAGGGGGGATTCCCTCCACCCCAGGGTTGAAATAGCTGCCAGTTAGCAAACTCACACCCCGACATGCGCAGTGCGAACCTCAAGTTTTCCTGTGACGTGAGCCGTGAAGGGGTCTATAGAGAAATATAGAACTTCATATTGTTAAGAACGTAACATTAATAAACAATGAATTTGAATGTCTAGAGAAGGAGTGGAAGGAAATGACAGAATATTATTAAATAGCATATATATTTAATAGCAATGTATAGATGGCTGGTAATTAACTTACATTTCGATTTTGAATGTGATGTATCTCCTTATGTAACGTTAGGATGTTGTGGAATGTCATTATAGTCGTTCAGTTTGTGGTGCTGTAGTTGACAGATGTGAATGGGTGTGTTAATGGCTGGTTGGGTGTAGGCATGAGTTTGGACTTTGGAGTGGTTATGGTAAACATCTGATAATCTGTCATAATTTCATTGGCTGGAATGTTTTAGTTCCCTCTGCTGGTCAACATTCAAGATACAACGACCATGTAACATCTGGAATTTTAATGTTCAATAAAAGAGGACGGATCATACATTCTTTCCTTTATCACACACTTTTTATTATGTTAATTAATCATTAAATGACAGGATAATAAAAGTAATATTTTGTACAATGACAGCAATGCAAAGTTGGTTTGCTCAATGTCAGTTTCCCTTTACTGTACACACTGTCTCTAACTGAAACTGAATTGAAAGACTTGATGGTAGGACATAAAAAAAACAATAATCCTTGTTGTTTGTTTATTGCTCATACTTGTGAAATATAAACTAACATTATATTTTGGAGCATAAACATCCCACAGCATTTTGTTTCTTCCTTATAAATATTTGCAAACAAGCTTGGGTCTATAAATTATAATTTCCACATTCCACATTAGGCAGTTTATGACATTATTGATAAATGGAGGCCTGATTATGAGTATGTGGGAGTATACACTTCATCCAAATACAGCACAGAAAACCATACAGTAGGCCCTGATCAATCTGTTACAATGAGCTTAGAAAATGCCCAAAGAATTTACAGATTTGCCTTACAGCTGTGAATGTTTGTTATAGTTACCATGGATGAAGTCATGCTGACATGTTCAAGCTCAGACGAGCGTGGAGCCCAGAAGGTCAGGACTCAGATGGACACCCTCCCTGACCTCCGCAACCAAATCCTACAGCTGCTCGAGACCAGACTTAGTGAAACCTCCATCATGGTTAGTATACTATAATTTAAATATAATTGATTTATTTTTAAACTGTAATATTCTAAAAATACAGTAATTTTTTTACAAGTAAAATAGAGTTTTTAGCTATAATTTTATATAAAATCTTGTGTTGTTTTTTGGCTTTTTAATATTTGCCAATTAGTCAATTAGACTCACTGGGTCTTTAAACCTTAAAAACCTTCAAGTGTACATGTGCTGTCTGAGGGATATGTTACAGTACGAGCAGTTGATGCAGAGATTCATGAGTTTATGTGATTTATTTCCAAGATGTTGCAGGAAAAACTGCGGCTCATGCAGAGGTGCTCGTACTACTTGGAAATCCTGCGCGAGGATTTGCTACCAACTGCAGACCAGACGCAGCAAGTACATTTGTCTGACCAGATGCTGTGGTCTCTCATTGACCAGCAGAGGTTGCAGAGTGCCATGACCCTGGGTAACACCCAGGTAAAGCTCCTCCTCACTCTTCTGGGAATGCTCTACCATGAGATCATCAGGGGCTGTCAGGAGCTAGAGACCTTCATCCTGAAGTACGACCAGGGTTTGGTGGACAGCAACATGGCAGCTTCTATGCAGAAGAAGCTCCAGCAAACCCACCAGTATGTGAAGGACTTTGAGAGCAGAATGACTCGGAATCTTGGACCACTGGACTTGCAGAACCAGCTCATCCTCAACACAGGCAACTTCCCCATACCACAGCTCACTGTATCACTGACTGTCAAGATGCCGGTGATATTTGACAGGCTCAAGTCATGCGTGAAGTCCAACACTGTGCATCTGTGTTGGGATGTTGCAGGCCAGCAGGAGCCAGATGAACAGTTTGAGATCCACATAAAGAGCCTTCACCCAACCACTACTGAACATGCCGAGTTTACTAAATCTATATGCCAGTCATACAACATACAGGTCAAAGACCTGCAACCTGACAGGTACTATCAGTTCTCTGTCAAGAGAGTAGATGCTGTCAACTTGGTCTATGGACAGTGGATCGACACCATCACTCTGAAGACCTTGTATATTTCCGAGTTAGAGCAAAGTGCCCCATTTTAAACTTTTTTAAGAGAATGAAGAGAATTCACACCCTGTGTATACTTACAAAGAGAATATATTTGAACTGCTTTACTGAAAATAAAATAACTTGTAGGATTTATTGAACTGAAAACTGTTAAATGTGTAATAAAATAGTTGGCCAAAATAACACTCTTGGTGGAAAATGAAGCTGAAAAATGAAAAATACACACACACAGAACATAAAAATGATTGGATAAAACCTGTGCAATTACAAAACATTTCTAGATTGACACAATGGGTACTTTTGATTCCTTCGATGATTTTCTTTTTGATTATCACCACTTGTTCGCTTTTTGTGAGTTAGGGGACCAGCTTAATGAGGACAGCTGACTGTATATAAAGGTGGATGACATGACAGCTCCCCAGAAATGAAGCTAAAACATCTCAGAATACAATATTCAATATTCAGTGTTTTCATAATCACCTGGGAATTAGAATTGTTGTGTTTTTGTGCGGATCCTCTTCTGGCAGAGTATGCCATGCTGAACTGCCATGTTTTCCTATAGTAGTCCAGAATGGAAAAACCAAACAGTGGCTCTAGATAGGGCCTTTTGTGTTTCCCACTCCCTGTGTAGATAAATACGCTTTTCTCCAACTCATTCTAAGGTACATTTCTGCTGATAGATCATCGTAAATGTTACCCACTGGACCTTTAAGTCATTAAGTTCAATATGAATGAGAAGACCTTTAAATGCTCTGAGAAATTTTAACTTGTACAGTTCTATGACACTGAGAAAAATGCTATGTAATCAAAAGCCCTAGAACAGCTACTCAATGGAGATTTAGGTAAGATGTTTAGTCAGTGTTATTCCAATAATTAATTATAATTATAAGAAAAGTTAGAATAATATTGGTGGTTTTACATGAGAGATTTATGGTTGTGTATTTTTTCTGTCAGGCCCTCTCTGGTGAGTGAGGCTGTGATGGTGATGAGCTGTGAAGATGTGATTAAGAATCTGATGGCAGTTGCTGGGTTATTTGCTTATGTTGCCATAAAGACGGCACTGTTAATCAGATTTTATAAAAAAAACATGCCCCACAGTCCTGATGAAGCAGATTAGCTCATTAAACCACAGTTGATGAATAGATTATGTTTTTTTCTGACTTAAACTTTAAATGTTGATTTAATCACGTGTATATTTAATGTTAAGAGAGAAATACTCTAACACACTAAGATTTGAAACCAAACTCTATTGTGACAGTGAATTTTGACATCTAGGTTAAAACAACTATTTGTTTGATCAAACCCGAAGCCAAAGTTGATCACTTTGAAACCAACTGTCCTGTCTTTTTAATGGAGTTTATTGTCATGTCTGATGAAGGACAGGATCGCTCACTTAATTTGCAAATAAATAGGGCCCACTGGAAATGGGAATAATACTAATGGGACAAATGAAGGCTTAAATAATTACCTTGTGGATTAGAGGTTTTCTGTCAAATAGACCACAAGGAGTGTCTGTAAAAGGTGGGTATACAGATGTTTACCCCAAACACAGGTGTCTCACGATGTACCATTTTATCATCTTTGTTGTTTTCACTAAAAGCCAATGAAATTAAATTTAAAGGTCCAATGTGTAACATGTTGGAGGACCTATTTGCAGAAATGGAATATAATATTTATAGGAACAGGAATTTTCATTAGTGTATAATCACCTGAATATAAGAATTGTTACGTTTTTGTTACCTTAGAATGAGCTGTTTTTATCTACAGACACCGCAGGTCACCTTCCATGGAATCCGCCGTGTTCCTACTGTAGCCCAGAACGGACAAATCAAACTGTATGAAGAGGGGCTTTTGCGTTCTTCGCGGCCACCATAGTTTTGCCCACAAGCTTGGAATGAAAGGGTCAAACCAAACGCTGCGACAGGGGTAGTTACTGGACCCAGGAGCAGACACACAGACAAGATGGACGGTTTAAGGGTCTTTATTCCGCACACACACACTGGGGGGGAAGAGGGGCGGCCGCGGCAGGAACAGGCAGGTGAAATGACAAGGGAGACCGGAGACACGGAGGCACAGGAGACTGACTCTGGGAACTGAACTGCACACGAGGGTTCCTGGAGCACAGGAGAGAAACGGTTAGACAAGGGAGCTGGAGCAGGAGAATCACGGGTGGACATGTAGTGGAAAGCTAGACACTGAAAGGAGCCACGAAAGTTACCACTAAGTTGGCTGAAACAATCTGGCGATGAGTGGGAGGAAAACCGGGTACTTGAAGGCTGAGGCATGATGAATGATTGAGAGCAGGTGAGACAGCAGGTGAGGAGAATGGAGGCCGCACCCTCATCAGGCACACAGGGAAGGAGGAGGAGCAAAGGGAGCAGGAGGGGAGCAGAGCCATGACACACTGGCTTAAGATAGGGAGGGACTTCACAGACACACTTCACAGTCTGTTCTCATTCCCAGGTCGTCAAATACAGATGGCAGCAGTGTTCAGTTAACCCTTAGATGCATGAGTAACTGGACCCTACACTCTTCCATAAGTGGGTCAAAAATGACCCGTATTAGAATCAATGGGTTTTTATGCCATTTTTGTCATTTCAGTTAAGAATAATCATTGGTATTATACTTTGTATTATATTTTGGTCCACACAAGAATGATTACACGTATGAAATATTTTTATTTTTCACTTTTTTAACATTTTTAACATTTTGAAAACTGTCAACATTACAAAATTACTCAACAGCAATAAGAACAATGTCAATATCCATTTTGTGTGTGTTTGTGCATGCCTGTGGTGTGTGTGTGTGTGTGTGTGTGTGTGTGTGTGTGTGTGTGTGTGTGTGTGTTTGTTTCTGTGTCTGTGTTTGTGTGTGTGTATTTCAGATTCTAGTCAAATCCCATAACTGCCTCTTCATCCAGCATCTGTAGGACCATTTCAACTGTATACCTAGCAGCCATGACACCTTGGATGAGAAAACATAAAAGGAAGAGAAGGTTTTGAATGATAAGCAAACCTATTGATCAATAATTAGCAATATAAATAAATACATACAAACACACACACACACACACACACACACAGACACATAACATACAGTAATGTTAGCTAGCTTGGTTAGGTAGCTAGTTTTGCAAACAATAAAAGAGACAAATCTGATGATAGATGATAAGAAACACACACTCTTTCACACAGTAGTCATGAATGATACACACACACCCATACAGTGCATACAGTAATGTTAGCTAGCTTAGTTTGCTAACTAGTGTGAGCTAACTTTAAAGTAGGCTAACTTGTTGACACAGTAGTCATGATTGACACACACACACACACACACACACACACACACACAGTGCATACAGTGATGTCAGTGTGAGCTAACTTTAAAGTAGGCTAACTTGTTGATAGATGATAATAACACACACTCTTTCACACAGTAGTCATGAATGACACGCACACACACATTTCTGAGGTAAAAAAGAAGACAATACTTACATGTATCAGATCTTGCTGTGTAAAATAATCTTCCTAAGGGGTGACACTTATGATATAGTCTGTGTGGTCCACAGAATACATACTCCTGACAGTCACAGTTGATAAGAATCAAAGATTCCCATGAAGTCCCATAAGAAATGAATGCGGGTCATTTTTGACCCACTTATGGAAGCTTGGAGTAGTAATACAAAAAGTACAATTTCGAAAAATGTATAAAAGGTAAGTTAAAAATTTAAATGGCATTATATCAATAACATGTTTTTTGAGGAATACCTGGAATATGAAACGATAACAACTTTTCATGATATTGCAAGAAAACGACCTCACCGGGTCATTTTAGACCCACTTATGCATCTAAGGGTTAACTAAATCCGACGCACTTATACTTTAGCTTATTAGAAGGCTGATAATTGAGAATAGTAAACATAGCTAGTAAAATTATATTAGATTTAAATATAAGCACAAAAGAAATCTCCAAAGAATAATAGAGCCTTCCTACCCTTTGCACATGCCTTTAGAGCTTTTACCCTCAGACAAGCATAATAGAAAGAGTTGCCAGTAAGAGTTGCCAGTATACACAGGCCAATGTTCTTGGAATTCCATCCATAATGGACTCACAACAAGTCCTCCAAATGGCACTAGCACAAGTTATTTCTCTTCAAAAATTCTTAGTCTTCCTTAAAATGATGTGGTTTAGGCACAAAAACAACTTGAGGAACTGGAGAAATATCATGAATTGCACTAAAATGACCACTTCCTTAAAGTCCTACTTCACAATATGCACTGGTGGCTTCAAGTTTTTACATCACACTGTGCAAGTTACATACTGGACTGTAGGAACAAGAAAATAAATTAATTTCTGACTGGAGGACAGCTTTAAAATGAACTGCTCCAAGCAATCACAGCTTCTGATCAACTGAAAATAACTTTGGTGGGAAGGGTGGGATGGATGCATAAATCTCTGCTGATTGGTGAGGGCAAAACAAAACAAAATTACCCCTCTTCAAGACAAGGCCAACTTGACCAAAATGTCAGGCTGAATTAATATAGTGTAAAATCTGCATTTCAGCCTGAAGTTAAAAGGATTTGAACTGTGAGCAGTTAAAAGGATTTGAACTGTGAGCAGAGAAAAGGTGCAGCAGCAGTGAATGAGATTAGATTGGAAGTGACAGTCCAAAACCTGGTCCTGGTGTTTCCTCTATAAGTGCTTATGCACATTCATCAAGCTGTTTTGTGTTTCTCTTACCAGACTATGTTTACAGAATCAGAGAATGAGTGGGAGAAAGAATCAGCAAAATGTTAATATTTATCTGTTGAGGCAAGGCACGTTTGTCTTAGGATCTTGCTCAGACACCACAAAAGCACAAAGGACACAGATGGAATGAGCTCTACATGTCAGCCTTCAGTATAGAGACTGTTGAAGAGGACTGCAATATTCAGTGTTTCTGACTCAGAATGAGGGAGTGACAACTGTACCACGGGAAAATGATTTTGCAACCATGAAGAAAGGAATGACGCTCTTTACTGCTAAGATTTTCCCGATCGTTTTGCATCATTACATTTCCTACTGCAGACTAGTACTGTTTACACAATACTTAGCTTTGGTGGGAAAAAGGTTGTGCATATCTTATTTGTGCAAGGTCTAGAAGTATTTCATGAATAATAATCTTTCTGCCAACTAGAAACCACTTGATGCTTTTGTGTAAACTTCAATGTATTAGGGGGATGTTGGACTCAGAAATGATATCCTCATTGTGTTATATGTTCCTGTTTATGTCACAGTCCTGCCTGGTCTACTTTGCAAGCCAGATTCAAGCCACAGCCAGAGCCATTATTTCTAACTAGCGTCTGCAAGGTCAAAGCAGGTCAAAGATCTAATAAGCCATTTAGTGAAATCCTCCCAAATTCATGCTTATGGCCTTGACTTCCTGCTTCATTGTGCTTGGAACTCGGGAGGACAGGATGCTTTTCCTCATTACTCCTAGTTAGTTCCAAAGAATCCTTAACAATAGATGACATCAGATATTTTCCAGTAATGATACAGTATTAAAACAGTTCTCAGGTAGGCAATATGCACCTCTTCAACCCCTCTCCAGTGGCTCCCTGTGGCTTTGAACAATTGATCTGGAAATGAAGAACAGTTTGTCTTTTTTTTTTTTACATTTTCATTTATCGTTGTTGTAGGCCTAAAGTGATTCTTCCACCATGCACTGAGTGACCTTACTGTGATTTATTAGAAGCAAATAACACGTTGGTTGTCCTAATAAATAGTTGATAAGGTTACTTTAAAAAATATAATCCAATATAATCACTAATTACCTGTTAGAAAAATGCAGTCAGTCCAAGTATCACAATATTAAAGTAACACAACTTGATTAATTTCTGTTACTTTTGGATTACCTCAACACCAAATATGCAAGTAAATAAAGACAAAGAAATTCTAATGAGACAAGAGTTACAGAACAATATAAAAGAGGAATGGAAAGGATCGAAAATGTATCTGCTCAGTGTATTTTTCACTGGTTATGAACAGTGTTGTGCAGTAACTCATTACTAGTAATAATATTATACTAATAATATAAATGTTCCCTGTAATTACTAATACATTTTAGTAATAATATTACAGTTACTCCTCTAAAAAATAATTAGTTACAATATTACTTTTTGATGTCACCCTCTGCTGATTTTAAATCCAACAAACCAATCACACCCTTGGATTAATTTTGTAATAGTGGCGGGAACTAGTTTGGAAGATGGAAATACTTACAATCAGCAGCTGGAAATACTCCATTACTTTGATTTGAATTGAAACAGTTACCAATTGTGTGGGGAGTAGCAGAAAAGAGATATAACTTGTAGTGTAAATAATTACTGTTGGCAGGGAGTAATAAGTAAAGTAATTATATTACCTTTTGTACCTGAGTAATGAATGAGTAATATATTATTATTAGTAACTATAGTCCAACACTGGTTATGAAACAGTGTCAGTTCAATAGTGACAAAACAATGGTGAGAATTTGCTCCCAGTGAAAGCATTGTTTTCACTAGAGGCCATAATAATGCATTGGCATGGTTTCACTCCAAACCAGTTTTGCTAAATAAGTAATAAAATGTAATCTTATTAAGTAAAATTAATAAGTAAGCTAAGCTAAGTATGTTTTGATAATAAAGGTTGCCGACCCCTGATCCAAACCAGTGGTTGCCAAGGAGTCAAAAAGGTTGAGAAAAACCACTGATCTAAACTTTGGGCCTCAATAGCTGGAGTTTTTAGTTTTGTAAGGTTCAGATATTTCTACAGGTGCTGACTAAAGTGACAGAGAAATTAGGTTGTTGTTGAACGTTTGTGGTTAGGCCAACCATTTCCTGAAAGTTTGCATATTGCATGTTCCTGAACTCAACATTTCTTTACATCTTTGGTTTGATAACACAGCCGTTGATTTAGAGTGTAATTTCACTGTACGAATCAGGTTCCTATAAAATGTAATAATAATATATATTCCTAAAAAATGGACAACTATTTTGCTGAACAACTATAGAGATGTACAGAGAAAGTTAATGAGGACAGGCACAGACAGGACTGCTTCCTGGAAGTTCACACAGGGCATCAGGTTCCTCTGTAAACAGTTATCTGATTTTAACGCTATCCTGTCATAGACCATACATGCTTCTGCATTTTACACTTCGCGATTGAATTCACCACAGTTCTAACACCTACGCCAGTCATCACACGTACTATTATTAATATCCACATTTAAAAAGGGGCTTTTACCTGCAGCACTTTGTCATCCCACCCGGTTACGCTGTGGTCATTGTAATGTTTTGTAACCACAGAAGGTTAGAATACCTCTGTAGTACCCTGCCGTTGGTTTGCTGTATTTGTGTGTTGGTTTGCTGGTGTAGCTTACCATATTCACAGTGTTACAGCCTGTGGTAAAACACATTTACCCCACAATTTTAAAGGTACTTACTCGAACTTCCATTTTGTGATTCTTGATGCTACATTTCAGGTATTATGTATAGATATTACTTTTTACCGCACTTATTTGACAGTTTTACATACTTACAGAAGTAATAATAGAGGTATTAGTTAACAGTTTCTTGAAAACACAGCGACTCCAAATTCTCACCCAACTGTATATTGAAACTCATTGTATCATGTTCGATATCAAGGTTTCTATTATTCCACCTGCTGGTGTCTTTGTTTCTTTTTTAAAAATTATTATTACTATTTTTATCTATTACTAACGCTTTTAAACTATTTACATATATTTATTTTATTTATATATATTTAATTAACAGGAAATTAGTGACTGTATCTGATTACATTTTTGAAGGAGCCCCCCCAACCCTGTCTATAAAACAGTTTAAAAACTGAACATTATAACCTTCATGAAGGTATTACTGTTGTATTCTTTCACCATTAACAATATATATATAGATAGATAAATATATGTAATATAAATAAATGGACTGTACTTGTATAGCGCCTTTCTAGTCTACCAACCACTCAGAACCCTTTACAGTACGTGCTCCATTCAGCCATTCACACACAGAGGCTCATCACAAACAGAAAGGAACTCAACAACCCTAATATATGCTGTTACATAATAATAGTAGGCTGTATAATAACATATCATTCTGACAGGAAGCATTCTGCATAATGAGTACTTTAATTTGTGATACTTGATACATCTGGTAATACTTCTGTATTTATATTTAAATAAACCTTTAAATACAGGACTGGTAATGAAGAGTTTCAGTGGATATTTCTCCCATCACTCCTTCAGGCTGCAGGTCGCAGCACCTACACAGCTGCTGTGTCCACTTTATCTAAATAATCCTGCACTATAATACTGTGGAGAGACCACTCTGACATGAAATAAGTGCCTTTTATTCCAAACCCTCTTGATTAAGTCTCGCTTACATAAAGCCTGGAAAATACAAACTACTGCCAAATGCTTCACTTGTAACAATGCAAAGGTAGTGCAATAAATCAGCTATAAACAAGTCCCTGGCAATGTGTAAGCACAATATATGGAGTGGACTTTTCCTGCACTGTACAGTAGGAAGGCCATCACATCACAGGACATCCGCTTGCAAGCACACACAGTAATACAGTGGTTCCCAACCTGGGGGAAGCTTCACGAGGGGGGGGCTTGCAAAGCCTTCTTGATTTTAAAGAGTGCTAGAAAACTTAAAAACGGGTCCCAGGGTGCGAACTATAAAATTGCTTTGTGATATTTTGGGGGGTCTCCAAAACATTGACATATGCATATATATGCAAATGCATTTCTATTTTACTGTATCTTTATCATCATGGATTATGCGTTAACTGATTATTATATATCAGATGCTGACATAAAGCAAGTGGGCCTACATCATTGCAGTAATGAATGTTTCTTTCCAACTAGTGCCACCCCCTTTCCCAAAAAAGTGACCTCCCCCAAAAGCAGAAGGAAGAAGGGTGGGAACCACTGCAGTAATATACAGAAAGTGCAAAATATTAACAGCACAATACTGAATACTTGCAATAAATCAGTGCAGTACATGAGATGGGAGCATGAGCTTCAGCTGCAGATAACAAGTCTCTGGTAATGACGCCCTGACACCTTGCTGACCTGCTGACCGATGGCGCTGCCACAAGAGATGCCACAGGCCATCAGTCTTTACTCTAATTTGTTCCCGGAAACGCGGAAGTTCTGGCGGTGCTTGATATGCAGGGACTCGAACGCACGGAAGTGTCTCTCGGGTGAACCGACTGTTAAGAGTTAACCGCAGTCTCCGATGACGAATCCGCGTCTCTCTCCTTCGGTTTGCGGTAAATGACTGCGCCTGTGAGGCCGGCCAGAGACAGCCGGGCCCGCTTGCTGAGGCCATGAAGCTTCATGAGGAAATCATCGTTGCCCACTATGTAAATGAGCGGGTTTATTGCGCTGTTCAGACAAGCCAGGCATCTGCCCACCTGATGCGCTATGTAGATGTCGCGGAAGCTGGCGTGGCAAATATCTTTTTGTTTTAAAATCCTGGTACTCAGGTTCAGATTCCGAAACACGTGGTAGGGGATAAAACAGATGGAGAAAAGTAAAACCAGAATCACGACCAGTTTCAGACAGCGCTGCTTCAGCACAGCGTTGACGTTAGCTTTTCTGGCCAGAACCACAACAATGTGTCCGTAACACACCAGAATGATCACCAGTGGGATGGCAAACCCTGTAACGGTCCAGGCGATGCTGTAAGGCAAGTAGGCGCTGATCCGCTCGTTAGAGGTGGTGTCGTAACACGAGTTTGGTGATATTGAGGCATTCTTGTCGAAGAACATATCAGGGAGGATCTGGATGATGACGAGAATCCAGACCAGGGCGCTTATGGCCAGCGAGTGGCGGCTGGTGATTTTGCCCATCACTTTCATGGGGTGCACGATGCCCAGGTACCTGTAGATGCTGATGCAGGTGAGGAAGCCGATGCTGCCGTAGAGGTTGAGGTTGAAGCAGAAGCGGGTCACCTTGCAGAAAGGCTGGCCGAACTGCCAGTGGCTGTTGCGCGCGTAATAGACCACGAGGAAGGGCAGGGTGAACAGGTACAACAGATCCGCCACCCCCAGGTTGAACATGAAGATGTTGATGTTTCCGATGTTGTTCCAGCTGCTGCACACGCTTCTCAGCCCCCAGATGTTGGACAGAGTCCCGACGACGAACACAGTGACGAACACGGGCGGCAGGAAGGCGTGCGTAAAGTTCAGGTTGATGCTCTCGCAGGCAACCTGCGTGATGTTTCCAGACATCTTTGGGGTTCCCGCTGATTTTAAATCTGTTTTTCATTCAATTGGAACTTTTCCACAAAAGTGAAATAGCAGCAGCCAGCGGCACGGCGCTCAGACCAAACATCTCCTCTGGCAGATAACGTGTGAGTGGTTCCAAACAATGCCGAAGAGAATATGAAAGCAAAGAAAAAAGGTCCGCCCATTTCCCACTGAGTTGATGTCAAACACACGAAGAGTCATGCAGACATTCTTGGAATAAAACAACAATAATCAGTCAACAACACAGACATTTACAAAGAATGAATCAGAGGATTTATTACTGTGAAATAATTTACATCTTGCATGATCTGGCTGTACAGACGGCTTAAAACTGAAGGATAGTTATACACTGTAACATGCAATTACTAACTAGGTCATAAGTTTATTGGGCCCTGCATGTTGAATCACTCACACACACCTTCCCTTTTGTCAAACACTGACTATGTAATAACTTGTTAAACCGAGTGGATTAACAGTTAAATCACATGCAGATAATAAAATGCCATTCTACTGAGAAAAGGCATTAAAACAGTCAGTTTTATTAAACATTAGTTTAGAAATAAATACATTGTAAATGTAAATGAATACAGCAGTATTTGAAAAGTGCACCTACATATGTCAGTTTGTATCATTTAAAAGAAGTGTTTCCAGTTTAATTTACCTCTATTACCATCTCTCTTCTTACATTGGTGTGCAGCATCTGTAAATTCTTAAACTTAAATTTGCACTCTATCACTACATCAATCTCTCTAGATGTAGCATCATCCCTTTAAAGATGGAGGAGGTAACTTTTAGAGGAGGAGCCAGAGGAACCTGATTGTTTCACAGATTATCTGTTTCACGCTCTACTGTCAGGATATAGTGAAAGTTTCAGTGAATGACAAAAAGTTATTTTTATAAAAGTTAAGTACTGCAGCTTTAATGTGCAGACTTGGGGTTGCCATCATGAAATTAAATCTTACAATCTATACATTTTTCCTGTGTAATTATTTGTTATTTACAAATCTGTATGCTTTCAGTTGGACTTTTATTTTTGCCACTAGAGGGCAAAGGAACAAGATGTAAGCACACCACTGACATATTATCACCTTATAAAGTGGCATGTTTTTGTTTGCATGTGCATGTGCAAATGCATTTGCATTTGTTTTGCTCTGTGCTCCAATAACAGTTGAGCAAGCCCTGTTCAGTGTTCTCCTTTCCTGTACTTAGATATGCTATGCAGGCTGATGTTGAAACAAAATATTACACAAAATGCAAAACTTACTTTAAATTACATTTCAGTGTTTTGATTTGAAATTTTGTTGTATTGTATATGTTTTTTTTTTTTTTTTTTTTTGATTTAGTACATTTAAAAGAAATTGTTCAGAGATTCCTCCGCGTACCACTTGAGGCCGTTTGTGTACCACAAGTGATACACATACCATTGTTTGAGAACCAGTAATTTAGATCCAATCTGAGTTTGTCAAAGAGTGGACAGGATTTAAATGGTAACACCTTGTGATATGAGAATTTGTAGGATCATAGATATTAAATAATATGGGGTAATATGTGAAGGAGGAAAACTTTTTGGTTTTAAACCTGGATACAGATTACCATTTACATTTAATACAAACTTTCAAATGCAAGTGCTCATTTACAAATCTGTGAATGTGTACATCTGGATGCATTCCTCTCACAGCTATTGTCTAGTGTCTAGTTTCACATCCTGATTTAAATATTTCCATAATTTTGAAACACTAACTCAACTTCCTTGAAAACCACATTGTCGGACCTGCCCATCTTCCTTGTAGCTGGATGCACATGCACCTCACAACCACCGGACACTCCGGGCAGCTGTGGCTGGGGACTGACGGCAGGTGGAGATGCTGCAGGAGCAGGACTCGATCATCATCACCTGATGCTGGGTAAGCCTGCCTTGGGGGCAGCGGAAAACCATCCGCACTGTCCTGGTGTTGGAGGGGCTGCAGCAGCGTCCCTCCGGACAGGTCAAGGAACAAAACCTGGGACGGTAGGCTCTGGTGCTCCAGCAGCCCTGGTGTTCAAACTGAATGGACAGAGGTGAACTGTAGCTGCTCTCGCACACCCCCGAACTCTGAAAAACACAAACAGGCAAAATGTACTATTTATTGTGCGGTCACTCTTGTTGCATGTCCAGTGATGTAGTCATTTGTAGATTTGTATGTGTTTTAACATCTAAATTGGGACAATTCTTAGCCGACTTGTGACTTGATTTATTAGCTCAGTAAACAGTTTCCTAATGGGTTTATGGTCTCAATCTCTAGTTTCAGTCTTCTTCCATACAGCATGATGTTCATTTAGTAACTGATGGTCCCATTTACAGTAAAACAGACCATAAAGCAGGGTATGCTTTAGGGTTGTGATTGATAGGTCATTCTCAGTGAGTCTGTCCAGCTCAAGGCACCAAACTCAGATCAAACTGTCAAACAGTGCTGATCAGATATGGATCCAGATTCTGTTACTGTGTTCACTATTTCTCTCCTCTCCGTTTCAGAAACATATTATAGTGGATTCTATTGAAGCAGACGTCAAGCTCTTGATGATTAAACTCTTGCTTCCTTTCAAAGAGGTGGATGACTGAGGTTACTTGAGTTACCCCCCCACTGCACCCCTGCTCTGTAGTTCTCTCACCGCTACTTACCGGTATCGGTTTCCTAAATGAGGTGTAGCTAAATTCAATCACAGAGAATAAAAACAGCTAAACTAGACCTTCAAAAGGTAACTAGCCTAGAAAAGCAGAATAACAGCAACTGTCCCTTTGGCTTTTGATTGATGCTTTTTTGTTGTTATAAGTATAAAAACATAGATTCTGCCCATCTGTTATACATTTTACCCAGTCAGCATACAACTGTAAAACCTTTTTTCCCAACTTACTCTCTTACTTACTTACTCTGCCTTTGTAGAGCAGTATGATTAACATCATTATTCAATGCTCTGTTTAGGTGTTCTTGTTCCAGGACCCTGTGTTCTGTAAGCTGGCTGACTGGCTTACTGAGACACTTCAATGGAAGAGAGCCATCATCAGTGTTATCCATCTGTGCTTTTCCTGCTAACAAGTCGAAATGTCTGCTATTAGATCTATCTTGGAAACATCTCCATCATTATGATTTTGACAGGTCAACACAAAACAAAACAATCATGGAAGCAATTACTGATTTCCCTTCATAGTCGTTGCAGGTCTTATATTGCATTCATAATGGTCTTAAAAAGCTCTTTAAAAATAAATTGTCAAAATGAAAAACAAACTGACGATGAAAGTTAATTAAATATTTCTTACTTGATCATTTTTTTGGAATGCATTTATATAATATTTCTTAATTTTCCCTGTAGTTTAAGATAAAACATGATGTGGATGCCAATATGGTGCACAGTGGCAGCTCAGAAATCCATTACATCACCAAAAGCATTTGTAAACGATAGGCCTATACACATTCTTGGGTGGAACTTTACTTGGAAATGTATGAACAAGTGTTTGATCAGTGGAACTGATTAATGTGTGCTATTGTGCACTGACCGGCTGCGGCCTTCGGAGCCCTGGCAGCAGAGTCTGGCACGGCCTGACCTGGCACAGTCTGGTCTCAGTCTGCAGGCGACAAGCCCAGTTCCTGTTTGTGGTGCGGGTGGAGACACCTGGGCCACAGCTGTGGGAGCAGGGGCTCCAGTCTGAGGTCCACTCGATACAGTTGGCGATAGAGCCAAACGGCGGGCTGGACAGTCCACCCCCATAGTCCTGACGCGCCTGCTCAGCTGGAAAGAAACACAGAAGAGGAAAATATTTGCTGTGTGCATCAAGCTTAAAGTTGTTTGAAGTGAACAGCTTTGATGGGAGCTTGTCCAAATATTCTGCATGTATACAGTTTGAAATGTTGTAAACTGCTGCTCGGGTGGGATCAAGTTGCTAAAAATAGTGCTCACAGATGTTTCACACCTATGTGATCTTCCTGCAACCTCTTTGGTATTGAAATCTGTTCTCAACACAACCTAAAAGCGACCTGACCCATTCTGGTAGTTGATTGTGGGTCCATTTGTCCAAACAGCTGCTTGACCTCAATTTAACACCAGCTTTTAATGGCTCACAGGAAATAGCTGAAAATCATCAAATGTTTCTGTGTTTTTGCTCACATCCTGGCAGAGATGAGATAGCAATATCTCTGCAGTCTTCAAACAAGCTACATTTCATGCTTTTACTGTTTCATATAAGTATTAACAGCAGAAGTGGACTTTAAGTGGAAATAAAAAGGGCTCCAGCATGAAAAAAGTTGTGATACATTTACGGTGAAAAAGCTTAGTTAGGGTTAGGATTAGCAACCTAGAGGGCGCTTTATCACATTTTCTCCACTGGAAGGGCATGCTAAAACAGGCTCCTCTCACTGCATGTCAAAAGTGTCCTTGAGCAAGAAACTGAACCCCAAGTTGCTCCTGATGCTGTGCATCGGTGTGTGTGAATGAGTAGTTTCCATTCTGGTGAGCATTTGGCACCTTGCATAGCAGCCACTGCCATAAATTCAATTCAATTTTATTTGTATAGCACCAATTCATAACAGAAGTTGTCTCGGGACACTTTTCAAATAGAGCAGGTCTAGACCGAACTCCTTATAACATTATTTACAGAGACCCAACAGTATCACCATGAGCAAGACCTTGGAGACAGTGGCAAGGAAAAACTGCCTGTTAAGAGGCAGAAACCTAGGACAGATTCTTCGGCTCTAGGTGGGTGGTCGTCTGCCTCGACCAGTTGGGGTGAGAGAGAGAGAGAGAGAGAGAGAGCGAGACAGAGTCACAGTGTGTGAATGTGTGTGAATGGGGTGAGTGTGGCATGTAGTGTACAGCATTGAGTGGTCGAAAGACTAGAAAGGCGCTATATAAGTACAGTCCATTTATCATTTACCATAATGTTGAAACATAAAAATCTCAAATTGGGGGTCCATGGTCTAATGTGTAACTATTGTAGGGGTTCTTGCAACGAAAAAGTTTGGGAACCCCTCATCTAGAGGGCACCATAGAGCAATTTATCATGTTTTATTTACCATAGGGGATCTAAGAGGGCACTATTGCTGCCCTAGCTGATGCTGTTACTTTTTCATGAGTTATTATTCTGACTAATGTGTCATAACATGTTTCTAGCAATCTTTGTTCAGTCTTGTTGATCGTCACCCCCCCATTACCTGCTGATGGATTTGAGGAAATGTTGTTGTCCACGCCCTCACACACCCACTCCTTGCAGCAGCGCCCTGGCAGTCGCACCAGCTGAGGGTGGGGGCACCTATCAGCAGGCCTCTGCAGATCATCGCTGCACAGTGGCACACAGGTCACCCCTCCCCCCAGGCAGTAGCAGAGCTGGGCACAGGAGGGTTGGAATACCTGTCCCTCCTCCAGCCTCCTGCCATTCATCTCACAGCCCAGCTCATTAAGACCTGATCACAGCAGAGGGAAGAAGAGGGGGAGAGGGGGGTTCTATGTGATTGGTACATTAGAAGTGGAGCAAGTATGGGAAACAAAAAAAATCTGTTGATAGCCACTCATTATTATTACAACATGCATGAGCAAGATATTCTCAGGAAAATGTTGCAGCAGTATCATGGAGTGGGTTGGACTTTGATGATTGACTGATGACTTCAAACTTGAAAATCTCTTTTTTTAAATCTATTTTGCCTGTATTATATATATTACATTTATATATAACCATACACACTTATTTTTTGACGAATTCTCCCTGATGCTTGCACGATATTGCTCTATTAGGTCTCTGTTGTTCTAACTGTGAACTTTCCCAATACAGAACAAGGCTGTCTTTAAAGTTTAGATCTTGAATAATAATCTAAAAATAATATATTTTCTTACACCCTTTAAAATTAATAAGGCCCCCTGTGAAGCTTTGGCGACCCTAGGGCGTGTCCTGAGCCCCAGGTTTGATAAACCTCTTGAAGTTGCTAAGTGTTAGCACTGATGTGTCGACATTTCATGTATTTGCTAAAAGATGCTAAAAATTCTGTCACTCCAAGATTGATAGTGCCACATTTTGTGTAGTTAAACATGTGTTACTAGATACATTGCTGATAAAACACAAAGAATGAAGTTTTTCCCAGTAGCAGTTTTGTCAGTATTAGAAGTAGTACTGCAGGTATTTGCAGCTCTAATCTAAACTAATCTGTTACAGCTGGAGCGTGTTCTGTTCGCACCAACGCACTGGCCCGGCCCTCCTGGGAAGCTGGCGCTGTAGTCACATTGCAGCCCTCGGTGGCCGTCACAGGGCAGCCGCTCGGTGCAGGCCTCGCCCTCCTGCCTGGCACACACCTGGCAGCACCCACAGCTGTCTGACATCAGAGGAACGCCGGCAGGGCAGCGTGGCAAGATGGGTGGGCACTGACACCGCCCAGTGCACAGCTGGCACCACACCTAAAGTAAGAGTGAGAAAATACCAGCTGCTGTTTACACTGCCTCACTTGATATGCTCCAGTGTATCTAGTTCCTCTAGTATTAAAAACATGTGCAGGAGTGGATTTGATACTAAGACTCACATACACATAACCCCACACACACCACTGTGAGCAGTTTTCACTAGAACTACTTTCTGTGGACGCAATAGTTCTAATAGTTCAGCGAGGGATTAACCAGAGGAAGCGGGACATTGTGTAAAGACATGATTCTTTTGACCTTTTAAAAACCTTTCGGAAGCAGGACTTTCACACCTAAACAATGGAAGTATCTGCTGCTCAAGGTGCTTCTCGGGTTATGTGATGCAATGTGTTTTTTTGCAGTTTGGGTGGTAAGAATTATAAATCTCTTTAAATCGCTTCTTTTTACCCTGGATGGGAGAGGTCACTGTTTCTACTCACTGAGGTCAGATTTTAGTAACTGTAGCCATTCCTTCTAGTGCAGGTAGTCCTGTAAGATCAGTAAGTCTTATTACCTGCTGAGTGCTGTTTTCTGTAGATTTGACTTTTCAGAACAAAAAAATAGAACACACACAGGAAGAGGCCCTGTATTCTCTATCTACCTCATGTAAAGCTGTCATTCAACAGACGCATGGTAACCACGTGTGTGTGTTCCTGTGACAGTATCAGAAACAATAAAAGGGGGGATGGGCAAACCAGCATTCAAAAATACACGAAAAAGCACTGGTCATGAGGTAGCAGTTGCTTTTTTTTCAGGTGTATTAAACTTTGGGTGGACTTTGTTTGAGACAATATTGTTTCTTAAAGATACTTTTATATATTTTTGTTGAAAAATAAAGAATTACATGTTAACAGCCTTGATAATTAGGCATTAAATGTCCATATCTTGGAGGATACATGGCATCTCACATAAGGGTATATAACAGGTATAACCACACACAGACATGTTACTCTACAGATAATCAATAATATAAAGATGTGAAATATTGATTACTCTTTATTCTTAAATGTGTATTATTGATTAATTCGCCAGTGTTCACATGCTCTCTCTCTCTCTCTCTCTCTCTCTCTCTCTCTCTCTCTCACACACACACACACACACACACACACACACACACACACACACACACACAGACACACACAGGAGCTTGCAAAAAGCAGTTACACGACAGGTGCGGCTGCAGTCAGCTCTCACTTTCGTAATGGAGCTTTGTTGATAAGGCTGTGATTTAAAATAGGAAGTAGACATGTGTTGTAGTCTACTTCTTATTTTTAAATGTGATTTCAAGGGACGGCCCCTGGTGAAACCACTGGGTAAAACCACTGGGTGGGTATTTCAGCTGAAGGCAGCATATATTAGCTCATCAGATATTTCTAAGCCAAATTCCCTTTGACAAAGAGAACCTCTCAGGTCTAAATGATGTGAAACCACTGATAGACGGGAAGCACACAAACTGTTCGTGTGAGCTGGAGGCGTTAGGCATTGGTTATCAAAAGGAGATCACATTTAATATCACACAGACATAAATGTAAATGATTTGGTTAAAGAGATACGGTAGCTTTGTGGAAGTGTACGGTTTTTCCCAGTCAGAAACTAATAAATGTCTGAAGTTACGTCAAACAGCAATATTAGGCTATCTTTTGTTCAGTTGTTGAGTGTCTGTGGGATCAAACAACATAATCATGATCTCATCCTGGAATTGAACAAAACAAGTGGGGGATAAGCTTTTTCCAAGCTGTGTCTGAGGGGAGGTCCACAGTGTCAGACTTTAAAAACCCCCTGTCCTCGCTGGTAACATGAGCTTCCTTTAATCTTTTTATGGAGGGGGAGTTTTTACTTATTAGCTATTACAGTAAAAAGATTAATCACATCCCAGAAATGATTCTGACATCATAGTATGCACAAAAGATGCTCTGGTCTTTGATAAGCTATATCTGAACTGATATCCCAGTCAGATACCTACACTACAAAAAAAAGAATTACAGATTTTTTTTACTGTATGAGGGGAGCAAGTCTACTTCCTATTTGTATGACTATTAGTTGACCAACATTAGATTATACTAGTACATAGATAACATAATATAGACTTATGTTATTTCTTATTTCCATGTCATGCCAAACATTTGGCTCATCCTATACAAGACAATGCTATATATCATGTCGTATGATAAGAGATAAGAAATGCTAAAAGTCTATGTTTCCCTCATTTCCAAGACTTTCTACCAATTGGCTAATGTAATGTTTCTTTTTCCAACAGCCAGCCATGCATATGAGGTTATTGTTTTTATCTTAATAAACAATATATTTTGTGGTTCCCAGTGAAAAAAACAAGCAATTGAAAACAAAATTGATATAACTTTCTATAACTGCCATCACTGAGATGGCACATTGAACAAATCTACTGTCTCTCTTCCAGACTGTTCAGTTTCCACATCTCAGCTGGGCACATGAATATCTGCATTTCTTGGACAAATTCATAATTAATAATAATTTTCTGTACCATTTTAGTTTAGTCTACATATTATCAGTCCACTGCCCTTCACTGTCAGCTAACATACAAATATTGACCATTTTACTATTGAAAATCAGGCACAACACTTCTTTTGACCACAATCCCTTGATTTGCTTATCCCAAATAAATATCCTTTTTGTCAGCCTGTTTTCTTTCAGTAGCAGTTTGCAGTTACGTAACTGACCTAAACATAGGCCGCCTTCCAAACCTCATACAGTCCACATCCCATCTTCTCCACTAAAGTCAGCTTTGGTTCATATTTGTTCACACTCCAATAAGGGTACAAATCATATACTTAAGTGATGCTTAACTAATGCATGACTTATGATGATTTAATGTATGAATGCAGAATGTATAATGAATTTCTGTTGCTCACCACTAACTAATGATCAAGTCACTGTGAGTTTATTGATTGGTTTACACTTAATACATCATCAGTTAAGGGATGTTAATTCACATTCACTGTCTGACATGGGACCAGTTAGATGGATTACTCTTATATAAAATGTTTTGTTTCTGTTTTTTTATTTTCTCCAGTCTCTGATAATAAAAAAAAATCTAATAATAATCTTTTTATTTTATTATTATCTATTTTGTGTTTTAATTTAATTTAATTTTATGTCTTCTATTCTGCTATCTTGGCTATCCTTTTGCTGTGTCTGTCATATTGTAATTTCTGCTGATGTGACAGGGAAAAAGGGGATTTTACTTTCATTATAGTGAAAAACTTTCTCAAAATATTGACTTAGCATCTCAAATGACTTTGTACTAATTTTCTCATTGTTTTGAGATACTATGTCATTATTTTTATAAAGTTATTTTGACTTAAAAGAAGAAAGAAAAAAACTTATTCTTTGTAATTTAAAGTGACACTAACTTAGTTTTGTAAGAACTATTCCTGATTAAGTACTTATTACTAGGTATTTTGTTTTCTTGGTACAAATAAGAAATTACAAAATTAAGTCAGTGTCACTTAAAATGACTAAAGCTACTTGATCAAGAATGTATTTTTTTTTTTTACTTATTGAGCTATTAAGTTTAGTTTTACTTAAAATGTTCTATGTAATCAGTTTCAACTATTTTTTTAGTTAAATGAGCTTATCTGGTTTTACAGTGTAGACTGAAGTTGTAGCTCTGAAGTTGGTACTCCTGTGAATGCCCTAATGGTATGGTGATTAATGCCAGTCCGTTTCTTTGTATTACTGCTTCACCAACTGTTAAAATGGAAAATAACTGGGACATCCCCAGCCCAACCACCATCATCAAAGCAAGCATTCACACATCACACACACCACAGTTCACCACGTCACTGCAGAGAGCTGAGATGAGTACTTTTAGGGCTAACAATACAGCCTGTTCATTTACAGAGAGGATACAATCTCATTTCAGCAGGTCTCACCTGAGTGATGATACACAGCAGCAAAGAGCAAACCAGCTGGGTGTCTCGACTGTCCATCTTCATCACCTTCATCCTCGTTTGTCCAGTCCCCCTCCCTTCTTCTTCTCCTCCTCTGGAGAAGGGTGTAGATGTATTTATTACAGCTGCCTACCTCCATTCATTTATATAGTCTAGGTTCTGATGTCACAGGCAGTGGACTGCAAAGTAAATAGTTTTGAAAACTCTCAGGCTCATCTCTACATTCCTGCAGCAAACCTTCTCCACTGCCACCCTCTGCCCCTGATGCTGCTCAAAGATGCTTAGTATGCCTGGCTGAAGAAATAGACCTAAGTTGAATGTAATGTAGGACAATCTGTGTTATCCCTCTGTTGATTCACAATGTCAGTTTCCTTTTAAAGAGAAGATCTTTGAGACTTCCTACCTTTCTTTTTCTTCATTTCTTTCTCCATGTCTGACTTAAACACTATTCAACATTGTCCCCTTTTGTCAGTAGCTTTGTAAAATTTGCTACATTTTTGTTTTAATCTGTTATTTTTTTCAGCTTTATTGTTAAAACCATCATTGAGTGATACCTGATAGGGTTTGATTTTTAAGGACTAAGCCAAACTTGTTCAAATCGACCGGATCAGGAGATTCTGACAACAACTGCACATACAGACGCTGCAGCCGATTGACTAGCTCCTTCAAATTTCTGTTTTTTTCCAGTTTATTTCTGAAACACGGATTACCTAAAACAGAAAAAGATGTGTAATCAGAAAAGAAAGCATGGAGTCTGGATTAAGAACAGTGGACCGTGAAGACGATCCACCCAGCCAAATTGGCCGGACTAGCTCACTATGGCAGGTGCTGTGATCGTCCCAAGAGGAGAGGAAGAGAGCCCGATGGAAACCATTCAGGCCAACCTTGGACTTACTACTACTCTTGGTTAATGTCTTGTCTGAACAAAATTTGACTCACAAATCATAGACTGTTGTTCCACATCTTTAAAGAGACCTGCTCCATCAACATCTTGGATCATGGGCGGACCGTGTTCCAAGCCAACAGAGCACAGGAAGAGAGGAGACGGACTGGATGATGCTTGGTGCTCAAACGCAGTCAGTGGATGGAGACTGTTCCTTTTATGTGAAGATGAAACCATATTATCATCACTAGCTTGTTAAATATATCAAAAAAAATATCAAAGAAAGATGACACAGCAACCACATAATACTGATTTATAAATTTGTCATGGCGAACATAGCAAATTGCCATCAAAAAGTAGTGTCAGTTGCACAGTGCAATGAGTCACATTCCATAAATATGAAAACTAGTGTTGTGTGACTCTCCTCTCAGTGATGATGCAAAAACACAATGGATGTTTGGGACACTGCTAATGTTGTGCTCAGCTCTCTGCTTCCCCCAAGTGGCTAAAAGGAGGGGGAGCTTTAAAGCGGCAGCAGGTAACTTTTATTAAAAAAAAGCTTTTGTCATATTTGCTAAAACTTTCACTATATCTTGACAGTAGAAAAATAGACAGATCATGACTGGCTACTCTGATGTTTCTTGGACAGGTGTTTTTCATTTAATTCAATTTTATAGGTATTAGGTATTAGGTACAAACATTGACTCACAGTCCTGTAGACATCCCAGTCTTAATAAAACAATCATGCTTGTTGTGTTGACTAAAACTAAAGACATTTCCTGTTTTTATTTTTATTTTTTTGGTTTTGTGAGTACACAATATGGTTTCAGTTGTTTTTAATAATAATAATAATAATACATTTAATTTATAGACCGCTTTTTTAAAGAAACTCAAAGACACTTTACATAAGTTAAAAAGGAAAAGAAAAAGGTAATAAAAGCAACACACTAAGAACTTATAGCTATCTACAACACTCAACATGAATTAATCATGTTTCTAAAAGTCTGGCTTTTATTCTTATTTCAGTAAACTAAAATGTTTTTGCACACATAATTTCAGATGTTTAGTTAACTATAATAACCTTGATCTGGTCTGTCTTGACCTGGACTGAGTTGTATTGACATCTCTCTGACCTTCCATTCGAAAACACCTGTGTCAGTGTGCTTTTACCAAAAGGCAATTTCCATGTGATGTGTGTTGTTATTAAAAGGAGTTGTAAGTAATGTAATATTTTTTTTTTGTGTTCAATAGCTCCACATTCTGACAGCCGTCACTGATATAGAGTGCTCCAGTCACATGAGTCTCTCAGTCTCTAATATCTGCAGTAAACAGAGAATACAGCTTCTGGTATCCGTTTCCACTTTATCCAATCAGGAGAGAGAACTCCACAAAGAGGCGGTCCTCAAGGGCAGGCAGCAGAATGTCAGTGTGGTGACGTAGGGAGGAGGGATGGGACTGCTTACTGTGAGAATGGACAGGGAGTTAGCCAAAATGCAGATTTCACTTAGAGCAGCTTTACGTGTTACATTCTCTGTAAATGTATTTCCCTAAGGCAGCGGTTTCAAACTCAAGTTGGTTTGGTTCCACTGCTGGTATCATCATCCCACAGGAGGGCCACTTCAAAGTTCAATAAGACAGCACAATATCCTGAAAATAATTCCATGAATACAAATACTTCTTTGCTTATAAAGCCTCAAAACCTGCTCTCTTTTTATCGAGCGTTTGCTCGCATTTGTTGGCACTGCTGACCTTTGCCATCACTTTGTGCAAAAACACTACACATTTCTAAAATGGACGGAGAGAGGGCCGGAAATGGCCCATGGGCCAGCAGTTTGTGACCCCTGCCCTAAGGAATTGTCTTAGTTTTGTAAAGAGAATTGGTGGTTGAATATGTAACCCCTTCTTTTATTTAAGTTTAATTTAAATGTTTCTGCCTAAACTTAGTTTGTCTAAAACATATCAAAATCAGCTTTCAAAATCCACCCAGTGTCATTTGTTTGTAACTGTAGTCAAACGTCCACAAAAAACTGCAAATACAGTTTTGTTTTGAATTGATTTACTTGACCTATTCTTCTGTTTGTTTTGTAATATTTGCTATCTTAGAGCCTAAACCACAGTAAATGAATGTAGGCTATCGTAGTACAGATATTCCATCACTTGGTGGCACTGTTGAATATGTTTTGGCCTGATATGGCATAACAGCTTTCTGAACTTCCTTCTGCCTGAAAGTTAAGGAAATGGAAGGGACATTTTTAGCTGTAAGACCTTTTTCACAGCAGCCATTTTTACATGAAATCGTAGGGCAAACACAGCTGTTTCCAATGATACTAATAATGGTTCTGTTCCATTTAGTGTAGCAAAGCCTTTCCAGTGAGCCAACATGCACAATAGCAGCAAGGGAAGTCAGAGACTATTGAAAAACAGACTAACACGTTGGTTTTGGTCTTCTTGTGGGATTTCTTGACAATAACACTGATAGAGAATGTTAGCAGCCCTATTCTTAAAGCTGCAGTAGGTAACTTTTATAAAAATAACGTTTTGCCATATTTGCTTAAAGGACAATTCCGTCGCAAAATGAACCTGGGGTTAATAACACACGTGTACCGAGTTGGTCCGTTCTCTGGGATATGTTTTCATGCTAATTGACCGTGACCGGTTTTAGCACAAACCGCTAATTAGCTTATAACGCTAGCCAACGGGGCACAGAGTAACGTGAAAAGAAAGAGCTGCGGGAGCTCCGTGAAAGGGCTACGAGAGAGAGAGAGCTACCGGTAGTCAATACCGCACAGCCTCGTACTTCGGAAAACTGGTGGTGTACCTGCGGACATTGTGAAGCTATGGCCACCGAAGAGGAGTGTCTGTGGTGCACGCAGTGGGACCTGTTGCGTCGCGACACCCAAGAGACGCAGTGTTTTGTACAGTGTGAAGATTTCCTCTCTCTGATAAACAGAGCTGTACTTGAAACTTTTTTCCATGTCCCGAAAATAAATTGGAGGCAGCGACCAGATGGACAGTTATCCACTGAGTAAGTACACTAGACAAGTTGTGTTTTACATCGGTGCGATTATTTCTGATATATTGAGCAAATTCCGTTTGTTTTAGTTCACATTGCCAGCTGTAAGTCTTTATCATTGATCTGCATGAATGACCTAACCCCTGACTGTTTTCCCAAGATGGCGCCCGTCTGTATACGTGAACGCTACTGTTGTTCTAAACTATCTTTTTAATAAACTGTCTGTACACTTATAAAGTTCTCAATGCTGCGGTTTATACATAGGGGCCCTCATTATGCTACCATGTAAGTGTGGTGCTATTTTGAGTCTTGTTAGTGGTATAAAAAGCGATTTCTTTTCACGTTACTCTGTGACCCGTTGGCTAGCGTTATAAGCTAATTAGCGGTTTGTGCTAAAATTGGTCACGTTCGATTAGAATGAAAACATATCCCAGAGAACGAACCAACTCGGTACACATGTGTTATTAACCCCAGGTTCATTTTGCGCCGGAATTGTCCTTTAAACTTTGTAAAATATATGAACAATCAATATATCAACATGTAGAACATGAGACAGATAAATAATGAAAAAATCAGGTTCCTCTGACTTGTTGTAGTGCTCCTAATGGTATTTGCAAGAATCCACCGAATTCAATCAGATACAGGCCATTAAATACAGACACTCTGGGACTCTGGGAAGGAAACTCAACAATCAACTTAAGCCTCCCGGTCCACTATTCAATTCAATTCAATTCAATTTTATTTGTATAGCGCCACTTCATAACAGAAGTTATCTCAGGACACTTTTCAAATAGAGCAGGTCTAGACCGAACTCTTTAACATTAATTACAGAGACCCAACAGTACCACCATGAGCAAGACCTTGGAGACAAGGGCAAGGAAAAACTGCCTGTTAAAAGGCAGAAACCTAGGACAGATCCTCCGGCTCTAGGTGGGTGGTCGTCTGCCTCGACCAGTTGGGGTGAGAGAGAGAGAGAGAGAGAGAGAGAGAGACAGACAGACAGACAGACAGACAGAGAGAGACAGAGAAAGAGACAGACAGACAGACAGACAGACGCACAGTACCAACAGTATTGGCAATGGAAATCTAGCAGGACCATGGCAGGAGGCTCCACCAGGATCCATGAGAACCTGCGAGACGAGAAAGCACAAGAACTCCGGGGAAGAAGTGGAGTTAGTAACATGCATTAATGGAACATGAATGAGTGCAGAAAGAGAGAGAGAGGAAGAGAGGAGCTCAGTGCACCATGGGAAATCCCCCGATAGTCTAGGCCTATAGCAGCATAACTAAGGGATGGTTCAGGACTCACCTGATCCAGCCCTAACTATAAGCTTTATCAAAGAGGAATGTCTTAAGCCTACTCTTGAATGTGGAGAGGGTGTCTGCCTCCCGAACCACAACTGGAAGCACTATGCAACTTGTACAGTGTGATGTAGAAACTTGAAGCCACCAGTGCACATCCACTGAGAATGGACTTTACAGTGAAGGAGGAGACATCTTGTGTCCAGCAGGAAAACTTTAGAAATCAACAACATTTGCATATTTTAGGGATTTTAATGTGGAAATGATACAACATTGTTCCAAGCAGACAATTTGGATATATGTGTTAAAACAAGTCTGGAGGGGGTCTTTAAGGACATAATATCATATCATCCATTGTTATGTGTGGAATTGACTCATGCTGATGTCTCTACAGTTCCATTCAAACACTGAGCCAATGACACAGCTGTTCTTATCGGTGCTGATTGATTGGCTACTTTGGGATGAGTGGCTGATTGATTGCTTCAGAGCTCTGCGCCTGTTTTCAGTGTGATCACAGTTGAATACTATTTGGACATTAAGATAATCAATTCCAGCTCAAACTACTGCTACACTGCTATTGATGATTAACTCAAGACTGGATGGATGACTGTGTAGAGGAAGGATTTAGCCCACTTATTTATATATCTGTATGCTTTTATTGTATTGTGTTATTTTACACAACATTTTGAGTGTCTCTACAAATAAAATGCATTATTAGTATTCATACACTATGCAATAGAAACTGTGGTGTCCGTCGAAAATCTGTTAAAACTGTCACAGCACTTTGGTTTGAGTACTAGTGGACACTAGTGATGTTTGAAAAAACATGCAAAAGTGCCTTCAAGGGTGTTCTTCCAGTGGTCAAAATGTGATAAAACTCCCTTCTAGTGAAAAAAATGTGATAAAGCACCCTGAAGTGTGCCTTTCCAGTGGACAAAACAAGACAAAGCGCCCGCTGGGGTACCTTTCCGGTGGACAAAATACCCACTTGGGTGTTAATCCTAACTCTGGCTAAGCTGTTTCACCATAATTGCATCACAACTCTCTGCATGCTGCCCTTTCTACTGTTTTGTCCACCATTGGGTTTAAACATATTTCCAGAGCAAATTATCCTTTTCTCTCTCACAACAACACCACTTGTGTTCAGGTTAAACAGATTTGTGACATTAGTAGTTAACATAGTTGTACCTTTGTGGTTTTACGGCCCTTGGGGACATGCATAGTGCTAAACAACACAACGTCTGCACTGCAGGTTCACAGACAGAGGGATCCGGCTTTGGCATGCTGACTGCCTGACCATGTTTGACATTCCAACTGTGCATCCTTTTAGGGCTGGGAAAGTCTGAGGGGGAATGAGTGCACCATTGTTTGGCGGTTAATTACACAGATCACGGCTTGTCAACTCCACATTCTGTTCAGCTGCGACACAAAGACCAGTCACAACTCATGGTCAGGCTGCAGAGAACATGATGCTTGAACAACTGCAGAAAAAAACCCTCTGGTACAAAAATAATTTACTCTATGAACACAAGAATGTCATAAGTATTATGTACTAAATGTAGGAGTTATAGTGGTATATATATTTGTTCATGACAGGAACTTTGTTAACATCTCACAGTCCGTTTGAAGAAACAGTATGACCCATGTAGACCTGTATGGAGTCTGGATGGTGCCACCGTAATAATTACTGACTTTTCTAGTTTAACTGGGATCTGTTAATAAAGCAGTTACAAATGTATCAATTACTTCTGCATTTAATATGCATTAAAAACTCATACGTTAGTGAACAATTATTTATTTTTGTTTATATGCTGTGATGTGTGTATAGCTCAGAGTGAACTTGCCTGACTGGTTTCACACAGGGATACATGACATTCTGTCAGTGTGGATTTGCATCATCTCTGACTGACCTCTCTGTTAATGTGATATTTCAGATAATGTTTGAGGCCACCGTAGTTTACCCTACATGCTTGGATGGTTAGCAGTATTCAGATGCTTGCAATCTGCAACTACACCACTAGATGCTCCTAAATCCTACACACCAGACCTCTAAGAATGATGATTTGGTTGTTTACATGAAGGCTATTTATTTAGTTTGTTGATTCAAGTTGGAATCTCGTAATTCCAATACGACATGAATGCGGCATGAGAACCACAGAAAGGGTAGGAATAAAAGAAAGTATTGAGAAATAGACTAACACTGTTTTGATCTTTTTATTGGGTTTTTGGGCAGTTATACTGGGATTGTATATGTCAGACATATAAGAGATTTTACATTGAAGGATTCAGTCAGAAATATATTTGCCCAAAGTCAATTTTTACTGGCCTTTTTATTAGTTGTTAATAAAGAACAATGACCCTCTTAGCTGCCATGCAAGGCATATGCTGTATGCTCTTTTATGGCACTTCAGTCAAGTTTTTGCTACCTTGCTCTCAAACTTGTGACAAACTTTTGAGTTTAGAGTTTAACCAACATCCTTTATCACCCACGGCTAGTCCCATTTCCAGGATAGCTTAAATGCTCACATACCCTTCAGCTTGTAAACTCTGTCTTTACCCACTGCCATTTTCCTAGTCAAACTAAGCATGTGCAACTCTCAGCAAAGATAGGAAGGAAGCAAGATGGCACACTCCTTAGCCTCCTTAGCTACTTTTCCATCATTAGCACTGAAAAAAATATTTTTCCCCACTTGTCTGATTAGGCATGTGAGTTGCTGGACTTCTTAGCCTGATGTGGCATTCGATTGACAGTCATTTCAGCTCTACTTGCCTCTTTAAGCAGCGGGGCAGAAGGAAATCAAGTTTTAATTAATAAGCATCAGTAAACATTCAAAGTGAGGGAGTCAACAACTTCTTGTCAGTTATTCCTATTTGCTCAACAGGGAGGGGCAAAACAGGCACACCCAGCTATCCGTCATGGAAACTACATGCTTATGATTTCCTCAGCACTCTAGCTTTATTAAATTCCTTCCCACGCCTCCTACACACCTCAGTCATTGTCATACAAATGTCAAACATTCAGAGAGGAGAGGTATTTCCAACCTTTATTGAAACAGAGCCCTGATATGTACAAAGTCAGCAATAGAAAAAAACAAACGTTTTCATTCAAGCAAATGGCTTTAGTATTATGAACAACCAAGGACTGTAAAATCTGTTGAAATAAAAGGTCAAGTCATCTGAGCACAACAAGGTCCAGTTGTACAGTAAAGTTCCTGTCAGGATGAGAAGCAGGGAGAACTAAACCAGAACCAACCAGGCCTGGATTGTTCCGCAGTCTGTCCAGGGAGGCAGAGTTGCATAGACGAGTGTTGCATGTTAAACAAGTGACCCACCTGTCATTAGTCAAACACACTTTTACAGGTGCATTATTCCAACACCAAAGGAAACCATCCAGAGGCAGCTACATGGGCACGGAAGAAAACATTTTGAGGGTTTTGCTTAAATATTTTTATCTTTTAACTTAATGAAAGTAACATTTCTTCAGAAATCAGAATAAAACACTGTGTGTGAGCTGACCGTCTCAAGCTCTGCTCTACCGTCAGCTAGTTCAAGATGATCAGTTCTACCCCACACAACCACATATTCATACAGTAGTGAAACAAAGGGAGGAACTGAGGTACACTTTTCACAGAAGTTCAAGAATTTAACCAAAGTACATAAAAGGTGTGTAAACATCTGCATCAATGTAAACCCATTTCTCACAAAGCATCCTTAAAAAACCGACAAGCAACTGACAGCAGTCAAAAGCTTATTCCAAACCCATGTGATGCATTTACAATCGAAGGGAAACTGCACACACCCACGCACACTGTGATGATGTGAAACATAAAGCCGTCGCTCTGAAATCTGCCGGGTTTCGTCTCTAGCTGAGGAATGTCTGTCGGAAAAAATGAAACGATGGCTCATTAAAGAAAAGGTGAACATGTGCAGAAACATGAGGTAGTATAATCACAAAGAAACGGGATTCTGTTCAATCACTCAGGGTCCCAGTTCAGTTCAACATACGACAGACTTAAGGAGAAATCATTCAGCTGCTGACTTTTGGTTTCAGGGCGAGAACAGTTACAACAGCTGTACAAATGATCCAAAATGCCTCCACACTCCTTATTTTTCGCATTCCACTTTTGATCGCAGGCACAGTTACATCTCACAACAGGCCTGATTTTTACATTTAGAGTGATTACTTCTCAACAAGAAACAAAACCTGCTCATCGCAGTTCAGACCTTCAACGCAACCTTAAGAGTATGAAATAACTGCACTCCCAGAACATGGCTGTTCAAACATCATTCCCTTTAAAATTATGATTTTACCCCCCAAGTAAATGGTCCACAGTAAAATGTAAAAATGATCACATGGCAATTTAAAAAAAAAAACATTTTTCTTAGGGCAAATTACGTGCATCGGTCCTCATCCATAATTACACTCTAAACACTGAAGAAAGGAAATCATCAAGACCATATACCCTGAATAAGGATTTGGAGTGCCAAATCAAAGAACAATACAGCAGCTGACCTTGAGCCAAATTTTACCTGACTAGCAATTTAAAGGCACCATAGGTATAAAGAATTAGATTAGTGGAAAATAAAAAGGAATAATGTGCCCACGACCTGCTCTTCACACTGGCTTTCAAAAGGCAAAGTGGGGGTAGAAATTATCCAGTTACACTCCTTATTAGAACTAACATTCACTCTATCACAGGCATTTCTAGTTTGAGACATTTCTGCTCATATAGCTTTTCACAATGTATTAATGTATTAATTAACACACTTCAGTTTGTAAAGAGTGTTTCAAATTGACCTTTTATGACCAAAAAGGGGCAATTAAAAACAAAAAATGCGCTCCTAAACTTCAATTTGTCTTAAATCTGACCTGGGTTTACCTTCCTAGCTTTTGCATTTGTGGCGACAAAAATTGTATCAAACATGTTCAGGAGAAACTCCAACAACTAACTGAAATTACTCTCCATCTTCAGTGAAAGCTGGTCTGCTAACTGCATTTCACTGAGGATGTGTATTTGAGCACTGAATAGAAGGACCGTTAGCAACACTGATGTGGACCACAGAAAGGTGGCTGAGGAAAGGAGTTAGGCTGTTAACAATGCAAACAAAAAACAAAACCCAGGCCACAAATATATAGAATTATCTATATGACGATTATTTGACGGGATATGACTATTTTTACTGGGACACTTTAGAAATCTGTCAGGCATTATTAATTCTGCTCTAGTTTATACTAGCTAACTATTACTTTAAAAGCTTTGGATGCAGGAGGGCATTGTGGGCAATGCTGCAAATCAATAAGCATGACTACTTTATGACAGAATATACAAGATTTTTGCAAGTATCTGATTCAGGGCTTAGCCCAAATGGCCTCAACTGAACTGATTATATTGCGATATATATCGTAATAAAGAGTTACATATCCCATGGCAATGGATTTCCCACATATGACACACTGCTAATAACTAACCATGACTCTAATACCTCAGTGTAAACCAACAGATGTCTGGAGAAACTGAGCTCCAGTAACAGAAAAGGGGCAGCTGACACTGTTTTCTACCATCACATAAAGCTGTCAAATCTCACTGAGAACACGTGGCAGTCTGTTTACTAGATCGCAGGCAAACAACAGGAAGTACACCAACACAAGACAGGTAAGCATGTGGAACAACCCTAACTGTCAGCAACGTAAAACATCTGACAGACCAGACTTGACTGACGTTTTAGACAAAATAACAGAAACTCACAAGAAACAAGAGGATGTCACAGTGTTTTCATTAAATATAACCAAAGTGCCAGACACATGGAGACGTTCACCCCTGTGAACACACACACACACATATTTAAACTAATGCTGTGGCTTCGGTTTAGAGTCAGTCACTACACCGGCCTTGGCACAGTGCCACTAACTCATGTTCTCTGATGGGAATTTCTCCAGAACTCTCCCTTCAATCGATCAGTACATCAGTTTCCTCAAGCTTCACGCCGAGCAGCAGACCTAATGTTTCTTGCTTTATCGTAATATTGAAGGCAAGACAAACATTCTCTAGCAGAAGTGGCAGATGACTTCACTGTAAACAAAAATCCCATTTCAGCATCCAGACTTCAGGAGTAATTGCTCTCCCTTGCTTCTCCCTTATCTTCACATTCTTCAGATTAAAACAGGAGACCCTTGCTGATGTAGCAGCTCCAGGTAGAGTCACAAATCTGCAGAAAAACACAAGACAAAAAACATTTAACATGTTTAAAAAACAAATGACTCAACAGCAACAGGCACAAAATGAGGTTTTACATGCAGTGTTGAGTAGAGAGGAAGCTTGTGGCAGTGGATGTAAATGTGCAGTCTGGTTACCTGTCAGGGCTCCAGAGTGCGACCAATTTGGTCGCACATGTGACCAAAATTTTGCGACTAATAATTTTTCGAGGTCGCACTGGTGCACCTGGCGCTGCCCGGGTGAAAACATACATTTATTTTGCAAGCGCATCATCTCTCTGTTCTCCTGTGACTGAACTCACACACTCATGGTAGGATCATATCGTGTTCTAAACCAATAAGAGACAGAGCTTGGGCAGGTCTTTGCCTCTGATTGGCTGTGGTCCTGTTCACCGCGCTAAGTTGTGTGTGTTTAAAAATTGCTGAGCCCCGGTCCTTCGGCAACAGCATCAGACTCGGAACCAGAGGAGGAGACAACCGAGTCTGGGATAGAGCCCGGCTCCAAGACCCAAATTAAAAAGGCCAAAATATATTCCTTCAGACAGGACTGGCTGAAACTATTTCCCTGGCATTATATGAAAGTTATGGAGAGCGATAAAAAGGTGACCTTATGGCGTTAAAGGCGACGCAATGAAAAATTTGGGTGCACCTACATTTTGTGCTAGTGCTAAAAAAAAAAAAGTTAGGCGCACCAGTGCAACCAATGCAAAAAGTTAGTCTGGAGCCCTGCCTGTGTAACCTAATGTCACTGAGTAACCTGTTTCTTTGTGTACATGTTAACATCCCAACAGTCGTCTGCAAACTGTTTGTCTCAAGAAGGTCCAAGCCAGATGTGCTGGGCAGCATTGGGTTCACAGTTTGACATTAATGGCCGCCGGGTGAATATTTCTGGTGACCTATGACCTTTCCTCAACTACCAACACTAGTGGAATTTCCACATGTGCACAAGAAATTGACACCAAGGTCATTTGACACTAATTTAATTAACTATTCTGACAATCGATTAATCACTGAAGTCATTTTTCTAAAACATTTTCTTGTTTTAGTTTCAGTTTTTGCTGCCTTCCTTTGCGATACTAAAGGCAATCAATCCTTAGCTGCAGCACTAACATGCATCCAAGCTCTTCAGAATATGACTTTTTTCCCCATTTTGGACACTACGATTATAAGAGCTCCAACGATTGCGTCAGTAACTTCAGAGAGTGAGCTTGAAAAGATGGTTTCTCAGGAATATGTTGCTTGTATTTACATCAGCAAGAGAACATGTAATGTCAGTGCTTAGGCAGTGTGTTATTATTTGCTATAGCTCTTTTCCATACATATGTATGCTGGCTTTGCTTGGCTCCGTTTTACTCAGCTGTGTGGTTTGATTCGGCACGGCTAACGTGTTAATGGAAAGGCCCTAGTAAATGGTTTTCTACAATGATTCACAGAGGATTGTCACCAGGTCCATCTAGAGCTATACACAGGCACAACAAACTCAAACTAGGCTGTGATGATCAAATATGGATCCAGATTCTGTCACTGTGTTAAATATTTCTCTACTCAAATGTTTTTGAAAACATGTTGTCAGATTGAGTTTGGGAGCATTTTCTTCCTGCTTAAAAACAGGCAAAGCACCTCCCCAACAGGCATGCGTTGCTGCGTCACGTTTTTGCCTTAATTCTTGTACATCTGTCCAGTTATATTCAGCAGGCTTTGAGTCAGGGCCCGTTAATAATGCCCGTTGTTCTAGACTAATTTATATATTTGCAAATTAGCCTGGTCTGGAGGAACGAGGAAGAAACAGAAATTGAAGCCTGCATTAGCTGCAAGTGGTGCTTTACATGTTTGTCTTGATATCTTAAGCTCAGATACTAAAGTGCTGCTCCCCTGAGAGGTCTTTATTTGCTAGCAGAACATCTGTCAGCAGCTCTGTTACAACACTGTTTTTCTTGAGGAGACACTGAAGCCCCCTGGAGGATTTCACAGCTTGAGCAACGTGTGTGTGGCACAGAGACAGCTGGAGAGACGTTACTGATGTTCTTTCAACCGGGGTTTTAAACACTGACTCTCACTGTGCAGCAGTGAGGATGTGAAGTTTGCGGCAGCCTATAAACAGAGATGTGCTGAATCAGTGCAGCACTGTCAGACTGCTGCAGCAAACTGCCTCAGACTCTTTTACAGCAATGGCCACTGCAGAGTGCCCTGCCTGCTGCATGCACGCAGGCTAACTGACGTGCACATTTGCTGCATGTATAAAGATTCAAAACAGCAGCAACGATACAAATGTCTGGTAGCATATGCAAACATAAAAAAAGTAGCTGTTGAATAAGGATACTGTAAACGCTAGCAAGAGTGAGTAAAGCAGTGCATGGTGTAACTGAAGCCTGTAACAGAGGTGTGGTGGGACAGACCAACAGGAGGTCACAGGCTTGCTGTCAATCACACTAACAGGGCAGCTGACTGCAGGGCCTGAAAACACTTCCAAACAGCCTGGGAGGTCCTGCACGCTGCCTTGCATCAACACTGCCAATATGTCAATATGTCCGCTGTGTTGGGGATTATGTTGAGCCATTGTGAGCAGTGGTGAGGAGACGGAGCCTCTGGTGAATCCTGCTGCACATACAGTTGTTAAATGTGACCTGCAGCACCGTGTGAGGGGACTGCTGTGTATGGAAGTGTGCAGCCGCTTGGCTCGTCCATCACAGATACGGTTTGTGCCAACATACTCAGTTACATAACTGACTTAAAAGAGGGGCCGGCAGGGATTTATAGCTTTATCCTGCAGTCCATAGAGACAACGCGCTTTAATGACCAGTGCTGACATGTCATTTTTATGTGGCATGGGAATTGGACATATGGAGATGCTACTTGATTCAAACAAACCAATATGGATTTAAAAAGTTATTGGTAAGATGTGAATGAAGGATTAACTGGGAGAAGGCAAGCTAGAGAGAAGACGTCTTACTTGCTCTGTTGGACACCAGCTTGCAGACACACAAAACAAACAGCCACAATGAATTGGGCCCTGCTATCACGTTACCAATGGAATTACTGTTGAACATGAAAGCGCAGGTTAGCGAGAAGCTGCTTGAATGTTTACTACCACACTCAAACAATGCTGCACTGATTTGCATTTCCATTACCAGTTGAAATGAGCTGTGCCAAGCCGTGCCAGAGATTGCCCTTGTCCAGAGCACGCTTCTCCTTCACGAAAGGCCCTATCTAGAGTCATTGTTTGTCTGTTCTGGGATAATAATTCTATAGTGTCATTATACCGTGATATTCTCTGTCAAAATCTGATACCATTGCAATACTAAAGTGAATATAGCTGCCAGTTATACTGTAGCTCCCTGAAGTTAGAAGACAAATATCTTGTTCAGCATTTGGTGCACATGCAGGGAGCTGATTGGGGAATGGAGGAATGGGTGAATGGGAGGTGGGGGGGGCAGGTTGAGCAGACTTACAGGCAAAAAGCAGAGCAGGAGAGGGAGGGTCAGCTGGGATTTTTGTAGCTCCTATCCTGGCCCTGCTCACATAATATCCTCCCCACCTCCTTCAAGAGCAAGGCAAAACAAAAGGAAAATGCCAAGACACATTAAAGAAAGTGATTCTGGTAGCTCAGTTAAGCAACAAGCAGGCCGCCATCCTATGTAATAACATGAACTATTTATGTACAAAAAGCAACAGGAGGAGCCAGAGCACGCTCGCTCAGCCTCTTTGAAACACAGGCATCTGTGGATCTGTGGGGGGGGGTTGGTTGCATAAGGTGTCCTGTTAGCTCAAGCACAACAAACACACACACGCTTATCCAGGCAAGATGACTGACAGTACAAGAGCACATACACTGAGGGCTGTTACTGCAGTTACAAAATATGTGCCCCAGGCAGGACACCAGCAGCAGCCACCCCACCCCCGCTCCTAATCATTCACTTGCACACATAATAAAGTCTATGCAACGTTCCACAGCAGCTCACACTGCAAATGTCACTAACTGACAGCCATGAACATGGAGCATTTCAACTCACTATCACTATATACTCACAATTTCTTATTTGAGCCACTAGCAACTTCAAACTAGTCCCTGAGAACTACAAACCCCTGCAGGCAACCACACAATGCCAAACTTCTACCAATAGCATTTATACTTGTGTGATGGTATATCTGCGTCACTTTGCAATTACCCTGCTAAAACATTAGCGGGTGCTAGGGTTTCTATGCCACTGCATTTCTTTCTTCTTCATACAATGGGGACTGAAACTAAGATGTTAATGAGCTAATGCAGTTACTTTTACTGTAATTACTGCAACACAAACATCAGAGTAGATGGTGTGTGCGACCATTGAACTGATCGGGGCAAGGGATAGCAGAATTTTTTTGTGCTTGTCCGACCACTGAGGCCACATTAACACTGCAATCCTGAGACAACATACATTATTTCCTGGATATTTGGTCATTTTAATCAATTTCCAGGTGTTTGCATGACAACTAGTCTCTAAATTTCCAGTTTTCCTGGATGTGTGGGAAACTTGAAAACACTGAAAATGGATGTCCTGATGTTATATGGTACAACAGTATTTATAAGCACACAACTTCCACACCGCCCTAAAGACTTGGACTGGTACTCCAGTGCAGGTTTGTTTTATTTTAAACTACGATTGTTCCCACCCAGTTTTAGTAACGAACGCCAGGAGAAAGTCCTATATTTAATATACCTATGCCACACATTCAGCGTGGATTTAACGTGGAAGTATAAATCAGCATTTTTTAAGTTTCCTTCAATAGAAATAATTTGGATTTTTTTGCCTGCATTTCCACAGGTTTACAACATACCATAAGACACAAATGTGTGTATATGAATGGCTGGAGGAGACTCCAGGGATGTATGAACTATGTTGTCAAAAATGTAATGAACAGATTTATGGACGTATGGAGAAACTGCAATCATTACATTGTTTGTGAGTTATATTAAGGAAAAGGTGTAAGTACCTGTAAAACCATCTGGTTGAGGGTCATGCAGCACACATAACCTGGTCCATTCTGGCCTGCAGCTCTGAAGCGTTGGGCCGGTCCTGAGGGTTGACGGCGAGCATGTCCTGCAGCAGCTTCCTCACTCCGTCGGACATGCACGACCTGCGTTTCTGTGGGATGTCCAGTACCATCTTTGGGTTCTCTAGCAGTGCCTCACCCACCGGCACAATGTCTGCTCCTTGCCTCACATATGTACCCAGCAGCTCCCGCTTAGACTCAGCATCAATGAAAGTAATTCTCTCCAGCATGGCCCAGATGATGATGCCTAGGGCAAATATGTCAGCCTTGGCTGTGTAGTGGCCCTCCCACACCTCGGGAGCCATATAGAAGTCTGAGCCACAGGCTGACGACAGCCAAAACTTGTTGACATTGATGTTTTTATTCTTGTCTTCACCAACCTTGCCCTCGCTGGCATTTCCTAAACCGGCGCAAACTTTACTGAGGCCAAAGTCGGCCACCTTGAGAACCGGAGCACCTGACTTCTCTGAGATGAGGATGTTGTCGGGTTTGAGATCTCTGTGGACGATGTTGTTTTCATGCAGGAAGGCGACAGCACTGGTCAGCTGGAGCATGAAGCTGTTGTTGGTTCGCGAGTCGGGCCGCCGGGACAGGATGAACTGGTTGAGGTCGCCGCCTTCACAGAACTCCATGACGAACCAGAGGTAACACGGCTCCTCTGGAGGGCCGAGCACTCTCTCACCTGCAACAGACGCACACCAGTCATTCACACAGTGGTGCAATGATACACACTAAAACTAAGACACATCTTTATAATGATCAATGATAATGATTTAGACATGTCACTGTGAAAACACATCAGATCATTTGATACCAGGCTGTAATGATCACCAGTTCCCATAAGCCAGTGAATCGGCACACTAACTATCTGACATTAGGCGTTTCCACTCCAACCTCATTGTCCTTCCTTTATCAGGGTGTGGGTGGTATTTATCTGATTGAATGGGCTGAGACAGTTCAGGGTACCTTGAACACGATGTGGCTTGAATTTCAGGTTTTCAGCAAATAGAAAGGCATCTGACTGGATGTTAGCATTACAAATATCTGTTGCACAAAAAGGAAGAGAGCCCGATAGGAGCCATGCTGACCAAGCTTAGATTTAAGGCTGCTCCTGGCTAACCCAAGAGGAGTGGAAGAAAATAGAAAATGTATACATTGTACCACCAAATTATTGCCAATTAACCGCTCTAATGTCCAGTCTGCTCAAACAATGGGAAATCAGAGAGTGTTGGAGAACTGGGCGGGCAGACGGTGCTCGGAGCAGATGATTGGAGGCGGACTCTGTTTACATCGATGATGCTTAATGCACCAAAACAGTCAAAGTGGATGCACACAGTTTCTTTTTATGTGAAGATGAAACCATATCATCATCACCATCTTGTTGCTGCTGTTTACATTCAACCAGACAGAAACTGCATTCCTGGGTGTGTATGTGTATGTGTGTGTGTGTAGTTTCATTTTACAGTATTTTCTACATTATTTTATAATTTAATGAATTATCTTTTTCTGTGTGTGTAGCATAAAGGGACTGCCAACACTGACTTTGTTATACAACCTTGTGATGCATAATACATGTCCTTGATTAATGAGCCACTGTATAGCAAACAATGGAGAGCTGTGCCCATTATTCAGACAGGTCACTAGTTAAGATGCATACTTCCAGTAGCTTTGAACAATCTGTGAAGGAGGTACACATCTGGACCCTCACTGTTGTTTTGTAATAGTTGAAATTAATAATCCGGTTTTTCACAATATTACAAAGAGCACACAACGTGCGCTAGATAAGCAGAAGTGAAGCAGCAAGGCACATGAAGTTTACACTTATAGACAGAAAGCAAAAGGCTGATGTGGTGGATTTTGCGCTGACGGCCAAAGGAATGTGGACAATACCTCTGTGACTACAGCCAACACAGCAGACTCCATTTTAGTGAGTCAGCCTCCGGAGCTCCTTCACAATATCTACCCATCCCCCCCAGCGAGCCTGTGTCATGGCGACAACAACAATTCTACTTGAGAGGAAATGTCCTAAAAACAAAGCCAACCCTACAAACTAAACCTTACTAGCGTCGACCTGTCTTTTGGGCCGCTGAAGCCCAGCCAGCAGTCAACACAACAACTCATAAAACTAAAAAGCACCGAGATGAAACACTCCTCCGGGTTAGCCAAATCAAATGATGTAACAGTTCCAGACACTCCCCGAAACTGTTGATAGACCCTAAAGCTGCTTTTAGTTTTTAAACAGACCCGAGCAAAACCATCCACAGTAAATCAGTCCCTACATCTGACGGAATATGACCTGCTTTGGATAGGAAGTCCAAACTACATTTAAAAATCCTGCCATTTAACATTAGACTGGCGATGTCGGTTCACCCCAAAAAACTAATTGCCACGAAATACCAGGTTCTTCAATCTTAGTTAATGCTTTTCAGTTCGGCATTCATCCACCAACACCAAGGATCCAGATCCACAAGCAGCAGTTGCTTCAGTGTAATAGTGCCTTAGTGACTCAGCTCAAACAGAGCCTCACCTTTCAGTGAAGTCTCCACCAGTCGCAGGTACTGTTTGGACCGTTTGTTCCCGTGGCTCATTTTCTGGGCCATACCGTTCCTCTGCAGCACACACTCCTCCAGCTGCACCACATTCTGGTGCCGTTTCTCCAGACTTGCCAGCGCCCAGAACTCCTGCAGGGCGAGCTCCACATTTTCCGGCGCATCGCATCGCAGTTTCTTCACGGCGACTTTAGCGCCGGATCTCCGCGCCACCGCTTCGTACACCACGCCGTATGTACCCCTCCCCACCTCCCGCAGCAGGCTGTAGCGGGGCGCCATGACCCTCAGCCCCAGGTTGTCCTGCTTGTAGAGGCCGGTGTCCCCCTTCATGTCATGGTCCTCTTCCGTGTTTCCCACGCTGAGGCAGCGCAGCACGTTGGACTCGTCGGCTCGCGCTCCGATTTGTTGTCTGCAGAAGGCTCGCGCGCTCCTCGTGCGTCTCCGCAGGTTGTCGCCGCCGACCGTATCCATACGTCCGCGTGAATCCTTCACGATTCAAACACGAGATAGAGACACGTCCACATGTTGACAACACCAGCGGCGTCCTCGCTCTCCTTTATTACAGAGAAGAACTGGCTCAATGTAGGCTAGAGAGAGGAGGAGTGTAACCTACGAGGAAACATCCCTTCAGTATAAGAGGATTTCCGGTTAAGGCCTTCAAAATAAAACCTGCAATGTTGAACGTTTCTTCTTGAGTATGTTAAACTGGGTTATGTCCACATGGTTAAGGCCAGTGACAATTCAAATAAAGTTTATTTAGTTTATCAATGGTGAAAGAAATAACCCACACTATTTTACGAATCCCACTTTTTATCTGGTCATATTTTAAATACAATATTCCTGTCTTCTCAACATCAACACGTGTTCATTTATCCACATTATTCAAATCTAATACTTTTAGTTTTGAATGCAAAAACATCGACACTTCCGGCCAATGTCGGCCTCTGCTGTGGTTGCTTGACACCACCCGGGTGGCGTCCGGTTGCCGAGTTGGACTGTACCATTGCGAAAGAACATGCTGTACCAAAAATATCGTTTTTTCACTTTTTCTGTGTCTGTGAACATACGATGATTTGTAAAATTATCATCACAAAATTAATTTAACTCATACGTTTTTGCAACGAAAATAAATTTATTTTATTTCAACTTCGTTCGAGACAGATCACAACATCATGACATACAGAACAGTCTGTCAATTTAACGTGAAACAAAGCTCAGCCGCGGTTTACATATTTTCATATAATGTAGTAATACTGAATTTATTACATTGGACATGTATTCGTCGTTTGCTAGCGCTTTACAGGACTTTGTTTACACCCCCCCGGCACTTTTCGGATGGTTTTGTCCCTCCAGTTCTTGTACAGCATGGTAGTTCACGTGCGCACGTCCCTACCCCTCGGGGACACGTGTCTGAGCACGCTGCCTGCAAAGGGAGGAGACTGATGACGTTAGTGCACGTGACTCATTACTTTAAACGTAAAGGCGCAAAATTGCAATTGCGCCTGGCTGCAGTACGCAGATCGGGGTTGGGCTAAATGTGGGCGGAGCTAAACGTTTGACTCCGAATAATTATATATTATTATAATAATATATAATATAACTATATAGTATATATAAATGTTAATACAATTTCAATTTAATTACACCTCTGGGTTCAGGTCAGGATCAGGTCTGGTGCCAAAATGTAGTTCTTTGGGAAAACATGTTTCTTTTTGTATCTTAAATGTAAATACCAGCCTACATAATAATAGTAATAATAATACATACTATTCGATATACATTTTTGTCTCATCTTGTGAATAAAATAATGGTAATGCATATCCATTTTCATGAGCCCTCACAACTTCACATACAACTTCTTACATATATATTTACACTTATATATATATACACCATAGCATTTTCCTGAGAGTGACAAACCGTATATACATAGACACATGTTATTTTGTACACTCAATTATATTAGCTAAGTCAAATAAACCAAAGACAAAAGACAGAAGACTTTGCATCATTGATTTTTATTTTTACCCCAGGCCTTAACATGTTTGATGTGTAGAAAAAAGATAGATGTTATAGCCTAGTCAAGTACATTCCTTAAGCTTCCATGAATGTTTTACAATGGCAAGTATCAAAGTATTTCGCTATTTCTAATATAAAATTAAAATATAATTTTATTTGTTGATAAAATGACACTGGCCACTACAGACTGGTAGAACATCTGTAGTAGCTGAGTGCACATGTTGAATGACCTGAGCCTCCTCAGAAAGAACAGCCTGCTCTGTCCCTTCCTGTAGAGGGCCTCAGTGTGATCCGTCCAGTCCAGTTTATTGTTGAGTATCACCCCCAGGAACTTGTAGGTGTCCACCATCTCTACCCTCTCCCCCTAATCACAACTGGGGTGTGTTTGCATATAGGAATTATAGCTTCATGTTCACAGAACCTTATCCCAGAATGCATTTTTCCATTACAGTCTCGACTGTATATGTAATGTGACTATGTGTAAGTAAGTAGCAACTACTTATTCACTCACAGGTACCACAGGCCCCCGTGTACTCATCAGCAGAACTACATTATCTGTGCAGGCATTACAGTTCACTGAATTAGATTTTGCTTAGAAAGGAGATCTCTTTGTTTGCTGTTAATTTGTGGTCATTTGAAATGCAGACGAGGTCACTGAGATCATGTGTTCATATGTTAAATATCTGACACATTTAAATAGGAAAAAAAAGAAATTAATATAACATAATGCTACACTTAAATTACCATTAAACGGGCTCTCCTGCAAATTAATATTGCATGTCCATGAAGTTTGGAGAATTGTGAGAGACAGATTAAAAAAGGGTTATCAAAACTGGTGCAGAAGATGTCTGACTTTAAATCCCCATATGGGTCAACCTCTAAAACACTGGATCCTACACTTCCCATAAAGCAACTCTACAGTGTTGCTCAGCACTGATATAGTCCAAAACTGATAGTGATGCACACACATTTCCATAAGGTTATGTTTTCTTTTCTCAGACTTGACAAACCTCCTCTAAAGCCACAAAAGACATTATACAACTTTTAACGTGAAAAACCAGCATCCCTTTAATGACATGACAAATTAATTCTCTGACGACTAGATTCACTCGTATTTCTGAATCTTGAAGGTCAGATCTCAAAAGGTTTGACAGTCACACATAAAGGGTTCCTGTTAAAGGAAGACAGGAAACTGCTGAAAGAATGGAGACAAAGGTTGGTCAGACATTCAAGCTCTTTTATTTTTTTTTTGGGTTTTTTGTTTTTTTTTTTTTTTTAATTTTTTTTTTTTTTTTTTTTTGGTTTTTTTTTTTTTTTTTTTTTTTTTTTTTGAGGGTTTTTTTGTTGTTTTTGAAAGTAGTGTACTGCTAGATTTTATTGTAGCAATCCAATATTATAATATATAGAACACGGCTCTATCCATGTTTACACACTGCAGATAATGCTTCATGGTGAAGTGCTAACATTGTTCCACAGCAGCCACACTGTGAAGGTTAGGAAGGAAAAAGAAAACTCATCTCTGATCAATATTCACAGGAAATAATCTGCTCAGAATTCATCCAAATCTCTGGTTTTCCTCCCAAAAGTGAGTACACCCCCTCACATTTCTGCAAATATTTCATTATATCTTTTCATGGGACATCACTGAAGAAATGACACTTTGATAGAATGTAAAGTAGTCAGTGTACAGCTTGTATAATAGTGTAAATTTACTGCCCCTCAAAATAAGTCAACACACAGCCATTAATGTCTAAACCGCTGGCAACAAAAATGAGTACACCCCTAAGTGAAAATGTCCTTGTCGGTGTAGCTGCTGCTGTGGAACAATGTTAGCACTTCCCCATGAAGCATTATCTGTAGTGTGTAAACATGGATAGAACCAATATATATTTTTTTATATTTAATGTTTTCCTCGTTAGGAAAATGATTCAACTGTCTTTATCCCAAACCAAACATGATGCATGCATCAGCTTACTCATTTAATTTTAAATATTTGGCGGGACAGTTAGCAGAATTAACAGCTTTTTTTTTTTTTTTATCTGGGTCGTTGCTTCCTAGCTGTGGCTAATGTCTGTACAGTTAATATGTTTGAATGTTTGGTAAAACTAAATATAATATAGATTTTGAGAATAATTCTGCAAAAAGCGTTAAGCTATAAAGTCAGTATTTTACAATAAAAAGTTCTGAATATTAACATAAAGACACTTTGAGAAAAAGGTTTTTAGATTTTGAGAATGTTTATAAAGAATCATACTTTCAATCACATCCAAAAGAGCTCTTTCACACCAGAAATTAGACTTTAGAACAGACATAAAAAACAAATAATAGTATAGTTATAATAATGATCTTTATTTATAGAGCACTTTTCAAAATCCAAGGTACAAAGTGTTTTAGAAAAAAATAAAATAAAATTTTAAGTAAAAGGATGAATATTAACTCATGACCCAGTTCCAAAGTGTAGGATATAGTGGCTTGGCCTCATGTGATGCACTTGCTATTAAAACACATCCGTGCTTAACCTGCTATGACATGTCTTTTCTGAAACAAAATGCAATGTAAATCGCATAAATTCCATTTTCAGGGTCAAGACAAAAAACTAAAACAAACCACGAATAAATCTACTTTAACATTTCTGTACACACATTAACTAGTCACTGAATGTAATAAGACTTAACAATCTCAATTTCACACAATACAAATTATGTTAACACATAGCCAAAGCTAATCCCTGAACATTTAAAAGTATCAAAAACAAAAATATGAGTGGTCTAATATAAAGAAACTACAGACTAGCCTCACTGTCCAGCTGTCCTACAATAAAGACAATGCTGACGCATTCAGTAAACAGGAACAGTGCTTCACTGGAAGTGATTCAACTGAACCATAAAAATGAATTAAAAGATCCAAACATTAAGAACTCTTCTGTCAGCTGTCCATAGTTAAGAGTATTAACTGTACATTAACTTGTGGTAAGAAAAAAGAAAAATACAAAAAACAAAACAAGAACTATTTGAACCTTAAGGTTTAGAATGTAAATAATACAATTCTAGATACAGACGATATGGAAGTTGTTCAATTTCACAATTACAGACACATTTAAAGAGAACAATAAAAAGTTGGTCCAAAATCTTTTATAAAAATGTAAAAGAATGCAAACAAACTTACTGTGAAACCATAGAAATAAAAGATATTTCATGAAGTCATGCTGTTGTGTAAGTGCAGGGGCTCTGATCTGCTGCTTGTAGACATCAAGTCTCTTAAAAACACAGTACTGTACTTTTCTTATATACAATATTTTAACTTGTGGTAACAAAATAGAAAAATAGAAAAAACAAAACAAAAAGCTCTGTGAACCTGAACGTTTAGAATGTAAATAAGAAAAATCTAGATACAGCTGGTATAGAACTTGTATAATTTCATAATTACAGACACATATTAAAGAGAACAATTAAAATGTTGGTCCAAAATCTGTTATAAAAATGTAAAAAGAATGCACACAAGCTTACTGGGAAACCATAGAAAAAAGCTATAAATATATACATCTTACATGAAGTCATATTGTTGTGTAAGCGTTGGGGGCTCTGATCTGCTGCTTGTAGAAATCAAATCTCTAGACAACACAGAGACGAGCTAGCTGGCACACACTGAAATCTTGTTTGCATCTGTCACTGCATCATGGCTCTTGTAGTGGTCCAGGAGATTTTTCCAAGCTTTACTCCGACTGAGCAGCTTCTGGTTTCCTTTGAGAGGACAGAAACATGTGAGTTATGAGGCCACATATGAGCTTTGATCCTCAAGCATAGGCAGAAATAAGAGGTGAGCTGCAGTATCTTACCAATGATGCACAGTCCCTCCTTGGCCCTGGTGATGGCCACATTTATCTGATTGGCATCGCCCACAAAGCCCAGATGTTTGGACAGCCAAGCTCCGTTGGGTTCACTCTCAATCTCTTCACTTGGCAGAGAGCACACTGTCGATATGATGACGTAACGCCATTCACTTCCTAGAAGACAAAATGTCATACATATGATGATCATTAAACAGAGTGGAGGTTTTTCTTTAGTTTTCTCTGAACTGCACCAAAATACCAGTTGAGTCACATTTATTTACATGGCCAGAAAACGTGTCTAAATCATAAAAAACCTGACGCCAACCGATATGTTGGTCAGTAAATATCATTGCAGACATATTGGTATCGGAATGGTATGGGCATGTATGTTATCCGATATGCTCCATAAAACAGTTTGATGCTTGCGGTAACATATCGGTGTCACACTGTAAGAGGAACAATTCTGCTATTCTAGAATATTCTTCCATTGTGGTACTTTAATTTCAGAAAAGGAATTGTTATGTAAGAGTGGTACACTGTCACCTTGGCTTTTAGTGATTGTGGTAACAAGGATTTCATCCATTTTCTTCTCCTTTAGCGCATCTCTGATTTCTGACACTTGGGCATTATAGGGCGACAGAATCACAATGCTTTGCTGTTCGATTTTGCCAATTTTCACCAGCTTATCAGCAATGTCAATCTGCAAAAGAACCAAACCAAAAACAGTGATGTAAAGCAATAATAAACAATGTCACTGACAATCAGGTTAATGACTTTATAGCAGGGGTCTCCAACATAGTAGATTTCTCATAAGAGCCTTCAGTGGTAATACCACGACCAGAGCAAAAAATAAAATCCACAGCTGCAATTCCAATTCCAACTGGTTCACCGCTGTAGATGATGATTCTACTAAAAGCATAACACTGATGTTCGTCAAGTACACAGAGTAGCCCTCCCGACAATTTTCTTACTTTAGGTAGCCTTCACTCTCAAAAAGGTTGGAGACCCCTATAATATGCGTTAGCCCTATATATTAATATTACTGTTTAAAATCAACAAGGAAATGCACGGGTGCCCAATACAGTACCACTTTGCTTTTCTCTTCCTTGTTTGCTTTAGAATTCTCGTTGCCCTTGGCGGTGTTGACAACCAGTCTGATGGTCTCTCCTTCGATGTCCCCAAAAACAACTGGCATTGTCTTATCTCCAACACGCAGGACACTGCTCGGCTGCTCCACCCCAGTTTTCAGCTTTCCCTCATAAGATTCTTTCGATGGGAACTCGCATATGTTCACATGCTATGAAGGTACATAATGGATAGTTGTTGATTACAATTTAAAAGAGTAAACAAAGACATAAGGTTATACAATATTGAAACAGTAAGTACATATGTATAAATATACAATACTGCATAAAACATAATGCATATATACTGTATGTATAAAAACAGTGTTTTAATGTCCTCACCATTCTGTACTGGGTGTCTAGCATCACTGTCCTTTTCCCACGCATTGTATAGTAGCGTTCAAATAGAGACTTGGCCATTCCCAGCTTCTTCACACGTGCATTCTTCACAATGGGTCGTAACTGTTTGTGGTCCCCGATCAAAACAATCTAAAAGTGACATTGTAAGACATTAGAGTGAATGCCTTTAACACCAATGATGGGGAGCAATGATGCAACCAGTGCCTTAAACCCCTGTAATTGTGTTAGCTGGCATTCAGCATTCGGAGAACCCTGTGTCTGAAATAGAGCCAAACCGACATTGGATTTAAAAAAATATTTTTTAGGAGGGGTTTTATTGCCTTTAATCAGTCGTGGCAGCTGAAGAGTGACAGGAAAGGGGGAAAAGAGAGAGGATGACACACAGCCAAGAGCCACAGGTTGAAGTCAAACCCATGGCCCCAGCTGCAAGGACTCAGTACATGGGGCACCAGCTCTACCAGTTATCCCCAATATGAGATAATTGAGAACGATACCGATTTCAGAGGGGAAAAATAGAAATTCACAATTACTGACTGGCCGTGATATCAGTAATTGGTGAATTTCTGAGCTAGAATGAAAATAAACATTTTCTATGTGGATTGTGCACTGATGCAAAGGTATTGAGAAGGCTGCTTTCTTAAACTTTCTTAAAGAATATTTAAGTAAAATACCATTGGATAGGAAAGTTGAAGATTGACAAGAAAGGGGGAAGAGAGAGAGGAAACAAGCTCTACCAAGTTAAATGTTCTTTAAGATGTTACATAAGCAAGTATTTTTTTCTGCATTATATACCGGGCAAAAATGTTATTAATTAATAAGTAATTGTGCATATGGGTTAACATATGGCCAATACTGATACAATACCGATTTGTTGGTGATAGGCCATTAATGGCCAACCGACATATTGTTCTAGTCTGAAATGCAAAGGCTTGATCCTACTGGGGACATGAATGTGCTCAACAAATCTCCCCATTATATTTTGATATTTCTTGTGTACAAGTGGAAAGTCTCATGAGCCTCCATCAGACAAAAAGGTCATCAGAAACATAAGGATTGATTCCCTGTCGACAATATTTACAACTAATTTAATGGAAATGTCGCCAGTAGTTTATTATATATATATAGTTTATTGCCAGTTAGACTCGAGAAACGACTGGGGTGGTTACTGTACAATTATCCTTGGAAATAATCCTTTGAGAAAAATGAATTTCCATGCTGGACAGTATGACAAAGCTTGTAGCCCCTTTGTCACTCCAGTGTTACATAATACATAGTATGAAATAATCTCATTACATATAAAAGATATTCTGACATTAAAGCACATTGTGCTTTGACAATGTAATTTCAGGGCACGAAGAAAGCCACATTGATCATTAGCATGCAGACACACTAAGGATAATGTTAATGCACAAGCAGGATACCAATGTTAAATGAAAACCTCACCTTTTCTGGTTTGTTGCTGACTAATGGAATCAAGGCCTGTGGTTCAGTGGCCATTGCACATTCATCAATGAGGATCTGACGTGCGGTGACTGTTTTAATCAAGCTTGGGGTGGAAGACTGTGTACATGTGCACAGTATGATGTCATGTCGTTCAAGCTCATATGTCCGAGCAAGGGTGAGAAGTTTTTTGTATCTAGAAGGAAAAACAATCCATACAGTTAGAGCTTCAAATAAAGTTCTTCAAATCCAAATGTTCCAGTTTTTTGTGTCTCTTCTCTATCTTACTCTTTTAAAATTATTTTTCAAATGAATGAGACGGTCCCAAACAGGGCTAGATTGGACACTACTGGAGGTAGAAGTAACAAATTACACCAATAAGCCATAACGTTATAATCACCTGCGCACCCTGACTGGTCTGCGGCTACGCGGCCCCATACAAAACAAACGAACACCTTCTATCAGAACAAGCATGAACTTTTTCAGCAGTTTGAGCTACGGTAGCTCATCTGTTGGATCTGACCACTAGGGCCAGCCTTCACTCGCAACATTCATCAGTGAGCTTTTGTGTACTTTATAGAATGTTCTTTAAAATCAACAATTAAACTTTTACTTACTGCGTACTTTTTATAACAAGTATTGTTACATTTCTAGTTTCATCAGTTACAGAGTAAAAATGTGCTGCTTGGCGTCAACTATTGGCCAGCTTGCAGGGTCAGGTTGGGACTCGATAATAATGCAGCAACCAGGTTATCTTGCTGTCTCTGCTGCTCTCTATCTGTGTCTTGGATGTGTATAAAGCTGCAGGTCTGTGTCTTGTTTGACTGAGGGCAGGGCTGAGCTACACACGTAGAGCAGAGACAGTGGATTTTTTTTTTAGATAGAGGTCACAAGTCAGATGTGATTATTATACTATAATATTAGATAAGATACCCTTGACTACTAAAAAGTTAGTATGTTGGACTCCTCCTCTCACCGACTAATAAGGGACTTTTCATAATTTTCATGGAGTTTTGAAATTTGTTAAACCAATAATGCATATGAACTTACTCTTTCACCTCTTCAGCAGTCAGCTCTTCTACTTTCAAAAAATTGACACTTTATTTCCTTAATGGAAAGTGAATGCGTATGAGCCCAAGGGCGAGCGAAGTCACCCTTCTTTCCACGACAAGTGATGCTCGGAGTTCTCTATTTCCTTAAGGGCATGTAATGCGTTGGGCTCTCTTACACACGTAGTTGTGTCGGAGCTTCTTCCTTAAGGGCAAGTGGAATGCATCGGAGCTCTTTTTTTTCCTTAAGGGCAAGTTGAATACGTTGAAGCTCTAACATTTCCTTAAGGCTACGTTGAATGCGTAGGAGCCCTTCGGTGTCCTCATGGCCAGGGAATCGTAGGAGCTCTTCTTTCTCTCAAGGCCAAGTAATCAGGAACCTCTTCCCAAGGGCAGTGATGCGTCTGACCTCTCTTTTCCTAAGACCACGTTAATGCGTTGGAGCTCTGCTCTTTCCTCAAGGGTATGTTGAATTTGTTGGAGGTCTTCTTTTACTTCAAGGGAAAGTTGAATGCGTAGCAGCTCTTCTTTTTTCTTAGGTGTCAGCTGCATGCGTAGCAGCTCTTCATTTTTCTTAAGTGAAAGATGAATGCTTGGGAGCTCTTCTTTTTTCACCAGGGCAAGTTTTATGCGTCGGTCAAAATCTTTTATTTGACCTGAATATGGGTTTTGGTCCTGTCGCATGCGGTGATGCAGAGTGATTCCCCTAAAACCATATGCCAGTGTTAGTTAATTCAGAAAAAAGATCTCTCAGAGTCTCATCAGCTGGTGTGATTATAATACCTGAGCTCGAATTTAGCACATTCTTGGCGGAGAGTCCTCCGGGAAAACTGAAGGGTGCAGTCTGGATAAGGGTAATCAAGCATCTCCACTTGTTGGCTATAGACCCTGAGGGGTCTTAGACTGTCCTCAAACCGTAACAGGTAGCCTGTGTTACAAAAGTAAAAAAACAAACAACATGGGTCATATTAACAGAAGGAAAAGCAGCTGAAATTTCAACTGAGAAATAAAGTGACTTGCCTGCAACAACATCAACAGACTTGTTGGATGGGCCGCAGTAGAGAATAACTTCCTTTTTGCTCCCATCCTTTGGATCATGAAATTTCCTTGGGTTCTTAGAGTTCAGCTCCAAGAAACAGTACACAATGTACACACCCACTACTGTCTTTCCACTTCCTAAGAGACGGATAGGAAAAATGGCTTAAGCCTTTGTAAGAAAATTTGATGCATTAGGGTGAAAGTTCCAGCTCTTACCAGGTGGTCCCTGTATAAGAGTGAAGGTATTATTTAGAGCGATATCCACAGCAAGACGCTGACTCAGGTTAAGCTCTGGCAGTACATTTGGTAGCTCTTTCCTCTTTCCTCCCAGCCATGTTGCTCTTACTGCAAAGAAAAATTAAAAATAGTTTTGCAAGAAATGTACAATAATTTAATCAGATTTAAATAACACTACAGGAATGTACAACAAGTGTTCTCTTTTTCAAGTTTATGTGGGATTTACAGGAATACAAACAGTTAAAATCTATGCACTTATTAACTGCTGAATAATGGAAATACCTTCTTTTGGAATGCGTTGTCCAAGTGCTATAGCCTTGACAAGATCACATGCAGATCCAATGTTGCGCACAGCATGTTCTTTCCGGCTAAAAAAAATATACAAAACCACACGTCAACAGTTTAATCTCAAGCTGAAAAAAAAAAAGTTTGTCAGCATTTGTCCGCAATGTTATTGCAAGCAAGTGTGAGATGGAAAGTACGAAAAGTCAAACAATAAGCAATGTAACATTGGTGTGGTCAAAATGAACTACACTTGAACTTACATGTCAGGCAGGAGCTTTGGGATTATTTCAACTGTGAAAGAAGAGTTTGTCTGAAAGACACAATCAGGAATTATCTCCATCGGCAGGTGATTGATGTAGAATTCCACTTTACTTCCTTCATTTGGAGGGTTTTTCCTTTCTTCTTTTCTTGTGACACCATGAGCCACCCATGTGTACTCGCTTGGGTCCACCGATGCAGAATGTTCCAAGGGTGAAGTCAACTTCAAACCTCTCTTCCTTATGCACAATAAACATTTTGAAAGGTTAAATCCAATGGCACATTCATTGATCCATGCCAGAGGTAAGAAGAAGCTTCCTGTTAGCATTCCTTCCTGTACTTGACTGAAGTTTACCACCAGGTTCTCAATGACTATGCCCTCGCTTTCGTCAACTGCAGTGGCAGCAGATTCCATGTCACACAACGGTTCCCAGATCTCTTTATACTCCTCTATGTCACTATAATGAATCCTTGATGGGAAATCGGCTGAACTGGAGAAGCATGTGATAGGGCTGTGGACATGATCAACACAAATCTCAAACTTTGGTTTAATGCGCACCAACTGAACAGCAGGCATGTGATAACCTCTTTTTAACTCTGAGGTCATTTGGACTTGAAGGATGTCACCTGTTTGCAACTGGAGGCTCATGTCAACCTCATGACCCATTTGTATCTTTGGAACCTCTTGCTCCTCAGAGGTACACGTGTTGGTCTTGGAATAAGGAATCTCATCAGATGATTGTGGCAGAATATATTGTTTTTCAACCTCCATTATGAGACGCTGTGCATGATCCCAGTTTTCTTCATCAATTGCTTCAACAGTGGCTTTCCATATTGTCAGTGGAAGCTCAACACAGGGATCACAGTCTGGCATGTTCAACTCTTGGTAGATTTGCATGGTGTCAACTGCATAGATCCGCCTTTTCCATGTAAGAGTGATGCAGTGTTTTTCTTCATCATACAATGGTTGGTCCCACAATTGTAAATCTTTGTACATAATTGCTAAACGCTCTGCAAATATGTTCTTGTTAAAAGGAAATGAGACCGCAAAACTATCTTTGTTGGGTTCTGTGCTCACAACAAAGGCTAACTTTGAAGCACTTTGTTTTTTCATGCTCACTGCGTAGGAGATCTGCTCAGCCTTTTGTTCATACTCCTTGGCATTCTTGATACAGAGATCAAATTGACTGCACAAAGTTGAAATCTCAGTTCGAGTGTATTGGACATTCCTGTCACATATGATGGAGTGCAAAAGTCTCTGCACGACGATGTCCATGTACCGCCGTATCGGTGATGATGCTTGGGTGTAAGATCTTACGCTCAGAGAATAATGCCCAACCCCTGCTTTCGGAGAGGAGTTGGAACGGATGACATAGGATTTACTAAAACACCTTCTGAACTGCTGAACGACTGACTGAAGCAGAGGGTGGATGTCATCTGCAGCAATCAGGTCCACCATTTTGTCTATATCACCTTTTTTGGCAGCTGACTGGATTTCTTTCCATACTTTTGTGAGGATGCGGAAGTTTTCATGGTTTGGTTCTTGTTCCACATGGTCAACTTTGTGCCGCACATGAAAAGACAGTGGTATTAATTCTGCACATTTTGTTTTTCTTAACTCCTCTATCTTTTCAGGATCTGGGTTTGCCTGGCAGCGAAGGGGTGTGTAAGACCTGGTTTTTTCTGAACCAATCAAAGTCTCAGATGCATGTGCATTGAATAACACACTTAGCTCTTCAATCATCAGATGGGCTTTGCGCTCTCCGGGCAATCTCTGATCATCAGGTTGAGAATAAACCCAGTCATGGCCAAGTCTAATCTTCCTTTGAGCTTTTGCAAAACAATAAGCCACTGTGACACAGTCATTTACTGTGTCAAATTTCTGTATCATCCCATAATTTTTGGAGATTGTTTCCTCTGCCTCTTCATAAGATAACTGTTCATCAGAATTGATCAGTGACAGCTGGAATTCAGGCTTTCCAATGATCTCATTTGTTTTCTTGTTTACTCTGAACATTAATGAAACCACCCTGCGATCTTGACCTGACAGAAGACTAAAGTGTCCAGTGCTCAAGCTTTGGGGGAACATATGATATACTGCTGTGGGTTTTTCCCCACCGCAGTAATATGTAGTGCCACGTTTTTTTGCGTCCTCATCTAGTTTACTAGCTGGACTCACAAAGCTTGCCACATCTGCAATATGGACTCCCAATTCATATTGGTCTCCAATGTCCCTGACACTGATAGCGTCATCCAAATCTTTTGCTCCTTTCGGGTCAACTGTGAAAGTAGTTACCTCACGTATGTCCTGTCTGTATGTCCTGTCTTCATCTACCCAGGAGAAACCCTCGTCTGATGTATATGGAGTGGGTAAAATTTTAAATTCTTCATTCAGGATCCATAGTGCATCGTTCAAAGATTTTCCGACTGGAAGAATATCTATGACTTTCCCCAATGGAAAAGCATACCCTCTTTTCCAGCAAATTACTTGCACCACAAATACATTGTTCTGTTTTAGCTTTTCATTGAGATAGACACAGGATACAATTGTCCACCATCCATTAGTGTTTTCCCATATTGGAAGGAAGTTACGTCTTTTCTTGCTGATCCGTATGCGTACTTTGGGTGCAGATTTTGTAATGGGCATCATCATCCTTGTGACAAATTCTTCTTCAGAATTCTGTCTTGGTTTGCTGTTATCCTCATCCTCTAGCAGGCACACAAGTACACGTGCTGATTCCTCTTCCTTGGTAATGCCGACCACCCTTGTTGTCTGTACAACCACTTCATCTCCAGTGAAGACTGTACTCAGGTTTGCCCTTCCATTAATGCTTATTCGACTAGTGGGATTTTGAAGTGGTATGACATAACCTCTGTTATATGACTCTCTGATCAACTTTCCTTGCTTGTATATCTCTGGTTGTTTTTTACATAACTCCAAATAGTCTGTGTCAACATCAGTGGTTGTGTGTGAAGATCTTAACTTGAGATGATTGAAGTCATCAAGTTTCGAACTCTCTTCATCTGAACTATATTCTGTTTTCTGCTGTTCATGTTCATCTTTCAACTCTTGAAGAATTGCATCACTGTGAGTTTTGCTCTTATCCACATGTTCAGACTTTTGAAACCTTGCCGTTTCCATGATGTCTTTTTCAAAAAAGTCTTTGGTAAAATGCTGTGGTGCAACACTGTTTTGGCTGATGCAATGGTCCACATAGCTCTTCCAGACTCTTGAGCATTTCCCAAAACAACAGAGGGCAGCAGCATCTCCAACCACAACCACAAGGGACTGAGCTCTAGTCATTGCAGTGTTTAACACACGGGCATCATTGAACAGCTCCAGACCAGGCAGGTGAGATGTTTTTAGGCTGTCACGTGTTTGCACAGCTGTCATTATGACTGCCCTGAACTGTTTGCCTGTTAACAAATGAAGACAACAATTATTACAGTGTATGTAGGATAATGGAAGTATAATGTTTGAATAGTCAGACGGATGCTCAGTTTAAGTTGAGCCACCCTTTATGTCTAACATAATGGCATAATCATGAAGGAATTCTTAAAGATAAAAATTTGAATTACCTTGCACATTTGCTAAATTCTCAACATGGACTTTAGCAAGGCTTCTTCTCAAAAGCACTGCCCTAATCTGCCGAACCTACAAACCACAAGAAACAATTAAGATAATTACAACTCTGACCAAATCCAACAACGACTGTGCTATTACATTTATACAGAACTCTTCACTGTATCATTGATGTAATTAATCTTTTTGGCAACTGCAAAGTTTTAATTTACCTGAAATCCCTCTGATAGAATGCAGATTGAGCTTTGGTCAATGGTCCCCCAGGTCGTTGGCCAGTGTTTGAGAATCTCTTGCACTTCTTCAACCACTTTTGCAACCTCTTCTTTGTTATACCAAGACATAGACACTGCGTCCAAGAGGCACTCTCCCCTAACATGGTGAAACTTTAGGGCACGGCCATTTGCAGGAGCTGGAATATTTCCAGTAGCTTTGATAACATCATTCTTACCAACGTAGAAATTGGTGGAGACAAACTCCACAATTTCTTTGGTTGAGCGGTAGTTTTCACTGAATATGATTCTACTGTTCTGGGCAGCATCACAATTGTGATCTTGATAGTAGTGGAACAAGCGATTAAGGAGTGTGTGATTTGAACGGTGATGATCATCAACTGAGAAAAGTTTGGGGGACATTTGCATATGATCTCCAGCCAAAACCACTCTGGTGTTTGGCCCAGCAAGGCCAAGGGCAATCAAGGCTTCACATTCGAGCATCTGAGAGGCTTCATCAATTAGTATGTGGGTGAAGTATCCCTCTGGGAGCTTTAGGTCATGAAAATGTCTTGCCATTGTTGTTGTGGTTATGACTATTTTGTGGCGATCTAAGGCAGCTTTTGTAGGTGGTAGAAAATTCTGTCTATCTTCCGAAAAAAAACAGTATTTCAAAGTAATCTCATCTGTGGCATACAAAGCCACTTTACTGTTTGCTTTTATTCGAATAGGCCTAATTTCCTCATTTTTCTTGTCGAAGAATGGATGGAAGTGATCTCTGACGTACAGGTCTGCAGAACTGAAAGAGAGAGAAAATGTTATTTTGGTCATACTAAAACTTCTATACAACAGTACAGCAAATAGTTTAGCCAGATTAGCAAATTGAAAGTAAGCAAAGATTTTAAAAATTACAAAATTTTATTAAAGGTCCAGTGTATAGGTTTTAGTTGCATCTAGTGGTGTAGTTGCAGAATGCAGTCCTCTGATTTCCCCCTCCCCAAGTGCAAAAGAGAAACAACTGCATCTGCACTCAGACCTATCTAGAGCTAGTTTTTAGTTTGTCTGTTCTGGGCTAAGATATACTGCAGTCCAACATGGCAGCCTCCATGGAAAGTGATCCGTGGTGTGTGTAGATATACAGTAAAAAACTATAATTCCATTTCTGCCAAAAGATCCCCCTAAATGTTACACACTGGACCTTTAGGTATGCTTTCAATAGTATGCATTACCTGTTGGTGTGGGTGCAAATCAGCACTTTGTTGTTGGGCTGCTTACAAAGCTGTCTGGCTGCTGTAGCAAGGGTAAATGTTTTCCCAGTTCCAAATGGTCCATAAATGAGGAGTGGTGCCACACACTTTTGAACAGTGGAGGTACCTGTGATAAAGTCTATTGCTGACTGCTGCTTTGTATTGAGCTTCTCATAGCGGATGTTATTCACAGGAACTCCACATCTTTTAAAGTCTGGTAGCACTCTTTTTGTATCAGGAAGAAGATCTACAGCCTTGTGCATGGTGCAGAAGCTGTTGCGGTCCAGCTGAAACTGCACCTCCATTTGATATGATTCATTGCTTTTGAGTGTAAGATCGGAGCAACATTTTTTGGACAGTTGCAAATACATTTTGTTCTCACTTGTTTGGCCTTGCAGAATGATGGCTTCATAGACTTTGCGGTTTTGACCAGCTGAAGATAAAGGGGCTATCAGGCCAGACTGGATGCTTCGTTTTAGCACCTGTCCCTCAGGCGTGTCTGGTGTGAGATTACAAGGAATTGACACAGTACAGAACAGCTGACCCCAAGGAGGAATCATCATTGGAAACTGATCATTGTCCAGTGTATCCAGTGTTGTAATTTCTCCGCAAACATTTAGTCTAAAGTAAATAAGAAAAAGGCTTAGGCATTGTTTTGTAAATATGTGCATATTCCAATCATTGTAAAAAGAAATTGATTGAGATAAGCATATTACCTTGAAACAACCTGGTCCTCTGCCCGTTCTTCATTGTACAGGAAGTGGTGCATTCTTTCTTTGTAGTTGTCATTATTGAGAGGTGTTTGGCTTTTGGCTGTTGATGATTTGTACAGAAGGCTTATCTGAGGAGGCTTGTACTCCTTTAACAGCTCCTCCTGTTCCTCTTTCCTAGATGAACATGGAATGATAACCCTGTTCCCTCGATGCCAACGCTCAACACTTTGAAAGGTGGCTCCACGGTACACAGTTTGGTCTTCAGTGTCATCGAATGGCAGCTGGCCTACTCTTACTCTGAGTTTCCTCAAGAGCACTGGTCTCATGTCAAAATCTAGCACTAACCACTGGTCATACAGGCCTGGGTTGATGGCTGTAAAAGACACAGTGACGTCATACGTCGCGTCATCACTTAGAAAGTGTTCACCTGAAGAGTAGATACAGGGCACAGGACTGATGTCACCAAGGGTGAATGAAGCTCCTGGCTCTTGCTTCAACAGCGCCACATGCACAAGCTGTCTCTGTAAATAGAGAAAAGAGTTATTTGCTTCCACATGTTTACGTATTTCCTGTAAAACCAGGCAGCTACGGGGAGGTACTTGTCGTAGATACTGGTTTACATCAGCCAATGGCGCTGAGCGTGTGTTACCTCCCTACTGCTATGCACCTAGGGCTATGAGCTAGCTTCAGCATCTACCTTCCAGTGAACACAGCAGTATATACAGAATCTCACAGTTTCTGTATACAGTTGTTTGAAGTTAGGTATTCAGCAGCTGGCATTTGACACAGGGAAAGTAACTCACTTCTTTATCGTAAAACTCTTACCTCTGTTTCAACATGGAAGTTCCATTGCAGTGTTGAATTAATCTGTTCACATTCCAGAGTTAATTCTTCATCACAAGAGATACTGACATCATCGACTTGTTCTGAGATCTGTTCAAGGTTTGAAATAGTGAATCAAAACATTGTGATTGAGGACGGTGAGGAACTAAAGAATAAATAGCTTCATCTGTGAATTAGTAACACACATAATTGCATTCAGTCAACTAACCAGCTGCCTTTGTTCTATGTTACAAACTTGTATAATCATTTATTATAGTTAATGATATCTAGTTTTACTTTTTCTAAGTGTAATCAAGTAAAAAAAAATAAAACTTAAAGGGAGCCTTCTACAGTGTTGGGAGTCTTTGGAAAGAAAGAAATCAATGTACTTAAAAGTCCTGTGTGTAACATTTAGGAGGATCTAGAAAGGGAATATAATATTTATAGGTAGGTTTTCATTAGTGTGTAATCACCTGAAAATAGAAATAAAGTTATCTTCCACATATGCTTTTGTATTGTGTGGCCCATAGAGCAATCACACTAGAGACCGCTGGCTGAGCCGCTTACTGCTAGTTTTGCCCTCTGCTAACTTGAATGAGGATAAAATGATTTAATCTTGTGTTCTAACTTTACAAATGTTATCACACCAAATGGATCCAATTTTCATTTTGCAGTGATGTTGATGCTTCACCCTTATCTGCTGAGGCCATCCACCATTTTACAACTGCTTCTATCACAATGTAAGCTAATAGGAAGATGTGTTTTTGATCCAGTATCACATGACAGACAACATTGCTTTAATTAGACAGTTGGAGGCACTTCATCAAACTGGCTCCATAATGTTTCTATGCTAGCCCAAAATGGACAAACCAAACACTGGCTCTCAACAGGGCCTTTCTCGGCCACTGTAGTTTCTCCTACAAACTACAAGCAAGTGGTATTCATCAGCAATCTGCAACTTAACTGCTAGATGCCACTAAACTGGTCCTTTAAATAATACCCAGAGATCAGTGGCTCAGGCAGGTTACTATGTACCCACAATGCAAATCCAAAGGTCCACATCCAGCCAGGTATCTTTAGTTCTACTGTCATTTATCAAATTACACAAAATCACAAAAAGCATCGGCTACTGACTGATGGAAACATTTTTTATTTTATTTATTTTTCTGATTTTATTTTTGCTTTTTCTGATGTAAATATGTATCTAATATTTCAACACCTCAGTTAAAATTCAACAAATACTTGGTTAAGGTTTGGTTAGGATTAGGCACAAAACAACTCTTAGGATTTCTGCACGAACTGTCAAATTTACTCTATAATCTGTTAAACATTTACAGACAAAGCGGAACAGCTGAGATGTTACAAATACTCTATAAACTATCTAAAGTGTGTATGTGTGTGTGTAAATGATTTTATCTTTAGGGTAGTAATAAAGTTTGCTATGACCTTGAGACAGGGTGTGTATGCGATGAAGGCTGGATTCAAAGACTATGAGAACGTGGCGTGCCTCTTAGTTGACTGAGGACCAGCAAATAAACAATCTGTGACAGAAATCATAATAAATGACACAAAAGATTACACTCACAATGTACACTTCATTACTGCTGTTTTTGTATTCCTCCAGGAGCCTTTCATTATAGCACATGAGACCCTGTGCTTCAATGTTTTGTCGGATCTCCTTCTCCTCCTCAGCACGCATCATCCATTCCTGCAGTTCCTCCACAGAATGAGCTTTTGGGCACTTGTTGCCGTACTCACATGTTTTTGGTCTAGGGTGAAATTGCAATTTTACACAGTCAATTACGTCAATTAACCTGTCACTTAATCTTATCTGTTTGTAAAACCCCAAAAAACTTAATGCTGTCTCAGAAATGTTTCTGTTTCTTAGAAATCAAAGTATATATTCATGATCAGTGTTGGGCATTTACTAGTAATAATATTACAGTTATAATTTTATTTTCCCCAGTAATGACAACTTTTGATGTCACCCCCCTACTGATTTGAAATCCAACAATCCAATCAAATCCGGGATTAATTTTTGAAATCATTGTGCAATTAGCATGTGTCTTAGACCTGCAATCTTTTTCATCACATATAGTAGAGTAATAGTAATAGTATTGAATCTTATGGACAACTTGATTTATGAGTTCAGTAAACAGTTTCCTAATGAGTTTTTGGTCTCAATCTCTAGTTTCATTCTTCTTCCATACAGCATGATGTTCATTTATTAAATTATGGTCCCATTTAGAGTGAACTAGATGATAACTTGCAGTACCTCACCTCTGCTGGCTCCGACAAACTGTCGGCTGGTGACAAACATAATACCAAAACTCGAGGCTTCAAAACGGTACTCCAGAAACCAATGGGCTGAATATATGGTAGATTAAATATTTTACTGTCCGTCTGTCTTTCAGATGGATCCTTGGAAAGATATCGGTCACAGGTAAAAATTATTTGAAAGATAAACTATGTCTCTAAACAGAAGTTGTTCAAAAGAATGTCACCAACTTGAGCTTTTGATCTAGCCTGTAACTTTTATGTATTCATAGGCTGATGAATAAAACTGCAGCGACACCCTGAAATTCACAGAAGTGCACATGCAACGTCTGAATTTTGGGGAAAAAAGACACAATTACCAATTTTGTCAGGTGTGGCTGAAAAGCAATGCAGTTAAATACTGTTGGCAGGGACTAAGAGTAATGAGTAATAAAGTACATTTTTTGAATAACGAGCCCAACACTGTTTATGACAAATGTATTTAGATTTGTCTTTAGTGGTTATGAATGGGCTTAGAGCACAGACAGACTGGGGAAGTCAGAAAGTATTGAGAGATAAACCGTATTGTTGACAACAAAAAAATATAGAATATCAACAACATTGAGACAGGAAAAAATGTGGGAGAGCCCTATAAAACTATATGTAATCCTGGAAATGTAAGGCATCTTTGGTAAAAGGAATGGGTTTTAGGATTGCCCTCCAGAGTGGGACAAAGCCAAGATACAGAAACTGCATGTATAGTTGTAACACATGTAAAGGGTAGAAGTGTTGTTTACCTCTCACACAGCCAAAACTCAGCTCGGATATTGTGTGGAGGCTGCCGTCCTCTCCACTTGGTGGTAGTGTCCTCGGAGAGTAACTGGGCATGCTCCAAGGAAGAGCAGTGCTTGTAGAAGCTCTCTGGGGAGGACAGGGCCAGGAGGCAAACTTTGCAGTACATGCTGACCCGTCTGGTCTCCGTATTCTTCTGCCGGCTCAACTGAAGGAGATGAAGCCGAACAGATAGGCCGCTGTGCTCTGCCTTCCACACGGCCATCTCCACCTCACTCTGGGCAGACTGGCAGTGGCCGGCCTCATGCCAGCAGGGCTTGCCTTGCTTGACGTGACTGCAGTAATTAAACTGACATTTTTGGGGAAGAGGGCGCACCTGGCTGTAAATCTGCTTTCCACTATTCTCTGAGAGGTGATAAACTAAGACTGGATCCCAGGTGTGCGCTGCATCTGCTGAGCAAGTTTCATTCCACCTTTTGGGAGTCAGTTTTTGTGGACGTTCATGAAAGCAGTGTTTACAGAACTCAATGAATTCGCCTGAAAACTGTTGAAGGATGCTTTCAGCTGAGCTTTCTGGTGTTATTTTAGTAGGCTCAGATTCAATTACAAGTCTGATTAATTTGTCTTTGTCAATGTTTTTGTCTCTAACATAGTTCCACACAGTGGCCTCTTCACTGCTTCTGGCATAAGTGCATGCCTGTCCGTGTCGCGTACATCTAGAGTCCTCATCAAAGAAGGTACACTTTTGGTAAAGAACCGATCGACCAAATTGTCCAAATGCAGGCCGCTCAGAGACAGGCCTCCATTGGTTAGACGTTTTGGCTTTGGCTAAAAGCAGATTTCGGCTGCACTTGTGACTAACTGACTGAACTGTGTATGATATTTCCTTCTCCTTGACAGAACACAGCTCACACACAGCCTTCAGATCTAGAGTTGCTATGATGTCACCCAGACATTCAGGGTTCTCAGGCTGATCAGATCCTCTCTCAGACTGAGCTATGAGATGACAGAGATGCACACGGTCCAATCTCTGATGCTTTTCAAATGTCCACACGGCAGCTTCCTCACTGCTTCTGGCAAAGGTGCACCGGTTCTTGTGGTGCGTGCAACCAGAGCCCTCCACAAAGAAGTAGCATACCTCATACTGGCTCGGATTTGGAAATGTGGGCCGCTTAGAAACAGGCCTCCATTTGCTGCCACCCTTGGCCTTGCAGAGCAGGAGATCACGTGCACACTGGTGGTGGACTGATTTTAACGTATACGTAATTTCTTTCTCCTTGACAGAGCACTGAGCGCATACAAGTTTAAGCTCATGTGTTGATAACAGTGGAACCAGTTGGGATCCACTAGCTGACATTGTGATACATTCATAATACTTAATCCAGCACCTGGATGCAGGAAAGTGTGTAATGCCCCTGCAGATTGGAATCAGAGTGGATTAACTTGTTGCTTTCTTTGGCAAGCTGAAGTCTGAGAAATGTCCAATTTTGCACAAATGTGTCTGAAAAAGAAAACAAGAGAGAAGACAGCATGATAAGAACTGTGCTCAATGCTTTCATTTCAGAGAGTCAAGGTTGCGTTCACACTGCAAGCCTTAGCACTCAAGGATGCTACATTTTCACTTGAGAGGGCTTGAACAGAATAAAAATGTATATATTTAATATTTTATCAATAATGCATAAATAAAAATAAAAAATAAAAAATAAAGCATGCATGTAGTGGATTAAACAGCTCAATATTTGCTTTGTAAAGAAGCATAAAATGGAAGTACAAGTCCCTCGTAATTGTACTTATGTACAGTATTTGGGTAAATGTAGTTTGTTACAGTCCACCACTGCTTATTTTATAAGATTAACATTTTTACTGCAAATGCACTAACTTTGCCAATTATGGGCTATTCGTATTTATGCAGTCATAACCCAAAAATATTATTAGTATTAGTATTATTGTCTTTCAGAGCAGCAGCCAATTAGGGCCAATGGACTGTTGCTTGGACAACTTAAAGCCTTGTGTACGTCCTTGATCTACAGAATAGCTTGAAGCATAGCATTCAAATTCAAGGTCCAGCCTGCCAGGAAGGACACAAAGTGTGCTTGTTGCTATGGTCACCTGTGAAGACAACATGGCCTTAGTTAAACCTGGTATTAACATGTGATCTGTATCAGGATACATTAACTGGATAATGACATTTGGGTTGTTTTCCTTCCAGAGTCAAACTCTTCAAAGTTCAAACATATAATTGTAGGAACAAGAAGGAAAAACACATTTTTGACTGGAGGGGACCTTAACAATGCGATCTGATCACAGTCTGACCGACACCAGATGTGTTCTAGAAGACCCAATCGCACTCTGATCACAATGCGTGCATTTACTAGGGCCATTATTGCCTTTACTTTAACAGATGTTGCAATATGATTCATGGTTAGTGAGAATGATCATTTTTGCATCACAAATGTAATTGTCACTGAAGAATCTATAAAAATCATGATGATGTGAAATAGTTTGGGGTCTGCACCAAAAGATTTGTAGGCCAGGGCCTTTCTGCAGCACTACAGTACTTCATTATAATGCTGTTTATCACACATTTCACCTCAAAATTGCAGCATCGAGATGTGCATATTGCGATTTCCATAATTAATTGTGCAGTCCTAACTGCACCCCCCAGAATATCCAGCTTTCATCTTAAATCCACCAGATGGCGCAGTTGTGCTGTTTTTATATCATGTCAGCAAACAGGCGAGAGAACAGACCCACAGCAGGAAGCCAGTGGCTCAGATTACCAGGGAGTGCTCTCTAAACTAGGAACTGTAGTAGATACACGTCCTACAATAAAACAATTCAAACATTTATTGTGGCCTGACTGACAATTCTAACTTCTGCAGCTTTACAGTTTACTAGTTTGAAAATACTGTTTCAACTACCAGGCCTACAAATACTACTACTGATCAAAAATAACCGTTATAACAACAACAACAACAACAACAATAATAATAATAATCATAGTAATTACCGTGTATTAGGCAGCTCTCCGTGCAGGTTGTAATATCGCAGACACGGACTGAGCTTCCTCCATGTTATCTGACGTTAACGTGAGACTTGGCCGCTCATCAGCATCCACAGTCGGGTGTGAGCGTGCGGCGCCGCGGGCACTCGTCGTTCCGGGTGTCTGCGTGAAGGCAACCTCTCCCTGAACCGGAGCACATCTGGAGCGTCTCAACTCTCACAGACCTTTATGTGGACTCGGGACTCTCTCGTGCTAAACCGAGGATAGCCTGCATCACTTAAGTTTCGTTTCCCATATTTTGCGTCAGCAGCATCAGGTTAGGATGATAGGCATGCGCTCTGTACAACCCCCCACTGACCTACCCCACACCCTCCCCTTTTCGGGCTTCCTCATTTTAACAATAGCTTCCTGGTGTGGTTGCATAGAAAAACCTTCGTGATTGATAAATAAAAAGAATTTGACATTTGGGACAAGATTGCACCTGTTTAATACAAATCCGCTTGTTTCAACATGTTCTTGATGTTAGTGACATATTTATTATTTGTGCAGCTCAAGTTATGGAAGTTATAATAAGAAACTTTCTCAAAATAATGTAAGTAAATGTACAATGTAAGTCACATTGGCGGAAATGGGCTTTCATACTAAGTTAATTCCTTCTAGATCATGTCAAAATGACTGTAACGCTTTCACGCTGTAAACCAGGGCCCTCAAACTCAACGTGGCTTGGGGCATATCTTATAGAGGGCCACTTCAATGTTCAAATCCTAGAAAAAAGTGCAATGTTCTGAAAATATTTCCATTACTGACGACAAACTATACAATTTTGTATTATCTTTGTTGTTTGCAACCAAATCCTGCTCTCCCCTTATCAACCTCAGGCCTTTTTGCCATTATTTTGTGAGGTGAAATACATTTTTAAAAATAGAGTGTGTTTATATTTTAACACTATATGAAGGGGTAGCTTAAAATTCATATGAGACAACAAGAAAATTATAATAATTATATTCTTGAAGCCCGGCTTATATTATATTTTTAACATCATGTCGCTGGAGGGAGGGGCAGGTGCAAAAACCACTGCACAGAAAGTTGCATTTATTGTGAAACAGCTTAGTCATGGTTAGGATCAGCACCCTAGCGTGTTTTGTCCACTGGAAGCCTTGCGGGGCACTTTATTGTATTTTATCTACCATAGGGGCATCCAAGAGGGAACTTTTGAGATATTGTTTTACACGGGGGCACCTACTGCTGCCCCTTTGAGTCCACCAGTGTTTAATAACTAGTAGCCTAAATCCATGTTCTTCCTGTGTACCCACCAACCACCTGTCCAACATCTTTCACCTTCCTCTTACTCCTCAAAGCATTTTCCTCATACCTGTTTTCTACCAAACATGTCACACTGCATATTTTATTATTATAGAAAGTAAGTGCAGTACGTGCTCCCACACCCTTTATGTAAACATTTATGGAAATGAAGCTATTCATGCGTCCGAAGTGGAAACATTTAGAGTCACTCGTTTAACTATGACTTCTGCCCTTCAATTCAAAGTTCTCGCTGCTGTACAATATGTCCTGTTTATGCTGGATCTGTGCCAAAGTGCTGTGACAATGATAAGAACAGATATGAATAATGTTATTGGTAACACCTGTGCGTTCCCTACTGAGAATGTTGGTTTTCATCTATGGCAGGTTTAAAATGCAGGAAAAACAACACCTAACATTGTGTTTATTTACTATGAGACTGATTTTAAGATGTATTGAAAGAAGGTCTGAAAGCAAATATCCTGAGGTGTGTTACAGGCCAGGGGTGCCAACAAGGGGGGACCTGGGGTGAAATCCAAGTAATGAGTGCTGAATGCATAATATGCTGCTATCTCATATTTATATATTTACATTAGGTACTATTCATTTAAATCAGTGACTTAAATTTGAACCAATGTATATTAAATACATGTATAGCAATGTTATTATTTGGGCTATTTGATTTAAAAAACAATTCCAAACCTCCCCGGTGTTCCACCCTAAGATTTTCATTGGCGCCCTTCCCTGCATCCGTTTGATGCAAATAAACCTCACACAAGTAGTGAAACCATCAATTTTTTTCATTGTTTGTGAGTCTGTGTCTCTAGTTTGGGATCCTTTTGTGGGAGTTTGTGGTCTGTCACTATAGTCATAGCCAGAATTTTAAGTCAGTTAGTCAGTAATCAAGGTGTATTGAGGCAGAGAAAATAAACAAGTTTTTAACATCTTCAAAATGTCACTGTGCAGAAGATAAACCATTTCAATATTTGTAACAACATGGATTTTCTTTTGGCTCCATCCACAGGCCAGATTGTACATTTTCTGCCCCATAAAATGGTAGGAGTCATGGCAATCTCACAGTAAACTAATGTGGAAAGGTATTGATTTTATCCGACTATTCACCTTTAGTTAGCTATATTTTTTCAGTTATACCTCTTTATGTTATGTTATTACCCAGCTCTTCTCGCTCTCAGGAAAAACCCACAACACATAAGACAAAGACATTCTTTGGCTCAGGATCGGACTTTATTTCAGCTGTTCTTGACTCTGCTATCAGAATATGTTTCTGCACTTCCAAATGTGTGTGTTTTACCAAAACTGAAACAGATGAGTAACGTTATTCGGTGCTGATTAACTACTAGTTTGAGTCCTGAAAGGTGCACTGTGGGATGATAGTGGTGAATGCTGAACAACAGGAAAACTTAGACACAGAAGATTTTCAGAAGCAGCAGCCGCTGCTGGAGTATGGAAGGTATCTTCAGCCGGAGAGGTCAGCCTGAAGCTCCTTGTTCCTGCGTACCTCAGCGGCGTGTACTTCCTGTACAACAAAGCAATAAACTGCCAGTTACACATGGATCAAAATGAAACTTAATGAGCAAAAGAATGTCAGGAGGTGGGGCTTCTGGGAAACATGAAACTTATCTGCACATTTTTTTTTCACTTCTTAAAACCAGAAACACTGTCGACTGCTGAGCAGTTGAAACATTCTTCAAACATTATGCAATAATGCAGAAACTTTGTGTTTCAGGAAGTGTGCAACCTGTTTTTCCTGAGTTGTTGGTTGTTTAATAAAATGTCTAGTTTGAGGTCTGCACTTTAAAACCTCAACAGTATATAGTACCTGCTCTCACCCACAAACTTTTTTTTCTGTTGCCATACAGCAGTCAAACTAGTATTCACTCTAGTTTACAGCCACCAGGACTGCCTCTAGTGTAAACATTGCTTTTATTGGGTGGAAATTCCAAAAATAATTTGTCTTTAAAGAAGAAATGGAACAACATCACAGTATAGTGCAAGTTCTGTGAAAATGTTCTAGACTATTGCCAGAATTTGCTTCACAAAAGAAAACACATTTTTAATCTTGGTTTCCAAGGGGCCAATCACATGGAGAGGAATCGCTAGAAATACAGTACATCGCCAACAACCTACGTTTTCCTAGCAGATTTTGTTCAGATAAAAGTTCAAATATCCTCAGCACAAGGTGCTGCTCATCAATGTCACACTTGGCCCATACAGACAATTAAATCAAGCAAGAAGCAGTAGCAGCAGGCTACTACTTTAACATTTCTTTCCTGTTTGGATGCTGTTTATTATGCCGGTATATAGTTTTGCTAGTTAGCTAGTACAACTATGAGAGAACTACGGAGCAGGGCTGTAGTGGGGGGTAAACTCAATTATAAAAATGAGGAAACTCAGTTATCCACCTTTTTCAGAAGGTTATTAGTAATTGTATCAGATTACATTTTTAATGTAATCCTCCAGGTATTGTTTGTTGTAACTGTCACACCCATTTGTATAGCCTTTCTAAAATCTAATAGTTTTAAGGTTGTCGCAGAGGGAGGAGGCAGGGATTGAACCACCAACCTTCTGATCAGTGGACAACCTGCTGTAATGGAAAATTATTAGATTGCCTTTTAAGGAGTACCTTATATGACGTGTGCCTTATACAATGTATCCTTTTCATCCTTTATGCTCCATGCTTGTGCAACATGTTATTTAACATATAACCTATGAGTTACACTGTTTCCTTCCAAAGGGCTTTAGGTTGATTTTTACTCTAGCAGAGAGAGAGTCCAGTAAATGTACTATCCATGTGTAGAAAATGAAAGCTTCAGATTTATCTATCCTGCACCTGGTGGTACTCCCCTACAGCAGAGGTAATTGGAGGCCCACAGGAACTAACTGATAAGATATAGAGAGACTTTCTCACAACTCTTTTTGTGCATCTTCCTTGCATCTTCCCTGCCCTAAAGTTGTGATAAATTAGTTGCTACTCTGTGCTTCTTTGTCTTTTCCATCCAGCACTTGCCAGATGCTTTGTTGGATCGACTGACCTTTCTTATAAGAAATAAAATCACATAAAGATCTATTGGTTTTGATATCTTTATTTCAGAAGCTCGCCAAGAAAACACTGCTCTACCTCCTGAGCCACAGCCAACCTTTAGTTGCCCAGTCTTAAACATTAAGGCACAATCCTTGATCCAAATGTACTGTTATTATGTGTGAACACTTACAATTTATATGGTAAAAATGGGAATAATGTCTAATTTTTGCGACTGTCACATAATCTAAATTTTGAGAGAGGGATGAAAATGGTGCTCTCCTTTGATTTATAATAAACCCCAAAACATTAATATTGCTTCACAGATGGTCACAGAAAGGAAGACTTACTTTCTCACGCAGCCGCTGTTTGAGAGCATTGAGGTGGGCCTCCCGGTTCTCCTTGTTGACCTCCATCTTTTGGATAAGCTTCTCCTCCGTCTTCTTGCTGAAGATGTCGTTCTCCTCGCGAGCCTTGTGGAGAACCTCCTGCACGCGCTCCCTCTTCTCTGCCAGCTGCTTCAGCACCAGGGCCTCCTGGGACTGCAGCAGGGTGCAGACAAAGAGGGTGGAGTCAGCGTAGTAATGACAGTGATGGGGATCCTTTAAAATATTACAATACGACTACCAATACCAGTCACCTTAATGTCCACAGTGGAATTTTAGAATTTCCTTTACAGCAGTTAAAGTACTAGCTGAGCTAAGGACTAATCTACTGAAGAGTTTCAAATCGGTCAAAGAAGGTAGTGGTAAAGGTATAGAATTAATTTAAAGGGCAAATTAGTTGTTGGTCACCCAGAGTTGTTGTTTGGGGAACTGGGCAACACCGGGCTTAGCTGTGGCTCTGTAGCTGCTGGCTGTAGCTGCTGGCTGTAGCTGTGGTAACATGCTTATCACACATCACAAGCAAAATCATAGTCATTTTTTTTCAAATCAAATGAAGGTATTGTTTGACTGGAGAAGTGTCAATGCTCCTTGGTACCGGGTTATTTCGGTTGATGCCCTCTGATACTTAGCTGTACTTCTAATTTTTGTCTACATAAGTACGCTTTGTTCTTATTGGGCTCGGCCACCGCTGGTGAGCATTCAAGTGATCAAATAATTGTCTAAAAATGACTTACCTTTCATGCGTGCACCCAAACGCCCCCTACATAAAACCCTACATACAGCTATGCTGAGGAACAGCACTGCAAATGGCTTTGTTGAAATGGATAAATAAAACCCCAAAATAAAGAAAAACAACAATTAGGGTAAGGGTTATGGTGTGGTTTGGGTTTAGCTGAATTAGGGTACTGGCACCTTTTTTGTTCCAGGTAAGCACTGCTGATACTCAGCCCTAGAAATAAAAACTAAAAACCAAGTTCATCAAACAGAAACAAAAGAATGCTTTTTCCCCTGGTTGCCTGACAGACTAATGGTGCAATCAATAAGATATGCACTGCCCTCTGACACATAGTATATCAGCAGGCCTTGACTTCATAACTTCAACATTTCAAAATTAATTTCATGGCTCATACTGATGTTTCAACACACTCCCTCATATAATCCCTCAGTTTTTGGGAGGAGAACAGATTCTACCTGTACTGCTTGTTTACAGCACAATATGTTCATGCAGTTTGTCCTTGTTTCCTGTTGACGTCCAATAATTACACCAGAATAACAAGCTGGGTGGAAGGACACACCCTTATTCACTCAGAGCAGGATCAGTGTGATTTCATAATTGTATCTTGAGATTAACCCTTGCTTTGAGGTGAATAGTTGGTATCTTAGCTGGCACCCCTTTAAGTCTTTATTACACAGCAGCCCTTCCAGCTAATGTACACTCAGCAAACCTGTTATTACCCATTACTGTATGCCACAACTGCAGCATTAAAAGGAGAATTCTAAATCTTCTAAAAGGATAACACAACCTTACTAAAGCTACATATCCAAAAAAAGCAAGAGAATTTAAAGTATTGGCATACTTGGAGATCAAGTTGTGATGCTCTGGTATGCATAAAAACGTTGTGGCTGACATTTTCAAGGTTACTCGACTACAAGCAAAACACACTGGCTTTACAATCAGCTTTTCTATTTCTGTGTTCAAGCTCACTACATTCCTAAGAGTGTGAACTCTGTTGAAGATGTTTTAAGTAACACAAAATCATCCACCAACTGTATGGTATGTTTCCTACAGCACTACAGGACTAACTATTCAGTTACTTTAAAGGAATAGTTCAACATTTTGGGAAATTTGTGTTTGTGATTATCCCATCTTTTACACCTCGCTGATTGCAAACTTCCACAGGACTACGCCTGCACAAACCCCTGTTTCCATCCTGGAGGAGGTTGTCAAGGTGACTCGCTCCTGTAAAGACCTCAGAATGGATCTGGACTAGGACTGGGCAATAAAACAATCCCCATACAGGATCATGATAAAAACTTACATAGTTATCAGTGATAAACTTTGGACATTTTATACTTGATATGAAGGGATCTAACAGTCACGGCAGAAAAAAACACGACAACAGCCAGTCAGTCTGCAGCTTTCGGCCTGCACATCAAAGTACGCTCCCATCTACTACTGCAAAAAACAGTTTGAGCTACCTGTGAGGAAAGTGGATGTGTTACGGCTGTATGTGTTTCCCTGTTCTGTTTGTCCCTTTTCCTTCTGCTCTCTCTAGCTCGGCCCAGGTGTGCTGATTACTGAATGAGGCTGCACCGGAAGTCCTGGTACTGGTGCCTCTCAGTCTGGGATTTTATGTTACTTTGTGTCTTAATTTACTCTTGATTTAGTGTCTTGGTTGTTTGTATTACTTTGTGTTAATAAACCCCATGGATTTAGTTGTTTTAAAGATGTCCTTTTTTGTGGTTATTTTGGGGCAGCGGTGGAGTGTTGTTTGCCCTGTAAGGCAACCAAAACGTGGGGTGTAACAATTGGGGGCGTGTCCAGGATCTGAACCTTGGACTTCTCATACCTAGAGCAAGAATCACACCCCTAGACCCCTAAACTGGTTATCAGACTCATTTAGTTGCATGGTGTCTAGATACACTAGAGTAGGGGTGCTGTTTTGGCTGTCTTTTAGTTTGGTTAGTGCTAGCAGCTAGTGAGGCTTTTATTTCATTTTTCTTTACTTCAGATGGTTTTAGCTCCTTTCGGTTTTATTTCTTTGATTTAAACAGCCGTAGTTTTGCCTCATCTTTTTCATTTTGTATAAGATCTTTGATTCCCTTTAAGTAAATGACATCGTCACTGAGCCGGCTCTACTTGCAGATCAATCTGTGTGGCCCAGCACTACCTTTTATGCTGCTGTGTGCTGAGGCCAGAGCATGAGGGCGAAATAACTTAACTACAACAACCTCACTGACTGGGTAGGAGTTGAGCTAGAGGATGGTGACAAAGAAGAGGATGCTGTCCAAGGAGGCTAGCATCCTCAGCAACGTCTCCCACCCCCTCCACGACACACTGGTTGAGAAGCGTCTTCAGCCAAAAACCTCCAACACCAAGTCAACCTTAGGTCACCTTTAAGTCAGATAAAATAAAAAAATTACCAGTGGTTCTCCATTATTACGAGACCATGCTGTGATGACATTTGCTTACCTTCCTCCTCTCCTCAGCGGCCTCCAGCCTCTTCTGGAGTTCCTCAAGGGACACCTCCCTCTTCGGGGGGGAGGGCAGTGGCTGAGGCTGGCTCTTGTCCCCAGACTGATCAGGATCCTTCAGGATCACCTCAAATGACTGGCCCGAAACTCGCTTGTTCAAGCCCTTCACCTCCAGGTCTGACACAGCCAGAATTCACACCGACAATAAAACACAAGTTAGTGAGCCGTCTGTCAGGTGCAAGCTTTTTCTTTCTTTCTTTCTTTCTGTCTTGCTTGCTTTCTCGTATGTCAGAAGGATGGGGGATACACCTCATGACTGTGTCCCAGCGTTGTTTTCAAAAATACAGTACTCGGGCTTCATGGCGCTGACCTTTGCTCATCATTCCCCAGTCCAGTGGAGCAAAGATGAGTTCACTTTCAATTACATAAAAATGCTCTGTACTTACACAGAAACCTGGTGCTGTGAACATTCATCTGCCACAGAAACATGATTTTATTTCTTTTTCTCTTTTCCTGAAATCTGTAAATGCTGTCAGAACCCTCATCAGGTTCAGCTGATAATGCAGTTGTTTGCAGATTGAGACACACATAATATCCTGAGAGCACAGATAAACCCACAGAATGCTGGCCTAATTCAGGGCCCTCCAAATAGAATCAGCAAAAATGATCATATGTCTTTCATCTTTAATCATTACATTAGATAGAAGATAGAGAGATTAGATAAGAAAATTGTCCATTCCAATCCATTTTGTGAGTTAGCGCTAGCCGGTAAAAAAGCCAGCTAGCTAAATTTCAGGAGCAACAGCTTTACTATAGCAGGCACAGACTTTTTTCATACTGTATGTTAACATTAGCCAGTTCCATGGATCAAACTAAACTAAAGCGACAAAAGTGGACTATTTACAGCAGAGCAAATGAAAGTTCATAAACTAAATCTTTAAAAAAATAGACTTTTGGACAAGTAGAGGAGTCAATAAATAAATAATATATATTATAAAATAAATAACACTATTTTTTATTGTTTGTTATGTAATCTATGGAGACAATGGGCCCTGTCTGTGTGGAAAACACTGTAAACTGAGATGGCTGATAGAAAGACAGACAGACAGACAGACATACTGACCTCCATACTGGTAGAGGCTGTTGGGATGTGGCTGTGTGTAGAAGCAGGAGCAGAGGAGAGACAGCATGGACATTTCCTTGATCTTGTCTGTGTAGGCTGTTACAGAGAGATAAAAGAACCAGTGTCAAACCCTGCCAACAACATTGGGACAGAACAGAACTGAGTTTTCTCTGTGGGGAATTTGGTTGCATTATTCATTTTCTATCCTAATATCCTGAGGAAATGATGGTGTCTCAATTGAGGTTCCCATATGTCAAAAACAAAACAATATGAAAAGAGACAAACGATGTCCCATTGTTATGCCTGTGATTTCAGACCACTGATGCATTGCCATGGTCAGCCCTGTGTAGACACTGGAGCTCTTTTGATGTGATTCAATCCGAGCATATTTGCTTTTTGACAGGTGTATGCGTGTGTGTGTGTGTGTGTGTGTGTGTGTGTGTATATGCGTGTGTGTGTGTGTGTGTGTGTGTGTGTGTGTGTGTGTGTGTGTGTGTGAGTATGCAAATAGAATGGGAGGCAGTCACAACAATGAAAGGATTGGTGTGCTGGCCTGCTCCATGGTGTCGTTACCTCTTTCTCTGTCCTTCTGTCTTTACCCCATTCTCCCTCAATTGGTGCTATACAAATACATTTGAATTGAATTGAATTGAATTGAATTGGCTCCCTGATGGCGACAGAGCATATAAGGAGCCAAGATGACACCCAACCTGCATCTCCCTCTCCTCCAAAATAGCTGCTGCTGTTGTCATCTCACCACCCTGAAGGCATCATCTGTTTGGAGTCTGGGCTGGCAATTTTAATAATCTTGGTTTGTCCTGTGAATTTAAGTTTGGGAAGTTGAGTTATTGTAATTAAGCAAACTGTTTGAGGAAACCAATTGCCTTAAACAGTTTAAACGTATTAACTCCAACAATTTAAGCATTCAAAAATGTTTTATTTAAGTACAAGTAACTTGTTTATTGTAAAGGTAATTAAATAAAAAAAATTAAATAAAAGTTAATAGTGCCTACAACTAAGTATCTTACACTCATATCCAGCATTTCTCCTTTAAAACTTGTTAAAAGGTATTTCATCCGAATAAAGTCAGAGTAACTTTAATGCATCTTCTTTATATCAATGTTACCACTTCAACTGAATTTACTCAGTTTTATTCCATTCCATTACTTAATCAGTTATCAAAATGGTAGCAAATTATTTTAGGGCTTTGGGGCTTACATTTTTGTAATGATATAAAGTCAACTTAAAGTAAACGAGTCAGTGGAACAAACTGTAGTGATATCACCAATACTTAAAATACTGCACAAATTTAAGTACACTCAAAACAGAGTTGCTTTAACAAATTATTTTTGAGATAGGTTTAATTCATGTGCACGAATAACTCACTTACTTTTTTATTCATTTTATTAATGATTCACAGTGTGTTTAGACTTGTTCTGTTTGTTCTGTTGGAACCTTGAAGTTATTCCAAAGTCAGTCTTTTCTGTTTATTTATCTACCATTGTAAATAAACCTGTGGCCCTTTCCTGCATATCATCCCCTCCCTTTCATTTTTACAAAAGGACCAGTGTGTTGGATTTAGTGGCATGTAGCAGTTTGGTTGTTGACTGGAACACCCTTGCCTCACCCTACTGTTGCAGGCATACAGGAGAAACTACAACCATGAAAAACACAAAAGGCCCTGTCTGTGTCCTTTAACATTAAGCTTCTTGTTTTCTTTTTGTGGCAGCAAACAGTCAATATATTAAATATTTTTAACATTTTATATGATGTATTAAATGCCTTAAATTGTGTCTTTGTCTAGACCCAATTTTGCTACCTACCAGTGCAATATGACTGAAATACTTTCAAACTAATTGTATTACTTTATTAATCCCACAATGGGGAAATTTCCTTGTCACAGCAGCAATTACTTGAAATAAATAAATACAGATATAAAAAACTATGATAAAAACTAAACTATGGTATGGTGGTAATTTGAAATTTAAAAAAAAACAACAGAAACTATGGATGGTGGTAATTAAAAAAAAAAAAAACTACAACATTGATCAGGTGATGATCAATGTTGACTGATCAATATTGTCTGTAAAATTATTAAACAAATGTGTATTTTATGACCGTGTTTTAGCTGATTGAAAATAGGTCAAAAAGAGGTCATAGATGTTCATACCAAATGTTACAATACCTATGCAACGTTGCATCATATTTTTTGTGACATAGTGCTGATTAGCTTGTCCTTCAGTCCTTCAGTCGGCATTTAAAGCTGCAGTAGTAACTTTTATGAAAATAACTTTATCTTAAATTTGCTGAATCTTTCACTATGTCTGGACAGTAGTACATGAGACAAATAATTTGTGGAAAAAATCTGGTTCTTCCGATCTTAATGGAATTTACAAGAATTCACCATCACCGTCTGAGCAAAAACAACCAATCAGAGCAGAGAAACATAGTTGATTGTTGAGACTCAACAATCAACTATCTTCAAGCCACCAAACCAAAACATCTGTATTTGACGATCTGGGAATGAGACTCAAAAATCAACTATTTCTCAGCTCTGATTGGTTGTTTTCATTCAGGCCCAGTGGATTATGCAAATACCATTAGGAGCACTAGGAGGAGCCAGAGGAACCAGAGAATCACAGAGTATCTGTCTCATGTCCTAGGATATAATGAAAGTTTCAGTAATATGACACAAAATTGTTTTTTATAAAAGTTTTATATATACATTTTTCATCCAATATATAATCAAACAAAACTGCCTTTCTCTTCCTAACTGGTATTTCATTGGTTGGTTTTGAAGGAGTCTTCGTTCTGTTCTGTCCTGAATATCCTGTTCCAACAGGAAATATAAGTGAAAAGTGCCATATCATTTAGTTTGCAATGTCAGTCAGTCTACTATTTTGGCCCAAACTAAAATATCCCAATATTTATTGGATGGACTGCAATGAAATTCTGTCTCAAAAGGCTGCAGATTCACACTACTTCAACACATTATATAATTGTGTTGGATATTTTACCCTGCACAGAAAGTGGTGGATTCAAACTTTAGAAAAAAAAGCCTGGTCTAGGTTTAGAGGTCAAAGGTGGATAAAGTAGCTCCCACACAGTCCTTGGTTTGAACCTTGAATCTGGTCTCCACTGTTTTCTTGTACTTCCCTTTTAAGTTTCAGCATCAACTGTCTGATGAAAGCAGATATGCCGTCATAATGATCCAGGGAAAAAATGATGGCTGGACCTGTTCTCTACCCTTATGAGACACTGAAACTGCATTCCAGACATATCAACGTATAACTGAGCAGGAAGTAAGACAGTGGGGAAGTTGGGGGAAAGTTTTCAACCCCAGAACTTCTTTAGTTGGCATTCATGTGACGTCAAAGCAACTACAAACAGTAATGTGTTATATTAAAAATGGACCAAATGTCCTTGTGTCTATCTACAGAAAGTGATCACCCAACTCTGCAGTTCCCTTCAGCTCTTTGGGGCCTTTTAGTGTCTTTCGGCTTATTGTTTTGGTTTTACGACCCACAACCTTACTGTTTTGGTTCAGTCCGACTGCTCTCCTTGACCTTGTTCCCAGCAGCAGCAGCAGGCTGTGTTTAGTGAAAAGGCTCTGATAAATAGAGGTTGGACCAAGTCATTGTTTTGCAAGTCTCAAGTAAGTCTCGAGTTTCAAGTCCTAACAAGTTATAATGTACAACTCAAGTCCAAGTCCAAGTCAAGTCACAAGTCACTGGTGTGTAAAGTAATCAAATTTGTGATTCCAAGTGTGAAGGAGAAACTACGGTGGCCACGAAGTGCGCAAAAATGCACCCCAAACACCCCTATCAAGATCCAGTGTTTATCTGTTCTGGGCTACTGCAGAACTGCTACTGCGGACTCCATGGTATGCAGCCCGCTGTGTCTGTAGATAATGACAACATACCTATGAATATTATATTCCATTTATGACAATAGATGACAATAAAGAATAAATGTTACACACTGGACCTTTAAATGACATAATAATCACCTAAAAATCAGCCTTTACAAATGTTTTATGAGGAAGGCTTCAAAGTTATATAGTTAACTGAAACTAGGTGTGAAAAAACACTTTAGTTAACTGAAATAAATAAAAATAAAAACTAGACTTAACTAAAACTAACATTAAAAGTAATAAAAATAAAACTAAATATTTTTAAACAATAAAAATTAAACAGAAACAAGCAACCCCACTCTCTGAAACTAAACTAAAATCTAATGAAGGGATGAAAATCAGAATCTGATATACTTTAAAAAAGGATAGCATTGGTGTAGCATTTGTATCGGTAGTATGGGTAGTAGTGCCTTAACTTGTGGTCAAACATCTGACATCATCACACATGACTTCTGGGTGTTGAAAAAGTTTAAATTGTAGCAGCTACTTTCCCCTGCCATCTGAGGTCACTTGCAAAGTAACAGAGCCAAAGTACAAAGTAGTGGAACCATCAGTTCTGATGTCTGGAAGCTTTTATTGCGTGACTGAAACTACAGCACACTGCAGTGCATGTCAGGAAAAAGCTGTTATTTTTAGGAAGATTCTGAATTATTAACCCATACTTCAAAATCACTTTCTGGCCCCACAGCCCTCTGGGATATTTGTGTGGTGCTTGCTGCTGACGGTGGATGTGTGTTTTGCCTCCTCAGTGAGTGAGTTGGCGCTCTGTAGTAGCTGCTCTTTCCAATATGGATGCAGCTAATGAAGCTTATGAGGAGGCAGCTCCCCTGCAGTTAGGACTGCAGCAGTGTGACTGAGCACAAATACTGGGCTGCTTTCTGTCTTAAATCTATTGTTGTTGTTGTTGCCATGAAAAAAAATAATTGCATCAGCTTGTGTAATAGGAGACAGCTACTTTTTCTACATGTATTTATTCATGTCACAGAAATATTACAAGGCTCCACCTACTGCGGAAATCATCTGCCTCATTTCCTCTGTTATATTGTTTTGCACTGCAGGGCACTGGTTCCCAACCTGGGGGTTCTGATCCCCACTAAGCTCGGTCGCGAGGCCTTCTTGATTTAAAGGGTGTAAGAAATTCATTGTACAGTATCATTTGTTATCTACTGTTATTATTGATTAGGTTTAAGTTCAATGAAAAAAGATATGTATCTGGTAAAATGTCGGAAATAAATAAGTGATTTCTAATGGCACCTTTAGATATTTCTATTCCACGCTTTACTAATGTGTCACAATAATGTTTTTGAGTTCAAACAGCTTTCCAAGCAAATATTGATATATGTGATTGTTTGTCTTAATTTAAGTAATCAACTGGGGAAAATGGTGATATCTATTAGTTAAAATAGTGTCAATGTGAAGACGGTGAGACGAACCAGGGGTCTAAAGGGGCCTGCACTTGATTTTGGCCTGTCTGTCATAGCCTTCATATCCTCTGTCCTCAGGTGTACAGCCAGGTAACACAACAATATAAAACATCCTCAGCAATTATCTTGCACTCCAAGGAATTTAGTGCACTAATTCATTTAAAGTACAATGCATTCCCTGTGGGTTCCAGGGCCCTTGCGCAGAATTAAAACATCATCAGAGGCAAAGCCCACAATTATGGCATCAGCTTCAATCTGTTAACCTGGAAGAACAGGTTTCTGCATACGGCCAGGTTCCTGAGAGACTGCCGAAAGGGGGAATTTTCTGGAGTTCGGTCTAGACCTGCTCTATTTGAAAAGTGTTTTGAATTGGCGCTATACAATAAAATTGAATTGAATTGAATCTGAGTGTAACATAAAGCAACATTTAAATGTATCTGAACCAATACACAAGCTCAAATAAATGAATGGTCACCTGAGAAACAAGCAGAAGAGTATCCAGTATACTGAATGAGACTATATAGTGGATATATTACAGACAATGTATTTGGAAAGAGGTTGTGTATTTGAATTAAATTATGTCATAATTATCTTCAAACATTACCTAGGTAGGCCATTTATATGGAGCATGTTTATCATATTGTCGACTAGCCAACAGGGTCAAGGTGTATTTATTGCAGGGTTATACAGTGTGGGATATTGCATAGAAGTCAGGACATTCAATAGCAGGTCTTAGCTTTAGAGTGCTACAGTAACGAGTCTTTGTTTACCACAGAGTTTATTTTCTGCAATAATCCCAAATTTAATGGAACATCTCATTTACAACAGTCCTACAACATCATCGCAGTTGTAGGACTGATGGGTTTAAAAGCAGGGCCTGTCTGGAGGGGAGAACACCTTAATTGTAGACAATAAAAACCTTTTACTTTAAACTTCTCATAAAAAGATTAAAGGCGCCCTGTGAAGTTCTTGATCACAAGTTCTTGTGTTGGACGCTGTTGTGGTGGGTGTTGGTCATTTGTAGATGTTAGCAGGCTCCATTCATAAGCAAATATTAGGTTTAACATTAGCTTATAACGTCATATAATGTCACATCCTTTGGATTTCAAACCAGCATCCCTCAGACGGAGAAGGTCTCATTTTACAAATAAGTCACAACCCATTCGCTCATTATATAAACAAAATGAGTAATACATAAAAATATGTAAAATCTTAGATGGAACCTTTAAATCTGCTCATATGAGTATTTTTATGTGCAACACTGATTGTTAGTTTACAGAAAACTAAAACTAAAAGATGGGTGTGACATGAGAATAAAGCACCTGTTTTTATGGATGCTTGTCCCCAAATGACCCTGCAAGTAGTTTGTCCTTGTCCCTGTCTGCACCATGGCTGCAAAACAAACCAGTCCCACGTGAAGAGGCTTGTTCCTGTGTGTGTGTGTGTGTGTGTGTGTGTGTGTGTGTGTGTGTGTGGATAAGATGCAGTATGCAATGTGTGTGTGTGTGTTGATAGGCCTGAAATAAAAGATAGTCATGGCCCCAATGGGTGTTGCCAAGGTGATATAATGGAGGTTGTGTAAGTGAGCAGGCTACCTCCTGACCGCAAGCAAAACACCTGCAGTAAAATACGATACGTCAGTGTTTCTCAGTATATGGTCCAACCCTACAGGCCATGAGGAGGATTCCAGCGGGTCCATGACAAATTGAATCAGTTCGGCACCAAATCAAAAACTCATACATATTTGTAATTCCTAAACTGTGTAATTTAATGGGAGCTAGTTTGAAGGTCTGTGACATAAAATATTTAGATTAGAATAGAGGCACAGGCAGGTCTGTAACATCTGTGATACATTACGCCTACACTCTGTTGCCAGATTATTAGATGAGCCTAACTAAAACTAATGCAGTGTAATGCAACAGTACAGTAAATCCTTCCATTTTTGTTGTTTTAGAAAGGTCAGGAGGATTCAGTTGGTGCTGTTGTTGAATTATATTACATTATACAGACAGGTGTTTGTGGTATTTTGTCCACCCCATTCACATGAATGAGGGTAGGATAAATACCAGAAAGACCTCCCTGTATTTACATTAAACAGAAAGGTGTTTCTGTTATTTAGCCTACCCTCAGTATAATGCACTACAGTCCAAACGACATCCTCCTAAATGATCATACAGTTTCAACACAAGCTGAACATATTAAGCTACATGAAGGGAGGATTTACTACAGGACTTGTTGCATCAGACTGCATTTACGTTTATTTGCCCCACATTTGATGTTGAAACACGCCCTCTGCTGTTCAAAAGAGGCAGATTCATGTACTGTATAGTACAGTATGTGTGATAGAAGCAGAAATATCCACAGTATGGTTGGTTGAGTATCCCTCAGTTATACAATCAAGTCCTGAGGGCTGAATAAGAGATGAACAGACTCACTAAGATTTCCACTGAGAGATGTTTTCCAGTTGCAAATTCCAAATTTAGAAAGCCTCCTCTAAAGTTGTGATGTGCTGCTGTCAAGGTCTTTCCTCCTAAAAACAGGACATCCGTTTAAGGCCCACGCAGGTTTTATTGACATGACAGGAAGAGTGGGATGTGCATCCACCACAAGGTAATTTATTATTGAGAGGCTCATCAGGGAGGACGCATTAGTCCCACTCAGCGACCCAACCACGTGTTTCCTTCTGCCATCTCTGTGTCCCATCTGCCACACAGCATCATGGCAAAGAAGGAGTCTTCCTAATTCACAGAAAAATTCAAATGTATTCCCAATCTGTTGCAGTCGGCAGGGGGTGGACAGTGGTGGAGCCGTGTGGCATGAACTGTTGGCATGTCCCCCTCTGGACGGGGGAAACGTAAAAGCACTAGCCACCCCGTTATCCTTACCTCCTTCACTCCGCTTTGTCTTTCAGAGGCTGTAGCAGGCTCCATTTCAAAGCTATAGTGGGGAAGGCAGCTAAATAAGGCTCCAAAGTTAGGCTAAATTTTGGCGATGGAAACTGACATGGCTATTTTTGAAGGGGTCCTTTGACCTCTGACCTCAAGATACCTGAATGAAAATGGCTTTTATGGGTCCTCACACATCTCCCTGTTATACTTTATGCTAATAAATAATTTATGCAATACAGTTTTTTGCATGTGGTATAAATGTGGTATTTTTGCCCAGTGTATTGTGTTTGAGTTACATAATGACTGGGAACGACTGAGACACATACTTCATGCCACCCCTATATAAGTCAATGTTCCAGTCAAAATGTATGGCAACGCCCCTGGTCAGCAACATTAAATGAAATATTATTTTAACAGAAATGGAATATAATATTCATAGGTATGTTTTCATTAGTGTATAATCACCTGAAAATAAGGATCATTGTGTATTTGTAACCTTAGAATGAGCTGTTTTAACTACAGGCACCACGGAGTCCACTATGTTTTTTTACAGTAGCCCGGAACGGACAAACCAAACACTGGCTCTAGATATGGGCATTGGCTTACTCAATAAGAAGTGATGCTTCTTGAGGGAATGTGTTAAAGAAAGCTATATGCTAATGGTAAGTGTTCACACTGCGTAGTGAGTGAGTGAGTAGGCAGCTCATGTGTTTAGATTTATCAAGCACTGTACATCAGTTCATCACTGTCAGGCTAAAGTAGGGTGACAGTTATAAGCTCCACCAGACATTTACCAACACGGTCACCTCTGTTACTCCACTGAATCCTCAAAATGGCTGACTTGAGCACGACAAGGTAGCATTATGGGTGTAATCAAATCTAATTTCAGAAGAGGAAAGCAGACATGTTCAATATTCATGCTCAGACTCCTCGTTTTGAGCTGCTGGCCTTACACGACATCGACTGTGAATCCTGTCTCTTCTTGTTTCTTCTTCCAAAGCAACCAGCTTTCCTGCTGTGCTGTTTCTCTGTGCAGGCTAAACAGCAGCTGCGGGTGCTTCAGAGAGGCACATACTGTGTGTACACAAAAGGAGGCATCGGGGAGACAAGGAGCAGGGCGTGGACTCACTCTCAGAGCCACAGAGCATGCAGCGTTTGCTACATTATTCACCAGTCTGGTGCAAAAGAAAGACTCCAAATACAGACAAAAACAATGCTGTGTCTGGTACACGCTGCATCTTTGAAACTAATTCAGTACAGCAGGCAAATATGAGGAATTAAAGAAATAAAAAAATATATTTGGGTTGACCTCCATTGACGAGGATCTTTGCTTACTCAGGGTTAAGATCATAGACAGAGAGACAGATTAAAGAAGATGAGAGACCTGCATTATCGAGAGATAAAGTGACGACAAAGGATTGTGCATGGAGAAAGATATGTAAATGAGTATTCAGCTGTCTCCTCTGGCAGGGCCTGAACCCCCATCAACCTCAGACATCAAATACAAGAAAGCATGTGGAGCACAATGATCAATGTTATGTAATGAACCAGGACACTATTACTGTACAACCACACCTCAGATTCTGAGAAAATGATTTGAAGAATTTAAATTTTTTACATGTTAACAATTTCACTTCTGTTCTTCTAATGTGCATTTAAATGTTTTTATGCGGCTTTTCATACAAATACATTTGCCCTCCCTACCACAAAGTACACTCCACTTTATTGTTTATCCGCAATAATTTCTACATCGAAGCCATCAACCTGTCTGTTAGACCCGATCCCAACTAGGCTACTTAAAGAAGTTGTACAGTAATTGGCACTTCTTTACTGGATATGATCAATCTTTCTTTATTGTCAGGATATGTACCACAGTCCTTTAAAGTAGCTGTAATTAAACCCCTTCTTAAAAAGCCCACTCTTGACCCAGGGGTTTTAGTCAATTATAGTCCGATTTCTAACCTCCCCTTCCTCTCTAAGATTCTGGAGAAAGTAGTCGCCAAAGAGTTGTGTGACTTTCTACATAACAATAGTTTATTTGAGGATTTTCAGTCAGGATTTAGAGTTCATCACAGCACAGAGACAGCTCTGGTTAAAGTTAATAATGACCTTTTGATTGCTTCAGACAATGGACTGGTCTCTGTACTTGTATTATTAGATCTTAGTGCTGCATTTGACACCATTGACCATGATATTCTTTTACAGAGACTTGAGCATCAAATTGGCATTAAAGGAATCACACTAAGCTGGTTTAAGTCACATTTATCAGATTGTTCGCAGTTTGTAGATGTTAACGATGAATCATCAATAAATACTACAGTTAGTCATGGAGTTCCACAAGGTTCTGTACTTGGACCAATCTATTTACTTTATATATGGTCCCTTTAGGCAACATTATTAGAAATCACTACATTAACTTTCACTGTTATGCAGATGATACACAGTTATATCTATCAATCAAGCCCGATGAAATTAATCAATTATCTAAATTACAAACATGTCTTAAGGACATAAAGTCCTGTATGAGCTGCAATTTTCTGATGTTAAACTCAGAAAAAAAAAGAAATTCTTGTTCTTTGCCCCAAAACCCTTAGAGACTCACTGTCTAAAGATATAGTTACACTAGATGGCATTACCTTGGCCTCTAGCACCACTGTCAGGAATCTTGGATTTACTTTTGATCAGGATTTGTCATTCAATTCCCACATAAAGCAAACCTCCAGGACTGCCTTCTTTCATTTACGTAATATTACAAACTAATCCATGCATTTGTTACTTCAAGGCTGGATTACAGCAACTCTTTATTATCAGGTTGCCCCAATAAGTCCATTAAAATGCTCCAATTAATTCAAAACGCTACAGCATGAGTGCTGACAGGAACTAGAAAAAGAGATCACATCTCTCCTGTACTAGCTTCTCTGCACTGGCTCCCTGTAAAATGTAGAATAGAATTTAAAATCCTCCTCCTCACCTACAAAGCTCTTCATGGTCAGGCCCCTTCATATCTTAAAGAGCTCATAGTACCCTATTACCCCTCTAGAACACTACGTTCTCTGAATGCTGGGCTACTTGTGGTTCCTATAGTCTCTAAAAGTAGAACAGGAGCCAGAGCCTTCAGTTACCAAGCTCCTCTCCTGTGGAACCAGCTTCCAGTTGTGGTTCGGGAGGCAGTCACCCTCTCCACATTCAAGAGTAGGCTTAAGACATTCCTCTTTGATAAAGCTTATAGTTAGGGCTGGATCAGGTGAGTCCTGAACCATCCCTTAGTTATGCTGCTATAGGCCTAGACTATCGGGGGATTTCCCATGGTGCACTGAGCTCCTCCCTTCCTCTCTCTTTCTGCACTCATTCATGTCCCATTAATGCATGTTACTAACTTCACTTCTTCCCCGGAGTTCTTGTGCTTTCTCGTCTCGCAGGTTCTTATCAATCCTGGTGGAGCCTCCTGCCATGGTCCTGCTTGACTGCCATTGCCAATACTGTTGTTGCTGTGCACCTGTCTGTCTGTCTGTCTGTCTGTCTGTCTGTCTGTCTGTCTGTCTGTCTGTCTCTCTCTCTCTCTCTCTCTCTCTCTCTCTCTCTCTCTCTCTCTCTCTCTCTCTACCCCAACTGGTTGAGGCAGACGACCACCCACCTAGAGCCGAAGGATCTGTCCTAGGTTTCTGCCTTTTAACAGGCAGTTTTTCCTTGCCCTTGTCGCCAACTGCTTGCTCATGGTGGTACTGTTGGGTCTCTGTAAATAATGTTATAAGGAGTTCGGTCTAGACCTGCTCTATTTGAAAAGTGTCCTGAGATAACTTTTGTTATGAATTGGCGCTATACGAATAAAATTGAATTGAATTGAATTGAATTATCCATGACAAATTCAATCTGAGCGGCCTTCTTAGGAGGATAATAATCAATGAAAATACGGATTACTGAACTGGTGGTTTAACAGTGAGAGAACAATGTTCCGAGAGACTTTAGGGAGATGATTAAACTGGACCCATAAAAGTAGAAATAAAAGACAAAAGTAGAATTTTGAAAAGTGATGGACGCCCATCCACAGAGGAAACTGCGCTCCTTGTCGCCAACTGTTTTGTGTGGCATTAAAAATCAATACATTGTTTTATTTCAAAACCTTTTTCCAAATAAGGCTGATCACTGAGTCTAAACTATGGCCATAACAGATCCTTACATTATATTATGTGTGTTCATTTCATCATTGTTACATAAAATATAATGTAAATGCATTTAATAAATTTGACAGCATTTGACACAAACTGGGGTCGCAGCTGGGGTGGCCAGGCATGCAACCCCTCTAGATCCACCCCTGCACGAGAGGTTCAAACTGGACTGACATTCATCATATATGTACAGTATATGGCATAGACATTCAGGGTTCCTAGACAATTAGCTAGAACTTTAATCTGTCTAACACTTTGCTTTTTGACCAAATGCCGAACTCCCATCAGCCTCAGCTTTGTGTTCAGTACTAAAACGCAAATGTTAGCATGCTAACATGCTAAACTAAGACAGTGAGCATTGTAAGCTTGTTGCCAAGTTGCTTCTAGCGTTTAGCTTGCAGCAACACATGTGACATAGCATGACCTTGCGTAGTATTGGTTCTGGCATACATTTATGATTAATCAAAGCATTACATAAGAAATAATTTACATTACAATAATAAAGAAGGACCCTGGACAAACTGCTGTCCATACTGGACAACGCCCACCACCCTCTGCACAACACCTTCACCAGGCAGAGGAGTGTGTTCAGTGGCAGACTGCTGTCCCAGTCCAGCTCCACCAACAGACTCAAAAACTCTTTCGTCCCCCATCAGACTGTGCAACAGCTCTTAGTCAAGGCAGGGAGGACAATAGATAATGGACAATTTCCTCCTCCATTTGCACTGTTTTCCGTGACATTCTTTCATTCACTGTCATTTCTGACTCCATCTGCACTGCCTCTGCTACATGCTGTGACTTTCATTCATTGGTCGACAGCCTAATTTTAATTGCACATAGTTATTTTAATTTTTATGTAATTTAATTTTATTTTAATGTATGCTGCTACTGGATGCTTGAATTTCCCTCTGGATAAATAAAGTATCTATCTATCTATCTATCTATCTATCTATCTATCTATCTATCTATCTATCTATCTATCTATCTATAAGAAATGCTTGACTCTGTACGGGCATTACTCCTCTTCTTGTATAGTTAGCTGTTTACTGCTATGATAAATGCCAGCTTGTGTCTGTACAAGAAAGAATCCTCAGGGCAGAGAAAGGATTCTGTGGGACCCAACGCAAATCTCACAGGATCGGGTTGGTTTGACTTTGAGCCAAATACAGTTGAAAATAAGATTAAAGAGCAAGCCAAGTCTGGCATTTGGAGACATTTCTCAGTAACAGGAGAATCTCTTGTGCAGGCGTTAATGGTCAGAAATCCATGGTGAGCGAGATTAAGAAAACAGTAGGGCTCTAGATGGGACTTCTATTAAACTTTTGTCTTTGCTCAAGTTGAAGTAGAAGGCTTTTGAATTGGTTGATGCTACGTCCTTTGTAGTCAAAGGTTATTGCCTCAGAAATAAAAGAAAATATACTGAATCCTATTTTTATTCTTGTACATTGTGATGTAGAAACTTGAAGCCACCAGTACACATCCACTGAGAATGGATCTTAGAAATCAACAACATTTGAATATTCAGAGATTCTGGAATTCTGGTAGAAGGAGTAGATGATTTTTTAAACATTTTAATGTGGGGCTTTTTTTTGGAGAGAAAACATATCACACATTAGTGTTCCAAGAAGGCTATCTGTATATATGTCTTAATATATGTTTGGAGGGGGTCTTTTTTTAATTTTTTAATACAAACATGAAAACGTTAAAATCTCTGACATAATGACTTAAATATAAGATTAACTTTTTACCACGTGATTTTCAGTACTCTAGTTAATATCATAGTGTGTCCATTTTGAGATGATATTATGATTCCAGTATTCATTTGATAAAGGTTTTCATCCCTTACCTGCAGTAAAAAAAATCACCAGAATGGACAACAATTGCCAGTGTGAATTTGTGCTTTGGATCTGCGTCAGAGAGCAGGCATTTAGTCAGCAGTGGCAACCTCTAACTCCAGACGAATGACCAATAACGCGCTCTCTCTGGATGAAACGTTTACATGTCCACACGGACCATGGGAGGGTCTCTTATCTACATCAGAGCTCCGGTACAATGCGAGAAGAAAACCCCAGTTGCCATGACAATCACGCAGATACACAGAGACCCTCTCCACCCACGCCATTATTAAATACACTTAAAACAGTACAGCCTCTCCCCTCCGCCTGCCACGCACACACACACACACACACACACACACACACACACACACACACACACACACACACACACACACACACACGTGGAACGGGTCATCTTACCTGATACTGTGCTGGTCATTGTTGCTGACAGTGGAGGAAGAGCAGAGAGCCGGAGGATGCTGCTGGATGGAGGAGAATAGAGAATGTGAAGGAGTCAGAGAGAGAGGACGAAGGAGGAGGAGGGAGAGAGAGAGAGAGAGAGAGAGAGAGGGGATGGGTTGGGCATGTGTCTGTGCCCTGAATGGTGCAATGCACAAGTCTATGTGAACAATGGGCAGCCAGTGGGACTTAGTGTGTGTGTGTGTGTGTGTGTGTGTGTGTGTGTGTGTGTGTGTGTGTGTGTGTGTGTGTGTGTGTGTGTGTGTGTGTGTGTGTGTGTGTGTGTGTGTGTGTGTGTGTGTGTGTGTGTGTGTGTGGAGGAGGGTGTGTGTGCTGCTGTAAAGGGAAGAGGAGGGTGGGGTGAAGCAGTGGTGGGAGGACAGTCCCACAGGGATATAAGCAAATATCATGTATCTGACATGAGAGAGGAACAGATACAAAATGCATCTAAAATACTATCTTAAAGCAACGTTATGTAACTTTTCTACAATAAGATAACAGCTTCCACATCATTTTGATGCTACACTGAGTTGTAATAAGGTGAATGGTGTCTCTGTCACTCCCACTCTGCTCCCTGTGCTCCTGTTCTATGTAACTCCCCTTCTAGGTCTGAACAATTACATTACACTTTACAGCAGTAGTCACACACCACCGCTGAATTTGGAAGTTGGATCATATTTTATGGAGAAAATGTTTTGTGGTTTTCCCTCTGATGTCCTCCAGCTGCTCTGCCTCAACTCTGTGATGTACAGTTTCCTGATGGACAGTAGGTAACTGCGGCAAAATGTGTCTGCTGTTAGTTAGTTAGCTTAGCCATTCTGTCCTGCTCAGAGCACCCAGGCCCTGGGGCGAGCAGGCAATGTACCTGGGCTCAGCAGCTTTTATGGACACAGCTAATGGCAGAGATGAAGGGACCTAAGAGGACCATGGAAGAAGCTAAGAAAAGAAAAGCCAGCGGACAAGAGTAAATGTGGGCCTGGCTTATAGTGGTTGGTGAAAGCTTGGTGAAAGTCAAAAGTTAAAAATACAAGACCATCTCTCAATACTTCCCTACTCTTTCAGTTACTGAAAGTATCTCCACACACATTTGAAGATATAAAGCTATATAAGTGGCTCACAAATATTAAGTTTCAGTTTTGTGGGGAAATAAAGGCTCTGTAATTTGAAAATGTTACTTAAACAGGAGGAAATGGTGCATTTGTCAGGGACTATTTTCAGCTCTACATTTGGTTCCAAATATAAATATTTGGGGCAGCAGGACAGTGTATAAATAAACTACGGTGTGTGTGTGTGTGTGTGTGTGTGTGTGTGTGTGTTCATAGTGATGAAGGAACGTGTGCTTTATTAGTTTCTATGGCACAGAGGAAGAGACATATCAGGCTTTAGAGGAGGACCATTTGGGAAACCTGTGATGGTGACAATAAAGAAGGTTTGTAGGAGGGGCTCAGGGGTCAAAGGTCATGAGGAACATGACTCAGAGATAGGTCACATCTTGTAAGTGGATCAATGTTATAGATTGGAATGACACAGTGACTCTGAAGACTCAGTGAGAGGAAATGTTGTGGTTTAAATATCCTGTGTACTCTAATGACACTACGGGGGTTGGACTCCCACGCTGGACATTTTATTACAGCCTTTACGGGCTGCAGTTCCCTAGCTGTGATGAGTGCGAATAATGTTGATTAATCATGTATCGCAGAAGAAGACACTGCATTGATTTAACGCCACTCTGATGAAATTAGGACAGGTGCATAAATGTGTGACAGCAAACCATTAGCATTTCAAATGGACCATTGATTCCTGCCGGCTGGAACACAGGGTGGGTTTTAAAGCAAACCACAGAGGGAACATAGATCACTGAAAGACTGAAAGCAAAAAACATTTGTTATAGTGTCTTTCAGTAAGAGTATGATATGTAACTGAGCATGAATAATGTGTTGTTTAAATAGGACTTTACATTATTTAATATTTAAAATTATTTAATACGTCTAAATCTCAGTAAAGCTAGTATTTCACTGAATCCACTGAATGACTAAATTCTCGCTGCTTCCTGGGTGACAGTTTATTGTCTAAACCTCATGCTGACAGTCTGCTGAATGGACTTTTTGCATTTCACATTTGCTAGAAAAAGGATTGTAGCTATGGAAACAATGTTTTCAATACTGCTGTGCAAGGCAAGAAACTTTCATTTTTGGTCGGAAATTAGTTATTGTCATTTTTTTTGTCATTCAACACCTGCTTTATCATGTGGACAAAATTGTTTTTCGGGGAAAATAGTGGGTTGTCTTTGCCGTAACTTCTAAAACCCCCCAGAAAAACCAAGGCAGAATACCTTAACTATAATGACGGTTCTTTGTTTGGCAGCACTCTGGAACACTCAATTTGAGTTAAGGTATTTTTTCTGTAGCGTGGTAAACAGTAACTTCACTTTGACTAAACAAAGTGGTGCAAGGAGTACCTGGCTCTGGTATTACAGTATTATGCCTGTGTAATACATAGGAAAAACACTGTAACTTCAGTGAGTTAATCATTAATATGTCACTGAAGCATTTCTGACACCCACCCTCACACACAGCAGCTGGAGTAAAGCAGACAGTGTTGCAGCTAAATGCTCGTGGGGTTGGTGGAGATGGAGAAATGACACGAAAAAGATTACTTAGGCTACAAGACAGAGATAAAGACAGTCTACTATAATTCCTTGCTAGCTCGCTTAGGCTAACCGCTTGGTAAAACCAAACTGCTAGTCAAATTATGATTGATGACTAGATTTTATGTAGATGTTATCATTATTATCATATACTGATTTTATATTGTGATCAGTTGACCAAGTGAGTCATGAAAGGGAAGTTCATTTGGTTTATCTTGGCAGCAGCCCTTATTATTATTAAGACAATGCAGAGGCAGACTACCTTAACTTCCGAAAAAGGGTCAAAGGTCAAGTTGGACCTCACAACTGTCATTTCTAATATTCTGCACACTGTTCATTTAGCTTTTTTTCAGTTCTACACTCGGGCAAGTTAAGGTCGTTTTGCCTTTCTAGAGAATAGCACATTAACAAATAAGACATTCAAAAATCCTTGTATGAATAAATACTAAAAAAAGATTCAAAAATCTAAATTCAGCTCATTATTAAGAAATGTGTAATCCTGCTTCTTTTCACAGAAACTATTGCAGGTCATTTGTTGGTGCTGTTTGAAAAACAAAGCAGTATCAGTTATTACCACAATGTATAATGAACTCCTCTGTCAGTTCTGCTCAGGCAGCCTTCAGATATAATGCACAGCACCGTTTTATATGGGCTATTATTTAAGTCACAGGACGACAGTTTACACTCTCACCCTGCCCTAATCTGTTTCATAAGGCAGCTTTAATGTTGGCACTTCACCTGCGGAAGCCCTGAGTACAAGTGAGAAAACTAAAATTGGTCTGATCTGACCTAAAATAGGCCAAAATTTGATTTATTTTTACTAAGTTACTTTATTAATCTGTGAAAACAGATGGAAGAAACGTTTTGGCAGGTGATATTTTGTTTTGTAAGGATCATTTTTTGTTTGTTGTTGTAATACTCATTTTGCCCACAAGAGGCTGAAGTGCACCAACCCCATTTTCCTTGAAACAACTTCAAAGTAAATTCATTGAAGTCTTCTGCAATTCTGCCTTTTCTTTGTACCCAGTGCTTGACATTTATGAGGATCTATTGTCAGAAATGGAAGATAATATTTAGAGGTATGTTTCCATTAGTGTATAATCACCTGAATGTATTGGAATCATTAGGTTTTTGTTACCTGAAAATGATGCTGCACGTCACCTCCATGGATTCCGCCATGTTTCTAAAGTGGTCAAGAATGGACAAACCAAACACGGGCTGTAGATAGGGGCAGTCTAGTTTTTCGAGCATGTAGCGGCCACCATAGTTTCTCCTTTGCGTTTGGAGGGGGATGGTATAGCAAGTGAATTGAGATCTGCAACTACACTGTTAGATGCTACTGAATCCTACACACTGGTCCTTTAAATAATATATGAGATAATGATGTGCATTTACTGTATATAATCACCAACTAGCATCATTAATTAAGGCATTAAAACAACACAAAATGACTTAACAGTTGTGCATGACATTTGTGCTTTTTGGTCCAATAATGAAAGTTTACATTTAAACTCAGTTGCAGTTAAAGGTGCAGTGTGCAACATTTAGGAGGACCTATTGGCAGAGCTGTTTTCATTAGTGTATGAAAATAGACTAAAAATATAAATGGAATGAGCTGTTTTTATCTATAAATGCCATCGGTCGCCTCAGTGGCAGCTCCCATGTTGAGCCTCCTGGATCTCTAGACAGGGTCGTTCATGTTTTTCGTGACATTCACAGCCACCGTAGTTATGCTGTCCCGTTTGGAAAGGCAGGGTGAAGCCACTGAGTTCTGAAACTCTAGATGCCAATCCTGCACACTAAAAACAAAAACAGCATCTAACATAATGAGCCTTCACAGACAGAGAGACTGAGATTGAAACAGATGTTTTCTTTAAAATCAGAACTTTATTATCATCATCATCATCATCATCTACCACATATGTGACTGACAGGGGGTGTCACCTTATTTTAACCACCTCATATGCCCCAACTACTGGTGATTCAGCAGGGGGCAGTAAGTTTTCTCAGTGTGTTCAGGACACACTGTCCAGTTCCCCAAGCAGCTGTAGGATCTCCATCTGACCCAGTTATGAATATCAACATTTCCAGTTTCAGTTTTGACCAAACTATGGCTGTTTTACAGAGGTCAAAGGATAAACTGGTAACAAAAAGAAACCTCTAAAACAACAATTAGTGGCTGTTGAATAGTATGTGTACTACTCACAAAAGTCTGTAAAGTGTGGTGCTGTTTGGGATACTGCACCAGAGTCTGCATGGAGCCCCATTGAGTTGCCCTCTGCTGTGAGCCAAATAATGCATACACAATGCAATGCAATACACATTATTAGGATCTGAACTGTCCACAGTACACAGCTGCCACAAGAAAACTCCTCAAAGTCAAAGTTGTGAGTCTAACCTTTCAAAAAAATTTTTAAAAAAGTTATTTGTTCTCATTTATCCATCATGAATTTGTCCTATGGTAGTCATGTGAAGTCAAAAACATGATGAATACAGAGTAATACAAGTCACGTTTTTTAAGGGCAAGAACACGTCAACAGCAAGTAGAGTAAGCAAAGTAAGGAATCCTGGCAACTGTGTGAAGTTCAAACCTTAAAGTTAAACTAAAATTAAAATACATTTTTGCTTAGAAAGACTTAGTGTGTTGATGTGTTTACCAAAATAGTAATTACCACATTTCTTATTCTTCTTTTATCTGTCTGCAGTCACAGAACCACTGGTATTGCCCAGGAGGTGTGACTGTTTGGTTTCTGATGATGCCGTTGCTGTAATTTGATGGGTTTACACCACATTCAGAGTTTTATCACTTCAGTTCAGTGCAGGCATTTGTCAAGTACAATCTTTGATTGAACAATCCCTACTCAAAGTGTGTTGTGATTCAAATTACAGATACCGCACTGTTATGGCACAAGTGCTGAGGATACAGCAAACAAATGCCACTGTGATTTCAGGGTTTCCACTCTTTTTAAGAAATTGTTTTCCAGGGCCTTTCCAGAACATTTCCCAGGGTTTTTTTCTGAACAACACAGGACAGAACTTGCTCATAAAGGGATTTAAGGGATACTCAGCGTTAGCTCGCGTTCATGGTGTGCTTGGCTGTTCCCATCACAGATGATTTTTATGCTCTCCGAACCGTCTACAGTTTTCCTCTAACGGTAACATTAATTTGACCACAGCACAGGCTAAAGTAAAATCTAAATTTTCATGGACAACATAGATTTCCAGGATAATGTGGTTAGCTTTATACATTTCCAGGTGTTTCCATGCCTGGACTTCCAGGTTTGCCAGGGTGAGTGGGAACCCTGAAATTTTCAATTCTGGTCATTCATTACCACAGCTGGAGGAGAGACAGCTAATCCCAGCTACACACAGCACTGGGTGTGCCGGAGTTTGACAGTGACTCAGCAGGTGGTGAAATAACATCAACTTAAGTAAGTTCTTGTGGGAATCGGAATTCGGTCGAATTTTTCTTGAAATCAATCAAACAAGGCAGTACAAACATTACTGCTTTTGTCCACAGGGGCCACCAGAATCAAAAATAAAATGAACGTTCCTTGTAGGGGCTTTAATATTAGCTTACACAAAAATTTAGGAAAGTTCAAATTTCACTTTAACTTTAAAAATGTGGGCTAAGAATTGTGTAGTTAAGCGGTTTCTGTGCTCTTGCGATCGCAGAGCAGGGTGTCAGTCAGCGAAGCTCCATGCAGACACACAGTTCAGAGACTGGGGCTGCTGCTTACACATAAAGTAGAAGAAATCACAACACCGCTTTCAAAAGTGGAACAGACAGAAGTCCATTCAAAGCAAATTATGCTTAGTGATAAAAAGTATTGTCGCACTGTGTCTGTAATGAACTTCTGAAAGCAGAAATTCAAAGTGTTCAAAGTCACAGCAAACACGAGGAGAGAGGAGAGTTATCAGCTCCAGGGTTGATGTGGAATGTCCCGAGGAGAAACTTGCGGTTCAAAGAGGTATCAAGGGTGCTGATGACTTCTTACGTGATGTCCTTCTGTCTGGGAGGCCTGTGGATGTTTCGGACCACGCACTTCACCATCCACTCAATGCCCTCGTTCACTCCATCCCTGTGTCAAAGCATTTTAAAATGGCAGAATAAACCTCCTGAATGATGAACACTGAAAGAATCCTAACTGGGAGAAGCTGACTGCAGTGACGGCAACAACTAAATAACATAAAATTTGGTACTAAACATTTCTGGGTTCACGTGGCTGGCAAATAAACTAGAACTGTGGTACTGGATAATATGTGACAGGCTGCTGTTGTTGTACACACTCAGTAGCAGTCTTACCCTGTGAGGGCGGTGCAGGGCTGGACTAAACAATCTCTCTTGCCAATCTTCGGGGCAGAGTCACTGAAGGCTGTTTTAATATCTGGCACTGACAAACAGTTCTGAAAAGAGAGCAGACACAAGACAGCAAAGACCATACAGTCAAAGACCACAAGACCACAGCAGTTACTATCTCCAATATACTTTGTCTTATTAGGGGGGGCTCAGGCCTATGGAGGGTTTTAGGGCTGAAACTAAATACTTAAGTCTTAGTTGAGTTGAAAAGATCATACAGTACCGGTACATCCTGCTTGTTGGCCAGCACGAGGAGAGGGACACCTTCTAACGCCTCGCTGCTGATCATATTCTCTGGAGGAGACGAGAGTTCAATCATTGATTCAACAACTATCACCACAGAATATTCACTCAAATATCTTCTGAGAAAGACTGTTTGTTATGTTACTGACACTTTTCTCAAAACAGACAACCAAGCCTTTCATGTTATCATGTGAGAAAGTTGACTTGAATACACTGAAAAAGTAATCAGCATTAAAACATTGATGCTACTGTTTTTGTTTCAATGTCAAAGCATGCATAAACCGTTATATCATTGTTTTAGTGGAATAAAGTCACAGGCCATTTCAGAAACAATTTAAAGGATAGGTCCAGTGTGTAACATTTAGGAGGATCTATCGTCAGAAATGGAATATAATATTGATAGGTAATCCATCCTATTAGTGTATAATCACCTTAATATAGGAATCCTGTTTTGGTTACCTTAGAATGAGCCGTTTTTATCTACAGATGCCACGGGTCACCCTCCACAGAGTCTGCCATGTTCAACCATTCTACTGTAGCCCAGAATGGAAAACCAAACACTGGCTGTAAAGAGGGCCATGTGATTTTTGCGAATTTTGCAGCCACTGTAGTTTCTCCTACATTCTTAGCTTATTAAATACAAACACAAGTGGTGTTCAGTTAGTTGAAATCTGCAACTTCACTGCTAGATGCCACTAAATCCTACACACTGGACCTTTAAAAACAACAAAACAGTACTACAAATTCTTGGGTGTAACCCCTTATTTAAAATGGGTGCTGAAGACTCTTCTTATTGAGACAAGTTTTACATATCATAGGAACAGTGTTATTGTGATAGATTTGTCCTCCACTTTGGAATAAGTGTGTGACCTGGAAATGTCATCGCAAGACAGGAAACGTCTCAATTTTTTGCATGAGGTGGGGTTCTTATTCTGTGAGCCCACCAAACCAGTTAAAGTCAATGTTAAAATGGCAAAGTATTAATTATTGAATCTTGAAGAGCCTTGAACAACAGTGAACCTATCCTTTAAGGGCTGTTTTAAACACAGGTACATCCACATTACAGAGTGGAGGGTTGCAGTGTGGCACTCACCAAAGGCCTCCTTTGATTCCGACAGACGCTCTTCATCAGTTGAATCGATCACATAGATGACTCCGTGGGACTCGGCGTAGTACTAAATATAAACATGAAGAATACAGACAGGACTTCAGAGCAGGCTCCCGGGCTGAAACAACCAACAGCATCACAGCTGACTGACTGCACTTGATCAATACGACAATGATACCTTCAGACAGCTTTTGGTACAACAGCTGAAGAAAAGCATAAAGTGTTAGGGCCATACCATAATATAAGACAATAGATTAAAGCATCATAATATTTTAAGTTGACAATATAGACATGATATTATAAGAATTAAGTCATAATATTGTAAGAACAGACACCTGAGTCCATTTGGATCCATCTCCCTCAGTCCTGGTTGCTAGTAGTAGGGCACTGAATGCTCAGAGTGAGATATGCTTCCATTTTATTACATGTGCGTGTTATGAGCATGACGTTCATCACATCGGGGCCCCCCTTACTTTTGTTCAAACCATGAACACATAAAAGATGGATGTTGTGTCTCCACTTCCTCCCACTGTACAAAAACGAAGCCATAATATTCCAGATCAACTGCTGCCATGTTTCAGCATTCTGAGCCAGGGTCTACGCAGTAGCGATCAGTGTTGGTGCCGCGGTAACAAAGTACCATACAGCTGGCCAACTCTATTTGACATGTACTTGCAGCTGCCTTTATGACCTATACTGCAGTCAGCCACCAGAGGGCAATGGAGATGTTTTGGCTTCACTTTTGGAGAGCTATCATGTCCTCCATCTTTATATATGTCAATTGTTCAAAAGAATATTTTTCTTTTCTTCTGGTGCCCTAAGCCAATCTCCACAAATCTGAGACGGCCTAACAGAGGTCTGAGTCAATGAAGTGGACTGAACGGACAGAGCACTTCAGTAGTGCTTTCACACCACTAACATCTCGCTTTTAATGTGCATTGAACATTCCTCTGATGCCATGAATTTTCCCCCCCCCCCCCCCCCCGCCCCCCCCCCCCACTAAAAAATTATTTTCTGGTTTTGGGGGGTTTTGTGGGAAAAACAGGATATTTAAAAAAACATTTATATGTGTAAAGTAATTTTGTCTCAGAAATAGGATCATCTTCCGCTCTGCTGAACACACAGAGTGTGTCAGTGTGAGGCTGGTGAAGAATTCCACTCAGGATATTTACATTTTTAACTTACTTTGTCCCACAGAGACTGGAGCTCCTCCTGACCCCCCAGATCCCAGAACATTAGACGAGCCTTGCCCACATCGATTGTACCGACTGTGAAGGAAAGTGAGAAATCAATCAGAAATGTTATAAAGAGACCAGAGGAACAAGACCCTACTATTCTAAGAGCACAGAGTGTGGGAGTGAAATGGAATGAGAATGAGCTGGCTTCAGAAAGCAGCTTTGCAATTTTATGATGTTCCCTTGTAATTATTGTAGTTAGCCACTGGAAATAACCCAATTAACTGACTTTTTAATCTTCCTAGAATTAAATAGAAAATAGCACCATGCTTACAGAATCCCAAAATATTGAATCATAACCCCTGCACTGTGATTTGTATTGCCAGATTCTTGCCAATACACAGCCCTCGTCCAGACTAACAAGCCCATTACTGTTCATGACAAGCACAAGTGAAGACATACTGGAGCATCCACTCACTGTTCAGGCCAACTGTGGTTGTGATCTTTGATAAATTCATTCCCTTATAGTTCTTACTGAACTTTGTTTTGGTTTGTTCCAGAAAGGTCTGAAAAGAGAGACAACAGAGAAATTAACAGACAAGTCAAGCTAGACACATTCGTGCTCATTGAGTCACATGACAGGGTATATATACACATACAGGTGACACTTCATGACTGCGCGTTTGTTAGTTTGCAATGCAATGGTATTTAACCTGTAAGAAAATCAGTAAGAACTCTCCTGGGTTAAGTTTCAGGTATTAACCCGAGTATTTCTGACATTCTGTCCATTCCATTCTACGTAAAAAAATGTTTTTACTTGCCCAGGCCACAAAGCTACTGGCCCGAAGTTCATTTTTACTTGCCCCAGTACTAATTGTATTGTATTTATTAGCAGTTTTCCAAAAAACAGCCCTTAAAAAATGACTTCATTTTATCACCCATATCCTCTAGCACCACACAGCTAAACTCCAGGATAAAGTCCAGGATAATTGAAATGCACGCTTTACGTATTTACCACTCAACTCTCAATGGACATGAAAAAAAAGAAGAGAGATGGCTCACTCCTTCACTATTTCCATCATCAGCTCCAGAAAAATCTAATCTAATTAATATTTTTTTACCACTTGGCCCAATGAGGGAAGGGAGTTGCTAGATAGCCCAAGTAAGCAATTTTCCTGCTCCAGGCAAATGGGAATCCTTATTGTTGAGCCCTGCCTCCACTACATTTCAGAGGCTAATTTTAGACTTCTAACTTCACAAAAATGTTTTAACGGCTGTATATTAGTCATTACCTTGCAGATTAAGATTTATTTAAATAATGAAATAAGTTTATAAAATATAATGCATTGCTGTAGCTTAAATATTCCAAATGGATAAGTTAGTACTAGTTCATTTCTGTGGATAAAGCATTAAGGACATACTACAAATGTTTTATGTACATTTTACTGCTATATAAGCATATTCTACTTCTTAAAGTTGACGTTTTGAACATTATTATAGCTGGTTATTATTATTACTAATTGGGCTGTATGTGCTGTATTGGTATTGAATGTGTGCCAAACTGGACAGTGTCCCTTAACCATGCTAAAGCATAGTAGGAGAACATTTCCCTTTGCCAAAAAAGATTTAATTTAAGTTACGTTTGGTTTGCACTCTGACACTGTGGTCAAGTGAGCAGTTGTTTGCAAATAACCCAGTTAAACCCAGTGGATTTCTTGTGCGTCTACTAATGCAGTTACTGGTGCTGGGAGTGGCCAAAAAGGACGTATGACGACTCTCACTCAAGACTTGTTATACAAGGAAAATATTAAATGAATAGTAGGCCACATGTTATCTGATGAAATAAGAGAAAGGTCTTAATGTGTACAAATGGTGTCTGCAGGCTTCCTAAAATGTACAGTGAGTACACAGTTGGATTAGTTTTCATTATGTAAATATAAATTTCACCTCCACTGTAAATATATTTTGTAATGCAAGGGAAATTCCCTCATTTTTTTACTCTGATAAAACAGTTTCCTTAATTGGTTTGTTGAGAATCCCAATGGACTTCTGCCCATCAGATATGATCCAGTTTCCCCAAAATCACTGATAAAGATGTGCAACAACAAGTGACAACAAATATGTCCACAAATAGGATAAAAATGGTCAACTGTGGGACCCAGATGGTCAATATGTGTACGTCTATGTTCACACTTCATCACAGGTTAGTTAAGGATGTTACTGAGTAAATGACGTATGTTGATTGGGTCTGTAGATTGAAGAGAATCCAAAAAGAGTCTGCATGATGGTTGAAAATAAAGTTTTTACTGTGAAAAAATATGGCCCTACCATAAAACACCCACTTTTAAAAGCTATTTTAACCTTAGTAATCCACATAAACTGAGTTGACCTTCCTTCTAATAGTGAATCTTGTAAACAGCATAAAGTAACGTAGGAAGTGGAGATAAAATCTACATGATTTTTTGCGTCTGTGAGCTCGTAGTAAATTAATAAACAGAAACAGTGGTTCCACTTCACCAAAATGATGGAATTAGTTACAATAACGTCACATTGGACAGACGCCCAAAACAGAAAAATAAAGTGTCTTAAGGACAGAAACAGTGTCAGATGTCAGAAATATGAGATTCAATAAGGTAGTTGTATGTCAGGTCCATCCACTTTGATGAAGACAGACTGAAAGGACACTCATCAACCCCTATTTCCCCCCTATTTCTAATAGCTAAAAAGCAATACAATTGACAAAGACCTCAGAATGAACTTTTACTGCCAGTCACATAAGACGGGCTGCTTTTACCCAAGAAGGGTCGGGGTCTCGATGGGGTCTCATCTATTGCTTAGTTCATGCTTACATAATCACGTGAGTGTTACATTTTGTTTCATAGGAAGACAAAATGATTGGATTTTGATATAAAAATATAAAGAAATGGTGTTTTTGTATTTTATTTGGTATACTTTGTTATATAGGGGTACAATATGACTGAGGATGTAATCTTAAAGGGTCTTCAGTTCACCTGGAGTATTAACGTTAAGTTATATGAACTGGAATTTCTTCTTTTACACTTTAGGACGTTTATGTTGACACACACTTTAAACAAGTGATGTGTTCTAAAATATCCTTTCATTAGGTTTGTGAAATGTGACCATTGATCGCAGGGAACTTTGCAGAAGTATACACGTCCATTTGGCCGCTCCAGGCACCGGTTACTTACCGTTTCCGCGAATAGACGAGCAACAAAACCCAAACGGCGGCTAGCTTGACCCGGCCGGGTCTCTACTGATCGGTACTCTACCGTATTAAGAGAAAACGAGACGGACAGATAACAGCCAAACAACGTTGACGGCAGAACAACACCGAAAATAAAACGACACTGTCCAAAGAGTTAGCGTTAACTCAGATGTATTCATTTCAAATGAGGAACGTTTAATGGCTTCATTTACCGTTTTCCCGGCGTTGTCCAGTCCCAGGATCAAAACGCAGTATTCGTCCTTCTGGAACATGTACTTATATAATCCGGATAATAAAGTATACATCTTGGAAGAAACTGTAAACAACAAAAGGGCTTGCTAACCCGCTTGCCAATATTAGCTTGATGACTTAGCTTAGCCTACATATGAGGCCAAACGCAGCAGCACGCGCGTCTGTGGCGTCATTATAATCCAGAGCACTGACGTTAAACCGGAGAGAATATTAACCGTAACGTTACATTCTTTAAAGGAAGCGGGAAAAGTCGTCGTTTGTTGATATCTTCCTACTCTAGCAACAGCACACAGCGGTGACGCTACGTGTAATCTAACAGGAAGTATACCTGTAGGATTTGTGGGAAATGGAGTGCACAGTGTCTATTAAAGAGCTTTCTGGCTGACTTCATTTCCCAGAAAGCATTAAGGCGTTTCTGTGCGGTTCATGGAACGTAATCAAGTTAAAGGAAAAATCCACCCTAAAATAAAATCAGAGCCATTCTTTTTTATTTTGAATCATTTTTTTTAATTTACGTTTTATAACATAATGATACATTTTTGTTAATTTTGTTTTTTGGAGGTGGCATTAAGGAACTATATCGAAATGTCATTCTAGTACAACCTTATTCTTTTAAAATAAAAAATAAAATATCCTTGAATCCTTGAATATTTTACCCAAATAAGTAAGAGTTGAATTTACAAGTGTATCAGAAAACAATCACCCAAAAATATCCAATTAAAGTCCCATGACTGTTATTATAGCAGAAGAGTTGTTTTCATTATTTACAACAGAGTGACTGTAAAGCTGTTGCTGACATAACATTTAATGTGGTTACTGTTTGCCTACCTCTAGACTTTATTTACAAAATGCAAATATTATCTCTCCAACAACAGTAACAATAATCATCATAAATATCAGCTGACAGCTGCTCTATGTTGGTTTTCTTACTGATCAGGCTGGTACACTTACCATAAAGGTTAAGTAATATCGTTCAGCCAACTGGATACCATTACCAGTAAAAACCATCAAAATAAGTTTACAGTAAACAGTATAAACCATACATAATGACCAGAACCACACAGGCAATATACTGTAAGATCAAAACAATGAGCTAAAAGAGGCTAAAGCTGTGCTGGTTTGTGTTGTACTAGGCCACATAGCCATAGCTCTCACATTACACATTGGCATTTGATTCAGTGTTAAATTAACACTGACAGCAGGTTTACACTTTAATAAGTTAAAATAAACACAAGCATACCAGGTAAAAAAGTTTTTGGTTTGTTTGTCTTTTTAAATTGAAATTGACCTTTCCAAAGTCCCGCCCCCTTTTGTTCTGTGACCTGTCCAATTTTGTCAAATGACCTTTCAACTTTGCTTTCCTGTGATTAGATATGCCATGTGCTAGGCTAATTTATGTTGAAAAGACAAAGAAATGTAACAGATGGCATAAAGATAAAGGCAGTGTTATATCAGTGTTATTCACTTCACTAAACCACACGGTTCAGTTGCACATCGCAACTCCATCACTTTACCCTCCATTTAGAAACTATGGTGGCCACAAAGCAAAAAACATTAATTATGTTAACGCCCATATCTAAAGCTAGTATTTGATTTGTCTTTTCTGTGCCACTGTAGAAATATGGCGGTTCTGTGTCATCTGTATATACAGTATAATAGACTCATTCTGAGGTAACAAAAACACAATGATTCCATATTCAGGTGAATCAAAACATAGTTATGCATATTATATTCCATTTCTGCCAATAGAGCTTCATAAATGTTATACACTGGACACTGTGTCATTCGGACAATGCATGACAGTAACTGTATGGGTCTAAACTCTTATTGTTATTGAGTTATATGAAAATACTTATTTGACAATGTTTTTTGCCTCATTGGGTGTGATTGGAAGATTTAAAAGGTTAACATCCTTACATAATTTTTTTTCTTTAACAGTAAGCCAGGAGCTTTACTTACTGTAAACTTAGGTCTGTACAAAGCTAGATCACCTGTTACTCCACACACTGAACAAATGGAAAAGAGTGGCTAATACAAAGCTGACTATAGGTAAATTCTTCGATGGTGTAGTGGTCACTGCGCTGCTATGCTCTGTCCCAACGGTGTGGCACTTTGTGACGTATGTCTTCCTCTGCACACATCTGTAGAGTGTCTTCGGATTGTCTGATCTGACATACAGTCCGTCACCTCTTCGTGTGCAGAAGCTGCTGACAGGATACACTATGGTGATGTTGTGGAAGCAGCCATTGTCTGGCTTCGCTGTGGTGAGTTGCTCCTGTGTGGGTTGTGTGCTTTCAGAAGGAGAGACAGAGGTTGTGGGGAGAGGTACAGCAGGAGTTGTTTCCTGCAATGCCCAGTCTGGGACAAAATATTGAAAAGCACTGTAAGTGAATCTTACAATTATGTTTTACAGAGACAAATGTATTTTAAAGGAAGATCCCACCAATTTTACACATGAAATTCAGTTTAGAGAAAAGAAGCAAGGTTTTTCTTTACTTTCTTTTGAAATGTATATTTCAACTAACTTATTGATGTGTCTTCCCTTTTTGATTTTCATAGTTTCCATTATGTCCTAAACACATACCGCCAGTATGCCTTACAAATCAATTTAAAAAGGCCCAATAAGTAGAACAGTAATAGGAGCTCTGATTAAGGAGTAATTATTTTGAGTGCACTGAACAGTAGTAGTGACACACTTGACAAAACCAACCTAAACATTAACAGTTTAATTGTATGAAAATATATTGTAATAATATTCTTAAATATTCTTACAAGTGCATGAAAAAGATTGTGTTAAATAATATCCAGTTTATGACAAATCCATAGGAAACGTTGGGTGACACACTGCATAAAAGTGCAGTACATGGACCTTTTAAATTGGATTTTAAATTGAGGCCACTGTGTCTTAAAACGTCGGTGTGTTTGCAAACTCAGTTAACATCCCTGCAGTAAAGAAAGGTTTATGTTAGTGTGGCCTCACCTTCACTGAGTTTCCGTTTTAGATGTGATATCAGTGGATATTTGCCCTGCTCACAGAACTGTCCAGAGAAGTCATCCATATCCAGTGTCCACACAGCAACTCCTCCCAGCTTCCTGCTCTTCAGATACTCCACCTGTAAGACAAAGCTCACATGTGGAAAGACTTGTTGAATTATCTGTTCTTTTCCATACCAAAGCCATATACTGTACCTTGGCATCATAGCTCCTCTGGTTATCAAAGCCGACCCACTGATTGCTTTTGACGGCGTAGGGAACTTTCTGGTCATTAATCCACTCAACTGAGGTGCCTTTCAAGAAGGAGCAGGTCTGGTAAAGAAACATTGCAGTTTCTGTCAGCATACACTGTGACACCAGATGAGTTAATTTAATTTAAAAAAAACCTTGAAACTGATTACATCAAAATCTTTGAGTAATACAAACAAAATGTTTTTAAGGTGAAAGAAGACTCTTTATTGAGCCGCTTTTACTTGTTAGTGTCACTAGTTTAGTTTTGTAAGTTACAGAAACAATCCTGATTAATAACTTTTTACAAGGTTTTTTGTTTTCACAGTACACATAAAAATTGCAAAATTAGGTCATTGTCACTTAAAATTACTTAAGCTACTTGAATGAACATAAAACACACCAGAGACATAACCCCCACACTCAGTCTTCCTCTGCCGAAGCCTCAATACAACCTCCCAGAACCAACCTTAGAGATGACATCTTCTTCCACCATCTCAGAATAGTCACTAATGCTCATTTGCCATGCCTCATGCATTTGTTTTTAATTTTCTTGTCCGTTTTTTGGGAAAAAGTTAATGCAAGCAGTGGCATATATGTTAGCTTTGCAGACAGCAGAAATATATGAATGTATCCACCTAAATGACACCACCTACAGGTTTCAACTCCTACTTTGGGCAATGAGGAGGAAGCCTGACTAGAGCGAAGCCAGACCAAGCAGGCAGCACTCATTACCTCTCTTCTTCTGAATTAAACAATAATTTAAAAAATGATTTAACATTTTATATGACTACACATGAGAAGAAGTAAAACTAGCTACAGAAATCATTACACTTGAATGTCATCACATAAGAATTAAGAATGTAGCAGTCCATATACCAAGCTTCATAGATTGCTGCACGGATGGTGTATTTTTGTAGGTCAACCCAGAAGTAAGCATCATCCTGGTTCCTTCTTACGTCATAGAATAAAAGGTGAAGGTCTCTTAAGTTTTTTTCAACCAGAGACCTTATTTTAAGCATCTAACCAATAACCCATTCAAAAAACCTATTGACTTTGTGGTGGGGAAACCATAGGTGCTAAAATGCAAGCTCATTTTTGGGGTTTTGGGACTCCTGTAACACTAAGGGAGTAGAATTTAGTGACACTTAGCGGTGAAGTTGCAGACCTGGGAATGAGAATGGGCTGTGAAGCGTGAAGGACAAACTAGAGTCGCTGTGAAACTCACAAAAAGTCCAGTGTGTAACATTTTGGCGGATCTATTGTCAGAAATGGAATATAATATTAATAATAATATGTTTTCTTTAGTGTATAATAACCTAATCGTAGTTTAAGTTACCTCAGAATTAACTGTTTTTATCTATACATGGAGCGGGTTCTCTTCTATGGAGTCCGGCATGTTGAACCACCATGTTTCTACAGTAGTCCATAACATTCAAACCAAAAGCTGGCTCTAGATACGGTCTTTTGCGTTTATAGTGAGTTTGGTGGCAACCATAGTTTCTCCTACACACTTCAAATTTTATTTTTTATTCATTTGACCTTTATTTAACCAGGAAAAGTCCCATTGAGTTACAGTTACTCTTCTCCCAGGGAGTCCTGGCCAAGACTGGCGGCAAAAAGTTTCAAAAAAATATACATAAAAGACAGGACAAAAGTTACATATTACACCACAAATCTCTGTACATACACTATACGTACTAGAACACAAACAAGACATTACACTTAACTTAAGCTAATACAGACATACAGCTTAAAGGGCACCTAGTTAAATGGAGGGGGAGGGTGACAGCATTGGAGTCAGCAATAATACCACTAGATTCCACTAAATCCTACAGACTGGTTTGTATGACTCAGACAAGTCCATTAGCAGAACATTAGCTGAGAATATTCAGTACTATGGCAAACCTGTTTACTGGATATACCAGTGACTATCAGGCATTCTATAATGAAACTGCTTAGTGGCAGTGGTAAAGTAGACTTCTGCTTAATGCAGCTACGTAAATATGTTCTTGTTACCTCATAGTAAGACCAGACACCAATCTGCTGTGTGTAGGGCCCAGGACTGGCAGGCCTACTGACGGGAGCTCCCAGGCCTGTTGCTGTGGTGGAGAGTGTAAAGGAACGGACATGAGTGGGACAACCTAGCAACAACTTCCCTGCTGGGGCTCCTCGCTCCATCAAGTGCTGCATAACATAATCCTGACAGGACAAAAAAGGGAAGAGAAGAATTTCTATCAAACCAATTTGCTTCCTTGGGTTGTAGTTGTTATACCATGGTTGTGTGATATCTAGAAATGCCTAGATCTGGAACTGTCTTATGATCAAGTCATAAAATTAACTTTAGCAGCACACAATCACTGATCTGGAATCAGTTATGTTTAGACTATTTGATCCAAACATTACAAAAATACCCACTGGACCTTTAAATATTTGACTGGTACTGTGCGTTAAAAATGGGTAATTACTATGTTAGCATTGTTTTCGCTGTAGATTGGACTGTGGTGGGCGGTCACTCGATCTTGATCACCATGAAGGTCAAACGTCCTAACACTGATGAAGTCCAGGTACCTAAACACACACAGAATCACACCATAGACCACAGAAAGAGGCGATATTAATGCCCTTAGATGCATAAGTGGGTCTAAAATGACCCGGTGAGGTCGTTTTCTTGCAATATCAAATTCTTTATAATGAAGGAAGTTATTGTTATATGCCATTTACATTTTACTTTTTTACATTTTTCCAAATTGTAGTATTCCTACAAACAAAAACATGATTATTGATATAATGCCATTTAAATCTTTATAAAAAAACTATATCATAACTTACCCCTTAGGAAGATTATTTTACACAGCAAGATCTATACATGTAAGATTGTCTTCTACCAGAAATGTGTGTACTTGTCATTCATGACTACTGTGTGAAAGAGTGTGTGTTATTATTATCTACTCAACAAGCTTAGCCTACTTTAAAGTGGGCTCAAAAACTGTACCCTTGTGTGTGTGTGTGTGTGTGTGTGTGTGTGTGTGTGGTCATTCATATTCTGTAAATGGGTGTTTCTTATCATCTATCATGAGAATTGTCTCTTTTATTGATTTCAAAACTAGCTACCTAACCAACTAGCTATCATTACTGTATGTACTGTGTCGTGTGTGTGTGTGTGTGTTTGTATGTATTTATTTATATTGCTAATTATTGATCAATAGGTTTGCTTGTCATTCAAAACCTTCTCTTCCTTTTATGTTTTCTCATCCAAGGTGTCATGGCTGCTAGGTATACAGTTGAAATGGTCCTACAGATGCTGGATGAAGAGGCAGTTATGGGATTTTACTAGAACCTGAAATACACACACACACACACACACACACACACACACACACACACTCAAAATGGATACTGACATTGTTCTTATTGCTGTTGTGTAATTTTGTAATGTTGACAGTTTTCAAAATGTTTTCAAAATGTGAAAGTGAAAAATAAAAATATTTCATGCGTGTAATCATTCTTGTGTGGACCAAAATATAATACAAAGTATAATACCAATGATTATTCTGAACTAAAATGACAAAAATGGTATAAAAACACATTGATTCTAATACGGGTCATTTTTGACCCACTTATGGAAGAGTGTAGGGTCCAGTCACTCATGCATCTACAGGTTAAAAGTACACAGACTGGAGCTGATACAAGCAAAAGTCTTACTTTGACATCTCAGAGAGTTCATATCCTGCATCAACCACGTCTACCTGTGCTGCCACGGCTGCAGACAGCATCAGTCGTGTGTTACTTCGTCCTTGACTCTCAGCTCTATAGGCCTCTGAAAGCTCCTAGAGATCAATAGAAATCCATTTACACTTTAGTCAGTAATCTGAAATGTGCCTCAGAACAACAAATCATATTATATTTTATATTACTGCAAACCACTTTTGATTTTCTCCCTCCTTCCAGGCAGCTACAGGTATCCAGTTCAGTCCAGTACTAGTCTTGCAGGACTGGACATGAAAATAATAAGATAACGCATCACACTGGACATCATATCTAATGTACCGGAACTGTTAAATGTGTGTGTGATGTGTAGGCTTGTTTTACTATATTTGTGGGGTCCAAAGACCAGGAGCCCACTATACTTGTGATATAGTAAAGTGTAACTAAATCTAACTAAGTATAGATTTAGTTACAGTGTCCCACAGTTACAGTGCATTGTCTTGGATGTTGACACTGAACCGTCAAGGTTTTCATTCACAAGAAGCAACACGGTGTCCATTTACCTAAAGTATAATTAATCAAAAGTCCATAAACAAAAGGAGTTAGGGCAGCAAACCTCAGCTTGAGCATCTCATATGTAAAACTTTTGGACTGATGATTACATTCAAGCACAGAAATAAGACACTGTTTTGTGATAAGTGAATAGGGGTATGAAAGCAGGTTAAAATGAAAAGAATAGAAAAATCCTAGGGACAGAAAGCAGAACAGGAATTTAAACAAATAGGTCTAATAGCAGGTCTATAATAAGCAGGTCTCTTGAAAATGAGTTGTCCTCTGTGTGCATGTTTTTATTAAGGTGTAGTAAATACTTTAAATCTGACATTCATAAAAGGACAATTCAATGCACCATGACTTTCTGCACTCTGGTGCCCCACCACATTCAGCTGGATCCCTTTTTTTTTATGTTTTTCACCCCTGGTCTCCAGTCAGTGTACCTTGCACAGCAGAGTGAACCTCTGCTTGTCCTCTGCAGGGCTTCCACCAGCTCCAGGGTGCTCCCAGTCTAGATCCAGACCATCAAATCCATGAGACCTCAGGAATTTGATAGAAGACTGGATGAATGTCTGACGGTTGGCTGGAGTGGACACCATAAGGGAGAACCTGCAGTAGATGATGACAAAGTTGCTGGTTCTCTAAAATGGTTTGACTCCATAAAGACTTCTGAAAGCCGACTCAACCATTTGGAACATTTTAACATTTTAAAACTTGTTTATTATTTTGTTAATTATTAAAATAGTCTGATTATTAAAATAATGAGTTTTTATTTTTTGTTGCCACATTTTGGACAGCAGAAACAATTAATTGACTCTGGTTGTTCTTGTGCAATGACAAAAAACACTGACATAGTATAAACAAATGTATTTCTTAAAGAAAGCAACATTCCCGTGCCAAGTTCTTGTTAATGTTTACAAAGGAGTGATAGAAAGCATCCTGACTGGAAACATCAGAAACTGGCATCATGGGATGTACACGGCTCAGGACAGGAGGACTCTGCAGCAGGTGATTAAAACCTCCCAGTAGATCATTGTTACTCAGCTTCCCAGCATCAGTGATATTGGTGAGGTGAGATACCTGCAGAGCCCAAATGATCCTTAAAGACAGCACCCACCCAGCCACAGTCTGTTCACCCTGCTGCACTCTGGGAAGAGATACAGAAGCTTCTGCTGCTGTACCACCAGACTACAGAGACGGGATTATTTAAAAAATAGCATAAAGGGAACTATATCCAAATTTAATTCTACAACCTTGCTTTGTAAATTACAATAAAATAACCTTGAAGCCTTGATATGGCAAACTTTTTTTTCAGCAGTTACGGAGCAACATTAGCCTTCAATTGTAGTTGGGTTGGTGTCCACCTGATGACTGCAAGTAGATCTTTTTGGATAAAACAAACTGTTTCTGTTTCTTTAGCTGCAAAATGTTCCACTATGTTCACCAGCTAGTCTCTAACTGTGTCCGTCTGCTGATTTTAGAGCAATTTCACTGAAACCCCTGCCTGCTGCAGCTGAAAACTACAGTATGAGAGCAGAGAGGGAAGCAGAACAGTAAAGTTGTGGCCCGGACAGCTAAACAATGAGCTGAAACTCTATAAAGCTCTGGAAAGAGCTGATAATTCTCTGTAAGTGGCACATAGTTTTGTAAGTTGCAGCAACATTCCTTATTAATAACCTTTTACTAGGCATTTTTTTGTTAGTTTTACTTTAAAAAATGTATGTAATCAGTTTCAAATTTTTAGTTAAATTAACTTATCTGGTTTAACATTGTATAGGCACTTTGCCAAAAAGGATACAAAAACTCAACTGTTACTACTACTACTGCTAGTACTACTACTAGTATTCCACCACTACTTCATGCTAGTAATGTGTGTTTGCAAAAGACTCCATGGAATGATATGCCTTATTAGATTTACATTTTTTTTTTTAAATTTACATTTCAAAAGTTACCTACACTGACTTAACAAATACTCAGTCAGTACTCATTCTTCACAGCCAAACAACCAACTTGACAAAACAGTCAAATAAAATTCTTCCATGCCATTATTGCTTTCTGTCAGCAGGTGGAGGAGTTTCATAAGGAGTTAACAATAGGTAATCCACTCACTGAGGCCCATCGCTGTCCTCTAGGACCGACAGTAAAGTCTTCAGCTTGGTGTTTCTGTGTGTGAACAGACACAAAAAGAACATGAAAATCCCAGTGTACACTCCAGTATACAACATTTCAGCTGATCAATCCTTACCTGTTCTTGAGCTCAGTGAAGTTTTTGTACAGGATTTTCTCATTCCACTCATACTCAGTGATCTCATTGGCATGGTTGATGACAGCGAAGGCATAAACCAGGTGGGTGCAAAGGAAGGGGTCCATGTTCTCTGGCAGGAATTTCCCCACACCAGTTCTGTACCGCGACCAGTTGCTAAAATAACATACCAGTTTGGCTGTGGTTGCTGGATCAAGGAAAAAAAACATTAGCTTTGCATGTAGTTGAATTAAAACATGATCTGCTATTCCTGTTCTTAAAATGTATTGCTTACCAGTCTGAATGAGGAACTGCAGAGCCACTGCAAGAGACACCATTCACATGTTATTACAGTTGAATTAACTGACAGCGAAATGAGAGAAATACAGGAGTACCACATGGAATTTCTTACCAATTAAAATTGCTATTGCTGCATTCATCTTAGCTGTTTGTGCTCTCTTCCCAGTTGTGTGGAACATCACACTGTGGGGCAGAGACAAAAAAGTAGAAAATGTATGCACAGAGTAACGTCACTCCAGTCTTACAGATCATATTACTATGAGTTGCATGCAGTGGTGGAGGTATTCAGCTTGCTTATCCTTAAAGTATCCTTTAATACAGTGGTATTAGAAACTAAAAGTACTATTTTACGAGCCAGTGGCCACTGTGTTTGGTGTGATAGTGCTCTTTTCTGTTTTAATTAAAATACAAAGTTTTGTGTTTTGGAACACTTTACAATAAAGGTACTAATCATATACTTGGGCCATTCTTAATTAATGCTTGACTCATGGTAATTCAATGTATGAATGAATGCAGAATGTATAATTAATTCCTGTTGCTCACCTCTAACGAATGATCCAGCCACTGAGACTTTTTGTGATTAGTTCACATTTAATAGATCAGGACGCCTATATATTCATTGTACAGTTTAGAGTGACCCATCTTCAGACTTTCACCTGAAGCATGTTTAACATGAGACCCATATTTGAAACTCAACTCCAAACCGTCCCTGCATCTTTTTATATCAGTGTAACTATGATATGTTGTTGCTGACAGTGCTTGACAGGCACAGGCTGGGGGGACAAAGGACATGTCATTCTGTGTTATGCTTTTACCTCAAGGCTAAAATGCTGAGGGCAGTGGAGTTGTTGTTCTGATCGGATACTTTGTCAATTTCAGCTTCCAAATACGAAATTGTTGTTTGAATTTTGACAGAAATTTCTGTGACATAAAACTTCTCTGTCCCTGCATCATTTATGTCAAAATGGCAAAGTACAATTTAAATCTTCTGCAATGATGTCATCTGAAGTGTTTGAGTGACACCTGAGCAGGTTCAATCTGGGATTCAGCTTTCACTTGAAATGAATGGCTTCCACAGCCTCTGTTGTGTGCTGCGCTCTGGTAAATCCCCTCATATGGGCTGTAACACTGCTCACATTGCTGGGGTTTAATAATTATGCAAGATGTTCTCTGCTACGTTGGTAGAATATTTTTGTTTAAATCTTTGCATTCAGCTTACCACTTAAGCTCATTAGTGTTTGCAGGTTTTAACACCTCAGTACATCAGGTAACATTTTTGCTGACCATTTGGAATCCATTCTTTAAACTTTTATATTTTTTAATGCATTTTTGCTTTTTTTCTGGCTGCAATTGTTTCCATTACTGTACGTATGGTGTGAAACTCCAGTAGCTGACACTTGAAACTTTCTTGACTTATGTCACTCATCTCAATCAACATGAGGTCCACAATGATATTTGTCAAAATGCATCATTATCATTGTGAGTCAATGGAGTTTAAGTGCAAACTGATTTGAAAAGCATTATCAATTCAATTTAAATTTTTTAGTTTATGTTACACAAGTTTATCATGTGAAAATGAATGGAAACCAATGAATGCAGTGAGCAATCTCCATAAGGCCCCATATTAAAATGTCCAACTTTACAGCAGAAATAAACCTGGTAAAAAAAATACACTTTTGGTCTCTGTAGCTTATTTTCCCTGTTCATGACAACTGTACAGGGGGTGCCTTTTTATAGAACTCATTCATTTAAATTATATTAAGGCTTAAAGTTATGCATAATTAATTTAAGTGACAGATGGATGCAGTCACAGGTGGCTGTTTTCAGTAACCAGGCTTCATTCAGCCTGCCTCACCTCCACCCACGCATTGCAGCCCTTTTCACAAATATTTTAACCTCTAACTCAATGAATTAAGACCAAACCAGAGTTGGTGATTGTTGGATAGACTGTGGAAAGACTAACAAAACCTGGATGTGGATGTCTTGATTTATAAGAAACCAGAAAATTATGAAACCTGAATCCACATATAAGTCTCCTGTACTTTTGGACCTTCACCAGATGGCTATAAGCTCTTTCAGTGTGTTGCATCAGAGGGCTGGGTTTCAGTTCATTCACTGTTAATTTATTGTACCTTTTATCAGTTCTGTTTATATTTTACTAATGTTTGCAACCACTATTTACAGTATGTTCTGATAACCTCAGATGACTAGTTTCCATTGACCTTTGTCACATTGATTAATCAGAAAAGTGCTTCCACAGCAGTAATGTAGTAATGTAAAGTAGGGCATTTCTACAGTAGCCCAGAATGGACAAACCAAACACTGGCTGTAGGTAGGGGTTTTTGAGTTTTTTGTGCGTCCACTGAAGTTTCTCCAAAGTTTCCGATCAAAACTCTATGAGCCCTTGCATCAAGTATAAACCCATGGGGCCAAGGGTCTCTCACTGCCTTCACAAATTGGTCTGGACATCAATGGTCTTACATGTTTCTTTCTGAATCTCAAGGCAAACCTAACAGAATATTCTCCAGAAGAGCTATCTTTTGAGTATCAAATACTGAATGGTTGAATGGTGGCTCTACAAAGTTCAAAGGGCAGAAACTGCAAAAAATGCATCAAAACTTCCATAGAAACATCTCAGACTGCTATAAAACTGCCATTAATAGCCCAGGATTTTATTTGCTCAAATCATTGAACTCAACCTGCCTTTATTTAGAACAGGCCTGGGACCATGGGACAGGCTTTCAATTCCTTTTGCACAATACTCTTGCGGAAAAATATTATCAAATTGTTAATCTAAACCAGTATGAATATTTCTGTAAAATGAACTTAATGATTGAATTGTGGAGAATCTAACTGATCTAATGATGTGTAGCATGTCCTTACTGACAAAAGTTTAAACCTTTATATTTGTTTAGGTGAGCTTAGAATTTACTGCTTTTTTTTGTCAAAACATGTAGCCACACCAGGCTACAAAAGGAGACCTGCCTCTAATTGGGAACCTGCTTTTAGTTGAACTTTTACGGTAGTTCTGCAGTGTAATCCATTTCTCCCAGTTGCTCTATATGTTCACTATTTTCCAAATAGTCCTCAATTCGCCAAACACACAAAAGAAGTGTCTGGAACATACAAGTTTAAATGAACATTTTGATCCTTATTTAGAGTCCAGATAGATATTGAACTCCATTTTAACTGCTGTGAAGTCGAGTTGACTAAAGCTGTTCCTCTGTGAAGGAGCAAGATAAGCCTCTTTCTGCGCCCTCATTCTGTTTGATACTAAAAGCATTTTTGGTAGCCAAATATTACTTTAAATGTCCTCTCTCTCTACAAGGTTGCAGTTGAAGTCCTTCACAGATCCATGTGATGAAGAAAAATAACTTCCACACTGAAAAAATAGCCTGTAGGCATCATGTGGTCAGTAATACAGTGACCCTTGGTACACTAGTAACTAATTTAGACAATAAAATGTAACACTTATCAATAACACTGACATTTTTATTATCTATGGGCTCTGGAAATTTCACTGGCTAAAGTCTGCGGAATCACTTTCATACTGTAAATGAGTATACAATGTTCCCTGCGTGCGCAACTCTCCTTACCAAATTCTCTGTATTCTGGACTCAACTCAAAAGAAGTGCAAGAAAGTTAATACATGAGCCCTGCCCCCTCTCACCTTTCTTATCTGCAGTTTTCTGATGACAGTGTAATGCTCTATTTGTTATGTTATATATCAAGTTATTTCCTCTTTGTCTGAAGTGATTTCTTCCCCACAGGGTTGAGTATAGTGATGCATCATTTTGGCAGTTTGTATTATTATGTTTTGGAGGGTAGCATCACAGGGGGAAGCAGACATATACATGTTTTCAGACTTGAGATGATCCATAAAAACAGTTTTTCTTTGGAATGCAGAATCAGTATCGGGATTATAGTGTTGTCAGGAGCAGTGGTGTTGTCTGGACCATCAGGGTCCTTGAGTGGGCTGTAAGGGGTCCCCAGGAAAAAGAGAAATATAATGTTTTAACTTTAATAAAAAAAAATTTGGGACAGCAAGGGAAGAAATAGGGTTGGTTGTTTTGATTGATTGTAATTTAGTGATCCCAGTTATTGATTGACTGTGAAGACTTTGACTATTATCTTCAAACCTAGAATGAAAACACTACTCAGAGGGGATTCCTTATGACAAAACTCTGTCAAACTGGGGGTCCTTGACATGAAAAAGCTTCGGAACCCCTGGAGTCTTGAGTCATAACTGCCAGTGGTCTGAGTCTTATCTCCTAATAACAAAACAATCATTCAGTGACAACAGTTGACAGATGAGCATTTTATGTAAGAGCCTGGATTCATTCCAAAAAATATTTCTCAGTGATGTCATGATATGCACACTGTGTATTCATTGTTTCTTGACATTGTTTTCTTGAACCTCTGTACGGTAGGTTTTTAAAGCTGGGACGAAATGATGTCACATTGTTAGCGTATTTACTTATTCTGGGTTCATTTTATCTGTATGAGGTTCCTGCACAACTATTTGTCTTATGATAAACACTGCATTTTGGAAGCTTATTTTGATTGTTAAATATTTGAACATATGAGATTAAACTCAGCAAAGTAAGGTATTTTAAAAGTATTGTTTTTGTTTTGGTACAAAAACTCATCATACTTACACCAGTGCTGAAAAAATAATGCCCAGCTCTACACTTAAAGTTTGTAGAAGTGTATAGGTTTATGGAACAAAGTATGGAAAAAGAAGTAAATTGAAGTATATTGAAATGACAAGCCAGTACTCAACAATTTCTACCAAAGTACTTAAATGTTGTTATCTACAATCTATGTTACATTTTAAACATGAGAATACATTGTATCGATACAACAGTAATGATAGATTCATTTAGATAAATGAACGTATACACAGTGGATACAAGAGAACTTTAACAGTCTGTTTAATAGATGACATTTGCATCATAACACACATTGTCTCAACTCATGGCTCTAGGGCCAAACGCAGCACTTGCAGCTGTCATCAAAGACAGATCCACTACCGCATTGCCTCACGTGGGTGATGCCGCCAGCGCACATGTAGAAGCTGGCCCTGTCATCTTGGTGGGGGTACAGGCCGTCAGGTTTGCCGTTGCAGAAGCCAGATCCTGGGGCGTGGGTGGTGGCGGTGGTGGTGGTGGTTGGAGGCGAGGTGGTGCTAGCACCAGGTTTGGGTGTGGTGGTAGGGGGCAGTGGAGGGAGCTCTGAATGGTAGAAGGAGAAGGAGGGGTGTGAAGCAGATAAATAAATGTCCATTAATGCTTGTCTATAACTTGACTATGATTTATCCAGAAAACACTGTACATCACTTTATTACTAAGAGGGTGAGGCTGATTATAACATTCTCAACACACTATGAGCAAAATACCATTTTGAACATGCATGTTGGTAATTTTTTATAGGGTAAATGGCTATAGTAGCTCGTAGTATGAAGAAATATACCTGATGCAGATTTTAATCAGACCTAAAAGAAACTTTAATTTTGTCGTGATTCTAGCAGTTCCTGTTTTCAGCTGGTTCATGGGAATCCAACACAATCTGAACCAGTGGCAGGCATTAAGAATAATAGAAAAGGTGAGTCTTCTCACCGTTGGCCTTGATGGTTGAAAACTCCTTGTAGTACATTTAAATGATTAGAATATAAAATTAAACTCACAGAAATGTTTTATATGATAGCCAGTTAGCACTGACGGAGTAAAAGAGAACTAGGGGTGATAATTATCACTCACCAGACCACCAGCATTACTATCTGTCTTTACCATAGCCCACTAACTTTAAAGGAAAACATCTGCATATAAATGCCATGGACTTACCAATATTAAGCAGTTTGCGGAGATGAGACAGCAAAGGGTGACTGCCCTCTCCACAGAATCGTCCAGCAAAGTCATCCAAATCGAGGGCCCACACAAAGGCACCACCGAACTTTTGCTCCTGCATGTAGCGCACCTATTGGGGCAAAAATAGATAGAAATGGTTGTAAATCCCACGGGATTATTAAAGTATGTCTGATTCTGAAATACTTTGGACATGCTGTGACTGTGATCAAATACAGAGCAGATGTGCCACTTACCTTCGTCTCATAGCTCTCCCGGTTGTCGAATCCCACCCACTCATTATTCTTGAAGGCATAGGGAACTTTCTGGTCCTCAATCCAATGAATGGTGGTGCCTTTCAAAAAGCCGCAGATCTAGACCATAGACAATATCATAAGGTTTGTACATAGCTTTACTATTTCAAATTGTTTTCACACATGCCTTTAAATGCCAATAAAATTCATATATACATCTGTACATCATATAATAGTGGGTTTACATCACCCTTATTTAAACTGCACCTCATAGTAGGACCAGAAGCCAGCTTCACGTGTGTATGGTCCGGCTGATGCAGCACCGCTAGCTGGGGCTCCAACACCAGTGTTTGATGATGTCAGACGGAAGGTACGACCATAAGAAGCGAATCCCACGTGCAGCTTCTCCACTGGGGTGCCGTTGTCTCTCCAGTACTTCATGGCGTAGTCCTACAAAAGTTGATGGAAGACGTGAATCAAAACTTTTTAAAAAGGAACCCCTCAAGTTCAGTTTCCTTCAGTCCCCAATGTCTACTCACAGTGTTAAAGTAGATGAGGTCACCAAAGTCCTCAGATCCACGGAACAGTGGGCTGTTGTGTCCAGTGAACTGCTCCCAAGTTCCATGAAAGTCATAGGTCATCACATTGATGAAGTCCAGTTCCCTGGAGAAACACAAACAGTTAAAAAACCTCTGCAGAACTCCCAGTTTTCCCCCTTTTTAAGAGGTAGAAATGCCGTCCACTCACTTGGCAATCTCAGCAATCTCATATCCACTATCGATGGTTCCCTTTCCAGCAGCCACTGCAGCAGTCAGCATGAGTTGATTATTGCCAGTGGACTTGGCCTCAGCTGCATAGGCAGCAACAAGCTCCTGCAAATACACACCAATGTGCAAGTAAGAAAGTAAACATTGTGTAAATCACAGAACATTAGCTGTGAATTGCAGCTAGAAACTAGAGACTAGAGACATCTGTACCCACCCTGCAGAGCAGAGTGAACCTCTGTTTGTCCTCTGGAGGGCTTCCACGAGCACCAGGGTACTCCCAGTCCAGATCCAGACCATCAAATCCATGAGTTCTCAGGAATTTGATAGAAGACTGGATGAATGTCTGACGGTTGGCTGGAGTGGACACCATGATGGAGAACCTGCAGGGAAAATTGAGCTCTGTTATCAACGTTATAATCGAAAAAAAACCCTCTTACCAAAGTAGGCTTTTATTCGCCCTTTGATTTGGGGAAACCAGTGACCATAGTTTTAAAGTCATTCACGATTAATATTGGTGATGGTTGATGGTTTTTATTGGATATTTTGTCATTTATTCGTGACATCTCTTTGGCTATGTGTTGTTGATTTGTTCTAAACAGCAAAGAAAGTGAAAGTACTGTAAAGATAACATCAGTTAAAATTGCCTGCTGGCCAGTTGGCTAGCTACCAAAAAACAAAAACTACCATATTTAGCCTGCATTTTGTCACAGTTAGGACTTTTAGGATGTCTCAAGAATGTAGTGAATGTAACTTTGATAACATAACTACAAGCCCTCTGTATTTCTGTATAGGTATGTAATACATTGTGTTTATGGTTGAAAATGTTACTCACTGTCTTGAGCCAAAATTCCATCCACCAACAGCAAGCAGAGTCTTCAGATGGGGATTCCTGGAAAAAGCAAAGAGAGTAGACTATATAACATTTTAACACACTTTGTTCAAGCTTGTAATTGCTTGCTACATACATTGTAGCAGGTTACTAGAACAATGTATGGGTTAGCTCAAGTAATGCATTAAAATTTCACCGAAGACAACAACTTATTTTAGCAAGATCTCTAGTTCATAAAGCATTACCTTGCTGAAGGATCCTTATGCAAGGAACTCAACTTCTACTGGCTCCAGAGCTTCTGGAGCTTAGCCTGACCTTTGACCTCTACTGTTATAAGGGTATCTCAACTCTGGCCACTTACTTGGTCTTCAGGGCATTGAAAGACTTGTAGAGGACGTCATCATTCCACTCGTAGGTCACCAGCTCATTGTTACTGTTGAGGATGGAGAAGGCATAGATCAGGGTGGTGCACAGGAAGGGGTCCACATCTTGTGGCAGGTACTTCCCCTCACCAGGTCTGTACTGGGACCAGTTAGTGAAGTAACACGCCATCTGGGTGGCAGATCCTGTGTTGGAGTAAAGAAACATTAAAGAATTGTTGGTTCCTGTTATTTTCCAAAAGGCAAAAATCCAAATCAAATGCTAGTAGATCGCAGAATGCACTATGACTTACCCAGCTGGCATATCACCAGACATAAGCCTAAGGAATATAGAAAGAAAAGGTTTAGAGAAATAAAAGCACACATTCTAAAATATAAAAAAATATAAAAGAGTAATAAAAGATAAATACCTGCTAGAATTGTGAGCCTGGTCATCTTAAATCCACTTCTCACAACTATAAGACAAAAAGTGAACAAGGGCTCATGAATGAAACAAAAACATAAAACTACCATTCTCAAGATTACTTAGAAGAGTTGTTATCCTGTGTAAACTCACCTTGGGAATGAATGTAAGACCTAAACGACAGCATCTTGGCCTTTTATACAGTTTAGTGTGCACAGAAAAAGTAGGAGGGGTAGCAGTCTTTGATAAACTGGGGCAATAAATGTAATGATTATTAGAACATGTTTCGATAAGACCCTGCAAAGTCCTACATGTAGACAATCATATAGTCGGTGCAGTACTCTGTTCACAGCATGCACACAGCACATGGATCAGTTGTAATTTACGTCAGTGGACATATCACACATTATCATATCATTAATCAGCCAAAGGACCATAGAATACAGTGGGTCATAGTCCTGATATTTTGCCTTTGTTTGGATATGCATCTCATTGTTACTGTTGTCATGGTCACTTTTTACTGAACTGAAACAAGTTTATTGTTTATTTAGCTAATAAAACCAATACATCACTACATGGTTGTCATTATTTTTTGAATAAGTGATTAATCATACAATTAAACATGAAACTGATTTAAAGGTCCAGTTTGCAAGATTTAGGAGGCTCTATTGGCAGAAATAAAATAAAATATTCATAGATATATTTTAATTAGTGTATAATTGTTGTGTTTTCGTTACCTTAGAATGAGCTGATTTTATGTTTAGAGGGAGCGGGTCTTCTTCTATAGGCCAGTCTACCACGTTGGACCGCCATGTTCCTAGAGTAACCCAGAACAGACAAACCAAATAGATAGAACCTTTAGCATTTTTTGTGAGTTTTGCAGCCATCTCCTACATGCTTCTCCTACACGCTTGGAAGGTGAGGGGTATTCTAACATTCGTTTGTTCTGTTTTATCAATTTTAAATGAAAAAGAAATGTGTAAAAATTAGCAACTTTTTAATATTTTTGCTATTTTGCCATCATTGATAGTGATGCACTCAGGAAACATTGGAAGAGAGAGAGAAAAGGCATCCATAATGGTTCTTGACAGCAATCAAACTAGGGATTTTGTGTTTACATGAAATGCATTTTCTATGTCACCAGGAATGTTAATTGTATTGAACAAAGGCTGTGCAAATAAAGTAATACGTTAATAGATTGTCACCTAAATTAATCAATAACAAAATAAGAACTTTGTATAAATGTATATTTTATTTATTATTATATTTAATAACGTCATTTCAAAGTTTTATTTCACTAAAAAATTAAAAAATGTACAGCCAGTGTAAAGTTCACGTATTTATAGTCTTATAGCAGGAGGTAGTGATAAACTGCAACTGAACAAGAGAGATTAAGTAAAACTGAAGAAAATATTCACAATATGACACCTAATATGTTTTGACTGACTTCATAATAATCCAAACAGATGTACATAAACGGAGATGCATTATGAAATAAATAGGTAAATAAATTGATAAGGATTAACAGCCTTGATTACGTTATCTCTATCCTGTGTGAACACGCCGCCTGTGACCATTGACCATCAAGATGTTCCACTGCTGGCAGCCTGTTTTTCTGCTCCACAATAATCCTCAACTAACTTGGGAGATATGAGTGGAGTGGGCTGGGGCATTTTGGGACAACACAGGGTGGTTTGATTTAGTCACAAATGACCCTAGTCTACAAGGTTATGAAATTAAATTGTTATTATAATGTTATGACAACCTGCCAAATAAAGTTACAAGAACCAATAGTGATAAACTGCCCCTGACCACGCTTTGTCTGACCTTGAGTTAAACCCAGCACTCAAAGTCCAGGACCATGTTTTCTATGAGAGGATTCCCATATTGTATATTAAACGTCACACTATTCCACTAATAAACAGGGGGTGGTAACATGCCAAGATATACTGTGCTGCATGTGCCAACAGAAACAGCAAAGAAGAATACATACACACAATGCATTTTTAGTGAGGAACAGTGAATGTATACATTACTTTTGTATGTGTGTACAAGAACACTCTTTCAGGTATGAAATGTGTAAAACCAACAGCTAATGAAGTGGCTACTTTTCGGATTAACCTGCACATGTGAGATTCATTACAATAGGAAATACTAAAAATATAAAAGCAAACTAATCCTCACTTTAAGATATTGTGATTACCGTCATTGCAGTCAGCTTCTCCCAGTAAGGATTCCTTTAGTGTTCATCATTCAGGAGGTTTCTACCAGGAGTCCAGTTATCCACAGAGGTCTCCTCCTCTCCAAAACAAATTGATTAAAATTGGTAAAAATAATTGAATAAAGCAGTTCCACCCTAAAAATCACAGATTTCTCTGAGTTTGAACATTGTTAGAAATCGTTGGGATAATGTAAGTACACAACTCAAATACATATGTAATATTACATAATATATATAATATAGTTCTAGCATTTTTAGGCCTTTTAATTTGGTGTCACAGACTGAAACTGTCGCTGTGTTTAAGGGTAGTGCACCCTGGAACCTTTATTAATTATCCCAGGTACCCCCAGGGACGTTGAGAGGTGTACCCTGCCCTGTTGACATGTGCTGTTACCTGAGTGATTCTACCTGTGTATGAGTGCTGTTGCAGACGTTAAGTAAAGTCTGTTAACCGTTCAAAGTGTGCATGCATTATTAACCATCTAAGGTTATAACAGTAAGCTTACAGATTATATCTTCAACATATAAAGTGATTGGTTAAGTTTGAGCCCAGCTCATCTATTGAGTGTTTCAATAAACGATATGGGAGGAAGCAAAAGCCAAGTGACACAAAAGGACTCTGATCATAATAATAATAATAATAATAATAATAATAATATTCTATATCATAATTATTCAACTTTTGGACACAGCATATAAACAGGGATACTATAACAATATCACTGTGTAATTTTCTAAATTTTAAATGGTCTTCTGAACCAGAGAACTATCTCACGCCAACAAATTGACTATCTCTTCCTATCAGATGCAGAAACTCAGCACACAAGAAGGCAGAGTGCAGCTGCATCACCCTGAAGTGCAATATTGCCATGCAGCTGCAACAACACCAGCTGTTGTATAAAATTGCATTTACCAATTTGAGGGTATGTGTTTGCTACCCTCTGACTGTGCAGGTGTTGTAAGCAATTATTGTATGCATCTCCATCTGTCCATTCACCTACAGTAACCACTGCCTGCAGTTTCCAAATCCTCCCAACCTTACCTAACAAAAAAGTTACAATGAACTGACCAAAGCCTTTGATGGAGGAGCTTGACTAATTGCAATGCCCGGAAACAAAATGGGTTTTCTGTATGGGTATGTGTTCATGCTGTGCTTATTTCCATAGAAAACTATCGTAGCAGCCTTTGTATGGTGAATATTAATGTTAAATCAAATTAATACTGCCTTTGCATTACCTTTAAAAGAAGCTTAAAACTTAATGGATTATTGGTTGAAAACAATTAATAAAGTGGCAAAGTTGTGTTTGGAAGCAAAAATCTTTACACAGCCATAATAGCAATGATCTGAAGGTGTTTTTGTTGCTCCCAATTTCTAGTTCCAAGTTGGGTAGAAAGTCCCGAAGGGCATGTATGATATGGTGAAGGGGAATGCAGAATATGATGATCACATGATCACATTCTGGCAGGCAAGTGATATCCTGCCTCTATCTCTTTGGCACAAACATCATGCGGTGTCACACAGATAATGAGGTGTTGGTGCAACCCTATCACTTGCCAGAATATAAATACAAAGGTCTTCAGGCAGAAATAAAAGCATTGCTAGAAACAAACACAAACAATTCCCACCGTGACTGATACAAAAGGGCCATGCTATATCCTTAGTCTACAATTCTGCACAGACTATTTCATGGTGAATGTATTTTCCAGTTTTGGAGCCTATCTAATCTATGCCACGTCAAACAGTGATAGTATTAGCCTGCTTTAATGTGGTGTGGAAATAATCTGAAGAACAACTCGAAAATTAGCCGAAAATCTTGCCAGGGTACACAATTTGCTGTCGTCATATTATACAGAAACATGGTGGCATGTTGTTACCAGAAAAAACAGCTGATTGGAGCCAAAAAGTGTGGGTTTGTGCGATATTGATTACACAAACCAAGAGAAAGCACACAACTACTACACACGCTCCTGCAAAAGCATATACATACAATTAGAGGGCCTTCACCCAAACGGGGCGTGATTCTGTGGTGGACCATCTCAGTTGCATCCTCAGTTGGCTTGTAAAGACACTACAAAATGGAGATCATCCCACTTGGTAGACTCTATGCCTATTTAGGTCTTCAACACTTTTCATCACATCATGCAATCACCAGATGATGTGGAGTCAACTTTGCCACAGTGGTTGCATTTCCAAACCTGGACAGGGTGTCCTGGGTCTCCAGTTTGAACCCCCACAAATTGCATTTAGAATATCAATCATCTATTTTTCTTAAGCAACATATAGAAATGTGTTTGGTGAGGTAAGAATACAATTTTGCTTTTAATTATTTGTCAAACAAATGTTCGATTTGTCATAACTTTTATTGTGATTGAACATACATATTTAGATGTTTTACTTTTCACTTCTAATTTACAAGCTTTCTCTAATGTTACAGCTTTTTATAGTCAAAAAGCATAAAACAGGTATTTTCCAAGAGGCATTAGCTTGCAAAGTCTGTACTGAGATGTCAGCCAGTGACAGTCCCCGACTTGTTAACACTTAGGGCCACACGCAGCACTTGCAGCTGTCGTTGAAGACAGTGCCAGCTCCACACACCCTCGGGTAGGTTCGTCCGCCTGCACATACATAGAAGCTGGTGTTGTCATCTGGGTTGGCGTAGATGCCGTCGACCTTGTCTTTGCAGAAGCCCCGTCCTGGGACAGGGATAGTGGTCTTGGTGGACGGAGCATTGGTGGTGCCACTGGGTTTGGTGGTTGTGAAGGCTGGTGCAGTAGTGGTAGCAGCAGGTTTGGTGGTTGTGAAGGCTGGTGCAGTAGTGGTAGCAACAGGTTTGGTGGTTGCGGTAGTTGCTGGTACTGCAGTTGAGGTCGATGGGACTGGGGGCACACCTGTAAAAGGTGGAAACAGAAAGAAAACACTAAAACAAAAGCACTAGCACCATACTGCTTCACAAAAACCTGCCAAGAACTTAACGTTGCACCTACTAGCTTCATTAATTGTGTTTTGACAAGCTGGGAATATATTGGCTCATAAAAATGATTAGAAGCAAGACTTACCGCCATTGATGAGTTTGCGCAGATGGGACAGCAGAGGATGGCTTCCTTCTCCACAGAACTCTCCTTTGAAGTCATCCAGATCCAAGGCCCACACAAAGGCACCACCATACTTCATGTCATTCATGTACTGGACCTGTGTATTGAAGGAAAAGATGAGTCAACCACAAAGTAAAGAAGATTAAATCCTACCTCTTGAATTTCTACAGACCATCCCTCAATCTGTAATCCTTGTGTATCAGTGTTCCACTTACCTTGATCTCATAGCTCTCCCTGGTGTCAAATCCCACCCACTCACTGTTTTTGGTGGCATAGGGAACTTTCTGGTCATCAATCCACTGAATGGTGGTGCCCTTCAGGAAGGTGCAGATCTGAAAGACCAGATTATAGAAATGTCATTGGATTGTTCTGTTGTCCATTTAGTATGCATTTCATTTTGTTCAGACTTTACTTCATAGTAAGACCAGAAGCCAGCTTCACGTGTGTAGGGACCAGCCGATGCAGCTCCGCTAGCTGGGGCTCCAGCACCAGTGTTTGATGACGTCAGGCGGAAGGTACGACCATAAGCAGCAAAACCCATGTTCAGCTTCTCCACTGGGGTGCCCTTGTCTCTCCAGTACTTCATGGCAAAGTCCTGAAATAGAAATGGAAAGATAAAGTATATAGACACAATGCCTAGATTTCTTTATGCACACAGTAGGAACTGATAGTGCTTGTTGGGAATCAAAAAAGTAGTTTGGAGATTTGGTATTGCACTTCCATGAAGTTAGGAGACTTGTGAGAGTTGAAGCATACTGAGATATCTTGACTATTAGTCCCTTTTATATACATCAAGCCCCCCAAAAAGCTGGAACCTACATTTCCCATAATGCAACCACTTGTATTGCTACATTTCACTGCCTGCTAAAAGCAGACATATTTTGAACTGAATCAGTAGCATGCATAAAGAAAAACAGTTTTTCCACCAAATTAGCTCTGGTTCTTGAACCGGTTCCTTTCAAGACTCTTGGAACCATGGTTCTATCTAGTAAACCAGACTGGGTTTCCACCAGTTTTATGCAGAACCATCATAATTAAGGATGTATCATCAACAGAGGATGTTGGACAATGCACAACAACCTGTAGTATATGACATATACACTTTGGTTCCCAAGAAAAAAACAGCCATATATCCATTAGGGAACCAACTTTTCAGGTTCTGAACCAATTTATTTTTTTGTTGAAATGCTCCAAATGGTTCGAAATTAGCTGCCTGTTGGTGGAAATGGCCTATCATAGTATTTTTCCACCAAATTAGCTCTGGTTCTTGAACCGGTTCCATTCAAAACTCTTGGAAACTTGGTTCTATCTTGTGACCCAGCCAGCATTTCCACTAATTTTAAGTGGAACCATCAGAATTAAGGATGCATCATTGACAGAGTGTTACACAATGCAAAACGACCGGTAGAATATGACACGCTTTGGTTCCCAAGTAAAACCTGCTATAGTTTGTTCCAGCTGGGAACTTTTCAGGTTTTGAACCAATTTATTTTTGGTCGAAATACTCCAAATGTTTAATGTGGTCTGAACAGATGCTAATACAGGCGATCTGTAAAATGACTTTACTATGGCATCATCTGGGTTATTTTTGACAAAGCTTCTCTAAAGTCACAGAAGACTAAATTGTAGTTGTAGCTGAGTAGTATTTCCCATAAGTAGTAAATTGACCTGTAAATGATAATTTCATCCATCAGTGTTTAATGCTCTATAGCACCACTACATCTCTTACAGTGTTGAAGTAGATGAGGTCACCGCTGTCGTGTGAGCCACGGTACAGTGGGCTGTTATGTCCAGTGAATCGCTCCCAAGCTCCGTGGAAGTCATAGGTCATCACATTGATGAAGTCCAGGTGCCTGAAAATGCATTTAGAATACTGAGTAAAACAAGTTACTGAGCCAACCTTTCATCAAAAACAAAGTCTGATTTAAAATACTAGTATTTCCTAAAAAATCTTCAGTACTTGGCAATCTCAGCAATCTCATATCCAGCATCAATGGTTCCCTTTCCAGCAGACACTGCAGCAGTCAGCATGAGCTGAGGCCTTCCGGTGGCCTTGGCCTCAGCTGCGTATGCTTCAACAAGTTCCTGAAAATGAAGAACATTGATAAATATTCTAAAACATAATACAATATATACCGATCAGCACATTATTATGACCACCTGGGCACCCTGGTGGTCATAATAATGTTATGCAGCCCCATACAAAACAAACTGCCACAGTAGCTTGTCTGCTGGATCAGACCACACGGGCCAGCCTTCACTCCCCACTTGCATCAATGAGCCTTTCTCCGGTTCACTGCTTTTCCTTCCATGGACCACTTTTGATACCCCACAAGAGCTGCAGTTTTGGAGATGCTCTGATCCAGTTGTCTAGCCATCACAATTTGGCCCTTGTCTTTAATAAATATTCTAAAACATAATACAATATATATTGTCAAAGTCGCTCAAATCCTCACGCTGCCCATTTTTCCTGCTTCTAACATCAACTTTGAAGACAAAATGTTCACTTGCTGCCTGATATACCACCCACTGACAGAAGCCATGATAACCAGATAATCAGTGTTATTCACTTCACCTGTCAGTGCTCACATGGTTATGGCTAATCAGTGTACCTGTTCCCTATGGATTAAGAGTTCATGGCCCACCTTACAGAGCAGACTGAATCTCTTCTTGTCCTGTGGTGGACTTCCACGAGATCCAGGGTACTCCCAGTCCAGATCCAGACCATCAAAGCCATGAGTCCTCAGGAATTTGATAGAAGACTGGATGAATGTCTGACGGTTGGCTGAAGAGGACACCACGATGGAGAACCTTTTGGAAAAGTTTGACATATGTCATGCTTCTACCTTTGTTTAAATTTTTGCCATATCATCCTTTTCTTTCTTTCTGTAAACTAAACTTTCATTCCATATTTGCACAGTTTTCTAACTGAAAAGTACTTACTGAGCAGAGCCAAAGTTCCATCCACCAACAGCCAGTAAGGTCTTCAGACTGGGGTTCCTAAGGTTAAAACAGATGGTTAATTTGATAAGCATAGTGCAGAACACAGACAGTTTGTGCAACTGGGATTTTCAAACTTCACATATCAATTATGGTCATATACACACAGATATAGTATTTCATACCATTGAAGGACAAGTTCTTACTTGCTCTTCAGGCCATTGAAGGTCTTGTACAAGGTCTCGTCATTCCATTCATAGGTAACCAGCTCATTTTTGTTGTTGATGATGGAGAAAGCATAAATCAGATGGGTGCAGAGGAAGGGATCCACATTTTGGGGCATGTATTTCCCAGTCCCAGGTCTGTACTGGGACCAGTTGGTGAAGTAGCACGCCATCTTGGAGGCAGTTGCTGAAGGTCAGTGGAAGCAAATCTGTGGTCAGTATTCTTTGTAATATCTATTATTGTCAGACACTATGCACACTTCAAAGAGTGGTTGTATGACCATGCCAAATTTCTAAAGGTTTTTTAAGTGTAACTCACCCAGCTGGCACATCAGCAGGCACCAGCCTAAAGAGAGGTCAAAATTACAGATGAAAGCTTTACATTGCAGAAACGTATGGCACAATGAATACACAGGGCCTAATGTATCAAGTTATCAAGACATCTCGGTGATGTAAAGCACTGAGGCCTGATGACTGCTTACCTGCTAGAATAGTGAACTTGGTCATCCTGATTTCAAAGTTCACACCAACTTCAACTTCTTTTCTTCTACAATGAATGAACAAATTTGGAATGGAAAAAACAAAAACAAAAATGATATAAAATGATATTCATTGGAATTATTATTATTATAAGGTATAACTTGACTATAACTACTATTAAACAGTTTTAAAGGTGGGGTCAGTCATTGTGGAAAAATATAGTTGATTGTTGAATCTCATTCCTAGATTGTCTAAAACTAACGCCAAAGCTTTGAATGAGTCTCAATTATCAATTACATTTCTCAAGAACGACTAACTCCACCTTTGACCTGGTGCTTCAACAATATCTTTTGAACGATCTTAGTTTCTCTGGCATCTTTAGAGCTTTTTTTTCTTTATCAATCAAAGTTAAACCATACAGATTTCATTCATTCATTTCACAACTTATAATAGTAGTAATAACATAAATTAAACTTGTACAATGGTCCCAGCCCAGCCAGTATAACCATGTTTGGACGAGGTGAATGTTTAACTTTCACATCTCCCTAAACTGCAGTATTTTTCCAAACTTACAAGAAACAATGTATATACATTTGTCTTTTTGGATTTCAACAACAAATCACACTAATTTGGAGCTAAATCTGGACAGACTACACTGACGTAGCTCCTGGAAACACAGGAGAGGAAAAGAAGCGAACCTGCTAAATTTCCAGTGCAAGCTTACCTTGGGATCTTAGAAAGAACCAATGTGTATGAGTTGTATGAGCTCCTTATATACATACCACCTCTGTGGAGGGTATCAGTCCTCATCACGTATCATGAAAGGAAATATGTATGTATGTTTGCTAGATTGCAGGTACATAGAGGGATAAGATAAGTTACATCAGACCTGAGCTGACAGATGATGATAAGCTATTGTATATGGTATAGAGACAACATATATCTGTAAGAGATATGGGATTCAGTTTATGCCATGATATGACTTTGACTCAGCTGATCCCTGCAGGAGACAATATGCAACCATTCAAACAATTTAAAAGTGAGATTTTACTGGAAAGGCAAAAACAGAAAATAAATATATGTATTTCTAATGTGTTATTGTGAACAAAGCTACGTTTCTGTGTTTTCGTAATATGTTATCAGGTGTCTTTGGTTGTTACCATGGAAACACAGCTCAACGGTGTCCTTGTACTGAACAAGAACAATGTGGCCTCACATTAACTTGTTTCAGCTGATCCAAGGTTCTGCACACAAAGAGCTGATGCAGTTGTTTATGTGTATTGCAAGACTGCAACTGAACCATATGGTCCATATATCAGTGAGACCTGTATAAAACTACAGATTCATCTGGCCGTTTACATACAGAAACCTTGAACACTGAGTCCGATGCGTATTTATAATACTTCCAATTGTCAGATAGGCCCAGCTAAATTAGCATCTTTGGGAAAATTATGAAAATGCACATTTATAATTTAAAGAGATGATATACAGTACCAGCGGTTTGCCTTTAGCCTGCTTCTGTTGCTATAGCACAGGTTGCTAGATCAATTACAAACAAGATGCAAAGTATTAATTAGTGAGCTTTAGAGGTGTGATTTATTTCACATTGGACAACGCCTGAGTAGCTGTTTACTCTAACTTCCTGTCTTTAAATTACGCTCAGCTGACCACCTTATGCCTCTATCTTTGTAAATTACTCACAGATATTAGATTGAGATTGATCCTCTCATCTCTCTTTATTAAAAGAAAGTGAATAAGCGCGTTTCCCACTACCAGCTCTTCTTGTAATGGAAACTGCACAGTCCAAGGACATGTAGATAATTTGAACAATGATATCTGGCTCTCCTTAAATGTTCAGCCCACATAAATCCATTGTACATAAATATGCTGAAGTGTGAGGTTTGGAACATCTAAATTACTTTATCTCTCTTTGGTAGTCATAAGCTGAAGAACATTAAACTTAACCATTAAGAATCCTTGTTATTAGTAAATACTGCTGTGATAACACATTGGTGTACAAATAAATCATTAATGCTTGTATTGATAATAGAGTTATATAACTCACATTTGCGTATGGTGTGTGTGACAGTGTAGTCTATTCGATGTGGTTTTGTGTTTTTTCAGAACAGTTTCACAGTGAACCGCCACCAAAGTCCCTGAAGTCAGTTCATTTACGAGAGGAGAAAAGATCTTGTCTTATCAGTGCTGCTGCAGAAGCAGTTCTTGCCTCATAAGGGCTTATCTAAACTACAGCTGGCTCAAATGGCACAAGTGCTCCCTGTTCATGTTTTCATTTAAAGCTGATGGTCCTGACTAATGATGATTTTTATTATATGCATATTTTTATTGTTGTTAAATGCATGTCAGCATTAGTACAGTATATGACGTCTGTACAGTATCATAATTGCAGCTATTTTATCAGATGGATCTCAAGATACCATGTTTTTTATCTTATGAAACTTGAGGGGAATACTGAACTGAAAACCGCCTATCCAGATTTGAGACACACAAAATTTGTCAATGTAAATATAAAATATATTTTAACACATGGGGGGAAAACGGCATCCAAGACATGCTGAACAGTTCCAGAACTCTAATGTGGGTTTCTTCAGTGGGTGTACAGACACCCCCAGGTGTACTTGAAAGAACTGCAAGAGGTATGTGAACCCTAAACCTAACCCTTTTTTATTAGGTTAATTTAAAAAGTCATGCATAATTCCTAAAATAATTATACTATATGTTAAAAAAAAAAGCAAAGTAAAAGGTAAAAGCAAGTTCTATAAACTCTCTCAATGTTCTTATTTTCAATGCAAGCATTTTCAATGCTATCGCAAAGAATGACAAAGACCCTGAGTGAAGCACTAGGCCATGTTTCTCACTAAATTGTAACTAACCAAAAACATGCCGTACAAAAACTTTGCCATGAATTTAGCGATGGATTGGAAAATCAAGCATTTAAGGGTTTTTTAAATAAATCTGACACTGTGCAGCACTGTTTTGTACCCTTTTAATATAATTTTCTAACAAAGATGTTGGTCAAATGTTTCAAAGGAGGTACAATAATGGGGCATCACTGGTTTGAGAGGCAGCTTTTATATTAATGATCAATAAAGCATTTCAATAAATCACTAGTGTCTCTGCTATATGACCTGACTCATGCACTGACAGCAGAGTAGTAAAACAGCAGATAAAAACAGAGTCATACTAATCAGTAACCCAATTCAATTCAATTCAATTCAATTCAATTCAATTTTATTTGTATAGCGCCAATTCATAACAGAAGTTATCTCAGGACACTTTTCAAATAGAGCAGGTCTAGACTGAACTCTTTAACATTAATTACAGAGACCCAACAGTACCACCATGAGCAAGACCTTGGCGACAAGGGCAAGGAAAAACTGCCTGTTAAAAGGCAGAAACCTAGGACAGATCCTCCGGCTCTAGGTGGGTGGTCGTCTGTCTCGACCAGTTGGGGTGAGAGAGAGAGAGAGAGAGAGAGAGAGAGAGAGAGAGAGAGAGAGAGAGAGAGAGAGGCAGAGAGAGAGAGAGCGAGAGGGAGAGGCAGAGAGAGCGAGAGACAGACAGACAGACAGGTGCACAGCAACAACAGTATTGGCAATGGCAGTCAAGCAGGACCATGGCAGGAGGCTCCACCAGGATCCATGAGAACCTGCGAGACGAGAAAGCACAAGAACTCTGGGGAAGAAGTGGAGTTAGTAACATGCATTAATGGGACATGAATGAGTGCATAAAGAGAGAGGAAGGGAGGAGCTCAGTGCACCATGGGAAATCCCCCGATAGTCTAGGCCTATAGCAGCATAACTAAGGGATGGTTCAGGACTCACCTGATCCAGCCCTAACTATAAGCTTTATCAAAGAGGAATGTCTTAAGCCTACTCTTGAATGTGGAGAGGGTGTCTGCCTCCCGAACCAAAACTGGAAGCTGGTTCCACAGGAGAGGAGCTTGGTAACTGAAGGCTCTGGCTCCTGTTCTACTTTTAGAGACTATAGGAACCACAAGTAGCCCTGCATTCAGAGAACATAGTGTTCTAGAGGGGTAATAGGGTACTATGAGCTCTTTAAGATATGAAGGGGCCTGACCATGAAGAGCTTGAACAATCACATCATGTGCAGGGTGGTCATTTTGTGCAACAGAGTCAAAACTATATTATTTATTATAGACATAAGTGTCTTTGTTGAACCAACACATTACAAAAAGTTAGGGTTTTCTGGCATTTCTGGATTGTTCCTGGTACAGTGCAGATGTAAGGCCTCAGTCATCATTGAACATGATTGCATCGTAAATCTAGTCAGTCACTGACCTTGTCTTTAATCTGTTTCTTAAGGCCTTCTGTCCAGTATTGGGACTTTGTGGCCTAAAAATTGATAAAACAGCACTTTGAAAGGCTTGGACAGCATTATTATTTAAATTATTAAGGTTACTAGGCTGGGAGCCAGCGCAGTAAGTTGCAATACTAATTTGTAACTGGTTAATAGTGTGATGGAACATGAAGCATTTTCTTCCAAGAACAAAGTTCTCTATCTCTATTCTCTATAAACACTATCATTGCCTGGCTGGATGATGCATTTCCTTTGGAAAATTCAGCAGTGGGGTTGGATATGGGGTGATAAGACAAGTCTCATCCATGACCACTGTGAGTACAAAATTCCAAATCACGTGGAATAAAACGCTCAAGGTTAATTTTTATTAATTCATAAAAGCATATCAAAGAACAATCTTTAACACCGGGTTAATTAATTGTTGTCTCTTTTCCCCTGGATATACAACTGAGGTCGTAACACAGGCTATGGTGTGTGACGGCTGCATCTGGCGCATATGTCGTGTTTACTCCGACTGTGTGGCTGCTGCCAGCCCTATCTTTCTATACTTAATTTGCCTTTGATAAATCTCATACAATAAAACCCTTTTAACATATGAATAGATTCTGTTGCCAGAGAGCTTTTATTTTTTTATTTGAAATTTGTTTTTGTTTTTTTCCATGTCTGTGACATAGTCTATAGATAGACATTGAAACTGTAGTACAAGGTGGATATGTTGCTGGTATAATGTCAATATGACTATAAATATGGGCGGCTGTCGCTCAGAGGAAGAGCGGGTCGTCCCCTAATCAGAAGGTTGTTGGTTTAATCCCCAGCTCCTGGTGCCACATGTCGAAGTATCCTTGAGCAAGATACTTAACCCCGAATTGCTCCTGATGTTGTGCATCGATGTGTGAATGTGTATGAATGAGTTAGTTTCTGTTTGATGGACTTTGCCATCACTGAGTGAATGTGTGTGAAAGGGTGAATGTGGCATGTATTGTCAAAGTGCTTTGAGTGGTTGTAAGACTAGAAAGGCACTACAAGTACAGGTCCATTTACCATAAACAGACCCCTTTCACTGTATTTCTGCTGGGAACTGCGTACGGTTCACGGAAAAAATAGGCGAGACCTCGACTTTCTAGTGAAACGCTGCTGCAGCCTTAGGTGAGACGTACGGTTCATCCCAGTGTAAAAAGCAATACATTTTCCTTTGTTCCAAGAGCAATAAATGCACTTAATTTGTACTGAACCTTGACTACATTGCTCAGCAGCGCTTTATCGTGGCTACATTTCCAGTGGTGTCATGCTTTTAGCAAACAGATGCTGTTTGCTGCAACTGTTGTGATTAATGTCTCATGTCCCTTGTATGTTTTTGTGTTACTATAAATCTAATTTCCCATAGAGAGACAATAAAGATTAGAACTGAACTGAGAATCTTTAGAAAATAAGAAAATTTGAAAGGTATTCTTCTAAAATAGTGATAAACATCTGCCAATTAATGAGAACCTTTCTGCCTGTTACCACAGGCCCATACTGATTACTATTTGTGTTGTTAGCAGCTAAATGCGGGAAGAAGTCAGGTCTTACACCATGTCATATGTTGCATTGTAGGAATGCACCACATTACAAAAACAAAACTTACCTGTTCCAGTTATTGGTAACTGTTTTGCACAAGCAAATCCAAAACCTCAATAAAATATTCAACTCAATCAAATGCCATATGAGCATGATTAAATTATAATAAACTTTCAATAAGATCATTGTAATCCAGCACATACAGGCAAGTATATTAGTAAATGATTGACTGTGTTTATTGCAAACTGGATTGCTTTATCTATAGGTGCAACTGAATTGTTTATTTATTTATTTTTTATGTTGTAGTCAGTATATAGTATAACATTTTTTGTGTTGTAATTTTTTGCAATTACAATTATGGTAACTTGTGTCATTTTATTGTGTCAATTTAGTATGACTCTTTAACACTTCCATCAACTGAAAAGGCCTCTCGTCATCATTCACTGTATCCAAAATGAAACTTTTCCTCATAAATTCAATTATACAGTTTTCACAGTAACATAAACAGAAACCTTGAGGAGAGGTGAGGAATGAATCCAGAACACCTGATAGTTGATGACTCACTAATGAGTGATTTGCCCCAATATGAAAAAAAAGAGACTGCTGTTTATTTACTACAATTTAACATTACTGTCAAATGAAATGATGAATTCTTGCTTTTATCTTTTCACTATAGGCCTCCGGCATTAAAGCCAGCTGGGAACTACGGAAACCAACTAAAGATCAAGAAAACCTTCACCTTTAGGGGGAAAAAAAGAAGTAGTATCAGGTATTTTATTATTTTATAACTTCTTATCTTCTTGTATCCAGTTATTGTGGTTGTGAAGTAAGCAGCTTATGCCAATCTGCCTGAACTATACTATACTCCGTTCACAATGATGCAACAATGAAGGTGTTGTCAGAAGTCTATGAAAAAACCTACTTAAAAATATAATATAGTTAAGTGTTTAATTGAAATACAAATTTATTTAGGAAAGCAGAGTTTTAAAGTAATTAATTAAAAGTTCACAATATATATCAAACATTATGAACATTTTTATTTTTCTTATACAACACAAGAATGAAAAGTACAAGTAAATCTGGCATGTCATTCATCAGATTATATAATGTTGAGGTTTTTAATTTTTTTTGGAAAGCAGTTAGCCAGCTGCAAAGAGCAATTTTCTCAAATTCTGCTTCCAGTTGTAACTCAGGTTAATCAGTTTCTAACTGACTCATGGCCAGTTACAGCACTTGCAGGAGTCCCAGTAGATGAGGCCGGGCTGGCAGCGGTGCAGGTAGGTGTTTCCTTTGAAGCACTGGAAGTAGGTGGTCTTATCAGCTGCGTTCTCATACAGGCCATCAGGTCGGCCATGGCAGAATTCTGCAATGGGGTCCCTGGTGGTGGTGGGGGCTGGGGTGGTGGTCGGCTTTGGGGCGAAGCCTGCAGAGTCAGTAAATATTATTATTATAAACAGAGCTAAACCAACCTTTTCAGACACTTTTTTACAAACAGCACCAAAACTGAAACTACGTTCTGATCAAAAACTTATCAAGGAAATTGTCATTGCTGTCAGGTTTCTGAGATTGTTTTCTATTGATTGATCAATCAATTAATAACAAAGTAAAGCCATCACGATGAGAGGAGATGGCTTTGTAAGTTAGCTGAGCCACAGCATTTACCCATTGACATCCTGAGGTGATTGACTAGAGGATAAGGTCCACTTGAGCAGAAGTATCCACCAAAGTCATCCATGTCCAGAGTCCACACATGAGCACCTCCCAGGTTGGTGGCAGTCATCCACTGGACCTACAGCATGACCACATTAGTAACAAAGATGATTAAACAGCAGCAGCTACAGACCTCTGATACAGACCTAGAATAATGAAACTTTGGGGGCCTGCTATTATTTCTCTTCCAAAAACACTTCACAAGAACATTTCATCTCAAATCACAAAAGTTGGAATCTGTTAATAACATTATTAGAACTGCAGGTAGTAATGCCACGCTTGGTTACCTTGGAAGAATAGCTTCGCTGGTCATCATATCCCAGCCAGGAACTGCCATAGGTGGCGTAAGGAACCTCTTGTTCAGAGATCCATCCAACAGTAGCACTGGTGGTGAAGTCACAGATCTGGTAACATGAAAAAAACACTTATTTTTACATTCATAATTTTGCACATGAATTTCCTTATTCATCAAATGCAGATGACCTCAAGTGATATTGATGTTGAGTCGTGATGTTGCAGTAGTTTTGGAGATATACTTGCTTATAATTATGTGTTTTGCGTAAGGATGATGGCTGCCTGGCGTATTGTGCATCCATTTTGAACGATGCAAGTGTGTGGTCAAACAGCAAGTAAATCTCTGGCTTTAGGTAGATTATGTATTAAAAATGGGTAGGCGTGTCAGTTTCTCATCATTTTAGAGTTAGAGAAGAGGCAGAGATGCCAGTATTGTCAGCAGCAGCAGTAACTTTTAGGATGGTTCTTCGATTACAGACGTGCCAATGAGGCTTAACCTTCCCAAGAGTGAGATTTGACATAACCATTTCAACAGTTATCATCAGTTGACAAAAGAATGTCAGCAGCCATTATTGGAAAAATATACTGACCCTAAACAACTGAACTAGGCATTATATGAATGTGCTGTACCTCATAAAAGGCCCAGAAGCCGGCAGTGCGAGTGTAGGGTCCAGCGTCTGCGGGCCCGTTAGCTGGTGCTCCAAGGTCAGTAGCACCGCTGCTAAGGCGGTAGGTTCGTCCGTAGGTGGGGAAACCCAGCAGCAGCTTCTCAGATGGTGCTCCCAGAGACAGCCAATGGGATATAGAAGCATTCTAACAAAAAGGACAAAGAAGATTGTTTTACAAGTCACAAGTCCCAAAGTCAAGTCAGGTAAGTACCAAGTCAAGTCCCAGGTCTCAAACTTTGTGTTTCGAGTCCTAAACAAGTAGTTATATGCTCTTCACTAAATGTCATGCTATTTTAACAACAGAATGAAACTAAATTATCTTTGGTATAATATTTTACAACTGGCAATCACATATCATTAGTTGTTCATAGTTCTCTGCTGCACAGTCCACAACTCTGATAAAAACTACAGTATAAAACTAATATTTTTTATATAAACACTGAATCAGATGTGATGTAAAAAGTTGGCCAGTACTGCCAATCAAACTGTGAATCAAAAGCCAACTCTGCTGCATTCAGTTACTTTACAGATCCAACAGCTAAAAAGGCAGATATTATCCTTTGGGGTTGATGGACACCAAACTCAATTTAAATAGGGGAGTGAAGTGAGTATCAGACTTGACTCCAAATTAATGCTAATGTCACTCTGGGGCTGTTAAATATGTAAGTAGTAAGCATGTTCACCATTATCTGTATCTGTTCAACCAACTAAATGATCTGTATTCATACTCATTAATAATTTAGGTGGTGCTTAAACAGAAGTTGTTAAGTTAACCCTGCAATTAATATAAAAGTACAATATCTGTACTGGATACTTGTTTCAGACAAGCACTCACTCAACCCTAGTAAGTAGACAGTCTGCTAACAAAACATGATATCTATATTTAATATTATATCAAGGCTCATTGTCATGAGTTTTTGTGAGACCCTCTGTGCCTTAGTGGTCAAAAATCAGTCAATGCAGCTTTGAGCATAAACTGTATTTACTGTATCAACCCTAACTGTTGTTCATAACAGTGAGAGAAAGCCTCTTAAACTGCATTATGGACAATTGAATAATATACACATAGACTAATGTTGTGAAGTGTGTGTTGTTTTCAGTTATCTATGTGTTGTGTGTCTTTGTGTGCATCTTACAATATTGTGATAAAGGTGTGAGCCAGAGTCCACAGAGCTGCGGTACAGTGGGCTGTTGTGTCCGGTAGCTGCCTCCCAGTGTCCATGGAAGTCATAGGTCATGACATTGATGAAGTCAAGATGACTGTTGATTTTAAAAGTTTTTTTTAGTAAGCAGTAGATGAAGTGTCGCCATTGGTGAAGAACATTATTTAGCAAACTACAAAGGTGAAACTGGTTAAGTTCTTCCTATCCGGCGTCCTTGAGCAAGACATTCCAGTCTTACTGTGAATGACAGACGTGTCATTCACAGTAATGCTAGTACCAAAACAATTATCCTTTTTTGGATATAAAACATACACATAAACATAAACATAAACATACATTAAGTTCAGTAAAAACAAACTTACGCTGCAATCTTGTTGACCTCGTAGGCTTTGTCGATAGTGGGACGGAGCGCAGCAACGTTGGCTGACAGCAGCAGCTGAGTCTTCCTGTTATCTTTAGCATCATCCTCAAAGGCCTTGGACAGTTCCTGTTGGCAGAATGAACAAAAACACCTCAGATCCTTCACATGATTATTTCTGCTACCAGTAAAACACAGTGATTTATTTTTTTACTGATTGTCCCATAGTGAGGCTACACATGTATTTCATAATTTATACCATGATTTTAGTCATGCTAGTGGTGTGGCTCCTTGGATGGTAATGTCAGTTGGTTGGTCGGTCAAGCCGGTCAAAGACTTTTATTCATATTCCCCAAGTATATGTGCTGATCCTTTTCTTTACAGCGCGACCATGAGGTTGATATATTTTATTTTAGTGCCACCAGCAGTTTAAAGTTTTCTCTTATCCAGTGAAATACAGTATCTCATATCAGCTACATGGATTGGCACCAACATTTGGACGGATGTTTCTTGAGTGGATGAATCCTACTGACTTTGTTGTATGACCATGATGTTGACATTTGTGGTTTTGGGTGAATGTACTACTGTAACTATTAAATGGATTTTCATGAAATTTGATACAAACATTAATTTCCCCCACCAGAAAGATGGCTGTCCATTAATTTGTTAGTTAGAATCAACAAGTAGAACTGAGTACATTTTTTATATATTTAAATAATGCTGTAGCCTCAATGTGTGGGAGGTTTTGAGATTTGGTGTTGGTCTTTAAAGCCACTGTGTGGAAGACAACAATGCACTTGCCCCCATAGATCCAACATGAAGACTGAAAGCTACATGGACTGTGCAATTTCTTAGCCTCATTGCCTAATCTTTTAATATTATACTATTAAAATATATTTTTAAATGCTTTAATCATATCAAAGTTTGACAGTAATGGCTTTTAGGCACCACACCTATTGAATAGCAGAGAAAACACTGGCATACACCAATAATTTACAAAAACTTTTGAAAAATGAGGTCCATGCTTACAGTGACCAGCAAAGTGAACCTCTCCCTGTCCACCAATGGGCTGCCATTGTGTCCAGGATATTCCCAGGCAAGGTTCAGCCCATCAAAGTTATGGGTGCGCAGGTAGCTGATGGCCGACCTGATAAAAGCTGCACGACTCTCAGGCTTGGCAACCATGGCGATGAATCTGGTGGGATGCATAAAACATGGTAATACAGTCACAAAGGAAGGTTTTCTGACTTCTGTGTTGAATGTGTGAGGAAGACTGTGAGAACTTGGGTAAGATTTGAACTTACGGGCTCAGTCCATTGACGGTGCCTCCAACAGACAGCAGAGTCTTCAGTGCAGGATTGCTAATAGCAGAGAGAGAGAGAGAGAGAGAGAGAGAGAGAGAGAGAGAGAGAGAGAGAGAGAGAGTTACAAACATTACCTTAAATGTAATCATCAGATCATCGAACAACAGAAAGTTTCTGGCCAACATATGCTGATGACATAATGCTATATTTCACTCACCAAAGTTTCCTCACAGCTCTTAATAATAATAATAATAATAATAATAATTAAAAAATAAAAGAATAATGTAATATTAATGTTAAACCTGGCCTCATGATATTCTAAATTATGTTTGGAAAATGATTAAGCAGAAGTGGTCACATCTTTGATATACTTTTGTTATAAAACATTATTGAAGCTGGAAATGTATGTATGTAGTTAATTCTTGGTATTTAATTGGAAGATTCCTTCATGATTTTGAGAATAGAACATAGATGACATAATTGACACCTTTTTAATTAGTGTGTGCATTAAAATGGGAAAAAAACAGGATTCCAGGCTACAAATGGTTATTTAAATATTGCTCTAAATGCCATTCAGTCAAATGACACTGGCAGAAGACATTGTGTGTGTACTGTACTTTTACTCTTGAAAAAGCCACATCAGCTAAATGTTATTGGCTGTGTTAACTCACACATTCCTGAGGCTGTTGAGCCTGCTGAACTGCTGCTCATCGTTCCACTCAATGGGGCTGATCTGGTTGAAGCTGTTGATGGTGGCCAGTGCATAGATGACGTGTGTACACAGGAAGGGATCGATGTTGTCTGCTGTAAATTTGGCAATGCTGGGCCTGTACTGGGCCCAGTTGGTCATGTGGCACACCAGTTTATTGGATGAGGCTGATGGAGGACAGTAGGACAGCAGCAATGAGACTTTAAGTGCACCTGTGTTTGTTATGAGGCTTTGATCATGTTAGTGTAAAGAAGAGTCAATGCCTGTTGTCCTACAAAACTAATGCTTACCGATTTGCAGAATGAGCAGAACGCCCAGGGCTGCAAAACAACAGAGAAGAGAGAAGATGTGAGACTTAGTGTAAATACATACATGTGCAAGAAAACCAAAACAATACAATGGGCAGGGACCATCCATATCCATATTATATATCTGCAAGATTTCAATGTAGGATATTACTTAATTAGATACTAGATTTATCAACAGTGCAGCCGGAACACATTTGAAAAGTGTAAAACACGAGATAAATAAGATTAACAAAGCTTCCAAAATAAAATACTAAGTTGGCTGATATAGTCTCTTAAAAAATGAGTGCAGTTATGTGAAATGTTAAAAATGGTTCAAATATCAGAATAATTTAATTCTTAGTCTTAATTGCTTTGCTTACTTTATACTTATGCCTCAGTTCAGCTAGTTAATGAATGACTAAATTAATAATTGAATGACTGTGTGAATGAATGAATTAAAGCTGCAGCAGGTAATTTTTATAAAAATATATTTGCTGACATCAGCCCCCTAACTTTCACTATATCCTGACAGTAGAACATGAGACATATAATCTGTGAAACAATCAGGTTCCTCTGGCTCCGCCTAGAGCTCCTAGTGGGATTTTCAAGAATCCACCGGGCCTGGCTTTTTAAACTTTAGAATTTTTGAAATTAGTGCTATAGAATGAAAATGGTAAAAAAATATTTTTATGGTAAAAAAACTGGCAGCTGTGATTGCCAGAACTTAACGGTAAAAGGATATAAGTGTTGAGTTTTAATCCATATTTTATTGTATAAATACAGGTTTTTACCGACATACCATATGCCATATCTAAAATGCCGTATAAATAAAGCTTTTTCCATGAGATATCAGTGTTTTACTTTTACAGAAACTTGACAGTTTTCACTCTCAAATCAGACATTTTTTACAGCGTAGGACTGGTATATTGAATATAAAAAATTAATGAGTGAATGGTTTTTACCAATGAGGAGTCTCGCCATTGTGCTCTCTGAAGATCCAACCAATGTTCTTCTGCAGCGGGGAACCTCTGATTGAGTGTAAAACATTCAAATTAAACACATGAAGAATAAAAGCAGACATTAGGCAGCTACCACTGCAAAAATTATATTTTGAATTAATTATTCAAAAGAAATCCTTAAATAAATCAATAATGAAAATAATTATTAGCTGAAGGCTACTACTAAAAACTGCAAAACAATGCAACTATAAAGTTACAACCACTTTGTAAAATAAAAGTATTTTATATTTGCACATGAAGCAAGTCGCAGCTAAATGCTAGCTGTAAATGACACAAATCCGACCATGCTGATGGTCTCATTACCTTTCTTCAAGAGGAAGAGGAGCAGAGTGCAGAGCAGGGTGCAGTTGGGTTGATTTATATTTTACTCATTAATGACTAATAGCTGGTGGCAAAGTGCAGCTGATAAGGGCTGAGGGTGGTGGGAGTCTGACTGACTGCTAATAACCCCCTTCCAGGTAAGACTGGACAAAGCCATGAAAGAATTACACATGCTGAATCAGTTCAGTTTCTCTAGTGATAAGTGATAAGCGTGCATCTGCATGGATTAATACCAGGAAATAAAGATTAGAAATAATAAAATAGCAAAGGTGGTAGATAGGTGATGCCTAAATGTGGCTGAAATTGACTTTACAGCTTCCTGCTGGGAATCTGGTTTAGTATCCTGAGGAATACTTACAGACCATATGGTTGGATTAAACCCTGTGTGATTAAATAAGATATTAAATATTCTTGTTAAAGAATATTTAATAAATATAAAATATTTTCATAAATGTTTGCTATCTTACACATGGTCAGATGAGCTGACTGATATCAGTTTCATTATGCAACCAGTACAGAAAGAAGTCCAGGATCTATTGAACCCAGCTGTGTGGACAGGAATCCTGGTACACAGCATGAAATACCTTTTTTATGTCTATTATAAAACGTCTATTATATTATATAATCTATTATATAAACGTCTATTAATTTAACTGAACTGTTGTTGATTATCAATTAGCTTCAGTGCAACTGATCCCACTATTCATAACCACAACGTTTTCCATTTCTACACAGTCTGCATCATTTCTAACAGGAAATGTTTGTTTACATCATTTTCAAATACAAGTGTGTAGTGTTCAGTGGCATCTAGTGGTTAAGTTGCAGATTGCAACCAACTGAATACCACTCACCTTCTAATGAAGGAGAAACTAGAGGGGCCGTGTTTGGTTTGTCCATTCTGGGCTACTATAACATTCATTGTGGATATTCATGGTCAATGGACCTCTGACCAATACTTTGATCCATGACAAAGAATCTCAAAAACCACTGGTTGAGTTTTTGACTGGCTTATTAATGTCTTTCAAATTTGCAGTGGATAGTTACGGTCCCCAGAGGATAAATCCTGATGATTTTGGTGACTTCTGAACTCTCCTGTAGTGCTACCAAATTGGTCCCTTGTGCAGAAACTAACTCTTTCATACAAGACCCGCTCTGCCTCTGAGCCATAGATGTTTGGAAGATGCAGACAATATGAGGTCTGAGGAGACAGTTTATCTTTGAAATACTACTCCATTAATATTAAAACAAGTTCACTAGTTATTATCCCAAATGTTTCCAACAATGTTCAAACTCAGAGAAATCTGTCATTGTATTCATGTAACGGTGCGTTTCACCGGTCGCCTGTCGATGGCGTCATATCCCCTTTGTGCCTGTGTCAGTGTTGTGGTTGTCTGCCAGAAGCTGTCATACATTGACTGTTTATCCAGTCTGAAGCCACATTTTTACCATCCACTGTTTAAATCTTGGTGCTTTTTAACTAGATTTGAACTGGATGAAGGATTTTAGTCATCAGACGTCTTGAACTTCAATTATCAGAGAAACAAGCTGTGCTAACGTTAGCAGCAGGGCTCCCGGTAGAAACCTCCTGAACCATGAACACAGAAGGAATCCTATCCAGGAGAAGCTGACTGCAATAATGGCAAAGGTGGTGAATACAACAACTCCAATGATCCCACACCCGTTCACAATCTCAGTCATCAAACTTGATCTTTTGTCACTGTTTTGATGCGACCCCTAGTGGAAGAAATTTCATACTGTATGTAGTAGTATCTGTCCTGTTGCCAAAGCCTCAGAGCAAAATGTGAGCTGTTGTGATCTACATAGGACACAATTGAAAGTCCACACGTTACTGAAATACAATCCCAAGGTGTTTATTTTAAATCATATTTACAAGTAGCATCCCTCCCACCCCTCCCTCACATTTCCATTCAATCACAATTTTGAAAAAGGCCCAAAGGCAACATTATCCGGTGCATCCAGCCAAGGCCATATGAAACACAGACTTGCTGTTACCACCTTAAGTGAGTGATGAGACCAGTCCGTCCACCAGTCCATCAGCCAGAACATTCAGCGACTGGGCTCCCGGAAACAACCAGTGAATTGACTTTATGGCTCTTCGATGAATACTAAAGGCATTGAGAAAAACACTTTGTACAGAGTAAAGCACAAAAACACAAAACCAGGACATCATTCAACGTTTCTAGAGAGCAGAAGCAGCTGTGTGAGGGTCAGTGTGGAACACAGTGGTGGTGATTTAAATTCGGGTCTGGACCAATTTAGTCTTTTAAGGGCTGACACCAATAATCCAAACGCAGAATCAGTGTTTAGACCATTAAAACCAAAGTTGGAGTATTGAAATGATTGTAGGCCCAGAAGTAGACCGCACTAAACTACACCTACACTCGTACATTGGTCTCACCCAAATTCAAATTTCAGTTTTTACTAACTAAAGAACATGTGGTCAATAATAATAATCTACAGCTAATAGCCTATAAAGTGAAATTCAGGGTACATGTTTTGACATTTGTGATATTTTGCAGACATGTTTTGCCTAATACATCGGTTTTACAGCCAAGTTAAATGAAAAAGTAAGAGCAACATTTTGGTGTTAAGGATGAAGCACGTGATTAAAAGTCACATTTTCCCGACAAAATAAAGCACATCATTGTACAATCAAGTGGTCCATCATTCAACCACTTGCGAAGTATAAAATAGAACACTGAAGTAACACAAACAGGTTTTGGTTGTCCAGACCATTCAAATTTTTAAACACAACAACAACAAAAAACAATAAAAGAAGTTCCTTTGGATCTAACAGAAAACAGAGAACCTTCCAACTGAGCTCACAAGCTTGTTCACACACTCTGATTTTGGCATTTTCATTTCACTTGCAGAGTGTATTAAACACATCCATGCATGCCAGAAAACAAACAGGTGAGTAAGTGCTGGTGTGATTCAGCACCTCCTGATGCTTCGGCTTTGGACCAGCTTAAGAAGCAAGTAACTGGCTTTTTCCAGAGCTTTCGACCACATGTCAGAGTTTTCCTCGATGGACGGGATGTCATGTTCCCCACTTAGGTCACATAATGACAACTGATCCATGTCTGTGACAACTGAGCCAACTAGACACTGAGGAAAACTATGAGGGGCGCCTGAAAGCTCGTAAGTGGAGTTATTTTGTTTCCAGAGTCGAGAATGAACTTTCACATTGTACTTTGTTAGATTTGGGATACACTGAGGTAATGGCAACTAAAATATGCATAATATAAAACATAAAGAAGACTGGGATGTTTTTTGTTGGCAGTTAAGACCCAGACCATGTATTACAGACTCTTGGACCACAATCCAAACCCGAAGCATCAGTTACTCTTTAACCTTTAGTATCAAACTGGTGACAGCAAACAGTGAAGGTTTGTACATACTTTCTTCATTCTGTGGACAGCTGTGGTCTCGTTGAAGCACACATGGTTCCATTCACACACTAATTGAGGGTCTGTGTCTGTCTGGCATCCCACACATGGCATTAAAACAAAGTTTGGTCGGCTATGCTTGACTCTGTGGGTGTGCAGGTCTGTGTCTAATTGACCGAGGGTTTGGCTGAGCGGCACTGAGGCACGCAAGACAGTGCAGCTTCAGTTGCATTCTCCTCAAAATCTGCACCTTCTGCAGGATTGTGCGGAGGTATGGCCGATTACTTGTTATTTCTCTGATTTGGAGGACCCTCGTGGACACACAGAAGCAGAAAGTATGAATTGACCTTTAGACAGTTCTCAGCAAAATCAACCAACAAAAAACAAACTGTGAGCACTTGATGTCTTTGACATGCTGACCAGACCTGACCTGGTCTGGACAACAGGACAACGTCTAGAACGCTAGCAGAATGAGATCACATCCTTCCTGTAAACTGTAGCAGGTCAGACATGTTACATAAGAGCTGATAGATGCTGACAGGATTACAACGAGGACGATATATGACACTATTAACTGCCCTTGCTGATAACTTTGTAGAACAACTCTTTCATCTCTAGCAGTGACTTACCCCTGCTGCCCCGGGCACTTCATATCAGGCCGCCAGCATAAAAGCAGCTGCAATAAACCCAAGAGACACTAAACAGAAACATTTTCACATTGTTGCGTGAATTACTTGAACAATGCTGGCACAACAAATGTAAAAGATAATAATGAAATACTCCTTCATCTGTCCAAGTTCCCCAACATGCGACGTAAAAAATAGAAAATGTAAACATTAATTTGGACCGGTGACATATTTCTGTAGTTTGCTATAATTACAGCAGAGACAAAAACACAAACAAGCTTACAGACGTTAGCAGGCGCTAAAAAGAAACAATATGAAGTTCTTCGGTGCTTCAGTGAGTGACTCCTGTTCTGTGTTCACACTGTGAGCAACAAGAGCAGCAGGCCGGAACAGGTTCAGCTGGGTAGATGCAAGTGTGTGTGTGTGCAGAGAAAGGTAGAAAGGAAACTGTGGATACAACTGTTCCGTATTTGAAGCCAAGCAATGCAACCTCCAAATACCATCACAGAAATCTATGATGTTGAGATATTTTGCATGTATACATTCTGTAATTACCCCTTCAAGGACAATTACTGCTACTGAAATAGTAGGGTAAACACTGGTTACCATTGATACTAATTAAGCGTCTGGTCCATTTGGTGTAGCAGATCCTTTTCAGTGAGCCACATACACAACATCAGCCCCCTGACTCTGTTTGACCGGAATGGAACAGGAAATGTTGGTTTGAAAAACATCAGTAATGCAATAATACTAAAATGATTATACTATGATTATATTATGACGAAGAAAAAAATGTAAAAGTAAGTTACATGAATTGCATCTTATACTCAGTATTTGTATTTTCAATGCAATGTTAACTGCCCTAAACTGTCAACTGCAGTAACACCTCTGGAATAGAATTTGACTGCTGCCATAGAGAATGACAGAGATCTTCAGTGAAGCACAAACTCATGTTTCCCAGACAGAAAACTGAAGTGCAACTCATCAAAAAGTCGCAGTTCAATGCAACTTCAATGCCGTCTCAGTGTTATTGCATGATGATATAAAAAACTGGTTTGCCATAAATGTAGTGATGGATTGTAAACACTTGAAATGTAGCTATTAAGTCTTACATAATTCCGACACTGCTGCACAGCATTGCATTTATTTTTTAGCCAAAAATATTTTGCACTGGTCAGGGGGTACTTGGCTGAGAACATATTTCAATGGGAGTACCTTAATGAAATAAGTTTGGGAACCACTGTAGTACAGTATCTTTGCTCAATGATTGTGTTCTGAAGTTTGCCCTTTTATTTTTTGGATTTTTATTGTTAACTTGTTTTAATAAAGCTGTGCCATTTGTTTTACCAGTGCTGTAATGTGTGTCCACATCTTCTCAGTCAGATGCATTTTGATTATATTTGTCATGTAACTATATTTAGAGGATCTTGCTTTCAGGAACTGAAGTATTTAACTGCATTGAAAACTGATAGCTTTGAGTCTCACTTGTAAACACTGTAATTAATGTTATGTGGATTTAAATCTTGTAGTTAAATCTGTTCTGGGAGCTTCTGTTCAGTGTGTATATGCTGTTAGTATTATTTTAGATGCCGATTTTTATGGCTGTCACACCACCCACAGTCGGTCAGAGTGCAGGGATTATCAGCCAGGTTGCTCTCAGTGTGAACAAACAGACATCACATGTAACACTGTACTGTTTGTACACAAGCTATACACACCATCAATTATATGAATAATTTACACCTGAAGTCTCTGTGTCTCACCAGCTACAGTTTGAAGGACGCGAGTGTGAGACGCGTCAGCCACAGATGTGATGGTCCCCATAAGGCATGGTTTTACTGACACAAATACACAACCAGACAATCCGCCCCCTCCCCAATTTCAACCCATTCAGATTAAAACCAAAAAGACCCTATTTGTTTTTATTATTTTAAAAAAGGAAAATCCCTCCTTCCTCCCCCAACCCTCCAATCCCTGCAGTGCTAAAACCTTCCCCCCGACCGCTGGAACCCACCCGACCCAAAACACAGGCTGAGACACAGGACAGCTTTAGTTTCAAGCCATTAAAAGTCCACAGACAGGCTGAGATCACAGGCCTGACAACAACGCAAGAGTGAGCAGAACCAAGCCAGCGAGGAGGTGGAGGGGGTGATTGGAGAGTGTGGAGGAGGAATCGTTCTGCACCATCATACCAGTTCCTGTGGGAGAGACAGACAGAGAGAGACAGTGAGCGACAGTGTGTGAACTGAATGTAACAGAAATATTTCTGTATCTGATACTGTAAACAAGGTTCCGGTTTGTGCCAGTTCACACATAAGTGGGGCTGGGTACTGAACCTCAAAACCTCACTCACAGGATCACCATTACCTAGGCGCACTCTCATACGTTGTTTGCAGTCATTTGAAGTTCAGAATGAGGCCTTAAAAAATGCTATTCCTAGACATTATGATGTCACAGCTTTTGGATATAAAAAGGCCTTAACTTCCTTGTTGTATCCCACCAAACGTGTGTGACATTTTTATATAATTACTGCATCGATTCTCGAGTTGTGACCAAAAACGTGTTTTGTCAAGGTCAGTTTGAGGTCACAGTGACCTTTGTCACCAATTCATTGTCTGACCAGTTGTGAAATATGGTCATCATTTCTTTATGAGTTATGGCCAAAAACATGTTTTGTGAGGTGAGGGTCTGTCACAGTGACCTTTGACCTTTGACCTGGACACATAAAAGTAGCAAGTAGCAAAAGGTAGCATCAAATGTCTGTTCAGATGATCAAATAGTTCCAGATTAAAATCTAAATTTTGTCAATGCATATGACAGCATTTGAAATAGAAAAAGGAGGAGGAAATATATTTCACTCTGAAACATCACTGTCACTCAGAGAAACCTTTGGTGTGTGTGTCCCACCTGAGTCCCGGGACACAATAATCTCGTGTGCCGGGCCGTCCCCGCCCTCTCCCCAGGACCGGATCTCCAACACGACGTAACCATTGTCCTTTGGCAGCGGCAGGCTCACCGATGTCTTTGCCTTGTCCAGAACCTTGAGCGCTGTCTGGCCCTCATGTTTGTACAGAACCTGAAGAAAACAGCAGGTCCACAGGTTAATTCAGACCCTATTTCAACGTTACAACCTGAAAGGAATCTTTACAGCTAGCATCAGACCAAAACACACTCAGAATAATAAGTGTTGTTGAGATTTGTATTCTGGAATGTCATTGTTTGTGTTGAAACCATTGTAACAGTAGTTATCTGTTCATAGCCATGTTTTGCTCATGTAGCCATTGTAAACATGATCTTTGATTTTGTTATACAGTCTTTTTATTGCTTCTTATATCTCACACAGAGAAGATTACGTATCACGAGCTGACACATCAAAAAGTAAAACATCCACCAGCAGTACTTGTACTCCTGCCAACCTATACAAGGATAATTCAGCCTATTAACAGGATGTCTACAAGCTCACTGTGTGTGAGAACATCAGGCTACATAAAGCCCTGACATGTTGTGATGGTTGCCATTGACAGTATATATAATGGACAGGGCTTCCGGGTCTGTGAAGTTATGTCAATGTTGAAGTATCTTAAACATTCTATGCATTCTATGTAATGGCCAGCAGGGGGCAGCTCCATTGGCTGCAATAACACACCAATACCATGCAGTCTAATGGAGAATGAGCCAACTTCTGACTTGATTTATGAGCTCAGTAAACAGTTTCCTAATGAGTTTATGGTCTCAATCTCTAGTTTCAGTCTTCTTCCATACAGTACGATGTTCATTTAGTAACTGATGGTCCCATTTACAGTAAAATAGACCATAAAGCAGGGTATGATTTAGGGCGGGGCTACCTTGTGATTGACAGGTCATTCTCAGTGTGTCTGTCCAACTCAACGCAACAAACTCAGATCTAACTGTCAAACTAGGCAGTGCTGATCAGATATGGATCCAGATTCTGTTACTGTGTTGTCTATTTGTCTCCTAAAACCGTTGCAAAAACATATTTCAGTGTACTGTTTATCTGGAATATGAGATTGTTTGTGACCATGTGAGCCACCATTGTTTCAGATGATGTCATTATATGTTCACACTTGGTCCATACTTGTCTATAACATACTAGGTCCAAGTCACAAGTCACCATAAGGCACCATAGCAGGTCAAAATGCAAGTCTTAAATCCTAATAATTAAATTAAATTAAATATTCAAGGTGTGCAGCTTGCCTGGTACTGATCTAGCTCGTATTTATTGTTTACTGTAAGTATTTACCAGGTGAAATTATGTGAAATTCTCAAGTCTTCAGTCTTCTCACTACAGTCTGTCCCGAGTTCAAGTGTCATTGTCTTAAAGGACCAGTGTGTAGGGCTCTGTGGCATCTGTGGTAAAGTTGCAGATGGCAACCAACTGAAGCGTGAAGAACTGAAGAACTACAGTGGCTGCAACACTCTCAGATAAATGCAAAAGGCCCTGTCTAGAATCTGGGTTTGGATTATCCGTTCTTAGCTACTACAGACAGCTCATTCTAAGGTAACAAAAATACAACAATTCTTATATTCAGGTGATTATGCACTAATGAAAACACACCTATGAATATTATATTCCATTTCTGCCAATAGATCCTCTTAAGTGTTACACACTGGACCTTTAATGTCATCACTTTTGTAAAGTACTACCTGAGAGAACCTTTTAGAGAATGATGCAAACAAAGAGTTTTTAGTCAGACCATACTCACTTTGTAGCCCAGTACAGCTGACTCATTGTGCATGGCTTTCACATGGTCCCACCACACAGTTACCCACGAGCCATCAGTTTTCCATGACACGTTGCCAGGACGACGATTAGGAGCTGTGATGGAAACACAAACATGTTTTATAAAATAAAAATTGATAGCAGAAGGAAAAGAAAAAGAAAAATCAGCCTGTGGGCATGAGACAAAAAAACAACCCAATAGGGTATAAAAAAAACATTAATAAAAAAACCCACTTAATTAAAGGTAGTGTTAATTTCGTTCACTAATCATTTTAACCATAGTTTCTCGTCAACATTTTTTCACTGACGAAAACTAGACAACAACGAAATAACAAAACTAATTTATGAGGATAAAAACTAACATGAAAAGGTTAGGGAATCAGAACTAATCTATGCGTGTACTAGGGAGATACAAGCTAATTTCATTCTGTTCTCTAATCTGAGGTGTGTTTTTGCTACACTTGAAATACAATACAAGGTAAAATAAGCCTATGCTGTCCTGTACTGATAAGAGAAGTGAATGACTCCGTTTCTTAAAACAGATGTCTAAAACTGGCATTTTAGTCAAAAGACTATAACTTATATTAAATTAAATTTTGCTATCAAAATGAACACTGGTTAAATTTCTGGCTATTTCAACTGGTAAAACCACAAATGAGAACAAGTCATTTGGGGGCAGAAAATATATTTCAGGGACAAGATAGGAGCTGTAATGAGTATTTGGCAAGTGAAAAAATGCATTTTATGGGTTGTATTGGCCTTTTGAAGGTATTCAGCTGGAGAAGTTAGTTGGTGAGCTATAATCTTGAAAATAAAACTATTACAAGTAAAATCAAGTCATTTTAACGTAGACAATACCTTTCAGTCACAAGATAGGAACTGTAATCACTTTCTGGCAAGTAAAACTGCAAGTAAAAAATGGATCATATTGGCCCTTTAAAGGGGCTTTTGACACATGAAGATCAGTGTTCCCATCAAGGTTATCCCAGCTTGGTCTTGGGAACTTTGGGAACTAAAACTCAGGATATCTCTGCCTCTGCTTATTTTCACCATTCTATCGAATATGTATCTCTCACAGTATGGAAGTGCACCGCAGCTAAATCACTGGAGAAGCCCTTTAAGTTTACAATCTACTCTACAGCATAGGATGGTAAGGGTTGTGGGTACATTGCAAATGATAAGAAAACACAATAAATTATGCAGATTTTACAATACATTGCAGAAATACCTCTCTGAACATTTTAAGACAAAACTGTATTTTAAATGCATACATTACACACATACATCTTTTCATCTCTTATGGTTTCACCTTTGTACTTTTGTACATTTATGTATATTTAATGATTTATATTTGTCAATATACTGTACTGTATATGTATTTACCTATGCTCTGTGTGTATGTGTGTCTACATATATTTATGTATGTCCTCTGCAAGGTTTAAGCCAAGGTTTATGAATAGGAATATTATGTACTAGCAAAGGTTCAGTATAGCATTTGTTTTAGTAGCAAAGGAGACCATAGTGAGGTGTTCCACTGATACATTTAATATGAAGTAAGAAGTTATTCAAAAATGTATTTAGTAATTTAATATAGAAACATATATATTATGACAGGTCTATGTGCACGTGCTGACTCCAGGCAGAGGAGTGAATGCTGCCCTGAAAAAGAGAGCATGTCTAATCCTCCAGTTGAATATGTGTACAGCCACAGGCCCAGGAAGTGCTAAGTACCTACTATTCTTCCTGGGTGCCCAGAAGACCCACTGGCTGGTACAGCTGAGAAGGATAATCCATTTCTGCCAGGGGGACAGGTGGAGAGGGAGACTACACGGGTCATCTAACCGAGTTGTATTACTCACAGGCTCTTAAAGACAGGACATGCCTGAGGGGAAGACTCTTGTGTGAGTCTGGGTGTGTTTGTACATCTGTGTCTGTGGATATGGAAAGTGAATGATGACAAGTGCAAGGAGCGAATACCAAATACTCTCCATCACTGGCTCAAGTTATTTTAACTATTGAAAAACTATAATTTTGACAAATCAAAACTGAGGGCATTCCACTGTTACGCAACACTGTCAATATCCACATGTAGAACCCCCCTGTTCAGTTGGCTGGCAAGTGTGCAGATTAAAGTTCCAGTAGGTAACTTTTATAAAAATAACTTTGTCGTATTTGCTTAAAGTTTGAATATATCCTGACAGTAGTACATGAGACAGATCAGACAGAACCCGAGTTGGAAAGTGTAAATCTCGCAGCTATCTCGCGTGATTTCACAGAGACACCCCCCTTTTGGTCGGAATTTCAGCCGTCCAGCTCGGGGTTCCTCAGGGTACCCCGAGCTGGACGGGGGGGGCATGTACGACCCGCAAAACAAAGATGGCAGCGCCTATATTAAGATGTATTTTCTTTGTATTTGTACTATGTTGGTCGTTTTAATGTCGATTTTAAATGCTCTTACACACTTGTTTACATTGCTGCTTTAGTCCGGTCACCAGTTTAAGTATTGCACGGTGTTGCTGTGCGTGCAATACAAGTAAAGTTTTGTTTTCGAGCTGGTTTGCTAAATAGGCTAATGTAGCTAACAATAACACTAGCCTGCCACTGCCCCTGGTGGCTCCTGGAGGCCCCTGGTGGCTCGAGACAAACGCCACAGCACTTGTTGAAATTGAAATAGGCGAAAATGGCAAAATATTATGGAAATGTAAGACTTGCAATAACGGAATTACTTGAAATGTTAGTGTTTCTGTAGAAAAACCTATTATTATTTCACATTGAGCTTGTTTAGATGAGCCACAAACAATAACAAGACAGCTGCTGCACTTCTTTCCGACTCGTAATGCCCAAAGACAAACTGGAACGCTATAAGTGGTACAAGCCAGGCAATGACGTCACGTTCTCGCGGCAGAACAACTCGGGTTCCGAGTTCACGAGACAAATGGAAAGCAGCATTATTCCCAGGTGGTCAAATACAGATGCTTTGGGAATAAGACTCAGCAATCAACTATGTACAAGCTTCCAACCCAAAGCGTCTTTCTATCTTTCTATGATTGGTTGTTTTCGTTCAGGCCCGGTCGATTCTTGTTAATACCATTAGGAGCTCTAGGAGGAGCCAGAGAAACCTGATTTTTTCAAAGACTACTTGCTCGTGTTCTACTTTCAGGATATAGTGAAAATTTTAGCAAATATGACAAACTTATTTTCATAAAATTACCTACTGCAGCTTTAATTAGTTATTGTTTAAAAAGTCTTGTGTCTGACCTTGCTGTCTAGCTGGTTTTAGCCATCGCATTGGTAGGCTATATTGCTACATAGCCCAGCTATCACAGAATATCATGCCAGTGTCTAAAGTTTATTTAGAAAGCCCAATACTCGTGATGTGGTTGATAAACAAGATGAAAAAAGAGAGATTGATGCGGTGGAGGATAAGATAAGAAAATACTGAGTGGTGTAGTTGCATATCGTAACTACCTTGATTCACCCTTCGTGAAACACACAAAAAACGCCTATGACCCTGTCTAAACTCAGTGTTTAGTTTGTCTGTTCTGAGCTACTGTAGAAACATGGCAGTTCAACATGAATATCAATATTATATTCAACATGAATATTTTTGAAAAAATCTAAAGGAAAATGATTGGTAATAATAAATGATGACATAATTTTTATAACCTTGTCCGTCAGCAATCTCTTGGTGATGCAGTGCTTTACTGAACATTATGTGTTTATTTTTTCAAACAATTAAATGTGACAATTATTACCTCATATGTCATACTGTAAATAAAGACAGACGGACCAAAAAGAGGCATCCAGGGTGTATTCCACTGGACAACCAGGAGACAAGATGGTTTACAAGACACCTGAACACACACACACACACACACACACACACACACACACACACACACACACACACACACACACACACCTTCCTCTCTCTCATCCTGATTTGACCTGAGATGACCTGCCAGACCCTCCCAGACCCTGCTAGACCTGGTTTACCCTGTGGCCACACTGCCATCTAGTGACCATAGGACAGAAACCTGTCAGTACCACTAAAAATATAAATATGTGTGTAAGGCTGCTTTTTCAGTTTTCAACTGAGGGTATCTAACTAAATGTGTGCTAAGAGCAGTAGTAGAAATATCAGTCAGGAATGTGATGTTAAATGGTGTAATGATTATGTGGAAAAGATGTTTAAACCATGTTTTCTGAAAGTTTAAATAACCACAATGCCATCTCATGTCTAAAATCACACCTGTGGAACCTTAGTGAGACTTCTACGCACAAAACTTAAATGAAATTCACTTGAGTCAGAAAACCTGAGCCACCATCTCAGGTACAAGTTCCAGGAAGAGGAATTTACATTCTGCTACTAACCAGATGTTTTTAAATTGATTCTTTTTTTGAGGAAAAGATTTCTTTTTAAAGCTGATGGTGTTGATTCCTTGAATATTATTGAATTCAGAATGATTATTAAATGTCACTCTATTCGAGAAGGATATCTTCAAAAAGAAATGACAACGTTTAAAAAAATTGGGAGAGACAGGGATTACTGAAGTTGACTGAAAGGTGGTAATAATTTTATTTTTTTATTATTATTACTATTATTGTTACTACTAATTCTTTTTTCATTTAATTAAAACAATCTCGACTTGCAGATCAGTTTTTTTGTAGTTTTGTCTTTAATATAGCTCCACATACTATATGTGACTCTGTATGCATGTGCTAGTGCTGCAGCCATACGTGGTTTCCTGGTGGTGACGGTGGTGCGTGGCGAGGGCGGCCCAGTGCCGGCGCTGTTGTAAGCCAGAACAGCCACGTGGTATCGGGTGCTGGGTCGAAGGCCAGACACTCTGGCTGTGGTTTCCAGTCCTGCTGTCCGTACTCGGTCCGCAGCCGCTTCCCGTTCATGCTGCCGCCAGTACCGGATCTGAGAACACACATCATGCCAAAAAGACATTGCACACTGCACACTGCACATTAACCTTACAGTATAATTTATTAAGAGCAAACATACACTGATCAGCCATAACATTGTGAGCACCTGGGCACCCTGGTGGTCATAATGTTCTGCAGCCCCATACCAACAAACCGTGATGCACTGTGTGTTCTGACCCCTTTCTATCAGAACCAGCATTAACTGTTTCAGCAGTTTGAGCTACAGTAGCTCGTCTGTTGGATCGGACCACATGGGGCAGCCTTCACTCCCCACATGCATCATTGAGCCTTGGCCTCCATTGACCCTGTCTCCGGTTCACCACTTTTCCTTCTTTGGAGCACTTTTGATAGGTACTGACCACTGCAGACCGGAAACACTTGCTACCTGATATATCCCACCCACTGACAGGTGCCATGATAACCAGATAATCACTGCTCAGTGCTCACAATGTTATGGCTGATCAGTGTAAATCTTCTTCACATTCAGAGCAGCAGATGCTCTAAATATTTTTTATTTGGATTCTGTTTGTGTCATGGTTCTAGTGGCTGTCTACCAAGGTCATCCATCTTCATCAATAAGTGATTATCTCTGATTATCTCTGCGTTACCAACAGCCAGTGAAGACGTGATAAGCATGCTGATATCAGCTATCACAGCACTGATAAACTGATACATTTGTTATGATCTCGGTGGTTTAAAACAATCAAAGCTGATCAGTGAGCTTGAACTAGGTCGTGGGACTACGAACAGCTAATAAAATGATTAGAACTTTAATGGCATTGTGTACAAATAAACTGGTCCTATACCTTCAACCTTGACTGTGAGACCAAAGTTTGAGATTGTTTTTTCTTTGCCACGTCAAGGAAAAAAGGATCAAGGACTATGTTTCCAGGCACAAAATGTTCCAGTTTTTGCCCTCATTCTAAAAAACACAATATTCCTACTAAGCAGTTTACATGGGTAATGAAAATACATATTCCACTAATATTCCTGTTTCCATGCAGGTGTGCATACTCCGATTAACTGTTAATGACGTACTGGACATCCTACAGAGGTGTGGAACAGCTGGAGCTGCTTGAGCCATTTTGCCTCATTGAAGTTGTCCACTGGTGCAGGACGCATTCAACCGTGTGAACACAGCCTCCCTCTCAACCATCTCTTTGAAAAGGTCGGCGTTGTGATATTTGCTCCATTAGGTTTTTCATAATCAGGTTTCCCACTCTTTTTAACAAATCATTTTCCACAACATTTTCCAGGAGTTTTTCTTGATAATACATGACAGCACTCGTCATATAAGCTGTGGTTTTGGATAAATTGGCTTATTTACAGTTTTCCTCTAACCTTAACATTAATTTTGCCACAGCCCAAAATCAAGTAGAATTGATTTTATTTTACAGAAGATTCATCTTCTAGAAAGTTAAAGTACGTTGCACATACAATTAACATCACTGTGCATGTATTTATCAAGCATAACAACAATGTAAATTTGATCATTATAAGGCTTTTTGCCTAATTACTATTTCACTCACTGCTCTGGAAAAATGACTCCATGCCGAAAAGATCACTGCAAGTCAGTTCCACTTTGCACCTGGTACCCCTGCTTTGAAGTGTCAAAGCGTTGAGTTTCAAACTAAATACGCACCTAGGTTTATGTAGGCGATCTGAGTGAAGGGCTAAAATACAAACATTTCCAGGACAACATTGATTACTTTCTGGTTATTTGCTCATTTCAATCAATCACCAAGTTCCATCACTGGAAAAGTAGTGGCACGTGGGAACCCTGATAATGTTTAAAAGTAGGTGTGTTTCTCTTTCCGACCAAAAATGTGGGCTTTTCTTTTGTGCATGCATCTCTACTCCAGCCTTGGAAACTGTTGAGTAGTTTGTTTGTTTAGCACAGAGCTGACAGTAAACAGGTAAAAACCTAAAATGAGACGCACATTCCAAATGTGCCGTATACATGTTCAAAGAATGCTCCTAAAACACAAATAATATCTCCATATGCCACATATCTTAATCGGAAAATGCTCCATTTGGAATTAGGAAAACCTAAACCAAATATGCTGTTTATATGACCGTTATTAGATGTTCAATATTGTCATACTTGGAATAATAGTGGAAAAGTAGTAGTGTGCATGTAAAGTGAGAAATTCTAATCAAAAACAGAGACAGGTCCAGCTGAAGGACATGGGCAAAAATACATGTTTTCAGAACAAAGGGAGCAAAAATGTCCCTGAGTGCACCTCATTACATCAGATATGCACATGATGTGTTGTTGCTGCTTTGTGGTGTACTGAGATGCTGTTGAGCAACAATGCATGTCACATAATCACTCTTTCTATCTTATTTTTGGCCGTCAGTTACAGCCGTCTGAGTGGAGCGATCATCCAGATGTGTATTCATGCGGCTCATACCTCATATCCTCTGAGGATGCCGTTGGCGCTGAGCTGCTGGACGGCCTCCCATGAAACCTGGATCTCAAAGGCAGTCAGCGCTGTGGCATTGATGCTTGACGGTCCCACCGTTGGCTCTGTGAGTAGGAGCGAGAGGTCAGAATATGCAGCGTAGACAGCCGTGTTCATTTTACTGTCAGTGAGTTCCCCCTTCTCTCCCCCTCCTCACCCATACACCTACAAAAGACTAAGCTATCCTATATTTATCTTATTATTATCTTTATATTGCATTATTTTAATCTGTCTTTTATACAAAAGATATATTTATCGTATTTCTCTTATTTGTATTATATACAAAAATTATTTCACAATAGGCGACTATAATTGTGCAATATATATTATCTACGGGTTTCTCTTCTCTTTTTTTATATTAAAAAGTTTGATATTTGGATATGTATTTTTTGACTGTACATACTGCCTCTCCTCTCTTCCTGATGTGCTATGTGCCATTGTAACGAAATTTCATTTTTGATGCAAATCTAAATGACAAATAAAGAAAGTCTAAGTCTAAGTGAGCTGACTGTGGTCAGTTTACAAAAAGCTGTGGTGGTCCTCAAGGGACAGCAAATACTGCAGTGTGAGACAGTGCATTCTTCCACTGTATGCTGTTAAATGTTTTAATGTTTCAGTACAGTAACAATGTATCTCTAACAGGAATAAAAGCATTGTAGATGTTCACTGTATTGTTACCAATCTTAAATGTCAGCATGGTGATTGTCCTAAAATTCCTGCAGACAACAGAAGGTAGATAACACCTGATGAAACTATGGTAATGTTAGACCATAAACTGGTGGGCAGTATGGGTGGGTTGTGTTTATTTCAAATCCAGTCAATTTTATTTATATAACCCAATATCACAAATCACAAATTTACCTCAAGGGGATCCACATGTATTTCATAATCTTCATGTGTCATACATTTTGGCATCAATATTTGTGAATAATGTGATTTTTCGGTTTGTTGGGCAGTGGGTGAGGATAAAAAATTGTTGTTTTTATGGAGAAATCAGAAATGAAAATTACTGTGCATCTTTAACATTTTTCTTTAATATAAATCAGTTAAATATCATCAAGCCTAATCAGCTGCCAGGATTTTCTTTTATTGTGAAAGCCACAAGCTGGCACATCCTCTCAGAGGAAACACACAGCTGCAGCAGGAGCACAGCTGCTGTGCTGTTGACAAGACACCTTTCTGGGACATCAGAGTGTCTGAGACTGTGCATGGAGATGGATTGAGACAATTGGCTCAGGGTTTGATTAACATCGGTATCTGGCTGGTCCTGTGGACAGCATGGTGAGTAGCAACAGTTGGCGATTGATTCAACCAAACGTTTAATTATGATTTTAATTCATGTTTCTTCATATTACACTTCTAATAAGTAAAGTAGTAAAAATATGACTGTGTGTACCACGGGTCAGATCACAGGACTTAACGGGTTGGGTTGGGTCCGGATTTTAATGGAGATAATTGCGAGTGACGGGTCCATTCTGGTAATTAACTCTGTGGATACAGGTCCGCCAAACTGGACCTGTGCACTCAAACATCTGAATGTTGAATGTTGTACAGATTGTACTCCTGAGGGAATTTTGGGCTATATGAATAAAATTTGACAGGACTTTTTTTAAACTACTCTTACACGTCACTATATTTACATTGGCTGTTGCAAAACTGCTAGGCAGTAATGCAGAATAAATGTGAGAACTTTTTTTAAAAACATTATAGTCCCATAATGAAAAAATCTGACTCAATATACAAAAAAAAACTGCATTAAGACACAAATCATGTGTGCAAAGCTGTATTTCCCAAATAGAGATCAATTGTGCAGCCACCCAAATAGATTGACCCCTACCCAAAATTAGTTTGTATTTATCATTTCTTTCTTTCAAAAGTCAGTGTATTTCAGTGACTCACCGTCCTCTGCAGAGTGGACCACAGCGATCTGGCTGAAAGGACCTTCCCCCCTGCGGTTATAAGCCTTGATCTTCACCTCAAAGGGGCTGTATGGAGTCAGGCTGTCGTTGTAGTAAACGTATCGGGAAGACTCCACGTGAGGTATACGCACCACCGTCCAAGATGACGTGTCCTTCTTCCTGAATGCCAGGACGTAGCCAAAGCCATCACCGTTCTGGTACTCTCTGGCCATGGCCTGGAAGGGTCCGCAGAATGTTAAAGTGTGAACATCTACTTAGACAGGACAGAATTTCTGAGCCCTTTGTGCACAGGTTTCATTCTGGATAAGAAAAGCAACTGTCAGGTGCCTTCTGTACATACTGACCATTAAAGGGACATTGTGTAGGAATTTCTCCCATCTAGCGGTGAAATTGTATTTTGCATTCAAACGAATAGTGCTCTCTAGTGCCTCACGTTTTCAAATGCGTATTGCAACTACGGTAGCCGTTATGTACCAAGAAGCCTACCTGTGTAGGAGAAAGCAGGCAAGTTCAGCGTCCCTTTGAAAGTCTTTCTACTTCATTAGCTCTTTCCACCTGGGAAAAGCTACCCCGTTGTTTACCCTCGTTTTTGGAATTCGCCGGTCACGTTGCCTTTTTAATTCCCTTTTTCGCTTTTTTGGAGACGAGGATTCCTTCTCCTGTGGCTCGGCATAAGTATGATCCTCCATTATTAACTAAAGTGCAGTGCAGACTTTCTAATGTGCCGGGGCAGTGACAAGCGCCTCTCACTGATCTCCTTCTCCGTTATAGCTGGTTTCAGTCACGTGACGCTGGTTCTGAATGAAAACGCGCTGTGGATTAGCAAGACAGGTAGACTAGTGCTTTATGTCCCTCTCGGCGATTATAGTTTTTCAAAATGGTGGAACAACATGGAAGCCTCCATGGACTTGCCCGTCCAATGTATATACAGATAAGAAATTCTTCGCTTACGAGGATAAGTCAGATCATTGGCAGAGGTCATTTTACACCAATGAGGACACATTTATGAATGAAGACATTGATTTTAGCTAATAAAATACTTAAAACACTACACAATGTCCCTTTAAGAGAACACTACTGTAATGTGCTTCCAGTGTAAGTGATTGGGAACAAGATCCACAGTCCTCATTCTGTGCAAAAATGCGTTCGGAGTTAGATCCCTCTCATTCTTACTGTCCCTCAACCACAGTAAGAAAACACTGAGTGGGCGGACACAAAGATCATGATCTAAGGCGTTCACAATCTACTTTTTTGTTTGATAAAGCACAACTTCATCATCAGTTAAACAATACACATTTCAAATCTGTAATAATATAGGAAACTAAATAAAAGAATATGCGCTCACTTTATGAGACAAAATCTGTGCATTTAGAAAAGGTTAAAGCTCAAATTTTTTACCTCATCAATAAGACAATGTACACATTTGAAATACTTTAGAAATGAGACTAAATAAATGCATTTGAGTTAACTGGTATCTTAGCAATCGTTTCCATCATCAGCAAAACAATGTACGTATTTTATAAATGAGATCAAATTAGTGCATTTAGCAGGAGAAAGACGTTCTGCACATCTATTTATGACCCAAATAATATCTCCAGTGAGTGTGGGTCATAACCCAGTCTCTTGGAGTCTATGTCATATTATCTTCACCTTAACTTAACTTCAACAAATAAGCGCACTGTGGATTTAGTCCCCCGTCTCACTGGAGGTGATCTCTCAGAGATCTCTGAATGGTCAGTATGAACAGGAGGAATGATTACAGAAAGAAAAAACTATTTCCATGTGAGTATTGTTTTAGATTTAAAAAATGTGCACCTGTAGAGACCTGTAAATGGTAAATGGACTGTAAATTCTACATGTAGATTACCTAAGTGATCTCAGTCTGGGTTTATTATTGTGATCCATGCCAGGGGCTAACAGTCAGGATACCTGGGCCTCTGCTGCCTCGAGTTTAAGCTTTCCATTTTTAATTTGTCTCTCACAAGACCTCCATTGTAAGCAGTAAATGACATCTTTGTAACATTATAGAAGGGATTGATGAGGGATGTCTGGAACCACCACAGCACAAAGGCTGAGAAGAAAAGCCCATTTACATGTAAAGTTGCAGCAAAAACTACATTGAAATAAAGATTAGATAGATGACATTAATAATCCTTACATTGCTAGCAACTGACATTTAAATTGCCTTTACTGCTATATATGTACATGTACGATATATACAAACCACTCACCGTCCAGGTAACAATGAGTTCATTGTGGTCTCCTCCTCCTCCTCCAAGTCCACTGGGGGCCACTGTGGGAGCTGAGGGCCACATATATATATATATATATAAAGTGGACCAGTGTAAAGTATTATAGGTGGAAACATCTTTAGTTGGAACGACATATTCTGCCTTCAAAAGAGAAATCATTGAGGTCGAGTTGCATCGTGGGTAATGTAGGCTTAGATCAGAATGAGTGAAATAAAAAAGGCAAGGGTTGTTCAGCATCGATTTTGATCCTTTTTTTAAAGAACTGTTCATAGTGAAACAATATTGTATAATAAAATAATATCAGAACAGGGTCCCCACTCATTGTCATTTTTCAGGAACTTTCCAGGACATTTGCTCATAAACAGTCATATAATGTTCCGGTAGGCTTTCTTTTTTTATTTTAAGTTAAATTATGTTTTATTTAGCAGTTTTTATGACAATGATGTTTCTATTTGATCCTAATCAGGTGAACTTCAGAATAAACTCTTGTGCATATGCTTACTGAAGAAACCTACTGCCCCTGAGCCACATGATTCAGATTTTTTTGCTGTTTGTCAAGTGCAAACTTTGGTTAAATGCAAAATGACCGGCAGGGACCAGTTGCCATTGGGACTCAAGAAGTGTGTGCCGCCTACTAAGGCCCCTCACCTGCTTGCTGTGTGCGGATGGTGTGTGAGGGCATGCTGGGCTCTCCGCTGCCCAGGATGTTGCTGGCAATGACCTGGAATTCATAATCCATCCAGGGCATCAGACCCATCACACGAGCCGACTCTGCATTCCCCTCAATGTTAACTGGGTCTGGTGCACAGAGGAGACGAGATATGTGGGCAACAATATTTAATATTCCTAGTCAATTTAGTCAATCAAATTCAAGTACGTTTGTTTACTGTGAAACTTACAGATCGAAAGTTAATTAATTCTCTATTGATCATAAGATGTTTCAATTCTACCCAAACGTGCACACACACACACACACACACACCTGTCCTCATCTTCTTCCACTCTGATGAGAGTGAAGATCGGCCCATGATGACGTATTTGCCGATGGGACTGTGGTTGTCGTAGCCACGACTCCACCTGAGCTCCACCGAAGTCTCAGCAACGTTCTTCACCAGTAAACCTCCAGGAGGTCCCGGGGGGCCTGGACACAACATAAAAATGTTACAGTTTGACCCATTGACAGTATATAATTAGTGGACAGAAGGTCTGTGAAGTGAAGCCAATGCACTAGTGAATTTCCCCAGTGTGGGATCAATAAAGTCTATCTAATCTTAAGTGTCCTGCATTCTGTCTAATGTCCAGCAGGGAGAGCTCCATGGGCTGCAAAATAGAATATGATACTATTGAGTCTTATGGAGAAATGAGCCGACTTCTCACATGATTTATGAGCTTAGTAAATAGTTCCCAAATGAGTTTATGGTCTCAGTCTCTAGTTTTAGTCTTCTTCCAGCCAGCATGATGTTCATTTAGTAAATTGTGAACTATTTTCCTTCTACGTATCACCACTCAGAAGGAAGCGTGCATCTACTCATGGACAAGCAGCTTGTGCTCGTGACAGGATGTAAACATTCCTTGGCTGAGCTGTAATGTTAGCTAGCTCACCTAGCACCACTGACATAGGTAACATTCAGCTATGGTTGGCGGGTGTAGCTTGGTCGAAAGAAAATAGTTCCTACATGATTTCATGATTTATGATTTCTTGAAAGAAACTATGCTGTTGAATTTTTCAACCAAAATACTGTGTTTTTAAAAAAATTGCCACTGATATGATAATAATAATAATAATAATAGGAAATGGGATTCCTATTAGAAAGAGCTGGTATAAAACAACATGCTTTCACACTGATGTCTGACTCTTTACTGTACTTTGCAGGACAGCATGACTGATCATTTCTTCGTCTCAAAGCTTTTTCTTCTCATGTTTTGGTAACAGTAAATGCAGTGCTCCGATGCATCTTACCTCGAACTACTAGTTTTGCTGAAGCTGAGGCGCTGTCTACCACAGTCTGAGCTGTGCAGGTGTACATCCCTGCTTGACTCAGCTGAGCATTCGCAATCAACAGGTCGCCAATGTTTTCCTTCTGAAAGGGGAAGAACAAAGAGAACACGCTCTGTTAGTCAAGAGTGTGACAGGCTGAGGGAAATATAATGAACAAGAGATGCACGTTGCAGCAAAACATTGTCATGCTGATCGTAACTACTGCAGCTCATTTTCAGCCGGACCCACAACTACCTAATAGCAGCGTCTTATCACATCAACATTCTTTAGACATTGAGACATAAAGGAGTAGGAACATGAAATGGGCAGTTAATCTCATTTAGGAGCTCATTTCAGCCTGGCCCTGTGCTCAGGAACTGTGAAATGTTCAACTCGCTGTGCTGAAATGAACTAATTATAGTATCTTGAATATATGTAATGGCGTGGTCAACTTCGTCTCGCAGTTTAAGAAAATGCTGGGAAACTTCTCGTCTTGGTGTCAGTGTAACAGCATTTACGTAAGTACAGGCAGAAAATATTAGCACGAACAAGTAAGGCGCATGGTGATAAGGGCCGCCTCTGCCAGACTCTACAATGCATTTTGTTTGGAAAGAACTCTTTAACACCAGAACTTCAAACTGAACTGTTAAATCATGAGTGTTACACAGAAAAATAATTAGCTGTCTGTGCTCGGCTGCAGATAGGTTACTGAGCTATGGCCTTCAGAAACAGTGCCTAGTTTTGTACTGGACTGAACGAAACAGTTCGATCAAGCAGCACACTGGACGTACTTAGAATCAAGGACTAAACTGAATAAATACAGTCTGCACAAGTCCGGTGATATTCTATATTTTTGTAACTGTCAACAAATCCTAAAAAAGCCTCAAACTAACAATGAATGTGTCTTAAAAACAAGTACTGTGTGTGAATCCAAAGTCGGACATTTCGTACATGTAACTGAAAACGGCCTGCTACGTAAAGACACACCGTTATCTAGTGGATTTCTTTAGCATAACAAACTGAGCAGTAGAGACGGCTCAATCACGCTGAGTTCAACATATTTTTCAATAACATACAGTGACTCAAAATGTGCTCTACCAAACAGTTGAGCAGAACATTTAAAGTTCACCAGAGGTGTGATGTAAAGCAGTAGATTTACTCAAATATTGCACTTGTACAAGTAAAATACAATTTTGACATACTTTTTTAAAAGATATTTTGGGGGCTTTTCATGCCTTTATTGTGATAGGAAAGATGTGGAGACAGACAGGAAAGGGGGGAAGAGGGGGGATGATATGCAGCAATGGGCCGCAGGTTGGAATTGAACCTGGGCAGCTGCGGTAAAGAGCCATTCTGCATTATGAGTACTTCTGATAGCTGAAGTTCATTTTGTTGATTACTTTTGTCCTTTTACTCACAGCAAGCCTCATTTTGAATCTAGAACTTTTTACTTGTAATGGAGTATTTTTAGACAGTTTTATCTCTACTTTTACATAAGTAAAGGATCTGAGTACTTCTTCCACCACTGACAATAATAAAAACATAAAATATTACCATCCACATCTTCACACCACATCACAGCGTGATTCGATCACTTAGCTTTAATCAAGAACACACACAGCTGTTTTTCAGAGTTTGGGCCAGTAAACCACACTGTTTACGCTCTTCAGTGAAGCCAGACAGAAAGGCATTGATCAAAGGAGCAGCTGTGTTTCTGCAGCATTTTCTTCAGAATTATTGACACTAACAACACCTCAAAGCTGAGGTAGATTCTGCTAATGGTCAGCCATGCTGTGATTTGTGGTTTGATGTTTTGAAGCCTGCATGGAAGTAAAGAGAGTGCATCACGGCCTCAACTATCAGTGATGTCCCTCCTTCTCCCTCCACTGCATCGCAAACCCACCAAATCCCCCACCCATCATTTCAACAAACACACTGCAGTGTTAAATCTCTGTGCAATACAACACACAAAGGATCATCCCCACCACCTACTCTCCATCGTGCATCAGAGGACTTACCCCCTCCACCCGGTGGTATGGCCCGGCAGAGTCCTCCAGGTCCAACAGGACCCCATTAAGGGACCAGGTGAAGGTCAGGTCCATGGTGGGGTCGTGGGAGGCATGACACTGCAGCGTCACATTCTCCCCCTGATTGATGTCAGCGTTGGAGGGAGCCAGCGTGATCTTAGTGGCATCTGCATGGTGTGGGCACAAAATCAAAGATAATTCAGATCAGAGCTGGAGGCAGGGCTGTGAACGGTCATGGATCCAATTTGGCCTGCCAGATGTTTCTAGCAAAACACAATTAAACTTTGTTTTTTTTTTTCATGACTGGATAAATCACTGTTAAGGCCGTTTAATTATTCTTTGAATATGTATTATTATTTCTCATAATCTGAGCATGGGGAGAGAGAGAAAATGTGATGCAGGAAGTTTCTGGTACCATTTTGCATCAGTATAACAGATGTTGATTTCGGCCTGTGCTGCCATACATACACAAACACAGAACCTCATTGGCCGTTGCTGTATGCCATCGCTACAAGTCCACAGTCGCCATATTGGGGAGGTCTTAAGTTGGCTAGTCAGCAGTACTGATGGCAATACTGTGGCTATTCAGAAGACTATTTATTTGCTCTGACACTAATCTATATTAGGAGTTAGCACACTTAAGTGAGTTTTAATCTTAAAAAGCATGCACAGATATTTAGTCATTTCATTCAAAGTACGAAATATAATTTATCTATCCACTCTGGTTGACTTTTCCAAAATAAAATAAACAAGAATCAAACACATGATTTAAATGAATTTTCTGAAAAGCACTTAAAAATGGCTCAGTGACAAATATGTACTTAAAGGGTTCCTATCAGCGCCCTAGTGACACAGAATCCAGCAGGTGAGTGAAAAATCTCAGTGACCTTAAGATTATACAATCAAAAAAAATAAATTATCACATTATTCTTCCCATTCAATAAGTCAAAATATCACAAATAACAAAAAAAATCCCTCTCAGGTTTTCCTATTTAAATTTACCTCTGACAGACAGGTGTCCCGTGCTGTTGGCTTTGCCCAGGTAGTTCTCAGCGAAGCAGGTGTATTTCCCTTCGTCTGCCCTGCTGATGTTGTGGATCCACAAGATTCCGTCTGGAGTTACTGTGACTCTGAGGAGACACAGACATAGTACTGAATTGTGTTGTACAGGTCTTCTTGTTACTGCGTCCACCTCCTGTGTGTCAGCTCACTTCATGTGGTGTAGCAGTGATAAAGTGTTGTGAATTTTGAGGTAAATATTCCCCCCGCATGTTTTAACCTTTAGATATCTATTCCAGCTGCACCCTGCTGCACATTCATTAGGATCCCCGCTCTGAAAGGTGAATGTTACTCAGTCACTTTGCCACACACATGTTCCCAGCTCGTCGGCTGGTTTCAGCCTCCAGCCCACAGCTCTAACATTCAGACTGCCACTGTACAAGTAATCCGTTTCACTTTATAATAATAATAATAATAATACATTTTATTTATAAGCGCTTTTCTAAATACTCAAAGACACTTTACATAAAAAAAAAAAAAAAAAAAAAAAAAAAACATAAAAGCAGCCAAACAACATCAAATAGTAAAACATTAAAAACACATCAGACTTAGCTAAACATTAAAAGCATTAATTAATTAATTAACTACGCCCTGAAGGAAAATTCAGCTTGTTTACAACTTAGGTCTCAGTTTTGCTGCTTTATCCAGCATTCCCATCGTTTTACTCTCTAAACTAACTGATGATAGAAGCGGGGACGTGGCAGAACTTTACAAGAGTGAAAAGAAACCATGTGAGTGATCAGGACAAATCCACAGTTTGTCTTCGCCATTTTAAAACCAATTCTTTGGGAATTATAAGATGGTTGACAAATGAAAGGTGAAAGCTGAAGACATTAGTTTGAAAAAATAACAGATGCTTCCATACAGGGCAGGAGGGCTCACTGAATGGTTTGATGAGTTTGAAATTAAATCTAGTGTGACCATCAGGGGTGTAACGATTCACAAAATCCACGGTTCAGTTCAGACCTCGATTTTTGAGCCACGGTTCGGTTTGGACCCACATGCGGCACACTTGAAAACTGAATCACGGGTGAGTTTATGAAACGTACTGCGGATGGAGAAAGTCAGCAGAGACACACACAGGGAGAGAGAGAGAGACAGAAAGAGGTGGAGCAAGCTGGCATGTTTGCCGTGAGTGACCAGAGGTCCAGGCTAGGTGTGTGAGTGTGGGGAGAAGAGAAAGGGAGCAGATTAAAGTAGTAAATAAACACTAAAATAAGGTGGAAAATGACCTAGAATAACCTACTGTCAATACAAATACGATATAGGCGTACACCGTACATCTCTTACTTTATTCATAAGGAGACATTTGTAAGGAAGGTTCCAGATATTTCCCCAATTCAGGTTGTCAACAAAATTAGACCAATAGGGAACAACATTAGGGATACTAGTGACATCTCTCTGGAATAAAGAGCGAATGTTACGATTATTATTCCTCGTTGTGGTAGCGAAACATGTATTACCAACTGAGGTCAATTTAGGGTCCGAAGCTGGTAAACAGTCTGGTTTTTCAGTCCCTTTTAAGAGAGTTAAAATACCAGATGGGATGGCATCCATAACAATTGCAAACTCTTTTGGCGTGATTGGAATGCCAAAAGTGTGAAGGAATTCAGAATAATTCAGCAATGTTCCATTATCATTTAGTAGTTGGGATACTAGAATTATGTTATTATTGAACCAAGTTTTATAAAATAAAGATTTATTCTTGAACTTAATAAGCCGATTATTCCAGATGAAGCACCTATGTGGGGAGAAGTTATGTTTGTAGATTAACGACCATGCTAAGAGCATTTGTTTGTGGAATTTAGATAAAATTAAGGGAATTTCTATTTCACACAAAAGTAAATATACAAACAAGTAGTAGTAGTCCGCCATTGTTGTTGTTGTTATGACGCGTCTAGCGGCGGCGGCGGTTGAGGTTAAAGGCTAGAGAGGCGGGGCTAATCCGTCCAGACGACTCCGGGCAATCCGGCGTTTTTCGGATTTTCCCACTCTGGGACCCGTTTCCAAAAAATACCGTTTTCACACCCCGAAAACGCCGTATCCGTAATCCTGGACGCGAGGCCGATACGATAAAGTATTTATCCGGATTCGAGAAAAACATATTTGTGAGGACAGGCCCTATGTGATGGCCTTAGGGTTGGCCTTATTCTGTTCCTCTTTCTTGGTTGTTTACTTTCTTTGTTTCAGTAAGTAAGGGCTGGCGCTGAGATTCCTCCCTGATGCAGCTCACCTGAGCAGGCTGGGCTCAGGAGGCTATAAATCAGACCTGCAAGGCTTTCTCAGTCTCTCTTCCCCTGGCCTGCTGACTGAACTGTTGGTTTGTGTTTGTGTTCTGGGTTTTGCTTTCATACATATTCACCTCATTCTTCACTCACACAGACATTGCACACATACTAATTTGCTGACAGACATATTAAACTGTATTGATTATTTTGTATTTACTTAATTAAATTGAGTTAACTATTCAGACTGAGTGTCCCTCTGTGTCACACACTTTTTTTAGCCAGGTTGTGACAACTATCAAACCTCCACACTGGGAACCTTAAAAGTGTAGTGGTCATATATATGGTACATATAGTGACACTTCTCTCAAAAGTAGCTGAATTACTTTACCAATTACTGTATATAAAAGTAAGAAAATGTATCTAGTCAGTAATACTCCCAACCACCAGAGGGCAGCAACGACTACCTGTAAGCTACACTTATTGTCTTTGTCAGTAGCATCAACATATAAATCATTCGCCACATGTAGACAGAGTCTGCGCAGTAGTGATTGTGGTTGGCACCATTGTATCAAAACACAGCACGTACGAACAGCCAACTCAATGGCGAGCAGAGCTCATCCGAAAACCATCTGCTAACATGGAGGCAGTGGGCTTTATGACCTACACTGCAGTCAGCCACCAGGGGGCCACCAGAAGCCCATTTAAATGTCACTAACTGGGATTGCGTTAATTCATTTGAAAACGCAATTTGATTACTAATTACCACTAAAAGTTTGAATTAGTTTGGAATTACAGTAACACGTTACTTTCCCAGCACTTGAGAGTCAACACTCCGATCAGTCAATTTGAATTTTTTCTAGTTTTCTAGTTGTTTCATATCAATTTAAACTACCCAATCATATGAAATTAAAATAAAAAGATGCTTGATAAGAAGAGAGTAGATTGCTGTTTGGCTACAAACAACAAACTTTATATAAAATTATAAAAAAGAATGTATAGACTGATGTTTGCATTTTTTTGGTTGAACTTGAAGTGGCCCTGCTATGAGATGACAATACCATTAAAGGCCCGAAGTCAACTTGAGTTTGAGACCCTTGTTTTAGTGTTCTACATTACACTACATATTTGTTTGGACCGTATGTGAATCATACATAACCTTTGGTAATCCGGTAAATGTCATTGAGATCAAGAGCTCAAAACAAAACCAAAGCAAAAAAGTGTTCACTGTCACCAGGTCTCATTCCAGCTGAACACCTGTGATTTTGGAGTGACATGTTAGACAGTGCTCTCCACCACCATCTTTAAAACACTAAAGGAGGGAATCATCCCTCCAGTGAAAGCATAGAAGCTAACACATTTTATATTCTTTTATTTTATCAGCAATTTGTAACAAAGCACTACAGCATGGGTTGTCTGTACCTGAACTAGCTTGCAGGTTTTGGTCCATCTGTGCACACACCCCATTTCACAGTCCCAATATCTCAGCAGTGACTTTGGTGAGTAAATTAAAAGATCTAGGGATGATACAGTACTGGCTGAGCATGGATTCTTGTACTTAGTGAGCAGATTTAGGCTTTGGCTACCCGGCTGCCTGAATACTATTAAGCATAGCTGATCCAAGACATCTCACATATTCACCTATAACTTTAAACTGTGGGAAAAATTATTAGTTGCCTGCTACAGAGTGGCACACACAGCTACTCATCTTGGCTCAATGGTTTGTAGCTTTGAATAACTGACAGTTAGTAGCCACTCTGCTGCTTTAGCGCTGAATGACTGAATGTGACTGATGTGTTTGTACTGTTGTTGCACGGTCCATTAGACACTGTCAATCACACAGACTGAAGATTTAAAGGAACTGAGTAACAGAGTAATTGCCTCTTAAGTTGGGCCCTTTAACCCTTAAAAAGATGTCAAACAAGTGACATTTAGTAGAAGGTTTAATGAACATGCAGACAGTGGGGAATCCACTGGTAGATCGACATAAGGTGGACACAGGACTGAAAAACATTTCCAACATTTTGAACTCTCATTTTTTGCATTCTCTCCCCTCCTCTGTCTGTTTAGCCTAAATTCTAATGTTTTTTCCTTGCAATCAGTTTGGCACATACTAACACTCAGGTGGTAACAGACTTTCCATGCAGCTGTGACAGAACCTGATGAAATCAACAGCAATAAATCTTCTGAAGAAAACACACGGCACTGTGAGAAATTGCGTTTGATCTCCAAGTAATAAGGATCTTGGGTTTTTCTGAACCTTTCAGCAGATGACACAAGTTAAAAGTTGTTTTTTACTGAGCTGCATCTCCCAGGTTGTGCAGAAACCAAGGAGCTTGCTCACCCTGCAGATGATGACATTTATTTATCACTTGGATCTGAAGTTGCAAGCAAGTGTGATTTTCACTGTTGGCCTGGAACAGTGAGACTGAAGCAAAGATCTCACTATCAAGAGAATGTAGTGCCTACTGCTATATGGGTACATTACAGACCTAGATTAAACACAGTAATGTGTGATTCAATCAGAAAGATTCTCTTCAAAGTTTAATCACTAGTACCTGCAGCAGTGAATGTGTCTGGAAGGTGCAAACTGTATGAACTGCTTGCAACTATGAGAATATGAGATTTTGTGGGGACAGCAGACAGATACATGCAGACACATTAGATTTTGGTATTGAATTACATAAATGGTGCAATACAATCTACATATTGGAACCAAACACAGTAGAAATTGAGGTTTCATTACTGCGTTGTCAAGTCGTAGTGACTCTGTGAGTGCAGCATGGGTAGTGGGACGGACAGCGTTAGGCAACTACCCCAGTTAATGATGCCTTATGTGGATGGAGATCCTAGTGCTTTTTTAATTTTTACATATTAGACAGACATTTGTTGCGAAAATATCCAGAAATAGAGAAGAAATGGAGCAACTGTCTGCCACATTTCTAGTGATGTACTGCATTGCAGTTGCATTTTATCATCACAAACCGGTTATATTAGTACAAAAATTAATAAATACAAATTCTTGTTTTTTCATTTCAGGTGTTCATGGTGAATTAATTAGTTGCCTGGCATGTGAACATCTTGGTGAGTTGGGACGTCTGGGGAATCTATGTACAGTGTATGGTCTCTGACAGGGCCACTCTTCATGAAGTAAAGGCTTGTGTGTTTCACATTCAGTTTTTTTCTAAAATCGGAGTTTGCCACTACTGTTGGAGCAGCTTGCACAGCTTCTTCCTGATTTCCTAGACATCGTTGTAAAAGTAACATTACATAGAAAGTAGAGAAAAGTAGAAAATTGTGCACTTCCTAGCACAACTTGCATTCAAATGTGTGCAGGCGAATTCCATAGGCCAATACCCATGGGAAGGAAATCAGGGATAAAAATATGGTGAAATGACCCGTATTTGTTTGCCAAGACAGGAAGAAAATACACAACATTTTGTATAAAAATTCAAATTACCTGCTGTTGTTAGTGAGCAGCTCAGTCCCACGGCTCCAGAACAGGCTGGGCTTCGGAGCAGCCCGTGGGCGACACTCGATCATCACCTGCCCCCCTCTGGCTGCTGGGATCAGTTTCCTTACTGGATTCAGCCTGAAGTCTGGAGCCTGAACTGGAAGTACGGGAGGCAGGGTGGCATCAGAATAACAGCACAGAAGGTAGAAAACCAAGTGGTTGATGGATGAGATGCAGAAGGGAAGAAAGACAGAGGAGAGAGATGGGGAAAGTCAGATTATGGGAGATGGAGGAATAGGTAAACCACGGTCAGAATATCATTAACTGAAGACTAGAAGAGAGACTGCCACAGCATTCATACAGAGAAAATTCACTTATACTTTATGTTATTTATTGACAGGTCTACAGTTCTATTGGGTATAATATTTCACTTTGAAATCTAGTTTGGAAATAAAAAATGCACCTTTTTAAAGTAAAAAATAAATTTAAATTGGCATGTTATATTTTGTTTCATATAAGGGGAAATAAAGACGCCTACCTTGGACTCTGAGCTCAGCAGTGGAGTAGATAGTGCCATGTTTGTTCTCAGCCACACACTGGTACATCCCAGAATCCTCCAGGGCCAGGTTACTGATCTTAAGACGAACCCCGTTCACCTCCAACCGGTCCTAGGGAATGTGGGAGGTAGGAAAAGAGAGAGAAAAGGACGTGAGCTAAGGGAAGTAAAAAGGATGTGTTGGCTGTGAAATGAAGCATACATGTATCGTGCATACATGTGCAGTGGTTTATGGGAAATAAAACACAGCTCTTATTAGTATTAATATAATAATTTCCACTCTCTGAGAGGCAGATTCAGATGGGACGAATAATTAAAGAAGACCCCTGTTTTTAATGACATTTGGTGTGGAATTTGTGGTAAATTGTACTTAACTGGCCATGACATGGATTATTTACACACATAACTTCTGTAGTTATCACAAATCAGATGGTGGTGGAAGTAAAGAATTACAACTTACGTTACTATAATAAAGTCCCTTTTGGGCTACTTTGAGTATTTTTTCAAGTCTGTTATTTTACTTTTACTTAAGTATGCATTACACTATGTAATATACTACTATACTACTTTTAAAATCCTTATTCATTACTGAGTAGACCAATAACTTACATCTAAACCTTTCATACGCATTTTTGTAGCCAATTGCCAGGTACATACAGGAGGTGCCTGGAAGTTTAGGCCCTTATGCCTTAGGAATTTGTTCCAATTACATATGCTCTACACAAGTTCAAAAACATTTTTAGTTTACTTTTAATAGCCAAATTTCCTGCTTTACCTGTATATTTGTTTAGTAAACAAATTAGTTTGATCCATTCATACCTCTTATTACAAGTCTACAGAGATCCCTGTAGACATGTCTCATTTCCATCGAATGCCTGCTATTGATAATACATTAAACATCAGCAGCTAAAAGTAACTATACTCTGAGTAGTTTTTGAGAAGAATACTTTGTAATTTTACTGAAGTATTTAGTAGTTTTACTTGTAGTTTGAGTATTATTTCAGTAACGTAACAGTGCTTCTACTGTCACAGGTGTGGAACTGAGCAGTGGTACACACAAATTAGATAGAAACACAAGGAAACACAGGGGAGCAGGCAGAAAGCAACACGTGAACAACGACAAACCAGCACAGAGTGAAGGAGACACAGGTAGGAGGGGAAACTATTATACACAGGTGGACACAATCAAGGTGATGCAAACAATCTGAGGGGAAAAAGACAAAGACAGGAAGAAAAGTAAAACAAGCCACAAGAGGAGGAAAACTACAAAATAAAACAGGAAATAACCAAAGAAAACCCCAAACAATGACATCTACTTGAGTACAGATTTTCAGTACTCTTTTCACCGCTGTTCACTCACTACATTTATAATGAAACTCAATACATTATGGGGGAGTCATAATTACGTTGTATGGTACAAGAGTCTACACTGAGTAACTCGGCAGCATGTAAATCAAACTATGTCAACATAAACCTAACAAATGAGCTAAAAAGTTGCCCAGAGTTACAGATTTACCCCAAAGAATCTCAATTCAACAGTTTTATTTAATCAAAGGTAATGATTTCCCTCCAACACTGCAAGTTAGGATGAGAAATGGTTGAAAAATTGACTTCCAGAGTATAATTATTCCCTCTATGACTAGAATATTCTGCACAACCACTCAGAGCAGTGAAAACTTTACTGTTCCTTCAACTTTAATGAAAAATTGAGAAGAAGTTGATTTTCTGTGTGGAGATGTATCCCCTCTAGTTTGATAAGAAATAGCAGGAAACATGACCTTTTCTTGGTTTAATGTGTTCTCTTTTTTAAAGGAAAGTATTTGCACTTGGTGGAAGTATTCCAGTTACAGAGATTACAAGAACATTTGACTCTAACACACATTTGAACATTTGACGTGTAATGGTAAACAGAAACACAGCAGTGCTACAAGGAATATTTGAACATATCTCTGTGTGTGGAGGCCAATAGCACAGTAAGACAGTGTGCTGTGTGTGTTACCTGTGTGCTGAGGGGCTGTCCGTTGCGGAGCCAGCGTACGGAGGGTCGTGGTTTACCGGCAGCAATACAGCTCCAATGAAGCTCTGAACTGATCTCCACCTCGGAGTCACTCATCACCTGCAGCCACTCGGGCTGAGCTGGAGGTTTAGAAGGAGAAAAATAAAGGAAATAAATAGATCATAAGTATTGTAAGTAAATAACACTGATAAAACAGAGACAGAAACTGGATGAATAGAAATGTATTAAGGCCCTGATTGGAAGATGTACTGATAGCTACAATATTGAAGCTTTAGTAAGACTGCCATTGTGACATTTCTGTAAAAGCAAGCAGGATGTTTATTCAGACATAAGATGGAGATGTTAAAGTACCATACAATTAACATAAAGGGCTACATGTGTGAAAGGTAAATAAAAACATCCCAAACACAACCTTCTCTCTTTACCTTGAACATTGATGCGTCCCTGGTATGTGTCACTTCCCTCTGAGTTGTAGGCTTCACACTCGTAAACACCCTCGTCATCGAAGGAGAGTTCTGGCAGGTTGAGGGTGGGGCCCTCGGCACTGGAGCCCGCCTTGGACGGCATCAAACCGTCCACCTTCCTCCATCGCAGTTTCGGGACTGGACTGTGAGACAAAATATAGAGAGAGGAGTTGGAGGGGACACAGTACAGGAAGAGGATGTGGTAATTTCAAGATGCAACAGCACAGGGACTTGCAGACGTTATGCAATGATTTCAGAGCTGGAAACATACTTTCCATACGCAAAGCATTCTAACTGAGCGGTGTGTCCTGCGAGGCCGTAGGTTTCTGCTGGGAAGCGCACTTTGATGCTCGGAGCTGACTTCCTGGGATTGGCTGAAATAAAACATATATTCAGATTAAAACCCATTCAAATTGTGCACCTTTTATTTAATCTAAGAACAGGATGGGGCATTTGCACCGCTACTGTAGCATATATCACATTGTTCCTACAGTGTGCTGTTTGAATGCTGTATTGTGCAGAGTTTGACTCTAGAAGAATGTTTTCACATTCATCTACTGAAAGTGGAAAGTTTCCCTGTGCTCATTGAACATCAGATTTTAAGGGGCGGAGCCTACCAGCATGATCTGTGACATTACAAACAGTCCATCCTGGACCAGTAAGCAACTTGTACAGTGTGATGTAGAAACCAGTGCACATATACTGGCAAGATAGCGATGAACTTGGTGCATATCCATGATCCCCAGAGAAAGGTTACTACTGGTTTTGGTGATCACCTGACCTGTCCTCTTGTCCTGGTCAAGTTTTCCACTTGTTCCAACAATAATGGAACCAATGAAATTTTGAGGACATGTTAAGTTCTCCGGAACTTCTCCTAAGCAAGTAGCCATTTTCGAACTGAACCTTGATTAGTATCATTGGCAACACCTGTGTTTATTCTGCTATTACATGTCAAAATGGCTGCTGTGTAAAAGGTCTGTAGCTAAACTGTGAGTATCTTGGGTGTCCCATTCAGCATTATATCATGGGGTGGAATGAAAGGTAGAGCTGTAACAGTAATAGATTACTGTAGTACACTAACATTCACATTAGGCCTGGGTATCAAACCTCAGTAGCTGTTGAGTATTGACTGAATTGTGTATGTGATCCAACTATATACACAAAACATCTCAGGACAAGCAGGCCTAATAAAAGTCTGTACAAGGAACTTTCATTTTGTGTTGATTCTGGCGGCCCCTGTGGACAAAAGTGGTAGTGTTTCTACTGCCTTGTTTCATTGATTTCAAGGGAATCTGACCCAGGGACAGACATTAAAAACTATATGAAAATAGTCAATCTTCTCCCAGTGATTGTTTATGGTTTCATAACCAGTTAAAAACTCCTTGTAGCAGGTTTAATAACCACTGGGTTGCTAATTAGCTCAGTTCCTCTATTACTAGTTCTTAGTTACTAACTGAAGACACTAATAAAATTAACACCATGCCAAATCTTTTCAGAAATCCTTCTGTCTTCTATTTCATATTTAGCTCTATGTGCTGCTAGTAGACCAGTCATGCAGCTGCAAAGCCTTCATACCGTCAGGGAGCACAGTGAGCTGGTTGGCCTTGCTGAATGTGCTCTTGGTGCTGATGTCCATGTTGATGGTGGTGAAGCAGAAGTAGTTCCCGGTGTCGTTGGGCTCTGCTTTGGCCACGTACAAGTTCCCCGTTACCTGGGACACGAACCAGCGGCCGTCGTCCTTCTTGATGAAGTTGGGAAATTCGTTGATTAGCCAGCGATAGGAGAGCGCTAAAGAGAAGAAAGGTCGGTGCAATTCACGTTATTTAGCCATCATGCCATCCTGCTAGTGCTCTGATTTCAGTATTGAAACTGTCAGCAGAGTCACCCTTATTTCAAAGGTTAATAACTTCTTATTTAAAACACTGACCTGCTATCCCCCTTTATGACCCTTATCCCACCTGTCAGCTAAAGGCTGCTGCAGGTTTTATGACAGTTCTCAGTGAAAGAAAACTATATGGAAGTGAAAATAATTTTCCAGTTGACAGCACATTGCATTCTATGGCATTTAACGGTTTCTTTCATCTTCCAGGTGGTTTAAAATTCAAAATATCAAGTTGGACTGTTTACTTGCAATAATCAATACGATAGAAATCATGATACAGGGGTTACAATTCAATATACTGCGATATATTGTGATTCAAAAAAAAAATCTAATTTCAGGAAAACTGTCATAGAATAAAGAACACGCCACCAAATAAAGTCCCTGTGACATCGAACATCATAGTCCTCAACATGGCTATGTAGAATTGAGAAGTTCAAACACAAAAATCAATACAGTGCATTTCAGAATTGAGACAATTTCACAAAACAAAATCTTGCGATACTCGTGTAAAGTGTATCAATATTTTTTTACACCCCTAATAACTAGTCTGATATGTCTTTGGTTTTCCAGGACACGTAGGGACCTTGGAATACAGTGGATACCTGGGTAATGTGGTGGGGGCTGGCAGGCCAGGAAAGTTCCTATGCCCTCATATGCTGTTTGAGGACTCCTGCTGTCCGGAGGGAAGTCATTGAGGTCTGGAGAAAAAGAGCAAGTAATGGAAAAAAATGTTTTGTAACAGAAGCAGCCATAATAGACAGTTGATAGTAAGTACAGTTGTGGAGATATAGATGTCTTCTATCTCCGCCACAGAGACCCACTCAGGCAGCTCAAACAGATCAAAAGGTTGAAAGGCCTTATTTTCTCACTCACAGCCAAATTTTAGGTTAGCTGCTCGGCTGATGATGGTGCCACAGCGGTTGATGGCCAGACACTGATAAGAGCCTGTGTCACGAATAGACTCGGGGCTGCTGATCACCAGGTTTCCGGCCACCAGGGTGTAGCGCAGGTCCATACCAAGCGGGACCTCTGTGCCATTCACAAGCCATCTGCAAGACAAACGTATATCAGACGTATATCACAACTTGTAAACTCGGGTATGTTTTGTGTAACTTCCAATTTGTCAGCAATTTTAGGGGAACTCCAGGAGTAGACTTTTTTTCCCAAAGTTCCACAGAATGTGACATTAGTTTTGGTCTCAATGAGCTTAATCTTTGGGATGAGGCTCAGTCCTCTTTGAATCAAAGAAGAGACACAACACAGCCAGAGTGAGTGAGTGTGTGTGTGTGTGTGTGTGTGTGTGTGTGTGTACCCACCTGTAGGAAGCAGCTGGACTGGCTCTGGCCTGGCAGCTCAGGGTCACCTTGCCTTCACTCAGGCCCTCTGGGTAAATTAAACTGCTTGGCTGTTCTTCAAACACGGGCCCGCTGTCATGCCCCGATACACACACGTCACCACCTGGAAACAACATTTTTAACAACACACTAATCACTTCCCAATGGTGAGGACCTACAGTTGTGTCCTGATAATTTACAGCTAGTCTTTTTCAGTGCCTGAATTGGACCAAAAAAGTTGCCTGCCCTAATTCAGCACAACTCTAAACCTAAACACAACATAACATTTGGGGCGGCAGTAGCTCAGTGAGTAGGGACTTGGCTTGGGAACCGGAGGGTCGTCGGTTCAGTCCCATAGACCACAGTATGGAGTGTGGACTGGTAGCTGGAGAGGTGCCAGTTTCACCTCCTGTGCACTGCCGAGGTGTCCTTGAGCAAGGCAACCTAACCCCAAAAACCTGCTCAAGGGGTGCTGTTAACGTTGCAGCCCCATCACTCCACCATCTCTCTCCCCTTTGCATGTCCACAAGTGCATGAAGTGTGCATTTCAGCCTGTGTGTGTGTGTGTGTGTGTGTGTGTGTGTGTGTGTGTATAAAAAGAGTGAAAAGAACAGTTTCCCCTAGGGGATCAATAAAGTATATCGTCTATCTTCTTCTTCTTCTAAAGTCTTATCTTAATTCTTTTGATGTTTTTTAAAATATTTTAAGCGCTGTTTTCATAGCATAAAGTTAGAGCAGAGATGCAGTCACACATCCATTTAGGAGTACCTCAAAAAACTTAAGACAGTTTTAGAAATACCGGGGTCCAAAAAGTGAACTTGCTAGGGGGGCTTTGGGGCATCAAAATATCAAAGAAGTTATTTTTAGGCAATTATTTCACAATTGTGTTATTGAGAGAAAAAATACTGAGGTCCATACCTTGGTGACCTGGGTATGCCCATACACTACAGAGGTGGCAGTACAGAAGTAAGGGTACTCATATGGACAAAAAGCAGAAGTGCCAGTACTGATGCGTACTGGACCATTTCAGACACTGGTCTTTTCTATGTTTTAACCATATTTATCAAGGTTTTGTACTCCCTCCCTGTACACCCAAGATTTGACAATCTTTCCTTGGTTTGTGTAGTTTCTTGTCACTTACTGTGTGTCAAATACAGGTATAGATACAGTATATATAAAAATCTACAATATATATACCATTGCAACAAACATGAATGTGGACAAAAGGAAAGTAAATAAATATATATACAACATTTAGGTTTCCACAGAACTATGTAATGATTCTAAATGGATATACGGGCCAGGATCAAATAGTACTGTTGAAATAGTCTTCATGATGTTCTTCAGTACAGTGTGTAAATGTGATTGTAAGTGTGAAAAGCTACAGTGTTCCTTTATTCTGTAATGCTTTATGGCCCAAAAAGGAATAACCCTACATTACGTAGTCTATGATAACTGGTTTCAAATGCAGGTCTAATGGAAGAAGTGCATTTTTAAGAGTGTAATCAGGTAAAGTCAGGTGCTGCAGTTTCAGGATACAAGGATTACAAAATGTAATTGACTAAAATACCACAGAAGTACAGAAATTAAGCAGCACATTTTCCGTAAAAAGGTAGGAATATTTCCATTCGTTTTTTTTGTCTCTTTCTTTATCTACATATAAAATTAGACCAGACATCATAAAATGTCCGTTGGCAATTTTAACCATTCCTCAAAAACAGGCATTGTCTAGCACTTACAATGTCAGAGAGCAATCCTTGAACCACTAATAAATTGGTTTAAAAAAAACTTTTCTTTGGATGTATCTGGTTGTAGGAGAGATTCTGGTAATGGCTTATGCAACCACTCTACAATACATATGTTTCCAGAAAGGAGCTGCAGTCTATTTTTCAAGCCAGATGCACAGAGCAGTATTGCCAAACTGACCACAGACACACTGAGGAGACAGCTTAATCATCACACAATACCTTCACTCAGAATGGACACTGCACCAGCAGCAAATGGCATGAAATATACATGCTACAAACAGAGAATGTAAGTTTTCCTTGTTTGATGTAAAGTTGGAAAAGCAGTTTTTGGACTGTTTAAGCTTAGCTTAGATATCTTCAGTGTTTAAAGTTTTAAAGTGATGGCTGATATATTCTGGAAAGATATCCCTATGCTACAGCTTTGAGGTATCACTATAGTGTTATACTTGTTGGTTTCATTTATGTGTCTGAGTACAAGTATGATGCTCTTGAAAAGAATTGAGAATTTAATTAATTTTCTTTGAACTTAAGAGCAGATAAGAGCTGAGAAAAATTAAAGTATCAGAAGAGTCTAAAATCTGAGTCACATTCAGTGTGGGTGACAAAATGATGCATTTCAGTGGCATATCAGGACATTTCAGAAATACTGCTGGGACTGTCCAGGGCCCAGTAACAATGAGTTTTTAACCTGAGTTGTATTTCTGTTGAAGGGTGGAGGAGGACAGAAGGGAAGGGTGAAAGTAAATCTGTTCTCTCCAACTACAGGGATCCATCCATCACTACTGTACAGGCCCCCCACACTTGTGACCCAATGCATTGTGGTCTAATAATGTCAGTCCACCAGGTTTCCAAACACTGGGGCCTTTTGTCATTACGCTCTGAAATCCCTCCCAATAATCACATCTGCATTTTGATAAGAATCAGTCTCCCAATCTGTCTCAGAGTAAACAACACCAACATTCTTGTTGTTTGGTCAATAGAATTTAAGAAAATGGTGAAAAACGTTGATCAGTGTTTCCCAAAGCCCAAGGTGACGTCCTCAAATGTTTTGTGTTGTTTCCACAACCCAAAGATATTCAGTTTACTGTCATAGAGGACTAAAGAAGGCAGACAATTGGAGAAGCTGTAATCAGAGAATCTGAAAAAATGTTCTGCCAAAAGTTGGCAAAAGTGAACTCTGCACAACCCTGCAGGAAGCCATTTCTGGATTCTGCTCTTGGTCAAACAGACCTGCAGCTATGTTGCAGCTACCATCCATGACACAAACAGGGAGCAGAGGAGAGATATAGGTGGAGACAGCAATGTAACCTGGTCTCTGCCCAAATGGCTGATGCACAAAAATGTCCCAGACACTACCAAATAAGAAACTACAGGGGCTGCAGGGTTTCTGCAGACACACACCACTACACACTTCCAGTGGGTTTGATTGAGAAGGATTGTTTTTGTATGAGTCTGGAAGTTATTTATTCTGTGTTTTGAATCATTCAGAATCATTACCACTTTTTGACAACCTCGCCCTGAACTAACAACTACAAGTCGATGTGTAAAATCTTTGGGGGGACAGCCTAATAGTATTTTTAATACAGGTGGATGGTAAACTTTTGGTCTTTTCAGTACTTTCTGCAAGTATGTTGTGCAGTATGTGAATGTTCTTTGAGCAGATGGTGAGTTAAACTATGCACACTTGCAGAGACTCAGTCTGCACACTGTTAGGTATAATGTGTATTGATTTTAATGGGCAGCCACAATTTGAAAACAGAGGGCAAAAAAGTAACTTCCAAGACCTTGTGAGTGTGTACAGAGCAATGTTTTTTTCCAGTGTGTGTATATATAGCTTTGTTAGAGCACACATACACACACATGCTAAAATATCTGTGATAGAACACTGACTAACTTGTTAACTTCTAGCTTCTAGTTAGACCCTATGTCACCTCAGTAGTGCAGCTTGATGATGGCTACAGCTGCATTTAGAAGAATTAATTTGAAGCCTTACTTGGCTTCACTGCATCCATGTATCAGTTCATGTTGTGCAGACATTCATTTGAACAGTGCGGATAGTTTCCACATCTGTGTCTGTGTGAGCATTCATATTATTGAGCTTACCACTGATTACAATGAACAGCATTATTGTCTGCAGTGTATTGTGAGCCCGGGGGTACTGAGCATGTGCTAAGTGCACCCTTCTTTGTTAATTCCAACAAAAACTCAACACAATAAGCATCTATCATTCAGCACATTGGTGTATTTCAACGCTAAGGCCCGATGGAGAAAAGGGAAAGGGGTCTTCTTGAAGAAAATGTAATCCCTTCCACCAGCTGTCTAAAACCAAAGCCATGAAATTTTAAACAGGCCCTAAAGGCTCCCAGATTACCACACCCACACATTTAACTCATTCTCTGTCTCTCTCTCTCTCTCTGTCTAGTTCTGCGAACTGTGTTGAGGTTCAAAATATAAGTGAGCCGGGAGGGAATTTGGAAATTTCGGGGCACTATTGGGTGCTAAAGCAAAAATGAGGACGAGTATTTTTAATTTATACTTCGGCTCAAAGCTATTACTAATCCTAATTCCATTTTGTGAAAGTCCTTTTCAAAGTGGTTTGATTATTCATTTTGGTAATATTATTTTATTATCTAAAGGTTATATATACATAATTCAATTACAACTAGATGTCGCACTAGAGCACCAGTGTCTCAGACCAAAACAATGAGAGCTACAGCCAACCAGACTATAAAACCAGCAATTCACCTAGCAGATAAAGCACACTTCAAACTGGACTGAAATAAAATTAAACTCTACAGTCACAATCTTACAGTCAATCTCCGCAGTTGAAAACAGGGGGACTCACATGCACTAACATGCAAGCACAGCCAGACTGGCTATGTAAGCAAACCACAGAGAGGCTTTGATAACAACACAGGCAAGACTCCACGATATATTTACATTGCTGCTATATTAATGTTTTAAATCTCATATAACCTTTAAAGAAAGAATAAAAAAGGTCAGAACTATGTCATTTTTTGAACAAGTGAATCTAAACCTGTTTGTTCAACAAGCTGAGATGCAACACAATACATGTCTTTCCTCAAAGAAAGAGACATTAGAAAGAACGCTAATGTGGGTCTCAACTCAAAGTCTGAGGCTCTTTGTTGTGTTGAGACGCGTCTGATCTCTGACCATCATTCAATGATTTGACTGGTTACATGCAAAGGTGTTTTACTTTTATCCCAATCTAAACCCCAAGTTCCAATCTTAAACTACCCTTAAGTACCCTTTAACTCTTTCTTGGGTTAAAACTAAACCTGGTTCTAATGTTAATCATCAGCACCAACATTTACTCTTGTACTGTGTGTGTGTATTACAGTGGAACTTACCGGCAGCTTCCTTCAGGGCCACTGAGCTGAGGATAAGCAGCCACAGTAAGCGCTCCATCATCTGGATCCAGCTGGATTACAACAGGATAACAAACAGATCTGGAGCAGATGGGATCAAAACCTGTTCTCACAGGAAGAAGAGGCGTCCAATCCGGGTCTGTGTAGAAAAAAGAAAAAGATTGCTTACATGAACAAAATATCTCTATGGAGATAAAGACATTTAAACAATTCGCCATGTCTTCTTTATTAAGAACAAAATACAATGCCCTAATAATTTAACAACATACCAATGTTCATAGTAATGTACATGCATCTGGCACATTAACAGCAATGTTTATTAAAGGTCCAGTGTGTAGGATTTAATGAACATAGATTAATATATTCAATTTCTAACAATAGATCCTCCTAAATGTTACACACTGGACCTGTAAAGTTCACTCTCCCTGTTAAATAAAGAGCGAGGCTTTGCTATTACAAGTAAGGTTCCTCAAGGATTGTGTTTTCTAGGACATTTTCAGTTCGGATATGGCTCTTGTCACGGACACAGATGATACCGTGGGGCAGTGTTACTTTTCCCTCCCTGTCTTATCTTAAACTCTACATCTGGCCACGCCAACAGAAGAGCACCCTTGTTGATTGTTCCCAAATAAACAAGGTCCATCTCCACATGAGTCTCTCTTACTGCAAGTTATTGCTAAGAGAGCAATGTCAGCTGCTCAAAACTTTGTGGAGACCTCAGGTCATTTTACAGTGTGTCAAAAATATGCAATTTACAATACTCCAGTAACCACCATTTCAGCTTCATCTGGTCCTAAACACAGCTAATACTGTGTTCAAAATAGTTCTAATTTTGTTGAGGTCCCCCTCCTCAGAGACCTTTGGTAGTATACAATGCTCACTGTGAGATTGAAGTAAACTAACCTGAGATGTTTTTGAACACCACAGGGGAAAGGACAGAATCCTTTTTGAATGCACCAAAAAAGAAAATGAGGTTTGAAAGGAAATGGCAAACAAATATTTATTCCACTCAAATTGTGAAAAAATCAATTTGTGTGATTTGCCCTTTCGCCTTCAGAAAATGCAAACATTTGGCTATTACAGAAAATATATTCCAAGGTTCACTCTTAACACAAATATTTGTTTACAGTGCATGGAAGTCAGGTCTGCACAAGGACAGAAACCTTTTTGAAGAATAGATAAGATTCTTTAAGGCTCACTGACAAGAATCCAGAGAGGTAAAGGTCTTTACAGGTTCATGGGTCAACATATCAGTGTCCTAGTACCTGGACTGTGTATTGGCAACAATCTGATGATACATGTCACGATACAGAAGTTACGATTTAACACATTGCCATATAGTAGAGTGGTCCCTTTTTATTCAAAATTTGAAAATGTGCTAAAACATGGCTAATTTTTGGAGCCTGTTCAAATTCACAATGTACAGTCTACAACCTCAACAGACTGTTTAAAGTAGTTTGCCTTGTGATCCAGCAGAGGGCGCTCCGCTATCAGCTTGACCTATGGAATGCCCTATTGACCTGTCAGCACACTAACTTACTAATGTTATGTTGTTTACTATGAAAATGGAGAACACAAGCGAGCAAAGCTGTCCTGAGCAGACAATCTCACAAAACTCTGCTTATTGTTATTATTTTCTGTTTTTCTAATTTTGTTGTTGTTGTGTAACACCCCTGTTGTTGTCATGTGAGTTGCCTAGTCATCTTTGACACTTCTTCCTGTCTTAATGTTAATCATGTATCTTGCACTGTCAATAAAAAAAATAAAAATAAAAATAACAATTGTGGCATTGAAAACAAAATTTGAACTGAAAAAAGTATACACTGGCAATAAAACACTTGTATTGAAACTGAAACTAAAACATTCAATATAAAAAATAAAAACATGGTCGCATATCTTATCTTAAGTAAAGTGTACACGTTATGTTTTCCCCATCACGTTTTTATGAGATCATTTTTTCAGTTTAATTTCAATTCATTCAATTTGCATGTCCTTTAAAATTCTTTCTTCACTTTGAAAATGTGAAGCCCTATGACATATTGCAATACTGTGAGCAAGGTGATATGTTTTTTCTTAAAAAAATGTTTTTTTGCAGCCAGAACAGAGGGATCTGCATTTGTATTTACTCTGTAACATCAATCACCACAGCCTTTGATTTACGTCTACAACACTGCTAACTGTGGAATTTTTAAACACGACAAAATATTCCAATACTCAAGTGTATCGACATATTCTTACCTGGGACTCGAATAGAGCTGGATCCAAATTCTATGGAAACTCTATGTAGAGTTCTGTGTCAATACATCTAATACCCCAGTGGATCCAGGCCTGATAACGTAGTGCATCATAATAATTGCAAGAGAAACTTTTGTTGTAGAGGCGAGACAAAAAGTGGTGTTTGTTTGGTCAACCACTTGTTGGATCAGGTATTTATGTTTATGTGGGATTATTTTCAGATTAATTGTCGTAGTAGTAAGCTTTTGTATTGGGTTTTTTTCTTCTAAATTAATATTTGTCCATTGGTTTTGTGTAGGTCTGTTTTCAGATTAGGTCCAAAATGTTTGGCCCATGACAACTTCAGTAGATGCAGTAGAGAGCCAGGTTGTAAGAAATTGCTGGCTGGTGAGTCATTGTGAGTCATAAGGGTTCCATTGGGACTCTAGCACTACATTAACCAGAAATCTTACAAATAACACTACTTTCTCTGTTGGTCAGATTTTTTCCACTTTTTGCAATTTTGTTTAAACACTAGTGTGTACAAAGACTGGAGCTCTTTGTAAATGAATATGTTTCAGTAATCATTTGAATTAGCTGAATGAATTTAGAGACCAAAGATTTTATTTTTGTCCTCAACCTCTAAATTGCACTGCAGCTCCTAATGGCTCCTGACAAAGCCCACAGTGGGCCTGTCCTCCTATTTGTTCACAGTGAGTCACTACAATACCAAAGTGTATCGACTAGAAAACAATCCACTCCTCTAATTCAAACTAAATAAACCAGGGTCACTTTCAACATAACAATATGTTTTTTTCATTAGGGCTCTTTGCAACACTGAAGTAGTTCTAGCAGTTAACGCTTTACTGGGTTTATCGTGGATAGTGATTTTCTGCTAAGAGGCAAATCAAAAATAAGTATGTTGCAAGGACCAAAGAATAAACTTCTGAAGCTAAGGCCTTTTTCACACCAAGTACGTATTTTTCATATGCGTTTTTTACTGAGTCCGATGCATTTTAATATTTTTATTCTGTGCAAATTCACAATAAGAGACGGAGTTATCACGCAACCAGGATGATTTTGTGGTCCTTTTATTTGAAAGTAGAAAAAGAAAAAGTAAATATTGGGTCCGGGGTGCCAAGAACAAGGAAAGTTTCACCTGCTGATAAAGGAGCTGTCTACATGCTGCTGTAGCTCTGTCTCTCCCTCCTTCTCTCTCATTTCCTCCCTTGCTTCTCTTCACTGGAGGTTCCTACACCACTCTCTGCCCACATCTTGTATTTGGCACTGCAGCTACAAGAGGCTGAGCCCTACCCCCTCTCTGTCTGTGCGCTGTCCTCATCTGACTTGTGCGAAACAGTTGGTGCGTAAACATGACTGACACAACGTCGAATTTATTTTTTAAAATATGGACTCTGGGTGTAATGGCCTTTAGAATGACCACAGAGCTAACACATGCATTTCACAAGTTAAAACTGCCACATATTATATCAAAAATGTTATTGTCTTCCAGCGGCACTGTAGGCCAGCAGTATCCCATCTATTCTGCCTCCTATTCAGCTATAAAAACCCAAACTGTTGCGATCAATACTTCCTAACAAAAGGTGAACACTCAGTCAGACAGAACTTTGTGTGAGTTCTGTTTCACAGCAAGAAGCAAATGTATCACACAATAGAAAAAGTGTGGTGTGATTTTTGATGTGAATGGACCTTCAGTCTGAAACTGCCTGTGAAATACTCAAATACACAAGTCCAACTTTAATAATATGACCAAAAGAAATTCAACTCACTGTCCACCTACTCAAACTTCTGCTGCTTCTCCCAGTCTTCATACCCAGATAAGTTGTCATGACACGACTTAAGTATGTTGTCATCACGACCTAACTCATATCTTATACTTATATACCTATGTCACTGACAGTTGTGCAAACTCCATCCACGGATGTAAACCAAAAGATGAGGCTGAAAGCAATGCACAGCATTGTCAGAAAAGAGTGGACCTGTCATTTGTCCAACTTCTGCAAACATGTTGGGCAACTTCTCAGGGCATTGCGGATGTTGGCCTACAAGTTTGATCCTAGAGGCAGAGCCAGTTACCCAGGTCAGGAGTTTCATGGAGTACTCCTGCCTTGCCTGGACGAATGCTTTACAGCTAGAAATAGGAAGAGGACGGATGACTATGCCCTGAAGAATTATGCCATTGCCAATCCTAAAGCTCAAGGACTTCAAACAGATTCATGCAGTATATATTCCTGAATAGCTGCAGATCAGTGATAGGCTCTCTGAATAGGATTCATGAAGCTTGTTTCTGCAAAAACCAAAAAAAAGGACTCAACATTAAAGCTAGGGTACATATCTAGCAAGAGATGGCTAGATTTTGGATTGAACCCATGGCTGCTGTAGCAAGGACTCAGCAACTGGTAGCAGGTGAGCTACCAGGGTGCCCCATTCATTGCCATTTTCTGCATCTTTCTGTCTTTCTTTTCTTGCTTTGTTTTGCAGTGCAAACGGTTGTAGATACAGGTGGAACTATATTTTGGCTGCTCTTTCTCCGCCATTCTTGTGCGTCTAGCTCGGTAGCTTCTGAAATACCTGCCTGTCCATCTTGTGGAAGACTCCGTTCATGTGCAATGTTGTGTCGAGGTAAGCAGGGTAGGCAGACAGGCAGTCACCCAGCCTGAATGACATGATTGCCTGAGTTTATTACAGGCCTGTGATTCCTATAGATAGTGGATTTTCTTCTTTTCCCCCCAGAGGATTTGATTTGTTAATTGCTGTTGTGATGTAAAGAGAATTTCACTGTAAAATGCCTTAAAACTATTGTGGACAAGTATTTCTGAATAACTAAAGGACCTCTGAGGGCCCCTCCTTTCTCTGTGTGTATCATCTGATACACCTGATGGTCCATCCTAAGAGACAACCCTGATTTATCGACATTGATTCACTCAATAAAAGACAAATTACAATTCTCCATGCACCACAAGGCCTGGCTGACTTCACTGGGTCAAACACACTCGCTCACACACCACTGTCAGTCTGAACCCTCACACAAAGTGCAGAGAGTAAAAGCAAGGTTACAGCAATGGAAATATAAAACAGGAAGAGAAATCAAAAATACAAGAGAAAAATCTGCTATAAAAACCATGAGAAAGGAAGAGACAGAGAGCATAAAGAGAATAGTAAAAAAAGCAGAAGCGACAGTAGGATAAAGAGAGAGAGGAGGTGGGGAGATGAAATAAAATAGAGAGGGAGACAGACAAAGAGAGACAGGCCATGGAAACTCCAAGTGACCCCTCGCTGTCTATTCATCAGAGTACGGTAAACTACGTTCATTTAGCACACACACACACACACACACACACACACACACACACACACACACACACACACACACACATTACAAGTAAAAGTGTGACACTCAGCTGCTCACTGAAGTACAGAAACACATTAACATCACTGCAGGTCTGGATGCTGAATTATTGTATTATTGTCACATATTTATTAACCTGAGCAGGCAGTGATGTTGGAGAGACACATTTACAATAACAAAACATATCCATTTTATTGTAAGCACACTATGTGCCTAGTGAACAGAATTTGGAGCTACTGGGTTTTAAGTGACAGGAGGTGAGACAATAAGTTTTCATATCTAATTGAAAAAAGAAGTCATTTGTCGGTGCCATTTAAAACGACCCATATGAAGAGCGTAAAATCAATACATGTGGTTGTTTTAGGGAGGTACCAAATAGTTTGAAGCATCATTAATGTATGTCTATTCATTCTAATGAAACATGATATAGCTGCACAGTTGCGGGTAAAGATTAGGGTACACCAGGGGGAAGCATCCCATAATTAAGCATACGGTAGGCCAGCAGCATTGGTGGTGAAAGCAAAAAAAATCAGTCCATGCACTATTAAATTCACTGAGACGTTTGGCAAAGTCCAAAAGTCAAATTTTTTTGAAAAAAGATAGATGTAATCATTCCTGAAATCCACACCATATTTCCATCTAATGAAACATTCTGCTTCAGTCCATACCATTTTCACAATGGTCAAATAACAGTTTGCACTCCTACTTGGGAGGCAAACACCTATAATTAATCAATGAATCATTTTTTTCAAAAAGAGGATTATTTTCAATAGAAGCTTTAAAGCTAAAAAAAACTGATTGTGAAAAAATGCTGTGTACAGACTGTTGTCTGATACATATATGCAACCATCAGTCTTGCTACCTCTGCCTTGCACCAGAACTTGATAATAGGGCTGTATATTGGCAAGAATCCGGCGATTAGATACATATCACGGTACAGGGGTTACGATTCAATATATTGTGATACTCTAATTTTAAGAAAACTAATTTAAACACAAAAATCTATAGTGTTTTTGAGAATGGATACAATATCATTAAAAATATATATATATATTGCAATAAATAATAAATATATAAATATATTTTCCAACAACCCTACTTGAAAAATGAAACCTTTCAAACTGGTCTCTAAATACATTTGTTCAGATTAGACATAGAAATTAAACTCATCTTTTTATTTTGCTCACAATTTAAAATATGAGGTATTAACTTGTGATTAAGTACTCACTGTAAAACTTTACTCAAAGATCTGGATGCAAACTGAGGAACTAAGAGAAAGCAATGCTAAGAGGAGATGAAGAGCTGAGGAGAATGATGCACTAATGCTACAGCTAAAGAAGATGCAGATTTGAACATGAACATATGTCACACAATCCCACTTTTAGAGTTACCACCACAAAGTCACTTTCTCTCTGCCTCAAGACATATTTAGAGTTAGTAAGGAAAGAGATATCACAAAATCACAAATATTCTATATGTGATGTAGCAACACAACACACCACTGCATTTATTATTTTCTTTGAGGGAAAAAGTTCCCCTCACGGTCAGTTTTTCAGCAGCAAAACCTTTCTGAAGACGAATGAAAAACAGAACCAGTTCCCTTCTGAATTCCTGTCAAACTGTAGTTTCTTTCGGCTCTGGACATTTACTTGTGATAGCAGACGGAATCTCTGGGGCCAATCCCCGTGGGCTAAATGTAAGCCTGGATCAGACTGGGCCTGATTTGCTGTCCTCCCGGTGCCCACCTATCTGTTTTCTCTGTCTGTGTTTAATAGGAAGCAGAAACACAGCCTGGGATAACAGTAAGAAAGCAGCTCTTGGATCTTTGGAGAAGGCTGCCCCGGGCAGTCATCCAGCTTCACTGCCTGCTAATAAAAGTCTCAGGTTTGTCTGCTTTAGTGTGGAGAAAAATACGAAAACAGTGGTACTTTTCCTTAAGGCTGGTTTGAACATCACTGACTAATAGTATCACAGCAGCCATGTGGACTGAAGTAGCCTGAGTGTCCTGTCCACCACTGAGAAACGCATCTAATGCTAATCTATTACTCGCTAATAAAATAAAATACACAAAATATGTATATTCGACTAAAAAACTACACCGACAACGGAGCCAATGGTGATCTGACTGGCAGGGTAATCCACAAACATAGTGTACTGCTTCAAAGCTTTTTTTTAAGACATCTGAAGTTGCTGCTTATCTGTCCTCATCTCACAAGATTGAGGTGCTGAGGGACACTTAAAGACAGCAGCAGCAATAAAAACCCAAAATGGCTCCTCACATTCACAATTAAACTGTGGGACACACTCTGTATCATTCCACAATGTCTCTCTCTCTCTCTCTCTCTCTCACCTTCATGCTCTATAAAGGAGTATGACCACCCAAGGCCATGCAGCTTTTTGGGATATGTGGACATCTGCTGATGGAACACACACTCCCTCGAGGACCACACACACACACACTAGGTCAGCACAATATCATTTAAATAGAGGGGAAAATATATGTAAAGGCTGGGTGGTTGAAGGTCAACCTTAAAGGACACAGATTATTTCACAAAGTAAGCTGTGAGAGGATGATAGATTGTGTGCATGTAGATGTAGGTGCGTGTAAACCAGGTGACTTGGAAAAGTCACGTTAGACAGGAAATTACCAAGAATAAAATGTATTTCAGTAATACAAGACATTGCTCCTTGTTGTTATTTTTTAGAGCATTTGGACAGTGCACAATAAGAGGACAACAGTCTGTACTCTATAGTTAAAGAGCACAGCTTTTCCTTACAAAGTAAATGTGTCCAATTTTCACAAGTAGTCAAATGTTTGGCTGTGTTAACCAACTTATATAGAGTTTACTTTGTGCATTGACCGTATATATAATGGACAGAGCTTCTGGGTCTGTGAAGTGAAGCCACCGCGGAAGTATCTTAAACCTACATTCTATGTAATGGCCAGCAGGGGGAGCTCCATTGGCTGCAATGAAAGAACGATACCATGCAGTCTAATGGAGAAATGAGTTGATTTCTCAGTAGATTATTATCTCAGTAAACAGTTTCCTAATGAGTTTATGGTCTCAGTCTACTTCAGTCTACTTCCATACAGCACGATGTTCATTTAGTAAATGATGGTCCCATTTACAGTAAAATAGACAAACTGTCAAACTAGGCAGTTTTAGGCATTTTCTATTCCCCCACCTGGCCTGTGCCTGATGGTAATTATAGGGATGCCATGGATGAACCAAGCTTGAAACTCGCAGCCATATCTGTATCGTATTGGTAACGCCATATATCATCCAATATGTACCAATATTTCTGGTCTATAATGCAAAAAGGTTGTTTACAGGTGTTTACAGTACTTAAGTTTAGCTATTATTTGATTTTAATTTATTCATTATTTTCTCAGTGTTCAGTTCTAGAATAGGTTGACAATGTAGCCTATATGTTAAATGATTTAACATTTTAAAGTAGATCATGATTTCGGCTACCAACAATTAAATGAACGAGATTGTGACAATACTAATGTTTAAAATGTGTGCTCGGCTCATAGAAAACTCTGCTGCAGTAACTGCTAAACTAACAGCCAGCCACTACAGCTGATCCAGATGTTCTGGTTTCACTTTTGAAGAACCATCATGTCGCTGCACATCCTGCAGCTGCAGCCTGGATACCGGAAAAATGCTGTATTAAGTTACTGATAACAAAAAATGAACATTTCCTACTGCTGCAGATTGACATTAAAAGCATTTCACTGGCAATTTCTGAAGTAAGCTAGTCACAGGAAGTGCTAAGTGTGTCAGCTAATGCTGAAATAACTGTGATCTCAATATTGATTAAAAAATCATGATTAACATGTTGGCCATAATCGTGCAAAATATGAACCTTTTTAGAGTGATGTCAGTGCAAATTCCCCCCCCAAAAAAACCTAACCCTAACCCATATCGGACTGGCTCTAATATGAATACAACCTATATGTTTATATTATTCTCACTTACATATTACACAAACACACCTACACACACAACAGACACACACACAACAATCCTAGCATCAAGCAGAAAGCTAGCCCCTGATGATTCACAGTTTTTCGACAGTCAGGTTAACACACACACACACACACACACACACACACACACAGTAGTGCCCCTCCCTGTTGATTCTGTGATTCAGAAATAGAGACGCTAGGAGCGAGAAGCAGCTCATTCTTTGATATAACTTCATGAGTAAGATCACATTGCTGTCGTGTCTGGAATCTAGATACACACACACACACACACACACATTATCTCTGTCTCTATCATCCCACTGTGTGAACAGCATCATTACCACGCTCAGTCCACAAACTACAATTTCAGATATAAATGTGTAAAAAGGTGCGTCACAGAGCGCTGTGTATTACCAGCTCTGTGATGCGATGCCTCCAAGCGGAAATGTGGCAAATGTGATTTGCTTGTAAACCTCTGCAAACGATTAACATCAAGTCGAGAAGTGGAACTTTGGCAAGAGGATAATTGTGCTGTTTCGTGTCATGAGCAAACACACAGTGTGAGGGATTTTCCAGACAACAGGAACGACACGGTAGAAGGTGGTACGGCTGTAAGAACCTGTGGACTGCAGCTCTTTTTCTCATAGCGGACTGTGGCTGCTCCTTCTTTTACCGCCTACATACAGGCTACACCACCTTACTGCTGATTGTTGAGTTATGCTGCCTGAGAGGAATACCTACAGACACTACTCAGGGCTGAAAAATGTGAGCAACAACATTTTGTGGGTGTAAAAAACTAATTAGTGCTACATTTTTATTTTATTTTGTTCATTTTGACCCAGAATTATACATCAGTTGAAAATAAACTAAAATAAATAAATAAACTACTACTCCACAGTGCTCTTATAAATAAAGGAAACTAGAAATTATGTACTGTGTTTTTCCACCAAGCTTAGCTCTGGTTCTTGAACTGGTCCTGATCAAGATTCTTGGAACCGTGGTGCTATTGAACAAACCAGCCTGCGTTTCCACCAGTTTGCATGAAACCATTGTAATCGGATTAGTTATCAACAGAGGGCATCACACAATGCACAACGACTTGTAGAATATGACACACCCACTTTAGTTCCCAAAGGAAAACCTACTATTTTTTGGTGTGAGCCTGGAACCAACTTGGGTTCTGAACCAATTTATTTTTGTTGAAATACTCAGAATGGTTCACAACTAGATGTGCAAACCAGAACAGAGACGGTTCCCTGTGTGGAAAAAGCCTAACAGTCTGTAGCTATGCCATAAACCTGGGTTTTTGGAGGCTGCAGAACACAACATTGACATATCATCAGCATTTGCAGTTTTTACAATTGGTAACATATATTTCTTCATACTTTATCAGAACTGTAAAGCTTTGTACAGCCCAGAGGAGCTGCAGATTCAGCTGATAACTCTCTGTATGTATATCACTACCAGACAACCCTTGTTCTCACATGTTCATTTGATAGATTATTGTAAAAATATCAATTATAGCTGCTTTAACTTATGTTGATTTCGACTTTGATGACAAATCTGTTTATACTCAGCAAAATGAGGTATCAAAAAAGTATTATTTGGTATTATTTGGTATGTTCTAATACCTATTTCCCTGGTCCCTGGAACCTGCAATCTGTCTCGCAGTCAGTAGTCGAGCCAAACAATGATAATGATGGTTATCAGCTCACCCTGCACATCTCATTAATTAGAATATTCCCCACTGTGGTTGGAGGTGACTGTGTGGTAATGGCCACATGGTGGCTGGTGCCAAGTCCAGAATCCACACATGATGGAGCAACCTGGAGTCTGACTGCATCTAATGTATCTTTGGATACAAGATTTGTTGTGGTCATCTTTTCTCTGCTCAGTCCCTTTTTGTCTAATACTGCCAGTTAATCAGTGGCCTTCCACTTTAAAATATAACGCTGTAGGTACTAGTGCTGTCAAAACCAAAGGTTCAACCTATTTGATTATCTATTTTTGCACAGTGATCCTCTGTCTCCTTTAGTTATAATGGTACATGTACTGAATGTAGTTTATTTTCCGTGCTGGATGTGAGGCTTAAATCATTAGCTGCTGTTACCCAGCCCACAGTAGCCAATGTAGCTCTTATTATGATTTGGCGCAATTGAATTATTTCCAAACAGGGCTTTTTATATTGTTCTGTGTGCAAATCAACCAAGTTGGGTTGTGAACTGTCTGCCATCATTACCACCTGCTTATAGTTGAATTATTAAATTCTTTGATTGATTCTTTCCAGCCTTGTGTGACTACTGTCTGTCATGGAGTTCATTCAGTGCAGTGGCTCAGGCCCACACAATAGACAGTAGTCCTAGAATGTACATACAACAACCAAATATTCATTTTGACAATCATATGTGTGTTATTTTCTACAGTTCAATTACTTAAATGAAACAAAGCTTGCAGAGGTAATGCTGAGAAACAGTCACCGTTTGGTTTAGGCACAGAAACTACTACAAAATCATAAGTTACATTACGTACCTTAAGCACATGAATAAACTGTAAATTACGTAATGTTAAATCACTTTTTTTTACTTTTGGTTTCACACATGACACAAATACCGGTATTAGTGATTTGTTTGTTTTTCAGCCATCCATCCTTCCACTTCCATATGTGGAGCTATTTCTCCAGCATCACCTTATTTTAACAGCGGGTGAGTGCACAAACAAAGTCTTATTTTAAAGTAAATACTTCTTGTGATTTTCAGACAACTTTTTAAAATGAATAAAGGTACCTTCACTTAAAAATCACCACCAGACTCCTACTATTCCAAATTAGGATTCATTCCTAGTCATATGGTCTGTTATTTTGCCCACCATCACTGGTATCAGGGTACATGGTGGACCAGCTGCCCTGCTCCCCTTTGTCTGGCAGCCATGCGTGAAATAGCTGAGCAGCCAGAAAACCTCAACCCTACAGTCCCTCCATCTCTTGAACCATGCAGATGGTCAGCAAGATGCTCAGATCTGTTCGTCTGAGCCATACTGACCTTACACATGCGCTGTGAAGAGAGTGCAGATATGTGTGTGTGTGTGTGTGTGTGTGTGTGTGTGTGTGGTGCTTGAGGAAAATGAGGTACCAGAGTTGAATCTCTCCTGTCAAGCACTGTTGTGTGAAGTCGCCCTTTTGAGAAGCAGAAAAGAAATACTTGACCTTTGAAAAGTATGAGTAGAGGGATTCTCTTCTGCATTCAGACCAAATGTGAGGTTAGCTGTGTATGACCCCACCTTGGGGTTTCGATCTTTGTGAGAATACTTAAATTCTCCATCTGAAAAAGGAAGCAGGGACTCTTTTGCCTATTGCAGGAATCAAAATGTCAGCGTGTTCAATGATTTAGAGCCTTTGTAAGATCTGCAAGTGTGTGCGTGCATTTCAATTCTCTCTTCCGATCTTTATTTATGTATATATATCTGTTTGTTCTGAGGCTGACCTTCACAGGAGGCCCTCCATGGATTTTCAGAAACTGGCTCTCTACACCTCTGCTGCCGTTCTGTTGAAAGCAAAGTATTTTATTTCAGCTTACACAACGGCACAGCATTACTGAGTTGTGTTCAGAAAAACCAAGGCCCTTTCTGTTTCAAAAGGTTTCAATGGCTGGTACATTGCTTGCAGCATGAAGCGGATTTCGCAATTAAGGATTACAGACTTGGCCCCGGACCTGGAGGACTGTCCTTTACAGTGTTCTTTAGACAGTGTTCTTTCGACCCTTTATCTTCCTGGAGAATTTGGCTAGGTGATGTCTTGGTTTTTATAAGCCTGGACCAGACAACCATAGGGCTCTGACTAAAATCGCACACAGCTCAGCAGCATACTGATGTTCCAGATCGGCCATGCATGCAACAAGCAAGTATTGTCCAAATTTTGTGTCGTTTTTTTTTCACGTGGGGAGGGAAGGCTCACCCGTGTGGTCCGATCCAACAGACGAGCTACTGTAGCTCAAACTGCTGAAACAGTTAATGCTGGTTCTGATAGAAAGGGGTCAGAACACACAGTGCATCAAGGTTTGTTGGTATGGGGCTGCAGAACATTATGACCACCAGGGTGCCCAGGTGCTCACAATGTTATGGCTGATCGTGTATATATTATTTATTTATTTATTTATTTATTTATTTATTTAGAGAGAGAGAGAGAGAGAGAAAAGACGGAGAGAGAGAAGTGTTATCTGCTACTTGGACATGGTGGATATTTTATAAGAACGGACCAGATAAAGCATTCAGTTCCACGTTGGTTTAACTTTTCATCATTTCTACAGACTCAACAGGAATCAGAAAACAAGCCACCTCCACATGAGGCTCACCTGCTTTTCTGAAAACAGAATTGCAGAGTTGCTGGTGTGCATGTATGTATGGGGGAGAGAGAAACAAGGTGAGTGGGTTAAGGTAGTTCTTAGTGTTCCATGATAGACAGTAATAGACAGATGGTTCATCCAATGATGGCGAATATTTTTTGAAAGTGGCTGTCCTTTTCCAAACAGTATCCATCAACACCTTCCAGGTTAGACAAGTCAGGTTAGACAAGGGGTTCGCAAACCTTTTTGTCAAGAATCCAACCCCCACAATAGATTAGACTATGGACCCCCAATTTCAGAAGATTTTGTCTGAAGGAATCTTCTCTGACTATTTTTTTTATTTTTAGGTTTCAAGATTATAAATGTCTTCGTTAAAATATTCTATTCCTACTTTTGCTGAGGACCCCTACAACCAACCCCTGTCAGTCCCCAAACCCCAGTTTGATAACCACTGGGTTAGACCTTTCTTGCTGTTGTTTTAACCTGCTGAGTCATTTTAGCTGATTTCCTGGTTTGTTTTTACAGAAGCAGTTTTGCATTTAAAAGGACCTGACTGTAACCCCTCAGTGCAGGTACATGCACTAAGCCATTCTTCTGGTTAGACTAAGGTATTATCGATGGGCACTGAGTCAAGAGAGTGCTGTGTATCAGTACAGTGCTGCCTGACCTTAGTCTGCCCTTTAGCACTATTGACCATGCCTTTCTGGTCGATACATTTCCAACAGTGGGGTGGCATTTCTGCCCTGGAGTGGTTCTATTATTCTCTTATTTGTCAAATAGGTTGATTTTTCTGTGTCAGTTGATGAGTTTATTTCACCAGTGTCAGTGATCCTGCAGAATACTCTGTCCTCAATGTACATGATTATCCTAGGGCGTAGTATGAATATGACTGGATGCCCTAAAAGCTTCAGTGTGCTTCAGAATAACTATGCTAAATGTGTTTTCACCTGTTCTGAATGGCTATACTTGTCCATAGAGACGGACGAGACTCAATGAATCATGCAAATGAGGGTAATGGAGTCCAACTTCAATCTCTAGCACTGCACTCAGTTGTGCAAACAAAAACTGTACAAAAAAAGTAGTTGTGTGAAGACAGAAAAAAGAGTTTCTTAGAGAGAAGTTCAAATCATGCCTACTTTCTCACAAGTGGGCTTGTCTGATCATCTATTTCGGAAAGGCTGCTGTTGTCTTTATAGCTACATTTCGTTGAGACAGAAATCCTTATCATGTGCCTCGAACACCTCTCCAACGGACGCTGCTGTTACTTGGTCTCCTAACATCTAAGACTGTTTCTAAGAATTTCTCCAAGAGAGCATCTGAGAAATTCCAACCTAGCAAAATGACAGCTAAATGTCCCTGCAACACCTCCCAAATCTCAACAACATGACAACAGCCCAGTGCATAAAACAAGCTGATTGGTTGATGCATCCTCGTTTCTGGAGTCTGACGTGTAAAAGAAAAAAGACTTTGTATTATTATAAAAGAAACGGCCATGAGAATGTTTAGGAACAACACTGTGCACGTTGTGACCCTCCTGTACTCAGACTCATCTAATCATTATGCTGTAATGAATTGATTGCCATCACTCACCACTACCACACAAGCAAATGTCATAATTAGTCTTTAAAAAATAATGAGCCTGCACTTAGAATTTAGTTATTCAAAATGACGCTTCTCAGCTTAAAACAAAACGCATCCTGTTCTGATGCACCAAACAAAAGGTGCCATAAAAATGTGAAAAATATTAATTTAGACCAAAAAGCAGATCAAGCATCTAATTAGCACTCCATGGTAACTCCTACACTTCATCGACGCCGTGTACCTGCCACTACTTTAAGGCGTTCATTATCTGACCACATGCAGGGAAAAACACAATTACTGCAACATTAATGGATGGAAAAAATGAGCGACCACAGTGAGACATGCTGAACTGTTCACTAAGTACTTAGACAAAACTGGAGGAGGCAGTGTATAATAAGGGAATCCAGACCCAGTACCCAGGCAGCCAACCAGGGAGAAAGATAAAAATCTCCAGGCTGCCCGCTGCACCCTGAACCAGTGATTAGATTCCCATCCACTGACAAGGGGAGCGTGGCGCCTGAGAGCAGGATGACTTCATGCACACTGTGGCTGACTTCATCAGGACACGGAGAAACACATCCATTATCTGTGTGTGTTTCTGATCATTAGGGAACAATAGTGGGTCTATGAGTCCCTTTTGCCACTTCTGGCCCCGTTAAACAGAGAACCATTTACTGAAATGTTATGCACACTTACAACACTGATACACGTACAAAGTGGCCGAGTACTGTACCACTGCAGCAGCACTCACAGAGCCCACTCAAATCACAGTCACTTGACATGAAGTCAGTGTAGGACTGGGTTGACTCAGCACATACAATTCATTAATATTATACATAAGATTATTTTAAAAATGATTTGTTACTAAATGAATGAAATATGAAATTAAATAAGAGTCATTATGTCGATTCTGCAATGAGAATCTGTCAATTGTCCATATGTTGTAAATTTGTGGATTAATATTCAAAATTGGTTAAAGCCACTAAACATTTATTTTGAACTTACACCTGAAAAAAAAAGTTCTCAGGTAAGTAATACAATTATTTAGGTAAAATATGTATAGTTAAAGCTCAACCAAGAACGAATCAGAATTTAAGTTTTTTTTAAATACATTGCAAAGCCAGTATCTTTTGTAAAAATAATTGCAGAGCTGTGCCTGCTTGGATCCACTGATCCATTAGACAGATTGACAAACAAAAAAAGCAATGTGAAGACGTCACTTTGGGCTCAGGGAAATTGTTAACATTTTATAGCCTAAGCACTTAACTGATTATTCATGAAAATAATGGGCAGATTAATCGATAATGAAAATAATCATCAGTTGCAGCTCTTTTGCAAAATGAATATCTTTGGGTTGTGAACTGTTGGTCTGACAAGACATTTTAAGATGAATCTGTTGAAAGTGTGCATTTTTTCACAATTTCTTGACATTTTTCCATAAAACAATTGATTATCTTTTATCAGTACACTTACTATCATTGGGTTTTGAACTGTTGGTTAGACAAAAGATATTTAAAAAAGGCTAGGCCAAAGCAAATAATAAAAGGGAATTTTCACTATTTTCTGATATTTTATAGAGAAAACAATGAATAATTAGCAGATTCTTCCATTATGAGAAATAATAGTTAGTTGCATCCCTGGACCTGACTGAACTCGGGTCCAGGGATAAGTACAGTAACTGAGTAGACCCAGGAAGACTTTAAGTACTGACACCAAAAGATACTTGAACTGATACCTTTCTGTGCTGGGTAGAAGCATGTTTTATCAACAGCTTCTATTATCTGAATATAGTAAGCCTAACTTCTTAAATGCAGAACAACAAAAGGCAAAAAATGCCTTAAATATTACAGAGTGAAATTAACTTAATTACAATTTAAATCAGGAAATCTGTTACTCTGTAAACAACTCTAAAAGCCTGACCATGCAACTTTCACTGCTTGACTATACACACAATTTGGTCACCAAACCAAAGGCCCTAATAATTAGACCAAACGTATGTAAAGCCAAATACACACAAAAACATACAGTAAACACAAACAAGCACACACACACTACCCCACTTTCTCCTTCACAACCTCGTTCTACTTTCTGATTGAAGGACAAACCCAAAGCCTCAGTGTGTGTGTGTGTGTGTGTGTGTGTGTGTGTGTTAAGAGATGTGTTAGAAGTGTTGTGGCCTATAAACGCCGGATGTGTGACTTCTGACCTCAGATATAAGTCTGCCTTTCAGTAGCCATCACCATCTTCTCTGACTTCCTGTCCTGACTACACACAGGACTGACTTATAGCTGACTTCAGGCCAGATGAGGCTGTTGGAATAAGGGGGAATGAGGTCAGCGGTGCACCTGGGGCCATTGAGGTTCTTAATAGAGAGTTCTCTCCTTCTGGACCTTTATTTATCAAATGTCTGAAGGAAATCAGTTCAAAAGTGTTCAATGTATTCATTAATGTTTTATCTACAGAGGGAGCTGCCATATTAGACCACCATGTTTCTACAGTAGCCCAGAATGGACAAACCAAAAACTGGCTCTAGATTGGGCCTTGAAATAGGGTTGGGCGATATGTCAAAATTTTCCAACCGGCCACTGCCAATCTAACAACAAGTGACTGCCGATATATTCACACATGCATATGTGCTGCACCAGCCCAAGCCCCCCATCCCCAATTACTGCCCCGGTGGTTACAGCTGGGAGCTTTTTCCAACTCCGTTTCTTTCTGTTACACTGTGTTTAGATTCAGACATAATACAACAGTTGTGTTGATGCTGAAAACCTGTGTAGGCCTACTTTTTTCTCACACACTGATCAGGAATCAATAAAAGGGAATCAATAAAGAATCCGACCGATAAGCAGAATCGACAATGGTATTGGTATTAATAAAATTCTATAAATTTGATCAATTCCTATCCCTACCAAGACACAAATACACAAAGGACAGGAATAGAGACAGAGAGAGCTACTTAAAAATATAGATCATAGAATCATAATTTGTTATGGATCTGTGGCTGTGAATTGATGGAGCTGTATCTCTGACTCAGTATTCGTTGATATTTACACTCGTAGTGTATTGCTGCACCACAACTCATGAAGAATATGCACCATTATTATAAAGCCCTGCTGGTATCCCCCTGACACTGTACAATAATAAGACACCATGTTTATAATTCACTGTCCCAAAGTGGATTTTCTCAACCACTTAGCTGTAATACAGCCAGTGATGATCCTACTTATCTCTGTTTCCCTGTGTCACCCAGCAAGGAACCAGCCAACTCTGAAATATATATATTCCCCCACCCACCCTTTCCATCTGGAGGCGCCAAGGCTCTCCCGACCCAGACACCGCGACCCCTGGAGTCAGGCATCGGCGCCGTCGGAGTCCCTATGGAGGACCAGTCCTGGTAATGTTGTCCCTGCTCATCTGTCACACTGCACACAACCAGTACCAAGAGAGATGGGGCAAGAAGAAGACAGACAGGGACAGAAAGGTGAGAGCCGGGGTTGAACTGATGTATGAGCCACATATTAGCCTTTCAGAACAGTTCTGATCCTAAATCCACTGAGTGCAGCCAAGCATGATGGACTTGTCTGTGCTCTTTTCTCTGTATGAGTTCCCAGAGCACATAGAAGAACAAAAATAGACAAAATAGATGAACAAGAGCATAAGTACAGAGGGCATGTTAACCAAAGGGTGGCCTCATCTATACCTGGGCTTTTTTACCCACTTTTTCTCTCAGTGGATTACTGCAGACAAACAGCAAATCTCCAGCATGGAATTAAGGTAAAATTAGCCTTCTGTAGTGCTGGGTCAATGTCACCATTACACAGTTTACATAGTTTGCTGTAAAATGTCCCACTCAGTACAAATTGTGGTCACAGCTATTTTAATTTAGGGGACAACTCATAAAAACAGAGACTTCTTTAGATTTCTTTAAAATCTCAAATATCAGTATGAGCCTCAAAAATCCAGTATTGATCAGGCCACAGAAAAGAATCAATGGAGACCTCTAAATGGAAAATACAAGCTACACTAATGTCCCAGTTAGACTTCCTACAGTCTCTGCAGCAAACATTTTTGGCATTCATGCCATGCATTTGTAGTTTTTGCTGGAGGAACTGTGACATTTTTCTAGGTTACCTCCACTCCAAATTTTTAAAAACTTGATATTTTTGGCTTTCATTGTGGCGGCCACAGTCTCAGTCTGGGGTTGCAGAACACAGTGCAAACCCCTCACAGAGCCTCAGAAAAGCTCCACTCCCGCCAGGCTGCCTAAACTGACCTGCGAAGGAGGAGGGGCTGCTGCTTGAATGATTTAATAGATGGAGGTGTTAAGGCTGTCTGAGGCCTTGTTTATTGGACTGATTCCTCTAACAGTGTCAGTACACAGGAAAACACAGCTCTCTTTACACAGTGGCCAGAGTCCAATAGATGTTTGAAATGAAAATATTGAAAAAAAATATTCCCAAACTATGATGAGGAACTGATTTTGGAAGCTGTGTGGTCTTCTGCAAGATGTTTTACCTCATACAGAATTGTGGCTGATTTGTTATTGAGTGTCTGTCTTTGTATACTTTGCAGCACCATATGCTTTGAGTAGTTGCAGTTCTTGAGTTCACTATTTGGGTTCATTGTACAGTTTATCAGTTGTTCTGCACTGTCATTGTTATGCATTGTATATAATATGAAATATCCATCAAATATGTCACAACTCGAGCCTGTTGTAGAGCTGTGTGTTAATGAAACAAAATGGTGAGGTGGCAAAAACAGCCAATTAAAAAGCCAGCTGGGAGGTTTGGGGCTGTGTCCAGTTTGTGACAGTATGTGGAAAAGGTTTGACGTCCAGACAAAGCCTTTTGACCCTGCCAATCACAGACTTCAGAGGGGTTTCAGAGAGGGCTGGCAGAGATAGCTGTGGGTTCATGTTGGTCTATGTGCTGTGTGGATGTTTTCTGTCCAGTGTTCAAGCTGTGGAGGTCGTCACAGGAAACTTGCACACGTTCATGTTTGTACTGTGCTGTTTTGCTTCAATCTAGCTCAGCGCCTGTGTGGCTCACTGCCCAGCTCCCAGAGTGTAGGCGGCTATATTTACATAAAGTGGAGTTATTAAAGATTTCAGGTCAGACAGTATTGGTGCTCAGTGAGACAGTCATTCTGTGTGTGACTACACAAACAGCAAATGCTAAGAACCTAGATTGCAGTTTTTTTATTATGGCACAGATTATGTCTTCATTTAAGTTGTGAATTGCAAGTGTAGTGATGAATGAAATGAAGGAGGCTCATCCCTGGGAACCAGCCCTTGTTTATAGGAAACCACATGCAAAGTGAGTCATGTGATCATGTGATTTAACAGAAAAGGTTATTTATGGGAAATACGAATGCTAAGATATATTGCTCGACAGTTAAATCATGATACAAATATGTGAAGATTCAAATTAGTGAGATGAAAAATTAATTATGATATCAATTGTGGTATCAAGGTGCAATAACAGTTTTACTTCACAAAAGGAAATATGCATTGTTCTGCACAGGTTATACCCTACCTCAGAAATAAAAAAATCTATGATTTCATAAAGAAAAAATAAGCGAAAATCTATTTAGTAGATTTTTATCTGAAAAACAAATTTTTCCGTCATAATTTGTCTCATTTTGTTTTAAAAAATGGTGGGAAAATTGTATCGTGAACCCAATATCATTAATTATATCTAATCGTGAGTTGAGTGTATACATCCCTAATGGGAAAACAGTTATCCAGGTCCCTCATGTAAGTTTTCTGTAACTAGACACATTTCAGACCTCATCAAATATTATTATAATATTATTATTATAACACCATACAAATTAAAACACAGGGCCACAAACTTAAATATAACTTTGTTCCTCAGCTGTATGTTAGGGTAATAATTCCAAATAAACAGTGTGTTTACCATAAGTTAGTTACTAACTTCAAGTAAGTTAGTAACTTAGTACTAGGGCTGCAGCTATCGAATATTTTGGTAATCGAGTATTCTATAGAATATTCCATCGATTCATCGAGGAATTGTATAAAACATACTTTTGTTTAATTAAAGCCCAATAATAAGTATACAGTAGAAAACAAGACAGATCACTGTTTTCAGTTTTCAGTCCCGGCGTCTGCTGTTCTGTACAGCAAAACTGTCCACACACGTTACAGAGCCCGCTTCCGTCTTCTTCCGCGTTGTAGGGGACGCATAGCCTGTGACGTAAGCACGTTGTGTCACACTAAAAAGAATCCGTGCAAAACGTGAGCTTTACGGGGCTTCAAGGCAGATGAAATTCCTTGATCATTCTTTGTAATCGAGTTACTTGAGGTACTCGAGTAATCGTTGCAGCCCTACTTAATACAACTAAGTAACTAACTTCAGTATTAACAGTATCATGTGGGACCATTGGTAAGATGTAATGTAATGTAATGTAACTTGACAACAGTTATTTATATTGAACCATCCCTTAGTTATGCTGCTATAGGCAAATGGACCTGTACTTGTATAGCACCTTTCTAGTCTTCCGACCACTCAAAGCTTTTACACTACGTGCCACATTCACCCTTTCACACACCAATGCACGGCATCGGGAGCAATTCGGGGTTCAGTATCTTGCTCAAGGATACTTCGACATGTGGCACCAGGAGCCGGGGATCGAACCCACAACCTTCCGATTGAGGAACGACCTGCTCTGGCTCTGAGCCACAGCCGCCCCAGGCCAAGACTATCGGGGGATTTCCCATGGTGCACTGAGCTCCTCTCTTCCTCTCTCTCTCTGCACTCATTCATGTTCCATTAATGCATGTTACTAACTTCACTTCTTCCCCGGAGTTCTTGTGCTTTCTCGTCTCGCAGGTTCTTGTCGATCCTGGTGGAGCCTCCTGCCATGGTCCTGCTAGATTGCCATTGCCAATACTGTTGTTGCTGTGCACCTGTCTGTCTGTCTCTCGCTCTCTCTCTCTCTGCCTCTCTCTCTCTCTCACCCCAACTGGTCGAGACAGACGACCACCCACCTAGAGCCGGAGGATCTGTCCTAGGTTTCTGCCTTTTAACAGGCAGTTTTTCCTTGCCCTTGTCGCCAAGGTCTTGCTCATGGTGGTACTGTTGGGTCTCTGTAATTAATGTTTTAAAGAGTTCGGTGTAGACCTGCTCTATTTGAAAAGTGTCCTGAGATAACTTCTGTTATGAATTGGCGCTATACAAATAAAATTGAATTGAATTGAATTGAATTGAATTGAATATTACCATAAGTGGAAAACCATGCCTCTGTCAATCATAAATAGAAAATCCACTCATGTCATACTTTGTTATATTAAAGCTGCAGTAGGTAATTTTTATTCAAATATTTTCTGTAATATTTGCTGAAACTTTCATTATATCCTGACAGTAGTATATGAGACTGATGAAGTGTAAAAAATCAGGTTCCTCTGGCTCTGATTGGTTGTTTTTGTTCAGGCCCGATGGAGTCTTGCAAATGCCATTAGGAGCAGTAGGTGGAGCCAGAGTTATAGCAGAAAAGAGTATCTGTATCATGTTATACTGTCAGGACTTTCAGTAAATATGATTTTAAAAAAGTTATTTTTATAAAAGTCACCCACTGCAGCTTTAAAATGGTCAATTTTAGATTCAAGATTGGCTGTTTACACAATATATTATTATATTGTTTTCACACAAATTACAAAAAGTTAATAAATAAAGTAAGCTAAATAAATACAAAATAAAATGGTTGAAATTATAATTTAAGTCAGGAAACATCTGATTATGTATAAGTAAACACAAGACTAATTGCAGTGCTCTCCTGTTTGATAATCTGGGTGGCGGACAGAGATCAGTTCAAACATACTCCCACCTCTTCACTTGCCCTCGCTGTATGAAGCAGGCACATTGGTGGTTATGTGGTCAAACTGAGTCAATGGCTCATGTCACACCAATCCAGTTCCATTCTGCTCAAATGCCATTATGTAACACAGGTTGGTGAAATAATCGCACTAATAATAATAATAATAATAATAATAACAATCTTACGCTAATAGAATAAATACCAATTTATATGTGGTTATGTACTATGTAGTAAGAGTAAGAGGCTTCAGTTGGATCAGCAGCAAGGGAATAAAAGAAGTAGTGTGATGGGGTACTTAAAGAGACGTGTTGATAACACGGAGCCGAGCCACACTGCTGCTGGAAATAAATGTTCTCCACAAGATCAAGCATCATGTTGTGTTTCTCGGAAGATAAATGTCTGTGCTGACATGCTGCTATGACTTTAGTGAAGGGACTGAAAAGGCTGAATACAGACGCTGAAGTTATTTTATACCACCCCCCATTCCCGCTCACATTACCCTTACCCTGTGGTAAACTGAGACACAATTCCAGCGTTTTATGTGTCAGAAAAAAATAAAACTGCACCGATTACAGTAAATACCTGCTGACCTTAAGTTTACAGTATATTACAATGATAAATAAAGATTTCTTTTTTCCATTCTAGGCAAAAATGTTGAGTCAATTTTAAATAACGTAGAGTATTTTCTTCATATTCTACTTTGTCTTCAACTCTTACAGCTTGACACACAGGGGGGGGTGCAGGGTGATGTCACATCACGTCATGTTCAGTATTTGTTTTCTAACACGGGAAAGTGTGACTGAGCGGGAGACTGGAGAGACCATGGAGACTGGACACAGCAGAAGCAGGAACTCAATGTCCTCCAGTTCACAGAATCAAAAGCCCAATAGTTCCAGCTAGCTAACTAGCAAACTTACAATTTGTGTAAAGTAGCTAGCTAGTTAGCTAGTGTTTTGCTCGGAGCAAAACACAGGAAAGGAGAAAGCTGACCAACTTCCACGTTGGTTCCATTTGCAGCCACAGTGGTTCCCATTTGGTTCTGACCGAGGCTTACTCAACTGTTATTGGTGCACAGAGGAAAAAGGGGCGGGATTTAAGAAGGGTCTATTACTCTGAGACCAAACACTTGGAGTTAGCTCTAACCCTTCTTATCGAATTCATCCTAACTCTGCCAGTGAGGAGCTCCTTTTAGCCTGAGGATGATGTGATGTGAAAATACCGTAATATTTGTAAAAACCAAACTTGTCACACAGTTTGGAATGGAAATAACTTTCCTCTTGATACAATGTAAAATTAGGTTTCAGCAAAGCTTGGAGGATTATGTGTTTACATTTCTATCCCACAAATCCCTTCTGCCTTATCCAGGTTTCTCAGCCTGGTTATACTGTAAACAGAATATGATGTTTACGTCCACTTTCCACTTCACACTCTGCTATAACCTTAATACTAAATGCTTCATGTTAATGAATGTTACAGGGGACATTAGCATCCAAGTAAAACAGCCAAATCTGCAGTCAGCATACGGACAAAGCTGCCTTTTATTCAAAGTGGATAATGGGAAATTCACAGGTGGTTGATTGTAATTGCAATCTCTCCCTTTTCCAATCACCCTGATATGAAAAGATGTTCTTTTTTTTTGGCAAATGTAAATCCTTCATTTAACAGCTGCTTATTAACACAGAAACGGTCACACAAGTAGCTAAAAAAAAGAGACTCTTACTTTTTCCAAACTGCAGAAATGTCCAGATTTAATTCATTCAGAAGTTTTATGAATGCGAAATACAATCACACTACAGTTAAACCATACAATATACTTGAGAATTCAAAGTATTTTTGGACTAAATCCGTCAAAAGCTCACTCTTCTCTCACAACTTGCATGTGAAATAATGTCCATCAAAAATCTAAAAGACATCCTTTCTAACCCATCACTAATCACAGTATCCCACAGATTAGTTATCACTGCTGATTACAGCAAGTTAGGTCTCCACTCCAAAATATTATTCAAAAATAAGAGAAGATAAACACCAGCAATTTCATGACCCCAACATGTTCAATATTAACTAATGAAACAGAAAGATTAAAGAAAGGCAAATCTCCAGATGTAAGAAAACTGTTTGCTACAGACCACGTCACTTCATCTTGGTTTTAATAGTTGTTTTTCACTTCCACTAATCGTGAATCATATCGCAGTATCTATTAAAATCACTGCAATATGATGTTTTTACCATATCGTGCAGCCCTAATTCAAACTCCTCCAGTCTGACAGGACACTACACTATTAATAACCCTGTACTTGTAAGTCTAGCCCTGTATCCACAGTGGGTTAGCAGTGCGGCGTCAGCTCACCTAACATCATCAGTGTGATAGCTGCCAGCCACTCTCCTGCTATTAGCAGTCTGCAGCATGTCCTCCTGCACTGCGCTTCACTGACTTTTAATTTGGACTCAGGCTGTTGGAAGGCCTCTATCTACAGCTTCAACCCTTCCCAAACACCAGGAGCCTTCCAGGGAGTCACCCCAGACACTGACAAATACATGCACAGTTCATACAAGTCAAATATTTAAACGCTAAAATACAGACAAACCCACTGCCTGTGCACGCTGCATCCCCACACACTGGATATACACACACACCTCTAATTTCCATTCCCTCTGACAAAGTGAAAGCTCCAGTCAGGTGAGATGAGAGGCAGTAGACTACAGAGGCATGACCCCCGACTTGACAGTGTTGATTTGTGCATATAAAGTCCTATAGTCCCCATATAAAGTGTGTGTGACTTGCTGTGCACTGACCAGGAGCGCTACACTAAAACAGCAGGACATATATCAACATGACTGTACTGCTGAGGATAGGCACGTAAAAACATGTTCTGTTTCATGGGATGGAGGATTGCCTCTGAAAAATATTTCTTATGTAGTCTGAAAAGTGTAAATTGAAGTCTCAGTGCCAGACTCACTGTGCTTCACCCTCGCCTTCAAAGGGCAAAAGAGAAACTACGGTGGCCGCAGAAACACACAAAAAACCCAACTGCCCCTATCTAGAGTCAGTGTTTGGGTTTTTTGCTCCAGGCTACTCTATGAAGGCGACCCGCTGCATCTGTAGAACAGCTCATTGTAAGGTAACGAAAATAGTTTAAATTGATATGAAACAATTGGAAAAAATAATAGTAATAATCTTCCAGGCCAGATTATATTTTTGACATCACATTGAAGGCAGCAGGGAGAGGGTGAGAGGGCAGGAAATGTGTAGTTTGAGATCCCTGATTTAAGGAATTATGGACATGTTTTTGAACAGGTAATAGAGGCCACAGAAGTGTTGCTTCTGTATTTTGTTCAAGAAAACAAGCATTTACCATAATATCTGTTTGGGTGTGCCATGTCATACCAGTCCTTTGTTTTTGTGTGTGTGTGTGTGTGTCTATATGAAATCAGAGGGAGAAGGCAAGTTGAGGAATGACCACACACACTGCACACTCCATCTTGTCTAATGAGTGTTCTGGGACTATCCTAGCAGGCTGTTGTTTCTGGCTAAAGCCCCGTGTGCAGCCCCTCACTGCTGATGTTAAGAGTTCAAACAGGCAGTATATGTACCCAATAGATGTATACCATAGATGTAGATGGTGTGTGTGTCTGTGGCTGAAAAAATCCTAGGCAAGAACAGACAGACAGAGGGAAGAAGCAGGAGATAAAACTTTTAAGCAGCCAGTCAAATATTCATCAAATCCAAAAGCTGAGCAGACGTGAACAAGTATCTTATAATAAAGTACACTGCACACTGACGGTGGGGTTTTCAAGAGGTTATTGAAAGGTTACTTTTTGGATATGTCCTCAATAATCTCTTCTGATTTTCTTTCAGTTGGGGATTTCTTTCTTTCTTCAAGGTCTGGATGATAAAACTGAACTTTATTGAATTATTGAAATTGGGAATCTCTTTCCGACCTAAATTTATTCTCATCACACTTTTCAACAAATCCAAAAAATCTGAATCCCATATGTCCCACAGGTCCCACAATCTGTAATTAAACAAAGAACCGATGACATGTAACCAGATGTTCCACCGACCAATCAGACCAAATTCCAACCATATTTCCTCATTTCCCCAAGTATAAAGCATAAAATAGTCTTCATTAAAGGTTAAAAAAATTTTGTGTAACATTTAGGTATGTTTTCATTTAATCTTAAATTCAATCTTTTTTATTAAAACTTAAAACAAACATCAGGATGAAAATATACTTAATGAACAGTTTTTTGACGTTTACTGGGGGAAAAAAGTTTCTCTTATAAATGTCCAGTGTGTATAATCACCTGAATATAAGAATTGTTGTGTTTTTGTTACCTTAGAATGAGCTGTTTTTATCTACAGACACTGCGGGTCGCCTCTTACAGAGCCCGCCATGTTGTACCACATATTTCTACAGTAGCCCAGAACAGACAAGCCAAACACTGGCTATGGGCATTCGTGTGCTTCTACAAACCTAGATGCCACCAAATCCTACACACTGGTCCTTTTAAAATATTAAAAAACACCATTAAAACCAAAATTACATTCGTCCAAACTACCCCAAAAAATAAATGTGTAGTATTTGCTGCTCTTCCCTGAGCTGTACAGGCAGCATTTTAGACAAAAACACTGAATAATGGTATTTGACATTACCTGTAATTTGTTCCTAATTCATACGAGATCTGAATTTATAGTCAGCTATATTTGGCCTTGGCACACACCACCAAACTACATAGCGGACAAAGTCCCAAAGTCTCGTGTTATAGGAAGAATCTATGAATGTCATCTGTGTAATATATAAAAGCATTAAGCTGTGAAATCTGACTGTGGAATTTCAGCAGCTGCTGTGTCTCCTGCATATGTGCAGATATCAGGCTGATTTCTCTGAGCAGAACAAAGAACTCTCCTTCCTGTCAGCTCCATATCTCTACATCTATCTGACACACTGGAGAAGCACAGAGGTTCAGCAGTCGTGGCAGGGTTGTGTGGTTCATATCTCCCTGAGATGGAGGGATTGACCTCTCCGGGTTCAAACCTTATTAGAGCACAAAGAGCCGTTGAGCAATCTGGGCACACTGACATGAATCTTCTTTGACTGAGAGAGGTTTGAGTGAAGGCTTTACTGTTCCACTCCAGCTTAAATCATGTCTTATGAACCATAGATTGAGTCTGGTCCCTTCAACTGGTGGATCGCTAGCAGCCTTGATATGGAGACATGGAGTGGTGGAGTAGCAGACAGTATAGATGTAAGAGTGTGGGACTTAGGGAATAAAAGACAGATAAAGCAGACAGCAGTCTCTCTCAGAAGCTGAAAACCCCTGTGATTGCTTATATTTGCATTATCTCAGGAGCACTTCATTAACTTAATTGTGTCATCATCTTAAGATAACAAATGGTGCTTCTATTAAGTTTCCTGTGCTTATTTCTAAGATAAGATGTATATTACACCATTAATAGCCAATGTCAGCTTATTGCAGATATTTCTGTATCTTTGAGGATATGTAGAGACTGTATCACCATTACATAGTTTGTCCCCCAGAGAGCACTATTTTATTTTAAGTTTAATAAATATTTCTGTCATTTTAGGTAACTCTTGTAACGCTGATGTCTGTTCATGGGTTCATTTTTCTGATTAGTTTGGTTTTAATTAGTTATTTGAAGCTATATTAAAAAAACAAAAGGGGGCGGGGGGTCATGATTGACAGTTGAGCCTGATTGAACTGGCCGTTGTATGGGTATACAGTTAAAGATCGCAGCTATATATTCTGTTTCAGGAATATTATGGCTTCATTTTTGTAAAATGGGAGGAAGTGGAGACACATTGTCCATCTTTTATGTAGTTATGGTCAAAACTCTTCTTCTACTATTGTTATCAAAATGTCATGTGGTTATGTTAAAAAGCAATTATATATATTGTTTTAAGATTTTTGAATTGTCAAAAGTCAATGAAAAAGAAAGGACACAGCTCTGGTTGCAGCAGTATGTAATATTCTTCAGCAAAGCTTCAGCAAATATGACAAAAAGGTAGTTTTTATAAGCGTTAGCTACTGCAGCTTTAGGAGTCATTGTAACTGATGCTAATAGTAGTAATTGTGTAAGTCGGTTATTATACTGTGAAAATCTCATACCGTTACCATCCTACCTACTGGTGTTATCTGAAGGAATCATTTTCCCTATTTAAAAAGTCAAAAATCCAGCATTGTTCATCATGGTCTCATTATGTCAGGATTACATCAGGACAGGCTGGGAGGACCATGATGCACATAATCATGATCCTCCCAAACCCGTTCCCCTTAGCCTCGAGAGAACTCAACAAAGTCAGGGGAGCTTCAGAGGAGGAGGATGCAGGTCTTAAGAAATAGTTTTCCAGGAGTTTTTTTTTGACAGTACAGTACATCAGTTGCTCATAAATGGTCATATAATTTAGGAGGTCAGCATTTATGCGTTAGCTCGCTTTTGTGGCTGTTCTCACCACAGCTTATTGTTCCACTGTGGCCGCAGATAACTCCAGTGGGTTACCTACCGTTAACTACAGTTTTCCTCTAATTCCTCTAGTACAAATCAAATAGAATTTACTTTATTTTTTACAGAAAATGTATCATCTAGAAAGTGAAAAAGTCAAAACGTTGTTCATTCAAATTCTGTATACATGTAGATATGACCATCTACACCATTTCTACCACCTGTTAGCAACCAGGGTTTACATTTAAGACCATTATGAATGCAATATTACCTATCATACATCCATACTGGCAAAAATCTCCAAAGGACATGAATGAAAATCAGTATTGGTTCCATATAGTGCTGCACAATATGGTAAAAGAATGGTATTGCAATTATGATATGATTCTTGATTAATGGGAATGACAATTTTTGGTTTCAACAAAAAAAACGTCAAATGTGATGATGTCACATTTGTTGGGGTCTGTACCAAACAAACAAACAAATCCAAAATGTTTTCTGACTGTACTGTGCCGCAGACAGCACTACAGTATGTCATTATAACGCTGTTTGTCACATTTTAGCTTTTTTAAAAATTGCAGCTTCTTGTGATTTGAATATTGCACTCAACCATACTGTGATTTTGATAAGGTGATGATTAATTGTGCATCCCTAATTCCATGTTAGTGTCTTCTTGTAGTTGTTACAGCATGATCAATATAATTTTTTCTCCAAAAACACATAAGCCAGACTGACTTATACAAGCAACGTTAACTTCATTAATCCAACCATTTTAAAGATGTGTCAAAATCATATTGTAGACTTTTTAAGACCCTGTGGAGTCCCTGTGCCACTCAGTATCCTGCAGCCTCACTGACTCTACAGTGTATCATTTCTCACTATTAAACAGACACACTCTGCCAAACTCTAAATGACGGCACTAAGCTCCTAGCTCTCCACATGTCTTCTCCTGCTTTGCATCTTTGTTCTGTTTCATACAGAGAGTACAGTGATCCACAGGCACGGGTCTGATCCACCAAGGCTCTGTCAGCTGCTGCAAAATGAGTTTGTGATGTCTCATGATCTGTTCCCTTACATCTAAACTATGAATAATTCAATGCAGGTTAACTGTGTGCGTAGAGTACTTGATATGACTGAATCATGAGTGAATGATTTCTAGGAGGCTAGGACACAGGCTAGCACACAGAACCGTGTATAATATTTCATTTAAAGAGAGGGCAGAGATCCCAGTGTACTCAGTTCAGAACTGGTACCTCACCACTGGCAATTAAGATAGGCAGGTATACAGGTGTTCCTGTGTGTTTTGTAATCTTGGTGTAGTGGAGGATGAATTTCATTTCATTTTTTGATTTTTTTTGTCTTTGCAAGATTTATAGGAAATGTATAACAATTAAGACAGAGAACACTGTGTCCAACATAAGACATTTCTGTTGTTGAAATTGAATGTTATGACATGTTTTCTTTGTGAATTTGTGGAACTATATTTTATGATTTGTCATGTGGCCATCTTGCAGGAACTCCCTGCCTCCTGAATCAGGGACATCTTTGAAATCACTTCTCAAAACATTTTTAAAAAGCCTTGTTTAAGCATGTTTCATTTCCATCATGTCTCAGCTATTTTATTATTCTGCAGTAGGTATTTCTTACAAAATATTGTTTTAATCATGTTTAGTGATGGGTATTTTAGTCTTAAAATGTTGTATCCTTTTAAATGTTTAAATGTATTTGCCCCAGTGCAGTTAATTAACACTATGGGAATTATTTTCTGTTTCATTGTTAGTATTTATCTTTACAGATGGAGGTATTTTTTTCCCTTTTTATTCTAGCTCACATTTTGTTTTGCCTCATTCCCTCCTGGAATGTTTTTAATCCTTGTCCTGGCCATGTACGTCTTTGTGACTTTGTTTTGAAAAGTGCTGTATAAATCAAGTGTATTAATATTAATATTAATAATGAGTATTATTAATATTAAAAATAATATTAATATTAGTGTCTTGTAGGGATGGGGCCGATCCGATCCAGTATTGGTATCGGGACCGATACCAGCGTAATTCACGTATCGGAATTTCCCGATCCAACCTGCGCAGATTTCCGATATCCATGAGCCATGAGCGTTAACGTTGTCTGCTGAAATGACTCCACAGGTGATTCCTGCCGACCAGTCTGCTAGCTGGCTGCAAACTGTGGAATGGATTTCCTGAACGGAGGCGTGGCTCAATGAGACAGAGAGTTATGAGACACGCCCCCGCTCAGGAAATCCATTCCGCAGTTTGCAGCCAGCTAGCAGGATAGCATTGAGCAGCATTGTGGCTAGCCAACATGTCCGCTGTGTGGAAATACTTTACACTGGAAACACCGCAGAGCAAGACAGCAAAATGCAATGTTTGCAAAGCCGTAATTCAGAGAAGCGGAAGCGCCCTCGCGTCGTACAATACTACGAACACAATCAAACATTTAAAAAAACACCACACGAAACAGCACGAGGATTTTTTAGGCGAGCTGTCAGGAATCACTTCTGGAGTCATTCCAAAAACAAGGTAAACTCCAGGCAGACAATGGGAAAGCTAAAGGGACCGAGTGTGTGTGTGTGTGTGTGTGTGTGTGTGTGTGTGTGTGTGTGTGTGTGTGTGTGTGTGTGCGCGTGTGTAAGATGTTTACAGTTATTGCACTTTTCTTATATTTCAGATAATTGACATTTTAAAACCTTGATTTATTGATACTACAAGAGCCAGTGTACTTGATCTGTGCTGTTCAGATGCACACTGTTTTATTGATAGTGTGTGTGTGTGTGTGTGTGTGTGTGTGTGTGTGTGTGTGTGTAAGATGTTTACACTTATTGCACTTTTCTTATATTTCAAGACTCAAATATTTGACATTTTGGGAATTTAATAAATATTGACATGACAATCAATTTAAAACCCTTACAGTTGCATATTTGTTTTCAGAATGGGATTTTTCCTGTTAACAGGATTTCCTTTTTTTCTGACTTCCTTTTCTGATCTTATACTTACCTCAAGTTGCCTTCTGGGACATACATGCATACTTACGTACATATCATACTTGCCTGTTGAGAGGAGTTTATTTCAGCCTCATATAAAATCAACAATAATGATAATAATAATATTAAAGCAAACAGAGCTCTGGTATCGGAATAGTAACGGTATCGGCCGATATCCAAATTCAGGTATCGGGATCGGATAGGAAGTGAAAAAATGTGGATCGGTGCATCCCTAGTGTCTTGTAAACCCATAGTGTCTGGGCACCACATGGTGCAGGGCACTTAAATGTCTGTCTGAACTGTTTTCATTGGAGTCTAACCTGAACTAATAATTGTCTTAATGGCAGCCATCAACAGTTTTAACATTAAAGACTCCACTGACGCTAGTTAAAGGCAACAACAACAACTACTGTGCATCTTCCTGCCAGTGATCAAACACCAAATGTCAAACTAAAGTGTCACATAAACTGCCTCATAAAACAAGAATTACTGTCTACTTTAGGTCTGGTTGATCAGATCTTTGAATTGACTTTGGAACATGCAGCATGTGGAGCTGCTAGCACATTTATGCCCCTGTATGGTCTACATAAATGTTGATGCTGGCTTGTGGAGTCACATTTCACACAAAATGAAGCATAACCCGAGTACTGTCACACTTAAGAACAAGGAGCTTTTTTCAAATTTTGGCATGACTGATTCAAAAAATAAACAGCGGCTTCAACATAACCGGCCATCATTGCTGTGGACCTGTAGGGTTCCGGACGCCCACTAGGTGTCGCCAAAACCTCACGGATGGTCGAAAGGCCTTCTTGATTTTAAGGGGTGTGAGAAACATTTTGCTTTAAATATTCAATAGTTCAACATCTCAGACTAACATTTAGACAAAAACTACACGAAACTGCTATTTTAAAGTTTAGATTATTATTGAAGATCTAAACTCTTAAGACCTGAACACAGGCTATATTCACAGAGCCTTCACTCCGATAAACAGTCTCGTCCTGCATTAGAAACATTCAAACTACCAAAGAGCTGATAGAACAATGAGAAGAAATCACTGAATTTGTCCAAAAACAAGCCTATTAAGTAATAATAAATAATATGAAATATCCATAAAATCTGTCACTTAGTCAGTTTACTCAGTGATAGAAAAGAGCACCCTGAAGGAAAAAGGATGGGAACCACTGCTTAGAGCTCTCACTGCGGCAGAGAGCGACAGCAGGTGGAAAGTGAAACATTTCAGCTTTAAAGGAGGCTGTGTGGGTATCATCTCCCATTTATAACATTACCCAAGTGAGCCATCAGTAAGTGAAAACCCAATATAATACATCTTTATCATAAAAAAAATGCAACAGCGCCAATCTGATTCAGATATAACAAAGCTCAATCTGACATCCCATTGGTAATTCTTATACTCTATTATTAAAAGAATAAGAGATTTCAAATGCCAGATAGGATGCTAAGGTCACCATGGTGGAAATATGCTACCGCGAACCAATAGAGCAGTGTTTCTGGAAATAAGTGTTGCGCAATTATTATATTCTAGACTGTTGAAAAGTATTGTGCGTAAGGAAAAAGGTCTGACTGAATATAGTTTTCTCCAGTAATCATATAATGTGTCAGCACTGTGGTAATGAAGGTCCTCTTTACCACACTCACTACACTGTATCCTCACATGTCCCTAGCATGCATAATGCAGCTCAAAAAACATGTATCTGGATGTCACACCAAACTACACACTGTGATACAGTAAGTTATTTTAAAGCTGCAGTAGGTAGTTTTTAGAATTTTTTTTTTTTGTCAGGAGGACAGATGTCAGGAGGACAGATTATCTGTCTCATATTCTACCGTCAGGACACAGTGAGAATTTCAGCTAATAAGACAAAACATTATTTTGAGAAAAGTTACCTACTGCAGCTTTAAGTAAAAAAACCGTTTTTCATCGGGATTTTAAGTGACACTATCTTAGTTCTGTAAGTTACACAAACATTCCCGATGAAGTAGTTTTTACTAGCTTTTCTTTCTTTTTCAACAATGTTTTGAGTTAAATGAACCAGGTTTCAGGTTTTTCAGTGAAATTACCCAACTGAGTGTGTTCCACATACTACTGCAGCACCTTACCTATTTAAATAAACCATCAGTTCACATACAAGACTTAAACAGGATCCTGGTTCAAATGCAACTAAATGAAATGCCACTTCATTAAGCCGAAGCCAACCAGGGCTACACTAAAGGTCCTGCACAGTCCTAAGTCATGCTGAGGTGTACCGTACGTTTGCCGAAAGCCGAAGCGAAATGAAATTGCCTGGTCTGATGTGAAGTTCCTTCACCGCCATGTCCGAGGTACACTCCTGCTATTGCGTCAACAACAGTACCGAGCGGGTCCCCGTTCAGACTGTAGTGTTAGCCCTGGGAGACAGCCGACACCAGCTCTCAACAACATGACCATTTTCAGCGATTAATGGTCATAAAGAGAGCGGAAATGTGATAAATAAGACGGGGAACAGATAACAGTGTTCGGTGAGAGGAGTGGGTCTGTTTACCTTGCTGGGAGATGTGGGTAGTGTTGTCCCCGGGCAGCAGCAGCAGTGCGGAGCCGAGGATGATGCGCAGGAGGCGCGGTGAGGCTGCTCGCTACGTCGGTGAAACAGACACCGTGTTGCGGATGATAGAAGCGACCCGGGCTCGTTTCACACAGCGGACTTACTCTCCTCTCTCTCCTCTCTCTTTCTTTCTTCCTCGTCTTCTCTTCTCAGTCTACGCTGTGAATCCTTCGGTGAGCCGCATTCAAGCACGGAACAGCTTCTCTCTCTCTCTCTCTCTCTCTCTCTCTCTCTCTCTCTCTCTCTCTCTAATTTCTTCCTTTCCTCCACATCCCTGCTTTAGTTCGATCACCTTCTGTCGCTCCTTTCGTCAGCGTCAAGACCGCGAAAACACAGCACAACTACTTCCGGTATCTGCCCTCCTAATAACGCCTGTAATTCAGCAGCAGTGTGCTGTCAGCCTGGTGCTGTGAGCCTGGTGCTCTCGGTGTGGGAGCCTTTGCAGTGCTGCCTTTGGTCAGAATGAAGCATAATGAGCTGCCGTTGCACTGCTGTGAAGAACAGGCTCCTTCTTTTACCGTTGTTGCAGTTGTGTACGACAGATGGTTTCCTTTCGGTTCAGATGGGTTCAAACGGTGATCAGGGATCCATCTGCCCAGGTTTGTCTAACCTGCGTTCAAACATACGGCAATGATCAGAAGGAGCAAAGACCAAACAAATCATTTTATCTTGGATTGTTTGAGTTTAAACTCATAAATAATAAGAGACAGCACTTTTTCGTTGTTTCTTAGTTTTTTCTTTTCAACTTCAGAGCTGTGAATAACGTGTAAAATAGTTTCCAAAGGTTTCTAAAATGTTTGTTTCTTCTTTGCATATTTAGGAGTCACACTGTTAAAAACAAAATAATGTTAATTTTGTCGTCTGTCAACACTATACTCACACACTTTCATAGTTGGACACAGGGCGCCTGTTAAAAGACTGGAAATGGGTTATAGGAGGACAGTGCGTCAAACCAAAACCTTTTATTTTGAAGGCAAGATCTACTAACTTCCTGTAGTTGGCTGGCTGCGCCCGGAGAGCTTGACGCAGACGGAGCGGCGGCGGTTTGCGCCTCCTTTTGTTGTGGCCGCTCGGCTGCCTGGAAGTGAAGCACAGGGGCGGCAGGTGCAGCTCCCCGCCTCCCTCCACAGCCCCGCTCCCTGGGGACCAGTGGCGAGGAAGAGACCGCTAATTAAAAACGGCATGGAGATGGATTGGGATAATATCACACCTACACAGAAATATAATTTACTTTATTGTGCGGAAAATTCAGCTATACTTTTCCTTTTATTTAATTCTACTTTTATCTTGAATGTACAAACAAAAGGTAAAATAACAAGACATCATCCAAAAACACATTAGGAAAGAAGAGAAGGCTAAATATATAAAGTAATGAAGTTAATAATGATGTTAAAATAATACATTTGACATTTCTAGAAAGACCCAGGGAGCAGCAGTATTACTGGTAGTCCACGAAATCTTAAAAACTGTACTGACATATTCATTTTATTTACCATTACATAAATAAACTGATAATGGATAAGAAAAAACAATACATTGTTGTTGTTTTTTCTCTTTTAACCGTTCATTTTTCTTTCTAATTAGTTGTTTCAATAAAATTAAGATGTTCAGTGGTTTCATGTCTCTTAAATAGAATTATTGTCAGAAATGAATGTTAATCTGGAGAATCCACTGCAAATATTTTGTAATTAATTTATATAAATCACAACAACTATTTATATACACCAGAATATAGACCAAAAATGTACTATCCTTTGTCCTGTCTTTGTTTATTAAATTCAATCTTTTTTTATTAAAACTTAAAACAAACATCGGGATGAAAATATACTTAATGAACAGTATTTTGACATTAACTGGGGAAAAAAAAGGTCCAGTGTGTAACGTTTAGGAGGATTCCGTGGAGTCCACCATGTTGGACCACCATGTTTCTACAGTAACCCAGAACGGACAAACCAAACAATGAAGCTAGATAGGGGCGTAGTTTCTCCTTCACACTTCACACACTGCCATCAAGAGCTTTCATCTGGTAAATATAATTTATTTTTGCTCAAAATGTCACTTACGCTCCTCTGGTTCCAAACCTTCGGGTCTGTATTGTTGTTGATGATGTAATTTCTTTAGCTATGAGATCATGTAAAATGCTGGGGGTCTTTTTTCATCTAGAGACATTGGTGGTGAAGTTCTTAACTTGCTGAATGGTTCAGAATATATTTCATTAGTCAAGACTTTAAGGTCTAACATATCCAGCAAGGTTAGGAATAGTTCATTTTAAAAGGGGAATAGGTTTGACTATGTTTGGGTGCAATACTGACACTGTTAAACCTCTTAATACCTCTAAATCAACAATGCAGCCGATCATAAAAGCACTAACAAACAGTTTCTGTTAGACGACAGTGATATCTGTTGACTAATGGATTAATGTGTGAGTAATGAGCACTGAGCCGGTTTTATAATTTCATATTTCACCATCGGGGTCATTACAGCGGAAAAGGCAACATACAAAGTGTCACCAATTAGACAGACAGGGCCTTCTTATGACAACGCACAGCAACAGACAGCATGCAGAGCCAGCAAGATCAGGTCCCAGCTAATTGGTAATCACTCATGTCACAGTGCCTCAAGTGAGACTGATATGTGCTTAATTAATCAGCAATAATTCACATGCTTGTTTTGCCTGCTGAACAATAAGCCTGCGTGCTCAAGAGCAGTTCAGTAACAGCGTTGGAAATGCGAAAGGAGGCAGGAAAAGTGCAGATTGTGGATCTCAGAGTTAAGGGAGGGACTGCATTACAACGAGAAAAATAGAATTATGAAATAAAGCTGACAAAAAAAACTACAAACATGTGACATTCTTTTGCTGAAGTAAACACTGGGAAAAATCCAGTGAAAATGTACACTGTAAAACCAGATAAGTTCATTCAACTCAATTGTTGAAACTTATTACATCGAAGATTTTAAGTAAAACTAAACTCAATTTTGTAAGTTAAAATAACATTCTTGATGAAGTAGCTTAAGTAATTTTAAGTGACACTGACTTTATTTTGTAGTTTTTATTTGTACTGTGAAAACAAAATGCCTAGTCAAAAGCACTTACCGTAAAACTTCCAATAAAAGCAGGGTCCCTAATAGACGCAGGTCTCTTTTAAAAGCCTGGTGTGGCTACTCGTTTTGACGAATAAACGCAGGTCTCAAATGGATTTTATAGAAATTATCTTGAAGTATAAAACCTCGAGATAGAAGTTTTAAGTCGTTTTGATCTCCTACACAAATATAAATGTTTAAACTTCTGTCAATATGTACATAATGAACATCATTAGATCAGTTATAGATTCTCCACAATTAAATTAAAAACCGAAGTATAACGTTAATTCATTCTGACTTACTGGTAACATGGTAAACGAGAGAAGAAAATAAAAACTTCTGAAGCATCATAATCATCATGTTAGTTGTCAAATTTGCTGAACAAAATTCAAGAGAAGCAGCAGTTAGAGTTTAGTTTACTTTTGTGCTAAAGGAATTAAAGGCCTGTCCCAAATAGAGGCCTGTCCCCAATAAAGGCAGGGGGAGTTCAGTGATTTAAGCAAATAAACGCTGGGCTATTATAAGAAGTTTTACAGTAATCGGGAAAGTGATGTTACTTATAAAACTAAGTTAGTGTAACTTAAAATTAAAGTTAAAGCTGCTTAATCAAGAATCTTTTACTTTTTAACTTAAATAATTGCTGTTGTTTTGTCTGTGATGTTTTGATGTAATCTGTTTCAACCATTTTTTTTTTAGTTAAAATACTTAATGAACAGTATTTTGACATTTATTGAAAAAAGGGTCCAGTGTGTAACATTTAGGAGGATCTATTGTCAGAAATGCAATATAATATTTATAGGTATGTTTTCATTAGTGTATAATCCCATTTTGACCTATACTAAGAAAAACACTTGTTACTAATACCATTATTGATACTTTGGACTAATCAACTGTCCCAGTAAGACATGACAATGAGCCCAACATGCACAATACCAAGACCTTGAAACTGAAGCAGCTAAATGGAATTCAGCCATCATTCATTTACACCTACAGTCTGTGGCAGCAGCTGTGCGTAAGTTCAAACTTATAGTTATGACATAAATTATTACTAAGTTGTGATTAATACATTACAAAAATAAAAGCGGTTGCATCCTGGAGAGAAGTTACAACTTAACTCTAAGTAACAACTACATTTTTACATATGCCCCTAGACATGATATTGCCAGAATCTTAAAAAATCTTGTGATACAATTTTTTGCTGCCCAGCACTGCTAAGGAGGACCACAAGTGTCACATTAATAGTAATAAGGCATTTCATCAATTAACAATAAATTGACAATAAAAACATTAATACATTTGTTTACAAATTAATTCCTTGTTTTACTACGGCAAGAGTGTCACGGACAGGCTAAATGGAGAGGCTAAAGGAAGAAGGTAAGTGAACTGAATAGCTAAGAAAATCAGCAGGAAAACTGGAAATGCAAATGGGGAAGGAATTACCCTTATGAATGCCTGATTAAAATCTGTAGTCTTAATTCACTTTGTGAATTGTGCTATTTATTTCTCCTTTTAAAACTGAATTTTAAAATATACTTTTTAATTCAATTATTTATTAATATATATATTTTGAAAGGAGGTTGTTAGCTTTTTGCCTTTATTTGATTTGCAGCTCAATATGGGCAAGAAAGAGGGAAAGAGTGAGGGGATGACACCCAGCAAAGGGCCACAAATCAAACTCAAACCCATGGCCACTGCAGCAAGGACTCAGCCTTGGTACATGGGACTCCAGGTCTACCAGGTGAGCTATCAGGGCGCCCCATATGTAAATAATTTTTTATAGTTCCTCTTTTTTTTGCCCATTGGAACATCAACTAATAGGGCGCCCGGTTAGCTCATTTGGTAGAGCTGGCGACCCATACACGGAGTTACTGCAGCAGCCCTTTGCTGCGTGTCATCCCCTCTCTCTTTACCCACCTTTCCTGTCGATCTTCAGCTGTCTCTATCCAATAAAGGCATGAAAAGGCCAAAATAATTAAAAAAATAATAACTAAAAAAACATCAACTAATAAATTAAATTGCAATTTAGTAGCTGAGTCCTATTTATAAAATAATCCATTAATTTGTAAACAAATTTATAATATAATATCAGTCTGTCATGAGACTTAAAGATCATCATAACATACAACATTACAACCGACTATTGAAAATACCCATAACAAAATACAATACTTAATCTTAACTCATCAATGGGTCAAAAGTTTGAATCTCCATACATCTCCCACACTAAAAACCTAGTTCATTTAAAAAAGAACGATATCTAAAAAAAGAAAGAAAATAAATATGATAGGACTAGATTTACAATAAAAATATCCTATATCAAACAAAAATATGCCAAATTCATCTGTTTTTTTAAATTAAAAGAGCTGCGTATCATCTGTATTGTATCTTTAGTATTGATTTTTATCCTCTTTATTATCAGGTTGCCCCAATAAGTCCATTAAAACGCTCCAATCAATTCAGAACGCTGCAGCACGAGTACTGACAGGAACTAGAAAAAGAGATCACATCTCTCCTGTACTAGCTTCTCTGCACTGGCTCCCTGTAAAATGTAGAATAGAATTTAAAATCCTCCTCCTCACCTATAAAGCTCTTCATGGTCAGGCCCCTTCATATCTTAAAGAGCTCATAGTACCCTATTACCCCTCTAGAACACTACGTTCTCTGAATGCTGGGCTACTTGTTTCCTTATCTTAAAAGTAGACAGTTACCAGAGCCTTCAGTTACCAAGCTCCTCTCCTGTGGAACCAGCTTCCAGTTGTGGTTCAGGAGGCAGACACCCTCACCACATTCAAGAGTAGGCTTAAGACATTCCTCTTTGATAAAGCTTATAGTTAGGGCTGGATCAGGAAGTTTTTCCTTGCCCCCGGCACCAAGGTCTTGCTCATGGTGGTACTGTTGGGTCTCTGTAAATAATGTTATAAGGAGTTCGGTCTAGACCTGCTCTATTTGAAAAGTGTCCTGAGATAACTTCTGTTATAAATTGGCACTATTCAAATAAAAAAAAATTGAAATGCTGAAGGAGTATTCTAGTTGGAAAAGTAGGAAATAGTCTAATTTCTATGAAGGGGATGTCTGTCTTTCTGTCTGTCTGTGTTAATTAGCTCATTTTAATCAGCTGTGTGCTCCCAACTCCAATTAACGGTTGCCATGGTGATGGCATCACCTTAGTGACTCCTGGCTCAGGGTTCATTTCATACCTTTCATGATTATACTTCTAGTGAAAAATCATATCATCTAATAATATGTATTCTGAACATTCACACCCAATAAATAAATAAATTGACCAGCACCTAAAGATAAACATTACAGAAAGTTAAACAGTAGTTATATTTACACAACTGTAATATTTAGCTTCTCAAATATATACATACATCAGAGACAGTTCACTGTTCCTGTGTCTCCTGTTGCATTTGAGATCATTTTTTTTAGAGTCACAGTGGTGTCACCAAACGCTTTCTGTCTGTGCTTTATCAAATCACAGACAATTAATTTCAATGAGGTACAAGATGACATCAAACATCCTGAGTGGTTGCCATGAAAGGTTTCAAATTAATTTCTCTGGCCATGTTCCAGGAACTCTCATTCGACCACTCCTTCTTTTACACTCCTGTTTGATGTGATTCCCTTTTTTTTCCTCTAAACCAATCCCCTCTGAGCCTCTTAGATCTTGTTCAGGTCTCAATTTCCAAAACACCTTGAGAATCTGAAACCACAAAGTCACACACACACACGGCCTCGTCATCCTTCCTTGCTGCTTTCACTGTCCTCCTAGAGAGTTTGATTTCGTAGCACTGGTTTTTCAGGGCAGGACTCCAGACCTCCTTTCTCTCAGATTTCAAGCAAAGTGGATTTTTAAAGTTAACATCCATCCTAATTTTTCATTTTCTCCTTTAAAACTCCATTCTGTGCTGACATTGAGGATACATTCCAACAGGATACATCATCATCTAAACAGTGGATGGTAACAATGTGGCTTCAAACTGGATAAAAAGTCAATGTATGACAGCTTCTGGCAGACAACCACAACGCTGACGCATGCACAAAGGGGATATGACGCCACTGACAGGCGGCCGGTGAAACGCAGCGTTAAAAAAATAAAATGACAGATTTCTCTGAGTTTGAACACTGTTGGAAACATTTGGGATAGTTTAATGTGAAGATGTCACAAAATGCAGAGCTTTAACCCACAGGTTTAGTAGTTAAACCTAACCTAAACCTACACATGGCAACCAAGATGTGAACTTTGGTCTTCATTCATGAGTGTCACACTTCCTGGACTTGAAAGAACATATTTTGCAGCAGACATATTTGGCTATTCCTAACGTGACTTGTTACTGTCCACTGCCTTCTCAAAAATGATCAATAAATGTAAAGTATTAGTCATATACTGGAAATCAATGAAAAAACGACTAATTCTGCCCCCCTCCTTTGGGTATTTGGTAGACTCATCAGCTCATCCCATCACCCCTGTCTGTGTTTCAGCCCCCCCAACACCACTCCACTGTCTGCCCTCTGTGCTCCCTGCCGTCCTATTCATTTTCATTTGGGCTCTGCATGCACACAAGTGAGCCAGTAGCATCCACAAATCATCCACCAACTGTCACATGTCATCTTCCCTGGGCTGGCTGTAAAGTGTGTGTGTGTGTGTGTGTGTGTGTGTGTGTGTGTGTGTGTGTGTGTGTGTGTGTGTGTGTGTGTGTGTGTGTGTGTGTGTGTGCTCTGGTCTGCTGTGGTGTCAGATTTATGAGCTTTACAAAGAGTGATGTGCAGCAAGAGCAAATGAATTGAATATGTTGCCTAATGAAATACTGCAGTGACAAATGTATCTAGTTGCCACGATGGAATGAAGTTTGAAGGCGGTTGTTTCCATATGTGACAGTGTAGAGAAATGTAATTCACCTTCTGTGTCTTTTACTCCAGTTGCATTCTGCCAAGGACTGTCACAGGGAGTCCTACTGGCTGACATTAAGTCCCACCAGAGGACAGTCGTGGTACCAGGGATTCTTTTTGCTGGTGCTACTGGTTAGGGCAGTGGTTCCCAACAATATTCCTTCCTTCCACTTTTCTATCATTTATTAACCTGACGTCCCCTGACGAAGTGACATATTTAATGGATATTTCATATTATATTCAAAACAATGCAATGAACCCAAATAGTGAACTCACAACTCACATGCTGCCAGTTACACACAACTCCACTAATGAATCAGCAGTACTCAGTACTATAGACCTAATATAGGGTTTTCCACTCTTTTCCAGTAACTTTCCAGGACATTTTCCAGGAGTTTTTCTTGACAGGACAGCTTATAAACAGTCATCTTCTTTCATCTTCTAGGAAGTTAAAGTGTTCATTACATGTACAGTTAACATCAGTGCGCATTTACCAACCACAGTAACAATAAATGTGTTCATTATTAGGCTGTATGCATCTAGCTTTGAAGTGTCGTACAGTTCATCCTACCAACAGTTGAGTTTCAAACAAAATACACACCTAGGTTTATGTAGGCGATATGAGTGAGGAGCTTAATACAAAATGTTCCAGGAAAATTATAGAATAATGTTTGCTCATTTTAATCAACTAATATTATATGAATAAGCATTGCAGAGAAGGGAACTATAAGGAGCCAGATTTTTTTGTTACGTTAGCCTGATTTTCAACTAGTTATGAGGTAGACAACAAAAGAAACATTAAGACATTTTGTGTTATTAGTGAATATTAATATACACTTACAAATCCAACAAATTCCATCTACATTTTCACACCCCTTAAACTCCCTTTAATATATAATTTTAAGCTTTCATTTACACCTATTTAAGTACATTTTGCACACTGTGACTATATGGCATTTCTCTGGTAGGATAGTGGGTACTCACTAAAGACTGTTTTTGCAATTAACATTAATGATGGCTCTGTGTTGTTTGGGTTTTTCCATTAGCCACATCAGTGAGCCAGCATGACCAACTTAACCCCATGCAGGGCCCTGGTGCTGGACCACCTGACTGGAATTATTAAGGTTTTCATTATCAGTACACCTATGCATTTCCTATGAAAAAGAGTCTACCCTTCTTTGGCATCTGTTAAGTCAGTCTCAGATCCAAGGGTGAGACTTGATTCGCCCTGTGCTGCATTGTTCATGTTGTACAGTATATCATACTCCCAGGTGGTGAATGACAGACAGGCCAGACTCCACTTTCCCTTAAGGCTGCGTCCATCTGTTGCTAGGAGCAGCACAATCAATACTGCTGATGTTAATGATGGCTAAAAGCCTGCTAAGAAACCTGAGAGGCTCTTTTAGCCCAGGGCCAGCACTGTCACCCTGGTGGGCTATCAGTCCTCACACTGGCTGACAGAAGACAGATTCAGCTAACGTAAAGAGGGTTCGGGGTGGATCAGTGTTGGCTAAGATTTAGTCCCACTTTGTGTCTGTTACATAATTATCATTTTCACATGTGAGGCTTTTATATGATTGTGTTTAATTCAGAGAAATAAACATGTACTCTACTAAAAAGGTTATTAAGTTAAAGGTTTTTCCAAGAATAAAAAGCAAGCATATTAATAATCCACAAAGAGTGTTGGAATCATACAGGACAGGAGCTTGACTGTCTTGACATCTTTATTTTAGTCAAGAAATTGAGACAGAATTCAAATGAACCATTAAGATTTTGGGCAGGGGGGGTTTTTGGGGAGTCTTTTTCTGTCTTCTACCTCTACTCTAATATAACCATCAGTGCAAAGGTTTCAAATGTCGAAGAAAGGCATTCACACATGGGGGCTGTAGGGCAAAGATGACCACCACCACTGTCCAATGACAAGACACACTGGCTCATGTAGAACATTTAAGTATTCTTATTTTAACCTTCTCTTACTTTTATCGTATGGTGGGCTGGTACAAGTGTGCCACATCAGATTCATCTGATGCTCCTAACTTCAGATTTCTGTGTAAATCTAACATAATAAAAAATAATAAAGGCGATTGATGATGAGGTTATGAGAATTTATCAATAATCAATTAAAAGTCATTTGGAAATCAGCAGGAAGTCTTGTCGTGATTGGAGCTATGCCAGAAGACATCTTCATAAACTGATGATCACAAAAAATGAAAAATCATGTCTGTTTGAAGTTACAATTAGTTGTGAGGTATAGGTTTAATCTTAGGGGTTAAGGCAAAGATCAAGTTAGGCACACAACACTCAGGACATGAGGTACTGCCACAGGGTGAAATACCGAGTTTGTAGGGAGTCCCTACAAGACTGCAGCCCCCAATCAAAAGGACCTTGGCATTGTGTGTATACTTGAGGCCCACAAATGTGTTAAATGCATTTCCTCCTTATAAAATTTGCAAAGCTGATATTTGTTGATCTATGTTTTTACTTGCTAGCAGTCTTCTTCCTGACACTTCTTGTAATAAGTGAAATATCAGGAGAAATGGGTTCTGCATCACCACATGCTTGTGTGCATTAATGTGCGCCCTTGTGTACATGCACAACATACAAACTAGACAAGCTCACAAAAGCATTACTCCATTCTGTTAGTAGTGCTCAAAAACTCAAGAAGGCAACTTCTAAATTGACACTGTAATTAGTGGGTGCATATACCCTAACAACTTTGCAATTAACCTTTTGGGGCCCCCGAAGGTATGGGGCCCTAGGGCAGTTGCCGGCTTTGCCTGATAGGTAAAACATCCTACTAAGAACTACAGTAGAAATACAACTTTAAATACTATAATACCCAAACGCCTCAGCTGCCAGTTCTATGGGGAAAATATCAGAGGTATAAAACAGAGCTGAACTAATATAGAATGCTTCAAATTCCAACTGGAATTGTTCCTAATTCTCCTTTTATTTCTATATCCACAGGGTTGTACCTTAGACTTTATCAAAGAACCAGATATATTCTACTGCAGTTGCAAGTCTTACTGTAAGGATGATTTAACCAGGAGTTTTACATCCATGTAAGCCCTGGAAGTGCCCCAGCTGTCAGTCACCTAACATTGTCCATGTTCTTTATTGAGGACCCATTGAGCATGGCACTTCCAGCTTTCATCTGAGCTTCTGAAACAGAATTCAGACCAACATATACTCGGTGCAAAGATCCTGAACAGTTAATATATCCTGTTTCCTACCCCTCCCTCTATCCAACTGTTTCAGGTCCCTGCTGTCTCAGCACATTGTAAACAACATACAGGAAGAGGCATATTGCAGCCACATCTTCATAAACACATTTTCTCCTGGTCCCCAGAGAAGCTTTCAGCGCTTCATCACCATCCTAACCAACTGTCAGGCTTCTCTGTAGGGCTGTTTGTGATTCACAGATGTGGTAAATTGCATAAGGTGTTAATGATGCAGGTTTCCTGCAGGTGTAACAGGAACTACGTCTCTGGTAATTCATGTTGTGCAAAAGACATTTCACAGCTTCTGTTCCTTTGCACCTGGCAGATGGCACCATGACATAGGACTGGTCTTTGGGCAGTATCAGACACCCAGACACCAGCTCCCACTTGTCTTGAAGAGAGGGATAATGGAAAGAGTGACAGAAAGAACAATTTCCACCTGTTTGTTTTACAAAACCTTCTTGTGCTTGAGTTGAGGGGTAGCAGGGAGCTTTGTTTGCAGCCACAGCGGTTTTTCTCTTCCCATATTTGAACAGTCAGATGCAAAGCTTTGTTTGTCTGCTTTGGAGATTGGAAAACACAAAAAATGTCATTTTCACTCCTGGACTGAAAGAGAGGCTGCAAGATCAGACTGAGCCTTAAAGTTAAAATGGGTTCTAAATGGTCAGTAGAAACAGTGCTGCAGTGTTGAGAGTTTGGTCATCACTAAGTGTATTGTAGTATGTTTCTTTCTTTCTTTCATCACCTTTTTGGCAAGACCACAGCAGCCAGCCCTATAAACATGAAAGTCTGTCGCTGACAGTGATGCAGTTACACCATTGGTCGGGTACCGGAAATGACATCAGGTGCAAGGCCTGGACTAAGTAACCAGTGAGTAAGCATTGAAAGTTAAGGCAAAGAAATTAGTTTCAAGTTTGGATTTAAAGGACTCAACTGAGTCACACTGTCTGATATCCCAGAGGAAGGGGAGACAATAGGTAAAGGCCCTGCAGCCAACTGACTTCCTTTTGACTCTGCGGACACACAGGAGCCCAGTATTCTCAGAGCGGACGGCACGGAACGGGACACAAGGTTTAATGAGCTCAGAAAGATAAGATGGGACGAGCCCATTTACAGTTGGTAAGTCATCAGAATAGAAAGCCCCTCGCCCTATTAACCCTAACCTAATAGTTAGAATGAGATGTGAAAGTCAGGATCAGTGATGTCTGAGAGCGGAAAAAACTCAACAGGGCTCCTTTCACACATTCCAGACATTTTTCCACATTTATATTTTTTTTGATTCACTTACTAAAATCTTTTAAGATTTTTTTTATTTTTTTATTATTATAATATATCACTACCTTATCGTGGCGAGGGTTTGTGCGTTCTTGTGACCCTGGGAGCTGTGTTGTCAGTAGCCCCTGACAACACAGCTCCCAGAATAAATCTGAGAATAAATGGACTAAGGCCTTGTTCACACTGCCAGCCCAAATCTGTTTTTTGGCATATCCAGATTGTACGAAGTCTGGACACCAAATGAAATGTAATTTTTGAAAATCGCTTCTAAGGCCCATTTTGAGGTGGTTTGAAATATGATTCCAAACGGTTTTCTCCAGGTGCATCTCAGTCTGGATGCTCTGACCACTGGATTTCTTGTGTCTTTTGTGTCACTATAACACAACATCAAATCCAAACAACCTTTATTCCAAAGCAGAATATTACATTTGGTGGTATGGCTCTGTTCTGGGACCTCCTTGTCCTTCCACGTGCCTATGTAGAAAACCTTAAGGCAGGGAGAGCACACGGGAGAGCCATGAATGTTATTGTCCAATTGGATGCTTGAGGGAATCAGCTGAGCTGTCAGCTGACTGTGTATGGTTTCCAATAGGAAGCTTAGGCGAAATCAGCTGAATCATCAGCTTATGTGTGTTTATAACTAGCTGTGATCAGCTGATATACAGTAGCTGGAATTGAGAGCTGAGCCTGACTTCGTGGCTAACTAACGCTTTGCTTGATTTGTTGCTACTGTTGTTGCTGTGCACCTTTGTCTCTCTCTCTCTCTCTCTCTCTCTCTCTCTGGAACCAGCTTCCAGTTGTGGTTCGGGAGGCAGACGCCCTCTCCACATTTAAGAGTAGGCTTAAGACGTTCGTTAGGTCTTATAGTTAGGGCTGGATCAGGAAGTTTTTCCTTGCCCCCGGCGCCAAGCGCTCTCTCATGGTGGTACTGTTGGGTCTCTGTAAATACTTTTATAAGGAGTTCGGTCTAACCTGCTCTATTTGAAAAGTGTCCTGAGATAACTTTTGTTATGAATTGGGGCTATACAAATAAAACTGAATTTAACTGAATTGCAACCTGCACTTCAGTTTTCCAAAAGCACTCTCAATAGTCATCCTTGATTTGCTCAGTCTTTGATTGAAGCAACGTTTGTCCTCTGTGGGCCTTCCTGTGTCAGCATATCCCTTCATGATCTAGCTGCATAGGGGATTGGCTCAATCCCCAATGAGCATTATGGGACAATAAACTGATTATTTCTTAATAAACGTGCCTGTGACTACTGTTCTATACACAGAACACCCAGCAGTCAAGCACACTTCCCATATTTATATCTGTGAACCTTTTTCAAACATAAATGGTAAGATATAGGCCATCAAGAGGTTATTTAACACAGTGTTTGTATGGCAGTGCTAGGAATAGAACATAACAGACAGCACTGAGAGTCAGCACCTCCAAGTCCGAGGCCATGGTTCTCTGCTAGAAAACAGTAAAGGTCAGTAAGTAAAATGGAGCATGAGATTGACAGGCTGATTGGTGCTGCTGTCACCACAACCTGGCTCCAGATAAGTGAAGAAAATGGATGGATGGAGGATAGTTATACCCGAGAGCCAGGGGGCCGTATAGGGGGGAAAAGTTAGGACAATTCCAAGGGCCCATGACTGACAGGGTCCCCAAAAAATAGGTAAAAACTATTTTTTTAATGAATTAATTAATAAAATAAAAAAGTTATTAAACCATCATCATTCAGTATATATATTTCAAATATAATAATAAAATGAATGATCGCTTTGTTTTTACTTGTTTTTGGGAGTAAAAGTTAAATATCCCCATTGACCAAAAAGTAAACATCCATGTTTACAGTCAGTAGATGGCCAGAACTACAGTGATCACAATGTTAACTAGTAAATCAAAATCTGGGTTTCAAACAAGGAAAGAGAGAAAAGAGAGAGAGGAAAGTCAATCTGTAACCCAGTGTTTGACCAAGAAAGGAGCCCTCTAGTCTGTGAGTGGTATTAACCTGTTGGCTTAATGTCCATAGGGAAATAAGATAGCCAGCTACAGACTAGTGTCAGCCTACATTTAATCACCATTAATCAGTTCAGGGAAACGTTTAGCAACATATTCATATTAAATCATTGTCCCTGTCCCTTTTAGCAGACTTAACAACAGATGAGTCAGCAGCACCCCAGTCTCCCTATCACTGTACCCCTCCCTGTCCCCCCATCACTGTACCCTCCCTGTCCCCCCATCACTGTACCCTCCCTGTCCCCCCATCACTGTACCCCTCCCTGTCCCCCCATCACTGTACCCTCCCTGTCCCCCATCACTGTACCCTCCCTGTCCCCCCATCACTGTACCCCTCCCTGTCCCAGTGAAGAAGCTGAGCAACGTTGTGTTCAATGACAGGCCAGTTAGCGTCATTGCAGGGAGTCTGTGGGGATTTCTCTCTTGCTCTTTTTACCATTACAAAAAGAAAATGAAATATTTATTAATGACAGAAACACATTAATAACAATTATTTTCTCACACAATGATCATTATGAAATAAATAATAAACAATTAACAAGATGCAGCTACACAGCATTTTTGGAGACGTCTGCATTGCTTTACGTATATTTTGTACATTGCCTGTGACTGTTGCTGGTGGGGAGAGAGCTTTCAGTAAGCTAAAGCTGATAAAAAAAACTATTTGAGGTCCACTATGTCTCAGGACAGACTTTGCAGTCTTGCCATGTTGTCCATTGAAAGTCAGTTGGCTAGAAAGCTTGACGTCAAAGACTTATCAGTGACTTTGCTAGCAGGAAGGCTCGGCGCTGGGCTCTTGGTGAGTCAGGCTGAGCGGGGGCCAGTGATAGCTGCCAAATGGCATGGCTATGGAGATTGGATATTACTACAGACATAATGTCCACAGCCTAAAAACACTGAGAACAAGATGTATGGCTGGACTGCCAAAAACGTGTTGAGCTGTTATTTGAGAGAAAAGTTTGGGTTTCCAGGAGTCCTTTGTTCTTTTTTATACCTTTTAATTTGATGTCACTGGTACTGTTAGTTTGTTATGACCATATTCCAAACCTCGAAACCTTTTGATTTGGTGATCACTTGATCTGTTTTGTAGCACTATAGTAATCCTGGTGTGGAAATTAAATTTTACATGTCAACTTTATTTTCTTGTTGGCATATATGTGCAGCTAAGTTCAAAAATCTGCTGTTTTCATTGTTTTGAGAGGATGATGTTAATTTATTTTGAATGAAAAGTTAATATATATTTAAGTTTGTTTGTTTTTCTTTTTTAAATCTTTCATTAATAATTATAATAATAATTAATAATAATAATTAATGATTAATTTTGTTAAGAGAATTTTCTATTTTGAAATTTTACAATAAAAATACATTGAGACTGTAAAAGATGGCCTTTAGCACCTTTTTTATGATTGCTTTTAATCTTGCACCAGATAGTGAACTGCATACTGTATGCAGACTTGCATGCATGTACAAATCACCAGCAGTAAATATTGTGCTAGTACTAGTACTGAACTACAAGAAGCAAGACAGTTGCAAGCCTTTTATTAGAGTTATGTAAAGCTTTTGATGGGACAGTTAGGTTCTAGAGATGTGGTGACAACAGCTGCGCAGAGGGGGTCCATTAGATTTTTTTGTCATGGGGCCAAAAAGCCTGGCGGCGCCCCTGCTGAGAGCCACAGAAGGTCTAGGACTGAATATACCTGTCAGCATCTTTATTTTTACACAGTGTCTGGGCTCAGAGGACCATCAGCTACTGAAAGGATGCCTTCACTGGCACCGGCAGCCACACCATCTGCCTAAAAAGCATATGGTGCAAGAGTGTCAGGGAGCATTGTGTGTGTGTGTGTGTGTTTGTGTGTATTAAGAGTAAATGAGTTATGGAGTCAGCACACACCTGGGCCAAGTAAGCTGCAGCAGCAAACTACGTAGCTCTCTGTTCTCATTTACATAATGGCACATTGGGAAATGAGTCAATGAAGTAAATTTAAAAATGATTATGCATTGTAGAAGTAGTGGTAGTTCACTCACAAATGTTGGTGCAATAGCAACAGTTCACAAACAAATACTTAACTCACAACTCATTTGAAACTGTCAGTAGTACCAAGTAGTTACCACAACACCTTGCATCTTCTACTGTCAGTATAAACTGTATGCTACAGTAATTCTTAACAGAACAAATAGTATAGGACAAATATTAGTTTACAGTTTAGCTGAAGGCGGGGGACTGAGAAATTGTTCTGCAGGTCAGATCTTAATTTTAAGAGCAGTAATGAATCTGAATTTGTTGGAACACACCAGTCTTGCTGTTCACAACACAGACTAAATAGCTTCCAACTTCAGAAAAACAAATACTGCCGGACTTATCGATACCGAATAAACAACTTGACTCCCTACAACTCGCTCCTCTTCCTCTGTTTCATGCCTCTGCTGTCCCTGCCTTGTTTTCATTCCTAGAGTCAGAGACCAGGGGCCAAATAAATAAAACTCTGTGTATATTTTGGTGCAGAAATCTGTGTACACACAAAACAGGAAACATGCATACGCAGGCTTTTGGTCAGATTTAGAAAACCTCAGGTACATCTGTTCCTACATGTTTTTCCCTCATCCATCTCAATCATCCTGAAATTATGAGCACCTGCACGAGCCTTCTGGACATTCCCACAATTCACTATAAATGACTTGAAACACACACCCAGTTGCCTGATTTTCATATGAAGGATCAGCATTTAGTTTTAGAAGAAATGACAGAAGCATCAGAGAAGTTAATGAAGAAGAAGCAGTTTTACAGAATGTGAACTGGAGGTAACGGTTGAAAACGGGTTATTTGGATCCCTAAGCTCTGTTATGAACAATGAAGCAAGGTGAATGGCAGAAGGTAACGGAGGCAGTGAACGCCCTTAATTCCGTGCCTCGGAACCTGGAAGATATTGATAAAAAATGGTCTGATTTCAGCTCCATACCAACAGTCTGTGCTGCACTGTGTTCTGACCCCTTTCTATCAGAACCAGCATTAACTGTTTCAGCAGTTTGAGCTACAGTAGCTCGTCTTTTGGAGACCACACGGGCCAGCCTTCACTCCCCGCATGTATCAGAGCCTTGGCCCCCCCATGACCCTGTCTCTGGTTCACTGCTTTAGACCACTTTTGTTAGGAACTGACCTCTGCAGACCGGGAACACCCCACAAGAGCTGTAGGTTTGGAGATGTTCTGACCCAGTCGTCTACCCATCACAATGTGGCCCTTGTCAAAGTCGCTCAAATCCTCCACTGCCCATTTTCCTGCTTCTAACACATCAACTTTGAGGAAAAAAACTTTTACTTGCTGCCGGATATATCCCACCCACTGCTGTCAGCTAATAGGACTGCTAACTAGCAAGTGGCAGCAGCTACAGTTAGCAACATGCAACAGTTCACCTGTCACTTCCTGTCTTACAAGAAAAAAGGTTGGTGTTGCAACAATCCCGATACATTCGTCCCAGTGACAAGGCGCAGCTCTCGACCAGATTTTGACATTGTTTTTGCTTTTCCACAGCTATCCCACTAATAGAAAGATCTGATTGATCTGATGTTGCTATATTTATTAGAAAACTATAAACTAGGACAGACTCAGAATTGAGCTTCAGAGCAATGTTTTTGATCACAAGAATAAAATGAGGTTGTTGTTTTTTTTAAAATAAAATTTGCTATATTTACAAAAACAGATATTAAGACATTTTACTCTAATGATACTTGTAAAAGGTACATTACTGTGCATGTACTGGATACTGGTTTCATCCGAGTATCTAGAAGTTGGCCTACAGAATATGTATTGGCCTGTATTTCTACTCTGTCTGAACACAGTGAAGACTCTTCAGCTTTGAGCTTTTTGTGCAACTCTATCAAGTCATGACTCAGTCCGAATGAAGTCATGAGTCACTGGTGTGGCAAGAATTTAGATTTTGTCGGGTCTAAAGTCATCAAATTAATGTCTGACTCACTTGAATCCACGTCATGCAACTCAAGTCCACCACTGGTATATGTGACATTAACATTACCATTCGCTGTTACAATATTCTGCCTCCGCTCTATTCTCTCTTTCTCTGATAAAATTCCAGTTTAGTGGATGATGAACAATGTTGACAACACATTGTGTGTTAATCAAATTCCCCCGGAACGGCATTTTCCTATGCAGTAATATTGCCATGATGTGACACACTCTGGTCCAGAAATCCTGTTGTAGCTGGAGAATCCAAAGGAAACAACTAGAGACAGGACATAGGTATGAAGAATAACAGTCTTCACTTGCCAGCATTAAGGAGTGGTACACAGAAGAACAGTAAGAACAGCAAAAACTCCAAATGGGCACAGGCCGAGGCAGAGTGAAAAAACAAGCAGTACTGACACAAGGAAAAAAGCTGGAACGTTTGACACAGGTACAAAGATGGACTGGTACAGGGTAAATGAAATACAGGCAATATAAACTTTTAATGAGGGGGAAACTAATGAGACACAGGTGAAGGCAAAATTCAAAAATGGAGGGAAAAATGACAAAAACAGGAAGTAAAACAACACACACAAAATACTAAATAAAACAGAAGAAAGAAAACCAAAGAAAAGTCAAAACCATAAGAAATCCCTTTTAGAGAAAGGTCATGTGTTTGGTTAAAGGGTGTCTGGAAATATTCTGTTCTTATTGTCTAATGGAAAACAAGACAACAATGAATGTATCTTTCAAGTATTGTGTGTATGTCAAAGCATGATATATCTCATACCTCTGTGCCATAGAGCTCCATTGTTTCTATTGTACACACACCTGCGTGAATATATATGAACGTCGGTTGTTTGGCTGACAGTGGCTGGCAAGCCATTTTAGAAAAATACTGAATCTTTTTTAAAAACTATACACATTATTTGTTAGCTATAAAGATTTACATCCTCAGTAGGAACAACTGGGCTTGGTGCTCAGTCAAAAATCTAAAGTAGCCTTTATAGAAAAAGTAAACATCTGTCTACTGTCTCTGTAGATCTTAGTAAAACAATGGTCTTTTCCTGACATTAAGCAGAGTTCTGATTTACCTAAACATAACCACAAAGGCTTTAATCATGCTTTATTTGCTGTTAGTGGATATTTTAGGGGAAAGTACATGTCAGTAAATGTTTTTCAGATAGTACATTCAGCATGAACTTGAAAATTCTTTTTATTGTGCTGATTTAAAAAACATTATTTTTAAGAGACAGAGTTATAGGAATAGAAGGCGGAAAGTTTTTTTTTTTTACATATGCAGTGATCAGTCACCAACTTTTACTGTAATGGAAAGAATGGGCCATCATGTTTGACACTAACATCTATGTTGTGTAATGGTAATGTTATGGCATTTAATTGTTGTTTGTTTATTAGGATCCCCATTATCACCAGCATAAGCATTGGCAGTTCCTCCTGCGGTCCACCACACATATAGTCACAGTTAATGCAAGCAAGGTAACAAGTGGATCAAATCAGATAACTAGGCAAAGCTGAGCAGTTCAAAAGGTTTATTACAAAAACGCAGTATAGCAGGCTGATGGGATGAGGCAGACAAAACCAGAAAAACAGTCCAGCATGGGGAAACAAATCCAAAGGGACATTAAATCACTGGGAAAAACTGGGGAAAAGGCCTCCTTACACTGGTACACAAATCGTGCGAAGGCCATTTAGTGGTCATTCTTGAATTTCCTTCGGGATAAATAAAGTATCTAAATTTATAGTAATATCTGTATCTGTATTTAAACTAACTCCTCCTAAGGATTTAATGGATCGACATCAAATTTAATCAGTGCAATCTAAAGAAGTTCACGATTAAAAGTTGTGCAATTTACAACATTCCGTCGAACAGCGTGCCTGTGGCGAGGTGTCGAATTTCAACGACTCGCCATGAAAAAGGAAGTTGTCATGACTTCAGGGTACATGATCCGATCTCAATGAAACTTCACATGTCTGATAAGAGTCTCAGTTACGTGAAATTTTCATGTTGTGGTCCGCACGTGTTACGACGGCACGGAATGGAGGCATGTCGTGTGTATAGCAGCGCAGCTCGAGTTGACTGCCTGAACTAGCTCGCAGGCTTCGCTCCATATCTTCAGGACACCAACCCAAAGCGTCTTTATATCTTTCTTGGCTCTGATTGGTTGTTTTCATTCAGGCCCAGTGGATTCTTGCAAATGCCATTAGGAGCACTTTTTACAGATTATCTGTGTCATGTACTGCTGTCAGGATATACTGAAAGTTTCAGCAAATGTGATTTATTTCAGTTATTTTTATAAAAATTACCTACAGCAGCTTTAAGCCATCGGTGTGTAATTTTCTCAGACCACAGTACAGTTCAGAACAGTTTTACAGTCTTGGATTAGAAAGGACAAACACCTCAAGCTGCTGTGGTAGAGAAACAGCAAAAGCAATCATGATATGATTAACAAATGATACATTTTCAAGGTTAGACTTCATAACATTTCATTCACAGCTGGGGAGGAAGCCCATCTCACTCTGAATGTCATCCAACACTGGCCAGATGCTCCTTTTTTCCTTTCAGACACAATGATTTATCTTATCCCCTTTTTCACTTGCCAAGTGGTTTCTGAGCCTTTGCTTCTCATCTTCACCCCTAAGAGTAAAGAGATATTCTGCCAATCTAGAATTTACTTTTGGCCAGATAACAATGTAATTCACTTGTGCTCTTAGTTTCTGCCTTCCATTCTCCAGAGTAGTTTTTTGGCATTGCGTTACAATCAGGTTAAGTGCAGTTTGTGTTTGGAAAGCAGCTGACTGATGATGCACTTGGGTTTGGGGGCTGCCAGTGGAGCGAGACATCAGGAGCTCCAATATATTTGATTTAATTATTATGATTGTATGTAATTATCGATGAATATCAGACTAAACCTGCCCTACCTGCCTCTTCCGGGATTTTCCTTTGGATGCAGAGGAGACAGAGAGTACTGTATGCAAGGCTTCACTGAACACACAGTAGTTGAAATAGCCTCACACACAATGAAAAATATTTCAAAAACATGCTGAATTTCCTGTATATATTTTTTTTTCAAAGTATCATTTTTCTTTTTCAGTTCCCACTCTTTTGACAACACAGGACAGCACTTGCTCACAAACAGTCATATAACTTTCCAAGAGTCCAAGTGTTGATGAATTTACCCCCAAGTAACTCTTCTCATCTTTTCACCTATTGGCCTGTGAAAAGAAAAAGTGTTTGTTACACTTACAATTAATAATGATATGAATGTATTTATTAAATGCAACAATAAGACATTTTTTGTAGACTGTGCTCTTAATTTCCATGTTTTCCAGGATGTGTGGGAGAACGGTTCCTTAAATTATTTTTTCACACAGTTTTAGTTTGGCTTTAGTTGGCTATAACAACCTTGATTAGAATATGTGGTTTGCTTTGAATGTATAGAGGGCCTTTTTCTTGTTTCTTGTCCTATTTCTGTCTTTCTGCTGGTGCAAACCACTCCAAATGTTTCTGTATTACATCAGCAAAGCTTCAGTTAAACTGCTGGAGTCAGTTCTGGCTCCACTGTGTTGTGCATTTGGCAGCCAACAAATTAAACAATTTAGTGAGGAGAGAGATGCAAACTTCTGACAATATAGCAATAGCGTTGCATTCAAAATTTGTGTAGATCTCTTCAGACATCTCTTCTGAGAGAGAAATGTTACTGAACAAACCAAGTAAACAGCTTGCTGTTGTTATTGTGAGCTCCTGAACACCTAACATTTCAGATTTGAAAGCAACATTCCTCTTCCACGTTCCTATGATCACTCATCAAGCCTATATTTTTAATTCTACCTTGGTGCTTCTTCTTGACAGCTGTATGCAGGTATGCAGTATCAAGGACAGGAACTTGAAGGAAGTTTCTCTTTAATCTTGGATATTTCCACAAGATATCATATGAATTCTGGAATGTCTCTGTAAATTTGGATTGGAAGTCCCAAAGGGAAGCATGCATTCTGGTACACACGCTTTCCTCCTCATCCCCTGAAATTCCTTCAATAAAGGCAAATCCGCTGGACATCAAATGGCAGCAGATGAACAGCAGCACATATGCATACAGCATAATAATAAAAGTCCTGGAAATAATCTATGTTGTCTTGGAAACTTGTAATTGTATTTAAGCCCCTCTCTCAGATCGCGTATGTAAAACCTGGGTGGGTATTTTGTTTGAAACTTGGCTGTTGATAGGATGAGCTGTGTGATGATACTTCAAGAGCAGTGTTGGACAGTAACTCATTACTAGTAATGATATTACAGTAATAATATTACTTAATATCACTAACTAATAACTAATACATTTCCGTAATAATCAAAGTTAGCCCCCCCCCCAAAAAAAAAAATTGTTGTATATATTTTTTTTTCATGGAGGAAACTAGTTTAGAAGATGGAAACTCTTACATTCATCAGCTGGAAATATTCCATTACTTTGATTTTAACAAACAAAACTGGATTTTAAGTCTGAATTTTGGAGAAGGGGTGCAATTACCTATTTTGTGGGGAGTAGTAGAAAAGTCATATAACTAGTAATGTAACTAATTACTGTTGGCAGGGAGTAATAAGTAAAGTAATAACATTACTTTTGAAAAGAGTAGTGAGTAATACATACAGGGCAGACAAACAAGTTGCAATCTAATTTCAGTTAGACCTTAAGACAGAAATCTAGGTGAGAGAGAGAGGGAGAAAGAGAGAGAGAGAGAGAGAGAGAGAGAGAGAGAGAGAGAGAGAGAGAGATTTATAGTTTAGTGGTGACGTTCTAATGTAAGACAGAAGACACCCTGTCTGTCCACTGACTAGAATGCATATTGATTTCCTGTACACAGTGACAGAGATGGAGACCTCCTCAGTCACTCTCAGTCCATGTACAGATGGTCTGCAGTGTAACCTTATTCTGATTAATACGGCAACGTGGCCCTGTCAATCAAATATGCTGATTAAATTATGACAGAGTTTCTGTCGCAAAACTAACACATGGCAGACACCCCACCTCCATCGCAGAACAATCCCCCAATACAGCTCATAGTGGTTGGGTCTCAGGGGACTGGCCCCATTAAGCCCCATTATCTGGATAGAGAGAGGACGAGGGGCAGAGGCATTGATCTGTCAGAGTGGGCACATCTTCTAATGTCACAGAGAAAGGGATGGAGTGTGTCAGAATTACTAATCTATCAGGCTGAACACCAAGGAGTTAGAACGAGTCATTCATGCTTTTATCACATCATGACTGCTTTAAAACCTGTTCACCTGCCTCAATCAGCCTGCACCAGCTCAGCTCCAACCGCTCAACAACTCTGCTTTTAACAGAAACAAGACAGACACATCACACAATGCAGTACTTTTAGCCTAGCTGCATTTGCTCCCTTCTAACTTCCCAAAAAAACCAAAAAAAAGAATTGCACTTTTACTGTCATGACTCATCGACTGTGGAACAGCCTTCCTCCAAAACTCATAGAACTTAAGTTCATACAAACGTTTGTTATTGTCTGTTTTCTAGTTTGTATGCATCAGTGTTTTAAATCTTTCCTGCCTCTTTGTCTCTTTTTTGAGCTCTCCTTTTGAATCTTGTATTTATATTGTTTATAAAAGCTTACTTCTTATTTTTGAAATAGGCTGAGGTTTATGTAAGGCAGTTTGACTCCGAAGTTGCTTAGTGTAACATTTAGGAGGATCTATTGTCAGAAATTGAATATAATATGTATAGGTATGTTTTCATTAGTGTATAATCACCTGAAAATAAGAATGATTGTGTTTTGTTACCTTAGAATGAGCTGTTTTAACTACAGAGGGAGCGGGTCCTCTTATATGGGCGCTGCCATGTTGAACCGCCATGTTTCTACAGTAGCCAAGAACGGACAAACCAAACACTGGCTCTAGATTGGGCTGTTAACATTTTCTAAAATAACTTCTCAAACAATTTTAAGATTTATATTTTAAGACAAACCTTTTTTATTGTGAACACCCCCCTTCAGTATAAAACATCCACCTGGCACACAAGATACAAACTGGTGACACAGTAAAAGAATTGACCTCAGACACATTATTAGAATAATCTATCTTTTTCTTGTTTTGAGTTGTTTTACATTGGCCTATTGGCCTCTAAACTCATTCAGTGTTTTGGGCTTGTTTGGAACTCTCATCACTGCGTGGGAGACAGTCCCAGAAGGTTCTATAGAAAAACTCAGGAAAGAGTCTTTGATGAATGTGGAGATATACATTTTTTTAAATTAACCAGTCAGTCTTCGTCCTTGAAAAATGCATAAATCTCACCTTTGTGTAGCTTGTCTCAGCCTGTTTGCCTGTTTGGTGTCTTCTTCTTGTTTGGTGCCTTGTTCTGCAATGGGCTAAGTACTACCACCAGTGGCCTGGGCAGGAGGGGTTACACGCCCAGTGCGGTTCTCAGTAGTGACCACCAGAGCCAACTTGATCTTTACAAGTTACTCAATATTTGTGTTGATTCCAATTTAGTGTTCATTGCAAGAAGGATTTGGAAATAAAACTGTTGTTCTTTGTAAGACCAGTGATGTCAAAGTTTGTTTTCCTGACATGTCTCCTAAAGGAGGATAATTTCTTTGCAGATCATGTGTTTCTATCTGAAAGGATGATAATAATTCCATGAAAAGCAAGAAAATGAATCACCTTTTATTCTAAAAATCAATACCTACACAATATCCTGCTGTAAAAAGGGTTGTCACTGACAGCTTTAGGTAAATTATGTAAATACTTCTTCAGCTACTGCTCAAAAGCCAGGAAGGTGGTAAACACCAGTGGTAAACTTGGGCAACTTCTATGAAATCCTTTCAGGGACAATAGAAGTCAGTCAGAGAGAAAGTCAGTCTACATGATACTAACCATCCAGGCCATTCAAATGAATGCAAAAACCATGAATGAATCACACTGATCAGTCATTAGAAGCAGGAAAAATGGGCAGCGTGAGGATTTGAGCGACTTTGACAAGGGCCACATTGTGATGGTTAGACGACTGGGTCAGAGCATCTCCAAACCTGCAGCTCTTGTGGGGTGTTCCTGTCTGCAGAGGTCAGTACCTATCAAAGGTGCTCCAAGGAAGGAAAAGCGGTGAACCGCAGACAGGGTCATGGGGGACTAAGGCTCATTGATACACGTGGGGAGCGAAGGCTGGCCCGTGTTGTCCGATCCAACAGACAAGCAAACATTTCTAGCACATGGGCCTATGGCCAGTTCATCACACAGTCGTTTATAATAATGCAGGCAGTGATACAGCTATTTCATACAGGAGCCGAGCATATACGCAGATAACGATATGCATTCTGTGAGACAGTTGCCAGACTGTTTGTCAGAGTTTCCAGTCTGCAGTGTGGTTTATACACATCACTGATAAACCTTTGACTTATACAGAGTGACATCAGGCTTCAAGATGAAAGAGTTTTTGTTTCATGTCTCCATTTCTGTCCACACACATAGTCGCTCTCTCTCTCTCGGGAGTCCTTAGATGATGTTTAAAAATGATCAAATGAATAATCTGCCAAACCTCCGAACTTCAGAGCAACTTCTACCACCTCACTACATCACATATCCTATTGTAGAGTGTCACTGCGCTAGTAATTACAGTTCACTCACATACTCAAGCTGTAGCTGACTCTCTCCTGGGGTCTGTCTGACAGGATAATCAGGGCCCTGACGTCTTTGGTTACTTTGATGAAAACCTTTTCCAAAACACCTCAATGTGTTTGTGTGCAATAAAGGAACCTGCAGCATCACATCATTTTGCAGGAAGTATTACACATAAACTAAACATATTGATAATTAGTGGAGAAAAATTTAAAGTCAAATCTCTTTCCCGTCACAAATATACTACACTAGTATTACACCAATATATTCCAGTGAAAAGGGGGAAAACAGAAGTTTAAACCTTTTTTCCTTATATAATGTTTTTATTATGTCCAATTTGAGGTACTGCAGCCCCCTCAGCGCCCCTACTTCCTGTGTCCATGCAAGTTTCACTCCAACACATGACTGTATAACGGAATAGTAGAAAAAAGTAGAACAGGAGCCAGAGCCTTCAGTTACCAAGCTCCTCTCCTGTGGAACCAGCTTCCAGTTGTGGTTCGGGAGGCAGACACCCTCACCACATTCAAGAGTAGGCTTAAGACATTCCTCTTTGATAAAGCTTATAGTTAGGGCTGGATCAGGTGAGTCCTGAACCATCCCTTAGTTATGCTGCTATAGGCCTAGACTATCGGGGGATTTCCCATGGTGCACTGAGCTCCTCTCTTCCTCTCTCTTTCTGCACTCATTCATGTTCCATTAATGCATGTTACTAACTTCACTTCTTCCCCGGAGTTCTTGTGCTTTCTCGTCTCGCAGGTTCTCATGGATCCTGGTGGAGCCTCCTGCCATGGTCCTGCTAGATTGCCGTTGCCAATACTGTTGTTGCTATGCACCTGTCTGTCTGTCTGTCTCTCGCTCTATCTGCCTCTCTCTCTCTCTCTCTCTCTCACCCTCTCTCTCTCTCTCTCTCACCCCAACTGGTCGAGACAGACGACCACCCACCTAGAGCCGGAGGATCTGTCCTAGGTTTCTGCCTTTTAACAGGCAGTTTTTCCTTGCCCTTGTCACCAAGGTCTTGCTCATGGTGGTACTGTTGGGTCTCTGTAAATAATGTTATAAAGAGTTCGGTCTAGACCTGCTCTATTTGAAAACTGTCCTGAGATAACTTCTGTTATGAATTGGTGCTATACAAATAAAATTGAATTGAATTGAATTGAATTGAATTGAATTGAATACAGAGAAAGCTGGTTGCATCCTCTGAAATCAAGCAAAAGGCAGCCAGATTTTAAAGATCTGTTCTATTATGACATATATACAAATAACCTTGGATAGTTATGTCTGATTTATTCCACATTAAAATCCATACAAAATCATCTACTCCTTCTACCTCCTTAAACATCCCAGAATCTGTGAATATGTAAATGTTGTTGAATTCTAAAGTTTTCCTGCTGGACACAAGATGTCTCCTACTTCACTGTAAAGTCCATTATCAGTGGATGTGCACTGGTGAGAAAAATTGAGAGAAATTGAATATATTAAAAATTGAGAAAAATTGAGAGAAATTGAATATATTTTGAATATGAATTGGATGAATTGGAATATGTTTTCATTTAAAATATATAGTATGTATTTTTATTGCCTTAGAATGAGCTGTTTTTATCTACAGACACCACAGGTCACCTTCCATGTCTCTACAGTAGCCCAGAACGGACAAACCAAACACTGGCTCTAGATACGGCCGTTCATGTTTTATACACGTTTTGTAACTACCGTAGTTTCTCCCTTGCACTTGGAAGGGGATGGTGTAACAAGGCTGAGTTGTTGATCTGCAACTACACCTCTAGATACCATTAAATCCTACACACTGGACAGTTCAAATCAGATTTTCAATGAGCACAGAGAAACTTTCCATTTTCAGCAGATGAATGTGAAAACATCCTTCTAGAGTCAAACTCTGCACATACAGCATTCAAACAGCACAATGTAGGAACAAGGAGAAACACTGATTTCTGACTGGAGGGGGGCTTTAACCCCTCACATTTTGTTGATCCAATTTGACATATTTAGTCTTGACACAGACACAAAATGCAGCTTGTGTCTCCTTGTTCTTCTGTAGTCATCATGAAAGCTGCTCTACATTTAGAAGTCAATATAGGCCATCTTCATCAGGAATTAAAGAGGTAAACCAATACTTGCCATAATCAATCACCTGTGTACTGTCAGGTATGTCTGAATCCATCCACTCATTTGCAGAATGACAGTTCCTAACAAGCAGCTAATCCAGTTAGCCTCTTGACCCCTACAAAGGATACCCCCCCAGGGACAGTGGACAAAAAAGATTCTTTAACTTACAACAGAATGAACTGACCAATGATGTAGCTTATTTCCGCCTTTGTTCATACTTGCTCCATACACTAAAAGCCATTTGTTTGCATTTGGAAGGAATAAATCTAATTTAGCTCAGGCCTTTCTGTAAATACAGCAAGCCAACATTTTGTTACGTAACAAACTCCTATTCACTGTGTGTGTATGTCCGCATTTGTTTTGTGTGCGTGTATGTTTTAATCATTCAAAGCACTGCCGTCACATTTGTTTGGACTTCATTTGTCTTTGTGGCATCAGTCCCCTGCACAGTGACTGATATGTCAAATGTAAATTCCCTTCCAAGAGAAAAATAAATGAAGGCTGTTCTGGGTGGAAAAAGAAAGTTTGCCACTGCGAGAGCACAGCATACAGAAGAAACATGGCTTGAGAGTAAATGATTACATGTAAACAGATGATCAACTTACAATACAAAGCAGAGAGTCGACGTTGATGACAAAGGTCCCCTAACCGTAAATTAGTATTTATTTTAATCCTATCCAAGATCTTTACCTAAACCTAAGCAACTTGTTTTTGTGCCTAAACCTTACCAAACGTTAACATATAAAGCGGTTTTATTTGCTCATAAATTGCATTTATGTACAAGAAATTTGAATGAACAAATACATTTAGTGGGGCAACTTTTCCCACCCATTTTTTATAAACATAAGAAGTAGCTACATATGTATTTTAAACGTATGATACACTCTTCCCTGCCAACGCAAAATAGTAAATCATTCATTGGTAAAATATTTCATTTGTTCCCCCGAAACCAGTGGTTCCCAACCTGGCGAGGCTTTCTTCATTTCAAGGGGTGTAAAAAACTTAAACTTAACCTTTTATGCTATATTCACAGTGCCTTCACTCTTGTCTCACTTGTCCTGCATTAGAAATGTATGCAGTTAAAACAACCAAAGAGCTAAAAGAACAATGGCCAAGAGTCAAAAAGACACTAAATTTGTCAGGAAAGAAGCCTATTAAGTACGCATGATTGAGAATTGTATGAAAGTTCCTAAAAATATTACCTCAGATGCAATATTCACAGGAAAAAATCTGCATTGAATATAATATGAAATATCCACAGAACCTGTTGCTTAGTCAGGGGTTGTCAGTTTAGTCAATTAATAATAGGTCCCTTAAGGAGAAAGGTTGGGAACCGCTCTCCTAAACACTGAAGTATGAACATTTTTGGCACTTGTAGTATATAGGCAACTGAAAGCACCATAGTCCACGTCCTGAGCTTCAACCATCCACCTCAGCCTCCTCGCTACGATTGCGGATGGAATTGTAGTTCTGCAAAGACACACAAACACGTCTGCAGATCTATGAAGAGAAAGGTCTCGCAGGTTCTCATGGATCCTGGTGGAGCCTCCTGCCATGGTCCTGCTTGACTCCTACTGCTAATATTACTGATATTATTGTTAGGGACCGAGCCAGCGAATCTCCCCATATAGGCCCCGCCCACTTCCGCCTATAATTTTTTTTCGTTAGAGCGCAAAATGTCCTTAAACTACTTTTTTGTGTTCCTCCTACACGCTTTGTCCGATTCGCACAACATTTTTCACCTAGCACCTGGCAAAAAAAGTTTGCATTTTTGAAATTTTAAAAAATAAGCACGCTATAAAAATAACACTTCCTGTACATTTTTTGTCAAAAAAGGAAGTGGACCATTTCTCCACATTGGTATGTCCTATTGACACCAAGCTTGGGTCCATAGGTCCTCATGTCTTCCTTGGGCACCGTGCACAATTGCAGGCCATCGCCACTAGGTGGCACTCTTTAAAATGAAGAAGTTTATATCTCTGCAATGGCACGTGTGATTTAAATGAAACTTGGTACGATGCTTGCCTATGGCTCCCTGAGGCTCACCTCAAAAGGAAAAAAAATCACACCACTGGGTGGCGCTCTGGTGGCAGTGTAAATCACTGTGCGGAGACCATAATAGTTATGAATTTGAAATTCACAGGGGACATGTAGACTGGTGCCCGAAGCTCACATACCAACGTGTTTGTAGCGCCCCCTACAGGATAAAAAAAAGCAGCCCCGGCGCCACGTTTCACCGATATGTACGAAACTTGGTAGGCACGTGCAACATGGCGAGACATACAAAAAAGCCTCTTGGACCCATACCCCATACTTTTGCTGATTAAAAGTTGTGCTATTTGTGACTGTACCTTGAACAGCTTGCCCATGGTGTTGCATTGAATTTCGAGGATTCGCCATGAAATAGATAGTACTCAACTTCAATGTACAATGTTCATGAAATGTTCATGTTGTGGTCCCGTGTTACAACGGCACGTGATGCGGCTGCAGCACGCCCCGAGTTGCGTGGAGTGCGAGGTCCCGCCCAACGCTGCTTGCAGCTTTAATTATAATTATTATTAATATTATTACTACAGTTACTATTATAACTATAATCACTGCTCATTGTCCCCCATCGTTGTTGTTCTCATCGTCATCATCTTCTTCATGTTCATCATCATCATCATCATCATCATCAGTCACTATTATCAGTGTAGTTGTTGCTACTGTTGTTGCTGTGCACCTTTGTCTCTGTCTCTGTCCTTCTGTCGTTACCTCTGTTGAATCGAATTGAATTGAAAAGGTGTGTGGGCAACTGTAGACGGTCATAGAAAAGCCAACAAGCACGTCACCCAAACGCAGTTCGAAGCGTGCCGTGTTGAACAAGCTGAGTGGTTTATCTATGGGAGAGGCATGATCTAATGTAGTGCACATTTAAAGAGAAAATGGTGTTTCCATCCACTGCTGTAACATTAGGAGCTGGTTCATGGAGATAAACAGTTAGAGGTGCTAATTCCAGTGTGAAGGATTTAGTGGCATCTAGCAGTGTAGTTGCGGCTTCCTCACTTCAACCTAACCCCACTCTCAACCCAAGGGCAAAGAAGAAACTATCTAGAGTCAGTCACTCTGGATTCTTAAATGCAAATTGAAAAAAGCACATAAAAACAGATGATATGGAAACCCACCTATGGTTTTGTAAATGTATTTGGCCAACTGCTTATTTCTGGAAGGAGTAACAATAAGCTTGTACTGAATGTATCAGGATTATTTGTTTTGCGTACTTGTCTCCAGTACGGAGTATTCAGTGTTATTAGCAGGTCTGCTCCACCTTGTGCCAACAAGGTTTTTGTGGCAAACTTAAACCCAAACAAAGCATTTCGATGGTCAAAGTCATGAATGGTAATTAAAATGCCCCCCCGTCCTCCCCTGACGTTCAAACCAAACACAAACTGACAGCGGCTGTAATGAAAAGTACGATGTGAATGATTAATAAAGATCACTTAAAGGCTCCCCCCAATTAATAAAAGATGTGCTTGTTTTAACCTCCACCCCCAGCTGTGCCTGTTCCCCTCCAGCCCCTCCACCCTGTCCCAGCTAGACAGCCAGTACATGCTGAAATTCCCAGCTGGGACTCAGTGTTTGGGCTGGGCGTCTGCTCAGTGAGGCACTGCTAGCCATGCGGCACGAGGAGCTCGGCAGAGTGGTGGGGGAGAGGGTGGGGGTGAAAGGAACAGTGGTGATTTTACTTTTTAAAGGCAAGAGCTGGCTCATGTTTTGAAGGAGAAGGCTAGTAACCATATATTTTTTTTTATTGTCAACAAATCCAATGAAAAGACCAAAACTGACCATGTGTTAGTCTATCTGTCAGTACTTCTTGACTCAGCCTCAAGCCTATTGGTCAATTAAAAACACCATAAATATATAGTTTCATTTAAATAATAAACAAAACAGCTGGTCACTGTAGTTTTAAGTAAATAGAAGAAAATAGCGCATTTGTCAGGGACTATTTTTTGCTGTGGATTAAAGGTGTATGTGGGGTTGAATTAAAATAAACTACAGTGTGTGTTCATGGCATTAAAGGAATATGTCAGCCACTGCAACAGTGTGGCTCACTGATGTTTTTTTATGTTTTTGGGCGGACAGAGTTCCAAAGCACGACAAAGAAGATTTATCAGGCTCTGATACACACACAATACTTGTTAATGGATACATTAACAGTTGTAGTCTGCACATGGGATCGATTTACAATAAGAAAAACTTTTGTTACCTTTGATTTTTTTTAACAAATGAAAAAAGTGATCAATCAATAATGTTAATAATTGTTGGTTTATTGTTTTCCTTTGTACTTTTAACTACACACACTGGTAGCAATATGCTCAATGACACTTATGACACTGATAGGAGGAGTCAGTAAAGAATTTCTGTCATCAAGTTTGTCTACCTCTGAATGTCTGTATCTTATAAAGGCAGAAAAGAAGTCAGTTAGTAGGGGAAGGATCTGTGGAGTGGATATAAGACATAGACTGTATGTCAGTTAGACAGTTTGTCATTATACATTTTTTTTAAATCTAATTTGAATAGGGACAGTATACTGTATGTCTGATGCTGTTTTAAGATTGAAAATGCAGACGGCATTGAAGGTCTAGTGTGTAACATTTAATAGGGTCTATTGTCAGAAACAGAATATAATATTCATAGGTAGGTTTTCATTAGTGTATAATCACCTGAAAATAAAAATCATTGTGTTTTTATTACCTTGGAATGAGCCCTTTATATCTACAGAGGAAGCAGGTCAACCAAACACTAGATAGGGGTGTTCAGAGTTTTTGGGTGTTTCTGGGCGTAGCTTCTCCATCATGCATGCAACTACACCTTGATACCACTAAATCGTACACGCTGGACCTTTACATTTCCAAATGTTTAAAACATGATTTCTGGAATTCTGTTCTTGTTGTGGAAGGAAAAACCTTCCCATCCTTCCCAGACATCTTTATGCCACAAATTCTCTAATGACTGCCCAATGTGTTCATTTTCAAGAACTGAATTATACTGAATACAGTAGAAATATCTATACAATGATGAGAGTCAACCCCACTAATTACATTCCACTCTAGCTGGGATAATTCTCACTCAGCTGAAGTAGAGTATAATTCATTATTTATTATTTATTAACTTATTTATTAGACCCCAGGAATCACCTCCAGGGCCCCTGAAGGTCCACAGAGGCCACTTTACGTTCACTGACTCAGAATCAGAATAAGTTTTTACACATAAAAGGAATTTGCCTTGGTGCATTGGTGTATAAGAATCACAAAAAGTACTTTTAAAATATTAATAAAGATAGATAAAGATAAAGATAGAAAGATCTATGCTGTACAAGAATAATATTTACAATGTGCAAGATAGAAAAACCAACGGGAGTGCATTAATGTAATGCACTGGTTTATGTTAGATAGATTATATTTTGTGCTGTGCTGAATATTAATATTGATTTTAATTCCATTTTAAGCCATCATGAGGAAATAAATCTCTACAGAAAGTCATTCTGATGCTAAGTCTTAATCAGCAGCTGCTGAAGACGAGGCAGGTTTTTCTTTTTGCAGGTTTTAAAATGCTTTAGAAAATCCTAAAACACTTTGTCTTGTCACATGAATGAAATAAGAATTTTAATGCAGTTATTGTTCCCTGCCATTTTATCCATTGCTCCCACACACTCCAGGAGACAGCGGGAAGGAGGAGGGAGGGATGGGGCTGGGTGATGTGTCTGTGAGGGGGGGTGTCCCTCGCAGTGATATGAGCTAATGGCCCTCCGCTGGCATCTGGCCACTGTGTATACATGCAGCTCATTAAAGAGTCAATGTATAACTCCCGAGAGAGCACCCGAGGGAGGGAGGTAGGGGAGTAATGCAGGGTGAGGCATCACACTACGATGACAGCAGCATCAGATTAGCTCCATTTCCTCCTACAGTGGGACATTGTCTCACATTGATTTTTGTCACAGTGCGTTTTCGCTGCTCTTCCCTGTGGCAATGATTCAGGTTGTTTGCTGTTTGTCACGTTGCTGGAGACTCTCAGGGAAGACAAGTGCAAGCTGCACTGTGCCACTGGAACCATTACAGATTCCACTACAAACTAGTGTATCATAATCAATTGTTTGTAATTGATTTGCTAGTTGATGAGAGACTCAAGACTCATTCTTGCCTCAGCTCAGAGTGTTTATATTAAAAAGGAAAACATTTTATAAGGGGATGGACAAAATGGAAAGTGTAAAGACTGTACTGTAAAAAAATGTCTGTAGTCACCCAGCCCCATCCGTCCCTCGTCCTTCCCGCTGTCTCCTGCAGTGTGTGTCCTGAGATAACTTCTGTTATGAATTGGCGCTATACACATAAAATTGAATTGAATTGAACTGAATTGAATTTTTACGGTCAAATGTGAAACATGAAAGTAAAAGAAACTTTTAAACGTTAAAGTTAAACAGTGGAACAGTAAAACACTGTGATATCTCATGGCAAAACCTTTATTTATAAAGGTAGTTTTTTTATATTACAGACTGTAAATTGCACAGAAAACCACTGTCATTGCATTCAAGATACAAAACTATTTTGTTTTATGGTAAAAACTAAAATATTGTTTAAAACTGTTGCCAGTTTTTTACCGTAAAATACACTTTTTTGTATGTAGTCAAATAAAAAAAGTTAATGTAAAATCCTTTTCATTTTGTCAACTAAACATTATTTCCTTACTTAAAGCCACAAAATATTTTTTTAAGTTGTATGATTTAACATTTTTATGTTATATTTTTTTGCCTTTTCTGCTCACTTTATTAATGTTATTAATGTTATTAATGAGGTCTAAGGCAGTGCTTCCGAACCATTGTTAAAAATGTCACTAAATTATTTATTCAATTTAGGCTTTTTTGTATAACACTCAGACAAAGGAAAGATAGCTGAAAACATTTAGTGACAAAAACATGGTGGACTGGAGAAGAGACATTTTAATGAGGCCTCACTCAGCACTTCATCTTAAGGGGTCACGAGCCAAAAAAATATGCAACTACTGATCTAAAGGTAGAAAGGTTGTTAATAAAATGGGTACAGCTGATAGAGTGTGCATAATAATTTGGCTCCTTCTCAGGCGAGCGTGAGCACCTTTCAAAACTTAGTGCAAAAACGTTACACTTCTTTACCAATAGATTTTTGTGCTTGCAACAAATAAATATATTTCTTTCAGTTAAAAGTTATATACGTATATGAAATTTAAAACATTAATATATCAGCAAACAACTTTTAGCTAAAGTAGTGTTATGGTGATACGCTCCATCTGCCTGTGTTGCTTTCGCAGCCTCTCTGTGGTTTGTTTCCTCAGCCGGTCTGCTCCGCGTGCAGCTGAGTAGAGTGACTGAAACCGCTGTTTTTATCATCTACGTCACTGAATTAATGATTTATTTCTACCAAAGCACAGATAGTGATTGCTGGAACAGTGGAAAGGCTAACAAAGACGGTTTTGGTGAGTTTTATTTTGTAACTGATATTGGATGCAGGGTTTTGGTGAAGTATTGGCTGCAGCTGGACTGTATCAGACTGGGATAGAGGCAGCAGTGTAGTCAAATCGAGCTGTATAGCCTGTCCAACTGTTATTATGAACAAAATATCCCCCTCCCCTCACTATACGTATGTTAATGTAAGATACATCAACAGTGTGTGAGGGACAGCAAATGTAAATGTAGAAAAAGCAGACAGAGGGAGGGGTACATGGATGAAGAGTGGAATAAAGGGAACATATGGACAATGGACAGAACAACGCTGCCACAACAGAAGGGAGACCTCAGCGTCCATCTAGATATTGTCAGGACAACATGATGAGGAGACAGTGACAGAGAAAGAGGTGCTAAGAGAGAGATGGATGAGAAGTGGATGAGCTGAAGATGATGGATGAGAGAGTGCTGGAACCTGCTGCCCTAAATAAGGTGTTAAGATGGTCCATGATGCATAGCACCTCACCAGAGGATGAGCCCGGCTGGAGAGGTTAAGTGCAGGATGCTGGCGGAGCCTCATGGTGACAAGGAGATGAAGTGGTTTACACTTAAGATTCAACACAGGTTTCTAAGGTAATTTACATTTCCACCTCACTCACCTCAACTACATCTTCATCAACATATACAAATAGTTTAACTGTGGAGCGTATTGAAGCGTTTTGCATTCACTTGAAAACAGTTTTTTTTAAATTTTCTGAATTAACAAGATGCCTCCAGCACGCTCTCCATGCCTGGGACAGGAGCCCCTCTGTATCCAGCCTCAAGTGGGCCCATGCAGGGCTCTCTGTCTTCTATTCTTCAACCCCGGGTACTCTGCTGGGGAGCCCCCACTGGGCATGGAGAGCACACTGGAGACATCTCGTTAATTTAGAAAAACATCAATCTTTTTAATAATGAAAAATTATAACGTTGATAATTCATAAAAATGGAGCAGAATGTTTCATACTGAAAGACTGATCTTACAATTATGAAATAATACGTTCTTTATTTAAAAAAATCAGAGCAGAAGTGAATGCAAGAACCCAACAGTTGAATTGGTGCAGTGGAGCTGTTGCTGAGCCAAACGCAGCAGGGGACTGAGCATCTTAAAATCTAATGTGGAGGTGACATTCCTCCAACATAAAGGGATTATGTCCCTTTCTCTGATAGTGCTCAGGTATTCTTAATCCCATTCTTATTCTTAATCTTGTTGGATCCTGTTTTGAGAAAAGGAAAAATCTAACAAACTCAAAGAGAAGAGAGAAATACAGATTTGACACTGGTACTGAGGAGTAGAGATATCAATTGAATTTACAGAGCTAATACTCGCTGGAGAGATTAAGTGAGTTCAAGGTTGACCAACCAGTATGAAAAAATGGGCAAAAGACTACACACTGTTGTGATCAAAATATCTTTCATATTCATAACACTTACCTTGGAAACCAATGACTAGTTAGTCAGGAGGTCGGTTGTCCTAGGCTGGAGGTCTGTTTTGCTGATTGTCAGTTCTGTGGTCCTTCGGTCCGTGTATGTTTTGGTCATTGGATTTTCCTTTCAGAAACGGGTATTAAAAAAGAAAACAGTGGTTATTTGATTTTCGTTTTAAAATACAAAAATTAAAATTGAAATACAAGGCGTTTTCTTTTCATGGTCAAAAGGGATGAGCGAAATATAAAAAACGATTGATTTTCAATTTCTATTTCATATAACAAAAAATAAAATCACTAGAAAACAGAAACGGAGAAAAGGCCTGTTTTTCATATTCTGAGACCGGATGTTGTCATTTACAGGACGGTGCTGTGGAGAAGAAACAGTAGGCTAGTAGACTGCGGTCAATCCAGCCGTGAGTTCGATCTCCGTGGTCAAATCAGCCGCACTTAAATTTAGTGTACAAGTATTCTCAGCATTATGGTAAATGCGGAGAAACAGCGTATTTACTTCCGGTTTTCAAAATAAAGGTATTAAGAACAGTAAGCTATCATTCGAACCTACATTTAAAATAAAATATGTTACATTAAAGTGTTTCATGCGCCTCTGATGGATAAAAAACACGTTATATCAAGTATCTTTACGCACCAGTGCTCAGTATTTCCAGGCTATGGGTGAAGCATTTTCATTATAACGTTACTTCAATAATGATGCAGTAATCATGACAAAAATCGTCTTATTTTGCAGCTCTACAGCTGTCACACTGAATCTGTAAAGGGAAAAATAATTAGTTTTAACTTCAAAACACCATTGTACCTACTGTCTCTTCCTCATATATTATTTTTCCCTTTTACAGATTCAGTGTGGCAGCTGTTGCAGGTGGTTCCACATACAGTGCCTACAAATGGACACAGCAGAGCTGCAAAATAAGAAGCATGTGGACTGGAATTGCATTTTGTGTGAAAAGTAAACAAATTAGAATTGTGTAGGATTTTGTGTTTAGTGTTTATATTATCAAGATGTTATTAAACATTTGTGTGAAATTTTGTCATGATTACTGTATCATTATTGAAGTATAATGAAAATGCTTCACCCATAGCCTGGAAATATTGAGCAATATGTTTTTACAGTTACTCAAATATATGAAAATACCACATGGAGGTACAAATATGGACGACTTTTATTGTTGAATTTCTCCAAATTGGTACAGTAAAAATGCTTGATATTAAGTATGCTTGTAGTCTCATATGTGTAATAGTCAAATATACCATCAGTAGCCAGGAAACACTGAGCAATATGTTTTTACAGTACCTCAAATATGGTCAAATATGCAATCTCTGGAGGCATAAATATGAGGCTTTTATTTTGGCATTTCTCCACACTGGTGCAGTAAAGATACTTGTTATAAAGTGTTTTTTATTCATCAGGGGCACAACACTGTAACATATTTGAATTATAGTTTACGGCTCTAAATACCTTTATTTTGAAAACCGGAAGTAAATACGGCTTTTCTCCGCATTTACCATAATGCTGAGAATACTTGTACACTCGAAATTTAAGTGCGGCTGATTTGACCACGGAGATCGGACTCACGGCTGGATTGACCGCAGTCTACTAGTCTACTGTTTCTTCTCCACAGCACCGTCCTGTAAATGACAACATCCGGTCTCAGAATATGAAAAAACAGGCCTTTCCGTTTCTGTTTTCTAGTGATTTTATTTTTGTTATATGAAATAGAAAATGAAAATCGAATCATTTTTAATTTCGTTCATCCCTTTTTGACCATGAAAAAGAAAAACACCTTGTATTTCAATTTAAATTTTTGTATTTTAAAACGAAAATCAAATAACCACTCGTTTTCTGTTTTTAATACCCGTTTCTGAAAGGAAAATCCAATGACCAAAACATACACGGACCTCCTTCAAACCAACAACAACTGATTGGGTCGGTTATCTCGCTTCCCAGGAGACTATCCTCCAAAGAGAAACAACAACAACATTGTTTCAGCAAATGCCCCAAAAAAGTATCATCAATCAACAGGAATACTGATCCTTGTCTAGGAAGACAGCAAAATGTTGGACTTTAACAAGGGTGACTGCTGTTTGTTCAATGCTGGTTTCTTTCAACCATGAAGACGATGAATCTTGAACAGTTTTTATTGTAACCATGGCAATAACGGCCCCCTAATCAAAGAAATGTATTTATCACTATACCACACAGGGTTGGACAACTAAATGAAAGTCTGCCATCCCTCTATACTACACACATAGAACAGATAATTAAAATTAGAAGAACATAAAATGAAATAAAAACACCAATATTCATGAAATTTAAAAGCCCAGACTTTTACTTGCTTCGATCACTGAACCCAACCTGCCTTTATTTAGAACAGGTCTCTATATAGGACAGGCCTTCAGTTCCTTTTGCACAAAACTCTTGCTCAGCAAAGATGGAAGATACTATCAACCCTAAACCCTGCCAAAACAGCCCTGTTCAGAAAGGCTGGTTTGAGTGGCTGTTCCTTTAAATGCAAATGAGACACAGCTAACCCACCCACTTCTTGTTACTTCAAAAAAAAAAAGACTTATGTATGTTTGTATGTTGGGTAAATCTGGCTGGCTAAATATGATCTTGCTTGCTGTTGCTTGTTGTTGTCTTACTGCTTATAAAAATCTAGATTTCTGTTAATTAAGTAAATGCAAGTAGCTTAATGTAGTTAAACATCATTATGGTACAGGTTTGAGGCCAGGATGGTCTACCATGCAGGAAGGCTGGTTTTCAAGTTGATTTACTCTTCTTCTACCTGTAAATTTGAAAGTGTAAGTGACATTGGATGACAGAAAATATGACTGCATAGTTACATTTTCTTCAACAACTATTCATATACTACCTGTGGTATCTCCCTGTAGCAAACACATTGCACAATTCTCACAGGTACACCTAAACCAGGAGAGTTTTTTATTTGAATATTTTAACATTTTTAATTGGAATTAGTGCATTATGTTAAAACGCTGTTAAAACAGACATTACTATGGGGTATACGGTGCTGGCCAACAGTCACCCCCACTACATCCCCCACTTCACAACCAGGGTGCAAAATTAGCACTAGCCACAAGTCAAATGTTGCTACAATATGGCTGTGGATGGTAGACGTCAGACAAAATAATGATGCATTATGGCGTGGCTGGAGAATTAGAACATTTCAGCAGCATGTTGATCTCAAAATTAAAAACCAGTGCTGCATTCCCACTTGTAAGTACTGTTGTCAAGAAAACATTGCGGCCTCAGCTTGAAATGTAATTCTGTAACCGGAATAGCATGATGATGTTTAACTACTGTTTGGACAGTAGCGACATTTTAGTCTTAGGCCTAGGTTGAAACGTTGCTTTTGTACTTTTGGATACTCATCCCACTCCTATGAACCTGTCTCTTAAAATAGATGTGCATAATTTTATGTCTACATATCAGACACTGAAAGTACAAAACAGCTTATATCTTTTTATTTTCAGAAAGACTGGTACAGCAAAAAACACAACTATTAAAAATAAAGTTATTCAATGTACAACCTGGTACAGCATTCTTTTTTGCCTATTGTTAAACAATGGGCAAAATGGTAATATAAATATTATTTACAAAAACAAATGTGGGTCATCACTTATTTTGGGGATTAAACCTTCTAGAAAAAGAACACACTATAAATGTATTACTAAATATCACATCCACCCTGTGCAGCCGTTACAGATACTTTGTGTCAATCTCCAGTAGCCCTGTTGAACTGTTTTTTTCAACTTATTTTTTATTATCATGTTTATTTATTTGTTAAGAAAGCCACTGAAAGACACTGGTATAGTCTTAGGAGGATAATAAATGCTCAATAAGATGGAGAACACATTGTACACATTCCCCAAAATATTCTGTTAATGATGGTTTATTTTTATATAAACAGCTTTATTTATAACAGCTTGAAGAATGCAGGGCACCAATGTCCTCTTATCACCTTGTTGTGATTAGTAAGTCTACATTAGAGCCCTGCAGTGTGTCAATTGTTTTTTTTTAAATTCATGATTTACACACATTTAGCTCCATACCTGGCTTATTTTCTTGTGGATGTATGAGCCTCTATTTCTAATAATAAACAAGCTCTTATTTACCTGCATATCATTCCAAGAAAAGGAAAGACAACACTCTTGGGCGCAAAAACATAGAATGACACTCTGAACAGCCTCAAGTGATGAGGTTTGGTAATGAGGGCTAAGTCTCTAGTCTGCAGAAGGCTGGTGTTCCTGTGAAAAAGAACAACCATTTACTCTTGCCCCTTGAAGTGCAGGGTGGATGCATGACCTTTGTGGGTGCGAGTGTCCTGGACGTGGTTTAGAATGGACGTCCACTTTGCCACTCTCTCTGGCCCTGATAGAAGAAGCAGCTGTCCAGTAGATGTGGTTTTTTATACTGCGAAGCCACTTCTTTATTCTCTCACACTCCTTGTTCTGCGATATCTTCAGCAGTTTCTTGGACAGTCCTAATAATACCAAAAGTGTTTGAGTCTTTCACATATATAGAGCGTATATTAATTACAAAGTTAACCACCAAATTATTTTGAAATCATATATGGTAGAACGTATTTAGATACAGTCTAAATTAAATTAATAATTGGCAGTCCTGTTTCTGTTTTTCAAACACATTAATGAAAACACCACCGCATGATTAACTCAGGGAACACATTAATAGTTATGTCAGTGTTACTGTGTGGACAAACTATAAAGAAAATTACCAAAAAGACACAGAATAATACTTTTTCCATGTGCCACACATTAGTATTGCCTGATATTGGCCTGCCTCAGGAACTTCTGGATTTGGGGGTGACAGTCCATCACAATACTATCCAGAGTGACACCACTTTCCTCCAATCAGAGCAAGGTGGTAACTTCCACCAACCTCATTACTCTTTATTATTAAAAAAAGCAGATAAAAATAGATTATTTCAACTGATTAGAGCTACACTGTAACAGATTACAACAGAGATTACAGATATGTTGTCACTCACTTGAACCAGCTGTAAATTAACAGCAAATTCACTTCCGGTTTTCAAAATAAAGGTATTAAGAACAGTAAGCTATAATTCAAACCTACATTTAAAATAAAATTACATTAAATTACATTAAAGTGTTTCACCGTTATCACATTACAGTCATTACCTCGAGATCTCAAATTAATTATATCGTTATCTCTGGAAAACAAAGTTTCGTTATCTCGAGATCTCCAGAAAATTAACTCTTTATCAAACGGAGGGAAAAAAATGTATGAATGCATGGCTCTTTAGGGCATCGTACTATACTTTATTCATAGTTAAGTCTAAATACAATACCTTTTCAATTTTAAAGACAGAGGCATAGTGGTAGTGGCATACACTGCAGTGGACAGCTGCCGGTTCCCAGCAGAAGTGTTTCCAACAATAGTCTGGCTATTCCATTTTCTGGAGAACTCACAATGTGGACACTGCCCTTCTACACAGAGGAATCTTCTTGTCTGCACATCACATCCCCACTGACACACAGGGCACTCCTCAAACAGCTCCACTAGGCAGTTTTCATAAACAATGTAAGTTGGAGTCTTATGGACAGGGCTAGAAGATTCCATTCTGCAATAAACACAAAACATTGACAGAAAATAAGTCAAATGTCACACTGGTAGAGCTACAATAAGTAGAGGAATGTAACACAAATGATTATTACAATGTTTAGGTTGGAAGATCAAGTAACTGATATGCTGACTTGGTCAAGGTGGCAGAGTCTGCAGGGTTGTATGGAGAACCATGTGGTTCTTTAATGTCCACAGAACTGCCTTCTAAAGGGTTCTCCTCTTCCTCTTCCTCCTCCTCCAGTTCCAGGCGACGTCTCTTACATGGTCTCTTTATTGGTGTTGATGTTAGAAATGTAAGTGAGCAGAGAATGCAACAGCTGAGGTGCTAACACCAACATAAGTGCAGGAAACTGTTTTCACAATGTTACTGAAAGGCTGTGTGTTGTTTGCGACCACAGAAAAGAAATAAAAACTCCCTGTCTATGTAAAGTTAACGTTCATACGGTGTCTTCTTCTGTTCACAGCTGAGTTGGTCCAGACTGTGGACAGCAGATGAGTACCAGGTTAAAGACAATAAAATAGTCTTAATTGGAGGTAAAAACGTTTCCGAGCTGGAAGCTGCACGCTTTCAGATGATGGATCAGTTTGTCTGTTATGATTTTATCAGCAGATAAACAATGACTGTCAGCTGCTAGATAACTAGCTTTTCATATTGAAGCACTAACAGGCTGATATTGTTAATGCTCTGTCTCTTCTTTGCCACTCACACACTTTTTCTCTCTCCAAAGTGCATTGTGCGACAGAAATCATCAACCGTGTTAAACACAGCTTGCTGTATATAGTTATATGGATTAATTGAAGCCTTGATGCTAAGTAATTTGCATAGATGTTTTTTAGTAATCGAGTAACTTAAGTAACAAGAGGAATTACTCTTACTCGAGACATAACATTATAGTACCCGCTACCCTCGATTAGCACGGACCTTGTTGATATTCAGGTTTTGAGAAATTTGGAACCGGAGTGAATGTCTGTGACTGATCTGAAATTACTTTATGCAATGCTACAGTTTGCTCGGAGGTTACATCTCTGCTCATTGTACAAACATAGTATTTACTGAAAGGCATGCCCATTTGCCAAATTACAGACGAACATAAAGCCCATTTCCTCCGGCCACAAACACAACAGTAACTGTGAATGCGTCCCCCCTGCACGCAGCTACTGACGGCAGGGGTGAAATTGCTCGGTGATTCACGGCATAAACATTGTGTGAATCTCTATAAAAAACTGCAGCAGGAATCTGGAGACATCGCCACCCACTGTCTTAAATTAATCTTACCTTATAAGTTGATCTTGCACTTATTTAACAAACAAAATAATGGTGATAACGTCACTGCGGATCCTGCAGCCAACAGCCAACCAGCTGTTCGCATAAGCTAGTGCTACACGACCAAAGAAAAACAAAGTATAGATTCTTCTAAATACTTACAGTTCCTTACTCTGCTGTTTTGCCACAGACAGTTGGTACTGACCCCTCTTTCAGGAACAGTTTTGTTGCTAGTCCTGCATTGCACTGACCCAGGCTGGTAAAGCAGTCAGACACAAAGTGGTCAGCACACACGTACAGTTTTCTTCCGACTGTAGCTGGGACATTGCCATCAAAAATAAAATGAATCCACTGAGTTCTTCCATCCTCTGAGGCTGGTAGTTGTTGTAGAGACTTGTGTTGGGCTGTGCAGCCAAGGACAGAACAGTAAGCGTGCTTCGGCCTTTGCTGAGACCTAACACCGGCAACTCAGTCGCTTGTAGGGAAAATGGCAGAGCTCTGCTAAGACAGGGCGGAAGTAGGTGGAAGTGGGTGGCGATATGCAGGTGGAAGGTGGCAATATGCAAATTAATCAGCTTCGTACATAAGAAGGGGAGCAAAATCTGAACTGCGTCTTTTATCTCATGTCTTCTGCCTGATAGGCACTCCAGATACCCAAATGTATATATACAAACAATTCAAAAGTTGGTTTTGCATAATACGTCCCCTTTAACAGGTTATATACATCCAAATAACTTATATAAAATCCAGACCAGGCATCTTAATTGTTCATCTGTTTCAAGGAGACTTGTTATTCAACCTGGAAACTGTAGCAAAACGGTGCACACCGCTTTGAGATTGTTTAATCTTATGTAACTAATACAGCCCTACTGTATGTATTTCATTCCACAGGACTAGTTACAATAGAAGGACATGAAGCATCAGTATATACGTCTCCTGCACCAATTCAGGTTCTTCAGTTAACTGTGTATGCCTGCAGAAATGTAACACCTTCATTATTTCACCCAGACGTCACTTAAACTGGGCTGCTGCTCTAAATAGCTGAGAAACAGTAGGCAATTAGCTCAAGACAAGTTTTTCATTTTTTACTTTCCAGACTTGTAAGAACTCTGCAGAACCACCGGGGATCAAAATTATAGATGCTAATGAATGTTGCAGACATTACAATCACAATTACAGCAGCACTGTCAGTTAAACCAAGTCTGAATAGAATGTTAAACCAGATAAACTGGATAAAAGACCTTCAAACACATGCATGCATAAAGGAAGGTGAACTTTTCCACTGTCTTCTCTCTCTTTCTGTGTTCTTTCTCAACCTTCCAGTGTTTGGTGGTCTCCTAATTCACACGTAGCTTGAGTTTGGAGTAAAATAAACTTGAATCGGTCACACAGGAGGAAATTCTGCAGCAGACAACAAGCTACAGTGGCTGACAAACAAATACAACTAAATGAACAGAAACTATAAGGACCTAAAAATGTCTCAGTCCTCATTCAGTTCATTGTGACCTAAAAGAGTGATGTTACTGCTAATAATACGCCCTGATGAGGCTGACTCACCAGTCAGCAGTATATTTGAAGTAGTCATCTATCTATCTATCTATCTATCTATCTATATATTAGCTTTATTAAAGAAGAATCTCTGTCTGTGTGTGTGTGTGTGTGTGTGTGTGTGTGTGTGTGTGGCTCAAATATCTCTGCAGATCAGGATCAGAGTGACCTGAGAGTTTCAACATGGCTGCTGTGTGGTTTAAGGATTGTGCAACGTCGGCTTTGTTTGGACTACAAAGATACAGTTAATACATTTTTTCATAAATTATTTAGAATTCTGCTAGCATTACCATAGCCACCATAGCCACGTGCGCACCAGAGCCAATCACTGCAGAGCCCTAATGTGTAGTGATTGAGATCCTGACCCACCAAACATCCTGGAAAGTGACGAAGTTACATATTTCACTCTAAATTACATAATTCTACATAATCACCAGCAGTGAACTGGACGCTGTCTGACTCCCTCACTCGCAAGACGGAGAATGTTTTTCGGTGGAAACTAAACTGATGTCTCGGTCCGGACGGCTGGCGGTCGCGGTGATTTTTGATCGCATACGCTCCGTGAGTTTTTCGCCGGTGACAGACGCTGTTTTTCGGGCAGAAATGTAACGGAAGAGTCGGTAGGACAGGCGGGAGGACAGACAGGAGGACAGATGCTTCTCCACATACAGCTGTGGTATTTTTTTTCCTCATGTAAGTTGCCATAGACAGTTACAGTTACTACGTGACTGTTGTTGGGTCCTGTAACGTTGCTTTGTGGGACATTTCTCTTTATTAAGTTGAGTGAGAGACCTGTGCAGTTATCAGACTGTCTGACTGACACGCCCTCGCTCCGCACCGTCGGCCTATCGGTTCACACTATTTTCGTAGTTTCAAAACAATTTTTGATGTGGAAACCCTTACTGCCATTGCTCTCTCTCTCTCTCTCTCTCTCTCTCTCTCTCATGTATGTTAGCCTATATTACAGGGCTAAATAATATGTCCTGCCCAGTTCATTTACTAGGCTATGCTACAAGTTAGTCTGTTTATGCTGCCAGGTTTCATCCCATTTCAGATGTAGTTCACTTTCTTCTTTCAGAATGTATATGCGCTGACCATGAGGTGTGGTACTTTCACATTAGTGGAATGGGGTCCATCTCCCTACAGTGTCCTTGCTAAAAGACAAATTATATGAAAACACAATAGTTATCAATCTACACATTTCACAACAAACCTCATTTGGCCATCCATGAAAAAGCTACTTAACCTCCCATTTTCTATAGCAATCCATACTTCCTACAGGCACTGCACTAGTGTCATAAAAGTTACACATGGCTTCAAAGTTTGTGTCAGTTCAGACACATACCTCCTTCATGTGTCAATTATTAATCTCATATATGCAATATACCTGCGTCTCATGGCCGATACCGACAATATAACCCATAATTTCACTTTTTTGTATTATAAAAAGTTCATAACCTGTAGTTTGCAAACCTGAGGGTAAGAAAGGCTAAGATGTAGTGAGCAAAAATGGATGATATAATATTCCATAGTTTCCATAGCCACCCTTTTTGGAACCTCTGTCAACTTCCTTCTTTCCTGTACTTAGATATGCTATGTGCTAGGCTAATCTATGTTGAAAAAAATCTAGTTTACAAGAAGTTTAAGCTAACTAGTGAGCTACTGATAGCACTGCACTGTACGATGGTTTACGTTACGTTTACCACAGAGTAACCATCATTTCTCTTTCTGAATCACTACAAGTTAGTCGGTCAAAAAGCGGGCAGTTACCGTTGAGCTCTATTGGAGCACGGAGCAAAAAAATGGCTTTACTTATAAAGAGTGAATTGTTAACACAACAAAGACAAACAGTTCTGAATCTTCAAATGTTAATTTTCTGTAGAAACATGGCGACATCCATGAAGAGTGATCAGCTCATTCTCAGGTAACAAAAACACAACAATTCTTATTTTCAGGTGATTATACACATACCTGAATATTATATTCCACTTTTGATAACAGATCCTCCTAAATGTAGACAGAAGTTACTTTGGCTCTCAAGTCTCTAAAGACAAAGTTGTTCTTTAAGTTTCTTAAACCTGAACTCAGAAGCTACACCTCCCAATGTAAATCAGCAGACATATGATACAGTAAGGTTTCCTGCTTGGCCTGTCTCACCTCTCTCCCCCTGTCTGTGACCAGACGTCTTAAGCGACATGAATAATTTAGTCCTGACAGGCTGATCCTGTGGCAGCTTAGTGCCTTTTAAGCCCAGCTATGGCTGCCACCACACTACCTTTAAATAGCTCCCCCAATGACGAATGAACAATAATGGCATTACACGCTGTGCAGCGGGACATTTTATTATTTTCCCTCTGAGTAATGAACAACACACGACAAATAACGCAGATTGATGGCTTAAAGGTGGGCAGATGCATTCATAACCAGGAAGGAGCTCCAGTGCTGCAAATCAAGTTTGCTAACACGTAATAAAGGGTCTCATTGGACCGGGATGGACAGAGATGTAGTGGGCTTAAAACAAATGCATGAAACAAGCCAACTAATTGACTGAGAGAAATGAAACACAGATAGATGATCTGCTGTGTTGCCGAGATTAATAGACACATTTCACAGATTAAAAAACCACAAGAGATCATGGCAGCAGGAAACAGGAGACAAAGACAGACAGCAGGCCACACTGAGGAAGAGGAGGAGGGGGAGGAAACCTTTTTTTCAAAACCCAATTACTGCCTTTACAAACTAAAACACTCTAAGACACACAGACAGTGCTGGTTTGCACAGCTAGCCAAATAAATCTGGATTGGAGACATGAACATGTTTTATGTTGTCATCACACTGCTGTTTTTTGCAGCATGGCAGAGCATCCATTGTTTTTACTGACTTTCATCAATCAACATTGTGTGCTGTCACAGAGCTGCTCCCAGGACAGCAAGACAAGACTGATGTAGACATCAGATAGCAGGTCCACCCTGTGTGCAAACACTCCTATCTGAAAGAATGTATTGACGTCTGTGTCTGTGAAATCTTTGCATGAAATTGTGTTTTTCTGGGTCCTAAAAATAGCAGTGTTGGTTGGTGGCTCACTTGATTGGAGATGGAAATGTGCACCACAGAGTACTGTTTCTAACTCCTGCTTTCTGTAGTTGGAACAGACTTAAATATGACTTGTTCAATGTTGGATGCTGGGCAGAGCTGCCAGCTCCCTTTTACTGTCTTTGAGAAGCAGCAAATCCTTTGTAAGTAGGTTGATGAGAGAGCCGTAAGCAAAAGACAGGCAGGTACTGTGGAGGACCAGGTTCAAATGAATAAACCAGGGGTGCCTAAACTTTTTCCCCTTGAAGGCCAAAACTGAAACGTAATGGTGGGCCAAAGGGAAACACCACTGGTATGCTATTCCCTTAATTCAGTGGTTTCCAACCTTTTTCCTTAAGGGATCCCTTTTCTACCATTTATTAAACTGCAGCCCCTGACTCAGTGACATGTTTTATTTTTTGGATATTTCATATTATATTCTACTGTATTACCTACAAAGCTCTTCATGGTCAGGCCCCTTCATATCTTAAAGAGCTCATAGTTCCTCTTTGATAAAGCTTATAGTTAGGGCTGGATCAGGTGAGTCCTGAACCATCCCCTATTTATGCTGCTATAGGCCTAGACTATCGGGGGGATTTCCCATGGTGCACTGAGCTCCTCTACCTCTCTCTCTCTTTCTGCACACGTTCATGTCCCATTAATGCATGTTACTAACTTCACTTCTTCCCCGGAGTTCTTGTGCTTTCTCGTCTCGCAGGTTCTCATGGATCCTGGTGGAGCCTCCTGCCATGGACTGCCATTGCCATTTATGTTGTCTTTATGTAAAGTGTCTTTGAGTATCCAGAAAAGCGTTAATAAATAAAATGTATTATTATTATTATTGCTAATATTACTGATATTGTTACTACACTTACTATTATTACTATAGTCACTGCTCATTGTCCCCCATAGTTGTTGCCGTCACTGCCGCCGTCGTCGTCGTCGTCATCTTTTTCATGTTCATCATAATCAGTCATTACTATTAGTGTAGTTGTAATTGTAATTCTGTCAGATTAAGCATGCGTCTGACTCACAGTAATTTTATTTTTCCCACTCTACACCCCCCTTTGCTGATGCCTTGCTAAACTAAGCAGATTGAGCAGGTGAAAACCGCTGAAGTCACTGTTACTGCTTTCAGTAACAGAAAAATACACAGGTTGTGCGAGTGAAAAGAAACCATGCATTGTTCAAACACCGATCAGGCATAACATTTTGACTACTGACAGGTGAAGTGAATAACACTGATTTTCTGGTTATCATGGCACCTGTCAGTGGGTGGGATATATCAGGTAGCAAGTGTTCCCGGTCTGCAGAGGTCAGTACCTATCAAAAGTGCTCCAAGGAAGGAAAAACAGTGAACCGGAGACAGGGTCATGGGCCGCCAAGGCTCATTGATGCACGTGTGGTCCGATCCAACCGACAAGCTACTGTAGCTCAAACTGCTGAAACAATTAATGCTGGTTCTGATAGAAAGGTGTCAGAACACACAGTGCATCACAGTTTGTTGGTATGGGGCTGCAGAACATTATGACCACCAGGGTGCTCAGGTGCTCACAATGTTATGGCTGACTGGTGTATGTGAGTCTGTGTTTGAATTAATTTTATAAATTTGGGAAGAGGACTGTTAAGTTACTCTAAAATGGTCCAGTGTGTAACATTTAGGAGGATCTATTGTCAGAAATGGAATATAATATTCATTGGTATGTTTAAATTAGTGTATAATCACCTGAAAATAAGAATTGTTGTGTTTTTGTTACCTTAAAATGAGCTGTTTATATCAACAGAGGGAGTGGGTCCTCTTCTACAGTAGCCCAGAACGGACAGACCAAACACCAGCTAAGGCTGTTCGTGTTTTATACACATTTTACGGCTACCCTAGTTCCTCCCTTGCATTTGGAAGGGGAGGGTGAAATGAGGGTGAGCTGTGATCTGCAACTACACCATTAGATACCATTAAATCATACATCCTGGACTTTTAAAATCAGATATTCGATGAGCACAGAGAAACTTTCCACTTTCAGCAGATACATGTGAAAACATCCTTCTCTGCACTGTCAAACTCTGCACATACATCATTCAAACAGCACACTGTAGGAGCAAGAAGAAACACTCTTCTGGCAGAATCCGCCATGTTTCTACAGTAGCCCAGAACAGACAAACCAAACACTGGCTCTGGAAAGGGTCTTTTGCGAGTTTCTGGCCTCCCTAGTTTCTCATACACGCTTGGAACGGGAGGGTGAGGCGAGGTGTAATCTGCAACTACACCACTAGATGCCACTAAATCTTACACACTGGTTCTTTAAAAGCACCGTCGATAAAGCTTTTACTGTTGAGAATTTAGCAAAGTAAAATAATAATTAGTACATACTTTTTTAAAAAACTGTTCATATAAAATATACTGTATGATAGAATATGATACCATACAATGCTAAATATACTGCCATATTGTAATGATGAACTATAATGCTGTAGTGCCTCACTAAATGACATCTTCACAGTGACAGATGTTTTGTACACCTTCATGCAGTGCCTCCAGCAGATCCTTCAACAGTTCACTAACTGCCATTAAAACTGTTGAATGTCACATTTCCACATTAGTTACATCTGCATTAGTTCGAGCTCACAGTCTGGGCTTCCCGCCTGTGAATGACTCACACAGGGCCTACTGCGAGACACCCAAATGAACACACGCATACTGATGCACCTCATTACAGCTCAGCAGATTCCAGGTCTGTCAGTCTGTCGTCCCTCCATCAGTCTGTTCAGACTGCAGACACTGGGAACACTAATTCACATTACAAACCAGCTTTGAGACAAAGGCTGCTCTATATGCTTCAACCCATCATGCTGTTTTTAAAGGCATTAGTAGCTCAAGCTTGGGTGTGTCTTATGTAATAATTGCTGCACAATACTTGTGTTAAGAGCCAGTAGAGGTGACAGTTCCTCACTTTACCTTTTCTTTCTCCTACATCAAGGGACCCAACCCCAACCCCCCTCTACATATTCTTCTATATAATTCTTCTGCCAAAAAAGGGGTCAGAGACAGGCCGGAGAATGTTATGCGAACAGGGAACCAGCTCCATTTTGGTTAAAAGACCTAGTTTTGAACCGTTCGGAGCATTTCGAACAAAAATAAATTGGTTCAAAATCCGAAAATTGGGTCCCAGCTGGAACCAATAAATACCAAGTTTTCCTTGGAAATCAAAGCAGGTGTGTCATATTCTGCAGGTCATTGTATATTGTGTAACGCCTTTTGTTGATGATGATGCAGTCTTGATTACAATGCTTCCACTTAAAACTGTTGTGCTAGATAGTACCAAGGTTCCAAGAATCTTGAATGAAACTGGTTCAAGGACCAAAATTTGGTGGAAAATACTATGTGGGCGTTGAGAGCGACCAATTGAAGAAGCAGACACATCATCCATTTTCTATTCCATCTCAAAAGTCAACTTGATGAGCAAGTGTTGAGCAGTTGTAAGGGAAGGCTGAGTTCTTACTTGTCACCCTGTGCTGTCTTTGTACACTCAGAACAGAAATGCTGCCTTGCAAGGATACTTTTTTGCTCATGGTGTTCTGAGTGCTCTTATCACATGCATACATGTGGCTTTTATGTGCAGCGGTTTTGAGACTTAAGAATTAAAAAGCATACACAAAGCTCTGTCCACACTAAAATATTTTATATTTATCCATTTTTGGAAACATACTGTTTTTGGTGGATGGGAGGCCAACACAGAGAGGAACAAATGTTCTCAAAGGTAGGCAGTAATGTGTGGAGGTGGCCTGAATAACACATATGATGCTGTCATGAGGAGGATGCCATCGAAAGGTCAGTTCTATATGTGGGGAATGTGTCGGGTTTTCTCAGACTGTCTGCTTGTTAAGAAAGTTCACCATCAGACCTATAGGTCACTGTGGCACATGCTCACCTCTCTACTGTGCTTATTCACACAGATTTCCCTTTGGAAAACACATGTGATGTAACTTTAGGGATGTTGTTTTTGGTCAAATATATCTAAAAGCTGTGTCATTGAACTTGTTTATGTGTGGACTGGATTCTTAATTAGAATTTTTTAATTCCAGCTCAATCAATTCTAGAAGTCAAAATATTGAGAAAGTTTCTCATTATTTTTTTACAATTCAGTTTTATTCAAATCAATTCAGTCAATATTTTGAGATGTGTGACGGTCCCCTGAGTGGCTCTAATGTTTCCTCTTCCTTTTAAGGCAGCAGGTACTTGTGGGTTGGACCAATCGGCATAGCCGCAAGCACCTGGGCCCGGTGTTTCCCAGCTATAAAAGCCCTGTCTGTCTGGCTGACAGGGGCTCTATCTCTATCTTGCTATCATCGCTGGTATTCGGAGTAGTTGTGTTTTAACATCCAACATTTACTTTTCATTATACATCACACTCATGCATGCACACACTTTCACTACTGATGTTACTGACAAACTCACCTCATCTTCTATTTAGTTCTTTTTCTGGTTATGTTTAAATAATTTACTTATAATTTGTCATTCAACTGCGTCTCCTTGTTTTTGTCACGGCTCCAGAGCCGGGTCGTGACAGATGTCAAGCCAATATTTTGATAAAGTTTCAACTCGTTCGTAGCAGGAAACAATGGCGGCTCACTTGTCATACGTGTTGTCGTATTCCAGATAAACAGTACACTAAATGATTTTAGGAGAGAAATAGTCAGTGCAGTCACATAATCTGGATCCATATCTGATCAGCACTGCCTAGTTTAACAGTTTGATCTGAGTTTAGTGCGTTGAGTTGGACAGACTCACTGAGAATGAGCAGTCAATCACAAGGTAGCCACACCCTAAATCATACCCTGCTTTATGGTCTGTTTTACTGTAAATGGGACCATCAGTTACTAAATGAACCTCATACTGTATGGAAGAAGACTGAAACTAGAGATTGAGACCATAAACTCATAAGGAAACTGTTTACTGAGCTCATAAATCTACTGAGAAGTTCATATCTCAATAAGACTGTATAATATCGTTTTTTTATTGCAGCCAATGGTATAAGACACTTCCACTGTGGCTTTACTTTCACAGACCCAGAAGCTCTGTTGACTACTGTAATAAGTCTCTCTACTACTACTATCCCTCAGCACACAATACAGCATCTCAGGTCCGTTGGTCAACACAACTTTTATTTACTCTCCACTGCAACCACAGTCAACAAACAAAAGCTCCAGACATCTGTTCTCATTTGTCTGTGGCAGCCAACCCAGGTCCAACACACTACTGCATTAAAGGGACACTTCACCCATTTGCATTAAGCTTTGTATCATTAGAACCCCAGTCATATTTTTGAATGGTCGTGCATCATTCCCTCACTTCCTCTGAGAGGGGAGAAATAAGGATTTTAGTGTTGCACTTCCTGCTTCCAATGATGTAAAAATCGTCATTTTGCGTCATTGGAAGCAGGAAGTCTCATATCTCTGTAGAGGGGGTGAGACTACAAACACTACTTCCTCATTTTTTTTTCACTCACGCTACAGACCTATTACAGATCAGTGGGTGGGACTTCACCTGCAGAAACTAAAAAATATAACCGCCATCTTGTTTGGAAGCTAAGCGGAGGCGCTGTGGAGTCAGACGTTACGACGTTGGTAATCAATGTAATATGGAAGAAAATTTGAAAGTATGATGGTCGAATCAGATGTTCATGGCTACCTTTATGAGCCGCAATATAGTGAGCAGCGGCTGAGGCTTCTGCAGCCGAGGCAGAGGACCTGCCTGTCGCGGACGAGGGCCCGGACTGGCTCGAGCTGGGGCGGACTGCTTCCTTGCTCGAGCTGGGCGCCCGGACTTTTTTTTTTTTTTTTTTTTTTTTTTTTTTTTTTTTTTTTTTTTTTTTTTTTTTTTTTTTTTTTTTTTTTTTTTTTTTTTTTTAAAATTTTTTTTTTTTTTTTTTTTTTTTATTTTTTTTTTTTATTATTTTTTTTTTTTTTTTTTTTTTTTTTTTAAATAAAAAAAACAACCACAAACAACCAAGGGAAGGGAAGGGGAAAAAAGGGAAAAAAAAAAATAGAAATTAAAAAGGGAAAAACGGGGGGGTGGGGTTTGGGGGGGGGGGGGGGGGGGGGGGGGGGGGGGGGGGGGGGGGGGGGGGGGGGGGGGGGGGGGGGGGGAAAAAAAAAAGGGGAAAAGAAAAAAAAGAATTGGGGAGGGGGGGGGAGGGGGGAGGGGGGGGGGGGGGCGCCCCCTGGATTAAGAAGAGGGGGGGGGGGAGAGGGGGGGGGGGGGGGGGGGGGGTGGTTATTTGTTGTTTGGGGGGGGGGGGGGGGGGGGAGGGGGGGGGGGGGGGGGGGTTTGTTGGGAAAGAATATCCCTTTTTTTTTTTTTATGAATTTCCCCCTTTTTCCCTTATTTTTTTTTTTTTTTTTTTTTTTTTTTTTTGGGGGGTCCCCCCCCCACCCCAAGGTGGTTTTGGGGGGGGGGGGTTTTTTTTTTGGTTTTTTTTTTTTTTTTTTTTTTTAATTCCCCTTTTTTTTTTTTTTTTTGGGTTTATTGGTTTTTTTGTTTTTTTAAGGTGTTTTTTTTTTTTTTTTTTTTTTTTTTTTTTTTTTTTTTTTTTTAACTTTATAAAACAAACCACAAAAACACAAGGCTGGTTCCTGTGCTCTCGCTGTGCGCCTACATCTCAAACAGAGGTATTCAAAAAATTGGACACAATACAGGACCTTGTCTCCTGACTGTAAAGTGAGTGTTTCTTTTTTTTTTTTTTTTTTTTTTTTTTTTTTTTTTTTTTTTTTTTTTTTTTTTTTTTTTTTTTTTTTTTTAATTTTTTTTTTTTTTTTTTTTTTTTTTTTTTTTTTTTTTTTTATTTTTTTTTTTTTTTTTTTTTTTTTTTTTTTTTTTTTTTTTTATTTTTTTTTTTTATTTTTAATTAAAATAATATTTTTTTTTTTTTTTTTTTTTTTTTTTTTTTTAATTTTTTTTAAAAAAAATTTTATAAAAAAATTTTTTTTTTTTTTTTTATATTTTTTTTTTTTTTTTTTATTTTTTTTTTTTATATTATTTTTTTATATAAATAAAATTTTTTTTTTTTTTTTTTAAAAATAAATAAAAAAAAAAAAAATTTAAATAAAAAAAAAGTTTTTTTTTTTTGGGGGGGGGAAAAAAAATTTTAATTTATATTTTTTTTTTTTTTTTATTTATTTTCTCCCCCCCCCCCTGTCGGGGGGTGTTTTTTTTTTTTTTGGGGGGGGTTTTTTTTGTAATCCTGGGAACCAGTCAAAAAAGTAAATCAATATCATAATCTGATATTAATTCTGTCTTATAACAACGTGGCATGTATGTACACAATTTGTTCAAGCATTATCACAAAGTTATTCCCGGTTAATACGTAACGTCAGCCAACTGAACTAACATTAACTTCTTTACTGCACAAACAGCTTGCAGTTGCATTGCTAACTACTGTGGCACGCTACACACAAAGACCATGCATCTCTAACTGTGTGCTCAATGTCTTGTAGACAATATCGCCTAACAGCCTTTCTGGAATGGGTCCTGCAAGGCGAGAGATTGGGTCGAGGCCATCGTGTCGTTTTACCCGCTGATGTGGTGCAGGCTCTCCGACAGAAACATCCAGCTCCAGATGGCCAGTACTGCGGCACCGAGACGTTGAGGACGCTCAGGAGGAACTATAACTGTCATTGTTAACATATTTATTTTTGTTGTTGTTGATATATTTCTGTAAAGAAATGGTTTACATTCATGTTGTTTTAGTCTTTGATAGTGTTAGTGGGAGCGGCTTGCGGAGCTGTGCATTGTGGGAGTTGTTGTCTTTAATCTAAATGCGCCCTAAAGTCACTTTCTGTCTTTTCTCGGTCAAATAGGCACCAAATTCAAAATGTATGTTCCATTTCGACTACATATATAACCCACTTTCAATAAATATTAATGTTTCCACGGATGAAATGCTCCTTTAAGAGAGGGGAGAGTGTGATTACTCAGTGAGTACCAGCTGAGATCATCAACTCACCTGGTGCTGCTCTCACAAGCCTTCCCCACACCTGTCTCTCCTGCAGCTAGCTCATTGTAAACCACACCCACCTCCACAATTCTATATACTGTCAATGGTATGAATGTGTGGTCATGAATGTTATTTTTTCCGACCTGTTAGCGTTAATCAAATGTAATGAATGGCTGTATTACAGCTTGTTCACAGTGCCTGCATCTGCATGGCGTGTGCGTGGCGGAACGTCTTGTGTTTTTTTTTGGCACCCATGTTAACAGATTAATGTTAATGTTAACTTCACTAGAGAGTCTTTTACTTAAAGATTTTAAAGAGCACATGTTGGTAGTCATATCCAGTTGCCTTCTTAAAGTAAAAGCACTGTAGTAATCTTTTATTTAACACCACTTATCTCTCCTGTACTAGCTTCTCTGCACTGGCTCCCTGTAAAATTTAGAATAGAATTTAACCTATAAAGCTCTTTATGGTCAGGCCCCTTCATATCTTAAAGAGCTCATAGTACCCTATTACCCCTCTAGAACACTACGTTCTCTGAATGCTGGGCTACTTGTGGTTCCTATAGTCTCTAAAAGTAGAACAGGAGCCAGAGCCTTCAGTTACCAAGCTCCTCTCCTGTGGAACCAGCTTCCAGTTGTGGTTCAGGAGGCAGACACCCTCACCACATTCAAGAGTAGGCTTAAGACGATTTCCCATGGTGCACTGAGCTCCTCTCTTCCTCTCTCTTTCTGCACTCATTCATGTCCCATTAATGCATGTTACTAACTCCACTTCTTCCCCGGAGTTCTTGTGCTTTCTCGTCTCGCAGGTTCTCATGGATCCTGGTGGAGCCTCCTGCCATGGTCCTGCTTGACTCCCACTGCTAATATTACTGATATTATTGTTATTATCATCATCATTATTATAGTTACTATTATTATTGTCCATCGTTGTAGCTGTTGTCATCATCATCATCATCATCATCATCAGTCATTTCTATTAGTATAGTCCTACTGTTGTTGTTGTTCACCTTTGTCTCCGTCCTTCTCTCTTTACCCCATTAAAAGCCAGTTAAAAAACCCATTGACTTTGAGGTTAGGGAATCGAAGGTGCTAAAATGCTAACTAATTTCTAGATTTTAGGACTCATTCCTGCAGCACTTTATATGTAACAATAATAATAACTATGGCAGCATGTACACTCCTTATAACATTTACAGAGACCCAACAGTTCCCACCATGAGCAAGCACTTGGCGACAAGGGCAAGGAAAAACTGCCTGTTAAAATGCAGAAACCTAGGACAGACCCTTCGGCTCTAGGTGGGTGGTCGTCTGCCTCGACCAGAATGAGATCTGCTCATTCAATATATCTACACCATATATTTCATGCATTGACTTGTAGCCTCTGCCAGAGCCCCTGTAATAACTGAATCGTCTCTGTAGGATTCCTACGTGTCATTTGTCTTTTCAGAGACTGTCTAGCTGAGGTAAGTATTGGTTTCTAGACAATGGCCTGTGGAGAAAAAGCGTGATTTTCATCTCCCCATGGTAAGTCCATTCAATCCAGTGACAATGGACCGTATGAACCCATTCATTCTCAATATGGACCTCAGTGTGGGATGCAAGTGTTTGCAGGAGGATGCATTTGCGAAATTAGCAGTTCCGGGCATAAATAATACTTTCAGGACAGGGAGATGACGCATAGGAGGAGATTTTTGGCAATGACCTCACCTCCTAACCCGATGACTTAACTTAGAGATTCATATCTGGAAGGAAACTGGGGAGTCGACCTTAGCACTTCACCGGATTAAATCAGAGGTCCCACCGGTTGTGTGTCTGAGTGTGGGTCTGTGCATGTGTGTGGTCCAAGGACAGGTAGCAGATTTGATTGGGTAACTGCTGTGAGGCCTGCGCTGACTGCAGAGCATCTGTCAGTGTTTATGCTAACGTTTCCCAGTGGAGACGCCACAGCATCTGTGATCACGAGGAGAAAAGACAAAATGTTTGTCCAGCATCTTGTTTCACATCAGACTCTGTCACACATTACAGAACACTGGGAGCCCATTCATTCCTGTGAGGGACATTACTTTTCTTTATTGGATTACTGTAAAGAAAGGAGAGAGACAGGAAGGACGGGGAGCGAGACAAAGGTCGTGGGCCTCTTTCATTGCTAGGAAATCCAATGAAAAAAACTAAATATCATTTAAATATGGGGAAAATATTCTCTCTTGGAAGACATTCCTTGTGTTTCACAGAAGTTACAGAAATTGTTTGACACAGTCCCCATATAAATAGAGTTTAAAAATTGTCCCTGTGTATGAAAGGTACTATACAAATTAAAGCTTCAGTAGCTAACTTTTATAAAAATAACTTTTTGTCATATTTGCTGAAACCTTCACTATATCCTGACAGTAGAACATGAGACAGCTAATCTGTTCCTCCTAGTGCTCCTAATGGCATTTTCAAGAATCCACCACACCTGGACGAAAACAACCAATCAGAGCTTAGAACGATAGAATTTGGATTGGAGGATTAAAGATGTTAAGGAATGAGACTCAGCAATTATCTTTCTTGGCTCTGATTGGTTATTTTGTGGTGGATTATTGCAAATGCCATTAGGAGCACTAGGAGGAGCCAGAGGAACATGCTGCAGTTTTAAATTTGCTTTCCTTAATATTTGAGGATAAAAAAAGTTAATCTTTACAACCGTAGGTGACTGTATTATGACAATAACAGAGTGTTGGTATCTTTATCAAATGGAAAAGAAAGAAGAAACTCAGATTTACCTTTGACATTTAAAGTAATTTGTGAATATGTGCTGTCTTATTACTGAACTTGAAAAATATGAAGCAGACACAGACACTCCTGCCCTCCATTGTCAACTCAGATCACAGAGCAATCTTCATTTGTTATTTCAACCTTTGGCTTGGTTGCTGCAGAAACCTGAGACTTTTATGTGGAAGAAGATGTAATAATTACCCAACACTTCCTCTGAGACGCCGGCCCACGGCTGCTTCAGTCCACTCCTTCCTGCCAGTCCACGTATTGGGTTGCTAATGGCTTTTACCCACTGATGTACGAGATGGTGGGAATGCTCGTCTTTGGAGGGCTGAGTCATTAATATTTACCAGCCTAGAGGGGGTCAAGGTAGAATGGATCAGGCCACCTTAAATAAAACATGTCACGCCAAAGCGACCACTCCCTCGGTCCCCCTCTCCAGCTCTGTCATAGCCGCAAGTAGATTTACTGTGAGAGTGTGTAATATTAATCTTTGAGCTGGTTCTGTGCGTGTCATTTGTGTAAAACAAGCTCTGTGGTCATGGCTGTTTAATGAGAATGGTGTAATCCACTTTATCCCAGGGTACAGGGGATAAATCAATAGACTATAAAGTTCTGGTTTGGTTACTTTGCAGGCTGAAACATTGCTATAAAAAATGATCTGCGTGGTGTCTGGGGGTGTAAAAGCTTTTAGGCACAATACCTGTGCAACATATCAAAGTTTTATAATGCAGGCTTTCAGACTTTACATGGAAGGGTTAAACAGCAGTGATGTACTTAATACCAGACGGATAAAAGAGCTCATCATTATCAGAATGTGATGTGCAGGGACTTCTGGTAGAGCAGGTCATGGAGATATCTTTGATTTCTACTGCAGGAGATGTGATCATGCATATCGATCGCAGCCCGTATGGGGTAGGACATTTAAAAAGAGTCCAATATGCAGGGCCATTTTTCATCCCCAGTCTGTCCCTGATTGTGGGTAACCAGGTTTTGATGACGATATCTCTGGTTCTGCTGGATCGATTTTGCCCAGTGTTTTTTACCTGTGTATTTTGACATTAAAAAGGATACAAAATGGTGTGTTTCTCCATTTCATTACAGTGTTGATGTAACATGAAATTTGATCTGGAGTTTGCATAGGATATTTTATTTTTCAGATTCTGTATGCCTTCCTTGTCAGTGCAATCTGCTCTGTGCTGCTTGATGCGAGTGGGTCATGGCTTTAACATTTTGAAATGGCAGTGGTCACTTGGTGCAAATCAGATCTTAATATCAAGAGAGTGATGGTTGACTGGATGCATAATTAGCTAAAGCAATACAGTCAGATTTATCTGTGATGATCAGTTCTCAGCCAAAGACAGCATAAATTACATGTCTGATGAATTTTGTTGAGATGGAAGCTGTACACTGATAATCATAATCAACTGTTCACAGATGTCAAGTAACAGCTGATAACCTCCAAAGTGTCTGCTACATTACCTGGGGGACCTCTACTTATTCTACAGATGTTCAACTAAACACAAGGTCAGACAACACATTGTTCTTGTTAGTCTTTGAAACTACAATAGATAATATTAAGCATCTGCTCCGAAAACATGACAAGCTCAGAGATGAAGAGACCAGGCGTCAGGAGGTAGAGAAAAGGAGATAGCTTTACTATAAAGAAGGCGTCGCTAGCAGAAGTTGCAACATCTCATCATACACGCATACATGGTGAATATATTTATGCCATTTTCTGTTGAGTATGTACCTTACAAAAGCTGTTATTTTGCGTGTCGAAGCAAGACTTTGACGAGCTGCTCTGATACACATGGTAAAAACAAGAAGATGCTAATATGAGAATTCATTAAAAAAAAAAGCCAAACAGCATGTGATCAATCCAAAAAAATCCAGTTGCACCAGTAAGATTCTAGACTTTGCAGCATTTTGAAACAAAGAGAAACACAAAGCTGTAGAACTGCACATTGACATTTTCTTTTCCCCGATGAAAGGTGAGCTGAGGCGATGCTAAGAGTAAAAAGAGACGCTTGGCTCCGTGTGCACCTCAAATCAACGTGCACAAACAAAAGGACAAGAAAAAAAAGCACTGTGTTTCAGCAAATATGCATAATTCTCTTTTCTTTGTTATATAGCCAGTCTACAACATTCCCCTATTGTGATCCACTCGGGGGCGGGGAGAATGGGGATGCAGGTTTCCAGGACAGATCTTAAAGAAAACACTTCCAACGAGTCCAGTTTGAAAGTTCGGACCTACGTTCACCAATGTTTGATCTCTCAGTGCTTTTTCTTCCAGTTTTCTTCCATCGCAGCACCAGTCTGCTGTTTTTGCTCACACCAGCGTTAGAGTCAACATACTGTAAAACAATGGTATCAGAGGAAAACACTCAACTGATTAAAACTAAGAAGATATTGCTTTGAGTTCCTGCAGAGAGACATAAGGAAACATTAGTTTTTGGAATTAGTGGCACAGAGGTTATGTTTTAGAATCATCAGACTTTTGTTTTAAAAGGGGGAAGGAAATACCAGGCCAGAGCTGTTTTCAAAATGGCCGCCTGTCACCGGGACACAAGCTGTGTTCCATTTTAGGGGCCTCCTCCTTACAAAGTGTTACAATGGATGGACAAGGTCAGTTCGACTTCAAATGAGTCAAGAACTGCAGGCTTCTTTTGCCAGATTTGGTTAATGGATTGTGGACCTGTCAAATGTTTAATGGTGCATTTAAGCAATCGTGGTCAACTTGTAATAATTGTCAGTTAAAGCTGACTAATTGTAAAGCCAATACAGGATGCAAATGTCAGCTGGGAATAAATTCCACCTTTTTTTCTTGTTTTGCCAACTGAAAATGTTAATCATATTCACCTTTTTACCTGCCTGTTCGTCAGATGGCTTTACCCAAGTTTATCACTGGTATTTACCACTTCTAAACCTTTTCCACTGACATAATGTAAGGTAATGGGCCACCAACTGGCATCAGTTGGGGTTTGTGAAAACATCTTGCGTTGTGGTTTGTCCCGAAACAGCTTACTCACCTACCAAAGAGAGTAAAATGACATAGATGGCGAGGCAGGGAAAAACCTATTACCAAAGTTTCACAAGATCCTTAAAAGTTAATGTTATGGGAGACCCAGGTTATGAATTATTAAGGACCTGCAGTATTTTTCTTGGAAGTGTGGATTTTTCAAGTTGATGAGATTGCCTGAATGTAGCATTATGGCGCAAAATATACATGGATGTGTACAGTGGACATGCACACACTTTTGTTTTCATGACGCTAGTCTTCTGCATAGGTGGACATAATGACAAGTTGGTGTGTGTGTGGTCCAAATGAATAAGACAATAATTTGAGCTTTAGTTTTGGTCTGTCTTAGGCCTGACAGGAGGAGCAGACTCAATGTTCAGTCCTCTAAAATGGAACTAGCTATGTAACAATAGGCATGTTAGGTGAAAGGCATTATGGGAACAATGAGTCTATGCAGTCTCAGAGTGATGGCAAACAGTTTAAAGGAGGGGAGTTTGTTCCAATACCTCGGCAAATGCATGTTTTTTTTAGGCCTACTAGCAGCTTGTGCGCGACAGTGCTACAAACGGTATATTGCAGGAGCACTTACATCTTATTTACATCATAAAGAATCTAATGTATTCCTCTTTCACAATATAGAATCCAAACCATCAACCAACAAGCGACTGATGGACTTGCCACAGTCAGTACCATATTTCACAATGTCAAAGAAAAGGGCAACACAGAGTGAAGAATGATTCTTGTTACTTTTTCAGAGTGCAAATGTTAGTCAAAGCTACAATACAAAGGTGCGTGACAGACTAGAGATGCACGCGTCGCATTTGCTCAGTGGATACAGATTTGTGATTTTTTGTTTCCTTTTCGGATAAAGCATTTTTCTGGGGAAATCGACTTAAATATTTACAAAGACAAGGACCTACATGTACAGAATATATGTCAAATGAATAATAAGCAACAATATTAACTTTTTGTGTGGTGGAAAAGTTTTGTTACATAAATCTGAATAACACAGAGTAATACAACATGAGTACAAGAAGAGCAGCACAACGGACGGATAAACATAACCTTTTCATGTACGATGACGGGTATTTTGTTGTTTTGTTTACAGCAGACAACATACTGTTGTGTTTAATGCCTCTTATAATGAACAAAAACTGATTCTGGAGACATCTTTATTTTGGCTATTCCTGGTGTGAAACGACAAAATAATTTGGTCGAAAATGTGTATGCAACAATAATTAAATTAAGGACTAATATATTAATACTATCCACATAATGTAATAAATAGAAATATAAAATAATATTAATATTTAAAATACAACTCCAGTCGCTAACTGCAGTAAAGATCTATGTGATTTAGGGTTTAATAGTGCCGTTGAGTAGCAGGTAACTACAGTATGAGTGCCAAAGTTATGTGGTGAAACCAATGAGCACTCAGTGAACATTTAGTATAAAATCAGGAAACCCAAATCATTGAGTCAGTCCATCAGTCTGCTAATAGAATGACTACATGGCAAATATGGTTGAAGAACAAGTGAAATACTGAGTGTGTGTACTTCTAAAAACTTGTTCTGTCACACAAATATTTTTCTTTTTTCTGTTGTCCTCTGCAAAAACTGAAGAGTAAGCTTATGCGCCTAATTTCAAAGGGTGGCTGTGAATTTAATGTATATATCATCATGCTGTAAATTTAATTCAAGTATTCTACGTGGCCCTAACGCAGTCCTTTTTTTTTCATCAGTAATGATTAACAAATTGATTGAGTTTATAAAAACTAGAGGGAAGGAAAGAGGTGTAGATGCTTCTCTCAGGGTGGATTCAGACTAAACATGAAGACAAATTTAGAGGCGGTGCAATTGCATATATGTTACAAAGACGTAAGAGGAAAAACAATCATGAATTAAGCCGAAGATGTGCCCATCCGAATTGAAAATGTTGACAATGTGAGCAAATGTGTGCCTATTCTGATGACTCCAATTAAACGTACAGAAAAATAAAACAAAGTAAGAATTGGAGGTTGGTGTGGATGTTGCTAGCTAAACACCTAAAGTCTGTACATTGGCTGTTTAAGGCGAATAAAGACAGACTGCAAAAACAATCCAGTGACGAAATTTGTGAGAAAAACGCAAGGCAGAAATTTAGTCTGAACACACCTTAAGGATCCCAGCCTCTCATGCTGCATTCATGTCCCATGGGAGAGGACGTAGATATTAGCTTCCATCTCGAAAATATTATACATCTCAGCTTAAAGGGACCCTTAACTAACAGAATTAATTCTGGTGTCAAAGCTAAGAAAATACATGTAGGAAAGTTGTAGAGGAATATAAATTCTTTTTTTTAACCTTTTTTCCTTTCATAGTAAGTCATTATGCGATCACCATGTTGGATTGACGTTGCAATGTTTGGTTTGGTGTAAAAAAAGGACCACTCACTTATTCATGTTGTAACAAATAAGAAACCAGCAGAGAAACAGAATCATAGAAGCTTTACAGCTCCAAAGAAGTACAACCATCCACCAACAGTTGATCCCATTTGACATGAATGCAGCATTAGCCTGCATGCTAAATAAGGAATCACTGGGTTGTGAACTACTGGTGTTTCTCAAGCAAAACTAGTGTTCCTCTCTGTTGCCTTCCCATTTCTCTTGCACTAAGTTACTACCATGCTTCCAAAATAATATTTATCATCTTTTTTAAAAAAAAGAAAAGGGATTCATCAACAACATACTGTAGCAGAGCTTGCTGCTTGTGGCAGAAATAGCTCTTGTTGTGGCGGCCATTTTGAACATCTGCACTACAACATTGGATTCGAGGTAAGAAAAACATGTCTACCACGTCATACAAGGCAAAGTGAATAAAAGCAAGTGATTTAGCCTGCAAGTGGTAACGAAACGGAAAATGTGTACTTTTACTAACCAGATTAAACCCAAAATGGTATGGAGGTGATAGTGCATAGTTTTGCAGGGCACTAAAATGTGTGCCATGACTGTATTCAGCACTCATTAAGATTCAATGACTCGTCTACCAGCTGTGGAAAAACTAAAATCTTTCATTGCGTAAATATCAATATGATAAACATATCTGCCGGCATCCTGTTGAGTTTGATGTTTACAAGCTGATATGTTACAGGACGGGGCCAGTGTGTGTGTGTGTGTGTAAGGGACCTCTTGTGTGTACTTTACTGGGATGCTACACAGAGGAGGTATGATGGGCGTATCAGGAAGGAGAGCACGGGCACTGAAAATGTTCGGAGCAGAAACCAACCAAAGAAAAATCTCTAAAGAATGCTTGTTGATGCTTCCAAATGCTGAAAGCTGCCCCGAAGGCACACTTAGTCTGTGTGGGTAAAGGGCAGGCAGAGCGCAGAGGAAAACGAGCACTGTCCACTTTGTCCAAACGTCACCTCCAAGGGGCCAATTTCTCAGAGCTGGAAACATAAAACAAAGGCTTGTGGTCTAATTCCACCCCCGTGTTCCTCTCTTACTTAATCTGCAGAGGAAAGCCTACACAGTCTCCAGACAGGCCCTGCTGCGTTTGTTTAATGTGTTTCATATTGTAATATATTCGTGTGTGTGTGTGTGTGTGTGTGTGTGTGTGTGTGTTTGTGTCTGGTGTATGATGTTGCTCTCAAATCAGAGGGCGCTACTGAGTCCCCTGTGTGCCACTATGTAGCTACGCCAGTGAGTAGATGGCGTTGACGGGCGAGGTGGCCTCGGAGCTCTCATTGCCCTCCGTCTCGTCCTTGTCCTTCTTCACCGTGTACTGGCCGATGAAGGAACCGTCCTCGTTGAACTGGCCATCTCCACCTTCACCGTAGTCCACTAGACTGTCATCGCTTTCCTTCACGTTGCCGTCCAGTGATGTCTGGCTGCCCTGCAGAGGCTTGTTGTCCTCGTCGCTGCTGCAAAGGTGAACAAGGAGGAGGGTTGAAGATTAAAATGGGAGCAGGGTGTTGTTGCACAGTGTCAGCAGGAGTTGGGGACCCTGACGACCCCATTGGCACAAGTTAAAAGGGAAAAGTGAAAGGTTAAGGGGATTGCAGGTAAAGAAATGATGTTAATTCCATAATCAGGCCTTGTCAGACAAGAATTTTTACTTTTATGATTCATTTCTTTTCCATATTTTCCTTAAAGAATAGCCTTGGATATTTTCAATTTTATATTAATGCAGTATTCACATGCCGTGTCATTTGGAAGAGTTATTAATCTCTGTATTCATTCCTCCTAACCACACTGGCCATGAAGGAGTTCCTTCGTAGATTGAGGATGATGGGGACAAAATCCACACTCCTTGTTCTATGAAAAGATGCATTCTGAAGTTATTGTTTGGTACTTTTATTTTTAATTAGCCAAAGCTAATATGAGGCTTCAGATATCTGAGTTTGGTCTTGCGATACCAGACGATCGGAGATTTCAGAGCCTACCAATCATCTGGGGATTTCTAAATCCACCGCTAACAAACATACAACTCTTACTTCAACGACACACCTGAAACAAAGCTCTCCCTGTATTCTTTTAAAAACATTGAAAATGGATGTCCTAAGCAACGTTATGTGGTACAACACTGTTTTTAGCGCACAACTTACGCATGTCACCGCCCTAGAGACTTTGGGTTGGTTCTGTAAGCTACGAAAGCTGGGAGAAAGCTTTCAGTACTCAAGCGTTTAGAGACTGACTTGTGCGTCTAATCAAAAATCAAGTGAATATCTTCATCCTGGTAGTTGTGTGCAAGTTTATTTCTGATGTTTTGTAAGGATCAAAAATACATGCCATCACCAGGATGTATATCCCTGCCCATGGAAATAGAAAAAGAAAATGTTGTACTAAAGCTCAAAATACAATTTTTGTGTCCACAAAGTTGCAAGGGTCTGTGTGACATGAATTTCATCATCTCCTCATATAATGGATGTCCATAAAGAATACATGTGGCCTCTTTACAGACATTTGTGTGCAGCTTGGGCTACTTTTTGGGCAGGTCAAAATTGTTTTGCATGGGTTGTGATAATTTGGGCAATGTTTGTAACATTTGTGCAGTTTCCATCAAATTTAGGACATATTCCAATAAATCATTCCCTCATCTCATTTTAGGTAAGCAGTTGACATTGACAGGGCACCAACACGCAATGACTGGTAAATGATGATAGCCAATTGTCATTTTAATTTATTACAACTAGGTTGAAACTTAATCCAATTATTATTCCATGATAGCTTTGTGATACAAGACTTGTAATCTGTATATGTGAGTTAGATCTTCTCACATCTAATGTTTAATCTAAAAGACTTTTCTGACTCTTACTGGCTGTAAGTTGTGATGCTCTGATTGGGCTACTTTTAGTCACTCCAACATCTGTTGCAGACAACTTAGGGAATATATCTGTCCCTCAGATATGAGCCTGTTGAATCCTCATATTAGCTTCAGCCATATTGTAGAAGGCTTTTTTGCATGGATCACAGAGAGATTTGGTCCCACATTAAGCTTTAATGGCAGTATGGAACAGAAGAGATGATTACAACTCTCTCAGCATACATATGGCATGTGACTATTGTATCAAAACAGACTTGAGAAAATCCAAACCAGTCCTTAAACAACAAAGCTGCACTTGCATTTTATACCAAAGATGCTTGTTGATCAACAGTTAAAAGTCGATTTTGCAGAACGCTATACAGTATTCGTTTATGTGTTTTAAAAGCAACCCTTGTCTCCTAAAAATTACATTCATTTAAAACTCATTTGCACTGATATGTTTCATAGGAAATGTAATTCTGCCTGGAGTAAGTTCTTTATCAGTGTAACACATACAAAATGTTTATACTGAATGAATCTGCTACGATCAGTCAGCATATTTCATTCATTTTAGTCTTTCCTTCACTTTAACTAAACCCTAAACATCAAAACACATAGAACGGACAAGGACTCTACGATGTAGTCCTGTGCTTGGATTATCTGTTACAACCTCATCCCTATAACTTCTGTAGACTGTAAGAACGTCATACTTACTGGACTGGAAAAAATACTGCCTGTTGAAATATTCCAGGCAGCAATTACATTTTCTCCAAAACATATCTGGCAAGGCAAATATACAGTATTTTGTAGGAGACAGGGGTGATTAAAAAAGATAAATACTGTCCTCAAAAATTCACTTGCATACACATGCTAAATGGTGGCCGTATTCTGACATGAGATCTAAGCATGAAAACTCCATCGGACCTCATTTATGGAGCTGTGCTTGATCTCAGTTCAGAGCATGGCTGCATGTCTCCTAACGCTGCTTTTAAAGGGGAAGAGAACTTCATGCACAGGGAGTAAGAGCTACAGACTAGCATTAGCTTTCTCTTAGATCAAGCCAGTAGCATAACAGCAAGAAATGCATTTGAAGGATGCAAAAGTGAGATATTTGTCTGCAGGGATTTCTCTTCCCATCTCATGTCTGTGCATTTCATGGTTATCAAACATGGTGTATTCAGATTCCCTAGGAGAGGACAGAATCTACGCTTCTCAGAATCATCATGCTCCATGCTGAAACTCTTCACCGCACAACCACACAAATCACCTAATACATTTGAGAAACCATACATGTTAATAATCAAGAGACCAGGACAGAGGCAGCACAATACAAGCCTGACACAATTACAATCCAGCAAATTCACCTTAATCCAGTATTTACAATGTACAACAAAACCTTTCAGAGTAGAGCAAGAGACAAGGAGAGAAGCAGAGACGGGCTGACACGTAAGAAGGTGAGGAGATGTTACACAGAAGATGGAGTGGAAGTTGAGCATAATGCGATGGAAGTGGTGAATAAATGGCAGTAATCTTATCAATTGTCCTTTTTGGTCTGTGTTGCAATAACAGTTGAGCAAACCTCTGTCAATTTTCTCCTTTCCTGTACTCATGAAGGATAAATTAAAATGCCAAGTTTAAAAAAAAAAAAAAAAAGATAATTAATTAAATTTTTAAAAAAAAAAATAAAAAAAAAAAGAAAAAGATAATATATTAAATTTTTTTTTTTATTTTTTTTTTTTTTTATAAAAAAATTTCTTTGGAGATTTTTATTTTTTTTTGGGGGTTTAAGAAAAAAATTGGGGAAGAACACTAGGTACTTTGGCAGAGCAGTCAGTTTTTTAGTCAGTAGTTTTACTTATAGCACTTTGAGATATTCATCTTGAAAAAAAGACTGCCTCAACCCCAAATCCATGGAGATGAATGGAAGTTGGTCTGTGTTATCTAACTGCAGTTTTCATTGTGTGAAAATGTTTTTACTTTTGTTTTTTGTTTTTTTCAGTTTGGATGAGCCAATTCATTAAGCATTGTCTTGGAAATCATGACTCTGATCTTAACTTAAGAAAACCTTAACCATAGAGCTGATCCTTCAGAAAATGCTCATATTCATTTTCTCGAGCTTCTTCTTTTTTCCATGACAAACAATGCTGTCCTGCTGATATATTTATAAGATTGTAAAAACGATCATGGGGTACTTTTTTAATACAAATGAAAGCACCTCATTGTTTCATTTCAAATCCAATGTGCTGGTGTACAGACCCAACACAGCAAAACTGTGTCACTGTCCATATACTGATGGAGATATTCATATTGTAGTGCATGTAATGTAGTTACAAAGAAAGAAAAGTGTTGTTCTTAAAAGTTGTCGATTCAGGTATGTCCCCATAACTCATAAATATATCAGATGCAGTGTGCAGTAAGGTGAGCAGGAAAGCAGCTGGCAGACAGAAAGTAGCTCTGTAGTTCGATGTCCTTTTGAGTGTGCAAGGAGTAAATCAGAAGGACATCTCTCTATGCACCGGTGCCACTGAAACATTTCAAGATTACATCTCTAACAGCTAATTAAATAGATCTGGTCAAGAGGGAGAGCCTTTTTCAAACCGCCTGCTCCGATCGTGTTTGCCAAGCTTGCTTTCATTTGTTGACCATACCGCACCAGCAACTTCAGTGAGCCGGGGGTCTTTTAAGAGAGGGCCTTTTATTTCAGTGACTTCAAAATGTCTTCAGAATGAAAGAGGGCAGAGCCAGGAATGATTCAATTATCTGATTAGGTGATTTTATTTGAGTAGAGTAGTTTCTTGAGAAGAGCAAAGGTGGGCAAAGTAACTTAGAAAATGGGAGAGTTTCAGATAACCTTCCTTGCATAACAAAACATAAACTCACCCATTTGCAGCGTTCACCAAATCTCATGAAAATGAACATGACTATAGAGTCAGGATGTCAGCCCTGGGTTTCGTGTTTTTCTACTTCAGCTTGACAGTTTTATGAGTATGTTATTATCCAATATCTGATTAATTAGATAAATTAATTTGATGGATTAAATGTATTAGGATGCGAATTAATTGGAATGGCTCAAACAGACACTAATCAATTAGAATGCACTGCAAATGAGCAATAGAGGACTAGATTTTCTTAGAGCGGGATTAAGAGGACTCAGGTGGCAATACCGGAGACTCTCTTCCTTTCATACCTTTCCTGCGACCTTTGGACCAATGACGAAAATAAATCCCAAAAGAGACGAAGGACACAGACATAAAGTGGGGTGGGTAGAACAGAAAGACAGTCGTGAGACAGATGGATAACCAGACATGAACAGATACTGAAAAAGGAGGCCTAACTTTGTCGGTGTAGGGAGATATGGAACAACATTAACATTTCTTTGCTAAGGGTAGAGGTAAATACATTTTAATCATCATAAGCCTAGTGACATAAAACAAATAAAGTAGAGCTTTGAATAAAATAAATGATTAAACATGAGAAAAGGGCAGCATAGCATGTGTTTGGGCCATCTAACTCTAGCTTGTTACGACTTGGGTTTTGTTTTTGTAGTTTCAGCCATCATTTCTTAACCCACTAGAGCATGAAATTATGTGAGAATCCATTTTGCCTATGCATTTGTGGCCGAACTACAATGGTACCGGACCAATCAGTGTCCTTTGAGAAAGTATTGTCAGCTACATGGGTGGGCTCTACACGTGACGCAACAATGGCAGATCCCATAGAGGTTAGCGTAGATGCAGCTAGCATCCAGTATATACTTATATACCAGTATTTCTTAATTACCAAGAAAAAACTACTTCCCATATGGTTATGTGTAACAAACCACCTGGTGTAGTCAGGTTAATCATTTCTATTAGTTATAATAACACTGAAGTCACCAAATGCTGCTATATTGGAACATGGGGACTACTAAGTTTGATGGGGCAGGAAACACAAAGCAATCAGACTGTAACCTAATGACTACACAATGGATGATTCCATACATCATGATTTACATTGTCTGATTATACAATATCAGCGTTCTTGGTTCTCAACAGGATTGGGTTGTGAAGAAGCCAACTGAACATCCAGATGAAAGTGTTCGTCTATAATTTCATAGCACTTTGTTTCAAAGTAAATACAAGTACTTAGATTTTGGTACTTGCTGATACCGAGTACCGATATGAGTTCTTAACAATACCATTACAGTTCTGACAATGAATTTGAAAATATGTTTTATTTTCATCAGAGGTTCCTCACATTCTGACTGTAACAATTTAAATGTTGTTAATGTTGTAAACGTTTCTTAAAATATCTCCAAACTGCTGACATTGCTTCTCCTCTGCCTGCTCAACTAACAAGTCTAAAGTGGTATCTGGTGCACTATCAGATTAGTTTTATGACAACAAATACATGAGCACAGTATCGCTACTGATACTGGTATTGGTGCATCCCTACTTATAATCCTTCATGACACAGCAAAATAGTGTGCACACACAACTACAGTGAGTACAGTGGGTCAAAGTTGAATCACAAAGTGCTTACAATGGACAGTTCTGGATATTAATTGTTGTTAATTAATTTGAGTATTAAGTGTTCACCTTTGTTGCTCGTGTTTACTGCGACCACATGACTTTTTTTAAGCGATGTTGCTGCATTCCCAGATCTCAGCAATTAACTTGGTTTTTACAATGCTGATGGCCAACAACAAAAATAAAAACCCAGGTAGTAATAAATTAGATTTATCATTTAAGGGGATGGTTCAGGTTTTTTGAAGTGGGGTTGTATGAGGTACCATAGTCAGTGTATTACCCACAGTAGATGGCAGTCAGCATGACCCCAGCTTAGAAAAGCAGACAGGAGTACCAGAGCAGAAGCTAAGCAATGTACATAAAAAAAAACAATATCGGTTTAAGTGCACGCTATATATATTTAGAATATTACCACTGCTTTACCTTGCCGTCACATACCCCTTTTTGGACAGGACACTGAAAATGTTATATCCATTTATGCCCTATCCAAAGCCGACAGACAAAATCAGATATAAAAGCTCCAGTTTCCTATATGAAGGGGCTGTCAAGGTGTACAGCAGTACATTGCTTAGCTTCTGTGCTGGTACTCCTGTCTGCTTCTCCAAACTGGTGGCGTGCTGACATCCGTCTACATATAACCCGACTTCAAAAAACCCAACTATCACTTTTCAACTACAATATAACATCCCATGTGTTTTTTCATGCGGGATGACAAGTAAAACTGTTCTTATTAAGAAAAGTTAATGATGTTTAATTCTTGTACTGCAAACTAAAGCTACTAAAGATCCTCTGAAAGAAGACAGAGTGCAAAACAAGGTGGAGAAAACAGGAGAAGCTATGTACAGAAGAAATACTGTGTCATGTGTATTTTCTACTTTCAAGATTCATGGATCCAAGGTCCAGTGACTTTCTTTGGTTGGGTCTTTGAAGTGTTTGTCCAGTCTTTTGTCCTCCAAATGTTCTCCAGTTGTTGCCTAAATCGGTTCCTTAAGGGTGTCAAATTGTGCCAAACATAGATCTGTCCTGCTCCCCCTGCCCTCACTACAACCCAAATTGATTTCCCTCGCCATCTCTCGCCCTGTGCACTGGGTGGCGGATGCTTTTTAAATGTCAGCCGGCGGAGGAAAAACAACGCAATTAACCTCTAGAAGGGTGAAAAACATGTTAGTGGAACAAAAAAAGGTGCAAGACCTTCCATACTGTTCATCTGGGCTGTTTTCTAGGATCACTACATCTGCTTGTACTGCTGGAGCAGCTGATCCGTGAAGAGCCTGATTTGGTTATGGGAACGGATGCGTCTTTGCTCTTTTACTTACACTTACTGACAATGCACATTACTACATTAAGATCATGTTTATGTTATGTTAATGTTGCTCGATTAAAAAGCAGCTTTGAGCCATAAAATAAAAGAATAAATGAAACTCTGGCAGGGGGCCATGGTCTCTGTTATCTCAAGTTTCACTGCTAGTGTGCCCTGTATTGTATGGACAATTTGACACCCATAAAAGAACCAAAGCTGGCTCTCTGCTAATCATATTTCATCATTATGGTGCCAGCTACTTGTGTTTAAGTCTCCTGTCTATAACATTTTTAAATCATTTAAAACCAGTGCAGGCCAGTTGCACTGCTGCTGCTGACATCATGAATGAAAACTGTGCACTCTTTGCAGACTGACCAAAGAGCGTTAATCAGGCATACTGTCCTGTTTGGTCTCCCCAAATAAGCTTCCCCAGCTCAGGAGGAACATGTGTTCCCCCCGACATGCACAGGCCAAGAGAGATGCCGTGCGGAATCCAAAGTACCTGTTCTCGTTTTCGTTCCTGTCAGGGACAGATGACCCATTTCAGCGTGGGGAAAAGAGAGGGACGAGATGTGAGGAAACAGGGGAGACAGCAAGAGAGAGTGCCGGGAAAGAAAGAGGAAGGAGGGAGGACAAGCTCCACATGATACATGCCAGTAAATCCTTGCATGAACACAAACACACGAACACACCGACAGAGCTGAGAGGACTTGAGGGATTAGCAGCAGGAATGGAGTCTGGGTCAGAATCAGAGCAAAGCAGTGACCTTGACATTGAGAGAGGGGTTGGGTGTTAATGTTAAACTCAGTATTGATTAAAAAACAAAACAGGATATTACAGACTGAAGATGGATTAATCACACTGTATTAGGCACAATAGCACAGCACCACTCAGGTGATAATAAATGCTGATCGCAACTGTTTTGAAATTACCCTCCAGACTCATATAGAGCCATTTTTTTTATTTTAATGCCAGCAGGCACACTGCTGTGTCAATCAAATACTGTAATTTCACACTTTTAGCAAAGGCATTATTTTTACCAAAGCAGAGCTACATAATGAGATAGGATAACGAGATACAGTATACATGTACTTCCCTTGTGCTTTGGATATGTATAACATGGATAGTCTGAATACTATAAAAGACAGGATCCTCACTGATATGTTAGTATTTATACTTTTGTCTTTTCATCAATAGGATCCAAGGTCAATAATAAGGATTCAGAGGCATCTTCTCATTCTACAGTCTAAATTAAAGCTAACAGTTTAGTGCCACTCACACACAGCTGAGTTAGAACGTGTACTTAGATTTAGAAAGCGGGTTAAATTCAACATGTGTTTAGTCAAAGTGGACAGAAAATGACGACATTCATTCTTCATAAAGAAGAATCAAGCCACAGTGATCAGTGGGACCTGGAAGGAGCAAAGGACACGTCACTTACCAACACACACCAACACATTCTGCAGTATATACAGTACATCCTCACATGATACGGCCTATCTTATAAAGATCCCCTGCACAACTCAGTACGCGCCTATTTCATATGAGGTGAGGTGTCCAAATTTACAAAGATGGTGTTTGAATGGCAGTTTGAATATTGGATAGTGGGATGGCATTGTGCCTCAGTTGCTTGAGCTAGAAAACGTCATCTGCGCCCACACTAATACAGATACATATGAAAAAACAGTGCTGTCGTCCACACCTGCATTTTTACAAAAGCTTGCCATCCACATAAATGGCAGAAGAATAGGAAACAAACTGTTCATTTTCTTTGAGTTGGCAAACAACAAAACTGCATTGTAATGGTATAAATGTCTGTTAACATTGGATAGATAGACTTTTCTGACGGATACAACTGATCGTAACAGGTTATATCTCTCTTCTGTTGCCTTCGACTTCCTCTGGGATCCATTTGTTTTCCTTACACTTCATTTAAGCCAAACACACAATGCAGTTATCACTGACATATCTTTTTAATGGTTGTCAGAATACTCTACTGGCTAACTAAGGCTAACATCAATTGACCCTTCCTAAGTCCCGCCATTTTTGGAACCTTGGCCAAATTCCTCCTTTCCTGTACTTAGATATGCTATGTGCTCGGCTAATCTATGTCGATGTGACTATGAGGAAAAGAGGAAGTTCACAGAAGCTTGCTCATCTGTTACTGGAGCACAGAGCAAAAAGGGGTGGGGCTTAGGAAGGGTCAGTTCCTGGGCAGCTGCATTAAGACCTTATTGTTTAGTAATCACACAGCATTAACTAAAAGATGTGTCAGATGAGTCAACATATTCAAATATATAGAGCCTTATTGAAAATCCTCATTCTGGAGTAGAACATGGAAGCTTGGGGAGAATTTTTTTTTTTAAATGTATCTGCATTAGTGTTGGAAGAAGCCCTAATCACCAGGATTCATTGCCATTTGTAAGCACACCTGTAGGCCTAATCGATCAAGGCTGGCACCTCTGTGCCCTCAAACTCCTTCATAATTGAAGCGTTGTCTTGACTGATTTTTCTAGGATGAAAACCCTTGCTTGCATGACTTGCTGGTGACAGCGCTGCATCTGGCACCAATAATACAGGGGTTTCTAAACAGACAAGTCTTTGAGCAAAGTCTCTGCCACCATTCAAAGGATCTCATATCCACATACAACAACTAGAGAGCTGTAAATGAATACCGTCCCAATTGGAACATTCAAGAAAAGTTTTAATTTGTCAACTAGAGTTTTCCTGCAGTGTAAAAAAAAAATAGTAGGTCGTTGTGATTTTGTTGTTTTAGGGATATAATGTTTAATGGACTATATACATAATATACATTTGCTTGAATGTTAAAGTAATCATTTAATTTCAATAAAATACACAAGATAAGACATGGCAATACTACTTAGCAGTTATACAATCTAATCCATTTATCACAAATTTCTTCGAACACTAAAAATGTGTCTTTCATGTAAACTTTGAGAGGCCAGTGCTGACACAGTTAGCCACTGGGTTAGGCACATGTCAGAGCTGTCTGTTTAATTATACTTACTGGTAATCAAAGGATCCATCCTGGTCTTTCTGATCTACTGGGTCCAACGGGAGATCTTTTTTGTCACGGACTGAGGAGAGAAGAACATATGTAACATTTTCAGCATTTTTCTGAGAGCTCAGCTGATTTCATGGTTAGATTTGAAAAGCATCCACATGTTGAGGGATTCCAGGCATTAAAATCCTTCTGTTAGTCCTCATCTGGTAATTTAGTTCCATATATTTGTCCTCTTCAGCCTTCATTTATTAAACTGTTAACGAACACTGTGTCCCAAATCCATAATTGCTATATATTAGGGGTGTAACGGTATTTGTATTTGTCCCGAACCGTCACGGTACGGGCTTCACGGTTCGGTGCAAGCAGTCATACAACGAATACTGAGTGAGTTTTAAAAAAAGTTGAGTCCTCACTTTAATCCAGGTGGCGATAATGAGCCTAAAAGCTGCCAGAAACAGTCATTAAGGAAGAAGAAGAAGAAGAAGAAGTAGTTACAAAAGAGGACGAAGAAGAAAAGTGATGGAAAGTGTGGAGTTGGAGGAGCCGCCAGCTTCACTTAAATCAGCTGTTCGGGAGCACTTTGGCTTCCCAGTACAATATAATGGTGATGGCACGCAAGTGGTGGACCGGACAAAGACGTTCTGCCAGCGATGTTTCACGGAGGTGCGGTATGTTGCTGGCAAACATACCGGCAAACCTCTGTGGTGCAACAACTTATCCCCGCTGCTTTTAAGCCACCTCTTAACATTAACACTGACAGGGCCAGTGTTACCTGACTACCTCAGTCTATCTTTTCCTCTGTATCAACAGAATGAGAACCCTCCTAATACATTTCTTTTATGTTTTATTCTATTTATTTTTTACTTTTATAACAGGAGATGGTTTTTTTTATTTTGCAGTCAATTGGTGTCTGTTCAAAATAAATGAAAAAAGCTAGTCTTTTATATGTGATTTATTTATTTATTTTTTCCGTTGTACCGAACCCGTACCGAACCGTGACCCACATACCGAGGTACATACCGAACCGTGACTTGTGTACCGTTACACCCCTACTATATATATATATATATATATCATATAAGATGACAAATGTGGACAATGCACTACAGTATTGTAGTGTAAAATACTTTACAGGACATGATACAAGATGCTTCTTGAAGGACATCAATTAAATTAGAGTAGGAACCAATCCAGTATCATTCTTGGGTGCCAATACTGACCTAATTCACATATTTGATATTGGACTGACGTTACCTATCCACGTACAGATCCAGATTCCATAGTCTGATGGTTTTATGAATCATAATATGCAAATTTAATGTCTACTGTTGTATGCATTTGGAACACAGCACACATTTTTAAGAGACTTAGAAGCATGTTTTAGTAGCAGTTATATAACATTGGGTTGGGTTTGTTATGTCAGTGATTTGGCCAGGACTAAAAACACACTCCCAGTGTATGTGTGTAAACTCCTCTCATTAGTGTTTTTCTGTCTGTCACTCTTTCTGTTATAATCCTTATTTGAGTGCATCACTTGCTGTTAGTTTTTCATTTTTGTTGAGTTACAGTTGGCACCCACCTAGATATTTTGCCAAACCAGTCACGCAACCACCACCTAGACATTATAGAAACTGCAAAACATTAACACGACTCAATTTCAAACTAAATGATCACATACTGCTCAGCATCACTGTTGCATGTTTGAATTGTCAGAAAATACAGTTGTAATTGTATTTGTAAGTTATTATACTGTGATCTGTCAAGCATCCTATTTGTCATGTAGTGTGAGGGCACTTGTGAATAGCAGCCAGTTGCTGTTTTTCTTTAGCACTTTGATGACCTGCAGTTTTTATTTTCCTGTGCCAGTTGATTCAAAACTGAAGCTGACATTTAAAACATTGGTCTTGTTTTCCTTCTGAGCAGCCACGCAGGTTCCTGCACTTCCACAGTTAAAAATAGAAGTACTCACATTAAAATATTCCTCACTAATACAGCTAGCATATTAAAGTTTTGCTAACCAAAAAAACTGCAACAGTAACAGCTTCTTAGCACCGGTTACAGTGGCATATAAAGGACAAAAACAACATATGGAGAAACATTTGTACAATATATCTAGATATATATATATATATCACATCTATTTCTACAAGTTATACTTCAAAATACCATAACTAGCATTTTACACTTAAAGATAAAAAGCTACAACACATGAGCTTATAAGGTTTTAACAGGTTACTTTTTTTTTCATTATAAATGTAATTTAAGACCTATTTCACATCCATACTGGCAGAATAAAGTACAGGAAGGAAAATCAGTATTGGTTCCATGTGGGTTTTGTTTTGTAGCTGTTACAGCATGATCAATAGACATTTTTCCTAAAAACTAATTTAAAAGTGAGACTGAAAAATACAACTTTATACAATTTATATTAAAGCAGCAGCAGGTTACTTGAATAAAAAATAACTTTTGTCATTTTTGCTGAAACTTTCACTATATCCTGACAGTAGAACATGAGAACGATAATAATTTGAAAGAATCAACCGGGCCTGAACGAAAAACAACCAATCAAAACCAAGAAATAGATAACTGCTTTGGGTTGGATGCTTGAAGATAGTTAAGTCTCATTCCCAGGCTCCAAAAGGGTCTCAATAATCAACTATCTTTCTTGGCTCTGATTGGTTGTTTTTGTTCAGGCCTGTTGGATTCTTGCAAATGCCATTAGGAGCACTAAGAGAAGGCAGATAACCTGTTTAAGACTTTTTAAATAGACACTGTGGTTTAGGAGAAGACAGCTAAGAATCCCAGACGGTGACTGAATCCCTCCTAATTTACTACCTTGTTCTAAAACACTGATGGTTCAAATGTTGGACATCTCAATTTAGTAATCACTTCAGAGCAAACTACAGATTTTGGTAAGAAACATCCAATCAGACAACTCTGCTCTGCTAATAGCAGACAGAAGTTAAAGCTTGAGTTTTGCAAAACTTTTTTGGTTAACTTCAATAAACTGAATCTATTTACTCTGGGTTAGAGCTTTCTTTTTACAGTTCAGTGAATACAGCGTATTCCTGTTTAGGGGACATTTTATACAATTTTCTGTCTGTATTATGTCTTTCTTGAAATCATTTTTAACAATTATTTATACTTAATAGGCTTCTTTTTTACGCTTGGCCATTGTTCTATTAAAATTTTTTTTACTTTTCTTCACAGAAGTAAAAAAGTAAAGTTAAATACTGAGATATAGGTCTACTTTACTTTACTGCATATTTTTTTAGTTTTCATACACGTCTTAAAATCAAGAAAGTCACTTTGGGAACCACTGCTATAATGGTTATCAAATACAGCGTCAGGACTTACCTGGGTACTTGCCCCCGCGACTCCTCTTGATGAAGCAGACGATGAGGAGGATCAGTATGATGAGGGCGATGGCACACATCAAGCCAATGAACCAGCCTTGAGTGGCTATGTCTACCTGGTCTATATAGGCTGGAGACACACACAGACAAAGGGTGGGACAGGAGAAGAGAGAGAAGAGTGGAAACAGTGAGTGTTTTTCTGGACCATGGTGAGTCACAGCTAACGCATCAGACAATCTGTTCTCATCCCAGAGCGCTCTGCAGAAGTCAACAACTCAGAACCAACATATCATTGTATGCCTCCGAGCCCACATCAAGGATGATTTTGTAAAAATGATTCCATCCATAACAATAAGGTGTTTGTCCTCTTTTCCATAACACAATGTGTGAATTTTAATCAGAAAAGCCTGGGAGATGGAGGTGTGTGGTGTGAAAGTAATTGTCACTTCCAATATACCCAGAAAGATTTCCACACAATCTGAAAGAACACAAATTCTGACAGCTGCCAGAAATTTTAACTCTGAGATTTGTATAAATATTAGCACTGAATTTGAACAAATGATGACAGCAACATTTAGAATATTCCATAAAAAGATAAAAGATTCTAATCAAAACTGGAGGCCCAATTATAAGAGGTCTTACATGCCAGATCAGACAAAGAAAGCTAATCTCTTCATTAGAAAAATACCACTTTCCAAGGAGAACAGTCTTGTCAATGTGTGATAGGACCCAGATAGAAAACTCCCACTGTCCTAACAGAGTGCTACAGGGATGATGTATTTTAGGCATCATCCTCGTTCCGTTGACAAAAAGCCAATGAGATTGTTCTATTGGATTTTGGATTATCTCAGAAAATTAGCTTTGTGAGCTCTGGCTGTGGTTTGTGATACTTACACCTTTAATCCAGCAGGATAATCTACACAAACACCACATTTAGCCTATGATTTTTAAAGCGTAAATGGGATCGCCAGAAGTAAGTTTTCATCGTAATGATGAATGTAACCGACAACCTCAGTAGTCTCATTAAGCCACTTGTTAGCAACTGCCTTTTTTAAGTAAAAGCTTGAAAATTCATAGGTGGGGTACTTAAGGACGTATTTTATGTCAATGGAAAAACATTAAAATCTGTGTTATTTCAGACATTTAACCAAAAATCTATTAATAAAACCCACTTACCTCAAGGAGAGGGAACTAGAGGTATAAAAATTAAAAACTCATTTCCGGGTTTTATGACTCATTCCTGCAGCACTCTATAGCCAGCTAGCTAAAACTGATTGACAATTCATACCCATTATAACTTGGATTTTTTAAACGTGCAGTCTAACAGTCATCCTACCCGTGTGGAATAAACATTTTTGAATTTAGGAGGCTAATAGTACAGTTAATGATACATATAATTAACTTAGTCTTTTGGTGACTTATTTAAGAGTTTTGAGCATTCAGTGCCACCACTAAATCACTTAATCTCAAAATGTTTGTCAGATTTTAAGTTAAGGTTTCAACAGAAATCATGAATCTTGGTGTTAGAGTCATTTCACTTTCACAGTTCCTTGAACCAGTAAGCTAATGGAGCTAACTCTTTAACCTCCAGAAGCTCAAACCATTCTGTCCACACTCACTGTCTAATGTTGTTCTATATTGTTATAGTTGTTATAGTTATTTTATGAGGTCATGTTAGAATTATACTTCCATATGTTGTACCCTTCCATGTGCATTTTGGACAGAAAGACCTAGGTTATCATGATAATTTGAATATATTTAAATAAATCTGTTATACAGTTATAGTATCAAAATCATAAAAGTTTTTGGTGGCACTACAGTTTATGTAGGTTATTAATATGGTTATGGTTATGTTATATACATGTCCATACAAACTAATCAAAATGTAAATTTTCGTGTCATGTGAACAATCTATGAGCATTAACTTGTGAACATGTGAAGAGAACATATGAGTTCTGAATATAAAAAGGTCCATCTCACCAAAATGTAACTTTTACTTCCACTCATAAATTAGATACTGCTCATAAAGACAACCAAGTTCAAGTCTGATCGCATCCGTATATAGAGGGTTGAAAAGTCTCAGTGACTCACTTTGGTTTACCTTTGGAAGAACATGCATGGTATTAAAAAGAAACCATAATAACTCACCCAGCGTTGACTGAGTTACCGTAGACACTACTACTGACAGACTTGCAACCAGAGTAGCCCACCTGGCTGGAAACCCGGTTCCACCTGGCCAGGTGGGGCCTCACCTGCTTTGGTCTTAAAGGTGACAGATTTGCTGCTGACGCTGTTGAGCTCATGGGAGTAAACCCTCAGATGGTACTTGGCGCCTGCGATCAGATCCGCCACTGTAATGGGGGGCTGTTGTTTCACCGGTACAACTTTCACCGTCTTGTCGCCTTGGAGACACAAGAAAGGGGCCAATCACACTCCGGGGGGTGTGACCTTCATTCCACACTAACGGCTGTGCTTGCTAGCAAAAGTTACAATTTCTCTGAGTGATGGCAGGGTTACTGAAGTGAATTGAGACTGATAACAATGCAGTGCCCACCCCCATCATAAGGACCTTATTACAGTATAAAAGCATACATATGATGTACTTTAATACTTCTAGCTATTACACCTAATGTATGAGCTGCAACTCTTTGAAGCTCACATTCTGGTTCATTTTCCTCTTTTGGCTCTGAAACCAAATTTTTTCTCAAGGGCATAATCCTCCAGAGAAAACTCATCTAAAATGGGGAGTGGAGGAGAAGAGGGGCACAAGGAGCAGGTGTTCCTTCAGGCAAAATCACAATTAAACTGCTCCATGAATTGTTCAGGTAGAATTGAAAGTGATAATTACACAACTTTCTTTGTTCTCGGGTAACATCAGAGTTCCACGGTGGCAAGGCATTGTTTGTCTCAATTATTAACAGGCCCAGACTTATCTCCACAAGGTCAAACACAAGAGAAAAGCGACAACAACCTGCATCTTTCCCGGTGGAAAGACGGGCTGGTCATGTGGTCATGACATGGCCAGGGCAGCACGAGGTGGTGGCGTCATGCACCATGCTATCAACCATTTCATATGGTTGATGTCATCCAACAGAACTCACAGCCATGCTATTAATACCAGTCCTTGAACCAGCCAAACAAAACATATAATGCAGACACAAGAGAAGACATGCCAGTCCTTTTTTACATAATCAATGAAGTGCTATAAGAAAGGCTGATGTTTAGTATTACAAATGCAAAACCATCTGTATTATTTTAAGGTTACTGAGACTGAAAATTAGATATTTTTTCAGACTTTCACTTGATCAATCCCAAATGTTGCTATATTGATGCTGCAGAGATATTGCCACAGTGTATATCACTTACGATCTGCAATTGGTGGGAAAAGGTGAATGTGGCTTCTTTTCTCTCCTGGTACTGTGACACATTTTAAACCCCATTTTAACATTTCCATAATTACTGATGATTACTCTGGGGTTTCCGGATGGTTCAAGAAAAGCTTCCCATGAGCAAATATTTTGATATAAGGTAGGATGTAACTCATTTGACAGTCCTGCTAATATGTTCCACTGTTATCATGTTTCAAGAAACTGCCTGTTGCATCACCATTTCCTGATAAGCAAATTGATTTTCTGTTTATGAAACAGAAGAACAGGGTTCATTTTTAAATAAAAGCCTGCATTTAAAGGCAGGGTAAAAACAGAAATTTACCTGTACTCCACATAATACATTCAGCATAATGTACATTTCCACAGCACTAATCCCAAGAGTGCAACTCCATTATCGGCTGCTCTTAGGTTCTTTTTTAAGCACAACTACTTTGCCAATGGTGTTGAGCTACGTTCAGTAAAATTCTCATCTGTTTACAGATTTTCAAAATGAAAAGCACACCAGGAAATGTTTAAAATGTTTAATTTATAAAATTAAAAGGCCTGTCTGCTGTACTTCTCCTGATTCAAATAACAGAACAGCTCTCTGTAAATAAATGCTGTGGTAAAATAAATGCTGTGGCCACTATGTGATCATTTACAGGACTGTACAAAATTTCCTGGATTATATTATAAGTCTACTGTATCTTTTGAAATGCAAATTGTGGCTGCATAAATCTGAATATTATGCTAATCCATCTTTAAAGTATGTATTTGACAGTACTGAACTACAAAGTGGTCCTGCCATTTTTACGTCATTATCACGTGAAAAGTCAAACCACTATGGTTACACTTTAATTTAAGCAGCCACTCCTCTCGCTTTTACTGCAAGTTATCTGAAGACATTGACAGTTTTAAAAAGAATTTTATGATAACAAGTTGGAATAGAAATATGTAGCTGCATTTTCATGTAAAAAATTATAGCACTTGTGCCCTCACCCTTATTCCCTTGTTATTCCCTTTTGCAAGATTTTTCAGTTCCTTTTCCATGACAAGTATTCCCAGTTTTACTCTCTTATGCCACCAAAGAGTCATCCTCCACCTAAACCCTCCTCTGACAGACATGCAGAGACTCCTGAGTCACGGTCAGAGAGACAGGGGGAGGATGACAGCAGGATTATAGGAGATGGAGGGAGTGTCAGGGACTCCCTGCCACTCTTCCTTAAAGTCAAAGCTTTCAGATTTGACCTTGGAGGACAGGGGATGGGTGGGAGGGGTGGAGACCATTAGATCAGTCTCATCATCCCCCTCTCCTCCCCTCCCTCTGTCCATTTCTCTTTCTATTCACATTCAGACATCATTAAGAATTAAAGCCATTGCCAAAGTACATGAAAAATACATCCTCCCTTCTTTCCGTCCTTGATCAAAGATCACAGACTGTTGAATTGGTAGAAAGCAATATGAGAGTCTAAAAGCACAACACTATCCAATCTCAACCAGCTCTGGGATTCCAGAAAAGCAGGGATGATGTGTTTTTATAAAGCAAGCTTCAAGAGTGCTTCACACCCAAATCAAAAGCAAAAACAAGTGATTATAGAACCGTGGATTGCCAGAAAAGTGACACATTCAAACAGCAATTAAGAGAGAACAAGATGAACAGCCCTTCAGAGCACTGGTCCAACAAGAGCCATTCAAAGCCAGGCAGTGTGTTGAAAAGAAAACATCGTGATGGTGCACTGCACAGGAAGTCACATGATGATGATTAACATTTTCCAACATATAAAGACCAAAGAGAGATAGAAAGAGTGCAAGAGAGAAAGACAGACGGACAGACTGATATGTTGTACCTTGTGCTTTCCTAACATGGTGCAAATTGAGATGTCAGCAGTAAGGTGCAAATATCACATCCTTAAATAAAAAGGTTGAACAGAGCAGCAGCCACTGCTGTAGTTATTGGTTATCTCTGTTTTATTTAAAAACTTAACACCAAAAGGATCTTTTCTTTTCACTAATGTCCTCACGTTCCCTTTCTTTCATGCCCTTTATACTCTTCACACATCAGCTTGTTCTCTCTATTACTTGTTTGTCTTGTCAGCGAATGGTTGCCTAATAGAGCTGTCCATTAAGGTTGCTTTGACAAGGACACATTTCAACAAAACCCTTGAGCAAGAAATTCTCGGGTCCCAAAAACCTGACATTGAGGTGTAACGGAAATAGTTTACATGAAAATAAGGCAATAATGATTTAATGAGAAGACCACTGAGTCATACTTTATGGGGGTAATTGTATTCAAAAGTGGAATGAATTTCGGTCTATTGGGGATTTCTGTAAATAAAGATGAATTTAAGAGACATCAAGGCATTTCTCTAATCCCCAGCACTTAACACCTTAGGTAAGCTAAGGCTCATGTGAAAAGGATTAAACAAATCTAGTCTTTGTCAAATTTTGGATTTTGTTTAAGTAGCTAAATGTGGAATTATACAATATCAGCTCTTTTAAAGTTGCATTAAAATGTTTACATCTTTACATTCAAGCTGTGTTTGTTTGCCCCTTTGGGGACAAAACTCCACTATAAGCTAAGTTAAGCTAAGACAAGTTAAGCTATAAACTGTGGGTTAATCACTAAAAGCTATACATAGTCATTTGACCCATTGTTCATATGAAAGATACTAGGTACAGCTTTAAAATGACAGCTGGTCAAGTCTTAAACCTCAGATTAAATTGAAGGGTCAGCTATATTCTTATATAGTGTCGCAATCATTTCATTACCGTTAGATATATTTTGATACATCTGTTTTCCAAGCTCTCTTTGTACTTATTATCATCTTGTAACGCCACCGCTCTGGTTGTTTTGCTCTAATAATTAAGTTCAGATTTAGCTTGAGGTTTCCATAGCTCAAGTTGGGCTTGGGCTGGTTTCTTACTGTCCAGTGTGAACTCTAGCACAAACTCGCTGCTGCCGGCCGGGAAGTTGTGTCTCCAGCTGACGTTAGCGTAGTTACTGTTAGGCTCCACCGTCAGATTCCAGATCTCCCGCCCAGGGACCACTACATAAGGGGGGGAGGGGGTAAAGGGTTAAAGGTCAGGGGCAAGGGGGAGAGGGCACAGTTACAACAACCACACACAGGGCTTCATTTAGACCTATGCATGGTGCTAGCACTAAGGAAGTCGAACGATCGATTTGATGGGGAGTTATCCCAATAATGGTACGCTCAAAACCAGAAGTAAATTTAATGTGTTCATGGACAGGAAATTCACCCACAAGATAATTCCAGAGGATTTTTCAATTCAATGCTTACATATGGTTTAGAGTGGACTCCAATGCTAACTGAACCTAAAAAACCCTCAAAAAAGGCCAATATCACAATCCTTATCAGGTGAAATAGGCAACCCTCATCACTCTAAGGTGTTGAAGGGTACTCAGAACAAAATAAAAAAGTTTGGATTCTCACTTCCTGACCAGGAGGATAGTTGCTGGCTACATCCCAATATTCTGAAGTAATTCCCCACTTTTTGTACAGCAGGTATGGAGCAGCTTATCGGGATGCAGCCTTCATGTAGTTTCCTGTTTCGTCAGGTGGGAGAAGGCAATCGTCTTTTGATATCCATGAAGTGCCATTCATGGACAACTAAAAACACTAGAAGGATAGTAAAAACCACAATGGGACAGCAGCATGTACCCAACACATTCTGATCGGTATGCTTGGTGGTGACCAGTACAGGAGGTGTGGTGGTAGTGGTCGCCTCAGTTGTAGTGGTGGTAGAAGGAGCAGTAGTAGTAGTAGTAGTAGTAGAAGTCGTAGTTGTAGGAGTGGTAGAAGCTGAGGTACTAATGGTTGTAGGAGCGATGGTAGTAGGAGGAAGAGAAGCGAGAGGAGGAGGAGTAGGAGTGAAAGCTGAAGTCACGGATGCATCGGTAAGCTCGACTACAAGGGAAGGAGGTGGGAGAGAGCAAAGGGTTAAAGACAAGGCAGCAGGAACATCAGACAGGTGGACACACACTGACACACACAAGAGAAAGTCAATGAAGTCCTGAGCTGAAACACACATGGAATTCCCAACAAGCAGCAGTCATCACCGTGCACATCACACGCCTGAGTAAGTCAACATGAGTCAATAAATGCTGTAAAAGTGTTTCCTACTTAATCTCTGCTGGGATCCATACACACTTTGACTTAGATGCCACTGCCACCAAGAGGACCAATGTAGCTATTACAACATGACTGTCAGTGTGCAAATGAACACTGTATAAGAGCTAGGCTTGGAAAACCCTTATTTTTGTATTTTTGTTGCATTCAAAAAGGGCTCTGCACTGCTTTTACTACTAAATGTCAGCTCATTGAGGAAAGTGAGAGGGTTAGATAATGTTTTCTTTAGCTGGACTGAGCCACAGAAAAGACTACAAATGTATAAGAAATGCCTGTATACCTATATAAGTGTGATATACTCAATGGTTACAAACTAGGGCGATGGGGTCAAAGACACTAATGGCTGTTTTATGGGAAATGTAGGATCCAGCATTTTTCCCATACTACAAACTAAAGCCAAAATGTCTCAACTTTCACTGCTTCCATTTTAACATCATTTCAAATCTGTTTCTCATAAGAACCCCAACTTCATGAAAGTGAAATACAAAATTTTACGAGTGCCACTTTAAGTGTCGTTCTTGAGGACATTGTGTAATACATTTACTGATTCTTAACCATCACTTATGAGCTAAGCTTCTTATCTGTTTTACAGTATTTTTGCCATGCAGATAACGGCTTGCTAGAAATGTTGCACCAGCAGTTGAGTGCTAGGGCTGGGTAGTAGACCCTGATACTTTTTCAGCACAGACCAAAATGTGTCAGTAATATGGGAAAGAATCTGAAGCTGTCAAGTACTGAAGGTTAGCATTAAATTCTTTTTCAGGTTTTTAGTCTTTTTGAACAGTTTGACCTGATTTAACTTATAATTTTACAAATTTAGACAAAAGAAATCTGGTCTCAAGTCATTTTAGAATGTTAAAATAAGTTCTTGAATGGCTGCTTCTGTTTAGACAACAGTAAACAACAACCCTAACCTTGAGACACTATGTTGCCTCCTTGTGAGGTTTTCCACTGATTTCCACTTGAATTGTTGTTCACTCTTACTGTACCTTGAAGTTGAGGTCATCTCCAGCCAGTGAAGGGTCCCACTACTGATGCCCCCAGCCCAAACATTCCCCTCATTCAACAACCCCAAACCCCAGCCAGCATGCTTGTATCACCAAGTTGGATGTCAAGCATGCCCTCAAACCACAGTGCGAGGAGAAAAGAAAGTAGGACAGGATGGTGGGAACATCAGCGTGTTCATGAGCCATTAGCCCAGTGAGGGAGGCCTATTCAGCCCAAAGCTTCAAGCCACCTTACCTGAAACCCCCAGAACTGTATGTACAACTGACCAGGTGAACAGATGCAATGGATAAATGCGACATGACATTTGAGAAAGCTCAGAAGCAAGACGATCAAGCCAGTGAGTGAGAGCGCAAGCCAACTGCTGATTTGTCATCCCCAGCACACTCATCAAGTCACTCATTCATTTATCGAAAGGTTTCCCAGGTCTTGACCATCTGATGCAATAACGTGCATCTCCACCCATGCCACACACACTCCCAAAACAGCAGCGCCATCATGACATTGTACTGTGACAATGACTCATACACTTTAGAAACACGTCTTTTGTGGCAGGAAGAGGCAGTGATGCTGTGAGATTGCATTGTAAAGGTGCGCCATCAGGGATTGGTTCAGAAATCAGAGGTTTAAGGGTGGATCTACTGCAGCTGTGGGTCCTAATCATGAAGACCATCTAGTAGGAAATGATTCCAAAGATTTAGAATGTGTGAATATGTGAAGTGATGTATCTAATATGTTCAATTTTCATACAACTGGGCTATATTCCATTCACTTAATGTATAAATCATAGACGGAACAACTGTATTCAAAGCCAATGATGACCTGAGCATGTTGAGTGGGCTTCTTCAATCCCTGACAGCACACAGCAGCAGACGAACAGCAGCTTATACACACAGAGGAAAGATGGACAGATGAGAAAAGAAAGAAAAACAGCATAGACAGCAGTTCAGTCCATTAGCTGCTCTGTTTTTACTTAGTTTCAGACCTTTTGTCTGTTTCATATCATAAATATAATAATCTGGGACATTTAAAGATGAGTTTAAATAACTATTAGTTGCGGTCTTATGTGATTGATCCTCTTTAAGTCGTAATTTTTGACATTCAGCAATGTTATATTGATATATTGGCAACATTGTTGATCTTTTTCAAGCACAAAAGCTCATTCTTGACTTGGAAATAATTTGTCAAACCACTGCAAGGTCCAGCAGGTCTTCATCAGTAGATGGAGTTTGTCCTATTGTCATGGAAATTGATCTGTTGACATGCAAGCTAAGCAGTTGTCATCCCTGACATGATATAATAATATATAGCAAACCTAGATGATTTACACAGCAATATTTACTGAGGCTCAATCAAGGATAAAGATCAGCAGTACAAGTCGAGTTGCTGTGTAAATGCCAAACCAATTCTGAAGGTTAGCTCCTTACTGGGGATATTTAACACAGCAGACACATAAGATCTAGTGTCCCAAATATGGTCACAACTTACCCAGCTGAATGTGTGTGAAGATCCAATTAAGTATTTGCTCAAAACAAGGAACTATGCTTATCTATCCTAAATCATGCTGAGTGACACACATAGTCACATAAAACAAATTCTAAGAAGGAGACAGTCAGTCTGTAAGATTTAACCTTGGTTTCAGTAACAAAGTAGGACTGTGTAGGATGTTTGTGCCCATCTTTATCAGTCCAGCTGCCCTGTGCATTCACTTAGGCAGACAGTCAGAGACTGTCTTGGTCCTCACAGTGGCATGGGGACCACTATAGCATTTCTTTCTAATGGAAAGAAGAAACATTTATCCACAACATGTCAACAGACCCAGACCCATAATAACAGAGGATTATCAGTCCCCTGATAAAGATTGTGTGATATGGTTGAAAGCTCCAGAAAAAGCTAGTTGTGGACCTTGAGTTAGGATTGTTTTGTCATGATGGCCGTCGTGGAGTTTTAGAAGATCTGTCACTCAGTATACTGATAGCAGGATTTGGATCATGGATCGTGGCTTCAATCTTTTGTCAGTGTTAAAAATTAATAGAAATTGGTCACTGAAAAAAGCCGATTTATTTAGACTGCTATTATTGTATACCCCTTGAAAAACAGTACCGGTGACCTCAGTGGTAGGTGAAGCCATGCTCATAAGAAGTGGCAGTACTCAGTAAAAAATAAGGGTACTCATATGTGGACAAAAATGTGGTACTCAGTGCTGGTGAGTACTGGCCCACTTCAGGCACCATTTTATATAACAAATCATTGTTACCTTAAAGCCCTTCCTTTACCCCACAAGGGTGTTAACGCTTAACCCTATGGTGTTAAACTAGTGCAGCAGCTCCCCCTGCTGCCTGCCAGTGTGAGCTACAGGGACAACACTATGGAGGTGGACTGCAGTGCTGCTTAGTGTTAGAAAGAAGAGATAAAGAGACAGATATGGAGGATGTGGGTGGGGAAAGGCGACAGGCAGACACGCTGTGCTTCTCATTCCCCATTACCTAGACCTGTAGCGTCAGTAAAGTTTTCTGCCAACAAAAAGAGAAGGGGAGATGGGAGAAAGGGGAGAGGTGTAAGAAAGACAGAGGGACAACAAGAAGGACAGGGACAAGGCTGCAAGGTTGGTTCAACAGATTCTCACTTACAGGATTACTACAGGGTTCTACAGGTTACATTTAAGAGTATTTAAGACTTAATCCAATCAATTATAAGACCTGTCAAAATCATACATGCAGACACCCTGTACTTGAATAAAACTAATGGTATCTTACCATGCAGTATGGTTCAGCATGGCTAGGTACCCCTAGACGTTTTCTAAATTTGGGTAAACCAACCCTTTAAAACAACCTGTAAAGTGTTATTCTTGACAGTACAGCACATGATATACCTCAAAAGTCACTGGTAGACTCTGTGTGTGTGTGTGTGTGTGTGTGTGTGTGTGTGTGTGTGTGTGTGTGTGTGTGTGTGTGTGTGTGTGTGTGTGTGTGTGTGTGTGTGTGTGTGTGTGTCATTATGTAGCTGATAATGTCTTACATCAGAGAAAGAGAAGTCCTTTCTCCTTCTGATACCCTAACAAAGAGGCCTGTGTTTGCTAAGGGGCTCCGGCCTCTCTCACTTTCTATTTCTCTGTCTCTCACACATACAGGTTCCAGTGATTCACAAAAGCAGACTTTCACAATGTAGACACATTATCGAACCAACCTAGTTCCCATGCAGCCAAAAAAGGCTGGAAGTTGTGTAATTACAAAGACCTGTGTCCCTGACTCCTGTGACCCATCAGTCAGCTGAGTCTTCACTAAAGTAACGTCTCGATGCACTATACCTGACGCCCCCCACACACACACATTCGTATTTGAGTGTAATTTATTTCTCTAAAATAAGACAGACAGTCTAAGACAGAGACTTAAAGATGAATTTGGCTTATTGGCTTATAGCACTAGTTTTTTTAAATGTCCTATAGATTTCTTGATAATATGGTTATTGTGAATTCTTTTGGCCACAATGATCAAGTGGTGAAAATCTGATATCATGACTGTTCTAGTAAGTACCATCAATTCCTTGTTGGTTTGGGACTTTTCATGGGATTTGTTGAGAATAAAATACAATACATACATATTATTTCCTTATCCTTAAAGGGACATTGTGTAGGAATTTCTCCCATCTAGCGGTGAAATTGTATTTTGCATTCAAACGAATAGTGCTCTCTAGTGCCTCACGTTTTCAAATGCGTATTGCAACTACGGTAGCCGTTATGTACCAAGAAGCCTACCTGTCGAGGAGAAAGCAGGCAACTTCAGCGTCCCTTTGAAAGTCTTTCTACTTCATTAGCTCTTTCCACCTGGGAAAAGCTACCCCGATGTTCACCCTCGTTTTTTGAATTCGCCGGTCACGTTGCCTTTTTTGGCGATGAGGATTCCTTCTCCTGTGGCTCGGCATAAGTATGATCCTCCATTATTAACTAAAGTGCAGTGCAGACTTTCTAATGTGCCGGGGCAGAGACAAGCGCCTCTCACTGATCTCCTTCTCCGTTATAGCTGGTTTCAGTCACGTGACGCTGGCTCTTAACGAAAACGCGTTGTGGATTAGCTAGACAGGTAGGCTAGTGCTTTTTACACCAATGAGGACACATTTATGAATGAAGACATTGATTTTAGCTAAATAAAATACTTAAAACACTACACAATGTCCCTTTAAACTAAGTGACTAAAACATTCTGTGATAAAAAATTGTGAGCAATCATTTAAAGTTTGATTTGAGTTTCAGTGACTTTTTCTGGCTCCTTTGAACAAGAAATTATCAAAATAAAATTTTTACACAAATTTTAAACATCACTCTGGTAAACGGTTGCTTTGTAAACCTTTGTTTCCATGGAGAGATTTATGGGTTCAGATGCATTTTCACCCTCATCAAGAACAACAATTCTGGAAGCGCTGAATGTGAGATTATTTGGCAAACAAATGGTCAAATGTAGAAATACTCACCTTCATTAGCGAAGTGCGGGGACTCCTCAGCAAAGACCTCCCCTGCTCCCACCGTGGTGCGTGCTGACAGGAAGAACTTGTAGCGTGTAGATCGGTCCGGCAGGCGGAGGGAGAAATCTGTCACATTGGGATAGAACGTCTCCAACTGGGTATGTCCCACCCTGGAGCCATTGACTACACACACACACACACACACACACACACACACACACACACAGAAGAACGAATCAATCCTAAATCATCTTAAGGGGCAGTCTGGCACTGCAGCAGAGCACTGAGCTTCCTCCTCACAGTTATTCCTTTTGACTGACATCATTTTACTAAACTTCCAGTTATTACCCAAACTCCATTAGATGGAGTCTAAGATACATACATACAGTATTTCTACAGTGCAGTGGCTGATTACATGTACATTCACCTTCACAAACACTGATACAGCTCTTACTGGTGAGCAAATCATCAACAAGTAGAGGCACCAAAGAAATGCTTTCAGTCTGAAGGTTAAGGTGAGTTTGTATTTATGTGTGAATACTCAGGGTTCGACAAATCATATCAGATCACCTGTATGGTACTTTAACTGGTATGCAATCAGAATGCCGTTGGGCTCCAGAGGTTTGTCCCATTGGAGGTGGATGGTGTCGAAACTTCTGCGGTTTATCCTGAAGAACCTCGGAGCGTCTGGAACTAAACAAACAAGTAAAGAGAAAAAATGAAAAAAGGGTCTAGGATTTGGGAAAAAGGACAGAGGGGACAAGAATTGTGTTCTGGCCAAGCTGCTTCCATTATGGCCGAAAGCTGGGGACTTGTAAGGCAGTACCACTAATGACCACTAGATGTCCTGAGATAACTTCTGTTATGAATTGGCGCTATACAAATAAAATTTAATTGAATTGAATCCTGGCTCCAAAAAATCTCTAGCTCCATAGACATCCATTCCAATAGTGCCAAAATACCTTTTTTTCAAATTCAAAGTCTGTGCTGTTTCACTACAAGACATGATGGTCCAAAAGCAAATTTGACTTCTAAATTGTGTCCAGGTGACGATCGGCCAGTACTCACCAGTACTGAGTACTTCTAAATTTTGTCCAGATGTGTACTCTTACTTCTTATTAAGTAACCTTAACCTCTGGTGAGCATGGCTGTACCTACCACTGAGGTCAACAGTAGTTTTTCTAAGGGGTATACATTACACATGGTTAAATAATTGTAAATAATGAATAAATAACTACTTTGATGCTTTGATGCAAACCCCAAAATCCCCCTAGTAATCCCCTCTGTATTTCTAAAACCCTGCATACAGCAATGCTGGTGAGGTACTCCTACACAACTGTGTAAGGTCTTGTTAAAACGGATAAACGTGTTGGCTATATTGTCTGCCATGTTGATTACCCCTTGTTTATCCCACTTCACTCCAAGATGAGAGCAAGTGGTACAACCAGAAGCTGGAATCAAAATGTCCCTTTTAGTAACCTATGTGTGCTGTCATGGTTACTTTTTGATACAGTCTGTGGTTCTATGTCCCACATTACACTGATGAATATGCTACCTTTGGCTCAAAACACTTTTGTGAAACTACATAAGATGTTAGCCTCTGCGTCCTCACCTCCCTCCTTGGTGGTGAATTCCACTGTGTTGCTGGGTGGACCCTCAAAGCGGTTGTTGGCCACAACCATAAACATCTTGTATTTGGAGTAGGGCACCAGATCGCTGAGAATGCCAGATGGCCCGGCTACAGTGCTGTAGAAACCCTTAGTCTTTTTCTCCTTGCTGACGACCAAGCCTGGAACCAGACTGGACTCGCGCCAGTAGTACAGCTGGGAGGTAGAATGGGAAGTGAAGGGTTAATGGGTGCAAAGAACGGAGATTAAACAAAAAAAACAGTCAGAAACTGCAAATCAGTGTCTGTATTTAGTCCAGCGTTACAAAAACATAGCCAGTCTCACTCTGTACTCCTTGAACTCTCCCTGGACAGAGTTCAAGTCCACAGGTTTCCAGTGGATGTGTGCCGTGGTGTCATCGACCTTTGACATTTGCAGGTCAGTGGGAGCGTCGGTGGGCTCTGGACACACAAAAAGGGACACAGGATGTGTGAATAGCCATAAAGGTTCAGTCTGTTTGTGCTAGAATAATAAAAAATGAATGAAATTAAATAATTGGCTAATAACACCGAGTTCTGAGTTATTGTCAGCCTGAAAGACATCAAAACAAAATATCTATCAGGCTTATTCCAGAAATCAATGTTGGTATTGGCTTTCACAAAGTGATATCTACTGAGTATCTACTTACTGTCCTCTCCAGAGTATCCGGTGACCACATTGGATTCAGGTCCCGGTCCAAACTCATTCATGGCCTGGATTTTGATCTCATAAGGCACGTAGGTTTCTGTGTTTTGGACAACATATTTGGACTCCATCGTGGTCACGTTATTCCACTCCTCCTCCAATTCCTTCCGTCTCCACCACACATTGTAGCGCAGGTTTGGGCCATTTCTCTCCAGATCAAGCAGAGGCTGAAAAAAACAACAAATTAAAGACAGTTAATTAGGTTTGGAGTCTTTCATGTCATCAATAAAAGTCAAATCTGCTTAAATGTTTTCATTTTATCACATTCCAGTTAGCGAAATGTGTTAGTGCTAGCACTTGTTTGAACCCTTCCTGAAGTTTTGAATCAGCAAGGTTACTGGTTACTAGATACTGACTGGTTTTGTAACTATATTACATGTGTTTTTCCCAAAACGATTTACATTGGGGCAGAACTGTGTATGAATGTGGGACTGTGCCACCATCTCTTTCCACCATGGACATGAAAACCATATGGCAGAGTCAGCCTTTTAAATCTTGCCTAGAGATTGAAAAACTCTTTCTATTTTCGTGTAATGTCAACTTAGTGTACAAGCACAGTGTATGCGGTGAGGCCTTTTCTCAATTTATTTAGTGAAATCAATGTAATTAGGGTCCGAGCCAGCGACCGCTGGAGGTCCCTATTGTATTTGCTATGTTTCTTGTTATTATTTTTAGCTCCCTTTGACTGCATTTTTGCCCCCCTGAACATATATGAAAACTCAATTTTATTTGGCAAAGTTGTCAGGCCTGGTGAAAATGGGGATATTCTATGTGTCGCTTTTGGGTTGGCCACTAGGTGACGCTACTATCATAAAAAATGCGTTTAGGCTAATAACTTCTGCATCGTTTGTCGCACATTCAAAAACCTTATATCTACGCATTTGGTGAATAAAGCTGAATCTCCCCATATATGCCACGCCCACTTCCGCCTGAATTTTTTTCCAGCAGGGCGCGAAATGTCCATGAACTACTTTTTTCGTGTTCCTCCTATGTGCTTTGTCCAATTCGCACAAAAAATTTTACGTAGCATCTGGGGACCATCCTAATAAAAAATTAATTCAAAGAATTTTGATATTTCAAAAAATAAGCACGTTATAAAATTAGCACTTCCTGTAAATTTTTCGTCAAGAAAGGAAGCAGACCATTTCTCCACATTGGTATGTCCGATCGACACCAAACTTGGGTCCATAGTTCCCCATGTCTTCCTTAGGCATCATGCACAATCGCCTCTAGGTGGCGCTCTTTAAAATGAAGAAGTTTATATCTCCATAACGGCATGTGTGATTGAAATGAAACTTGGTACGATGCTTCCCCATGGCTCCCTGAGGCTCGTTAAAAAATGCGTCAACAATCCGCCACTAGGTGGCGCTCTGGTGGCAGGGTAAATCACTTTGCGGAGACCGTAATAGTTATGAATATGAAATTCACAGTGCACGTGTAGACTGGTGCCTGAAGCTCACATACCAAAAATCATGTTTATTGTGTTTGTAGTGTCCCCTAGAGGATAAAAAAAGCAGCCCCGGCACCACGTTTCACCGATATGTAAGAAACTCGGTAGGCAAGTGTAACATGCCGGGAACCCCACAGGAAGTCGGCCATTTTGATTTAGATTTTCACTTTCGGCGAACTTTTCGCGTTGTATTTGAACGAACTCCTCCTAGGGAATTTATCGGATATGCTTCAAAATTTGTGAGTACAGAAAAATGGTGCTGATTAAAAGTTGTGCTATTTGTGACTGTACGTTGAAGGGCGTGTCCGTGACGTGCCCTCAAAGTTGGCCAGGTTGAATCGAATGTCAAACTGTGATACCATTTCCGGCATTACTCAGACTTCCAGCTTTTTTTTGCGTTGTATTTGAACAAACTCCTCCTAGAGAATTTATCGTATCTGCTTCAAAATTGGTCAGTACAGTCAAAAAACATTGCTGATTAAAAGTTGCTATTTGTGCATGTACATTAAAGGGCGTGTCCATGGCGTGGCATCAAAGTCAACCATTTTGAATTCCGGGCTCATTTTCTGTGATTTATCGTGTTGTATTTGAACAAATTCCTCCTAGGGAATTTATCAGATCTACTATGGTGCTGATTAAAAGTTGTGCTATTTGAGACTGTACGTTGAACCGCGTGCCAGTGACAACTTGTTGATTTCAGCAGATTCGCCATAAAATAGTACTCATAACTTCAGTGTGCAATGTACAATCTCCAATAAACTTAATATATTCTGAAACAGTTTTGCCCTGAACACGTCCCCATAACTTCACCGTACGTGGTCCAATCTCAATGAAACTTCACGTGTTTGATAACAGTCTCGCCTTGAACACGTCTACATGACAACATTCAGACATAGTGATAGCGCCACCTACTAGCAACAGGAAGTAAGTGCTGCCTGGCGATTTTGAGCTGATTTACGTGAGATTTTCATGTTTTGGTCCGTACGTGTTACGACGGCACATGACGCGGCCGCAGCACGCCCTGAGTTGCGTGGAGTGCGAGATCCCGCTCAACACTGCTTGCAGCTTTAATCTTAGAATGTTTTCTCATGCTCTGAGGAAACAGAAAGGCGTGAAAGATAATTATACATATGTCCTCAGTACATAATTCCTACTACTTTCAAATAACTTTACATTTACATGATAACCTTGCGAGGCAACTGCACTCACGGAATGACGAAATCACTAGATCACGCAAGAATCCATCTTGCCAGACTTGCCTGTCCAATGTCCAAACACAGTGGTTCAAACCAATTAGCATCCTATGAAGAACTACTGGCAGCTACGACATGAGCTATGGGTGTGGTTTAACACTAACTTGGTGTGACCTCGTGTGAAAAGTGAAAAGTTTCCTTGGAAAAAACAATGGCAACTGCTAAAGAGGTTGGCATAGATCTCTAGTATCAAGTCTTACCTCCCAACTGATCTCCATATTGTCCTTCTTGGAGCCCCATCCTCGAAGACCTTTGGGAATGGCATCTGGGGCTTGTTTTGACATAACAAAATGCACTTACATCAGACAAGTTCAACTCCAACAAGCCCCAAGTCCGCAGGTACACATTTATGACCTGAAGTGGCTTCTAGAGTATGTACTCCTGCTTATTTTGTAAGACTGCTACAGTTGTATACCAAAATAAAACATTCACAACTGCACAGGTCAGAGCTATACATACAAACTGTTGTTTGTTCATCTTTAAAATTGTCTTTTGAGGAGCTGAAACCTGTGATGAACAGAACTGTATTTTTCATATAAAGTAGGTTGAAACTACATTTAGCCAACAACAGAAAACACACATATGATTCCAGGTGAGTGTGTTGTGCTCCTTACCAGCTCCGCTGGTCTTATATCTTAGCGAGGGGCGGCTGGGCTTACTCTGGCCCACTGAGTTGATGGCAATGACCCTGAACTGGTAGTTAACGAAGGGGGCAAGCTGCAGGATGACTGAGTTGAGGTCTCCAGGGTAAGTGGACAGGTTCTGCCACCTGCCTGGCTCCCAGCGGTTTTCCTCGAATTGGACGAGGAACTCTGCAGAGACACACAGCTGGCTTAAAAAATGGCAGACCGCTTACTGTTAAAGGTGTGGGAGTGTGAGGAGTTCAGCAGGTTTTCAAGGCTCTTGAGATCAGCTCTTGCTCCTGCGGTGGACCACCTGCAGTTGTGGCTTCATGTATTCTGGTATAATGTAATTTCATCCCCTCATCATTAACTTTGTTTAATGACCCTAACGCATTAATTTTACAAAACTTTCTATAAATACAGCATATAATTATCATTTTACGAGTAATAGGACTGCAAAATTTCTCTGATGGATTATAATTGTGGCCTTTAATTACTGAAGGTATTAGGTGTACTTGAATAAGTACTTCTATTTCAGCTTCCCTACACTATCATTTCTTTCCTGAGCTTGGTGACCTGAGACTAACTAACACCTCACCTTTCTAGCTCTCCTTTACTCACACAATCTCCCTACAGGATGCACTCAGTGTTAGGAGACTATTACCTCTTTTCCACCAAGGCAGTTTTAGTGCTGGTTTGAAACCGGTGCCTAATCTGGAACCAGTTATTAGCGTTTCGCCAAAGAACCAGCTCTTGGCAGATACAAGCATAGCTGGATAGCCAGCTAGCTGTTGGTCAGCTAACATTACCAAAGCAAGCACAACTTGCAACATATTTCTCCCATCAATGTTTTTTCATAACATTGATGATGATCATAACTTTAATGTTACTTTTAGTGCCTGAATTGGACCAAAACAGGTGCCAGTACCCTAATTCAGTACAAACCTAACCGTGTTTTTTAAATCCTTTTTAACAAGGACAATTTCAGTGCTGTTTTCTTCGTGTTAAGCTAGCTGTGTTACTAACATTTCTGTACAAATGTTTTAAAATACTGAGGTCCAAAAACTGACCTTGCTAGGTTGGTCTGAGAGGTATGCATCAAAGTGGTTATTTTTAGGCAATAATTTATAACTTTTCCACCTTTGTGAGTAGTGGTAGGTACGGCCATGCTCACCAGAAAAGGCAGCACTCAAGAAGAAGAATACTCGGTAAGTAGTGGTACCCAGTGAGTACTGACCCATTTCAGGCACTGGTAGCTTTCAAGGCTAGTAACGTTGATGAAATGAGTAGCTATTCTTGCTTAGGTAATGTTAGCTGACCAAAAGCTAGCTGGCTAGTTAACAATAACTAACGTTGGAGATGTACAGTGACATAATGATGTGGCTCTATGGTAGCTCTCTATCCAGTGGAAAAGCAAACCGGTTCTTAAAAGGTTCTTAAGTTGAACAAACTCTGAACTGGCACTAGCACCAGCCCAGAACAAGCACTGGGGTCACGTTGGTGGAACGGGGGTATATGAGATGAATGAAAGCTGAACCCGTTCCAGACCAATATAGCTCAGTATGCCTGTAACACAAGACAAGTTTTTGGGAAATGCGACAATACAGGGCAATTTAATCCTTCCAGGATGTCCAGGAGATGTGAGTGAATACAGATATATGAGGAGTGTGTGACTACTGACGTGTGACTGGGCTTCTGTGGTCATTTCCGGGGATCCAGGTGAGGCGAATGCTGCGGGCAGCTGGGTCAGATAGATCCAGATCAATCGGAGGGTCTGGACGGTCTGCAGAGCAACAGGAACTATCTTAAACATGGCAAACACATACTGTGCTATACAAGGAGACACATACAAGAATAGGCATGCTGCGAAACACTTGTCACGCACTTGTCCAAATCTCGCAGTTCACTGTTGATGTTTTGAAACACAGTTTACAGTTTCAAAATCAACAGTGAACTGGGAAATATATCAAAAAGGAGAAAATATGGCAAAATTAGGAAAATGACTCCCTAATAACATAAACAAACAGCTTGGAGCGAGTGTATTATCGTACCAAACTGGACATTATGACTCAATCTTTAGACTCAATATGAGATCAAATGACTTAAGAGGATGGATTGTGGTGCATGCATATGAAAATCCATTCTGTATTGAAAACAGTATCTTCTCACAAACAAACAGAGAAAAAAAAAAAACTTTGGCACACCTTTGGCACATAATAAAATAATATCATACCATATTAAACATAATTAAGTGTTTTAATATTATAACATAACAGAGGCACAAGTTGAGAGAGAAGCAGTGAACAAAAAGTCAAATAATAAAAAGAGAAAATAAACAGGGAAAGAAAAACCAGGACAGGAAAGTAAAGAAAAACAGAGACTTCCACCCGAGCCATGTGTTACCTGGAGGCAAGGCACTAGAGACTGAGGGGTTGAGGGAGGCTTCCTCTGTGGGGAGGGGACAAGGACCAGGAAGTGAGTATAAAGGTTAGAGTTTGCAGGTTAGTCTACTGGCCAATCAACAGCGAGGGAGCATAATGGTTAACATGTAATTTAGTACATTTAGTGTTAATGTAAGTCAGCTTCACTAAGCTCCAGTTTGAGACAATCATGTAATCATCATATTTACTTTGAGACTTTTGCACTGACAGTTATATCTGAGACACTGATGTAAGCCATTTATCCCAAAAAGTTAAAATAAACTCAGGTCAATCCAAGGTTATATGAGATTTAAAACATGAATATAGCAATAAACAACTATTCTCTATGTAAGCATTTAGTAGAGTCATGGTCCATCTGCCTGTGTTGCTATTGCAGCCTCTCTGTAGTTTGTTTCCATAGCCGGTCTGCTCCGAGTGCAGCTGAGTAGAGCGACTGAAACTGCTGTTTTTATCATCAGCGTCTAACAGAGATTATGAAGATAACCAAAGACTAACAAAGATGTTTTGGGTGAATTTAATTTAGTTTCTGTCCACTTTGAAGGATGTTATGATATGTGAGGTAAATGACTGTTTTTGTCTGTGGAATCTGGGGACAAGCAATAGCAATATTACAATTGTTTCTGGTTTAACAAAAGGTCTATCTCTGTAGGGATCCTTTCGATAATGTTGTCAGACACAAGCACTTTTTATGGACATATTTTGATGGCTGCATTGTTGTCCCCAAGGATTAACATCAGTTTACGCTGCGACCATAGCAGCCCTTTTCACAAATATGTTTGCATCAGAAAATGACATACTGTAAGTTTAATGCAAAAGTCTCTAATGTCAAAGTAATGGTCAGACAGGATGCTCTAACTGAGTCCACAGGACAGCTTCACTACAGCACTTCTACACAGTCAGCACTACAGTACCTCAATATGCTGCATGCAAACTGTTAAATCAGTAGAACAAGTACAGTTAAAGCTAAGCTAGGTAAGTATATTAGTTGCAACGATAAGACATGCATGATTTCCATTTGAAGACCTAGAGCTGAAAAATAGTAGAGTGTCAAGAAAAACTGAAGATAAAAAATGAGGTGATATATGAAGCACCAACAACAAACATAAAAGCATTATGCTGTGTGTCAGAGAGGGAAATATGTACAATTATTTTAGTATTTCAAGAGTATTTTGAGAGACTTCCTACTTTTCCTTCACTATATTTAAAATGTTTAATAACTTTTACTTTACAACATTTAACTGGCAGCTGAAGTTAGCAGTTTCTTTACAAGAAACAGTTTTACATGCAAAATACATAAGCTGATGCTGTGTGTTATTTAGACTTGGAGAAATTCTTGTTCAAGCCCTGTTCTGTATATGAGTGTACCTAACACAGTGAGGCGGGCTGAGGCTGAGTCCTGGTCTATCTCAGATTTAACAGTGCAACTGTACGTTCCCTCGTCGCCCTCGTTCACATTGGGGATGGTCAGTGACTCCTCGTCTTTCCTCAGCCTGGGAGACAAACGGAGAGAGAGGACATTTTATACATCTGACATCTGTTCAAACTACAAAAGATACTTCTGGCATGTTTTAGCTTGGTTTTCACTCCAAGACAAGTTACTGTTGTATGCCTTAACTCGAGCTAGAGCCATGTGACATGACATGGTTTTGACAGATGCAGGACTGAAGCATCAGAGATGTTTTAGAGTCAGTGTAGGTGCCGTTACCTCCATCCCATGTTAAGAGGCTTGTCGTCCTTGGTCCAGGTCACGGTGATGGGCAGGGTAGGATCAGACTTCACCTTACAGTTAAAGCGGGCCGTGGAGCCCCTGATGGCTGACTGGTGCTCCGGGGCTCGAACAATACGAGTTGGCTCTGAGTGGGAGTGAAGTTGAAGAGGAACACATACATACACATACTACATGAACTTGCACATTTAGATGCATCCTTGAAAATCAGCAAAAGGTGAAACTGATGGCCGACAAATGTAGTGTTTTCTTGTCCCTGATGCTTGGTCATTGTTTTACAATTTATCTTCCTTTCCTTTTTTTCCTTCTACAGGCCTACTGTGTATACTTATTACGTTTTCTTACATGGCTTAAAATCAAGAAGGCCTTGCGACAACCTATTAAGCTTTGGCGACCCCTAGAGGTTGGGAACCACTGCTGTAAGGCCACCCTGTTGTCCAATATACCACCACAGATTCTAAGACTTTTTTTTTCTGTTGAAGCAAGTGAACTAAATCTGCACAGGTGTGTGACGACTTCACTTATAAGTAATTTGCATTAGCAGATCTATTGTGGAGCATAGGAACATCTCACTTGTTGGACTGTAAAATGTAATCAAGGCAGCAGATTCTTCCAAAGTTTGTTTAACTAAGCAAACCTGTGGGATATGAAAGCATTTTGTAGGAGACAGGAATGACAAAATGTGTTTAATTGTTAGTTTTAGTTGAGCATCTCTACTTTCCATTTGAATTAAAAAAATGTTTTATGTGAAATGAAAAGGTATATCAACCAAACCAGTGGCAGAATAGTTAACCTATTTATTATTATTATATATATTTTTTCAGTTCAGTTTTGCCCTGAATACTAGGATGGATATTTTTTTGCAGTGTATGCAGTCTGAATACAAACATGAGAAGATGAAGCAGTTTAGTTTTAAGGCACAAGAGATTGGAGCTGTTTGGCACGAGGAAAGGAAATAATTTAATCTTTCACACACAATTCTGACATGCAGTTGGAATCCATTTAAAGTTGTGTTGGAGCTGATTGTAGCACATGCGCTCTGCTGTAGGCTGCACATGATGTTGCATGGTTACAGAATGACCTCATATCAACATGTCATGGCAAAGTTGCAAGATGACTAGTTTTGGATGCTGAGTCAAACAGGATCCCTCACACGAGTCTGAGTGCAGCAGAGGTGTAATGTCTGACCTTTGACCTCCAGGCGGACCTGGTTCTCAGCTGATCCCAGGATGCTGTTGGCCAGGCAGGTGTAGGTGCCCTCATCCTCTGCTCGGGCCCGTTTGATCTCTAGGGTCCCATTGATGTAAACACGGTACTGACCGCCATCCAGCCCACTGCCCTGTCCGTTCTTAAACCTATGCACAAAGAAAACACATGGCTTAAAAACTGAAAATTTAACAATAAAGTTCACAATTCAGTGTCTTTCTCAGTGACACATGGATAAGGGCTCTCATTTTTGGGGGATTTAAGTAAACAAAAACAAATGAGATGCTCACCAGCGTAGCTCCGGCAGAGGGGACCCAAAGAAGGGACAGTCCAGGAAGGTGCGGTTGTTCTCGATGACTTTAATCAGCTGGTTTTTGGGGCCCAGCATCCTCGGAGGCATGTCTACAAAGAGAGGGATCACACCTCCAAGTTTAAGAGTTTAATCAAACAGTGATCTGATTGGATTTAGCAAAACTTTGATTGTAATAAGAACTTGGTTCTTTCTCACAGCACTCATGTCACAGTAGGAAAAATAATAACATCAACAATGTTTCTGTTTTATCCTAGTGTCCCAGTAAGACACCTGAAACTGAAGCAACTACCTATTGTAAACAGAGGCTACTAGCTCCTTCATGAAATACAGTTAAATCCTGTAAACAGTTTTAAATAAGTTGCTAGCAACATAGATGAGAACAAGGCAAGTCATTTCACACAGTGCAATGAAAACCTGATATTAAAAAATGTGTGTGTCAGAGTGTCCAGAGAGAGATTCTTATGAAGCAGTATCAACTTTTGTTGATGATTTAAAATCAAAAGCTCCGAGGTGACCAAAAAAACACTATTGCAACACAGTCCTCATATTAAGATTTTGGATTTTGGGGGTATACCAACTGGTGAATAGGGAAACCAAGGCATACAAAAAGAGGTGTAATACTCCCAGCCAGTGTTAGTCATTGCTCTTTACATCGTGAAATCAACCTCCTCCTTCTGTGTCTCACCGAGGACGCTGACGAAGGCATTGGCCAGCAGGTAGCCGTGCTGGTTGGAGGCGTTGCACTGGTAGACGGCGCTGCTTCCCATCTGCACTGAGCGAAAGATGATGGTGTCACCCAGCTCCTGCCTGCTCGGGTTCGGGGGAGAGCCTTGGGTAAGGGGGAGGGGGAAGAATTGGGAAAAGAGGAAGGGAACAGAGAGATAGTGAGGAAAATAATATTTAGAAAGACAGAAAAATAATACAAATGAAATCATCTACAGAGATTCAAGTTTTATGGTAGGTCTTGGTTGGGACGTTAATAGTTAATTGTACTACAAGGAGTTTTTAGCTGGTCAAGTTCATTTGCATTGGGGCGTCTGTCGCTCAGAGGCAGAGCGGGTCGTCCCCTAATCGTAAGGTTGTTGGTTCAATCCCCGGCTCCCCCTGCCACATGTCGAAGTATCGTTGAGCAAGATACTGAACCCCAAATTGCTCCTGATGCTGTGCATCGGTGTGTGAATGTGTATGAATGAGTTAGTTTCTGTTCAATGGGCTTTGCCATCACTGAGTGAATGTGTGTGAAAGGGTGAATGTGGCACGTAGAGTAAGAGTGCTTTGAGTGGTCGGAAGACTAGAAAGGCGCTATACAAGTACAGGTCCATTTACCATTACCATTCCCTTTGAAATTATTGAAATGAGGCAGGGGAAACACTATCAATAAATCCCTGATAGGGTCTTTAAGGTCTTTAAGCCCAAATACAGCAGTTCAACTTCACTGTTTAGTTTAATAGACAGGAAAGAAAGAAAGAAAGAAAGAAAGAAAGAGTAAACACATTAGCTATACATACTTTCTACAGGCTGTCCGTTGATCAGCCACTGGATATTAGGTTTAGGGTTGCCGTTGGCCCGACACACCAGGCGCCCGTTCTCATCTGGGGCTAGCACCAGGTTTGTGGGTTTGTCCAGCCAATAAGGGGCCGCTGTGGAACACAGGGAGTCACAGGTTAGCCACTCAAACACAAGCTCATATATTTGTATGTACACATGTAAGCTCCTCACCTTTGACCTGAACAAAGATGGAGTGGCGTATGCTGCCTAGGTGATTGTTGGCCATGCACACATACTCCCCAGCATCCTCCTCAGACACGTTAATAATCTTCAGGGTCTTGTTGTAGTTCTCAAACTTCACTTTTCGTGCCGGCAGGTCCCCGCCCTTCTTAAACCACTTGACGGTGGGCGTCGGACTGTAGGGGAAGGACAGAGAGAGGAGAGACATGAGATGAGCTTGGTGTGAATGATAGACTCAACAGCCTCATTTTGTTTCTGTCATTTATCTGCATTCAACTGAGGGGTTAGGGGTAGGATTAGGGATAGGGGGTAGGGTTAGGTTAAGAAAATAAGTTATTTTTCCCAAGGTATCCCTTGTGGAGATTTCCTGGGAAAAAGGGTGTGTGCTGGCCATTCTTGCTGTTGTTTTTATTTGGAGAAAGATAAAGTTCTGTGCCCTGGTGTGGTAATAATTTCTAATATTTAGTCCGCTGGGGAATCTGGTGTTCAGTTTTCTGATCCAGTGTCTTTCAGCTTTTGTCCTCTCCACTGGTGTCCAATTTATTTTGTGTTGTATCCCTGTTATCTCTAATGACCCTAGGCCATGGTTAATGAAGTGTGCTACTAAATGTGTGTGTGTGTCTTTGTGATTTTTTAAGTTGTAAATGTGTTGTGCTAGTCTAGTTTTAATTGTGTTGCCTGTTTTTCCTACGTATGAGATGCCACAGTGTTTACACTTTATGGCATATACGCAGTTGTGTGTGTTGTTTGTTAGGGTCTGTTAAATGGGGTATGTGGTGTTGTTTTTAAGTTGGTTTTTTTTTAAAGGTTTTTATGGGATACGGGGTAGTGTTAGGGTTAAAGGTAGGGTGAGGAGTTAGGGTTAGGAAAGAATTCCTTTTTCCCAAGGTATCTCCTGTGTGAATTCCCCAGGAAAAAACATTTCCATTCCATGCATCAGCGTATATTTAGACCTAGGGGGAATCTTGTGTTTAGTTTCCTAATCCAGTGTTTTTCTGCTTTTTTCCTCTCCTGCGGTGTCCAATTCATGTTAGTTTCTATGCCCAATATTTCCAGTGCCTCTAGGCAGTGGTTGATTAAGTGTGCCACTTAATGTGTGTGTGTGTGTTTTTCAGATTTTTTATGTTGTATATGTGTTGTGCTAACCTAGTTCTAATTGTGGTGTGTCTCCCTTACGTTTATACTGTTACAGTGTTTGCACCGTATGACATATACACAGTTGTTGTTGTTTATTGCTAGGGTTTGTTTAATTACGTTATTTTCTATATATATTTGTTTTTTACAGTTTTTGTGTGTTTGTAAAATATCGGACCCTGTTGAGGTACTGTGTTCATTGTTAGCAGTTTCCTTTTCACCAGGCAGTCCTTAAACAGCAGCAAAATATTGACACATGAAGTCTATTTTTTGTAGTATCCTTGCAGTAAAATTCATATTTTATCGTATCTTTTGTGTGTGTGTGTGTGTGTGTGTGTGTGTGTGTGTGTGTGTGTGTGTGTGTGTGTGAGCTCACAGTCCAGCAGCAATACACTCCAGCAGCAGTTTCTCGTCTCGTAGCACCATTTTGGTGCTCTCGCTGCCTGAAGGTGAAAGGAAGTTTGGCGTGGACTCGGCTACTTTACGGCCTGCAGAAGAGGAACAAGGAGGGGTTAATACACACACACACACACACACACACACACACACACACACACACACACACACACACACACACACAAACACTTTGATGAATCCAATCCAGGAGCCCTATAGTTTATCGTTGTACCATGACTCACTTCCTACAAGGAGCTAAACATCCACTTTGTAGGCACTGCCACATAAATTTAACACTATTATTCTGATCATTTCCTTGTGGCTGTGTTCCATCTCCGCCGGGCTTTGGCTCTCTCTGCAGTCTGTTGTGAGGCCAAAGCAGCCTGTAAACGGGTTTAACACCCTCTGGCTTGTCTCACAGGAAGACATTAAGAGATGCAGAAACAACAACAGGGTCATTGATCTCGCTTTATGTCTGCCAAGGGAACAGAGATGGCTAAGATTGCCATTAAAAGCTTAAATAAAGCAGCTGATATAACTTGCCCAGTTGTTCTGCTGTGATGAGATTAAGTTTAACATCAACCTGAAGTATATACGAGGTCATGCAGTTGATGGCATTAGCCTTCAACCCCGTGTTAAACCCTCCCCTAGGGCTTGGCTAAAGCAATAAGCTGCAGTAGCATTGTAACTGCCAAAACTAGAGCCTTTAGAACTTGGTGTTCTCTGGAGTTGGCTTTTAGGTTAGGCCTTTTCTAATCCCTACAATGCAATGAGGAGGGAGAAGGGATGATTAAGGTATATTTTAAACCAATGCTAAATGATTTGATGCAATAACTGAGAAGTGGTTTAGCATTAATCATTCAGTTGGTTGGTACAAACTTTTGAACACAAATTGTGAATCTTCAGTTCTACTCTGCCTGGGTCTCAGCCATATCCTCTCACCACTGCCAGCAGGCGCTTCACATCACCATTTCATTCCCTGGTTCTCAATAAAGCCTGTTTCTGGAAATCCTAACTGAGTTTGTATTCTGCTTGTGGGTTCCTCTGTTTAACATAGCAGGGATTCTGAATGGGTCTCAAAGTGTGTGGTCAAAAAACTAAATCTACTTTAAATGCTTAGCTATGTGATGTCTGACTTTTATTTTGACAAAATAGCTTCCATAAATGCCTGGTAAGTGAAAACATTTTGTAGGCCTTACTTATGCAGTTATGATTTAGATTTTATTCATATTCAGAACAATCATTAGCACACTGTTGTGACTGTCATACTCAACCTATTGCAGTGATTTATGACCATGAGAAAATATGGGTCCCAAAGTGAGACACATTGAGAACCATTTAAATAATACTTATGGCAACAGTGTATTGATATAATGCTACTTATGTGACGTTTTTCTACTCTACTTTTGGGCTTGAAACTGCCATAAAACTTGTTTTAAACAGTTACAGCACTGCTCAGGTTTTACCATGTTAATATATTTCAACTGCTTTAATCTTTACAGTTCACGGCTTTGAGTGTTTTCAAGGCTTACACACAACTGACTTTTCCACTACTTCCAGCTCTTACTTACTTACTTTCAGTGGCCTAATGCTTCAACTGCATTCAGCTCTTTAACAAGCCCTTCAGTGTTTCAAAGGAGCTTCAACTTAAACTGCAGACCTGTCTCATCAGATTTAAACTTTAACATTTTACAGTTTGCACCTGTAAACCCTAACAGCATCTGCAAGTGGGATTTTCAGTGTAATTCAGTGTAAAAGATTTTATGAGTTTAGAATTAGAATTTGACAAATTTGCGAGGAGTGTGTGTTGACATTTTGCTTAGTGCCCTAAAAAAGGCTTGTGCAAACATGCACCTCATCCAATTGATCCTTCTTAAGCCCTCCCCTTTTTGCTCTCAATAACATTAGCTAGATAATTACAACTGAGAGCTAATGTTAACAAAACACTAGTTACACTAGTAGTCCACATAGACGAGCCTACCACATAGCATGGCAAGTTCAGGAAAGGAGAAAGTTGACTGAGGCTAAGAAGGGTGAATGTTTGAAGCTATGTAAATGATAGTTGACTGATAATTGATAATTGTTTGCAAATATGCCACTGACTGAACCAATTTAAAACAACTGCTGCTTTAAATTATTTTATTGTACAGCCTAATTTTTCTGATCGTTACTCAGAGTTAAAGACTGCACATTTCCAGTCTGATCCAGTCCCAGTACAAATGCTGTTAACACTATGGCCACAAAATCCAGTCAGCATAGAGCTACAGCCGGCTGAGAAGTGTGTGGGATTTGAGTAGCATTAGCCTCCTTTGTGATGCAGATCTGTATGGGATTAAAGCATCTGTTAACGGTTAGCTTCTCCAGTGGCCGGTAAACAGACGGGAGTGGGCGAGGAGGATCTGTTATTATTGATGACACTGGGAGGAGAAGAAGAATGACAAGAGGAGGAAAAATACAGAAAAAGAAGCTGTGAGGGTTAGTGGTAACAAATCGCTAGAAGGAGCTACGGTGATGCAGTGAGCGCCCAGGGAACATGGCAGACACCCTGCAGATGTTGGATGCAGCTTTAGACCCCTTTCACCCACAAAAAAGACAGTTGTGTTTTTTGCTTGCGTGCGTGTTCAAAAGAAATTAGTGATAAAAGTAGCGAGCATGTGTGCACGAGTGTTTGAGTGGTTGTGTGTATGCGTTTCAACAGCCTTTACAGTCCCCATCACTCCCCCGCGCTCTCACAGAGACATGTTTGAGAGCAGAAGTAGGAGGCGGCTATCATCCATACATATATGACTATTAATGACCACAGCGTGAATCCAGACTGAATATTCATCATGGGACCTATGTGCTGGATCCTCGTTGCTGTCTTCAGTCCCACTGGGTCTCAAAGGAGCATCTTCTCCCCTAGGGACATATCCCATCCACCCCTGGGCTTCAATGCACCCCCTACCCCCCCCAGCTCAGAAAACGGCACATATGCTGCCACTATGCTGCCCTCCAGCTATGGGCTCATTCGAAAGGTGTGTGGCATAATGAATATACAGATTCAATTCTCTGTGTGCAATATAGTTGGATTAAGGGTAATTTGTGTGTTAATTACTGTATGTTTATTCATTACATGTGACCATTTAACACTGATTGAAAGGTAAAATAAACTGATTATGGGCTAAATGAGATGAATAATTCTTTCTACTATGTGAGTGTAAATTAGGGTCAGAGGAGTTGGTTTGTCTTTTATTTGAAGTCACATCTGGTCAGCCATTCTCTACTCTTATGTTGTCATTTGATTTCAATCTATATTTAATGAATAGCTGACTGGTGCTGATTGATTAGGAAAAAATGGATTCTGCTGCAACATTTTGCATTGTTGTCTGTCAACAGGGTTTTACTGTACATATTTTGTTCTGAGGCGAACACTCACACAAACCATGACAGTGGAAGACTGTAAACTCTAAATAGGCTCATGGTTTTCCATGCCTTTATTTATACTGCATTTTAAAGGAATTTATCAGGAATAAAGTCATTTTTTATATTACAGACTGTAAATTGCACAGAAAACCACTGTCATATCATTCATATGGTATTTTCCTATGGCAAAACTGTTTCTTTTGATGGTAAAATCTTGTATTTATACGGGAAAAATTGATTAAAACTCAACAGTTCTAATATCCTTTTACCGTAAGTATCTAAACTTACTTAAACTTTAGTTATTATTTATAAATGAAGTTCTGGCAAACACAGCTGCCAGTTTTTTTACTGTTAAATATATATCATCTTTTTTTAAAGTGCCGCAGGCACAAAGAAACAGCCGCTTAAATAAAAAAATATCTGTATCGTTTATAAAAACTAGTGTAAAAAACCAACAACATTTCAATCTAAAAAAACATTGCTGATAAAATTACTCAACGCCTCACAAAACTCCTGAAACTACTACTTCTTCAGACAAGATAAGACAAATGAAGGCCCAGTAACTGGTAAATGTGTTTGAAAATTATCTGTTGTAGAGCCATTTTCACTACATGTTTTATGATGCCAATTTTGAATCAGCTAATAGTTCTGTCCAGGGTGCAAAATTAACAGCTGCCAAGCACCAAATGTGGGTAAATTTTATGTTTGATGGAAAATAAATTTGGGTCACCAGCCAGGTGTTTGATAAATAATGTGGAATCACAGTGTAGGACCTAGAGCTCCTCGGAGCCAAGAAAGATAGAAAGACGCTTTGGTTTAGTGGCTTTCTCAGCTCTGATTGGCTGTTTGTTCGTTCAGGCCCAGTGGATTCTGATGAATGCCATCAGGAGCACTAGGAGGAGCCAGAGGAACCAGATTTTTTCACAGAGTATCTGTCTCATGTACTGCTGTCAGGATATAGTGAAAGTTTCAGCAAAAGTAAAAAAAGTTACCTACTGCAGCTTTATTATTGACAACACACAGTGAACTCTACACATGTAGAAAGCAGTTAGGAGGTTAAATGTGTGTTTAAGGTCAGTCTGAGGTCAGTGAGAGTTACTGAGCCAGCAGCTTAGTGTGCTAGCCTTGTTAAGAAGAAGTGGACAGGAAGTGGAGCTGTCCCGACAGGAAGTGACTCACCACCGTAGGGGTCAGTGGCATTGTAAGATGTGTCATTATACAGCTCCTCTGAAAACACAGGCACACACAGTGGCTCATCAGTCCAAACACTGAACAAAGCTGAAAGAAAAGATTTTAAATCCAACATTTCATTGTCTTCTCCATTCTGCAGCAACCTGTGGACATATTATAAAAGGTAATGTTGCAGGCATCTCATGTCATGTCATCACATCACCTCTAGATGGAGATATGTCATATTCCATTCCCATTGACATGGCGAGAGAGCAGGAGCTCAGAGTTCATACACAGCTACCACAGTGGCTCCTGTGGAATAAAGGACTGTACTGAGGATATGTCTACTCACTGGTCTGAACTCTGAGTGTAAAGGGGTTCTTCTGCTGGATAGTGTGTGTGAAGGGGAAGCGAGCGTTGCAGCTGTAGTCAGTGTGAGCATCTTTGGCCAAAACGTTGGAGAAGTACAGGTCACCGTTCAGACCCATGGAAACTCTCTTATCCTGAGGGATGGGAACCATACCTGGAGGAGAACAGACGGAGGGAAATGGAAAAGGGAAAAGAGAGAGAGGAAATGAAACACCATTTGATTTGTACAGTCGTTAATAGAGACTACAGCATCAGTAAGCATTACAATTCCTTTCCTAAAAGCAGTCAAAGATGTGGGTTTGCGGTTTTAATGTACACTTAAATTTTAAGAATCTTTACCTTGGATGAGAAAAGACTATAAGATGTGTGTTACACATTATTATAGTTGGGAAAAAGATATTTATGCTTCTAAAGTCACAATATCACTTTATTTTATAGGTCTGTAATTGTTTCCGAGAAGTTTCCTACCTCAACTGCCACACTGCATTATTTCTTTCCAGGAAACTTCCTTGGATTTTATTATTCAGAAATTTAGAATAAAATAAAATATAAGCATTACTAACATCACAACAGAATGGGGACCATGTAGGTTCTAGACCATGTACTTTTTTTGCAGGAAAAACATATCTGACACACATTATTGTTCCAAGCAGATTTGTTTGGAGGGGAACTTTAAGTTTGATTCTGATTTCTGAGGTCGTAATACAAATGGGCAGGCAGGGTCTAACGTAAAAGTCGGTTGCATTATGGGAATTGTAGCATCCAGCGTTTCTGGACATTGTTCCATACTAGGAACTAAAAGTCTGGATATTTCAACCTCTACTACTTGGATTTTGATCATTCTTTTTTCTTTCTTTTTTTGCTCTGTCTATTCATGGAAAACCTTATGCAATACCAAATTGCTTCATTAGCCCTTTAATCAAGCAGGGCTATATCCACTAATGCTAGCATTTTAGATACAGTGTATATAAAGATGATATGAATCCAACCACACACATCATCTGCAAAGATAGTGTAACTTGATTTTGTTTGGCTGCAGAAGCAGTAAGAAATCCCCTTCTACCAACTGATCTCTCACATCTTGTATCACAGGCTAAAAATATCCTATTCAAAAGAAGACGCAATGGTACCTTTAAGGCCAACCATTAGCATGCAGGATGCATACATTTAAACATATAACTCAGTGTACTATCTATTCAGGTTAGCTCTGGTAACCACACTGATGTGTCACCCTTCAGGCAGATGTTAGCAGCACACCCACACAGACGTCCAGACGGACCGTCATCCACACTCAGTATCTGCGCCGGCTGATGCGAGCCGTATGGTCATCAAGACAGTGCCCCAGGATCAATCAGCAGCCGGGCCAGCGGTCCTAATTACGAATTGGTGTCTTACAGTGTCTAGGCCATATGTGTGTGTCATATAGGGTTTTCCCTGAGTTCACATAAGTAATAGGACCTATAGCTGCACCATCTACGATTTTAACTGATGTCATGGATATGTTTCTCTCACATTAGTCATTTTCAGGTATAAAGCACAATATTCAAATAAATGATCAGTGCTATGGTTGTTTCACTAACTCTGAGACTGTCAACTTTTAAACTGTTTTTCGTTTTTTCTGTTTTGCACAATACACTGCAATGTTGCACGTGTACAGTTATCCATCTGGACCATATTCCACTTTATTGTAAATATGTTTTATATTCTAGATTGTTATTATATTTTAATTTTTTTTATTTTATTGTATTGTATTTTTACTCTTTTTCTGCCCTTTGCACTACATTTCCCCTGTGCTGCTGTGCCAAATTTGAATTTTTTGGTTCCCCAACCTTTTTCCTTAAGGGACCCCTTTTCTGTTATTGAATAAAGTGGCGCTTAAGTGACATATTTAATAGATATTTACTATTATATTCAAAACTCTACAATGAATCCAAATAGTGAATTCAATAACTGCAAGAAGCATGTCTAAGTTATTTGGATGAATTATGAGCAGATAATTTACTTTGATCATTTTAACAGTCATAAATAATCTGTCATCATCAATACATAATTCAGTGATTTCTTGTCCCTAGAACCTGGCCATTGTTAAATTAGACTTTAATTAATTTACTTAACTTTACACGTCTTAAAATCAAGAAAGCCTCACCACCCCCAAAAAGCTTTGACAACCCCTTGTGGCGGTCCCGACCCTTAGGTTGAGAACCACTGCTATAGCATAAGCCGCCCGACGAGGGATAGAGACTCAATGAAAGCATCAGAGGTCACTGGAGACAAACTGCTGTGAAAAAAGGCAAATAAAGCCTGTCCTTAGATGACCTGAAAGACCTCCAGCTTATTACAATGTAAAGGCAGTAAAAACTAATAAAATAATAACTTCTCAGCACCTAGACTGTTTTTCTTTGGGGATTGAGTGACTTAAGGTGGTTGTGTTACCTTAGTAGTGTCAGCTGAGGACGACCTTACTGTCTTACTACTAGATGCTGGTATCATATGAAACTGGATGACCTAAGCAATCCATTGGTACCAACCTGTCTAAATAATGCTCCAGAGTTAAATCTTGGCGATGGAAAAACTGGCATGGCCATTTTTAAAGTGATCCCTGACCTCTGACCCCAAGATATCTTACATACATGTAATGCATGTACATACATATACATGTTTGAGCAGTCAAAATTGGTAAAGATTTTCCATCAAATCTGTGTAACAAATGTTATCAGCACAGAAATTGCATGGCTCATTGATGCACGTGGGGAGCAAAGGCTGGCACAGACAAGCTATTGTATGGGCAAGTGGTTGGCCTTAAAGGTGTCTTTGCTTCTGCCTTTAATAATTCATCCCCAAGTAAAAAAAAAAGCAAAATTCCTTTAAACAAAGTTGTATTTGAGGAATATGGAATGCCAAAAGGATTATTATTCACCTTTTCCAACCCTTTGTGTAAAAGCCAGTAACCATCAGCTGTCACCCACTGCTGTCCCAGCGTATACATATTGCTCACATGTCTCAGCCCACCTTAAGATAATAAAACTGCACCAGATAACGAGTGATAGTGTCACTTTTACTGGCTGATACGGTGAAGAAAATCAGCAGGACACACAGATATAACACGTAGAAAAACAGAAATATACACAGAGTACTCTGTGTGTGTATTTGTGTGTAACTGTTGCTCACCGCTGTTCATCCAGAAGGTGTACGGAGGAGGCAGGCCTGGCGGGGGGTTGCAGGGTAGAACCAGCGGTGAGCCTTCAGTCACCATCACCGGCTCCAGCACCTCTTTAGGCCACAAAGGAGCCTCTGAAGGATGGGGATGGGGGAGGGGAGTGGAAGGGGGTGGAAACAAGCAGGAAAATTAGGAAAAAGATGAGAATAATTATATATAACAAGAATTTCAGTCAGATGAGGTTGAGGGGGATGATCTTGGCAACATGTGACAAAATGTAGGGAATTTCTGGTTGTTGCAGTTGTGGTCAACAGATATTTTTAAGCAAGCACAGTCAAAGTGAAGTCAAGTAATCAAGACAATTTTTGTGGAAACTTTATCATAATTTGTGTGAGTGGATTATGTTCAATTATTATGTAATCATGTGTATGTGTTCTTGTATATTCTTACTGGAGACCCGGAGCAGGATTTTGTTGGACAGAGCCACTCCTAAGTCATTGGTGGCAAAACACTGGTACTCTCCTTCGTAGTCCTCTGGTCGTCCTCCGCTACGGAAACCGATCTCCAGGGTTCCCGAGCGTTTTCGCATCGTCACCCTGGGATCCTTCCCAATGTTGAAAAACTTTCCGTTCCTCCGCCATGAGAACCTGAGCCCAATGACAACGAATCAAAGAGTTAGGACTATGACATCCCCGATTGTCCTCTTTATGTGATGCTCATTTTGAGTTTGATACAGTCTTTCTGGTGACAACCAACTTTGTCAGTTTTGTTGCCTTGTCAACAGTCTTCTTACCACAGAATCCGCTGTAGTCACATGACATATATATGAGGCAGCAGAGGCAGAAAAACTAGCCCTGGCTTCCATCTGCATTATAACAGGCTGAATAATGATGAAAGATTATGGTGAATCCTCATCTGCAGAGAGAACCAGGCCTTTTCATGGCAGAAGTTATCTTGGCATTAGGTATTGCCCACTGGGCTATGACCATGTTAACATGCACTCTTTAATTGTTTCAGCATCCAGAAAATGTGAAAGTCTTTTGCTTGTCATTTGGCTGCCATCTTACATTACTCAACAGCACAAAAGGCTGCCATGCCACGCGCTCTCCATGTGCATGTAATAGTTGTGTAGCTTAATCCTGCTCCATGTGGTGCTTCCAGAGGGTTCCCTGATTAGTGAAGAACACTCAGTATGCTTACATAACCCGCCTCTATTTTTAGTGATGAGCGGGGATTTACAAAAGATGCTTCCTATCATTTTTAGCGAGTTACAGTGGAGCTGGGCCTGTTTGAGGTGCAGCACAGCGCTGAGCCTGAACAATGGGCCACTATTGAAGGGCTGGAGACCAGAGCTGTGTGTGTTGTGGCATGTGTTGCGTAGTGAGAGACTGATTGCGAGTGAATAAGTGAACGATCCCTTTCGCTGAATGTTTCATGAGCATGAATAGTCAACCGAGTGCATTATTGGAGTACAATGCCTGTCCTGGGAAGGGGAGAGCCAGTATGTGCACATGGGAGAGTGGCCATGAGTGCCTTATTGTGAGGTTGTGTAAGCCTGTGTGTACGCAAGAATCTGGGTGAGTGTGCACGTATATGTGTGTGTGTCTTACGTAAAGCCAATCTGCCTCCAAATAAACAATGTACCACTGTCCTGAGCCGGTCATACCCCCAGTGATGTAACCACTGGAGACCCAGTGTGTGTGTGTGTGTGTGTGTGTGTGTGTGTGTGTAGTCATGTCTCTGAGTGTGAACTGTGTGAGTATTTCGAGGCATGTGTATGTGTACATAATTGAGTGTACATCACAGCAGTTTTTTGTGTCTTTGTGTGTGTGTAGAGCCAAAAAAAAAAGAAAAATCTGTAAATGTGAGTGCTATAGACTAATCCACCAGATGATTTAACGGCAAACACAGTTTCATAGTTTGAAATCATGGAAGGTTGGATTGATCACGGTCAGTTGGTGATCATACAGTAAATGAACAATGTGTAATCCATGATATCTAAATACACATACATAAATACACAATACTAAATAAACATGAAATTGTGAATAGAATTTTATTCTTTGTGGCCACAAAACACAACTCTGAATAATTTCACCGTGATCAATTGAAGGGGAAATTTGCCATGATTTATGTGGCTGGCCAATCAGTGCTGATGATATATGTAGTCAACTGAACCAATAACCCCCTCAGTGAGTGCTACATTGATGGCGCCAGTGCCATCATTTGCCATGTGCAGTGATATAGTCCATGTGGAAGAAGAACTACTGGCTGTTTCAGCTTGGAGCTTGAAGCTAACAATATAGCTACGTGTGAAAAATATATCACTGCAGGAATTAATTTGCATGGCAACAATGTGTTCGACTTTGACTTTTGATGAACTTTGATTAGCACCCACTTCGCCTGCTCAGTTAGTACAGGCTTCAGAAGTAAGCTGGTTTTGGTGATTTTCAGGAAAAGTTAATGTATTCAAGACATCTAAATTACATGTAACATGTTTCAATCAGGGCTGTCAAGAGCACTCAAGTTGAGTCCAAGACGTTTGGGGTATTGGTAAACGGTAAATGGAGCTGTACTTGTATCGTGCCTTTCTAGTCTTCCGACCACTCAAAGCGCTTTTACACTACGTGCCACATTCACCCTTTCACACACATTCACTCAGTGAGCCCATTGAACAGAAAACTAACATTCATACACGCTCACACACCGATGCACAGCATCAGGAGCAGGAGCAATTTGGGGTTCAGCATCTTGCTCAAGGATACTTCGACATGTGGAGCCGGGGATCAAACCCACAACCTTCCGATTAAGGAATGACCCGCTCTGCCTCTGAGCCACAGCCGCCCTTATTGAAATGTTGCATTGGTCTCAGAAAGCATTTTTCCTTTGAACAAACACTGGAAAAGGAGTGCCCGGAGATGACTCTTTTTATTATCAGAATCTGATCCAATCATATCCAGATCTATAGCTGACGTATATCCATATATCCATATACATCACATGTTGATGCCAGGTGTAAATGGAGCAAAAATGCATTTGGATAACATTTAGTGGGTTTACAGCATTTATTGGTCATATTTCTTGAAAAAAAGCTGTATAAAAGGAGTAAAAAGAATAATCCTTCATACATTCTTTACTACAGCTTTATTGTACGGGTTTACAACAGTAATAGTTAAGTGTTTACTGCCTACAACCCAGATTAGTCTATAGGAAAACGTGCAGAGAGAAAACAAAGCACAGTATATTCAAGTTTTTATAGGCAGTCAATGAAATGATGAGATGGAGGTGATGGAGAGAGAGAGAGAGCAGCAAAAAGCACAACAGAAGACTTGTCAGGCTAAGGCTGTAGAGGACAGGCAGACAGGTGTCACGCTGAGTTTAAAAGGTTGTTAGAGGGCAGGAAGGAGCTTGGGGGAAGGCGCTATTCAACTGAAGGGGAAGGGAGGGGGGGTCACCGAAAAAGGAGGGGTTGGCTAAGGTGAAAATGTGCTAGTGTGTGTGTGTGTGTGTGTGTGTGTGTGTGTGTGTGTGTGTGTGTGTGTGTGTGTGTGTGTGTGAGGGAGCAGGCAGAGTGGCAGAAGAGCACATCTGAGTGGCACTGTCACTGCTCATGAGTGTCACTGCCAGAGTGAGACTGGGATGGATGGAGAGAGACAGAGAGAGACAGGAGGACAAGGACACCAAAGACAGACAGAGCAGGGTGACAAAAGGCAGCACAGCATAGAGGATAGAAAAGAAAGAGAAAATGGAGAAAAACAAGCGCCTGAGTGTAAAGAGTGAATGATACAGGCAGTGGGAAAGAGAGGAAGAGGAGGGTAGAAAAATGTGTCATGACCGAACCCCCCCTCCTTTGTCCTCAGCTGGGCTGCATTTTCCTGATTTATCTCCAGCTGCGTCTGATTGGTGCACACAGTCTGCAGCCTGTCAGTTTGTCACGATGACATGTCAGTCTTTACGGCCTAGTTTTTGAGCTACCTGCATGACTTTTCTGCATGAACTTTCTTCTGAAAGTGTAACTAAAGCCCTAAATTCTGCTAGCTCCCTCCCTCCAAGCGTATTTATACAGCAGCGAGAATCCTAAAGGGCTTGGCCTTGTAGTTACAAAGCCTCCAGTTAGCTATGCTAGCGGCTCAAAAGGCTACTCTCCAATGTTTGCAGGGGAGTGTGAGGCTACATAGCAAAGTTGGGAGAGGTTTTGTAGAAGAGGGGTAATTAGTGATGAAAGCTGCCACAACATACGCTATCTGCCTCTGATCAGCTAATAGCAAACCCCCAAAGCACTTCTTTATGCTAAAAACCTATGTATATCAATATTTAGTAGAAGTAGTAGTAGTATAGTTGATTGATTCAGGTCCAAATCTGGACATTTAAGTATTTTAATTCTATATATTAATTCTTGCAACTGCCCTCTCCTGGTTGAAACCCGGCTATTGCAAATTACATGTGAATGAAATGGCTGTGAATGTGCTTCTAGCGACTGTCGAAGCTCCAGCAGACTCTCTGTGATTCTCTGTGTGGACCATTGACAGTACATATAATGGACAGAGCTTACGGGTCTGTGAAGTGAAGCCAATGTGGAAGTGTATTAAACCTGCATTCTATGTAATGGCCAACAGGGGGCAGCTTCGTTGGCTGCAATAAAACCAGATACCATGCAGTGTTATGGAGAAATGTAAGATTAAATTTGAATTGAAGGGTCATTCTCAGTGAGTCTGTCCAGCTCAACGCACCAAACTCAGATCAAACTGTCAAACTAGTCAGTGCTGATCAAATATGGATCCAGATTCTGCGTTGACTATTTCTCTCCTAAAACCGTTTCAGAAACATATTTGAGTGAACTGTTTAACTGGAATATGAGATTGTGGTCTGTGTGTTAGAATGAATAAAATCTAAATCTATAGAATTCTTAAGATTTGTAGGCTTTATAGCTTTCTTAAACATATCATCTACTATCATCATCTATTCTAAACTGAATGTAATGACCACACAGACGGTGTGTGTGTGTGTGTGTGTGTGTGTGTGTGTGTGTGTGTGTGTGTGTGTGTGTGTGTGTGTGTGTGTGTGTGTGTGTGTGTGTGTGTGGGTGTGTGTGTGTTTTCTGCTTACGTTGGCACTGGGTTGCCCTTGGCCTCACACTCAATGATGATATTATCTCTGGGGTCGACAATGTAGTCCTTCACTGACTGCTTCACTATGGTGGGGGGCTGCTTCACTGTGGGAGGAGAGAGACAGACATATTTTATTTCAAAGATTGAAAAGATAATCCCACCAACATTATTAGTGACAGGTAAATATTGAATATCATATGTATTTTACACACAAATATTATCCAGCTACACTTATGAATGGCCAAAAACAAAGCAATTTCTTCCACTTACAGTCAACTTTATTATATGTCATTTTTATGCCCATTTTAGCAAACACTGCAATCAGTGATCCTTGAGCCCATGCAAGAATACTGCTTGGCTAAATACTCACAGGTAATAACAATTAAAGAAAAAGAGTTTATTACATCTTGGATTTATTTGGCATTTGGCTCTATCAGTTGTGATAACCTAATAATAATACTAATAATTGCTTAGAGCTTTACTTTAAGTATAGTGTTCTTATAACTTAAATAAATCCAATGCTGTGTTAAGCTGATATCTGAAGGCAGATACTAATATGAGTTAAAACTGATCACTGAAAATGATCATTAACATTTAGGGTTGCAGCAGTATACCAACCATGGTATACTCTGGTATAAAGATTGACAGTTATCATACCATGTACATTTGCTCATGTAATAAATTGAATTCTACTGTTTTAGTGTTCAATACAAAATATAGGACATAATATTTTGTGAAATTATAATAAAGTAATATAATATAAATATAATAAACTCTTTACCTCATACATCAGTCCAAACCGGCCTTACATTCAGATAAAATAAATAACTAGAACTTAGTTTCCTCCCCAGCTGTGTTCAGTCTACTATGCATATTTAATGGCTCACTTAAGACGAACCCCTCAACGGTAAAGACACACCACGCGGCCAACATTTCTCTGCCCTTTTGCATTTCTAGCTCACTGACCCCTGCGGGGCTTTGAATCTGTACACAAGTGTACACACACACTCATACATACTGTACACACAACACGAGATAACAAGCACTTCAGAGCGCCAGCCGGCTGCTAGATTAAAGGAGGAGCTCGATGCTCTAAAAGAAAGCTATGTGACTAGACTAACCGAGAGGACAGAGATGAGAGAACAGCTCCCCTCTGAACTGAACCAGCTAATCTCATCCACTACTGAAAAAGGGCCATATTACATATATTCTTCATGTTGCTATGGCAACCATAAGAGTATTTTATAATATGCTAAAGCCAGGCTATGGGAGATAATTGGTATGGAAATTACTCCTCAACATAGCAGCTTATACTGCATCCTCCAAGACCCACATTCTTTAAACCACCTCTGAGTTAGGAATGCTATATTGCTTTATTTAATGCTGTTATGTGTTGTCTTTTTCTTACAATATGTTGGAAAATACTCACTGACAAATGTTGAATGTGTTCCCTAAATCAAACTGGTCAGCAAATGTTTCCTAAATCTATTGTACAAATGTGTTTTGCCTGTGCAGCAAGAGGAGAGACAATCTGTAAATACCAGTTGTTTAGTCCATAATGTGCACTCTTTTTCATGGTCAAATTAGTGCTACTGCAGCGCTATAAGCTACAAGCTGTGCAATGAGTTGATAGGAGAGGAACATTAGCAGTGACATGTTAAAAAAAAAACACTTACAGTCTTGCAGGATCTTTGCTGTTAGTCCAACGTATAGCCAACAAGAGACAGGGACAAGGATGGAGAAATTGTAATGTGATTGTTAATCATATTAGAGACAGATCAATATGTATAGTACTATGTTACAACTTTGCATTTATGTTATGTTATAGCTCAGTGGTTCCAAACTGTTGGGGTTCAACTTAAATGACATTAGCAAGGTTAGGGTTAGGGCTTTTATTTAGTTTGTCTGTCTTACTGGAGAGTAGCAGTGCTACCACCACTGACAGTATATATAATGGACAGAGCTTCAAGGTCTGTAAAGTCAAGCTGACATGGAAGTGTCTTAAACATACATTCTTTCTAATAGCCAGCAGGGGAGTGGCACCATGGGTTGCAAAAAGAAGTCTGATAGTATTGAGTCTTATGGAGAAATTAGGCTACTTCTGACCTATAAGCTCAGTAAACAGTTTCCTAATGAGTTTATAGTCTCAATCTCTAGTTTCAAGTCTTTTTCCACACAGCATGATGTTCATTTAGTAAATGATGGTCCCATTTACAGTAAAATAGACCATTAATTAAGCAAGTCATTCTCAGTGGGTCCGTCGACCACACGATAGGTTCCCACTCCTAAATCAAAATACTGCAGCTTTTTATAGTACCTCACTTGACTTCGACAGTCCATAGATGACTTTAGAGTAATATCAACAGCGTCATATTTTGAAGTGGAACACAAAAAGAAAAAACTGTATGAAAGCAGTGAAGTAGTAGCTTGGTTTGAAACCCAGCTTGAAAACCACTATTCTTTTTATCACTTGCTGTACTACTGCTGTACTGCAATTATTGTTTTAGTAGCTTTTAATTGCATTTAGTCTGAACAAGCCTAAATTAGATGTAACTGTGATTGCAATGCTTCTATTGTTTGTTTAATGTTGTTTTAACCCTTGGTTGTGTTCCCTTGCTGCAGTGGTTCCTATCTTGAGTTTTAAACCCCAGCTGTACTTTCAGTTATTTCAGCTGTCATAGTGTGGAATCAGATTGAAGAGGCAGCAAAAAGGTTTGTATTCAGTGACAGGCAGAACGGGTGGATGGAGATAATGTGGGTGTTAAGTTGGTCTGCAGTATGTGTGGACTGGGATCTGAACCCAAAGGCTACCAGTTAAGAACCACTGTTACAGCAATTGTTATAGAGCTTATGCAATAAAATGTCTAAATTAGTTGTTATACAAATGGCTATAGATTAAGACTATAGCATGAAACAGGGAAACGATGACTGAGGACTCACCTGTAAGGAGTTCCCGTACCGGCAAAGGATGTGCAGTGAGGAAGACAAAGATAACACACAGTGAGGCTTCAGATTGCACATCAAAGATGTTACACAGGGAATTTCAATTGCAAATAAGTGTAGTAACATTACTGCTTTAAAACAAAAGCACAAAAAAGATACAAGACTAATTAAAGCCGCAAGTGGCAATGAACAGGCCCTCACACTCCAATCAGATCAAAATTGCCACACAGTTTTAATTGTTACGGTGTTTACTGACCAAATTTGAAGTCAAGCTGATAAATTCCCTAGGAGATGTTTGTTAAAATACAAAGCAAAAAATCGCCAGAAATGACCACGAAATCCATAATGGCCAACTTCCTGTTGGGTTTGGAGTATGGCTCCAAGAGGCTTTTTTGCTTGTCTGAGCATGATACACATATGTACCAATTTTTGTACATGTCGGTCATACACGTCTTGGGGGCTGATTCGGAGGGGCGTGGCTTAGTCATGTTTTGTGCAATGTTTCGTGAGCTGTTGAGCATGGGAAAGCGCCAAAACCATTTGATTAAAGGTGTAGAAAAATAATAATGGCGAATTCCTACAATCCTAAAAAACTAGTGCTGATGAGTTTAGCCTTTTCTGGATGGACTGCTGCTTGCAAGGAGTCAGTTCCTTCTACTCAGTAGTAGTAGCAATAATCAGTTTAGTCCATTTATTCAGTGTGTCAGAAAATACTTTTAGTCATATGTTTGCGATAGACATGATTACAGTTGCTAATCTATTCTGTGGCCCGTCCTCGCCCAGGTCTCCCTGGCGGAAAGGACAAGCGATTGAACCCTCCTCTGTTCTTTAGACCTTCCGAAGGTTTCTTTCATTTTGGGGGGACGCTGAATGTTGTACAGATTGTAAAGCCCCCAGAGGCAAATTGGGATTTTGGGGTATATAAATAAAGTTTGACTTGATTTGACAACAGTATAACTCTATTTTATGTTTATCCAGTGATTTTGTAATGCATGGGGGTATGATTAGACTGGCTTTCATTGTTTTAAATTACAATCTGGAGTAAAGTGTTGACTGACAACAACAGCCTGATAAAAAGACAGGGATCTGATAATAAAGTGTGTAAGGTGATGTAATGTTTTTAGGTGACTGTAAGTGAGTTTGATGTAAAGCAACACTAATGAGATATTATTCAACTGGAGCACAATTTAATGAGATTTTAAAAGAACTACTGGACCTTTCTTAGACATAGACATTTTGCAGTCATATGGACTGATTTAAACCCCCTCCCCACTGACACACAGGAACACACACCCAGTGATGAAGCAACCATGTGTCAGGAGCATGACCTTGTGTTTGCGTGACAGTTACACATGAGCCTTAATATAGTGTTACACACACTTAATAAGTGTGTGCACATGTATGTGTGCTTACATTTATGCTGCTATTATGTGTGTGCATATGACGACTGTGTCTTGTCGGCTACGACTCCACAGACCTATTTACTAAATTTAAAAAGTATTCATCATATGAGAGATAGAGTGTGTGTGAGTGTGTGAACGTGTGTGTCCGTAGGGATGTGCAGAAAGCACTCAATCAATAAAGGTCAAGAGTGCAGTTCCCTGTGAAGCAGATAAGGAGACATAAGGAAAAGAGGGGGATGGGGCTTCTGTTCACTGAATGAAACCATAAACACAATGTGAAGCATGTGGTGCCTTAGTTAGCTCTGACAAAAAGCTACAAGGGAAGAGTCATTAGGGGTTTAACATGTCGTATAGCAGCAATTCAAAAATGTGATGACGTAAAAACTGAGAAATCTATTTAATCAACTAAATCTGGTCGGTACACCTACCAAAAGTACACTGGTGGCCTTTTTGATATACATTTAATGGCTAATTTGCAATTAAAAGACAAACATGAATACTGGTCTTTGGACTGTGTACATTGAGAGCTACTGAAATACCAAAATTAGGCCAAATAAGTAAAAAGTTGACCAGATTCTGTTTCTGCTGCTTGAAAATGTTCAAAACCAGTCTCTGTGATGAATTTTTGAAAAACGTTAGTCCACCCAAGTGTTGAACATTTGGTAAGGGGGATCTCTGCAAAATCTACATCAACAGATAGTAAGCTATTTACATCTGAAAGGTAGCTAATGTTAGCAAAATGCTAGCTAACTCATTTAAGGGTTTATGTGATTTTCATTTTGCTCCAAAGTCTAAAAGAACCACATAACAAGGAACAAAGGAATTATTCAACTTAAACACAGTGTGTTTGCACATTTGTCTGGAAAGGTTGTATTTATTCAGATTTTTACATGCAATATCATACATCGAATTATGCAGCAAACCCTATACGGTGTATCGGGACATTAAAATCCCTGCCTGTCGGTTCATCACAGTATGGTGAATACATTAAGGAGAGGTCACTGGGTTATAAGAGTATTATCCAAATGGTTTCTGTTAGGCAGGGTGTGTGCATGTGCACGTGTACCGGATCAATAGAGCATCATAAGTCCAGGGTTGAAAGGTCAGACTTATAAAAAAAACAGAGGGAGAGATGGTGCCATAGGGGGAAGACAAATAGAAGACAGAGCAGCTGACAGCTGACTGCTGGGAGTGTGTGTGTGTGTGTGCGTGTGGGTGCAGTTGTGTATGGAACATATAAGACAGGTGTCCTTGGGGCTCTCTCAGTATCAAATAATATTTCATTGTACAATAGTGAAACATTCATCTTAGCTGTGAAAAAAGAGTTTGTTTGTGTGTGTGTGTGTGTGTGTGTGTGTGTGTGTGTGTGTGTGTGTGTGTGTGTGTGTTAGCGAGGGTAAGAAAAAAAGAAAGAAAATGCATGACTTCTCCCTTTCTCCTTTGTGCTTTTGTTCCCAAATCCCTCAGGAATCCATTTAACAGCAGAATCCAGTTCTACTTGTCATAATGGAAAGGTATGAGAATGTGTGTGTGTGTGTGTGTGTGTGTGTGTGTGTGTGTGTGTGTGTGTGTGTGTGTGTGTGTTGGGAGTATATCTATATAATATATTAATGCGTGCATGTTAGAATCAATGAAGACCTATCATCTTTGAAGGGACTCACTATCACCCAGGGATTTAAAGCAGTCTATTCTCATGATAATCAAATGTTAATGTAATCCTCCTGACACACTCTTCTGGTTTCATATTTTACAAATGAATGCTAAAATGCCTTTAAACCTGTGCTTTAACTCACCGTTGAAGTTCCCCTGAATCATAAACTGCACTTCTATAGAGTTGGGGGACGTGAAAAAACAATGGGCATTTTTCCCACTTCACTGTAAGCTCACAATAGCACCAAAAACATGGCCTAATGGACCTTCTGCAAATGTGTTACTTGCGATAAGTTCTAAAATGATCTGCCCTTTACCAAAAGGCTAGAAGCAACGATTTTTAATTTGAAGAGGCGAACTAGCTCTGTGTCAGCAGTATACAGTTTAATGCAGGGATCTCAAACTGCTGGCCTGGGGGACATTTCTGGCCCTGCATCCCCCTACCTGATGTTATTTTTTTTCATATCAATTTAAATGACCCCTTCATATACAATTAAAATGGCAAAGGTAAAAGGTTCCCACAAATGCTGTGAACAACAACAATGAATTAGTGATGTGATGAAATAAAAATGTACATAAACTGTTGTTTGCTTTTTGTTTTGTTAAATATGATGTAAGGAAATGTTTTTGGAATGTGGTTTTTTGGAGTACTTGAACATGGCCCTCCTATCAGATGACAATACCAGCAGAGGCCCCAAGCCAATTTGAAAAGTTTGTGAGCTAAAAATAGCTAAACTAGACCAAAAACTAGATTTCCACTGTTATTCCATACATGACGATATTCCACATTTGATAAGATTCCTGAAAACAGCATATTCAGTTTAGATATTCCTAATTCCAATCACAATATATCACAATGTCAACCTTTTCAAGATGGTGGCTGAATGAATGAAAGAGGCAGGCTGTGTTTACGAGGAGGAAAACTTTGAGCCATTTTTCCTCTTTGTGTGAAAAGAGGATTTTTTCAAGCAGCTCCATCTGTTCCACTTTTACCACAGAGCAACATGAGGAAATACCTCTGTAGGATGTCCAGTACGTCATTAACAGTTTATCGGAGTATGCACAGCTGCATGGAAACAGGAATTTTAGTGGAAAATGTATTTTCATTACCCATGTAAACTGCTTAGTATGAATATTGTCTGAAAAACTGAAATATTTCGTGCTTGTAAAAGTAGTGAATGACAGAACATAGTAAATATCTAATAACACTGGTACTACCATCCTTATTTGTCCAAAGAGTTGTTTTCCAGACAGGAAGTCAATAGGATAGTAGCAATCCTAGCAGCACTGATCATCCAACCTATCTGAGCCGTTGATCTCAGCCATCTTCTTTTAACTTTTAACCAAATTAACTGACACAGCTTTTGCTATGGTTATTGTATCATCACCTACGGTAACATACTGTGTTCAATTATTGCTGAGTGACTTACGGTCTTGTGGAACTTCGATGGGTGCTGCTTCGCGCCATAGTAGCAGCATTAACACGAGAGCCAGGACCGCATGCCCGTCCTGCCCCAACATCTCTCCCCCTCCGATTGGCCGGCCTCGCCACTCACCTCTCCTGATTGGCTAGATGGTTCTCCTGACAGCCGCAGCGAGGACCTGTGAGCACAGACAGAGAGACAGATGGTTAGGATGAAGGCAGAGTAGTAGACCGTACAGTATATGTACAGTATAAACTGTTTGCATGTGAGGATGAGCGTGTAGCTGTGTATGTATTCTGGCACGAGAGAGAGAGAGAGAGAGAGAGAGAGAGTGTGTGTGTCTGTGTGTCGACTCTGGCCTACATTCACAGCTGAGTCTCTGTGTGGCTCCCTAGAGAGAGCAGCCTAGAAACAAAGCCAAGGAGAAGCTCTGTGGCACTGATTCTTAAAGTGGGATCAGGCTGCTTCACAGCAGCAGAAAGTGGAGTGGTTCTCAACCAACCATGGACAACACAATCCTGGCAAAACCTGCGATGCTGTTGCAGAAAAGCCAACCAAAAAAAAAGTACGCTTGGTTTGATGCCTCCTGTCTGACTTTAAACACTAAGAAATCAGAATCCCTTGATGTTAGAATCAAAGGCGAGCTCACTGAACAAGTAACAGAGAAAGTATTTAGGGATACTTTTTTCAGTTCAATTTTAAAAGGCTAAAATTCTCTCATTTGGCCAGCTTCTACTGGGTGAAATGATGTGACATTAAAATATTTCCATTTTTTTCTGTAGACCTCCTGGAACCCCTTAAAGGACCCCTGGGGGTACACAGGTTAAGAAGCACTAGTTTAAATGATCTGCCCATGTGGCACCCTACTAGCTCACCTGGGAGAGCTGGCGCACCATGTTCCAAAGCTAAGGCGTTTCTGCAGCAGCCATGGGTTTGACTTTGACCTGTGGCCCTTTGCTGCTTGTCATCCCTTCTCTCTCCCCCCTTTCCTGTCACTCTACATCTCTATCAATTAAAGACAATGAAAGCCCCTAACTATTACTCAAGCAGGAAAATCTTAAGTTGGGATAGCCCTGTGGGAAATACTTCTAATTTACCTCTTATCATCTCACAATGGAGACAAAGTCTCAAGACATTTTGCCTCACAGGTCTCATCTCTACGAAAATTAACAAACTGAATTTACTCATTTTAGATGTTCAATTCTTGGAGTCAATATTTTGTTTTCAAATGCAAAAGGAAACATGTAATTAAACAAAAGAAAATATTACCAAATGCAGTAAACATCAATGTTTTTCCATCATTTTGTCGAATACTTGATATTGTCATTTACTGATTTCAAGAGGATGGTGTTATATTTGTCTCAATATTACTTTATTTGCAGGAGACAATATGCATACTTTTCTACCCTCTACACTAAAATCTACTTCCTGCCACACAACCAGCCAGCACACATGCCAAAGATTTCTCATTTACTCCCCACCACCTCCACATGACAGCCAGGTCTGTGCACTGGCAACCATACCAGGACCACCTGCCCACTGTTAATCCCTGTCCCCCATGCTGCCATCCCCCACCAGGATCAATCCTTCACTCTGCTTCAGATCACACCAGAGCTCAAAGCTATGACAACCGGATAAATTAACAAAATATCAGGTGGGAGTGTGGGGGTGTATGTTTACCATAAGGCTGCCATTTCAAATCTCTAGAAAAATATAAAGGCAAAATGAGGGTGGGGACATAAATAACACACATTATTGTTGAGGTACTGAGGAGGACTTTTAGTGCACTAGAGCCAATCAGTCAACTCTTATTGCGTCAAATATATGAATAAAAGAAATTTGCCAATGCATTACCATATCCATATAGTGAAAACCAAGCAGATTATTTGATAAAGATATTTTGGGTTGGTGTCAACTATCTTTCTCGGCTTGTTTTTTTCTTTTGGGTACAGTGGATTTTTGCAAATGTCATTAGGAGCACTAGGAGGAGCCAAAGGAATTCAGGGGTTTTGCTGCTACAGACTTACTTTGTCTGTCGTGAACAGTGGCTTATGGTGACTACTGTTTGCAAACGTTACCAAACTTTAGATGAAGCTTTGTTTTAAAGAGTCTGTTTGCCCTCGTTTCCACTGCAATTTGGCCCTAAGTTTTAGCATTTACCATTTTTATTCTATTTTTGGCTTTTTAACATCTGGCCATAAAGATAAAATCTTTGCCTTCTAACTTAACTGGCTCATTTAAACATTTGTTCTGTTTCTGTTGATCAAGCTGTCCAGCAAAAGTTACAGCAGTTCCCTTAAAAAGGAGAAACAAAGACACCCTTATTGTACCATGATCAGCATGAAACATGTCGGCACTGTGGAGTTCGATTAGGATCATTCTTACAGCACTATTTCCTGATGATCATACAAACAGTTTTGCTCAAAAATGGATCCGAATTGTTAAAAACCACACAGTTTAGGATCAGCCTTTATCTCTTTAAACTGCAATAACAGACTGGTCTCACAACAGAGAGAAACAACAGCTTTTTGGCCTGAGGGCAGTAGTCAGATTTCACCCAAAAAACACCTACCACACACACACGCGCACGCACACACACACACACACACACACACACACACACACACACACACACACACACACACATATTTATGCATAAACCATCTGGTGGTATGTCAATTCAACACTATTCAACTAAATAGCTAATCTGCCCCTGGGGAGCTAATACCCCAGCATTGGCTGGCATGAGGTGCCAATCTCTCTCTCTCTCTCTCTGTCTCTCTCACACACACACCCACACACACACACACACACACACACACACACACACACACACACACACACACAACATGCATGGATGCAGATGCACAGGGAGGTACGGTCACACACACACACACACACACACACACATAAAAGCACATATATCTCTGTAGCTCAGTTGTAACCCAACCAGTATCACCCCATCTCTGTTAATTACTATAACACACATACACACACACACACACACACCCATACACACACCAGAGAGGAACAGAAGAGGGAAGGGATTAGGAAAAGAGCATGGCACACAGTCCAATATGAGTCTTAAGACAGAAATCTGCTTTGAATTGCCGATCTACTCCCACCATAAAAGTCAAGGAGAGAGAAAATCAAGATAAAGAGGAAAGTAGTAGAGAGACATGGACAGAGAAGAGAGAGAGTGGCAGTGAAAGCACTGAAATAGGTCAGGGTTTCTCTACACACTTCAGTGCATTATAAATGATAGCACACTAGTGACACGCTGAGACTGAGTGCATGTACATGTGAGTAAAACGGTCAGTGAACGCCAGATACTACATACTACTCATTACCTCACGTAGCAGTGGAAAGGAAAAGCTACACTGCAGGCTGCAAAAACCTGGGGCCCATTTTACAAACCTTATTCTTACAGTCACAAATGTTGTTGAATCAGTGGTCAAAGGGAGGAACTACTAACATTCTTCTAGCACGGAGCAATCAGGCACCTGGTTTGAGATGGACACAGGTCAACCATTTTTCTTTCACTATTAGATAGAAAACAACTGTCTGGATAAAGGACTTAAAGGTATTGCAGATGAGGTAATTTCAGATATATATAGTATCACCAAAATCTTTGAATCTCCTCACACTCCCACAAGGGGTGACTGCAATTTCTAATGTTATGTCATATATGAGTGGAACATAACATTGGAACCATGTTGTAAAAAATACATCCCGATTCAACAGCAATGTAGAACCTGACTATCATCTATTTGAGACTATGAAACTTGCGGTTTTGTATTAAATTAACATTTGGATAAAGCAAGGCTAAGGTCTAGACTGTAGATAACCACACCAAGTCGGTTTGGAAGTTGATATAATGCTAATGCTAGCTCAATATTGAATACTATACTTTTAGCTGTAGTGTCTCATTTGGACTTTTAACAGCTCTTCTCATTTTGTCATCATACCCAAAGGGTTCAAAGCACAGCTGTCAAGACTACAGCTGTTCCGATACAGGTATCAGTAGAGTCTAAAATGTGGAATCACGTATTGGTGAGTACATGTGTCTATGCACCGGTCCGATACCAAGCCATTTATTAGCCCTGAAACAGTACCGTGCTACTTCCCAGCATTGTCCAAGTTCAGGTATTTGGATTGGTATTGGGAAGGATAAAATGGCATTGTAACATCTCAAATTAAAAATAATAAAGCTGATTTCAAGCAATTTGCTGTGGATTTGAGGGGATTTGTGGGAGTTGTGGGACAGATGTGCAAATGTACATAGCAGGTGGGCCAAGGATTGTTGATTAACTGACTATGACAGACGTTTTAATTCTGAGGTTTATGCATTACACAGAGAAAGACGAGGTCAAGGTCCAAAGCTGGCAGCACACTTTCTGGCATAAAGGGCGTAAATATTGATTTACACACAGATCCATACGTAGATTGAGGCTGCCCCTTACAAGGAGTTTGCAATCTCCCCTCCTACTTATTGAACCCTATCGAATTTTTTGTTAGATTAGGTGATTATGGTGCCTCAGATTCCTGCCGTTACTTGGCCATGAGACATATCAGACTTGGCATCCAAAGCAATCACAAATTAATATATGATCAACTATTAAATTTACTGCCACCTATTTTGATTACCAATTATTCGCAGACATCTGAGGACGTCACTTTGGGCTTTGGGAAACACTGATCAACGTTTTTCACAATTTTCTGACATTTTATGGACAGAACTAATCAATTCATCATGAAAATGTTCAACAGATTTATCAAAATGAAACTAGTTGCATCCCTAAAGAAAAGGCAAACTCTTGCATCCTGCTCCTTCTTGAAAGGCATCCTAGAATCAGTAATAACTTACTATGGCAAACTACATACAATAAAATGACAATTTGTCATAATGTCTCTTTTCATTCCTGATACCCCATGTTTGATAAATGTGCCGTTATCGGGCTGATATCAGCCAGGCATTAGACCTCACGAGTAGGTGGATGGTGGAAGTGGCTCTCAACTCCAAGTGTACTGAAGGAGACGCATGGTTGTCTACACTTTCCTTAGGCCAAAGACCATGTACCGTAATATAAAATCAGTTTAAATTAGGATTGACACGTATTTTTACTCTGGCGCTAGCTGACATTGTTTCAAGGACCCAGTCACAGGGCAACAGCAGAACAACATTTTGTCCTGGCTTGGTCTCAGTCACGAAGAACTGCAGGGTAGGAATTATACCAGGGCCAATGCCGTTGATGCCCTGCCGTGTGGCCGTAATGCCCCTTCTAAAATGGACTAACCACACAGTCAGTTTGGCATTGCCCTGCTTTGAACTGGCCATCGTGCCCTTGAAGTTCCAGATTTTCCTCATTTAAAACTGCATTCTACATACCCAGCAAATAACCAAATGCATGTTTCCCAGTGTCTGTCATCACGCTGGACATGGTAAATGGACTGTATATATATAGCACCTCGTCTTCCAACCACTTAAAGCACTGTACACAACATGCCACATTCATTGTGATGACAACAAAGGCCATCACAAACAGAAAGTAACGGACTCACATACATTCAGGAGCTGGGGATTAACTGCCAACCTTCTGATGAGTGGATGACCCACTCTACCACCTGAGCCATAGCCACCAGTACATCAACAGTAGCGCAATTTCTCCCACAGATATTTTTAGAACCACAGATGGTTCAGAAAGTTGATGTTGTGAGGAACTTTGATGTAACGTTAACAGAAGGGTAATTATGTTACTTGAGTTCTGCATTCTAAACCTTACTAAGATATGTAAGCATTATCAGTAAAATGTATTTAAAAGTATGAAAAATAAAATGGGTCATTGTGCAGTACAATCATCACTGGTAGTTTTTTACTATTATATATGAGGTTTTTGTATTAATATTACTGCTCCATTAATAAGTATGTTGCATTTTCCTGCTGTAGGTGTTTAGGATTGAGCTAATTTTTTTATATATGCTATTGGGTAGTTTTGGCCTTGGTGCCCTAATAAATTTGGATTTATCAAAGCCAAAAGTGGCCTTGTCTGGAACTGGTGCAGCCCTGGTTATGGCAGCAGCTCAGAGAAATGAAGAGTCAGTGTGTACGGTTTTACAGGGTAGTCTGGGGGACACAAACATTCATGCACAAGTCCTACACCAAACTGGCAGGTTTGGTTTGCTATTGTGTGGTGCTCCACTGGAAGATGCTTGACATTTCTAGTTGACCATAGTTTGGTTTACACATCCTGAGACACACAAACACACACACACAAACACAACCAGGTCAGAGTTACCTTAGTTTAGCCTTAACCCCACAACTTGAGGCACACATTATCATCACACACACAAACACACGCTGAGTACTTCTCCTAACATCACATTAATGGGTGCGTCATAGAAGCCATTATTCCATCCAGCCTGCTACAGGCTCCAACAGAAGGTTCTATTTCTAAAATGAACATGTTAATTTGCATTACATGAATACAGTATTGTGTATCAGTAGGCACTGCTTAGTGACCTTCCATGAGTTATGCCAGAAGCATGCTCAGAGTGGAAATCATGACACAGAAAGATAAAAATGTTAACCTACTTCTGGAAACCGCAAGGAATTAGCATAAATTTGCTAAATGAGACTGAAGAAATTCAATATTATATGACTTCTTCCATTATTTACGATAAGATGGTGATTTCTATAAGACCTCTGTAATTACATATATTTTTATCATAAACAATTTAGTACAGTAGAAGTCTTGGAGTGAATTACATTTCTCAGTCTTGCCAGACCAAATGTAGAATGTATCAATTTATCTCGGACTCATTTTCTTCTCATAGCCCTCACAGGTTTTATATTTCTTAAGAGTGGCTAGTTAAAATGCACGAGCTACAAAATTCCTCTTCGTCAAATGAGATGGGAAGGCAAGCATGATTAGCATGACTGAGGCTTGATTATTACAGCTTTAAACACAAGGCCTAATCAGCTGTGGAAGGTTTTCCTTTTGGCCGCATTTTAGGATTATTTTCCTGGTTTCAGAAACTTGCAAGGAATTAAGCATTTATCACTGGTTAGATTTGGACAACATGGATCTGCTCTTCGAGGGAGCTCTTTTACAGTATATCACATACTGCAGACATTACAGTACAAACCAAAAAAGTAGAATTTCTTCAACACAGCTGTACAGATGGGTCATTTATTGTCTTATCTTTTCATTTAACCATGGGCAAATACACATTCAGCACATTGTTGTGCTTCCTCTTTGTTCATGCAAAGAGAGCATTCATATTCAATTATGCCCATCCCTAACCGAGTACACACAGTCACAAAGTCTTTGTACCAACCGCCACTATTCCATTGTTCCCAGCACTGGGAGATTCTATTAGAGTCATTTTGGATGTTGCTGAGTGTTAATGGTGCTCTTCTGGGACAAACACGGTGGGGACAGGACTGAGGAGGTAAAATGGCACTGTTATTCATGTAGATTTTGAGTGTGCATTTCAGTGTGTATATGTAGTGTGTAAACATGTCCCCCAAAACAGAAAAATCCCTAATTTCACACTTGAGTCCCATTTAATGATTTTGTGGGTAATTGTGTGTGTAGAGTACATATGAACTCTAATGCTCATGCTTAAAACGCTGTATCTTTGAGTGTGCAGATCCTCATCCTTGTTCTGCTGTTTATTAGGTAACCTCCAGCTTTGGTAATTCTGTGTCATGAATGCAGCTTTCAACTCTCAACAACAGTAAACGTGATACATCAGAGAGGAAAAAAAGCATACTTTTCCATTGGTAATGCGAAAGGAGTCAATTGGTGTTTTTTAGTGGCTTTACCCTACGTTTAAAAAACCTGCATACATACATACATACATACATAAATACATGTTCTAATTTTGTTGTAAAAGGGTATTTTATAAAATGTCAACACAGAGGCTCTATAGACATCCACAAAATCAGCAGTCTTCACGCAGATGATTATGATTATTAGATGATTATTCCTACAGTACAGGGCTATTAGCTTTGCACAGAAATAGTTGGTAGAAATGTCCTTCAGAGTACTTTTTACTTTCATACTTTAAGGTACATTTTGGAGCCTGTAGTTTTCAGTTTTACTTTAGTAAAGAAGCTGAAACCGTACTTTTACTTTTACCAGAGTTTTTTTAAATATATTATATATTTTTGTATGTACTACTTGAGTAAAGACTGCTGGTACTTTTGCCAGCCACCTCTGGTCAGTATAATTGGCACAATGAATAGTTCTTTAGTGGTATTGATTTAAAGCCAAGATTCCCACTGTTAGCTACACCATTTTTGGTTTTCTCTCTATATCTGTTATGAAGCATTCACGTGCTGGTGGGAAATTTTGATTGTGGAACTGAGGGCTGCAGTGTTTTTTCAGAAAATCATTCATGGAGGATAACAGTGAACAGTAAACTAGCTGAAGGTTGCAAATTTCAACAAAAGTGTTAGTGGAGGGACTCATAATTAACAATGAATCTATATTTTCTTCACCTTTTTTCTCCACTGCTTAATGAATTCTACAATGCATGTATTACCTTACCCACTCCTCCTACATTATATATCCACTGCATATGCAGTGAATGTAGGTCATACAAATGTGGAAAAGGTAGGCGGATAAGAAATGATTTGGGGTGGATTTTTTGAATCCCTCTTAGAGTTCTTTTTTTACAACCAAAATGTCTCTATACTGAATATTTCCAGAAGGCAATCATAGTCTGTAAAGATTCAAATTATTTTCCCTCTTGCTGAAAATGCTTGTTCTAAATCCAAACCCTGCACATTTCTCCTGACAAATCTTTTTTTTTAGCTCTTTGAGAAAGCTGGAGGCATTAACACATTATAACTGCCCCCTCAACTATTTTTTTGACCTCCATATATACCCTCAGCACAGCATCACCAATTCTGTTCTACAAACACCCCAAAAATAGCCCTCCACCCATCACACACAATTACCTTCAGCAACACAACATACACACATAAATAAATAGTGTAGGTACAAGAAAGCCAGCAGTCAAAGTAGATCACAAACTAGCAACACACTATTTCACCAAACATTAGCATCAGATAAAGCCTCTTCTAACTTGTAATACAAAAAAGAATTGTCTTAATGTAAATAATCAACTGGGGAAGTTCAGTGGTGATATCTATTAGTTAAATTTGTACACTATTCACCTGTAGTGTCTCTGTAGTGTCTCTAACAGAAAGACTGACTTACGTTCAATGATGCTGACACTTAACTGCTGGATGACCACCCACTCTGTCGTGACCACTTAGAAGACCTGATGAGACAAACAGAAAAAATTAACAATATTATAACCTCTTCAATCCTGTTGTGCAAACAAATAACATACAGTTTATCAATCAGATTAAAGTCAAAGCTCCACAGATGAATGAGTGTCTGCTATTATATTATAATAAGCAATATCTGTGATCATACTGAATCAGAGGGTATGGGTCACTCTGCCTGGCCCCCCTGACAGGCAATGATGTAATACTGATTAGATCTACAGCTACACAAGCTCAAGTTTTTGTGCGGAGAGAGACTGTTTGCAATAATATAAGTCTGAAGAGAAGACTGCTCATTAGTCTTTGCCAGTCTGAGCGCAGGAAGAAGTGGAAGATACAGTACAGCAGACAGCACACATACACACATACACACACACACACACACACACACACACACACACACACACACACACACGCCTCAGGACTGTCTGCAGCAGTGTTGTTTCTTCAACTGTGTGTTTTCGCTTTCAAAGAGCACGTCTGTACGCCAGCTGCTGCCCTTAGGATCGCAGGCTGCTCTTTCCCGCTTTCTTTTTGTCCGTCTTGTCCGTGTTGCTGCTGCTGCACACACTCACACAGAAACACACACCAACATACAGTCTGCCTGGAGGTCTGTGGAAAAGCCTCTGTGGGAATATAAAACACACACTCTAGTACAGTTTGTGCTACAGTGACAAAAATGTTTCAGTCAATACAGTAAAACCGTCAGTTACTGTGCAAACTGTACCTTTACACACACACACACACACACACACACACACACACACACACACACATACACACACACACTCAGCTGCAACAAAATTATACAAGTCCATTTCCAGCTAGGGCTGCTTCTAATGATCCTTTTCACAATTAATTGATGAGCTGTTTGTTCCCAAAAATGTCAGAGTCAGATATTGAGTCATATGGAGAAACACTATTTATTAGCTCAGTAAACAGTTTCCTAATGGGTTTATGGTCTCAATCTCTAGTTTCAGTCTTCTTCCATACAGCATGATGTTCATTTAGTAAATGATGGTCCCATTTACAGTAAAATAGACCATAAAGCAGGGTATGATTTAGGGCGGGGCTACCTTGTGATTGTCAGTGAGTCTGTCCAGTTCAACGCACCAAACTCAGATCAAACTGTCAAACTAGGCAGTGCTGATCAGACATGGATCCAGATTCTGTTACTGTGTTGACTATTTCTAGTGTCCTGGTTTCTGTTTCGGGTCTTGGTGGGGCACAGAGACATCTGCCTACTCAGTTATTTTCAGGCTAGTAGTGCTGCTAAGCTTCTGTCTGATTTGGTTACATTTCTCAGCAACTATGTTTTCTCAGGCTAACACAAGTACACTGACTATGACAAGATGTTACTGAACAAGATGTTATGAGAATGTTCGCTGCGTGTATCCACTGGGGGTTATTTTGGGTCTATCTCATAAAACCTAATGTAATGAAGTGTGATGTGGTATGGGCTACACAGCAAATCAATAATTCAGAGTATGAGTTTCTTTTGTTGGGATTACTAAAATTTGCTGTTAAATTTGTCATTTGTATGTAAATGCATCTATCAATGTAGTTAGTTGCGTTATGAAAAGTATATTGGTGGTGGTTAAACACAAGCATTAAAATATCACTGTTCATAAGCTTTACGTCATCTTTAACTTGAGCTGATGACTAAAGAGTTCATCAAATATATGTTTGAGCAGTACAACCCTCTCTGATGACAGTATGGCACATATTGAGCATCTAGGGGAGAAATGTTTAACTGGGTTAAGTGCATTGCCAAAGGGCGCAGTGGTAGTATGCCCTACTTGAGGAGACTGTATGTGAATAAGGCTGCAGTGCTGTGTAATAATACTGACATGCTCCTGGACATCTTGTTCAGCAGCACCACCGTCTACTGAAGTTCTCACCCTGACCCAACTTCACCCTTACAACCTGAAAATGTATGTTTAGGCTGACTGGTTTAAGGTGAGGGTTGATTGTGAGGTTACTGACAATTAATTAGAGGAAGGACTGGGTAAGGCATGCAGTGGTTACGGTTAAAATTGCAATCCCCATTTACACCCTCAGCATAGTCCATGTTCTGTTTGTGGCCTGTGTACTTACGTTTGCAACCTTCAGGTAAGTAATGTCCAACGTCCTGAAACCAGTGTGTATGTGTGTATGAATCTGACTGGATGTGTTAGAGGGTTAAAAGAGTTCTCTGACATTTTGCTGTGTTACCCACAATCACACATTTATAGTAAAGACTTCACTGAATGTGTGAAGTGAATAAAGAAACGACTGATGTTGTTGATGCTCTTAATCAAACACACCACAGTGTAGCTCTCTCTGACCTGCTTTCAACAGCCTCATGGGACAATGAGGAGTGTGTGTGTGTGTGTGTGTGTGTGTCAGTGTGGCCACTTTGATGTCCAGTCTATCACCTGCTATTCCCTGCTGATCTATAACAGGTCTAGTACTCACCAATTCACTAATGACTGTGTGTGTGTGCATTATGTTCACGTCCATACATGCATATTACATCCCACCTGACAAAATCCTATTTACCCTCTGGCTATGGCTTTTGAACACAGTCCATTATTGTGCCCCCCGCGCGCACACACACACACACACACACACACACACACACACACACACACACACACACACACTGAGGGGTCATGGTAATAAATGGCTCTTATACACACTAGAAGGTCACAGGTCCCATGCTAAAGAGGAAATGTCTATGACATCACTTCCTTGGTATAGATGATCTTTAGAGGGGTTGCCATGACAACCACTCTCAGCAGCTGATGGGATAATTGGGGAAAGTGTGGGAGGTGTTGGGTTCATGTTTGTGTGTAATGCCACAATATGTACTAACTGTTCATCCAGACTCAGTAAAGCTTACTACAGACTATTTACTGCAGAAACTATAAACTCACTTCTGCTGGGTATTCCATCAACCCATCATGGTAATATTTTGTGATAACGTATACAGAAACATTATCTTTGTGTGGTAATGTTATTGAAAGCATGAACTCTGACTTGTGGTGCATTTATGTGTGAGGGGCCAAGAAATCTGAAATATGAGAGTGTACTGCTGAACAGCTCTGGTAATGAGGGCAAATCAAATCACACAATAAGCAAATATTATGACCAATATAATTCCCGGGTTCCTAGAAGGTCTTTATTGTCCCTAAAGTCAAAATGCTTGACTCGATCCATTAAGAAAGACCTTGACATATAGTTGAAAGCTCAGGAAACGGCTAGGTAACCTTGGATTAAAATAAAATTCTGTTTATTTCAAAGGTCTAAAATAAATTGTCATACGCTGTCTGAATGTTGTTACTGAAGCCTTTCCCTCCTGAAACAAATAAAAGTCTGTGTGTCACACTTTTTGTAATTTACTGGCATAATAATGGTACAAAACATTAATATAAACCATTAAATTACACGAATCAAACCCGAATCAGACATGGTTTAGTTCCATTCAGTATTGCAGAACCCTTGCACTGAACACCTATAGACATTATGTATGCATGTGTGTGAAATGAACCCTCCTTTCCTCTGCAAAGTCCTGCACAATTAACCCTCAGCCCCCCTATGGAAGCAGAGCAGAGACAAAACAAAGCGGTGTCAGATTGCAAACACAGCCCTGTGCACAAGCACCTCCTCCGGGGAAGGTAAGATGGAGGAAACTCGGATGGAGGGGGGTGGGGGTGCGTGGTGAAGGCACGGTTGCCAGGCGATAAAAGTGTATATGTGGATGTCACGCGTGGCAGGAGCTGTAGCTCGATGTTGCAGAATGACCTACTTTTAATCGAAAGGGAGAGAAAGAGCGAATGGAAAGAGAGAGTGGGAGAGGAGACAAAGTGGGGATGCAGCAGGAACACGAGCAGGTTCACTGGTTTAATTTTATACAGAGTCAGACAGGAAAAGAGCAGAGAGAGAGAGAGAGAGAGAGAGAGAGAGAGAGAGAGAGAGAGAGAGAGAGAGAGAGATGAAAGAATGAAAAAGTGGATGGAGTGGAATCTGTAAAAAGAAGAGAAGTGGATGCTAAGGTGATTGACTGGTCAAATACGTGTGTGTGTGTGTGTGTGTGTGTGTGTGTGTGTGTGTGTGTGTGTGTGTGTGTGTGTGTGTGTGTGTGTGAGTGTTTTTCCAGCCCTGAGGGGAAGCACCCTGCAGCTCAATTCCAGATAAGTCAATCCCAGAGCTCCTGGAGTGATGTGAGCTGAAGCACTTCCTGTGTCCACACAGTGTCTTTTATGAGGCTTCTTAATAAATGATGACTGCCACCTGCAGCACTGGGAATACCTGGAAGACTTGTTTAACTGAACTGGCCAGGCAGATACGTTTGGACTGAAGCTGATAATTTGTGCTTTTAATCAAACGATGTTGATGACAAAAAATAAAGCATTCCATATAGTCAGTGTTTCCTACAGTAAAAAAAAAAAGAAAGTGTAACCGGATGTCTCATATTTATTACTGCTAACTTGACCGTGGAGCCCTGCACGTCCAGATATAATGCTAGAGGGATACCTACAGCATCATATTTTAAAGCAGAGAACCACTAACTAAAAAGCAGTATGCTACATCTTATATCCACAAAAGACTGACACTATAACCACTGCAATGATAAATATCAAATCAGTTAAACTGCTAACTGGCATCTATCATATCAGATGCCAGTTTTTAATAAAAGAGCAATATCAGCCACACAGCCTGTATCAGACCCATCCCAAATCAGCAATATGTATTCCCATGATGCTAACCTGGTGGCCGAGTCCACAATAGGATTATACATTCATACACAAAACCACCTCACACAAGAAAAAACAAGCAGAGCAGACAACAGGACCACATCCTGCCAAGTCATCTGAATCCTCTGCAGTTCTTCCAGAACTGTGACCGTCAGCTCACACTGTCTGAACAAGAAATACAAGAGGCGGGAGGGGACCCCAATCAGTTTGTTACCCTCTGTCAGTTTCTACCCATCACATCCACAGACAGGATGGAGGCTGGCAGACAGATAGGGAGGCTGGAGGAAGAGAGACCAGAGGGAAAGAGGTTAAAGATGTAGACAGCAGGAGATCAGCAGATAAGAGCAGGGAATGGAAAAACAACAGAGACAGAGAATATTGTTCGAGAGGAGAGGAAGAGGAGAGCTGAAGTGAAATGATTTATTACAGTAGTCGAATTTCACTGAATCAACAATTAAAGGTCATCTACCAGGGGGTGCTAATATGAGGTTTCTATGGGAACTGAGGGAAGGTGATTAGATTAGAGTAACAAATCACTTCCTTAAGCTAATTACTTTAAAAAGTACTTCTTATTAATGTCAGGTCAAAGTTTTATTTTTACAGCTCCACTATGTTTAATGTGTTTTATTGTACTGTTAACTCTCTTATTGTATTTTGGGTATTTCATTCGATTTTATTCTCTGTACTTTTATTTGCTTGCAGATATTAAAGCTATAATCTGTAACATCTCCACAATAAAATATCTATAAACTCTAGCTCTATGTTCTGTATGTAGTTGAGTTGTGTACTTCCATTATCCTAAATGTTTCCAACAATGTTCAAACTCAGAGAAATCTGTCATTGTATTCAGGTAACGGTGCATTTTACCGGTTGCCTGTCGATGGCGTCATAACCCCTTTGTGCCTGTGTCAGTGTTGTGGTTGTCTGCCAGAAGCTGTCATACATTGACTGTTTATTCAGTCTGAGGCCACATTGTTACCATCCACTGTTTAGATCTTGGTGCTTTTTAACTCTAGATTTGAACCAGATGAAGGATTTTAGTCATCAGACGTCTGGATCTTAAGTTATCAGAGAAACAAGCTGAGCTAACGTTAGCAGCAGCTCGGCTCGCAGCCCCCCGTGGATGTCCTTTGTCTGTCCAACAGTGTGGGAGAAGCAGTGATTTTTAAGGTGGAACTGCAGCGGGTCTGTTTGTTTTGCAGAAGAGGAGACCTCTGTGGATCATTGGGCTCCCAGTAGAAACCTCCTGAACCATGAACACTGAAGGAATCCTAACCGGGAGACGCTGACTGCAATGACACCAATGGTGGTGAAGACAACAACTCCCATGATCCCACACTGCTTCACCATGTCATCAAAGTTCATCTTCTGTTATTGTTTTGATGTGAGAGACCCTCCACTTTATTTATTTTCTTAGCCTATATTGTATATTCAACTTCCACTGACTCCTGTGGTGTTCCCCTCTCCAACCCCTCCAGTACAGGTTTACCTCTATAGTTTGGCCAATACTTGACTTCGCCCAATGAACTGGTATCAATGATTTTCCACTGTGTACATCCCAATAAAAAGCAGTGGCCGCGTGGCGTCCTGGCAGAGTTCAGTGTTAACAAAGAACCCTCGTCCTCCCTCCTTCATCTAAAATATTGAAGACCTCCAGCTGAAATTCAAATCACACTAAAGATGTCCCCTCTCACCTTTGTCACGACATCACATATTCATGACATACAAAGAGGCCATTTAGTGATTCCCTCCAGGCACACTGTTCACAGTCAAAAACCACACCCACCCACTGGGAGCTGGCAGCCACCCAAATTATCTTCACCGGCACTATAAAATGCTTTCCAATATAAAAACAAAAATGGAAAGGACCATGTTAAGTCTACCACTCCGTACTGATTTATACATGTTTGAACCATTTGGATATATATTGTTGTAAACAATAAGTCATATGTCTGTGATATTTAAATGTGACCATTAGCTTTTTCAATATCAAATAATGCTCTTTATATTTTAAAGCTTCAAATGTACACAGCCAGGCCACAGACAGCACTGCTGGTGAGTCAGTGAGCATGCAGTGGAGCAGATGAGAGGGCTGCAGCCGGTTGGAGGTTAAATAAATGTTAGGTCGGCTCTAAGGGCTCAGCCAGAGGCTTATGACAGGACTGCTGCAGCTCTGCTCCGCTGGAAAAGGCTTATTAAGGCTGAATCCTCACTGCGGCCTGCCTCCCTGCCTACCTATGTGTGCTTGTGTGTGTGTGTGTGTGTGTGTGTGTGCTCCATACTTGATGAGCAGTGAATGTCCTTACAAAGACACACAGGACGAAATTTTGTCAAACCAGTGCACATATAAAGGCTGATTAGGACACTGATATAGGCTGACAAATAATGTTAAAGATCATGGTGAGTCTAGACTGGTCTGTGCTAAATAGAGCAGGTCAGCATAAATAAAACGTCACCATGAATGACATCATCTCGTAGCATACAGGAATACGGAACATTTTTACTGCAACTGCAATTCAGACAGATCCGGACACGATAAGCAAAAAGCTCAACCGCAATCGGCCAATATCTCTATCTGGATAGAAAAAAAGCATTTTTGATTCTGGTGTGAGCTGTCTCTTTAAGATTGCAAGCTGCCTGGAAAGTAGAATATAATGTGTGAGGCTCAGCTGCCACTGTATGTAAATGGGAAGAATATAAGTTAGAAATGGAAATAAACATGCAGAAACAGGTTGTTTTGAGATCAAGGTCTGGGTTCAATTAGTCTTAGTTTAAGGTTAGGGAATGGCAGGCCCTCAGATGTATAGTAATACAAGAATGTGTGTGTGTGTGTGTGTGTGTGTGTGTGTGTGTGTGTGTGTGTGTGTGTGTGCTCCTGAGGTAATGTTCCTTTGTGCCAGCCAAAATAAATGAAAGGGTACAGTCTGGCCTTCTCTCTCTCTCTCTCTCTTCACCTTTCTCTTCTTCTCTATCTCTCTCTTGCCCCCCGCTACCCACACTCCCCATCTTGTTTTAAATTACCTCACCCTCTCTCCTCCTTCATCATCCTCCTCCTCTCCTTTATCTCATCTCTGTCAATCTTTTGTTCTCTTGGCCGTTGCGATCTCATCATATTTGATTGTTGTTTGTCTCCATCCAATGCAAAACTCGCTCACTCCTCACTCTCTGTTCAACTGCATCATTTCTGTCACTCCTGCTCCATGTCCTCTTCTTCACTCCTTTCTCTCCTCACTTTTCATCCATCAGTCCATCCATCCTATCTTTTCCTCCATGCCTCCATCACCCGCTGTGGCAGTGTCGGGTTCACCAAGTCACCTCATTAGCACATCTGGATCTCCTCCTCCAACCATCGGTCCCTACAGCAACCCCAACACAACCACCCCCACCCCCTCCACACTCCTCCATCCCTCCTCCCTTTTAACTTCCTCTTTTGTTCCTCTCCTCCAACTCCATTCCTCCTCGTCCAATGAGAAAACTCCCCGGTCACCAGGGCTCCTTAGCAACAGCCCCACAAGGGAGAAGGAGGGATGGAGTTGAGGGGGAGGAAGGAGGAGGGAGATATGATGTGGGGGTAAGAAGGGATGAGGAGGAGGAGGAGGTGAATGGGGAGACCAACCCCAGCGGGAGTGTGAGGCTGGAGGTGTGTTTGCCATTATCAAAGCTTTGTATCTGTGTGTGTGTGTGTGTGTGTGTGTGTGTGTGTGTGTGTGTGTGGGGGAGAGAGAGAGAGAGAGAGAGAGAGAGAGAGAGAGAGAGAGAGAGAGAGAGAGGAAGAACGTACAGGCCTAAAAGGGATGGAGCAAAAGGGCAATCACTGTGTTTTATCAGTGTGTGTGTGTGTGTGTGTGTGTGTGTGTGTGTGTGTGTGTGTGTGTGTGTGTGTGTGTGTGTGTGTGTGTGTGTGTGTGTGTGTGTGTGTGTGTGTGTGTGTGTGTGTGTTTTAATGCAACAACAGCTGAATTCACAGAGCTAAACAGGCGTACTGTATATATGAACCAGAGGGCATCATTTCAAAGTATGGCCACTAGCTGGATTGTGTATGTGTGTATGTGTGTATGAATGTGGATGTGTGTGTATACGTCCTAGACCTGACTCAGGAACTAGGTGCACCCAGCGATAATACCCCACGGTCATATTTCATCGCCTGGCTAACACTCTCTGTCTTCATCTCTCTGTGCACACACCAACAAAACGCTTCACAATAAAGAGCCAGTGTTTCTACTTTATATTCTAATTAATTTTGAAAAAGCTTAATAAAGTCAAAGATGGGTATGAAAAACACGCAGGCTGCCTCGTAAGCTCCCCAGCGACTTACTGAAAGAGGAAATGAATAAACATGAACCGCAGCCCAAGTTACTGGTAGCACAGTTACCAGCAAGATGCTATATTTCTGGTCTATAATAATTACTAATAGTATTATTATTAGTATTTATAATTATAGATATAATTCAGTTACTAGTACTAGTAATATTACTATACTAAATATGTTCCAGCTTCATAAAAATTACCAACAATGCAATATAAACTACTGTAATGTACTGTGCCTCTTAAACTACAGTGTAGCATTTACCTCAGATAACAAAAGTAAGTAACAGCTCACAGCTAAGCTCACTCTTAGGGATAGACTGATTATAATGTATATAATAATTATGGGTATCATTATCTGATTGCCAATAAAAGAAATTACAGATGTTCTGATTCCATTTTTACCTTCCAGGTGCCAGTTCCAGTATCTGGACTTTGGGTATTTTGATTACTTTATACTACTGGGTATCTTAATCTATAATACTACATCATCATTAATTAGATAGATTTTGTATTAATAATTTGAATCTGCAAAGTATCAAAGTTTCTATTGTATGGATGAATTTTGGGTATAAAAAATCATAACACAGACCACTAATGCAGCTTAAGTTGAAAAGTGTTGTCTATTCATTTTTATATTTTATTACATTCTTAATTGAAGTACCTTTTATAAAATGGAATAATAGGCATTTCCATGTGACCATTTCGTATAAACTATTAATTGAATTTACAGGAAATATATCATTATCTGGATATGAAATGACCATATTAGGATATTTTTGTGATATTGTACAGCCTGACTCTGATTTGAACAATAGCATTGCGAAACAAATAAAAAACAAATTAAAGGCTTGGTGACAAATTAATTGCATTTCTAGTAGCTCCAGTATGGCTTGGTCACTTATCTCCTGGTGTGAGGCTATAGTGGAATCATATGTTTAAAAAAATGCTTGAAACAGCGGCAAATGGCCGGTGTGAAAAAGGTCTATTGAGAGTCAAAACTTTGAATCCTTCTTAAACAGACTGGGGAGGGAGGAACATACCTGTGTTTGATAATGTATATGTATTTATTTCTTTGTTTAACAGCATTAGCTTCATATCAACTGCACATGTTCCCTTTATATATATACAGTCCCCTAGAATCTGTTTTCTATAAAATCTGATCTCCAACATGCTGTTTCAACCATATAAACCTCTGTTATTAACAGTAACAATTAATCTGGGGGAAGAACTTCAAGCTAAATTTGCAAAGTCACTTGACATACACACAGTACACAGTGAACACTGTACATTGATGTGACGTGTGCATGTGTGTGTGATTCCTCAGTGGACTGCCGAGGTCATGCATAGGGCTTCTATTAATATGTAATGAAGGCTTCATGCAGGACACATATCTGCTTTAAAGGACAGTCCCTCTGTAAATGAGGGATTCCACAGTTCAAACATAAATGTCATGATTCCCACCATCCTAGCTCTCTCTCTCTAGACTAAACTTATTTCATTTTCTTTTTTTTTTCTGAAAATTTACAATGCAACATACAGTATATTGGTGTTAAAAATGTATTGAAGTCTAACTGCTTTGTACTGCAGCCATGCTAAGATGAGGCTGTATTCTGTACCTTTTCAGTCTTTGGAATTTTGTATTGCTTCGTTTTATATTTAGCATTTATAATTGGACAGTGAAGTATGCAGTTCTTTGTGACATTGGTTACCAGGCCCTATAGACTTATTGCTGCCTGTGTGTTTTTTATTACCTCCACCAAGGAAGTTGTGTTTTCGGTCAGCAGGAGTACGGAAAAACTACTGGCCCAGTTTTCATGAAACTTGTTGGAAGGGTGTAGGATCCGAATTACAAGACAGATACACAAAATATTTTTCACTTTTGTTAAAATTGCAAGATTGCCCTTAAACTGTTTTAAATTTTAATTTTACTTTCAGTTTGAATTTCTTTCATACCAGTAGACTTGTTTTGTTGTGTTAATTGTGTTGAAGGAGTTGAAATTATAAAAAATGAGAAGAAAAAATTTAAACCTCACTGAAATAGCCCCTTAAATCAGCCTCTTCGTCATTTGTCTGTGTAAGACGCACCTGTGTGTGTGTGTGTGTGTGTGTGTGTGTGTGTGTGTGTGTGTGTGTGTGTGTGTGTGTGTGTGTGTGTGTGTGTGTGTGTGTGTGTGTGTGTAAGCTTGGCCAGGCCAGGCCTAATTTGCCAGCAAGGGCCCATCTGCCTAGAGGTTACCACGGTAATTTAAGTAATTCTGCCATTGGCTGGTCTGTCCTGGAGCCTCACACACACACACACACACACACACACACACACACACACACAGTTGTCCTTTCCTATTTCTCCAGCATAATTGCACCATTACCAAATTCATTTTCCCAGGTCTCTCTCCCCCTCTTCCTTTCTCTGGTGCAGACAGTCTGTAAAATGACATTAAGTCCATTATCAGATGTGTGTGTCCACCTATAGGGACACAGAGAACAGAATTCTCCCTGTCCTCCATCTCCCTCTATTCATTCATTATGTAGGATGATATTACATCTCTCGTTTATCTCTTCCTATAGAAAACACAGCTGCTCTCAGTTCAGTCTCATATATTTTTATGCCATCTGGAATTATGAACAGATTTTCTGCCCTTTTCATTATACTCCTCCTCTCTGTCTTTTCTCATCATATTGTTGCCGCCTTTTTTATCCTGTTTTAGATCATGTCTGGTCTGTATATATACAGAATATCTAAACTAAAGAACCACATGTCTGCTTTGTTTCAGCTACTCCTGTCCTTATCTGGCTTATATGTCCTAATCTACAGCGTGTATGAGTGTGTTTGCGTGTGCTTGTGTATTTGTGAGATGAAGTGTGCGTGCCTGTGTGAACGCTGTGAGGAAAGCCCCCCACCGCACCTCCTACCCCCTCCCAGGGGACCATGGTGTTAGAATGACTGACATGTCAGTGTGCAAGTGTGTGTGTAGTGATTACTGCTCTGGTGGAGTGGTTAAAAGGTGTGAGAAAGTGTGTCTTTGTATGTGTGTGAGGGTGTGTGTGCAAGGACACACTTTTGAAGGGATTAGGCAGGAGGATGGTGTGTGTGTATGCTTTTGTAAGAGTGGGTGGGTTTTTTTGGTTGTTGTTTTTTGATGATTCTGTGGTGTGTGTTTTTGTGTGTTTCTGTAAGTGTGTGTGTGTGTGTGTGTGTGTGTGTGTGTGTGTGTGTGTGTGTGTGTGTGTGTGTGTGTGTGTGTGTGTGTGCTTATAAAATAGTGCAAGGGCTGGTTGAGTGTTTGGAGCTGCTGACAAATTATCAGGTAGAAAATACATACACACAGCCAAACTGCTCCCTTAGAGGAGACAGTGGACTATTTAGTACTATTAATTACAGAATTTATAGCTACAGAGTGCTCTAGGAACAACATAAAAGCATAAACACATTGAAATGATAGTTTTAGGACAATGCCAGTTAAGATATTTTGCTGATTTTGCTTCTAAGATTTGGAGAAAGGCTGCTCCAAAGTCAAGGAACAGCAGCAGTTTTAAGCCAATCTTAAAGGAAACAAAAAGTCAGTGAAAGCAGGTGAACCCCAGATCTCCATTACGACTGAAACATTAAACCAACAGCCTACATAGCCCAATGCCTAAATCTCCACTTCTCCCTCATCTTTTTGCAGCCAAAACTACAAAATCACAGAGATGTCAATCAAATCATCAAACTATTGTGATCACAATGCTGTCTTACAAAAAGTACATAAATAGAGGTTAATGACAACAGCTGTACTGAAGAACACCTGCATTTAACACGAGTGATCAGAGAGTGGGTTAGAGGTGACAAACAGCTGCTGCCGCGACTACCACACAACCCTGATGGTGTCTGACCAGGCTTGCATCATTAGCAGTGTTTACATCCAAATGTATTGTGAATTTGACTGAATTTCAAGCAATTCAGCAAAATAAAATGCAAATTAATGCTTGTTTCCATCCACTACCGTTATGTACGGCGGCCGACAAGGGCAAACGCGCCGCAAACGGGCAAACGCGCCGCAAACGGCAAATCGCTGCAAACACGGGAATGATACAAATACCAAAAACACACAAAAGCACAAAACAACTGCGAGAGAGAAACGCTGCAAATTCGCTCCACAAAACGGAAGTGCGCCAGGCCACTAGGGGGACCCAACCTGAGGGATGGACCAGTCCTGTGGGACCAGACCCGAAAGACATAAAGAAGAAGAAGAAGAAGCAAGTTGGCTAAGTTTTAGAGAGGAGAGTAAAAGTAATATTACTTAATATTATTATAATATTATGCTGAAAAACAATGCAGAAAACACGATGGAAATATGTAATTTCTGTTAGTTTCATGTATTAATGTTAGGGAGGTTCCATCAGATCCATGTGAAGCGATCATGGACATATTCTATCGTAAATGGATTGTACTTATATAGCAACTTTCTAGTCTTCCAACCACTCAAAGCTTTACACTATATGCCACATTCACCTAATTCAGTTTGGGGTTCAGTATCTTTCTCAAGGACACTTCAACATGCAGTGGAAAGAGCCAGGGATCATCAGCCAACCTTCTGATTAGTAGGCGACCGCTCTACCTGAGCCACAGCTGCCACACAGGAGCGATGAGGAGTCTGTCAATGTGGAAACAGCTAATTGTGTGTGATTAAGTTTTGCTACATTATTCAAAGAAACGTTTATCCATCTCCCATTAAGTGCATTAACTCTTTTTCCAATAAGTTAAGAACCATCTCAAGCAATCGTGAAAGCTTTTTTGCAAAGTTGAGTATGTTTCTTTCAAATTTTGCAATTTACATCAACCTTTTTTAATGCCATACTTTAAAATGCACATTATAGTATATTGCTGGAAACACAGCCAATGTTTTCCAGTAGGTTTCTTTCCCAAACTGCACAAAAAAGTACAGCAAATTGTGTTTTCAGATTGATTCATTCTAAAGATGTTCTTTGAGTGTGAAAACTACTGGCCTAGTGTGGACAGAGAGCAAAAAACAGATCAAATTTCACCTGCTTCATGATATGTGCAATTTCTGTTGTTTTATAAAATGCTTCTCTTCAGAGTTACTTCAGATGATGCAAATAGCCATTGGGCATATATGTGGATTTAAACTGTAGACTGATGTGGAAACATGTCCACAGAAAACATATTTGTACCAAGAACAGTATCCTGGAACAGAACACATTTCATCATCATTATCATCATCAAGGATGTTCAAGGTTTCTGCCTCTTCAAAGGAAGTTTTTCCTTGCTGCTGTTGCCAAGTGCTTGCTCATGATGGTACTGTTGGGTCTCTGTAAATGATGCTGTAAGGAATACAGTCTAGACCTGCTCTATTTGAAAGGTGTCCTGAGATAACTTTTGTTATGATTTGGCGCTATACAAATAAAATTGAAATTAATTTAATTTCAGGAGCTTCTAAAGAAACATGGGAAGTCTCCTTTTCAGGCCACTGTCTGAGTCTATCCACAAAGATACCAGGGTCAACAATGCTACTTTGTTATCTGAGGCATTTTTCTATGTAACAAAAAAGAAGGAATTAAAACTAATCACTTAGGATGGCTGGATAGAGTAATGCTGAAGCATATGTCAACTGAATCCAAATGTCATATCTTGGTAAGTGGGTAAATTCAAATGAGAGGAGATCAGACAAAGGCTATCCCTGCAGCATCAGCATTGGTCACAAATTAAAAGAACCATTTCACGACTGAGTGGAGCAACGGCCGATGGCAAGCTGGACCCTGAAACCTAACCAATCAAGAGAGTCATTGAGTGGAAAAATACAGGAGAACAAGTCACCCCCAAATTGCATTTTTTGATTGAGGGCCGTCGTCTCCCCATTTACTATAATGGATTTATGACACAATTACAGTACAGATGTGCTTGTAGAACTGATCTACTGTTTCATTATTTACAGGAGTAATCTTCAAGTTCCCTTACTGTGGCTTTGTCTCAATCTCTGGTTGAGACTACATCACTACCATGGTGTGTTTACTACTGCCTGACCCTAAGAACGCCTGTCAGCGTGTCTCTTTAGTCATGGAGGTTATCACTGCTGATGCTAACCACCCATGCCTGTGTGTCTGTTCACAATATGCTCTAATACATATCTGTCACATTCTGAGCAGACTTAAAGTTGATTTAGCTTCATGGTGCTGACTTAAACGTTGTGGACTGACTTAGTAGTAGTGGTGTCCCGTCACCTGATGCACACTGACTTTTTCCCATAAGAAGAAGAAGAAGAGAAGAAGAAGATATATACTTTATTGATCCCCTATTGGAGAAATTGTTCTTTTCACTCTTGTTTCATTTTATACACACAACGGCTGAAATGCACACTTCATGCACTTGTGGACATGCAAACAGGGAGAGAGATGGTGGAGTGATGGGGCTGCAACGTTAACAGCACCCCATGAGCAGTTTCTTGGGGTTAGGTTGCCTTGCTCAAGGACACCTCGGCAGTGCACAGGAGGTGAAACTGGCACCTCTCCAGCTACCAGTCCACACTCCATATTGTGATCTGTGGGACTTGAACTGGCGACCCTCCGGTCCCTACACACTGAGCTACTGCCGCCCCTAAGCCCCATAAGCTTACACTGAAGCGGCAAAACGGTGCATACATTTCTTCGAGCGTCACAACCCCCACAAAATGATTAATTTCATCATCAGAATTTGATCCATTTAGTCTGATAACATGTTTAAAGTCTAGATGATTCGCAAGATTCAATTATTTATCCCAATTTAAGTTAATGGAGGGCTTAAACAGAAGTTAGCCAGCCAGCATAAGTCTGTGGTGTGCATCCTCTTTGAGCCACTGTGGCCCAGCCAGCTATTTTCATAATTGGTTAATTGTCTTTAGTTTTGAAGAAAAAAAATTCCAAATTCTCTGATTTCAACTTCTCAAATGTGATTTCTTTTTTTTTTTTTTTTTGGTTTCTTTAGTCTTCTATGACAATAAACTGAATATCTTTCATCACCTTGGGATTTGATAAATAGTGATCAACATTTTTCACCATTTTATGACATTTTATGGACCAAACAACTAATCGATTAATCCAGAAAATGATTGACAGATTAACTGATTACGATAATCACCACTGAAAATACACAGTTTTCTACAAGCACCCATATCAGAATCAGAATCAAATCAATCACCCATATTATTGGGTCTTTAAATCTAAAACATGTTCCATCAAGCTTCATTCACACATTTAATCAGCAGGGTTCTTTCCAAGCAGCCTCTCTCTAACAGTGTACAAGCCATTGTATTGCTCTTTGGTTACAATCTTCGGTATGTATTGTCTTTGGATTCCTCATACAACTTAGCTCTTTCCCTCCCTGTGTTAACATCACATCTGTTTTCTTTGGAGTGCTGTGTGTGTTCACTGAATTCTTCTGTTGCAAATAATAAAAACGATGATAGAAATGAGTGAAATATGGAGTAGACAGCAATAGCAGTGAACAGTGGACTACAACATTGCTGTGAGACGAAGAATGTTCATGAGGGCACGTTTGAAAACAAAGCAGCACACAGTCCTGAGCCGACAGGACACTACCACCCAAACGCTCTCTGTACCACTTTATAGGTTACCACCTCTCGTAGCGTTTCTGTTTGAGTGTTAATCTTTGATTGTGTGTCACAGACCTGTCCCTAGGCCTTATATCAAGCACACACACACACACACACACACACACACACACACACAGATGGATGCCTGTGCAGTAATGTAGGTTAAGTACCTGGCTCATGGGCAAAACATCTGTATTACCACCTGGAATCAGGCAAGCCTGGGTCTTGACCTCCTTTAATATCTCGTTCCACCTCTGACTTCATTATTTTCCTCTCTTTTTTACCTCTTTTTTATAATGACATTTAATTTAATTTTATGAATACATTTCCCTGCATATTAACGTGCAGATTTTCCTTCTACAGATTTGTTAAAACACCATTCGTAAGACAGCCGGAGCAACACCAGTGTCACTGTACAGATACATTACCATCCTGATTATCACACAAATTCTGCTTCTCACATTTCTTACTTTTCTAGCAAGGTGCAATACATCCATTCTCATGTGGTTGTCTCCTGTCGTCAGTATATTACTTTCTGGTCTTAACATAACAGGCTTTGTTTGGTGGTGATCGCAGGAAAACAAAGCTTGTGAGATCGCAAAAGAATTATTAGGTGATTACAAAAGTGAGAATATTTCTACTTGCACAGAAACAGCATCACTTTCACCAGCAGGGTAAAGCCCTGTAATCCACAGCATCTCCTGTTTTGCTGATGTGATGTGAGAGCACACAAGATAATCTTTAGCTCTTTGGTTCCTGCCAAACTTAACACATAGCTTTCAGACCGAATATTTCATGACAGGAACTTGCTTTCTGCTGCATGCAATGTTTTTTTTATTTGAATATTCTGCTGATGAGGGCTTATCTGGTGCTATCTAGCTACACACACTTGCACATGTGCAGGACACACACACACACACACACACACACACACACACACACACACACACACACACACACACATCAAACCAACAGATTAACTGGACATGGCAGAAGAGTATCCATCTACAGCTAAATCTCTATGCTTACGTAAAGAAGGGGGGCAGCAGACTGAGGACTGATGGAGAAATGTGTTTCTGTCATCCTACTAGTGTTTATATTGTATATTTCCATCACTTTTATACCTATACTGATTTAGTGCCCATTTTATATTGATGTAAATGGGAAAGCACTGCTTGTGTCGCACTCTTCTTGGCTGTATTCCATCACTATTTGCTGTTGTAAGACATCAAAGAGTTGCAGATAGTCATTTCATCTCAATGTAAGAGATCATTTCAACATGAACTCTGTGTTAATGAATGCTAGTTTCTATAATCCAAAAAAGCTATAATCTGTAACCTTTCTGCTTTAAAATGTCTATAAACTCTAGACCTATGTTCTATATGTAGTTGAGTTGTGTACATTATCCCAAATGTTTCCAACATGTTTTCTCCTTGTGTGAGGAAGGTATGTAACATTCGGTTTAAAATTCCAGCACAAAAGATAGCAAATGTTAAAATATTTTAACTTTGGACAGCAATGCCGTTTACCATCACTGCTCTGGTCCACTAACATGATATCCAGTTTGCATTAGTGCCACAACTTGTGAATCCTGCTACTATCCATTTTTACTGTATATTAGCTAACTTAGCTAACTTTTACTGAAACTGATGTGTTTGAATGCTAAACATGCAGGGAATGAAAACGCATCAGTGTAGACTGATGTATGAGAATAAATATGAAATATAAAAAAGCAAAAAGTCAGGTAATTAGCTTTTATTACTAAATTAGTATTTTTGGTTTTATTTACTAGTCTTGTTTTGGTCTATAAAATGTCAAGAAATCACAAGTTTCCAGAGCCCAAGGTGATGTCTTCAACTTGCTAATTTGCCCTAATAGTCTAAACCTTAAAGATAAGCAATTCAAAATGATATAGCATCTAATACCTAGTATAAGTATAAGTTGGCGTGTGAGACCAACAGGCTAGTGAGAAGGCAAAACAAAGCACAACAAGGTTTATCTTCTTCAAGGTCTGCCATATATGAAATTTATATTTTACTGTGCAAGTGGTTTAATTGACAGATATTGTCTAGTTGATGTGTCGGGGACAATCCCAGCCAAAGCTAACTTAAAGTAAATGAATACATACTTCTGCACACAACGAACTCATTACTATTTCATTTCTGTCAGCACATACTGTGGAATATGTTTATATTTATTTTTACTTTGTATATAGGCCCTTATTATCTTATTATATCTCTTATGCTCTTATTATATTTCTATTTCCATTTTTTATTTTTATTTTTCATTTCTGTTCCGTATATTGTGTTAGATATTGTAGTAAAAGTATTATTTCTATTCTTTAACATGTGTGACTGTAACAAACTAACTCCCCCTGTGGATCAATAAACTATTTCTAATTCTGACTCTTTCTGATTCTGAAAGTCTTTAAATGACTAGGCCTCCCATATATGAAATGGATATTTTAACTTGATGACAATATCACAATAAAGATTTGCTGATATTCAGTTGATCCACATGATAACTTTGAATCAAATTTGCATCCGTTTCTCTGCTTCCCAACAGCAAGATGATTGGCATCGGATACATGGCCTTGAGCATTGTTCTTTCTAGAAAAAAAAGCCATGTAACGTGGGTAGATCAGAGAGTGACAATTTGTTCTGATCTTTTCCCTTTGGCTATGGAAAGAGGGGGGAGGAGAGACAGAGAGAGAAAGGGGGATGGGGTGGTTAGTATGAGACCTCTAGACCAAATATTTGCAGTGAAAGGCCCGTCGTTGTCCATTAGGGTCTCTCTGTCTATTTCTCTCTCTCTCTCTCTCTCTCTCTCTTTCAGTTTTCTGGGTGCATTAACCTCCTCTTCACAATGCTCCCGAACAAAGGAAGGACTGTATTTGTGTTTGTGTGTGTTTGTGTGTGTATTTGTTGCTCTGGCCCTCCCACTACTGTCCACCCTCCTGTATCCCTCAACAAACACTTATCCACATCACAAACCACAAAGACACACACCTGCACATAAAAAAACACTTGAAATGTATTAATCCTCCCACTTGCATATGCCAAACACACACACACACACACACACACACACACACAAAAAATAAACAAATGTATGAGAGCTGTCTGATAAATGTGTGTAATGTGTTCAGTGTTAAAATCCTCCTACGTGATAAGCAAACAGCATGTTCAGACACCCCTGCGTCACTACAGCCACTTAGGCCTCCCACACACACACACACACACACACACACACACACACACACACACACACACACACACACGCACACACACACGCACGCACACACACACGCACACACACACACAGTTACACACAGTGCACAGTATGGTTACATTCAGGCCATGAGGTTTAAGTTTTACTGGAAAAGAGCAGCAGAATATCTCTTCTTACTCAGTCATTTACAATAAATGGAACAATACCTTCCTTATTGATCTGACTTTTTGACAGCAGAAGAGGTCAAGGGTCAAACCAAAGCCCTCATGGTCATGCACTGTTGAAGGGTCTCATTCTATTACAGCCAAGCACTGATAACAAGATTATATAATAAAGTGACCTACCATGCATTTTCTGTACTCCACGTCATAAATAAATGAAGGATGTGTGACTTTTTAATGCCTTTCTCTAAATATAGGCACAGGCATGACACTAAACTGTACTGAAGGACACATTCCAAGAGGTTTTTTTGCGGCAGAACAAATATTCAAAGCAAGAGAATTAGGGTTGTGTACCAAACTTCCGTAGCAAAAACTGCCTCGCCATTCAGTACCAAATTTAAACACCAATGGAGGAAATCTCATCAGCGTCAATAAGCATGCAGAATGTTTGTACCAAGATATCATAATGCTGGTGATTAGCTGGCAGGAAAAACACAATGTTTATGCCCAGACACGCGGCTCGCTGTTTTTGGTTTCTCCAACTACTCCAGCTTCCTCCTCTGGAGTGTTTTGTGTTTGTTAAAACCTTAAGAGAAGCTTGACATTGGCTTGTTACCAAAGTACTGGATTTACCATATAATAAATAATATTCAAGCTGAGAAAGATAAATTCGGCAAAGCAAGAACCTCAGGAACAACTAGGTTTTACAGACATAAAACAAAGCTTTGTATACAAAAAAAACTTTCCAGAAAAGGCGAAATCCTACTAATGAAAGGTTGCGGTTCGATTGCTGCATTTACATTGACAACACAAATCTCATCTCATCTAATCTTTTCAATTCGGATTTTCATGTGGTCTGAATCAGACACAGGTCTGATTTTACAATGTGACCTCAGTGTGAACAGCAATATTAGAATTTATGTGGCTTTTATGTCACTCTAAATCTACGTTCGTGATGTAGGTCACTACAGGACCGTGACCTGTTCACACAGGAATGTAAATTGGGCTACATTCAGAAAATAATGTGAACAACCAGACAAAAAAAGCAGATCTGAGCAATAAATCAGAATTGAGAGCTAAGGTCACAGTGTGAACGTATCCAAATTCAAACAGAACCTGGTGCCAACCTACAGTCATTCAGCAATGGTCATGTAAATTGAATGTGACATGTGTGACACAAGGGACTAACAAACTCTCATCTCATCTAATCAGCAGCTTTAAGAGTACAACTTGTTGATCTCACTGAGGCAGATGTATAAATACATGTAAATGTCAAAGAATGAGTTAAACAAAATGCACACAAGACATAATCGACATTTTTCCAGTCAACTGTAGCAGACCGACTAATCAGTGTGTGTGTGTGTGTGTGTGTGTGTGTGTGTGTGTGTGTGTGTGTGTGTGTGTGTGTCTGTGCAACCTTGCAGTATAGACAGCTGTAACCACAATGCATTTCTCTTCTATTTAAGAGCCAGATTAATCACTGACAGCCAATATAGAGACATTTAAAACAAAGTATAAAAATATAAGACAAATTAGCCAAATAGTCAATAAATTATCTTTTTCCCATGAAACATTTAAAATGAAATAATTCACAGATACTGTACCACAATAACATTAACTCTAGTACAGCACATGCCATGCAGGATGAGTCATTTAAGAGTGGATTAAAGTTTGACTCCACTCACACACAAAGCACAGTAGAAACCTGAATTACATTTTAATACATTTAGCACTGGTTTCTGTTTGCAGAGCAGTTAGTGTAGGGATAAAAGCAATGACAGAGACAAAGGCTGTGAGGGATTCAAACCCACGCTGAAGTACAGTACACTGTATTCTGTTTGATCCACACAAATTGTTCTCAACAAAGAAGTGTCTTTGCGAGAAAGAACACAACCAGAGTTTTGTTATCTTTATATATTTCCATAAAGTTTAGAACTGCTACTGTATCTCAGTGCTCTGTAAAAAGTGCTGTTTACTGTGAATTTGACATTCTAATTTTACTTAAAAGGCGGCCAAGCTCTACTTCTGTGCAGAAAATGAAAGTGAAAAACTGAAAGGATGTTATTCTTTCCTTCCACACACACACACACACACACACACACACACACACAAGAGTACAGACACGTATCAGTACCTCTGTCAGTGCAGCTCTCGCGTCCAGGTGTACAGTGGCGCTGTGTGTTGTATCTCCATCCCCATCAATCCTTCAGCGTCCAAAGCAAAGAGAAAAACAGCAAACACAAACACTGAGCGTCTGTCAGTCGGATCCAGCACAGACACACTAACACAACAAATGTAACCAGTGTATAAATGCAGGAAAGCAATATAATCTATCCATCTCTTTCATTCAGTCTCTTCTCTCCTTCCTCACTGTCCCTGTCCCTTTCTCTCTTTGCTCTCGCTGTTTCTCAGTCCGTACACACTCACTCTCTCTCTCTCTCTTTCTCTCTCTCTCTCACACACACACACTGATTCTCCATCTGTCACCGCCCCTTCTCCTTCACCCCTCCCACCTCATACATTATTAATGAGCCTCAGACAGACTCTCACACACACACACACACACACACACACACACACGCTCCACTGCTGTCAAACACACTCACACACATTACAAGCTTTGCACAACTGTCCCACACACACACATGCAAGTCAAATACTGTGGACAGCCACCGTACAATACACTGTTGAGGCTGTATGACATCACAAAGGCATGTTTCTGCTTGATTTCAGAGTGTGTGTGGAGTTATTTGTTGGACCAGGATGTTTTAAACTAAACAAAACCATGACTAAATCATGACTACTGTAACATTAACCGAAACAACATACAACCACAAAAATAATTCAGCGTCTCCCCATTTGGAGGATGTATATATGATTTTTTTGCTCAGCGAAGCTGAGGAAGCTGCAGTCAAAACGTGTTGTTTGCTCTTAAATAAATCACAGTGAAGTCATTCCAGTGTGCAGTGGCTCATTTTGATGTTTTTTATACATATGTTGCTTTTACCTTTTAACCATCTTCAAAATGTAGTAGTCATTTTAACATAGATTAGCCTAGCAGGTAGCATATCTAAGTACAGTAGAGGAGAAAGTTGGCCGAGGTTCTAACCGAGCACAGAGCAAAAAGGGGCGGAGCTTGGGAAGCATGAATTTGTATATTGCACTTGGTCATATTGCAATTTCGATATTATATTTAAATTCTTCAGCCCTAATTGTAATTCCTTCAGCTTTTTTTTTTACTGGCAACAGGCAAAAATCACTGTTTTGTTATATCAATATCATTTATCACACAAAACACACAGAAAGTCACAGAGCTTCACACTTCTTTCATTACATGGTAAATGGGGTTTTGTACTCACAGAATAATCCATTTAAAGTCACTACTTCGAGACATCAAGTCCTTGGGTGTTCCTAAAAATGGTTTGCATTGACTAGTGTATCTAAGACTAGTATGCAGCTGATACACTTTGGTCTTGGTTTTAATCTTGTAGCCATGATAATAAAATCTTTTTATTGTAAGATTGATCTGATGGCACACTCCCCACATGTACATGTAACCCATTAACGCTCAAACACATACATCAGCCATGCATGAACACATTCACATGCAAAACACACGCAGGTCACAGAGAAGACAGGGGTCCGATCATGCATGAATGCAGCACACACAGACACACACACACACACACACACACACACACACACACACACAAACATACAGAGTTGTCCATGCATGCAGTGCAGGCGAGGAAGCCCCCTCAGCTGGAGGCTATCTGAGTTTTCTCATGGACAAGACATGGCTGGAAGGAAGGTCAGCTGGAAAAAAGTGTGTTTGAGTAAACATTAGCCTTTTAAATACTACTAACATAGTGTGTAAAGAGTAAAGGAACACTCCTACACCCAATATGCTGTCTTACATAGTCAGATGAAAAGATCTATATCTAGATATTAAACTGGTCACCATTCAAGATTCAGTTGGGGTTTGCCTAGATTTAAGGCACAGTGCAAACCTGGCAACCTGACTATGAGGATAGGATCTTTGAGATGTGTTCAGACACTGCATCCAGCTGTTGATTAAGAATCACCAATAGAGATGTCATGTTAGCCTAGAGGTTAGTATGTACCACTTAAACTGCAACATCCCCCGTTTGAATCCGGCAGTGGACCTTTGTTGCATGTGATTAAATGCATATAGATGTAAATTCCAGGTTTATATTTTTACTTTTGCTTCCAGGCTTTGTGCAAAGCTAGGCTAACTCACTTTGGAGCTATTTCTAAATTATGTTGCTATTAATCCTGACTCTAGTTTGAATGTTCCTGTGACCAGGTAACCAAGAAAGGTATTGTCTTAATGTGGACTGACTGTATAAGTTGTAGTTTCTTAAAGGTTATGACAGTAAAATAAACATGTTACGAAACAGATGAAAACTAACAAAGTTTATATTACATTGCATCTGATTCTGATTTTGATTCTGATTCTGATTCAACCCTTGGTCGCGTTCAGCCTGCAATCCAAAGTGACCTAAGTCAGATTTTTTTTTGCTCATATGTGACTCAGATCTGATTTTTTCATGACAATGTGAACAGCACAAATCACATGCAATCTGATCTTTTTAATTCTGATTTGGGCCACTTTTATACTTGGTCCACATCCTTATCAGATACAGGTCAAATTTTTTACAACGTGACCTCAGTGTATACAGTCATATCCAGTCATATCCTGTTCACACTGGAATCTGAACTAGGCCACATTTAATAAATATGTTATTAACAGCCAAACAACAGCCCTCTCCTTTAAAGGCCTCTACACACCCACACTGGTTTAGTTATTTCTGGATTGCACCAGCTTTACATATGTGTCATATGAGAGTTACTTTAATGACCAGTCTTATAAATATTAGCCTTTTCAATTCAATTTTCAATTCAGTTTTATTTGTATAGCACCAATTCATAACAGAAGTTATCTCAGGACATTTTTCAAATAGAGCAGGTCTAGACCGAACGCCTTGTAACATCTAACATAACTCCTTTTATCATCCATTGTTCTGCCTGCAGGAAGCTTGCAATATGTAGAACTGTGACACACTGCTACATGAGTATAACCATGTAGACTAATGTACACACATACATGTATCAATAGATAACACATAATCTTTTCAGTCATTGTGGCCACTTTAAAAAATAACATCCTACTGTAAAATAATCCATGTTAAAATAATTCAAGTATAATGCAGGCATACAGTATTTATGGTAATGTTAATATTGGAAGATTAACAAAAAATGTTACATGACAATGTCTCTATAACTCTCTCTATATCTAAATATCTCTAGAAATTTGCACTTGGCAATTATGATATGGTTAGGGAAAGATGGTGGCTCTACTAAAAACTGTGTACCTATGGGCAGATGGCCCTTTTAAGTCCCAGGGTAAAAAATGTTCATATTGACCCTCAACCTCCCACCCTCTTTGACCAACCAGTACTACTCTAGAATTCTAGCCAAAGCCAGGTTTGTGTGTGGCTCTTTAGTTTGTGGTACTTCAATTAAACTAAACTTAAATGGGTGCCGTCATGCCTAAGGGGTAAACACCCAGGTCGTAAAATCCAGACTTGAGCCTTTTACCATTGGGTAAACTGACAACCCTGACTAACAGACAGATTTTATTATATTAACAGTATGGAACAACTGATAAACTGTACAGTGAACCCAAACAGTGAACACAATTGTGTAAGATTTGGGTGAATTTTGAGCAGATTTCCTCATAATATTGCATCAGAGATACATTTTTTATGTTTTCATATATTTTTAATATATTCTATATTTTTAGGACCTTTTTATAAACTCTTCTGTCTGTATTGTGAATTCTCATTTAGTTTTTCTCGCAGAGTTAGACACAATGCAGAGACATTCAAGAAGGCCTCATGACCTCCCGTGAAGCTTTAGCTACCCCTAGTGGGGGTCCCGAACCCCAGGCTGGGAACCGCTGCCTTACGCTTCCAAAGCAATCAAACAAGGGTTGCTTGTTGTCACTAATATTGGAATATTTCCATCTCTACCTTCCATCACACATGGTGTCATGTGGCAGGGTGGAAAATGGGTTGAGCCAAATGACAAGTAGGTGTAAGCTGTCAGATGCACCTCAGCACAGTCTGTTCATCAAGATTCCCAACATTTACACCTCAGTCAAACATAATAATATGGAAACAAAATGTGTGATATATTCTTTTGTTTCTTTGATAAGTGAATTCAAAGTATGGGAATAATGGGAGAGAAAATGCAGAAAAAGCAAGACAGAGCAAGAAATCTAGAGAGGGAGAGAAGGTCAGTGGGAGGGGGGTTGGGTAGAAGATCTGGATGTTAAAGAGACCCCCCCCTTCAGAGTTTAAAGACAGTGATTTTCAGTTTTATGTATCTATGTTTTACACTGGTGTGTGTGTGTGTGTGTGTGTGTGTGTGTGTGTGTGTGTGTGTGTGTGTGTGTATCTAGGCTTGACCTCCTGACCTCGGCCAGCATTTTCAGCTCCCTTCTGTCTCCAGCCACACTCCCAAACAATCAATAACCCCTCCCCACACACACACACACACACACACACACACACACACAACCGAACGCCGCTAGCTGTGACATGCAAATGCCCCTTGCATATCATTAAAACATATTCCCTGACAACAATAGGATAACCTCAAAGCCCCCCTCTGCTTTTGCATAAGACGTGCGCCAAGACATTCACACACACACACACACACACACACACACACACACACACACACACACACACGAGTGCACAAACAAAAGCAAAGACAACATCAACTCGTGCCCAGATGGACTCCAGTCAGTTGACCTCTGCTCAGATCTGCAACAGACAAGCAAACAGACAAACAGACAAACAGACACCGTGTGTGAAGTGCACTTCATATCTCAACACACAAACACACACCTCATCAATCACCCTGTTACTATCTCAAAACTCAAACTTGCAGCCTGGAGTTAATATTATATATTATCAATATTAATACTGAATTTAAAAGATACAGACTGAAGTCAGCATGCAAAAGAAAGTCCATTAAATATATGTTTAATGTCTCTGAAAGCTCTGCAAAGGAGTACAATGGTATGTATCATGTTGACATAGCCAGTTATGATTCATGTCAATCATATATCGACTCTACAGCTTATATATGAATATCTATAAATGATCATGTATCTATTGGCCAATTTAAATAAAAAAACAAAAGTATAACTGTTTTTTATGTCTTTCATTAGAATTCCAATTAGAGGGTAGCAGAGCAATGGACCTGAGATTTGAACTCGAATCATACTTAAGTCACAAAACTGACTGGACACTTGACTTGGACTGCTGTGAGAACTGACTCGCTTGAGACCTATGTCTCAAAATGTTGAACTTTTTCTTTAAGAGGAGGCATTGAGGGATGTTTCAGCCATGTTAAAACCAAATAAGAGCAATAAAAAAAAAGTTTTTGTGTTGTGAAAACTGACCTGATTGCAGATTATAGAGTTATTATGCCATACACAGGTCTGGTTTGAACTGTATGTAGACATATGCTAAATGTAACAAGGCAAGACGACACATAGTGTTTCAACCGATACTGTTAGATGTATATATATTTACACACACACATATATATATATATATATATATATATATATATAACTGCTAGATAGCAGTGTTGGAAACATGAAGTGAGGGCTATGAAGCTGTTATAGGGACTGTAATAAATATAAATACAGATCCCACTGGTTGCATATGGTTGGGGGTTCTTTATATTATGAAGATAGTAGTTTTCTTAAAATTAGATTTCTAAAAGATTGCAATATATCGCCTTGCTTACAATATTGCAAGATGCTTAATTGTAATCGCTGTATTGTGATACATAATATATCAGCAAGAAGATTAGGCTAAATTGACCTTTACTTCATTCCTTTTCCTTTTGGAACCTCAGGACTTAGGAAGAGTCAATAAACAGTCCTGGACCACCAAGCCATCTCCATGACAACTGAGAAAATGATATCCGCTGATAAAGACTGAGTGATGCAGTCAAAAGCTTGGAGAACACCTGAAGATGATCTTGGATTGAGCAAATAAAATAAATACAGCAAAGGGAAAGCCTTGCATCATTAAAATATTTCATTAATATACCTATGCTCTGAAATGACCAAGACTAAGCCATGTAAAAAGCAAACAAACACAGCTTTAAAAGGAAAACAAATGCTGTCTCATTTTAATTACAAAAAGGTTTATTTTCAGCAAAGTTATGGTCTTCCTTCAGTATCACATTGGAACTATACTGGAAAATGATTGAACGATACTGAGCGATCAGTGAGGAATTAAGGGAAGTGGAAGAAATGAGGACAACTTCATACTGTAGCCAGACAATAACTGGACTTATTACAGTGTATGCCAAAGGGGGCCATGCGTTAATTAACTCCCAATTGACCCCCAGACACACACAGACCCCCTCCCACACACACACACACACATAGTACAGCCACGTCCTGTTATTGAACCGGGTGTGGGGCCACATCTCACCCTGGGCAGTGGGAGAGTTAGCTTTTTCCAATCAAATGACAACAAAGAGCACACTCACACTAACCAACTAGAGAACACAGTGCTGTATGACTCAGTAGAACCAGTGGTTGGAGGGTCAAACAAGTCATATAGATGGAAAAACAGTCATTAGTCACTAGACTATGTAAAAGCTTCTGGTTGTATGAGTGTGTGTGTCCTTTATCTTCATACATCTACACACACAGACACACTATGCATGTTTGAGTTATTTTAACTCAAAACAATTGTTGAAACTGATTACATCAAACATTTTATGTAACACAAACTCAGTTTATCGATAAAACAGGTTTTACTACTAATTTTAAGTGAAACTGCAAGGATACTCCATGCAGTAGGAGGAAGCGGGGCTCGAACTGCCAACCTTCTGAGCCCACAGCCACCCCAGTTTAAGTCAGTGTCACTTAAAATGACTAATGCTACTTAATCAAGAATGTTTTTTTAACTTTAAATATTGAGGTAACTTTATTTAAAATCTTCAATTTAATCAGTTTCAACCTTTTTTTAAATTAACTTAAATGGTTTTACAGTGTTTGTTAACTGCGTATGGGTGTGTGAATGTCAACTTTTTTCCTCTTTTCTTTCTTTCTTTCTTTCTTTCTTCCCATTCTCATGTCAAGATTAGTCCAGAGCTAATCCATGGTAAGCAGATACAGTATGTGGGCTACTATCAATAAGGCTTTGTCCGGTGGATGGAGGATTGTGGATTGAGCCAAACAATATGGAGGAGGAACAGACTGCAACTATTGTACAAACACTGTCCCCCGTCCTTTCCCTTGCAAACAACACACAGCAACTTGACACTGTAGCACAGAGGACGCACAGCAAACACTGCTATGGATCACATGAAGGGGTTTTTACATGAGGTAACAATGGCCAGACACATTTCAGAGAGAGGAAATAACAAGAGACTGGAATGATTCACAAGCAAGGGAAATACATTTTTTTTATAACTTGCGTTTGAACAGTGGATAAGTTGAAGACAGAACCCTGATTCAGGGAAACTCCAACCCAAATCCATGTCCAATTGAAGCCCAGACATGTCCAAAAATGTATTGTTGTATAAAACAACAAATAATCACTTTACAAGCACACAGACCAAATATTTCAGACTTTTAATTGACCTTTTGGACCCTCAAATGTTAACTGGTTAGCTAATCTAATCTACAAAATAATTAGCTAGCTCGTTACATTTGAGAGCTAACATTCTCAAAATAGAAGCTAATTAGCTCGCTAACGATTGATGTAACTCATCAGCTAGCATTTTGCTAACTTAACATGAAAGTCGCATCTAAAGATAGCAAAGCACTAGCGACAGATGAATAATTCTTATCTTTTCACCGTCTTGTTATTGTAGCAAAAACACATTTGTCACATGTCTACGGAAGCTGCACAGGAAGACAAAAAACAAAACCTCGTAGGTCAAACACAAATTAACAAAGTCACACCAAATATTCCACAATATTCTCCACCATTACACTGAAATACTATAACATCTAACAATTAACAAACTTGTAACTGGTAAAAGGAGCTTACAAGAACAAACCTTTTTTTCATTTTAACCAAATCCTTTTCACATTCTAACCAGATATTGTACCTACAGTTTGTCACATTATCACAAACAAATAGTTTTTTGCTTTAATTAAGACATCAATTTTGTGTGATAATAAGAACGTTTTGTGATACGACAAGATAATGTCATTTCATGTCATGACAAGTAAAGTATATACAAATACTGATTTGGAACCTGTAGTAAATAAATTGCTATACACAAATCCAGAGATCTGCTTGTGTGTTTCACCATCTAGCAGCAGCGCCATTACTGCGGTGTCAATTCATAGTGACTGCAGCATGGGTCGCTGGACTGACGGCGTGAGGCAACTGCCCCAGTTACTGATGGAGGTGCCTTATATTGATGTGATTTTAGCGTTATTCAAATTTCACATATTGGTGAGACATTTGTTACAACAATAGCCAGAAATAGAGAATAAACTGAGGGACCATATGCCACATTCCAAGTGATGTACTGTTTCATACTACTGTACTAGCTAGCATAATACATTTGCGAGTTACAGAACATCTTGGTCCCCTGCACACTCAAGGAATGTACAGTGTATGGTCTCGGACAGGGCCACTCTTCATGAAGTAAAGGCTTGTGTGTTTCACATTCAGTTTTTTTCTAAAATCGGAGTTTGCCACTACTGTTGGAGCAGCTTGCACAGCTTCTTCCTGATTTCCTAGACATCGTTGTAAAAGTAACGTTACATAGAAAGTAGAGAAAAGTAGAAAATTGTGCACTTCCTAGCACAACTTGCATTCGCACACTGTTGACAGACGCCACAGAGACTTATTTACTTTTGGTACTTCCCCAGATTTGTGTATAAAACTTGGAGTTATATGGTGGATTTTTTTATTTTCTACGCAGCAGAGAAGAAGGGATGTGATTTTTGATGCACATTTTTTTCCCACGTCAGATTCAGATTCAGAGTTTAAAGAAGCAACATGCCCTCAAAAAGCGGTTTCAGTGGATCATTTATTTATTCAATTTAATTACTGTTTGCATTCATGCGTTAGCTGTGAAACAATCTGAAGTCGCATCATTTCACATTACAATGCCACCATATGTAAGAGCACAAATGACACACACACATTCATGGTCACACATGAACAGGCCCTTCATCAGTATCAGGTAGCCCACAAATTGAGCTGTTTAAAAATTTACAGTGACAGACAGATAAAGGGTAGGATGGTGGGAGAAGGAGAAGCATGGGAGCGTGAGATTAAAAATACTTGTTGGAGAGGTCGCTTTAATATTAACAGACACGTTGACAACCGAGAGAAACTGAAAACGAGGCCAAATAAGAGACAAGAGTTATTTAACCCCAAGCAGTGCAGTTCCCTGGAATAGCAAGGACACACCAAACCTTCCGAACAATCCTCTTGTTTATTTCACTCTAATCAAGCGGCTGCTTCATTAGAACAAACCAGTTTAGGATGGGAGCCAAAAATGTGTTTTGATGTGTGTGTGTGAGTCTGTGTGTGTGAGTCTGTGTGTGTGCTTGAAATGTCAGCTGCACCAGACCAGGAGATTACTGTTTCTAAGAGGTGCATTGTTTTTCAAAAATGGCATTGCTGTTAGTATAAGCCAAGAAATGTTCCATTATATAAATTAAATGACAAAAAAAGTAATTTAATACAAAAATACTTTAAATACAACTATGAGGGCCACTGTGAAAGAATAATACAGTAATATTTTAAGAATACCAGGGTTGTAATTCAAAAGAATAGTGTTATTATGTTACAAGGATAATGTCCTGATCTTAAGAGAAAAAAGTCATTAATAATATGAGAATACACTAATATACCAATATTTAATCCTTTTTCATAGTAAATCTTTGATAGTAGTTTAATAGTAGGGGTGTCTTGAAGTTACAAGTTTCACCAATGAGTACCTAATTATCATACATTTTAGGATGCTGAGATTAAATGACACCAGTCACATAATGTATTTTGAAACAGTGGGCATCGGAAAATAATTCAGGCTAGGTGAGCCGATCCAAATGAAACACTGCAAACCAACACACAAACATGGCTGAGGTATTTTTGCTAACCTTTGTTCAGTGTCAGCCACTTGTGACATCTGACCTCCAGGCAACCAAGGGTTTTGATCAAGAGGCTAAGACCAGGATGGAGCACCCTGTGTGGGGCTAGCAGAAAAGACATTTGGCCTCTTTGCTGGAGGTTGCATGGATGAAGCCATCCATGCAAGTTCATCCACCTCAGGGTCCAGGTGGGTTAAATCACATTGAGCACTCAGAGAGTCAGCCAAGGGACATGTGAGTCACACACACACACACACACACACACACACACACACACACACACACACACACACACACACACACACACACGTGCTGCATGCCAACCCAACCTGACATTCCTAGTTCAGTAAAGCAGGCACTCTAAGGTAATTTCCTCAATTGGGAGATAATCTCTTAAGGTTAGCTTTAAGTGATCATCAAAAAATAAAAAATATTATTTTAAATTATTTTTTTTTTTAAATGTTGGGGCTTTTATTGGATTGATGGATAGTGACAGCTGTAGAGTGACATGAAAGGGGAGTGAGAAAGAGAGGATGACACGCAGCAAAGGACCACAGTTTGGACCCGAACCTATGGCTGCTGCCCTACCAGGTGAGCTACCAGGGCTTCCCCAAACAACACCTGCCTGTCTGTCTTTCTGTCTGTCTGTCTGTCTCTCTCTCTCTCTGTCTCTGTCACATAAAAGGCATTTAAGATGTAATGCAACTGGTTTTGGAAAACCCTTCTACTTCAATACTGATTGACTTGAAGTGCATTCTGATGTGATTTGTGATTATAATCCTGTGATTAATCACAAATGATTCATTTATCATTGTCATGCTCGGTAAATACACACATTACATGTTTAGTCTTTAGGATCCTGAAAATAAGAATCGTTGTGTTTTTGTTACCACGGAGTCCGCCATGATGAACTTCCATGTTTCTACAGTAACCCAGAATGCACAAACTGGCATATATATATATATATATATATATATATATATAGATGATAGCATTTCGAGGCTGCCGTACCTTTTCCATCACTCTTGGTGGGGGAGGGTGAAGCGACGGAGTTGCGATATGCAAATAAACCGCTAGAGGCCACTAAATTCTACACACTGAGCCTTTAAAAGATAAAGGCAGCATACACCGTATAGCTATAACATCGTGAGCACTGACAGGTGAAGTGAATAACACTGATTATCTGGTTATCATGGCTCCTGTCAGTGGGTGATGTATCAGGCAGCAAGTGAACATTTTGTCCTCAAAGTAGAAGCAGGAAAAATGGGCAACATGAGAATCTGAGCAACTTTGACAAGAGCCAAACACAGACCAATCTGACAAATCTCCAAACAATTCCAAACAAGGACAGACAGCCATTGCACATCAAACAAACATCTGTGTTTGTCTGTGTTTGGCCTTTGGCCTTTAGGTTCAACTTTCTATTGTGAGCTCCATTAGCTTTCACAGTCTGGTCTTTTCCTGACCTTGAACTTCGCTTTGCCTGTCTGTGTGGTATTTTGGTAAATTGTTTGTCTCATATGAATCTTTTCCTGCACGTTTAAAATGCTGATTGATAAAAGCATGGATCTATTTTGTGTTGTGTAACATACAAAATTAGGACCAGAGAAAAGCAGCAGAGTGAGAAGCGGGGATAAAAACATTGAGAAAAGGCAGACAGGGGAAGGGGGAAGAGTGAGAGACAGGGAGTGGAGAGGGAGCAGCTGTTGCAGACAGTGAGGAAGAGAGAGAGACTCGCTGTCTGGAGGTAAACAAGACACACACCGGTAATTGAGCAACCGTTGCCATGGCTACATTGATGCTGAATATCCACCCATACCCAAACCTAGACACAAAAACACACGTACACAACAACAACAATTGGGTTTAATCCTGCAGTTTAGCAGAAGGTGGACCCTACTCAAAACAGCTCACTGGCAGAAAAGCCTTCAAATGAGCATTTCCTTTCATTTTAAATCCTTCATTCATTCAGTTTATCTCACTGAGACTTTGAAAAGGTCCAGCAACCATCAAAACAGTCAGCAACTTACAGTAGAGACACAAATATGATTCCAACTGCAAGAGAACATTTACAGTAAATTTACATTTTTAAATGCGTTTCAGTCCATTTTGTAAAGGAGTTTATATTGTATATTCCAAACCATTTCAAACAGTTAAGTGATCTTGAAACAAAATGATTGCATGTAAAAGCTATTCAGTTTATTAGAGTCCTATTGAAGCTTCATCTCATTACTCCTTGTAAGATGGTTTGAATATTCTGTATAAGCTGAGCAGCACACTTTAACACCAGTTAATAATTCAAAGCATTCTAATTAATGCTAATTAATGCTAATATACAGAAAGAGGCAGCTTTCAACCACATACCTGGTGGCTTTAGTCTTCTTAGAAGCAATTTAGCTGGGGTTTGAAACTGTGCCTTTCATTTCTGCATACAGTTATTATTTAAATGGTTAGCATGCTTTGCAGTATTTTGTATTAATTAGTATATTATTTGTGTGATAATCTTATTGACTAACAAATTGTTTGTCATGGATATGGACCTAAGGTCTTAAAGATGTTGTATCTGCAGTTTGTGACTACAGTACAAGTGTGCAGGATTTTTTTAAAGCATACACCGACTATTACATTTATGACAATGAAATGCAGTTTTGTTCACCACCAATGGTGAATTTACTGCCTTTGCTTTATGGATTGTATTTTCAGTTCTGTTGACATGTCTTTGCTTGTGCAGGGTAGATATAATAAACCTGAGAAACATACTTAAGTATTCCACAAAATAAATCATTCATCATTCTCTTTCTTCAGATGAAATGTTCCATTTCAATGGTTTTGAAAAATAAATTTCATTTCACAATTAGTTAGGAGCTAAAATGTTATGGTACGATAGTTGGTGGAGGTAAAATAAATGATTCAATGGTTCCAAACAGGGACTATGGAGAGAGAAGTGTGGATCAGGAGGACCCCTGTTCCATCAAATTAGCTCTGGTTCTTGAACCGGTTCCGTTCAGGATTCAACAACAGTCAACAACAAATAATCCTATTAAGGATAAAGCTGCCTCCTGTGTGAACTGTCTGCAGCTGAACAGGGTCGGCCTACACTGCTGTATTTTAACATCGGTCATAATGGTGGTACTTGGAGAAAAAAGTTTAAGAAAGACCGATCTGAACAACTTTATTTGGAAGTCAAACCTGAAATATCAACAATAATCCAAAGCAACTACAGTAAGTACAACAGGTCAAAGTTTATCCAGGAAGTTGGTCTGTTAGCTGTGATGGATGTTCACAGTGGATAGCTTTTTCGCAATTGTTTTACTGCTGGCCCTCATTTTCTCTTCCAAATAAGTTAAACTAACGTAGGGCTAACCTAACCTTTGTTAAAAACTTATCTGATCACCTGACTGCTCGTGTTACTTCTCCTGACGCACTTTGTTGTAAAGATGTTGCCAGATCTCAGTAGATACAGCGGAAAGAAAATGAAGGTCACAACTACAAAAATAAAACCTCAATGGTATAAAGTCAATTGCATTCTTGAACTTTTTCTTTACCACTGCTTTAACAACATTCATCCCATGACTGTATCACAATGTCTCCCAATGCAGATAAATATTACACATTTCTACATATTTAACAATTATAACATCAAAGATAGAAAGTGACAAATGTCAGAGTGCTGGCGCTAGAATCCAGACAGCATAGAAAATCCTGAAAAGGTTGACATGGAGCAAAACTATGACGGGGGCAGAGGACAACTGAGCCCACAGCAGACACAGTGACAGCAGGACATGGCAGCAGTGGTGTTGTGGTGTGTGTGTGTGTGTGTGTGTGTGTGTGTGTGTGTGTGCGTGTGCGTGTGTCCAGGAGGCCTGAAACACTTCTTCCCTGATTGTCAAGTCAAATAAAGGTTGTCGCGCGCCAAGCCTATTGTCCATACACTGACCCCCCCACCGCCCCACAAAAACCTGCTTAACCACCATGCCTCACCCCCCAAACACACACACACACACACACACACACACACACACAGAAAGACTTCAGTCCCCCATGTCTTTGTCTCTAGCAACAGGAGGTGTGGTCGTTTTTCTACAGTTAATGAGTTGGCGGGGCCACAAGGGCCAAGCGGAGGCACGGGTCATTCATTAATTTAGCCCTGTAAGCCTCCTTAGCCCACTTCCCCCATACACACACATAGATTATACATCATAGCACAGAGATAAGATTGCTGTTGGTGAGGTGAAAGTTTTACTTTTTTTACTCAGAAATTAAAATACACTCACTAATGACTAATGCACTTTCTAAAACACACACTGGCTGAAATTCTTTTAATTCTCACAAACACACATCCATACATCCATACATCCACACACACACACACACACACACACACACACATACACACACAGCCATATAGTCCTGGCGTCTGGTGACACAATAGCTTCTGGTAGCAGCTGGTCAGCAGTAGCCAATGGAGTCACACACACACACACACACACACACACACACACACACAAAAAAGACACTGACATACAAACATGCAACATGTACAAGCCCCTGCATGTCTAATGACATGCCAAGACGACATAAGAACAAGAGAAGACGACTTGACTGGCCATCTGTGGCATGGAGGCCATGTGGAACATCTGTGCAATCAATAACAGACTCACTCTCTCACACACACACACACACTTACACACAGAGGCATGCATGAGTAAACATATGAACGCATACAGGCATTTGTGTTCGCAAAGGCACATAAATACACTATGTGCTAATACACAATAATGGTAAATTTGGCGTTTATCATACCTTTAAAAAGGAAGAATATCTGTCAGTTCATTCACAGTGTACTGTAACTGAACCTTGTGAAAAAGGTTGAATTAAATATATCAAATCATTTTACCATCCTTCAGACTCTTTAAAGACCATGTGTTGCTCTCACTAGAGCCCTATGCTTTACCCATCAGCATGTCGAGACTCCAAGCCTAAATACAGTTGCTAAGCTACCATTGGACAGTCAGTGTTTGGGGAGGTTTTTAGCCAAGTCAGGTGTGCTCAATGAAACACCTGGCCAGTGTGGTAGCAATGCAGCTGGTGACGCTGCCAGGGATGGCAAATTTCAATAAATTTAAAATTCAATGTTTCATGATATTCCATGGAATGGCGCCGGAGACAACGGCAGCCTGTCATGGCAGCTCCTATCATTGTTGTAGTTTTAGTGTGTTTTCAGTGTTTTCAGTGTGTTTTTTGCTATTTTTAACTGTTTTCTTATTTTCTTACTACTTTGTTCACGTCGTCTAAATATTTTTTTTGGCGTTTTTGAGCACTTTTTATTTTTTGTTTGCACGGGTCTCCATGGCGACGGGGAGTCGCATTGTTTACCCCCGGAGGAGCTGAGGAGACGGCGAGGCTGCAGAGCGGGGGTTAAACGGAGGATGAAGAAGAGGAGCTTTAAACCCTACAAACGTGGCTACACGAGCAGATACCGGACTCCAACGTCACCATTCCCGGCTTCCAGACGGTTCGAGCCGACAGGGACACCACCGCGACCGGCAAGAAGAAAGGAGGGGGACTGTCCGTGACACATGACACATCAACATTAACCCACCATGTGCAGACCCACATGGACAATCTAAAGGAGCCTTAAACAACACTGTATTATCTTTAACATTAAACACTTCATTAGTATTTTACAATAATGACAATCAGGATCAAACTCAATTCACCCTTCTTAAGTCCCACCCCTTTTTGTTCTGTGCTCCAATAACAGTTGAGCAAGCCTCGGCCAGAAACTCAGTCAACTTCCTCCTTCTATCTATAGATGCTATGTGCTAGGCTAATCTATGTTGAAAACACAACTACATTTTGAAGATGGTGAAAAGATAAAAGCGATATATAGTCACATCTGAAGTCCTCATGTTAGCAAAATCAACCATTAGCTATGTAGTTAAATGGCAAATTAGCTATAATTTTGTTACACTAATATACATTATACATTATATAAATTATATGATGTATTTAATTATACACTGAATACAGTTACATCTGATAGCTAAGGTGAGCAAGATGCTAGCAAACTAGTTAGCTAACAATTGATGTGGATTAGCTAGCTAGTTAGCCACTAGTGTTTTGCTAACATTAGCTGATTTAAGATGTGACTATATATATTTTTTTTTTCTTTCAATACAAGCTCAGCACATAGCATATCTAAGTACAGGAAAGGAGAAAGTTGACCGAGATTCCAAAAGGAGTGGGACTCAGGAAGGGTATATAATAATATAATATAATATTAATAATAAACACTAACAATAAAACCAATTACCAATAAAACAAATACATAGAGATTTCTGTCTTTAAAGAAAATGCTAATCATATTTACTCTGGCACATTGTTTCTTAAAGATCCAATGTGGTAGAAAGCTGACATTATAGAATACACAGTGAATATGAATCATTTTCATTTCCTCACATTGTCCTCACATTGAAATCAACACATTGTAGGACTACACACACAATCAGCAATCACACACTTAGAAACTTGGTGGAGATAACTGTACGTGTGCTGCTGCTTATAAAGACATCAGCATTTAGTGAAGAGGAATTGGATTTCACACACACACACACACACACACACACACACGCACACACACACACACACACTTCCCCCACTTCTGGGAAACACCTGCAGCCATGCTTGTTATTCTGGGGAACAGAACACATGTGCCAGAACACAGTTCACACATCCCTTAACCAATTAGACTAGAGACTGCTTACACAATCACTCTCTCTCTCTGTGTGTCTTTCACACAAAGACACACACACACACACACACCTCATGCAACACTGCTTATCTGCTTTAACAAAACAACATGCATCCAAAGCTTAACTCTCGAGTCTTACTCTATTCATTAGGAGTTAATTAACAGATCGACGAGAGACAGCTGAGAGGGACATAAAAGGCATTTAAGATGCAATGCAACTGGTTTTGGAAAACCCTTCTACTTCAATACTGATTGACTTGAAGTGCATTCTGATGTGATTTGTGATTATAATCCTGTGATTAATCACAAATGATTCATTTATCATTGTCATGCTCGGTAAATACACACATTACATGTTTAGTCTTATAAACTGTAGTAAAATAATATTAGAAAAGGCTTAAAGCATCTTAAGCCTAATGAGCCCTCCAGGCTGCAGCTTACATTACGCCAACAGTACAAAAGCATTGGACAGAATGAACACCATATTTGTGAATTGTCTATTTGTAAAGCCATAGCAATTGTGTGGCAAAAAAATGTGAGCTGTGTTCTGAGAGTGGTCCTACACAGAACGCAGAAGGAACGCAAACTGAGACTGGAACACTGGAACTGTGAGTGATCCTTGCCCCCGTCACCAAGTGCTTGCTCATGGTGGTACTGTTGGGTCTCTGTAATTAATGGTATAAAGAGTTCGGTCTAGACCTGCTCTATTTGAAAAGTGTCCTGAGATAACTTCTGTTATGAATTGGTGCTATACAAATAAAACTGAATTGAAATCGAATTGAATTTCTGTAAAGTGTGTGTGTGTGTGTGTGTGTGTGTGTGTGTGTGTGTGTGTGTGTGTGTGTGTGTGTGTGTGGGTGGGTGACCTATATGTGTCAGTACAGTGTGTAGGAGACCCCTGGGCTTGGGTTATATTTGGTCATCACACATGTAACTCAACCAGCAAGGAAACACACACAGACACACCAGGGGTCAGAGTAAGGATTACTGCCATTATGTAAGTGCTCTGGTATACTGAGTCGGAATACTTTAAATGAATCCTCCACTAGTCCTAACAGCTGATTTGTCCAATCAAAAACATCGGATGTACATCGAGAGGCAACCAAATTCAAAAAACAAAAAACAAAAAACAAAAACAAATTCTCAATTACAAATTCCAATTAATATGCTGGAATTTTATTAGCTTCAATCACTGAACTTTAGCCTTTACTTCCTTTTGCAGAAAAACTCTTGTTCAGCAAAGATAGTAAATACTATTAAATTGTTCATCTAACAATGTGTAGCATGTTCATATTGACTAAAGTTTACCTTTATATTTGTGTTTTATACATCCAAACTATTTATTTCTCTTCTAAAATCCAGACCAGGCCTCTAATTGAGACATGCATTTACTTGTCATGATATGTAGCCACACCAGGCTGGTAAAGGAGACCTTCCTCTAACTGGGACCCTGCTTATAGTTGAAGTTTTGCGGCAATTTAAGCTTGTGACATGCTTGATAATTATGTTATGTTAACAATGTTTAAAGTTTGGAATCCGCTCAGGACAACATACATTTCTGTCACGTTAGTGTTGGTAGATTCTTTTTATGCCATTTTTACTTTGACATTGAAATTCTACATTGTTGGTGTTTGGAATTGTCAGCAGTGTTTCCATATAGCCAGTCCACCCTGGATACACCTTGATAATTCAATTCAATTCAATTCAATTCAATTTTATTTGTATAGCGCCAATTCATAACAGAAGTTATCTCAGGACACTTTTCAAATAGAGCAGGTCTAGACCGAACTCTTTAAAACATTATTTACAGAGACCCAACAGTACCACCATGAGCAAGACCTTGGCGACAAGGGCAAGGAAAAACTGCCTATAATGCAACCTGGAAATGATCTTACCTTCATCCCACTACTTTCATGCATAGCTACCGGCTGGACACACACTGAGAGCACTATTCTAGTATTATATTGATTTTTCTTGAGGGTTCCATATACTGCATTGGTCAAGTGGCATATGAACTGGTTTTGCCACAAAATGTTCAGTCTTCACTCTTAAATGAACTGTGGTCACCAGAAGACAGCACATACAACCGGACTTAGTGCTGCTCTACACAGAATCACATTACATGTGTTACTGTGAATGGCATTAGGTGAAGGATCAGTCTATTAGTGCTAACCTCCATCACTCCCACACTGTTAACCTGTCAACAACACTGGGCAGTGGCTCTGTGTGTTTGTGTGTGTGTGTGTGTGTGTGTGTGTGTGTGTGTGTGTGTGTGTGTGTGTGTGTGTGTGTGTGTTTGAAGGTCACAAGCGGAAATTATTGTATGGGTTTAATGTCCTTGACTCCACTCTAATCCCTACCTTGGCATTCAATTTTGACCTGCCATGCTCCATTGACCTCAGATTACGGTACACACAGGCCCACAGCACTGAAAGCACACACACACACACACACACACACACACACACACACACACACACACACACACACACACACACACACACACATAATGAAGTTTGATAGATAACCTTGTTCGCACATTAGAGGTGCAGTCAAGCGTGTACTGTACGCCTGTATGTGCACACGAGCAATAAATAGATATAAATATATGTACTATGTACTAATCAGTAAATGGATTCACACACTAAGGATGCCAGGGCATGTTTTAAAGAATATCTGTAAATTAATAAAATATTGATTACAAACTAAGAGATACAGATAGGTGACAAACAAAAAACATACATAAAGCATGCTAGTTAGCAGGTTTGTTACCGTAAACTACAATGAAAATAAGCAGAGACAAATATTGTAAACTGAATCTAAATACAAACGTTTTAACAATGTGAAACAATATTCAGTGTTTTTTTATGATTGTTGCGGGCAAAAATCCTTGATTATGCAGCATGTTTTCTTAAAAAATGCGATGGAATATGTGGGATATTTATGCAATTTTATGCGATGAAATTGCGGGAACTTGCAAAAACTGTGGTTTGATGAAAAAGAGAAAAATAAGTGATTCCCCCAACACCCTGTTCTCACTAGGCTACTACCTTAATGTAAAGAGTCATTTCTTATTACTTCCTATGATAAGCAAGCATACTACAGCACAGAAAGTGCTGGGAATATTTAAGTTCTCATCTTGTTTTATTTCAGACCTTAATAAACACATGGCTCAAACTTACAAAACATTGATGAGTCAAACAAGTTCTGTAGCTTTACAAAAGGAATATGCTACAACTTCTGTAAAAATGAATAAATAAAATATAAAAAAACAAAATGTGTGCTTCCTGTTTTACAGAGGTAGCTGTACAAAACAGACATCTGTTAAAATAATTAATAATTATTTTTGTTGGCAAATGAGACTGATTTGCGGGCTTCATCATGGCTTCATCACAGGGTTTGCAGCTTTTCGATGACGCTCACGTCGCGTAATTACGTCTCTTCATAACGTTCCCATGGCAACAGGGGAAAATGGCTGCTCTTGTGTGAAGTAAACGCAACATTTTTCAACTTTCTGCTAAGATATATGCGACTTTTTTGCAACGAAAATGCGGGGATTGTGAAATCATGCAAGCCCTGAATATTTTGTGCGGAAATCTTTTTAAAAAAAAAATGCAATTTATGAATTCTGGGATAACATGGTTGGCATTTTAACATTAAAAATTCAACATCCAGCATATTGCCCAGCATTGACACTAACACACAGTAAACACAAACTTTCCTCCCCTCGAGTGCAATATCAGAACACGGTCTGCCTGTTGAGTGCAATACAGAAGTACGTAACTCCATCTCCATCAACATCCCGCCCACTATCCCATAAAAATGTCCTCCTGTGCTACCAGTGCAAACACCAACATATCCTTGGTGTTCTGAGCACCCAGTCCTGGGTGTCCAGGGCAGTACAGCTAAGCTAACAAGCTAACAGCAGCTACATTTGCCAGCAGTTACTTTATTGTCCATCAGGAAACCAGTGACTAAACATTCTAGCCACTGACCTTCACAGTTATGGCCATGAACTTTAGTAAGGTATAGCACGATGCAGATGTCTACCATGCCATTATAAGCAGCTACAATCACACATCAATTAGTGTGTGTCTTCATGCATTTCGCAATTGCTTTTGCTCCAGCTCATCTTGTATGTCTATCTGCATATTCTAACATCGCAATCGTCATTCAGCCAGACAATTCTGGGTGCCCATTTTCTTCAGTAGTACGACCTTTGAGGTGATTGGCTGTCCACCCTGACTAGGACGGGGGTCCTGTCCAATCAAATTAGTGGATGGCCTGGGCTGGCTAGCGCATTGAGATTACGAGGTCCAGGGGATAATTGGTGGGAGAGGACCACAGGAACAGACGGGTGGCCTCTGGACAAAATGATCTGCTTTTGTCTCTTCCTACATTCATCTTAAACTCTCTCTCTTTTCCTCTCTGTCTCCAGTCAGCTGTCACATTACATTTTTTAGCCTGTCTAGGTTTATTGTCAGAGTAAGAAGCAATTGGGATGTGAGTATTTTGCATACAGTAGATTTATTTTAGATAGAAACGCAGTTTTCTTTACCATTTAAATAGATAAAGGGTTGGGAGATATATCTTAAATCCTTCCAATCGCCCAACCCTAACTGTTCAACACAAATCCAAAAATCTCTCCATGTGAACCCACATTATACCAACGGCAACTCCACTGTTCTTTAGTTATGTCTCATTTCAGCTTTGTGGACTTAATCTGCAATTACGTGTCTGCATACATTTTGAATGCTAAATAAAATATGTGGGAGAAAAGTAACGTCCATTTTATGCCTAGTTTGCTGGTCTCACCAGCCAGATTCCATTAATGTTGGTTGTTTGGAAGAAGACTGAGATGGGACTACAGCAAGGACAGCAGTTAACATTCCATTAAGTATTTCCCAACAAGGGCATTTCAAACAGAACTGGTTTTCTGAATGCCTGCTGGTAAACCAAGCATGATTAGGGCTCACCACTCAGCTCTGACTGACGGTCAGCCTGGGGAGACTGGATGATGACTGAATTTAAAATTTAAGGTAAACAGTTCCTGTAAGACCAGTTACACCCTGTAAAGTCAGCATGAAGCAGCATCTGCCTGCACTCTGGAAAATCTAAATTTTAAGACCTCTGTATCCTTTTTAAGATTCAAACCTGCATTCATTTTAATTATCAATGAATGTAAAAAGGTAATAATAAAGTAAAAGGATTGTTCTTGTGGTGCAGGAATCATAAGAAATATCACCCAATTCTGTAGGTCAACTGAGATTTTAAGCCTCTTTTAGCTCGTAGTTTTTGTTTTACAGTACATTTACTGGATGGTTCAGTCTTCCTCCCTGCAGGGACCTTTTCCAGCAAACAATCTCTGATAAACTCACTATATACTACCTGTCCAGCACCAAACAGAGGACAGAAAGACAAAGTTAGCAACTAGCTAATGAAGAAAGTCAAACGACAGGTTGCTCTAAAGTTGGTCGAGAACAAACCAGAGTTAAAAGCAGGGTGAGTATTGGGTTACATTCATCACTTGAGGTAAAATATATTGAATATTGATCTGTGTCTACTGGGAGTGTAAGTAAGAAACTCTTATAAGCTGGTTAGATGTGGTGGCTCTGCATGTCATTTTATTTTAACATTTTCCGCACTTGCAGCGTTTTGAACTACATTGCACTATACATTCACATTCTGATTATACACATTACTCTTCCTTGTCCAAACCAGAGCCTAAACTACCCAAAATACAACTCAACCGCCGACAGTTCACACAATGTTATGGCTGATCGGTGTATGTACATGTGTATAGCACGTTAAAGTAAAAATGTTTTGCATCTCGCATTTACTCCATTTATTCCAGTGATTTTTTAAATTTTGGCTAAATTCTTTGCTTGTTGGTGAAAAAAGTGAAGATCTAAGCAGCGCCACATACAAAAAAATAAGTGATCTCCAGAGAGTGCACGAATGCATCAAAACCATGTTTAACACATAAATTGGTGACAAAATATATAAAATACAAAGAAACCGCCATTTAGCAGTAAAGGAGAAGATAAAATAAAATCATGAGGATTACCAATTTGAGCATGTGAGTCCATTCACACAGATTACCATGACAGCTCACTGCCTGAGGCCAGACTGAACGTCTGTCACTCACAGCACTGATACACTCCCTGTGCACGTATGAATACATAATGAAGACTACATGAACACAACTAAGAGTGCTCATATATATATACACACACACACACACACACACTATAGTCCTCTGTGACTGACAAGACATCACCACTGATAGGCCGGGCTAACAGATTAGTCATCAGATTAGTTGCTGAGTGAATGAACCAACCCCACTCCAAATTAGCTCAATGGCCTCTTTACTGTGTATGAGGCACTTCAATAATTATGCACAAGGCTTAAACTGGGATTAAGACCTTAATTAATCATAGAATCATTGTTTGGCGTCCATGCAGAACTTGATAATGGCTTTATGGGGAACACTGAGGTCTCGGTTCAGATAAGATGTGTTCAGTAGCAGTAATCAAAATAAGAGTTCTCCAGAGAAAAACCTTTTAGGTCGGGACTGAGAGGCCACAGTAATGAAAACTAATGAGAAATGCTTTCATTGGCTGACCAATTATGTTTTTTTCTTATCACAAGATAAGAAACAAGAACTTGCTCTATAGAAATGCCAGGATACATTTAAGGTCATTTAGAAACAGTGTTGGGAGGAGCTATTTAATGGCACCCTAGGCTCTGGAAGTACACCGTTTAGAAAAGCACCTGGTCACCATGGTGGTCATAATGTTCTGCAGCCCCATACCAACAAACTGTGCTGCACTGTGTGATCGGACACCTTTCTTTTAGAACCAGCATTAACTTTTGTTAGCAGTTTGAGCTACAGTAGCTCGTCTGTTGGATTGGACCACACAAACAAAAATTAGGGTTAGGGTTAGGGTTAGGACGTGATTGAATTTTTGGATTTCCAATCAGTGGTGGTGACAGCAAAGTAAGGTTGGTACTAGTTATTTTATGGGGGAGTAATTGTAATATTATTACTATTACTATTACTATTATTAGTAGTAGTAATTACAATAGTTCAGTACTAGTTGCTGGGGAAATTAATATTATTACTGGTATTTTTACTAGAGCTGTCAGTTTAACGCGTTATTAATGGCGTTAACGCAAACCCATTTTAACAGCGTCATTTTTTTTGTTGCAAGATTAACGCCTAGCACACTTTGTAGTTTTTTTCACATGCTGTTGCAACAACTAGTAACGTTACAAAAACTACAACACCACACCGGATCTAGCTAGACCGGAAACAAAACAACAGGCACGCTGCACACACTTGTTTAAGAGTAGTAGACGTTACGTTGTGAGTGGATAGCTTGTCTGTTTGAGTAACTGGCTCAAGGCAAAGAAGTAGTAGGCTTACCTTTTATTGGTAATTGTTACTGTTCATTCTTTCTGAAATAAGAGGCTGGGTTGAGCCTCTGGTGAATAAAGAGCAGTAGCCTGACTGCTATGTTCAAAGCAAACTTGAGAAAAGTATTAAGCCATGGTTTAACTGCACTATAGGCTGAGTCCTAGTTTACCTTACATGTGCACTTTGTAATTTTATTTTGTATCGCCCTGTTTTGATCCCTTAGAAAGGCCTGTTGAAGGGGCTGTTTGTGTGACAGTATTTTTTTCACCCTTTTATTGATGGACAGTGTTACATTGTGTGAGAGATTATTTGCTCCAAGTGAGAATGTTAGTGTGAAATTGAACACTACAGTATATGCCAATGTTGTTTTCAATAAAAAACAACATTTATACAAAGCAAGCTGATCCACTTTTCCATGTTGATAAGAGCATTAAAATGAGAAAAAATAATGGGACAAAAAGAAATCAAGGGACATTTAGAATAGATAAAAATGTGCGTTTAATTGCGATTAATTGCGAGTTAACTATGACATTAATGCGATTAATCGCGATTAAATATTTTAATCATTTGACAGCACTAATTTTCACTAATGAGTTACTTCCCACTCCAAAGGTACATTTTGGCAAGAAACATCTATCCACTAAGATTAAAATGCTGTCACGTGCACTGCTGACAGTGGGCAAAAGCTAATGCTTATGCTGTTGAGAAAACTGACTTTACAGTTTCAGTCTAAGTCAATTAACTTTTAGTTTCAATTTTGGTGAAAACAGCAACTATTTCTAACAAAGCATTTTCAATTTGCTACCGCTCTAATTTGCACCTCTGACATGGTTCTCCTCCTCGTTGGCACTGTAATAGAGACGTCCACCAGACCAAAATGAGGGACAAAAGAAGATTTCTCGGATACAAAGCTGAAAGTATGGAAACTGGTGATCCCTATGTAAATCTATATGATCGTTATGTTATCTAGGAGAGTCTTGTGTTTCTGTACTATGCATCATTGATGACATTTAACAGTTCCAACACTAGACCTGTGTTCTATATGTAGTTGAGTTGTGTACTTACATTATCCCAAATCCTTCTGTTCAATCATTGTGATCATTTTATACCTGACTAAAACGATCACATGGTGGGATTCCTACTTGCCTCTACTTGCTATAACTTCTAGGTAAACACAGGATACGTCAGGGAGTGAGGAAGGAAGTTGTTGAACATGACTAAACGTAACATGAATCAAAATTTCCACAAGTCACATCAGATAGATTTTCATCAAGCAATGGTGGTTGCTCAACAAAGATGAAGAACTCCCATGATCCCACACTACTTCACAACCTCAACAAACTACATATTTTGTTATGTTTTGATGTGAGAGACCCCCTAGCAGCAGGCTCTGGTTAATGAAAAAAATGAAATGTGAATACAGACTGGAGACACTTCCAGAACAGCAGCCTGACTATGCTACTCAATAGAAAACACCTAATATGAATGTGATGCCAAGCTGAATGAGTCAATTAAATTCAAACAATTTGGTCTGATTGGACAACAAAAATGTATGATATAGCTTACACCAATTTTCTTCAGTTAATGTCACCACTTTTACCATATTTAAATCAAACACACTATACATATAAAAGAAAGCATTTTACAACTCTAGCCCCAACTGAGACAGAAAGAGGTACTCATATCCAAATATAAAAAAGGTCTTATTTTATCAAATAAATAAAACCCTATGCAGGGAATTATAGTTGCCCTTAGTGAGCACCTTTTAACAGTACCACTAATCAATATCAGTTTCACTGCTGTGGGGCTGTACAGTACCACTCTCCACAGCTTAGCACAAGTAATCCGAGGTGCATTCAAGCCTTTTTTCTAAAAAGCAACCTTGAAATTGGTTGCGGAACAGCTGCAAAGCAGGCTGACAAAAATGCAGGAGACTGAGACAAATCAATGGATGTCATTTTCCGTCCAGAAATGACATTGACTCTAATAATGGGTAATTTACGCCTCAAGTCAAAGCAGGCAGACGTGTCATTTGGTTTGGTTAAGTGTTGTATTATACAGCCTGATTGAAACGAAGACGGGATACACACACTCACACACATTCACTGTGGTGCTAGAGTTAAATGAAAGGGAAATCAGGCAGACAAATCAGGTCTGTAGTGAAAAGGCATTCAGCCTCAAAAACACACTGAGAGCTAATGAGGACTGCAAAGTTGTGTGTGTGTGTGTGTGTGTGTGTGTGTGTGTGTGTGTGTGTGTGTGTGTGTGTGTGTGTGTGTGTGTGTTCATTTGTTAACAGAAAATGCAGTGAGCAGTAGTAGGGAACCAGGACTTACAGTATCAGACAGACAATTATTTTTTATCCCTGAAATGTCTGAATGGGGAGCACTGGCTGCATGTTCATCACCATGTATGTGTGTGTTTGCTCCACAGATGGAGCTCTGTTGAATTTGGCAAGGTTTTTTCTTAAGAAGAATCTAGTCAGAGGTACAAATCAGAGCAGATGCAAATGTTAACAAAATGCCGTGCCCCCTAAAAAAAAGTGTACTGATTTAGAGATATAAAAGATAATAATATAGTATAAAAAAATAAAAATAAATATAGGCATTAATCCAAGGTTCCACTCACCATTACTGGGGCATGACAGAAAAAAGAAAGCTGACAGAAAGCTTGGTGATTCGATATTTCTTGCTGAAATGCACCTTGGGAGTCGTAGTTGACTTTCATCTTACCCATCAATGGGTAAAAAAAGCAAAGTATATATTTTTAAATAAACTAATTTCATAGAGGCACGTTTCAGCAAAGTCCATCAAACAGAAACTAACTCATTTACACACATGCACACACCGATACATGGCACCGGGGGCAATTTGGGGTTCAGTATCTTCCTCAAGGATGCTTCGACAGGTGGCGGGAGGAGCGGGGATCGAACCAACAACCTTCCAATTAGTGGACAACCCGCTCTTCCTTTGAGCCACAGCCAAATGGGCTCCTCTTAATCAGGCATGAGCTCCTCTGAAAACATGCAAAAATTAGGGAGTGGGTCTGGTGATAATATGCTATTTTTGCATTGCACTTCTATGTTTCTATATCTTTATCATTTTTCATCATCGATTATGCATAGACTTGGGCTACTATTGATGTATGATTTGTGATTCATCACTAATTCACTTTAATAAATATACTGCCATCACCATTGAAGCTGCACAATATCATCAACTTCAGATCAGAATCACCATTACTCATTTATTTCTCTGTTTTGTAGTCAGTAGACTGTGCGTCACAGTCAGTCCACACACACACACACACACACACACACACACACACAACACAAAGTGAGCTCCCCGATAGCCATGGTATAGTTCCCTCCCTGGCTTATAGTACTGTTGTTGCCTGATAAGCCTTCAAAGTAAAGGATGTATTGCTCAGACTGGACTTCCTGGGTCGTATTTCATCTTAGGTGTTTTTACTCTGTGCTTCTTTCACCCACAAACACTCTTCTTTTGAATTTCTCAACCCTTTAAATTCATAATTTCTCTCACTGACTTTAATGTAATGGGGTATGTTCAATGATTAACAACCTGCACAAAACAATCTTCCTGATATCTGTGATCACACATCACCTGCCCCTTTTTTTTACTTTTCACCAACTCCCTCCATCTTTCCATTAACCTCCCTCTGGTATCCATATCTCACTTCACCCCCAATCTGTTTCTTTTTTTTTTAAATATCAACCACCCTTCCCTCCCCCACCATTTCATCATGTCCCTGTCTTGTATTCATATAACCAGACACCTCCTCCCCTCCATCTTGATTTGACCATTTTTCCTCTCTCTTCGCTCTTCTCTGTCTCTTGATCCCCCCATCTTTCTCAGCCCACCGTCCCTTCTGTCCACTGCTGCTGTCTTTCTTAACCCACTTTCAAGGCGAAACAATAGAAACAAAGGGGAGTGAGCCCCTGAGGGGATGGGAGGGGATGTAGATTACAGGGGCAGTACAAGTATCAAAAGAGTGCTCCCCACCAAGAGAGAGAAACTGAGAGACACAGAGACAGAGAGGGAGCAGTACTGCCCATCTGCTGAGGTGCTGAAAGGAAAGAAGGGGGGGTTTCAGAGGATGATGACAGACTGCAGAGACAGAGTGAGGTGATTGCGGACAAACTCTCCCGCTCTGTCTCTTACGGTCCATGTCCACTCTGCAGATGCATTAAAGGGGAACTTGGCAACTATTTCAACTTAAAAAACCCGATTAGAAATCATTTGGATGGTTAAATGGCCTGTTCCGGTGTTAATGGTGACTTTCCCTGCTCCCCCTAGCGTCCCAAGGCGGAAAACCAACCTTGCAACTTACCATCCCATTAAGTTGGAAATAGGATGTATCGTGAGAAGCAACAACGAGTGAGAAACACAAACTGCTTTATGGCAATTCCACATAAACGCACACGCCCCCCTCAATACCGGTTAGCCACACCGCCTATAAGAACAAGCAACGATGAATGTATTACCCACCTCAGTAGACATTGCTCCACACGAAAAAGTTGCCCGGCAACAATTGCACATCAGCAGCGGCAGAAAGGGGGAGGAGGGTGCTGCAAGTGAGTTTTTTTACGACAGTGTTTTGAAATATACGTCCCAGAGCTGTAGGGGGCGCTCGTTGAGAAAACATGCGACGACAAAAGTGAAAACCAGCGAAGAAATGGCTAGAGTTGCCAAGTTCCCCTTTAACACACACACTGATGCAATAGTGGTTGGAAATTCTGCTGGTTCAAGAAGACTACGGGTTTACATTTATATTTCAAATTCATTTCTGTCAGTCTGGTATGGCAGATGGTTTTATACAGATCTGTAGCATATTTGCAACACTTGGTTGTTGCAAATCTAAATAAAACACTGCCGTAGGTGTTAAATTTGGAGCTGTGGGTAGAGTAAGCCATCGGACGACTGATTGCAACTTTAGCTGATAGCAACCTAGCTGTTCAAAGTCCAGAGCAACTCTGCTGTGAAGAGTAGAATACACTGTAGCAACCACTCAGAGCCACGAAAGATAGTTGATTGTTAAGTCTCATTCCCAGGTTGCCACCAACACAAAGAGTTTTTCTATCTTTCTCGGCTCTGATTGGTTGTTTTCGTTCAGTCCCGGTAGATTCTTGCAAATGCCATTAGGAGCAAGAGGAGGATTTATTTTATTTTATAAAAGTTACCTACTGCAGTTTTAGTGTTGAACATTGTCAAACGTATTCCAATGAGGAATGGAAGTTAGGAAACTATTTTTACTATTATTTTGTCATTACAGGAGGCACATTTTTAACCCACTGTGGTGTGGACATGGTCTGAGTTTCTTATTCACTTCCATGTCATTGTTACACATGGAGCATATCACACCAGTCTCTGTCAGCTGGACACACACACACACACACACACACACACACACACACACACACACACAGGCGTACACACACATACAATGCATTCACTGCTCACTTTTCTCTACATTATGTGGTTCTTTCAAACCGCTGCATTGAACAGAAAGAAAGGACCACAGTATGTCTGGGGGTTCAGATGTGTGAGTATTGTACTGTGCATATATCTGCATTGTGTGTGTGAGTGTATTGTATGCGTACTGTAGCGTATCAACGCAGTGGAAGCTAGCACGGGCCTGCAGGCTACAGTGGATGTGGTGTTAATGTATGCCACAATACTTTCAGTGAATGTAGACACTGACAGTTTGTTGGCCTTAAAGGGAAACAGCAGAAAGACATTCTCAAGTGTTAATGTGGAGCAGAGACCCTGCTGCATTACGCCTTAATCTGATGCTGACAATTCTATACAATGATATATTATTATTATTATTATTATTATTATTATAATTATTATTATTATTATTATTATATTAATTATTCTTGCTTTTAGTTTACTTTTTCCGGGAGAAGCTGACTACAGTGACAGCAATGGCGGTGAACTCCCATGATCCCATGCTACTTTCCAAAATTAAATCATCTTTACTTATTGTTTTGATGTAAGAACCCCCCTAGTGGCAGAAATTCTATATTGTATGTTTAATATCAGGGCAAAATTCATGACACAGAGGAAATCATAAGTAGACAGTTACTTTTTCCTTTCAAATGGAAACGTTTTGGAATAACAAAATATGTGTGGGTTTTGTTGAATGTGTGTCATGAGACATCCAACTGTGGGTCACCTTTTAATTTATTTAGTGCAGTCAGTTAAAACAGAATCCCCCATGAACCCGTAGGGTCACATGTGTGTGAGAGTTCTCTAGGCCCTAGTTTGTCCTTGCCCCCGTCGCCAAGGTCTTGCTCATGGTGGTACTGTTGGGATTCTGTAAATCTTATAAGCAGTTCGGTCTAGACCTGCTCTATTTGAAAAGTGTCCTGAGATAACTTCTGTTATGAATTGGCGCTATACAAATAAAATTGAATTGAATTGAATTAAACTGCCCATTTGTGTTTTCTGAACACAAGACTTCCTGAACTTTGTTTGCCCGCATTTGAGCATCGTGTTACATAATAAACTAACGTACAATGGTCTATGCCATCTTACAGCAGAAAACACAATAATGTTAAAAAAAGCTTCAGGTGCTTAAAAACTTTTTTTGGGTGAAAACTGGGCAAAACCAAACCAAACTCAATTAGCCTTAAGGATGTTATACATACTGTCAATGTCATCATCCCCCTCCATCTTCATCTCCTTCTCTCTGTTGACCCTTAACAGCCTTCAGGTCACAATCATCAAGTTTCTCCTACTTCACTCCAGAGTTGTCGCTTGTGTGTGTGTGTATAGGTGTGTGTTTGTGTGAGAAATCCCACCTTTCCACTGCAGCTCTAAAGTGTCAGAGCCAATCATATCAGGTGACAGGCTGGTAACAGTGTTATTGATCCAGTGATGGGTTAACCGTGATCAATAGAGCTGTGACAGCTAGTCAGAGCAGCGGGAAAGCCCCGCAGGGTTGCAGCAGCGAGCAGGGAGGCAGTCCTTTGTTAACAGGTTTAGGTGGTTCAGCTTCAGAATGAAGAAAGCCTTTTGTTGCAGACACTCCTCACCTGCCTGCCAGACACACTCCATCAGCTGTAGGAAGACACTCAGCGCAGTGACAGATGGGATATATGGTGGGAACAGCCCTTTGGGCATCCAGCTTTAGTTACACTAGAGGTTGGAACGGAGCTGGAAGATAAGGCAGAATCTCACAACTGTGTCTAATGTACAGCAAATTTTAAGGCCACTTACTAGTAAAAGGACTAGCTGCAGCTGAGATTCAGGCGTAATTAAATAATCATAATTTATTCATATTCCCATGTAATATAAACTATTTTTTGAAGTAATATGGAAAAGACATCCTGTTAGCTCTAATACTGCTCATAAATAAATGACCATGCCAGCTATTAAAACACAGATGGTGCATTTGTTTTGTCAACAACAGCAGTGAAACAATCTAAAATGTAATTAGATAACACTGAGGACACAAACAGCAAACAAAGATAAAAGGAATGTAAGCCAGTGGTTCTCAAACTGTGGAGCTAAATCCTACTAGGGACCCTTAGAGGCTGAGGTATTCATAACATCTCATAGTGCTGGCTTGAACCTCTTCTACTTAGTAGAACTACTGTAGACTGCTATTCTTAAAACCTCACCAATGAAGTTTTGATGCTGGAGGAAAAAACTCGGGGGAGAGCCTATTTGTGCCAGAATATAGGTAGGAATCATCTTGACCATGAAAAAAAATGAAGCCTGTAATCTAAACAATATTTGTTATGTATTTGTTGTTTGTAGGCTACATGGTCTGCAGACTTACCCCCACAGAGAATTGATTACCACAAAGTTGAACAGATTTGCACTCAACTAAAGGTGATAAAAGTGGATGGACTGAGTTAATGATTAACCATGCAGGCTTTTTAATGGGGCTCATTTCCTCTGCACAACGCCAGCATCTGCTTCCTCTCTATAGCCTGAAGCAGTCCATACAGGCCATAGTCAGACACACACACACAAGCAAATTTCTGTATCTCACATATAAAAAGGAAAAAAAATCTTCCTAAACCCCTGAATTTTTATGGGCCTTTTCATACTTTGTAATTCCACACTTGTCCATCAGTTGCCCTCACAGTGATCGTTCCTTGCTCCTCATTTGACCCAAAAATCGTTCTGGTCTGCCATCATGAAGACTGTTACGATGCTCATAGTTGCTGCATCTTTTGTTATCTGCAAAAAAGGCGTACAAACTCAATGCACGCATAGAGTTTCCCTCCTTCTCCGGTCACCTAATCTTGCTCTCCCCTATGTACCTGTCACTCATTACCTAATTACCACAGTATATATACCTGCCCAACAGATCCGCATTGTTGCTTCCTTGTGGCAGTTTTCCAGCGATTTCTGTCTGTCAGTATCCGGGCCCCATATCTGTTTTGCCAACCTGCTTGTTTCCTGCTACCTATGTTTTGTCCTGGTGCTGCCAGTCTATAACCTGCCCTCCTGTCCCTTCCATGACAGATGTTTGCATGTTTTTAATTAAACCTGCTCTACTTGCATGTGTCTGCATTTGGGTCTCTTTCCCTTGTTGCCCAATACCCGAACAGTGACACAGCAGTATTATTCCTGGTATCTATAGTTTTACTAGATTATTTAACCACTTTAGAATAAAGCAAAGATGAATAGAATAGAACAAAACAGGAGCTGCACTAAAGAGCAAATTAATTCAGAGGGCTCTTGTTTAGCATGCATGTCAAGTTATGTGGAAACTTATCAGAGGAGAATTTCTCCTAGTTTTTGTCCTTATCACAGCTGAAAAGGCCATGTGTCACTTGATGCATATGCATGTCCTAATGTTGTAACACTGCATGGGACGCACACATAAATAGAGTCAATACTGCACATTTGGGGCGGCTGTGGCTCAGAGGTAGAGCGGGTCGTCCACTAATCGGAAGGTTGGCAGTTCGATCCCCGGCTCCTCTCACTGCATGTCAAAGTGTCCTTGAGCAAGAAACTAACCCCAAGTTGCTCCTGATGCTGTGCATCGGTGTGTGTGAATGAGTAGTTTCCATTCTGGTGAGCAGTTGGCACCCTGCATAGCAGCCACTGCCATCAGTGTGTTAATGTGTGTGAATGGACAGTGGCATGTAGTGTACAGCATTGAGTGGTCGAAAGACTAGAAAGGCGCTATATAAGTACAGACCATTTACCACAATACAAAACTGACAGAATCATCCTGGATTTAGGTTAGCGGCATTTATCATAGTGACACAATACATGAACTTATTAACCACTATTCTCCCACTGTGCATCCGTTCAGCCTCTGGATACAGCACAATGAACAGAGGGGGTAGAACGAGAGAAAGCAGAAGATGGAATATATGACAAGCTCTCTACCTTTGATGCAGCACCACTTCAAACAACCACATTAAAAGGAAACCCTGTTCACAGTGTCTGCATATGAAAGATGCAGATCTAAAGACCAAATCAATGAGCAGACAGTGAGAGGAACATCACATTTAGGCAAAAAAGCAGTATGTCAGAAAGTGGACGCAAGCAATAAATTAAGAGATGGAAGGAAATGTGAGCATGACAAACTGAGGGACGACAAACAAAGCAGGCCTAAACTTTAATTATCCTGATAACATCTGTCTGAATAGCAGCTTCTACCCAGTAACACAGTTTGTCTCAGAGGATGAAATCTGCTGACTGTATTTTAAACTTAACCATGGAGCAGCTACATTTAGAATGTAGCCTGTGGCAAAGCTGTTAGAAAATCGTCAGTGTGCATCGACTGAGCAGAGCTTTGACCTTTGTCTGCCATCAGGCTTTCCTCACCACTCCTGTCTCCGTCTCCTCCAGCGTTAGACTGATGTATGGAGCCAACACTGTTTTTTTTTAAAAGTATTGTATTCATATAATCCCAGAAATCTTGTGGTATGTCAGTGGTCGTGTTTTAATATCAGTTTTAAGAAGCATTAATTCAATAATATCAGCACTGGAATCATATCGGTCAGACACACTCTCCTCCCTGTTCCTCGTTTTCTATTCATCCAGTGAGTGGTCTCAGTGGATACTGAGGCCTGGAGCAGTACCAGACTCCAGGACGCTTCCCTCCCTGCCTCCCTCCCTCCCTCTGTTCTCTCCATCCTCTATTTATCCTCTCCTCCTGGCAGCCTGCCAGACAGCGCTGTGCCATCAGCCTTCACTCCTGACACTCCATCTTTGTTTTTCTATTTTCATCCTTCCATCTTGGTATATGCCTCTGTCTCCTTTTTCCTCTCTTACTCTTGTCTTTCCCTTCCATCTTCTTTCTCTGTCTGTCTGTCTGTCTGTCTGTCTGTCTGTCTGTCTGTCTGTCTGTCTGTCTGTTGCTCCTTTCATCCCTCCCTGCCCTCTGAGGAAACAGCAGCTTCTGTGAGGCATTTAAAAATAGAAGCTGCTGAAAAGCGAAAAGTGATGGACACTTGAAGACACAGCTCAGGTAACCTGAGAGGAACCGCAGACGGATGGGGGATAGGAAAGAAAAGGTTTTATGCTGAAGGACAGCTGTAGGGTGGGATGAAGTAGTGCATGCAGCAGGGACAAGCCATTCCCACAAAGAGATAAACTTGTCTGAGTGTCAAGAATATTTTTGGATTAAGTTTTGAAATGTCAGAAAAGATCAAGCTTAAATTGTGAATTTCTATCACCTGCATCAACTTTCTGCACAAAGGAGAGCCTCATATGGAGAAAAGCAATGAGCAGATTTAAAAAAGGTCTTTCCAGATTGATTTGTAGGGTCTTAGGAAAGAAATCAATTACCAAGAACCATTAACTTTCACTGTACCTTACATTACAGGTGCTAGCTAGAGTGTAACAACCAGTTACAGTTGTGTTTTGATGTGAGAGACCCCCTAGTGGCAGAAATTACACATTGTATGTTTATGAATAATATTGTAAGATGAGATTTATTTTGTGAATTACTTTACTATGTTTATTGAATTTGCATAAATTGATTAAGGGTAATTACATATATAAGCATATTTGTATTCTGTTCTGCAATGTAGATGAGGAACTACATAAGGTGCATGTTACCTGGAATGTTACCAATGGTTAAGATTGGCAGAGTGATATGATGAAAAGGAGTGTTCAGTTGTCCTACTGTTGAAACGGACATTAAAGTCGATCGAGTAACAAAGATGAAGTTGTCCCCGTGCTCTTGCTTCACCCATGACCCAAAGGTGGTTAATATAGTAACTATCACGCTTTAGTTAACGCTAAGAGTAACCAGCGTTTTTGCTGCGTTATTACTGTCAGGTATGCATTAGAGGACTGCATTGGGAAATCTTGCAGGAACAGGCAATTCAAACTTTGCTGCGGGCTGTCTGAAACACACACACACACATTGCAGGAAAACATACATACATACACATAAAACTTTATAGTTCCAAGGCTAAAACACACAGGTAGAAATACGCATAATACAAGATTTATAAAGTAGAACGTATATCTGGTTCTGTTTTATGAATTTCAATCATTGTGGAGCTGGGCACACATACAGTAAGCGATAAATTGATGTCAAAACTCCCTTATTCATGTTGTGTGTTGATGATTGTGCCAGTGTAATGAGAAGAATGGCAAAGAAGAAGCACAATTTCACTGTGTGACCCACAACAGCTGTCATTCCGCCATCATCACATGATATCTCAATAATCATACTATTGTCAGAAAAACTACAGCATTTATTAGAAATGAAAGGAAAACCATCCAGACACATACAGTTGTCCAACTGAATGACTCCACAGCAGTTCTCTCTGTGCCCCTCAGGCAGAGGCAGACTGGATTCTGACCTGAAGTTCAGACTCCATCAGATGCCAGGCGAAGAATTAAAACTCTGCCGTCAACCCAGGAGGGCAATTCTTCTCAATCCCATGCCAGGTGAGCAACACACACATATATACCTAGGCAGACACATCATGCCAGGTGATCTTAGTGATGCCAGCGGGCTTCCCTAATGCAGAATTAATTTTTCCATCACTGGGCACCGCCCCATCTTACCCACAATCCACCTGGCCTGGCTGTGTCCCATCTGTACTGGCTGCTCCATTTAACTGAATGGGAGCCAGGAGAGGGGATCACTGGGAAAGCTGCCATATGGCCTGCTGCTGCTGCTCTGTACTATGTGGTGTGTAGCCTATGTTCTGGACTTTGATTAATAAATAAAGGTCTTTCCAGGCTGATATTTGTTTTTGTGTCAGTGTAACATATTTCTAACTCATTTATATTGATGTATTTAGTGTGTTCTTGCCAGAGCAGAAAGGCTCATGATCACTGTTATTTTGTAGAGATCTGAACTGTTGCAGAATGTGGAACAACTGCTATGGTTGTTCTTCATGTACTTCACTAGGACCCCACAGAAAACACACTCTTCAGTCATGAGGAATGGACAAATTTTCCCTGGCTGTTTCTAAAGCATTCTGTGATGAACTTAAACAGCTCCATGTAGCAGTGTAACTCCAGTGTAAATGTTCCATCTGTGTGTGTGCATGCATGACTACATGTTTAAGAGAAAGCCACTGTTTCAGTTCAATACAGTTGAACGGGCAAAGCACAAACCAGTCTGACTGTAGGACACACATGGATGCACTGACTGTCAGTGTCTATGTTAGTGTATGGAGGAAACATGTATTGTGTGTTACAACACTGGCCTCTGCTGACCAAAAACCTGAACTGCAGCATTGTTTAATCAAACAACTTCCAGCAGGAGGTTTGGACTTCTCTCTCCAGCTCTCCTTTTCCTTGTTTGCACTTCCATCACATCCTTGCATCAAGACTACAAAGACACACAAAACCGAATTCCCTGAGAGATTGAGGAGGCAGTGGGATGCAGCCAGGAGGAAGGTATGAAGGCCATTCGAAACAGGAATAAACACCTCTGCCTTTAGGCATATTTGGACTACACAACATATCTTGAAGCATGAAGCATAGCGAGGCTTTAATAGCCTGGAATTATCATGCATCTTGGGTGTGGACAGCTCTAAGTATGTCAGTTTGAGTTCATTTCATTTCATTTCCTTTGGTAATGGTAAATGGACAGTAAATACTTGTATAGCGCCTTTCTAGTCTTCTGACCACTCAAAGCGCTTTTACACTACGTGCCACATTCACCCTTTCACACACATTCACTCAGTGATGGCAAAGTCCATCGAACAGAAACTAACATACATACACACTCACACACCGATGCACGGCATGGGGAGCAATTTGGGGTTCAGTATCTTGCTCAAGGATACTTTGACATGTGGCAACAGGAGCCGGGGATCGAACCCACAACCTTCCGATTAAGGAACGACCTCTGCCTCTGAGCCACAGCAGCTTTGGGCTGGGACTGCAAATATTTGACTATCCATCAATAGCTTTTGTTATGAATCGGCACTATACAAATAAAAAATTAACTGAAATGAATTGTGTCCTGCTTACACCATGAAGCATATCTCCTGTCACAGTGGAAGGCAGTAGAAGAGGTTGTACCACCGTCTAGTAGCCAACATGGTGAGACAACGGACAAATTATTTTTTACACAAAGAAAGAAATAACTTCATCTGTAACGTTTGGCAAATTTACAAGAAGGCCGAAATAATTAACAAAGTTTATAGTGTCTCCTCATTCAACAACTCTCAAATTTTTTTAAGAGATTCCAGGGATTTTGTGGTTACAGTTTAAACACAATTTCACAAACATTTGCTGCTTATCTTGGCAGGGAAGAGAGCCCAGAAACACAATTTGCATGACAGTGAACCCAATAGACAGCATGTTCTTGTGTACTTACAGGATGTCAGTTGAGTTCGCAGTTCTTCAGTGTGGCCAAGATATGTATCCAAGACCACCTCAGCAAGTGATTTCAGTGGTCGGATCGCATTGCTTCTTTGTGGTTGTGTCTACTTGTGGCGCTATCACTGAAGACACATGTTACTACCACCCAAAAGGTGTCCCAACTCTAAGTGTCTGGCCTCAGGTAATAACAAAAGCCTGACATATTTGCCAGTGGGTGTACACAGCATTCACATGCCTTTCTGCTTCCTCTCATGTCATTCATTAGAGGAATTCAGTCAAACTGCTGATATCTGACACCCTAGGGTCAGATTTCTCAGTAAAGGAACACATATCGTCCTACATCTGGTTATGGGTTCATTGCATTTTTAAACATGCCATGTTCATCTTTCATCATAACCCACAGGATCAGTTTCAGAACAGAACCCACCGACCATGAAAACACTGCTGACAGATGGCACAAGACCACTGGAGCCCACCAAACAAAGATTGGCTCCAGGTCACGGTAAAATGGAAGATGTTCTGACTGCCCTGACATCTTTAATTCATAGTGGAAAAACATATTCCATTCAGAAGCAGGGCATGCTCTGGTAGATCTAGATCTTGCTCCCAGGGTGCTGTGGCCCATATTCAGTATGGAAACCAACAGCAGACAGGACAGAAAGGAATTCATCTGACTGTTTTAACATACTATTTTTACAGTATATCAGCATTATCTAACAGTGTGTCATTTAGACATAAGATGGTAATCTCCCCTGACAATCTTTCTTACGATACATCCTTCTTGTCTGAGAATCTTCACAGCAATTTTTCGTCTGTGGTTTCTAAAGGCTAAAACACACTGGCTGCATGTTATCTGGCATGCATCAAGCACTGCCCTTAGCACTGACAGGAAGCGCCATGGCGCGTCAGTCTCCCGGAGCTCGTCTGCAGGCTTGTGCTAACAGCACATCTGCATCGATGACAAATACTCTTTGCTATCACGCCATCGCCTAAAGCTGGAACAAATGTACAAGAGTAGGTGGCATAGTCCTCATTTAGCAGGATGTAACCTGAACCTTTTCAACTTTCAAGGCCAACTGTTTCATATTATAATTGATCGTACTTTTATAATGTTGAGCTAAGACATTAGCTTAAAATCATGCATGGACACCACTGTTCAACCTAGAGCAGATCTCCAAATTGACTCAATTCAATTCAATTCAATTCAATTTTATTTGTATAGCGCCAATTCATAACAGAAGTTATCTCAGGACACGCAAGGCAATATACTTTTCGCCATTATAACTGATAATTTCAGGTGCTGCAGGCGTCGGCACAGGTCTAGCAGCTGCCAGTTTGGGGTTTATACATAGAATATAATAGGGCCAACACAAATCTTTCAGTGCTCGTGTGTTTCAGCCTTAAAGACATCTAGTGGTGAAATACACAAAAGAAAATGTATGCATCACGTCCATATCTCCTTTTTATAAAGGAGGAATCAACTTGTTAGCTGTGTAAAAAGAGAATAAAACTATTCATGTGGAGGCTGACAGTTTCCAGACCTTTGTCAGTGATGCTCTGCAGTTACACATTTTTCTTGTACCTGAATATTTTTGCCTGGATGTGAGCACACTTGGTCCATCTTCTGCTGTGGATAAAACAAGACATTTGAGGACGTCACCTTGGGCTTTGGGAAACAGTGATCACGAAGATCATCATCAAGAATGGTCAAAATCTGTGCAAAACCAAAACTGTTCTGTACTCACAGTATGGCAGATAAGTTGATCAATATCATGTTGAATTAAGCTTGCATACACAGATTACATTACTTGCTGTCGTCATATGTATTTATCAATACATAGTTGGACAGCTGCAGCAGCAAAGTTGCAGCACAGAGTAGCAGGAGTCAGATATTGATTGTAAGGAGAATTGACCAACAAGAGATAAGGGAGTGCGATATTTGGGTTCATCGTACAGTTTTGAATATAATATTAATTATCTATAAAACATGTCACAGCATAAGGTTAATAAATGATATAAAAAGGGTCACTTGAGGAAAAAGGTTGGGAACCACTGGTCTAAACGCTGCTGCCTGGATAAAAATGACCACCTCTCCCAGTTTCAACAACTCAGGCAACAAAAACCAATCACAGTTGGTACAAATTGAATTATCAGTGATATTTAAATGAATGCAACACAAGTGAATGTGTGCTGCAGCTCATTTCAGTGATCAGTATCAGTTCAGCAGAAAGACTTCCCAAACCACTCAACAGACTCAAGAAACAGATCAATTTCATTAGAACTGTTCCCACACAATGTTGATAATCATGATGATGGTATGTTGGTGTGTGTGTGTGTGTGTGTGTGTGTGTGTGTGTGTGTGTGTGTGTGTGTGTGTTTGTGTGTGTCTGTGCGCGTAAATTGGGTGGCCTATATGTGCATGCTGAACAGCTTTGTGACTTGCCCTGTTACGTGAATAATGCTGACCTGCCAACTTTACCTTTACAGTCCTCTGCAGCAGCACTGCCAAACTGCTGCTCACATCAGCCCACAAGAGCACACTGACTACATATCTTCTGAGTTTGTGGTTAAGGCTAATAAAAATCAATACATGAATCGATCAATCAAAATAATCATTAGTTGTAGCCTTAGTGTAGAGTAGTGTTTAAACTACAGTGTGTTGAATTGCAAATGGTTATATGCAGTCAGATTTATGTATTATTGACTTTTTAAATCAAGTTTTATTACATTGGTTTTAACTAAAAACATTTATAATGAAAACCAACAGTAGGATGGTCAGTAGTAATGGTGCATATACATGTAGACTATTGTCTAAAAACATTAAACATACAATGTTTTGACCTATGATGACATGGTGGTATAATTGGCATGGTCCTGTTGCCAAAAACCTCAACGTGACAATGAGTCTCTCCCCTGGAGAGATGCAGTCCCTGTTATTAGTCTAATTAACTAATCTTATAAATGATGTAACCTTTTCCAACAACCTGGTGCAAAGTTTACAAAAGTGATCCGTCTTCATTTTCAAGCTAACAACAAAGATGAAAAGCTCCCTTGTCTTCTTAATAACCACTGCTTGCTCCAGATTCTCTCCCGATATTTCTTAAAGGTGTCTTGCCACAATAGTACAAGGAGCATCAATAAAATTACAGTAGATATCTTCTTCACTCTCCATTTTGAGGACATTCTGAAAACAGTTTAACCTGGTAAGTTTGGTGAACTGTTTTATTAATTTACATTAGAATGTTCTCACGGCCCACCAATCAAACATTACTGTCAGGTCTAAAACAAATCTGTCCTAGGTTAGTATTTAGTCTCACAACTTAAACACAGCTTTAAAGGTCCAGTATGTTTAGGAGGCTCTATTGTCAGATGCCACTAAGTCCTACACACTTAGTGTTGAGATTTGCTGATTACAATGTCTGTTGGCCACTGAGACCAAGCTATAATTTCTCAATAGCTTGGTCGCTTGTGGCTCAAGAGGTAGAGCAGGGCGTCCACTTATCAGAAGATGGCAGTTTGATCCCCAGCTCCCCCTGCAGCATGTTTTAGTGTCCTTGAGCAAGATACTGAACCCCAAATTGCTCCTGAAGCTGTGCTGTAAGTGTGTGTAAATGGGTTAGTTTGTTACTGATGAGCAGGCCTGGATAGCAGCCTCTGCCATCACCGGATGAATTGTGCATGGGTGAATGTGGCATGTAGTATAAAAGCACTTTGAGTTTGAGCCAAACCTTTCATTATTACATTGAAATGGTTGTGGATATGGTTTTTCTTCATGTCAGCTAATCTCTACAGTCTGTGCAGTGCAGAAAGGTTAGAGAACCCTAACCCCACCCACATTTTCACTTGGGTGTTCATTTCGGACCATATTCTTACAATTACAGATTTTTTTTGTAAATACTAGAAAATGGAAATTACCTAAAATACCCATTCCTTATTTATTTATTTATTTATTTATTTATTTATTAAAACCAACACAAAGTCAGATACTTGGATACACAAATGAACACACAAATTAGTTGCTTTGAAAGAATATTGTTGTTTTTTAACTGCCAGTCTAATCTCATCAGTCGAGAAGTGATCAATAAATCGATATGTCACTTGAAAAAGAATGCAAATATTAATTTCTGAAATATTTGCAATAAAGATGTCTACAGTTAAATTAAAATAAACTCAAAACTATTACTGTGAAAGCAAGCATGTATGATTCAACATTCTTGATAGAACATGTTTGGAAGATAAAATTTGAGTCTATGGACTGGTGGTGAGTGATAGCAATAATACAGCTGTTTCTGGTTTATTTTATACAAGGAATCAGTTATAAACATGAATATATAGTCCTTTAAAGCTGCAGTAGGTAATTTCCTAACTGTAGTACATACACAAATCAGGTTCCTCTGGCTCCTCTTTGTGCTGTTCCTAATGGGATTTGCAAGAATCCACCACGGCCTGAATGAAAACACCAAACCAATGAAAGATAGTGTATTGTTGAATCCCATTGCCAGAGTCAAATACTGACACTCTGGGAATGAGACTCAGCAATCAACTATCTTCAAGCCCCTAGCCCGAAGCTTCTTTATACGTTTCTCGGCTCTGATTGGTTGTTCTCTTTCGGCCCCTGTGGAGTCTTGCTAATGCCATTAGGAGATTTTTTTCATTTTTATAAAAATGACCTACTGCAGCTTTAAACTTGGAACCTCACCTTCTCTCAAATGAGTTGCACAACATCTTGCATGTGCAGGCGAAGAGCATGGCAGCTGCCAGAGAACATTGAAACATCCTGTTGGTCCAAACAAAGACGGTTTTGGTGAGTTTGGTTTGGGTCCAGTTTGAAGTGTTTTTCGATTATCTGCAAAGTAAACTGTTACTGATAAAATGAAATATCCCTAACTTGCTGCTCAATTCATTTCACTGTATACATTCATTTGATTGTTATGTATCATAATGTTGTTGATGTATTTATATAATAGATTGTCCATTCTGGATATTTTCATTTTTAGATAAAGCTGATTTATATGATCTTTATTTATATGATGATGGTTCAACATTTTTCATGGTGGTGAGTGATAGCAATAATACAGCTGTTTCTGGTTAAACAAAGGGTCTGTCGAGGTGTATTTTATACATGTAAGCAGTTTTAACTAATAATATAATAGAGTCCTTTAAACTTTGTACCTCTCCTTCTCTCAAATAAGTTGCACAACATCTTGTTTGTGCAGGCCCAGGGAACAGGAAACAACTGTTGGCCCAAAGAACATTGAGACATCTGGTTATGATCATAAGCAGAGACTTCCAAAGAATGTTTTGCTGAGTTTTGTTATGGTCGAGTTTGAAGTGTGTTTTGTGAGGTAAAATTACTGCTTTTGTCTTATGGTGTCTGACCGGCCGTATCGTCCATTGTTTTGGTCTGCTATGCTGGTGCTCTAGTGTGACATCCAGTGGCAAGTGAATTTCAGATATATAACACTTCACACATTTGCACTTCAAATGTCCATTGCTGGCAAAACTTGTGTAGAAAGAGTATAACCTTTTCTCCTTTTGCTGCTCTATAGATTTGATCTTTGTTATTCAGCTGAGACAAAAACATACAGACACTCATGTACACTTTCTTCTCTCCATGGCTGGGTACATGCATTAGGCTCTCATTACACAAGTCAATAAGCAAACCTTTCTATACAGTTTCACAGTCACAGCAAAACCCCCTATATACACTGTAAAACCTGACAACACATATTAAGTAGTAGTAGTAAGTTAACATAACTTAATCTCCCAAAAAATTAGAACAACAACTCAGTTGTTTTTAGTACACTTCAATGTGTGCAGTATTTTAAGTACAGAAAATATAATTCCAGTTTGTTTCATTGACTCATTTTCTTTAAGTTGATATAAGTTATATCATTATAAAGGCAGTAGTAGCTTAGGATTTTTAAATTTTGGTTTTATTTCAGTTTATAAATCACCATCAGCCCAAGTATGCATCCAAATTCTTAATGATTGCCCAAAGACAGGGGGTCAAATATTAAAGCTTTAGGACCCTGGGAAAGAGAGACAGCTATCTTCAAGCCCCAACCCAAAGCGTCTTTCTATCCTCTGATTGGTTGTTTTTATTTCTTTTAACAAAAAGTTATTTTTATAAAAGTTACTTTCATTCCCAGGTTGTCAAATAACGACGCTTTCGGAATGAGACTCAACTATCTTCAAGCCACCTATCTAAAGCATTTGCCAACCTGGGAATTTACTATCTTTCTCAGCTCTGATTGGTTGTTGTTGTTTAGGTGCAGCAGATCTTTGCAGATGCCATCAGGAGCGCTAAAAGGAGTCAGAGGAACCTGATTGTTATTACAGATTATCTGTCTCATGTTCTACTGTCGGGATACTTTGGGGGTTTTCGCAATTATTACCAAAACGTATTTTAATAAAAGTTACTTACTGCAGCTTTAAGATCACTATGAGCTCACTATTGATGATAATCCCTTTAACACAGTAACACAGGGCTGCTGTTGACACACCATTACCAATCCCTATTTAGTGATAATGTAACTAAACTGGCGACTGAGTGCAGACAGACTGTGTGGGACTGTTATAAAAATGATGCAGGAATCATGTGATCACATTAGGTATTAAAATGCCAGAAAGTGCAACAAGGTCACCATGTAATGTTCCACTACAGCACACAGACATGTACTAGTCGCTATATTAACACACAGGAATACACCTTATGTGACAAGTGTGTGTTGTTTTGAGGTGTGTGTCGTCCATTCGGTGACATGATATAATCGACTATAAATGCTCTGATTTTTCTTGAAGTTGCTCCCCTCACATTCAGATGTGCTCTGATCCACTTGCAGCGCTCAGAGACAGACCTGACTCACCCTGTGTGCAGCCAGGCTGCAGCCCCCGGGCCTAACCAAACAAGCCCAACTTGACAGCCCTTTAAATGTCCCGTTCGCTCGTCCTCTGCAATGACACTTCTCACACATCATACGCGCACACGGGCCTCTGCAGATGCAGCCGGCAAGGCCAGGCCCGGTCATTTCCGCGGACTTTGGTACCTTTATGAGCGATTTGCGCAGAGCAGCAAAAATCCCACGAAACCGCAGCATCATCCAGAAGATGCGCAGAGAGAGGCGGGGGCCCGTGTGCACCGGGTGCCCGGGAAACACTGCAGAGAGACGGAGCAGCACCGTTCCGAGCCTTCCTGCGCGGGACCGGAGCTGCAGCATTCCGTCCTGCTGCCTCATTTACACCCTCGGTTCTTATCATCAACCCGGTCCGGCCCCGCCAGAACCGGGACACCACCCGATGCGTCAGCGCGATGAGAGCTACAACTAACGCTACAGAGCAGCACAGTGCAAAGTAGAAAGTGTCCGCTTACCTGCGCTGGTCCGCCGCTCCTCTCCCCGCTGCTGCACCCGGTACCGTCAACTCTGCAGCGGCATCAGAAACTATCCACCTCCTCCTCTCTGCGGTCGGCGTTACCGGAGCTCTGACTCCGTGCTGCCTGTCAATGCGGTGCAGGTCTCTCTCTGTCTCTCTCACTTTCTCTCTCTCTGGTGGACTCTGCACTCTTCCCTTCCTTCAGCTGTTATCTCTCTCTCTCTCTCTCTCTCTCTCTCTCTCTCTCTCTCTCTCTCGTCCGCATGCGCGCATCCCAGGTTGTGTCGCCGCGTGCACACGCTCCACACGTAACCAGCGGTTGGTGGGCAGGGGGCGAGAGTGGGGGCTAAAATACTTTAAGTTTTAGCTGATTTTAGTACAATTTGATATGACAATTAAACCAGACACTAAATCACATTCATAAAATTGCATGTAGCCTAATATGTGCCTTTTAGTAGGCAGGAAAGCTTCAGTAGGTTACTTTTATAATTTTATTTCTGAAACTTTCACTATATCCTGACAGTAGAACATGAGACAGATAATCTGTGAAACAATCAGGTTCCTCTGGCTTCTCCTAGTGTTCCTGATGGTATTTGTGAGAGTCTACCGGGCCTGACAAAAACAACCAATCAGAACCAAGAAAGATAGTTGATTAGCCTCATTCCCAAGGCCTCAAATACAGACCAGTGGAGTATACACCCATCAGCCATAACATTATGACCACCATACACAACGAACTGCAGTGCACTGTGTTTTGATACCTAGGCAGTGCTGATCAAATATGAATTTGGTTACTGTGTTGACTTTTTTCAACTAAAATCATTTGAGAAACATATTGTAGTGTACTGTTTATATGGAATATGAGATTGTGTCTGACCAGCAAGCCACCATTGTTTCTGGAGGCTTCAAAATGGTTCTGCACAAACCAATTGGTGATGTCATGATGGGTTCACACTTGATACAGGCGCTTCATTTGTGACCGTGGGAATGAGTCTCAACAACCAACTATCTTTCTTGGCTCTGATTGGTTGTTTTCGTTGAGGCCCTGTGGATTCTTGTAAATGCCATTAGGAGCACTAGGAGGAGCCAGAGGACACACACACAAGTAATTTGTCACCACAGAACAAGCTGGTTCTTTTCTGAAAAATGGTTGCGTATAGAACTGACCTGTACTAACAGGAGCTGAGTAAATGCAACACATTCATGGTAGCTAGAATTAGCCATCTAGCTGAGGCGCAGTGCAGTAGCCTTCTTCCTAGTGTAGTGGATCATTGTGGCATCATGTGAACTAATGAGAACAAGCTCTGCATGATTTCATTCATTTCACACAAATTATTAGAATTGTCTCTTTTTTTATATTTATTTTTAATTCAGTTTGTTCAAGTGCAATCTTACTGTTTTAAAGGGGAAACTGTTTTATGGTTTAATTTTTCAAAAAGTGCTCTAAAACGTCCAAATGCAACACCACAGTCATACTTATCAGATCATTCTCAGTTTGTACACGTTAACAATGAATCTTCCATAAATACTACAGTTAGTCATGGAGTTTCACAAGGTTCTGTACTTGGACCAATACTATTTACTTTATATATGCTTCCTTTAGGCAACATTATTAGGAATCACTCCATTAACTTTCATTGCTATGCAGATGATACACAGTTATATCTATCGATCAAGCCCGATGAAATTAATCAATTGTTGTCGATGCTAAACTCGATAAATTGTTGTACTTTCCCCCAAAAACGTCAGAGACTCACTGTCTAAATATATAGTTACTCTAGATGGCATTACCTTGGCACCACTGTAGGAATCAGGAGTTATCTTTGATCAAGACATGTCATTAAATTCCCACATAAAGCAGACCTCCAGGACTGCCTTCTTTCATTTACGCTGCATCACGAGTACTGACAGGAATTAGGAAAAGATATCACATCTCTCCTGTACTAGCTTCTCTGCATTGGCTCCCTGTAAAATGTAGAATAGAATTTAAAATCCTCCTCCTCACCTATAAAGCTCTTCATGGTCAGGCCCCTTCATATCTTAAAGAGCTCATAGTACCCTATTACCCCACTAGAACACTACGTTCTCTGAATGCTGGGCTACTTGTGGTTCCTATAGTCTCTAAAAGTAGAACAGGAGCCAGAGCCTTCAGTTACCAAGCTCCTCTCCTGTGGAACCAGCTTCCAGTTGTGGTTCGGGAGGCAGACACCCTCACCACATTTAAGAGTAGGCTTAAGACATTCCTCTTTGATAAAGCTTATAGTTAGGGCTGGATCAGGTGAGTCCTGAACCATCCCTTAGTTATGCTGCTATAGGCCTAGACTATCGGGGGATTTCCCATGATGCACTGAGCTCCTCTCTTCCTCTCTCTCTCACTCTTTCTGCACTCATTCATGTCCCATTAATGCATCTTACTAACTTCACTTCTTCCCCGGAGTTCTTGTGCTTTCTCGTCTCGCAGGTTCTCATGGATCCTGGTGGAGCCTCCTGCCATGGTCATGCTTGACTGCCATTGCTAATATTACTGATATTATTGTTATTATTATTATTATTATTATTATTATTATTATTATTATTATTATTAATATTATTATTACTACAGTTACTATTATTACTATTGTCACTGCTCATTGTCCCCCATCGTTGTTGATGTCGTCGTCGTCATCTTCTTCCTCATGTTCATCATAATCACTATTACTCATCACTATTATTAGTGTAGTTGTCGCTTCTGTTGTTGCTGTGCACCTGTCTGTCTGTCTGTCTGTCTCTGTCTCTCTCTCTCTCTCTCTCACCCCAACTGGTCGAGACAGACGACCACCCACCTAGAGCCGGAGGATCTGTCCTAGGTTTCTGCCTTTTAACAGGTAGTTTTTCCTTGCCCCTGTTGCCAAGTGCTTGCTCATGGTGGTACTGTTGGGTCTCTGTAAATAATGTTATAAAGAGTTCGGTCTAGACCTGCTCTATTTGAAAAGTGTCCTGAGATAACTTCTGTTATGAATTCGCACCATACAAATAAAATTGAATTGGATTGAATTGAATAGTGCCAATTCATAACAGAAGTTATCTCAGGACACTTTTCAAATAGAGCAGGTCTAGACCAAACTCTTTAAAACATTAATTTAATTCTTTAATTTGCAAGTAACCCTTACCTTTGATTTGTCTTACTGGGCTCATCTGGTAAAATAGAAGAGAAGAGTGAGCCTTTTAAACCCAGCCCACAGGAAGAGGAAGCAACCAAAAGCGAGATGGAAGAAGGGGGGAGTGGACTTCCTCAAAAATCCTTTTGTTTGGCTTTGTTATAATCTTCTGGAGGCTAATTCTTCCTTTGTACATAATTTCTTTTGATAGGTTGTTTAAGTTTTAATATCTTTATGTTTGTTAGATGTTCAGTGTTCTTGTAGTTAGTTTCCCCTCGGCCTGTCTAGGGCTAATCCGTGTGTGTATATAACCCCCTTGTATGTTAATTGGCAGTCAGATCTGTTGAGGCTGTGTTAGGCTCAAGTTTTAGTTTCTTAGTTGCTCAGCTGACCTCATTTGAGTTTGGGCCCTATTTTTTGTACCTTCCTTTTCTAGTTTCTTATGTTAGATTAGCATCTACTTTAGTCATTTTCATTATCATTTTTTAAAACTGTATTAAAGCAAAGCCTTTTACACCTTTTCCCTTTTCTGCCTAGTGCCTGACACACAGGATGTAACAAGCCTAATTTTAACAGCAGACCGGGAACCCCCCACAAGAGCTGCAGTTTTGGAGATGCTCTGACCCAGTCGTCTAGCCATCACAATGTGGCCCTTGTCAAAGTCGCTCAAATCCTCACGCTGCACATTTTTCCTGCTTCTAACATCAACTTTGAGGACAAAACGTTCACTTGCTGCCAAATATATCCCACCCACTGACAGGAGCCATGATAACCAGATAATCAGTGATATTCACTTCCCCTGTCAGTGCTCATAATGTTATGGCTGATCGGTGTATATACTATATGCATATATATATGTGTATATGTATATCTGTACATATTTATTTGTTTGTGAAAGAACACTGTAACTGTGTGTTTTGAAAACCGTTATATAAATAAAGCTTTGCTTACATTACTTTCTTAAAGCCTACATAATGTTTAAATGTTATTAAATGTTCATTTCAATCTTATTGCTCTAGTGGGAAGTTACTAAATTATAGGCCTAGAAAAATTAGACTAGACGTAGACTAGAAAGTATTGGTATCAGCTGTAGAAATTCTACAAATCACCAGCATAAAACACCATTATTTCATATTAAAAAAGATTTTGAATTCACTACTCAGCTGACTATGTGGAGAACAGGTGTGTTTACACACCATTTCATATCTTAATGGGATGACTATGTCACTGAGAACTTGGACCCAAGTTACTCTGAGCCCAGATTTAGACATGAGTCAATAAGTTTCACCTCACTTTCACAAAAAAGCTGAAGTCATTTTTAGCATAGTGTAAGTGTGATTCCCAAGTACTGACAGCAATGACTCAGTGTGGTAAAAAATGTCCTCATTCAAACACTGAATCAGCCAATATTGAGCCTCCAGAGAGGGTATGTGTCAGGGCTGCATACATCACACAATTCATATGCTCTAATACACCACTTTGTGATTAATCCCTCTGAAAGTATAACTTTCTATTCCTTAGTACTGTACATATGCTTCTATATTAATGCATGCAAAAACAAAGCTTATGTAAGTCATTATCATATTAAAAATAATCATGTTGATAACATAAAATGCTTTTTGGAAGAGAATGTAAACAAGAAATCTTATGAAAGAGGGACACAGGTTTTTTGTGATAATCATTTTAATCATCAACTTTGACCAACATAAGGAAACTAAACAAAAATGCCTGTAGGCAGGGGACCCTCCATTACGGCTGTGTTGCAGAGGAAGAGCGTGTCGTCCCCTAATTGGAAGGTTGTTGGTTTGATCCCCATCTCCTCCCGCCACATGTCAAAGTATCCTAGAGCAAGATACTGAACCCCAAATTGGTCCGGATGCTGTGCATCAGTGTGTGAATGTGTCTGAATGAGTTAGTTTCTGTTCGATGGGCTTTGCCATCGCTGTGTGAATTAACATTTACCATTAATAGACTACAACTATGTGTGACTGTGTACAGCCCAGTCTCTCCAGGAATAATGTTAATACTAGAAGACTGTAATATAGTAAGTAATTTATCTCCACTGCCAGCATAAAGTGCCAACACAGGACTTCCTCCTGTGTTGTGCTATTGTGATAGTGCAGCAAAAAGCAAATATATGGATGCGGGAACTTCCTGTCTGTTCTTGCAGTTAGCAGTCTCCTCCCTCCTCCCCACCTCACCACACTGAAATTATATAAATTATTTTAAAAAACTTGTTCTGTAAATAGTTCTCTAATATCCTGTATCATTTTCAAATGAAAAACTTTTCCTGTTAGTCCACCTCACTTGAGGTTTTGGCATCAGCCATTAAGTTCCACCCACTCTGAGTACGGATATGAATACAGAAGATTTAGTTGGTTGAACAGATAAAGATATAGATAGCGAATAATGTACTTGCTCATCCCTAACAATAACTATAACTTATTCAGACTGAACTGTCAGCGTCTCTTTCTTGAGCGTCCTTGATTTGTGCATGTAAAGACGAGCAGATGCTGAGAGCTTCTTCATTTTGTGTAAGGGGCTTCACCCAGGAAGCACACAGCCACAGCTTGTATGTGCACAGGTGAGTCCTCTCATTGTTGACGCTCTGGTCTGGGCTCTAGAAGCAGGTTCACTGCAGAAGAGTATTTAATGGACTGCTGTGGTGCAAGAGCTTCCTGGGATGATCGGTTGGTTGACATCCCCCAGGAGGAGACACAGGAGTCCCGTCCTGGCACCAAAAACAAGTCATGAATATTTTATACAATATTATCATTAACATACAATATATAATGTTATCTTTAGCTATCACAGTTTATGCCACTATAGCTACATTTGACTGAAACACCATGCTCTCCATCTCCTGTCCTCAGTCATCCTTCTGATGTGGGCAGGAGAGACATCGTCTTGGAAACCCTGGTGTTTATGTTGTCATGAACTATTTATGTACCTTTATCTGCTACAGCCACCTGTGTACCTGTGTGAAAACAACAACAAAATAAGTGAGATAAATCATCTTTGTGTTCTCCACACAAAGATGGGGCTGCAGCTGAGGGGAATCAACAGCAAGCCAACGAGTTGAACCAGTTTTTCAACAGGTTTGACTTCAGCTCCCCCACCCCTGGCAGCCCCTCTACTGCTCCTCTGAGCAACAACCCCAGGACCATCCCACAGCCCCCACAGCCCCCTACCACCTAGTGCAGCAGACACTTCTCGGCATCACCAACGTCATCCCCCCCACCCCACCCCACTGCTGACACCCAATACAGACCCTGCCACATCCCCCACATCCCAGATTGGACTTCACATCACATCCAGCCAGGTGAGGAGAGAGCTGGAGAGGCTCAAACAGAGGAAAGCTGCTGGACTGGACCGCATCAGCCCTTGCGTGCTGAAGGCATGTTCCAACCAGCTCTGTGGAGTTTTCCAGCACCTCTTCAACCTGAGTCTACACCTTCAGAGAGTGCCAGTGCTCTGGAAAACATCCTGCCTGACATCTCAGTCCGCATCATGTTCTTTGATTTCTCCAGCGCCTTCAACACCCAGACTGCTGAAGGCCAAACTGGAGAACACGCAGGTGGGTGCTCCCCTCATCACATGGGTCGATGACTATCTGACGGGCAGATTCTGAGATTAAAGAACTGTCTGTCTGACCGTCTGATTAGTAACATCGAGGCCCCCCAGGGAACTGTGCTGTCTCCCTTCCTCTTCACTACCTACACTGCAGACTTTAAGTACTGCACTGAGTCGTGTCATCTTCAGAAATTCTTTGATGACACGGCTATCTTGGGGTTTGTTGAGGGTGGGAGGGAGGCTGAGTACAGGGACCTGGTCAATCGCTTTGTGAAGTGGTGTGGGGAGAACCACCTGCAGCTGAACGTGGCAAGACAAAAGAGATGGTGGTGGATTTTAGGAGGAACAAGCCCCTGCCCTCTCCTGTCAGCATCGGTGGGACAGATGTGGATACGGTGTCGGCGTATAAGTACTTGGGTGTCACACTGGACAATAAACTGGACTGGTCCACAAATACAGAGCCATACAAGAAGGCCGCTTTACTTCCTGAGGAGGAGGACCTTAATTTCAAAGTAGACCGGCTTTGTGGCTTCACCAACTTCTCCGTGCCGGACGGGCATCAGGTACAAACTCATCAAAAATGAATCTGTTGTCTTAACCCTAGGAGGTGGTGGAGACAGGATGTTGGCTAATCAGTCTGGAATTGTGGCCCCCCAAAAAAAACGAGCACCAGACTCAATTCTTTCAACCACGCTGCAAAGGTGTGTTCCTCCCCATAATAAGCCTTTTAATAATAATTACCTGCCTATGACATTATAATTCCCTTCTGGGATAAATAAAGTATTTTCTATTCTATTCTATTCCATCTCATTCACACCATTCCTAGATACCAGTATAGCAGAATCATCAGCATACAATAAGAGTTTACATGTCATGGCTGCTGGCATATCATTTATATACATAATAAATAAAAGAGGCCATAAATGGAACCTTGGGGCACTCCACATGTAATATTGTGAGGTTCTGATATAACCCCATCAACAACACATAACAGAGTTCTTGAATAAGACATATTCAGATTTGCAGGATATTTTAGTCCATGTTGTTACTAATTATGAGCATACCTCATACAGCCAGTTACACCCATCACCAGCACCTGAGCAAAAACATATAACAGAATCAGGTGATATGATATATATCACAATATAATTTAACACGTGGGTTGTATAAAAATTCACCCCCTGTACAGTTGTCATGAACGGGGAAATTAGCTATAGAGACTAAATTTGTTTTTTGTACCAGGCTGTAAACATTATTTCTGCTGTAAAGTTGGACATTTTAATATGGGGCCTTATGGAGATTGACTCTGCTGGAGCCAGCTTCAAGTGGCCATTAGGAACTGCAGGTTTTGGCACTTCCATGTTGGCTTCACTTGCTAGCCACAGAGGCTGCTGATGGCTTAAACACAAAAATCAATAATCAATACAATATCACAAAACCACATTTTTAAACACCCCTATAAAAAGAAAGAAGATACTTTATTAATCCCCAGTGGGTAAATTCTTTCTTTTTTCAGTCAATGTTTACACACACACACATAGGCCTAAAATAGACATGCAAATGTGAAGAGATGGTAGAGTGATGGGCTGCCACGTAGCTGCATTCCAAGAGCAGTTAGGGCACATCAACAGTGCATGGGAGGTGGACCTGGCACCTCTCCAGCTACCAGACCACATTCCATACTGCGGTCCATGCTGGACTTGAACCTGTGACCCGAAGTTCCCAAGAAAAGGCCCTACAGACCAAGCTGCTTCCGCCCCTAAATAACCCACATTAATAACTAACCACTCTATGTAATTTATGAAGAAAAAGCCTCACAGATTTGTTTCTGTTTCTGACACGTAGTTAGAATGTTTTTTATTTCCCTTTAATTGGCAGACAAAGTTGATTTTCTTTTCAAAAGAAACAATAACAATAAGCTTAACATTCATTTGACATTTTAAATATCAGATGTACACTGGATTGTTTAAATTGAAGTTGAATCCAATGGAACCAATCATTTGATATAACTCCTTAGACTTTTTGAGATACATCCATTTCTGTATCATACTATATTTAGTCATTAGTCAGGGGTTATTCATTTTATTTAGAATATAGGAATACATCATAAAATGTCTCTAAGGTCTGCGCAATGGCAATACTGGACCAAGAAAAAGCAACAGATTATAATTTTTCTGTAACATTCTATTTATTGGTAGGTTGGTGTGAACATACAGTCGCACATACAATAACATTTCTTAACTCCTCCCCTCTTTCACATTTAGGGAAACAAAAAAGGTATAATATTTTGTTGGTTCTGTGGTTGCAATATCAATATCAGTTATTAACTTTGGCCTGATCACTTTCCAGGAATTGCATAAAAGTGTCCCGTATGACACCTCCCTCATTGGGCTCATCTCTGATGGAGATGAGTCCGCCTACAGATGGGAGATTGACCATCTGGTGACCTGGTGCAGCCAGAACAACCTGGAGCTAAACGCTCTAAAAACAGTGGAGATGGTTGTGGACTTTAGAAAGAACCCAGCCCCACCCACCCCCATCATCTTGTGTGACTCCCCAGTTGACTCTGTGGAGTCCTTCTGCTTCCTGGGTACCATCATCACCCAGGACCTCAAGTGCTGATGTTCAGCTCCCTCACCAAGAAAGCCCAGCAGAGGATGTACTTCCTGCGGCAGCTGGGGAAATTCAACCTGCCAAAGACGATGATGGTGCACTTCTACACCGCCATCATCGAGTCCATCCTCACCTCATCCATCACCATCTGGTACGCTGCTGTCACTGTCACTGTCCATGCTTTTTTTCATAACACAATTGAATCTGCTCTAATCTGACACTAAGGCTTTCAGTGTGAATGTAGCCTAACTGTCTCTCTGCTCATGATGTTTGCCTTGTTGGGCTCTAGGGAGGAGCAGCCGTGGATCAGAAGGTAGAGTAGGTCATCCATAAACCCCAGAGTTTGCAGTTTGATTACCCAGCTTTCCCTGTCAACGAACAAGACCCTCTACCCCAAGTTGCTACCCAGGTGCCCATGGCTGCCCCTGTCCCCAATGGCATAGAATGGGTCAAATGTGAAGGACAAATTTCCATGTATGTAAATGCTGTGAAATGTATAAACATGACAACGTTGCAGAAATACCTTTTCAGAGTGTTCAACAACACAGTCAGCGGATCAGAAATCTTCAGGTAGCACACTTTATTGCACGACAGACACACACACAGTCAAACACCATTACTGTACACTGTTTGAACTTTTCAAAAGCATTTCAAAGTTTACAGACGGTCAGGTTAGTCTCTGTTCACTTGGAGTGCGGTGCTCGGCTCCAGCCGGCCCTCTCTCTGGTGTGAAGCCTGAAGTGGGTGTTGAGGTGTGCCGACTGGTTGAAACATTTCCCGCACACGTGGCAGCGAAAGGGTTTTTCCCCTGTGTGGATGCGGTGGTGCCTCTTCAGCATGCTGACCGTGGTGAAGCTCTTTCGGCACACCGCGCAGCTGTATGGTTTCTCCTTGGTGTGCCAGCGCATGTGGACCTCCAGCTGGCAGGCAAAGCTGAAGCCCTTCCCGCACTCTTTGCAGCTGTGCCACCTCTGGATGCTCTGGCTCGGGTGGGACGAGCGAGGCGGAGGGGGCTTCAGGGATCTTACATTCTTGATCTGCAGTATGTGCGCGCTCTGTTTTCCATTTGAGCGGAGTAGCCCTCTCACCTGCTGATCTGTTTTCGGGGTCCTGTGACTCTTTGCAGGGCTGGTGCAGATATCGCTCTGAGCTGCTCTGCAGTTTGAATAAACAGTCATGGAGGACGGTAGGGTGTTGGCTGGCTGCTGTTTCCTGCTGTCCTCTCTGTCGCTCTCAGCCTTAACATCCTGGGATGATAGCGGAGGCGGAGAGACGCTCCGTCTGCTGCACGCAGTCTGGGCTGGTGGTGGATGTGACCTCTGCGGTGGCTCCACGTGGCTGCAGTTTCCTTCCTCTGGGTCTCTGGCTTCTTGTGAACAGTCTGTTTGAACATTTCTGACCTTGGGTTCTTCTTTAATCTGTGGCAGCAGCTCCACGCTGCCTCTCCACTCAGACTCACAGGGCTGAGTGTCTTCCTGGGGCAGGATGGACTGAGGTTCTGAAAGGTTACAAACATCACAGTCATGATGGGTGTATATGCATGAATATATGCTTTTACTGTGTCTTTTGCTGGGATGCCCAAAGGTTTGTGCGTGAGTATGCCAGTTTCATGTTGTTTCCACTAAACTCCATTCAAAAGGTCTGCAGATTTACCTTTGCTAAAAAGAAATCACACAGACCAAAATAAGACCGCATGAATTGATAGGTTAAAATAAGAAAAATACAGAATGACACCAGTTTGGACAAAAATCCCCCAACTACTCACTGACACACGACTTTACTTTGGAGTCTGACCTCCAGTTAACTCCTCTGTTTAGACTTGAGCTTGAACATTAGCTAGGTTTCTTTTTAGTTCTCAGTCATGCTCATCTATTTTTTCCTTTTGTTAATGAGAGATGCTGGAAGCAAAGGACCACCATCTCTTCAACATGTCCTGTGTTGACATCCCCTGTATTAGCCCCATTACAGCCTGATATCATAATTTATTCTGGGATTTAGACAATTCTTTGGAAATAAATATGCATGCTATCATACAACATTATTATCATAATGTGCTATAATAGTTGTTCCCAACCTGTTTCCTTAAGGGACCCCTTTTTTCATCACTGTCTGTATTAATGACCCCTGACTGATATCTGAGTGATATTTTATATCTCTTATATGATATTCAGTGCAGATTATTTCCTATAAATATTGCATCAGAGATGAGTTTTACTGATATTTGTAGGAACTTTATAATTACAGTTCTGTCTACTTTTTTTTTAATATGCATATATTTTATATATACATATATACATAATATCTCATTGTTCTATCAGCTCTTTGGTTGTTTAGGCTGTTTATCATAGTGAAGGCTCTGTGAATATAACTTGTGTTCAGATCTTAAAAAGTTATGCTTAAGTTTTTTTACACCCCTTAAAATCAATAATGGCTTGTGACCCCCCCACCTTTTTTTTTTTTTTTTTTTTTTTTTTTTTTTTTTTTTTTTTATTATTTTTTTTAATTTTATTTTCTTTTTTTGGGTAAAAAAAAAAAAAACCCTAGCGTTTTTTTTTAAAATAATATTTTTTTTTTTTTCCCCCCCCCCCCCCCCTATCAACACCCCCCCCCCCCACCATGAGGAGGGGGGGCCACAACAAAAAAAAAAAAAAAACCCCCCCCCAAAACTTTTTTTCCCCCCCCCCCCCAAAGGGGGGCACCAAAAGAGTGTGAAAGCAGTGTGAAACCCCCCCATCACTCCCACTGTGATATAAATGTCACTCTGCACTTTGTCCTATTAGCCAAGTATTACAGAACCAGACAGAACCAAGTTATCAGAACACAAAGTCTGCATTAAATAAGGTGGGCAACAAGAACAAGGTAGATATCATACAGTGTCAGATATTTGTCATGAGTTGCTAATATTCAAGCCTTAAGTCATCCCATAACTTTAAAGACACACATATTTAAAAGTATTTCAAATGACACTGTAATGTTGAGAACCTTGGCTCAGTAACTAATTAATGTAATGTAATTACTAATTACATGGAGGGACAAGAACTCGATATTTCCACTGCTACAGGTATCATCAGAGCCACTGCATCCATCACCTGTTGCATTCTGGGAGATTATCACAACAGATTGTACACAAACCCAGATTCTTTACTGTTTCCTTCCACTGATATTCCACAGTAGAACTGTTTGTTATTACTACTCTTAATGTTGTTGGTGTCGCTTTAAAGCTGTTGCACCATTATACTGTCAGTACAATCCAGTACAATAAAGAAGAGCCATGCTACAGGCTCACAGCACACAGCTCTACCCATGAGCGTTAAAACGGGTCTATTTTGAATGAGGTTTGGTGTGACACTCAGTACACAGAGCAGCACATGGAGCAGCTGCTGGTCCTCACCTGGCTGCAGCAGGAGCCGTTGGACGGCCACATTGAGGAGCCGTTTGAGCCGCTCGTTCTCCTCCTTGGAGCGCAGGATTTCGCTCTGGTACTCGGCCACCGTGTCCTTCACGGCGCGGAAGATCTCTTCGGCGGCCGCCGTCAGCCTGTCGTTCAGAAACACGTTCAGCAGCTCCAGTTTGGTCATGTTTTTCACTGCAGCTGTCTCCAGAGGCGGAACGTCCTTCTGTTTACATCCACTAACCAGGAAGTACAAGCGTGCCGGCTCCTACGTGCCGTCAGCGTTCAGAGAGGCTCTGGTGCTTTACCGCCCCCTGCTGGACAGGAGGCTACACAGCACTGCCTGTGGTCTAACTCAGCGGTTCCCAACCTTTCCCATCAGAGTACACTGATGACCCCTGACTCAGTGGCCTATTTCCGGGATGTTTCATATTATATTACTTCATATTATACTCAGCTGCACAACAAAACAGTTAACACAATAACTGCAGGACGTTTGTGCACTTAAACAAGCAGTTCAACGACTTTTGAGCATTTTTAAAGAACATTGTCTGTGATTATTGCAGATATGTTTTTCTGATATTTTCAGGAACTTTTTATGCAATCTGTCTGTATAATTATGATTATGATGATGATTTAAAAAAAACAACCTCCATTTCCATTTCAAAGGTCACATTGTTCTGTTGTCTTATAGAATACACTTACATCAATGCTTCTTATTGACATTTCTTTCCTTTATTTTCGTATTTGGTGTTTAGGTAATCAAGTTACTTTAATATAGTGATATTTGGATGAGGTTACTGACTGCATTTTTTAGCAGGTAATTAGTGATAGTATTGGACTAGATAACTTCAGTCACTGAGCCTTCCCTCAAACTATTTGGAACTCCGCCTCCCACTTTGAAAACTTCTGAAATAGATTAAATATAAACCGACTGAAGTGTTTGTTACAATCTAGGTTGAAAAACAAGCTATCCGTGTTACATTTCTTTCAACTGATGTCATTCCCCAAACCCAGTGCAAAGCATCACTACTTGAAATCATCAGTGAATTATTGATCCTGCAGGTCAGTAAAAGCCTTTTTTATTTACACAGTAATTTGTACAAGTCACTTTGAACAGTAATTGTGTGGGAAAGGGTCAGGGCAGAGCAAACAAGTATTAAGACCAAAAATAAGTTGATCTTTTCTCTGAGCACGATGATAAATCAATGCTAACACAAAAAGACAACTAAAGACAGCATATTTGGACTGAGATACAGTGTTTGTCATATAAAGAACATAGAAACATCAGAAACAGTCCCTGAGGTGTTCATTAACAAACACGAGAGCACTTATCCCAGACTGGTTGTTTCAAAGTATGCCCACTGAATAAAAGAACTGGTTAAAAAAAAAACACACACATTCCATTCAAACATTATAAAAACCACTGAAGGACAGTCACAGGCAGAAGGTGCACTCTGTAAGATCTGAGTGGAAAATCTAGAAACCACATATACCTGATGGATAAAACAATCCTAACATCCATTTTGGAAACGTCCTCTCAGGGGCTGACCTGAGCGTTGTTGACAGGGTCATCATTAAAGTAAAATTCATAGATTTGAATGTCATAATCTGGAACTAGCTGGGCGTCCTCAGCCCTGTCCACTCACAGGTATAAAATACACAAGTAGTTGAGGGGCAGGCTACTGTAAGTGCAGCAGTATTCATTATTCTATATTCAGCTTGCTCTTCCCTTTTGCATACACAGTATACACGTATGACTTCTCTCTAAAACGACACGTTCGTCATTTCTGACATTTAACATCTTCCAGGAATTCCTGACAATCAGGGGACGTCCTTAACGTCTCCCAGCACCAGAGCTTTTTTCATTTTCTCTTTCCAAGACCTGAAAAGTCTGACAATGATCATGAACCAACATGATAAAAATAACTCCTGGGCCATCAGTCGATCATATGGGCAGGAAATGAAAAAGGAGAGAAGATGTCTAAAATGTAAATAACAACAAATATGAACCTAAAGCTTAAAATAAGTTTGAAGAAAAATAAATGTCTTTTTAAAACACTCCATGGTAGATAGTGGGTGATGGTCTTCACTTCTTGTACATATCGAGTCACAGGACAAGGTGGTGGGTGTGAAGCTGGGGCAGAGTGTTGACGGTGCTCGACGGAGCCCTCAGCTGTCGATCATCTCCGACAGCTCCTGCAGAAGGTCTTCCTCTCCGATGCCAGGGTCCACGTCTTCACCCTCCAAATGTTCCTCAGTGAATTCGTTGATCAGGTCGTCGAAGTCATCCACAGCGGAGGTGGAGGAGGTGGCGGTGGCACTGGAGGTGGACGCGGTGCGGGCTGTGGTTATGCTCTGTCTCCGTGACTTGGGCTGAGTCGGAGTCTTCAGGACTGGGCTGAAATGTGCAGAGAGGCCTGTTATTTATTTATTTGTGACAACGCTACATTAATGAAAGACATCAGAACCACTTCCAGTAATTTTCACTGCCCATTTAACACCCATACATTCTGTATCAGAAGGGCTGTTTGGGCCCATTGTCCTTAAAAGGTTTTATATGAGATATTAAGCATTAATTAATATAACAGTAATGTTTGCCAGTGATTGTTGGAACACTGGAAAGGCTAACAAAGACAGTTTTGGTGAGTTTTATTTTGTTTCTGTCCACTTTGAATGAAGCTACAATAATATGATAATATGTGAGGTAAAATGAGTGTTTTTGTCTATGGAGTCTGGTGGAGAGTAATAGTGATATTATGGCTGTTTCTTGTTAAACTAAAAGGTCTATCTCTGTAGGGATCCTTTACCATAATGTGCTCAGACACTGAGTCTGTCAGTGGTAACAACAACTGTTAGTGGATGTACATTAGACAGGCACATTTGTCCCCAAGGATTAACACTAGTTTTCGCTCACATCTAACTCTTAAGGGTTTGGGTTATTTGGATCAACCCTGAGTTGTTGGAAAGACTAACAAAGACAGTTCTGGTGAGTTTTATTTTGTTTCTAACCCATAGTTTTGGTCTGAGATGCTGGCGCTCTAGTGTGACGAGTGTCAAGTCAATTTTGTATATTTAACTTTTCATACAAATTTCATACTCTTCTGGGGAGAGATGGAACATCTGAGTTCACATTCTAGTCTACCAAACATTACAAGGTCAACAGGAAAAAAACTGTCCTGGTGGTAATCTGTAATAACATTGTTTCTTTGTGATCACAGAATAATACATAGTTAAAAAATGATCACTTCCCACACCTGTCGAAAGACATATCCTTGGTAAAGTCTGACATTACCAACAAGTTAGCGTCCATGTTTACATCTAAAGTTAAAGTCTGAAGCTCTCTGCGGGCCTTTACCTTTGGGGGACTGTACAGGCTTCTCTGGCAGCAGCAACACTGACAGTGGGCTTGGTTTCGTGGCCCAGACTCTGTTTGAAGACGGGGACAGTCTGGAGGTCCTCTCTCAGTGGGCTGGAGCTGGAGCCCAAGTCTAAAAGGGTGCTGGGACTACACGGAACGGTAGAGCTCAGCTGGGCCTCTGCACTGGAGGACGGGAACACCTGACAACAGAAGACACAGGAGGTCATTAACAGCTCTAGACGGTTTACATTAGATGACAATTTAATTAGCTGTAGGCTGAATATGTAGAGACCAGTTACATAACAATGACAACGTGTGTATTAAACTACTGAACACTAAATGTCAATGTGTTAATGATGTGTTGGATAGAAAAGCAGAAATTAAATGTGAGAGATACAAATAAACTAGTTAAAAAATATAGATGAATACAATATACACAAATAAGGAAATATATGGGAACATGAAAGCAAATATGAAACGTCCCAGATAAAATGAATTTAAGATACAGAAAAGGACTTGCTACATGCTCCAGACAGACATAGGAAATCTAAATTCACCTTGAATGTTCCAACCTACCTGTCTGTCTCTGCATGCTGTCTCCTGCAGTGGCTCGTCCAGCACTGTGGACACGCTGTTCAGAGGTTTAACAGCAGCGACAGCAGACCGCTCTGCTCCCCTCCTCTTCTGGCCTGGTTTCACCTGCACTGCAAGCTTCATGACAGACGGCTTCACATTCAGTTTGGGCCTCACTGAAAAGAAAGCAAAGTTTTAATGATCTATAAAGAAAGAGAGCTCTTCATCTTCTCTTTCTATCTTATCTGTCTGGAGGATCTGTTACACACACACACACATTCTTTAGTACAAAGCCTGTCTAAAGCCCAGTTATGTGTATACATGGCCAAACAATCAGGGTTCTGTAAATCCCTAACCCTGTGAAGTTCAACTGAAAGGGATGCAAAATGAAGTGTGTATAACAGAGGTAAAGGTGCAGTACCTTTGGTGTCTGTAGTGTGTTCTGGGGATTTCTTCTGATTATTGTTCAGTGTAGGGGCCTCTGCAGCTGGGCACTGGGAAGCTGCTCTGGCCTGCTTGGCTGGTGACAGTGTGGTGGAGTTCCTTGTGTTTTTGTCTGGGACCTCCCGTGAGCGGGACTCGGCCTCCAGCGGAGGAGAGCTCTGCTTCACAGAGACTGAGGTAACTGCAGCACCCCTTGTACCGGGAGTAGTATTGCTGTTCAGAGGGGAGGTGGCCTTGGGTTTGAGGGGGATCAGCCTCCGAACAGGGAGCTTTTGGGTGAAGGGGGTACTGTCAGGGGCCACAGCGGTGGAGGGAGGTGATGAGGAGCCTGGCGATGTAACACTGACATTAGCAGGAAGCTTCCTTTTCAGGGTTCCTTCAGTGCTCTGTTTCTGAGAAGGTTCTGCTTCAGCCGAGCCTTTGGCCTGCTCCTCCATTTCCTGCTTGCGAAGGCGTTTCTCCTGCATGATCTCCTCGAAGGTCTTGACCTTGACGTTGTTACCGTTGGCAACACCGTTCTAGAAAGACACAGAAGAATTACCATCACACAGAGAAAAACAGAACAAAAAACCACAGCCAATACTGCAGTATCTTCTGGAGCAATACTGTCAAAGTTGATGAAGATAAACCAGTCATACTCGGAGCAGACTTCAGGTGACCTTGATGACTTAAGGCTGTTACATAATCACCGTTCCCGACCTGTAGCGCGACAATGTGACGTCACGGGAGCGCCGTAACTATTTAAACTTGCGCGTGGTGGTCGCGACACTAGTTGCAGTCTTCTCCTGAACAGAGGTGTCGCGACTGAGGAAAGGCTACCGACTTCGCTATTTCTACGCACTAGAAGAAGAAAAAGGTAAATAATCTTTTTTGATTTTCCAAATCGGTCATGGAGGTTCTTCCAAATTTTCCGGCATATGGCCTCCTCTTTTCCAACATTCTGGCACCTCTGGGCATCTCTGTGTTCCTTCATTGAAGGATCGTACAGATGCCTGTAGAGGCGCACTTGCTCGGAAAGCTTGCCCTCGAACTCGTCCATCTTCCTGTTTCCGCTATGGCGCACCCAGCTGAAAAAAATTGGGTGGTGCGCGACCCGGCCTAAATCCTGGTGCGCCAGCGAGATCTACGTCATTCTGACGTCACATTGTCGTGCTACAGGTCGGGAACGGCGAGTATGTAACAGCCGAGTACTGAGGCTCAGTCGATGAGAATTAGATCAGCAATATAAGTTAAGCACAGTGCAGTGCCAACCCAGTTCTGAAAGTTGCCTCCTGTCTGGGGATATTTAACACAAACCTAGATCCACAGGATCTACGAGGGTCCCAAATTTGGTCATAACTTAGGCAGAAGTTCCAAGGCCTACCTTACCTTACCCTGTCACCCAGTGACACAGACACACACATACAGTGCATAAAGGAGACTCACTCAGTTATTCTGTCAGACTTGTCTTAACCTTGGTCTTCTACAACAAAGTGCTCAGTGTTCAACCTTATCAGTTGCTCTGCATAGTAGGCTACAGTCAGCCAAACAGTCAGAGAACAACAGTCAGAGGCACAGGCTGTGTCTGTAGATGACCTTACAGTGGAATGGGGAGCACTATACCATTTCAGTATATCTTTATTTCCTAGTATCTGGTGCTTGTATTTACCTAGATAATACAGTTGAATTCTGCAGTTTATTAAGAAAAAAATGCCCGCATGTGTTAATGTTTCTAATTAAACTGTATTCTGTTGAGTGTTTGTTTTTATGGTGAGATTATAGGGGTGGGCGATATGGGCAAAAAATAATATCTCAATATTTTTGGGGATTTTGGCGATAACGATAATCAGTCGATATCCTTTAAAATGTGATTAGAATTGTCTGAGCTGGACTTGTGTCCACCAAACGCATTTACAGCGCTGAGAGAGCTCAAAAACTCATTTTCTGAGCGCCCAGCAGTGTTAAAAGTTGAACAGATTTCAACTTGAAGCGCTCTGAGCGCTGCGCTAAAAAAAAACCGTCTCCGCTGACATCTTTTTACCGCTGAAGGCGCTTAGCGCTCTGAACGCTGAAGCCCATAGGACCCACGTCTCGGCACTAAATCATCTGAAGTACCGGTAGCTTCAGGGACTGGAGGTGCTTGCATTTTCTCTCTACCATCACAACACGCTGCTAAACTGTTGCAAGGAGGATGCTAGCGAGAGGTCATGTGATCAAGTCATGTGATCACGTAGGCCCACTAGTTGTGTGACTGAATCCTGCCATGCTGTAGAGAGCGTTGCTGCACCGTGTATTAATGGATGTGAGGAGTTTCCGCGTGCGTTTAAATGTTTTTGTTGAAGTAATTGAAATACTCGATAATAGAAATTTGCACATCGTCAAAACAACAATGACGATATTATCGCAAACGATATATATCGCCCACCTCTATGAGATTACATAAATAAATTAGTCTAATTGGCTTTTGTTGGGGCTTTTGCAATGGCGGTAGTGTGCAGCCTCCACTTGTGTCTCTCCTCCGAGTAGAAGCTGTGCCGTGCCCATGGTGAAACACTGCTGCCCGCTGGGCTGAGCTTCTGCACACAGAGCTCAGTGGAGTGGAGGAGAGACAGACAGCAGAGAAAGTTGACAATGCCTGGACTGCATAAGAACTTCACGAGTAAAACACTTGTAAAACAGATTATGGATGTAATCTGGTCAATATAGCCAATACCAAACAGTTAAAAAGTGCCTGGATCAGCCACGATACCAATCTACATCAGACTGGGACCTCCCTACTGCAGCATCTTACCTCAGGAACAGCTGTAGGAGTTTTCAGTGGCTTCTCTGTCACAGCACTCTTCTCTGTTGTGATGTTGCCTGCTGAGTTCAACACAGGATTCCCATTAGAAATACAAAAACATGGTATGTAAGAGGAGGACTAGCAAAAACCTTAAGAAAACAACTCTTTGTGTCAACACACAGGGAAGAAAACTATGACTCACTCTGGGGGGGCAGTTTCTTGATGCGCAGTAGGCGTGGTTTCTTAGCACCATTCTCCTCAGTATCAGAGTTCTTCTTGTTTTCAGCCTCCAAGGCCTGCTGAGTCTGAATCCTCGCTGCCTTCTCCCTGCGGATCTCCTCCAGGGTCTTTACTCGAACGCCCCCCACATTACCAGAGTCATTAGCAGGTCCAGCTGTATCAGACTCTTCCTGGTTCTTGCCTGGAGCTTTCTCCACAGTGTGCTTGGCCTTCTTAGTGCTGGGGTTCTGCTCCTGCTGCTGCTCCTCCTGTCTTTTCTTCTTGGCATGAAGGATCTCAGAGAACGTTTTGATGTGGTTGATGGAGTCGTCCTTGATGGTGATGGCTCGCTTGACACCCTTGGTGGTCTTGGTGGTGATAGTTTTAGTTGAGTTGATTTCTGGATCCATGTCTGAAGGGCCGTCTTCTGACTGAGACTTTGATGCCTTCTCCTGTTTGATCTCCTCCAGGGTTTTGATGCGGATCTGCTCAGGAGCTTTCTTTGATTCTGTGTTGGTCCCAGCTACTGGGAAAGATGGGAAACAACAATAGACAATGGTTTAATCAATGTGCATCAGTGTTTCCCATTAATTACTTTGACTGTGGCGGCCCGCCACGGTCTATTTTGTCCCACCACAGTCTGAATAAACCGAAAAAGATTCTTACACTTCTCATAATAACATTAAAGATCTGTAACTTGTGTTTTGCGCAGCTGCAAAGCATCTCTCACTCCCAGTCAGTCGGCTCTATGTATGCTCTAATTGATTTTGTGTTTTTACCATTCGCATCTATACAATCAATGTGTTTATGATTAAATTGTTTACAAGAGCACACAGTTCTTCATAGATCTAGCCTCTTAATTTTGCTTTCAAAGTGCACCAGATGGATGCATTTAACTTTAAAATGTAAAAAAGCATGCCCCCAGACCCCCCCAAGAGGGTCCAACATCCACCCACCATAGTCTCACAAAATCCTGTGGGAAACACTCGTGCATGATTCATATATTTCCAGACAAAATACTGGACAATGTTTACTTCTCATATTCTTCTGACGTCTTACCTGGTTGAGCGGGTGCAACAGACCCAGCAGATAATCCAAGTCTTTCCTTAATAGGCTTCAAAGCTGCAGAGGAAAGGTAAATGTTTAAGCAGACATATTATCTTTCTACCTTAAGATGCATCATCTAGCATCAGCATGAAGTGGAGTAAAAGGCTACAGGTGATGTATAAAAGTTGATGTGTCCTGACTCACCTTTCTGAGGGGGCATTAAAGGCTCTTCCTCGTCCACAACTCTGCCCAGACGCTCTGCCAGACTCCTTTTCAGTGGGACATCTACAGCAAGGACAGCAATGAGCTTCTAATCAGTACTCTTAACATTATTATCACCCCTGGAATGAAATCTGTTAATACAGATTTAACAAGAATGAAAACGTACCTGTGTTGGGCACCTTCCTTCCAAGCCTTTCTGCCACACTGCCTCTTGGTCGCACAGTTTCTTCAAGGACAATTTGGCCTAGGTTAAAAGAAGGACCATGTGCTGGTTGAGAACAGGGTAATTATAATTTTACTTCTCTTTAGGACAGAAACAATTACTATGCTTTTAGTTAATTTCAGCTTGACACTAATTTCTCAAGTGGGGAACATTCAGACCAGATATCTTAGAATGGTCAATCCATGTTGCACCTCATCGAAGGTGAGAGACAAATAAGTTCCAATTGACTCTTTGTAGGTCCCGCCCCTTTTTTGCTCTACGTCCCAAAACAATTCAACAAGCCTCTGTCAATTTCCTCCTTTCCTGTAGTTAGATATGCTATGTGCTAGGCTAATCTATGCTGAAAGACAACCACATTTTAAAGATGGTTAACAGGTAAAAACAACATATATAGTCAAATCTTAAGTAAGCAAATGTTAGCAGAACATTAGCTAGTTAATTCAATTAAATTTTATTTGTATAGCGCCAATTCATAACAGAAGTTATCTCAGGACACTTTTCAAATAGAGCAGGTCTAGATCGAACTCTTTAAAATATAGTTAGTTAGGTAGCCTTTTCTAACATAAGCTTTCAAGTTAAAACTAGCAAGCTGGTTAGCTAACAATTGATGTGGTCATACATACGTTTATTTTAGCGCTATCCATGTTGAGCCGCTTCATCAATTTATACAATTCATAAAAACCATCATCAGACTGAAAGATATAATATCAACAAATTATTGCTTTGTACCATCTCTCGCCTCGTAGATTGCTGGTCTAAAAAATGAGTGGATGTTTTCCTTTGCCGAGGTTTCAGCACTCTGGATGGGGTAGCCAGCTCTCTTCATGCTGGCCTTGAGGGCCTTCCTCAGCCGGATCTCCTCCAGGGTGCTTACTCCAAAGTTCAGCGAGTCATCTGTCAAAGACACAACATGACCCCATGCACACAGGATTTGGGCGTTGAGCTCTGGTCACAAATTATGATGAATCTGGTTTCCAAAGTTTAGTCTCTGACCACAATCTCACCTGATCTGGTTAGTTTTCTAGGAGAAGGGCCAACCTTGCCATCCTCTCCCTCCTCTGAGAACTGATCTGGAAAAATAAAGACACATGAATATCCTTTCTGAAAATAAGAACTAGAAGAGACAAAGAAGTCATTTTGAAATCAAATCCAGCTCACCATCTTCATCCTCGTCATCATCTGCTGGATTAATCACCACTGGTGGATGGGTGGGGCTCGGTACTGGCTCCTGAGCTTCTGTCTTGATGACGCCTCTGAGCTGGGGATTGGCTGCAGTGGGGAGAGGGGCAGGTGGCGGGGGAGCCGGTTCCTCTTGCGGCTGTTCTTTGTTCTTAGTTAGACCTGGGAGGATTACATCAATTATCATTACTGTCTTTCACAGGTGTATGTCAAATTGTCTTAAACTCTCTATAATCCCTTGGTATGTTTGCTTAAACAAAGCCCACTTACTTTTATCAGCTGGGACAAACATGCCATCAATGTAACGGGGCTTTTCATGGAAGAAGGCACAGTGTGGCTTCTGGCAGCCGGCTGCTTGGTTCTCCCAATAACAAGGTATCTCCTTTCGGTTTTTCTGTTTTGATGAAAGAGATAAAACATTGCATCTCAATCACATCTATTTACATTGAATGTGTCCTTACACATAAAACAACAGAACTGAATCAAAAAACTTTTTTTCTGAACGATCTTTTCACTCTAATACACTGATCATGTTACCGTTTCTCCTAGTAAAATCTGGTATAGTGATTAAAAAAGAAAAGACTTAAGTCTGTGGCCAGAACACATGGCACATTCATGACTTTAGACTGCAATGGTGGAGATATTATATTTGACATTATGGAGGAAGAGCCATCATCCTTATCTTCAAGGAAAGTATTTAGACACATTGCAGATATGATTATACTGTGCTGTAAATCACAGATAAAGCTTATCAACAATCTACAGACATCTCAATTTTTATTTGGAGTAACATAAGTTAATATTAATGCCAGTCTTTGTAGCATCCTGACCTGTTGGCTTGTTGTGTAGTAATCTTTAAAATGCATTAAATGTTCCTCCTAACAGGTCCAGAGGCAGGAGTGGAACTCCTGGCCCAGGTACTTTACAGGGAAACTTTTTCTACCCTTCGGTAACGGCCATTCAAGACACACACAGCCTCGAGTGGGCAAAGCTTAAAGGAGATAGTTCCAAGCTCCTTTAGTTTAAATTTAAGCTTACTGTTATCTCCATGTGGCGAAACTTGCAGACAGTACGGAAGCAGCGTCCCTCCTGCCAGAGGTTGCAGACGGTCTCATTGCCCATAGCTGCCTCACAGTGTCTGAAGGGGCAGCTGTCACCCTGCACAATAAATGAAACCCAGTTAAGACCCAACTCTTCCCTCTGGTCACCTGGTGACTTTCCAACTGGTTACAATATGTGTAAATATGTGAGCTTTGTGCTCAACCTTTGCTTACTTTAGAGCAGGTGGAATAGTAAAAGAAGTAGCAGTCATCTCCATGGTTGGTCATAGTAATGCTGGAACACGTCTTGATTGACAGAGGTGATGAGGTCACGACCTTTAAACCCAGCAGGTGGTTCTCTTCAGGGCCAACAGGACTCTCCCTGACAGCACAGAGCACAGCAACGCATGAGAAACAGAAACCCTACTCCATTACATCACCATAAGCTTTCTAACATGTCTGCACATGTACAGCTAATACCAAGAAGTCTAATTCTAGTTTTCCCCATACAAAATGACTTACTCCAGCTTGAACATTTGATACAATATCAAATTCATTGGAGTTTTATGCAATCTATTGTTTTGCACTCATCAATTCAAAAGTCTCATGTAAAAACAATGATTACGTGCAAAAATGGGGCTAGGGAAAGGGGGGCTGTCATTTTAAGGCTGCTGTGCAAATTTAAGGTCTATTCCACCATGGCACTGTGGACAAATGCCCATGTCCTCAATGTGACCCAAGTTTGGTTGACACACAGTATAAAATTGGGGAACTGTTATTGTCTTCTCAAAAAACTTTGTTTTTTTTAATCACATAAATTGAAGTTGGGGACCGGCCTCATTTCTGAAGTCCCTACGTGAAAAGAGTAAAAATCTATAGACTGTCGAAGAAGAAGAAAATGTGTATGGAATAATATGTAAACAACAAAATAAAACAGGAAAACATGTGACGCAACTAATTATGTAACCTGCAGACTAATTTTGATTTTGTTTTGCTCCACCTTTACCTGAGGTGGCTGAAAAGTTGTCTCCCTCTTGAGCGCACTGCTGGTAGGGTGTCTCCGTGGTGGTATGGAGTCCTGAAGGAACACTTGATCCGTGAGATAAGAGGAAAAGGGGGGTGGGTCGCCCAGAGACACTTGTCTTCCTACGACATCCCTTTTCTGAGACTCTGAGACATCTTTATCTCCGCCAGACTGCTAAACATTACTGATGGTGGGTGCAATAGAGTCTTTTGGGGATTTTTTTATTATTTTTTATTAATCGGTGTGACCAATGAAAGAAAGGAACAGGGTGATATAAAGAGCCCGAAAAGAAAAAAAATAGATCCAAAAATGCTTAAACTGATGTGGCAAAAAGGGGATAAACGTGGGATGGTGGGTGGAAAAAAATCCTCAGCTTCTTCTTGGCCTTGGAGGCATTTTGCACACTTGGTGACATTTGAGTGATGGCAGTAGGAAAAAGAAGGGCAGGATATTCAAGCTTCTAGAGATTTTCAGCTGTTGATTACCAGTGCTGAACAGGAAAAAAAATCTTCTGCCAATGTATTCTCATTGGGGGGCAAGCTATCCATATCCAGGGAATCCCACAAAAGGGCCAAGAGGATGGATTTAAACCTACAAATCAATCAAAAACACTCCCCAGGGAACTGAAAATGGGTTATTAAGAGACAGACAGCAGTGCACAAATACAAAGGAGACAGTTGGACATTTCCACACAGTACAGCATCATGAGACAAATATGCTCTCAGTAAAGATTCCGGGACAAACTAGAATCTGGTTATAACAGGGGCCCATGTCAGTGGACTGACTCACTATCACTACACTATCAACCCATGTTTAAATATTTCAAGTATCTATTCCACAAAAAATAACTACATTTGCTACCTTCAGGAGTCCAGACAGGGGTTGTTTATTCACTCTAGACATGGAGGCTTTTGCTCGACACTGATGATCAGCACGAAGAACAACCCTGGCTTCCATTTTAAGGAACAGGAAAACGCACTCTGGCACTTATACGGAAATAACGGGATTAAAGTAACGATCCACAACTCGCATTACAAATAACGTTAAGGCAAACACGTCTAATGGGGCTGCAACCACTATAGTCGTTAAACTTGAATTAGATTAGGGGAAATACATCGGAGACAGAACCGACGTTTCTTAGCAAAAAACATAGGTTACAGGTCACCTTAAGTGTTGCTTCGAAATATGTATGGTCAAACTCATAAACCAAGACAGTAAAGAAAACAATCACATACTTACGGTTTAATAAAAACTAGCCGGAACGAACTACGAGCGATTCCCAGCAGTGATGGAACGACACTACTGTACAGAAACCAGTTAATATTAGACTGTTACCTAAATAAACAATGGCGTGAGTTTGAACTAACTTACTGCCTGTTGACAGAATACTGTGTGTATTGCTAATGTTATATTCGCAACGCGTATCAAAGCTAACTATGCTCGTTTCTTAGTTTATGCTACATAACAGAGGCCTACCGAATTTCTCGCGACCTTAGCTTTAGTTAGCCAACTGTTGTTAAGACGGCTTTTTATAACGTTATGTAATTACCGTGATATTCACTTTTTTATATTTTAACACTATAGTGTAACAGCCAAATATAGTGTGTGAACAAGATATGCAGTGTTAATTACCAGTTTCAGATTTAAAAGAGTTAAAAATTGTGTAGTGTAGAGAAAAGACTCCGTCCCGGTTCGTTGACTGCCGCAGCCGCACTGATGCAAAATGGCGGCGGCGGGATAAAAATATGAGGGTGGGCCACACTGTGCTGCGTTCGCGTCGAATGGAAATATTGTAAATTCGACTACTCTTCTGTCCATTACAATGGACGTCACTTGACAGGGGCTTCTTTTTTACTTTTTGCAACATTTAACAGACAAAAAATAGGTATGATGTTGTCATATGATGTTGGTATTTTAAGAATTGTTTGGACCCGATGTCCATTGAAATGGACAAGAAAAATAACAATTAAAGGGTTTTGATTAAAAAATTTTTTTTATTGATTCTCATTTCTGGTTGCATTAAGGATGGGAAAAAGTCATTATTATATTTTTCACAACCTTGGAACATAAGGCGGGTCTGAAGGGGTTAAAATAGACACCCGGTGCTCTCATGCTGTGTGCCACTTGATTACTTCTATTTCACTACAGTTCACAGGGAAATAAGTACTGTTTAGTTTAAACGACCAGCTACAAAATTATATTTAAAAAATACTGCATTAACAAAAAATATATAGTGTTTTTTTTTTACTGTTGATACTCTAACTAAATTTTGCTGACAAAACTTGAATGCAAGAGTTTATGAATATCTCTTCCGCCACTGGTTTTGTGTGCTGCTTGATGTTGGTTGAGTAATAACTGACTAATATAAGAGCTAACATTTCAATTCAATTCAATTCAATTTTATTTGTATAGCGCCAATTCATAACAGAAGTTATCTCAGGACACTTTTCAAAAGAGCAGGTCTCCGAACTCTTTATAACATATTTACAGAGACCCAACAGTACCACCATGAGCAAGACTGAGAAAGGGCAGGAAAATTCAATTCAATCAATTCAATTTTTTTAGCAATTCATAACAGAAGTTTCTCAGGCACTTTTCAAATAGAGCAGGTCAGACCGAACTCTTAACATTAATTACAGAGACCCAACAAAAAAAAAAACTGCCTGTTAAAAGGCAGAAACCTAGAAGAGGCCAGGTGGGTGGTCGTCTGTCTCGACCAGTTGGGGTGAGAGAGAGAAAAGAGAGACAGAAAACAGAACAGACAGACAGAGACAGACAGACAGGTGCACAGCAACAACAGTAGCAACAACTACACTAATAGTAGTGACTGATGATGATGAACATGAAGAAGATGATGACGACAACAGCAACGATGGGGGACAATGAGTAGTGACAGTAGTAATAATAGTAACTGTAGTAATAATAATAATAATAATAATAATAATAATAATAATAATAATAATAAATAACAATAAAAACAATTCACGCTGTAATATATAATATTTCCACAAGGGGGCGTTGTGAGTTGCTTTTTCATATTGCTGATGTGCCTGAATGCTGCATTTGTGGATGGATTGAAAGTATGCCCATTGGAGCCAAGTTTGGTAACGTTCCTCCTATTTATGCAGCACTACTATACTGCTTATGTTAATGAATAAGCACATAAAAAATTCCAAATATTAATTTTATTTAACTATTTAGTTTCTTAAACGTTTTTATTACAGTGCTTTGAACATTTTATACAGCATTGGCAAATCCCCACCAAAGGTGACGTCCTTTATTGGTCAATTTTTCAGGGTGTTAATAACAATACCAATAATACTAACAACAACAACAACAACAACAACAATAATAATCATAATAATAACACTTTCAATAATAGTTGTACCTAATATTTGTGAAACGACTCCCACACACTGGATCACTTACTGATGGTATTCATTTCCTAATTAATTAATTTCATTTAAATTATTACTAAGTTCTCATTGTTTTAAAAAAAATAGTATTACTTTACTTATTACTCCCTGCCAACAGTAATTAGTTACACTACTAATTTCATTAGTTTTCGCTTACGCCCCACAAAACTGGTAACTGTGTCCTTTGTGCCCAGATTTCAGACTTATGACAATTAAAATCCAGTTTTGTTTGTTCAAATTAAAATAATGTAATATTTCCATCTGCTGAATGTAAGTGTTTTCACCTTCTAAACTAATTCCAGGATTACAAAACTGAATCCAAGGATGTGACTGGATTGTTGGATTTCAAATGAATATGGGGATAGAGAGCAAAAGTGACATAATATATATATATATTTTTGTGGGGGGTTACTTTGACATTTGTTAGTAATTAGTTACACTACCAGTTGCTGGGGAAAAGTCATATTATTATTGTAATATTATTATTACTACTAATGAGTTACTGCCCAACACTGCAAATGATTGTGATGGCAGAACGCACACATACTATTCTGTTGTTCATCAGACAGATTTGTACTTATTCTCCATCCCCGAGGTGGAATAAATTCAAGAAATATTTTATAGTTGAAGTGGCCCAACAATATAAACAAATGCTACACGCTTTAGAACATTAACACGTTTTCGTTATTTTGAAAAGTAATAACCGGAAGTGGTGTACATTTTATTTTGGTGGGTGTGACAGCGGTTCAGCTGTACGGGGTTTGACAGTAGTCTTATCAGTTGTTTGCCTGCCTGTTACTCTCCCGCTGACAGTCAGTAGCCGTGTATCGCTTCCCACCTCTCGAATGCAAACTTAGTATAACTTTAAGTTAGCTTTCCAACCAAACTGACGACTTTAGGAGCGAAACACAAACTGTTGTCTCGCCGTCGCACGTCTCAATGGACACTGTTCAGGTAGGTGAGTTAGCCAGATTGACAAGAGTCAGCGTTAGCATGTGGCTAGCACGGGTTGCTAACAAGGGCAGGGCCAGTTAGCCACAAGGTGACAAACAGGTAACGATAGAGCGTTAGTAGTGCTAATTTAAACGCTAATTCGTTTGCACCTGGCTAACTAGCTACATGTTTGTGTGTCGTCTTTTTACACCTTGTTTGTTATCCGCAGAAAGTGATGTCTGGATTTTCTCTGGACCTGGGACCATTAAAGGAACCTCTTGGATTTATTCGTGTCCTAGAATGGGTAAGTAAAGTCCAAAAGTACTTCAAAATGTCTCCAAAATAGAACCCGACCACGTTTATGTTAGTGACAAGTTCGAATGAGTGTCCAGCCAGCTCAGCGTTCCTCTCGTTTAATCCTCGTGATGTTAATATTGCCTAGTTGTCCATTCACTAATTCAATGTAACAGTTACCAAACACCGAGCAAGTGCCCTTCACTGTTCCTGTACTACACAGACCAGAGTGTAAAGGCTGAGAGAACCCTTTGAAGCGGGTGCACGGTTCTCTGTCTCTGTTCCTTTGTAACTTTGCAGTCTTGACTTTTGACCTGTTAAGATTGTGCCACAGCTTGTGGATTTACAATGCATGTAGCTACTGATTTCTCAAGTGAAATGTTAACCCAAATGAGGATGTCAACATTCTGCTGTAAACCCTCACGCTGAGTCTGTGCCCATTTCACCCACCTCTGTGTGGCTGTAAGGAAGGCCAGCTGTCGAGAATCTAAGAGCCTGGAAACGTATGTTGCTGCTAAGTAGATGCTTCATGCATGCTCTAAATATCTCTACCGTGTGCATCTGTGTGTTTGACTTCTTGTTGAGTAATCTGAATGGATCGTATACTAAAAAAAGCAATCAGTCCAGGAATGCCCCCTCGTGTCTGCTAATGTTCATAGTGCTCTGGATTTCTGGTAGATGCAGACTACTGTGCTAACAACAGTGCTGTGTATATTTAAGGCGTGGGCTTGCACAACTGCCATGTCCTATTAGCCATTAGCATATACAGCAGGTAGTATCTGCTGCTGTGGTTTGGAGTTTGACTCCAGGAAGGTTACTTAAAAAGCCCACCTTTCTATTCCGTCATTAAAGCAAACAACAGTTTGAGAAAACATATTGATGTACAGATGAATTGCATGGAAGAAAAAGAAACACCCCTAGTGTGTAAAGCCGTTTCGGTCTGTCAGCGGGTCCACAGGTCTACATGACACGCCCTCGACATGGTCACAGTTTGGTTAGGTTTAGGCTAAAAAACCTGATGCTTTAGGTTTTTAAAGATAGATAGACAACTCTTCAATTAACATATTTAATCCAAGAAGGTATCTTAGTGGGTTTGTTGTGTAGTCTGTGAGCCTGCAGATAAACCTGTCTCACAATACCAGGACCTCCTTTTAGCGCTATGCAGCCATCATTAATGTTGTTATTTATGTTATGTTACAGTCCTTTTTCTGTTATAACATGCCAAAATGTCATAAAAACCCCAATCAGTATAATGATTGCCAAAAGCAGCAGAATTATCTTTGTAGTTTACATTTGGTTTATTTGCTTGTATATTGGAGAATTAAAGGATTCAAGGTTAATTTATTGCTCTCGCTTCCCAGGAAACTGAGTGTAAGTCCTGCTGGCTGCTGTAGTGTAGCATTCTCTGAGCATCTCCCAGGGGAATGGGGCTGCAGTGGTATAAGAATACAGCACACATACCGTTTGGGTAAATGAGCATAAATGCACTAGACTGGGTAAAAACAGACAAAAGGACATATTTCTACCATTTTCCCTCCATTTTATATTAAATGATGCAAAGCACTATATTGGTGATGAGTTGGCCACACTAGTTGAATTCTTGAGCAAACTGCAGCCACAGTCATGCTTCAATGCTCAGGTTTACACGCTGACTACAAAGACACTATCTCTAGCCTTGTTGGAAACTTAATTAAAGACATCTTTTTGTACAGATTCTATTTTTTCCATTTGACAAAAAAAGTGAACTTGGAAAATTTGGCAAAATTATGATTTCAATCTCTTCCATACCAGCTTTCAGTATGTGACAGTAGTATATATACTGTATCGTTGCTATGGACACATTTTGGTCAAAGAAGTATTAGTAAGTAGTAGAGTTTGATACATAGCCATAGTAAAAACCAAACTTTGGTCTATGGCCGGTAGTTTACCATCTATGATTTGTCCAAAATATCCCAATTTGTGATTATGCCAATACATTTTCTTCTCTAGTTTCTTTCTGTTTCAGTGTATCCCTCTATGTGCTGACAGTTGTTGGTCTGAGTCTTGTGACTGCTGCTGTCTGTGGAAATGTGGCACTTTGATGGCTCTGCTTTTTGAGTTTGTCTCCTTTATGATAGTCACTTTGTTGTTGCTCTGAGTTTTCAGTTTCTCGAGGCAGCTCAGCAAATTCAGTTTGTTGTCGGTCTGCTTCAGTCTCAGACATTCTTCCAGGGCAAGGCATTCTTAGCATTCGCTGGGAGAAACAGTTTGCCTTCCTCCTCTCTGTTCTTGGAAGATGTTTATAAGTGATATTACTGGATGTAAACTGGCCTGTATGCTACAGCCTGTAAACATGGACACTAGCCAGTAAGAGCAGTTTTTCACAGTGTCAGGTGGAGAGTGGTCACCCCTAAGGGACGTGGTGGCCCTGCTATTTTTGTAATCATGACATGCTGGATGTGTTTTGGGGTAAGTATTGCTATATGTCCATGTGATGTGCTTTATACAAATAAAGATTGTTAAAGTGCTGGGCTGTATGACCAACAATTAATATCACTGTATTTTTTAGCATGACTGGGCCTTTTATATAGCTATAGTGGCTTATTCTACTTTCTCTTTTTTTACTTACACTGCACAAGAACTAAATTAGTCATAGCAGTTGTCTCAGCTTTGCAACAGTATGGCAGTAAATGCAAAATTCATCATATGGGAAATTAAAACCGGTGTACCAGTTAACCAGTATATTGCCCAGCACTAGGTTGTTGTATAAAAAGCTAAACTGCTAGTGTCAGAACCTTGTGACTGGCTGCTCCTGTCTCTTATCGGTCCAGCCACTCCCCGGTCAGGAGACGTAGTGAGGAATGCATCGGTCAGTCTGTGGGACGCTGGGTGGGACCCTGGACTTTGGACAGGGAACCCCTGCCCTATGCGGAGGGTTTATTTGGGGTCCTGTCAGACTGGCTTGGGTGGGTCAAACAGGGCTGAGATGAAAGCTGAGAAATGGGGTTCCAGAGACACCTGAAAGATGAAACCCATTCCTGAAACTCCTCAGTGGGCCTGAGGCTTGCTAAGTACTGCGCTGTGTTTCTCTGTGTGTGTTCCTGCTGTTTATCTTGCTGTTACTACACTACTGCAGCAGCCTGTGCTTTGGATCATTGTATACAGCTGTTACCGTAGCTGGGAAGGATCCTGATGATTTGGGAATGTGCATTGGTAGTTGTGGGCGTAAGTGAACAAAGGACATTATTCTTGAGAGAAAGTACGGAAGCAAGAATCACATGCCTTAATCAGAAGCGTTTCATTGGAGGAAGGATGTTGGGGGGGGGGTGTGTGTGTGTGTGGGTAGTGTAGCGCTCTAGTCTTACACACTTTACTGTTACTGCAACACCACCACTTGCTTACAAGAAAGGGGCAAACCTTTTCAACATCAGTTGGTTGAATTCATTTTCCAAACCCTTTGATCAAAACCTTACACAACACTTTGCATAATACCAAATGTGCATCATCATCCAGCGACACCTCAATATCGACTGAAATAAAACATTTTATCATGATAAACATTTCAGCTATTGCCTAACTGTTATCACCTAGTGTGTAGGGGCATGTATAACACACCATTCAGCCACATACACTGCATTAACAGTAACTGATATATTGATATTACTTTATTTAAGCAGTGTTACAATGTTTAAATAGCTTACTTTATAAGATTACATTTCCCCTGAAAGTAGTCCCAGGTATCCCAGCCTTAATGAAACACTTCACTTCACTTTTCTTCCTGCTTGTTTCCACATATTGATTGTATTGGTGGTATGTGTATGATGTGTGCCAGTGTTGGCTGTATGAAATCCCACTCTGCTCTCTGCCTAGTATCTATTTTAGCACATAATGCCTTGCCTTTAAAAATAGGATGAAACGGCAGCAGTCAGGATCTCATTGGCATTGTTGTTGAGTTGTACTCTGTTTACCGATATAGTACCTCAACAAGGTTTTTCCTGGCTCAGAAAGGAGCACTGGTGCTACCCTAGAGTGTAAGACTTTTTTGGGAGTGCTTGCTTGTATAGTACCACTAGGACTATCTTAAGGGGTTAGGCTTAGAAATGTTTTCGTACAATATGGATTGCAATTCCGCACAATTTCCGCACGTTGCCCAGTAGAGTTCTGCACAGACCTGCCCGATTCAGTCAGATCTGAGCCCAGTCCAGGTCCTACAGCCAACAACATTCAACCTGACCACAGTGTCGGTGTGCTGCGTTCCTGCTGCAGGTGAAGAGGCTGTTCAAATCTTGTCCAAACCTTACCCAGACCTGTTGTGCTAATACATTGAAGTCTTCTGAGGGCAGTTTGTGCTGCACTGCAGTCGACTCTCTGGCCACCCTGGAGTAGCATCGCAGTTTTTCTGCAGAGTCAGTATATGTTAGAGGAAATGCTCTGGGTTCCCCTCTGCTTTTCAGTCTTCCTGCTGCCGTCTGCTCTCTGTCAGCATAGTTGTACACATCAGCTTGTTTTTCTCCCTTGAGAAGAAATGTTTTGCTGACATTTGTTCTTATGCAATGTGAAAAACAACTTCTGCAGGGTGAAATATTCATTCACAGTATTCACAGTTCAAGGTCCAGTGTGTAACATTTAGGAGGATCTATTTATATTCATAGGTATGTTTTAATTAGTGTATAATCACCTGAATATAGGAATCAAATGTTTTTGTTACATTAGAATGAGCTGTTTTTATGTACAGACACTGCAGTGTTCAGTGCGTTGCAATCTTCAGGTTCATCCTTACACACTGGCCCTCTAAAGTGTCCTTTGTTTTCCCCAAGTTTAGTTTATTTATAGTTCCTTTTGAACATAGTGGTAATTCCATGTATTTTATGTAAGGCAGGCAAAGAAATGCATTAGAATAACATGAAAAAGATAAATGAAATGAATTAAAATAGAAAAATATAGACTGACAAAAAATAACCTACAAGAATTAAAGTAATAAATTGCAAACCCCAACTTTAATAAAGGCGCAGTAGTTTGTATCTGATAGTACTGGGCGCCAAGGCCTAATAATAAAATTTACAATTTAATGTTTTTCCTAAAAACCAACAACAACAAAAAAAGCATAGCTTTAGCATTGAGAAACACCACCACATCTGTAATATATTATCAGTACTTCCTGTATGGGATACTACGGTAAAATAATTCTACACTTTTTCTGTAGATGAGACTTGAGTGGATTGAGGTTTGTTTTACAAAGTCCTTAGCAGCTATGTATCCCTGCATTAAGCAGTTGTATTTTAATTCTTGATTGCACAATTCAGACATGTTTTAGCATAGTTTTAAAACATACATTTGTGTTAATGGATTTGTGGTACTAGGATCTGACTCTGGGAACTACCAGCTGAGTGCGTCCTAAAGATATAAGGGGCCTACTCTGGTTGGATTGTGCTACAGCTCTTTGCAATCTTTTGGGAAGACCAGAAAGAGCACCACTGCAGTAGATAAAGGCATCAATACATTTATCTACATTGTGTCTGTACATAAAATGTCTATTTTTTGCTATTATCCAGTGCTGTCTGGTTTAGCAGTTGGTTTTGGTAAGTCTGTCGAATGACCTTCCTGCCCTTTCTGTGACTCACCCAAGCCCATCGGTTCCTTCTGAAGACATAAATATTTAAAAACTGGTCCCAAATATACAGCTGGCCACTGTAGTTTTTAGCTCATGTTACTCAAACAGGGGGAAATAGTGAAGTTGTTGGGGACATCAGCAGCGGATGAATCTACATTTGGGGCAGCAGGGTGGTGTATGTGTGATTTGATTCTCTTTATCTACAGTGTGTGTTCATGGTAATGAAGGAACATGTCACCCAGTACAACAGTTGGGCTCACTGATGTGTTAATGGACAAACATTGGAGCTCCATGGCACAGAGGAAGAGGATCTGTCCTTACCAGGACCAAGATTACCAGAATATTATTAATTCTTTAATAAAAATTGAGGCAAATGATATGATATCCATCAAATCACAGGTTGACAACTTGAAGGAAAATGCTAAGTATATATTTGTCTGATCTAATGAGAATATAACATTTAACTATGTGAGACTGAGGTGACTTTTTGTGAGGGCTCGACTGATTGGAGCTAACATTTTGGTTGGTCAGCTTCATGTTAAAAGGTTTCCCTTGTTTGCTTTCAGGGAGGGAGGAGGGAGTTTCCTGTATGGAAAAGGATGTAACAGCTGCAGGGAGGAGAGCGATAGTGAAGTAGGGAGGTCGAAGAAAATTACATTTTGCTACTTATGTGAAGGGAAAAGGCATCATGTTGTTAATTTTAGATTGACTTGAATGTATAGTGAGTGTCTTAATGTGTCCAAATATGATGATTTAAAAGTCACTCAATTGGCTTTAATTTACATATAAATCTGTACTGAGATCACTCCTGTCACTCACCTCTTGCATATTTCTCTGCCTCTCCAGGTCTTCACCATCTTTGCCTTTGCTACCACTGGAGGTTACAGTGGGACAACCCACTTTACAGTCACCTGCACAGGAAGCCAGGTGGTGCACGATGTTAAGCCTGCGTTCGCCTACCCATTCAGGTACTGTAGAACACCAGAGGAGCACTCCCAGTCATAATTGCCTCTGCTGGTTATCTCTTGTTGAAGCCACATTACTGCCAATACATCTTGAAATGCAGTTTACATGTGAAACAGGATTTTCTTAAAGTTTGCAACCCATGCTAAAACAAAGCCAGGTCAAACACTGGTTAGATCTGTCTCAGTAAACAACACAAATGGGGAATACTGCCATCATCTGGTGAAAACTATGGTTACTCCACTTGGTCTCGGCAGGTTAAACCCCCATTCTGTCCCCTGTGACTTATTTTATCTCTCAGTGTAGGTGGACGCAAAATACTGGTTGTATAGCTTTATGTTTATGTTGTCAGATCACTGCAGAAACATAAAATATGCTACCGGCTAACCAGTGTGAGCAGTAATTGCTGGTTAGCTGCATTAGGTCCACTCTCAGAAGGACTGGTCCATATGGTTGAAGGCAATATCACATTAAGAATAATCTGGAACAGATTTGTAAAATGATAACATGTTTAAATCATATCAATCATAACAATATTGTTTACTTACAAAACGACAAAATAAAATAACAGATATACAGGAAATGATAAATGAGCAAACCCAATCTGAAATTAAACTGAATTGGAAACAAAAAATTAAAAACAAAATAAAATAAAAAACTCATGAAAAATACTCAACTGTAATAATTGATCAACACCACACAATTCCCCTAAAAGTGAGTAAAGACAGGGCTGTTAATTGATGCGGAGAAGATCAAAAGAAATGGTGGCAGCATTGACTGCATTGGTAGTTTAGTTGACTTTGTTAACACTCTGCAGGAATGAATGGAGCAAACAGTGCTGAGAGCATCAGAGTGGTTAGAAGAAATAAGAGTGAAGACACGTACATCCATGGTGCTGCTCTGTGCCTGTTGGCTTTCCATTTATGTCACTTTGAGACAAGACAAGGGGAATATTTATTTATAGATTGCTGCCCTTTTTACAGGACCATTGTGTAGGATTTAGTGGCATCTAGTGGTGATGCTGCAAATTGCAACTAACTGAACACCGCTTGTATACATTATAAAGGTACTTTTGATCTTCATTCAGCATTGTTTGGGTTTTTCGTCCCGTCATAATGTAGTGCAGTGTGATTTATATCAGTTAGACCAGAGGTTTTTAAGTTGGAGGTCCCCATGCGGGGCTCCTAAATGCTATAGAATGGAGATCACATAGATTAGCCTAAATGTGAGTGATTTGGTTAAAGAGATTTAGTTTTGGTGAATATTGCAGTTTTTCCCTCAGTCAGAAACTATTTTTGTATGATGGAGTACACCGTACTAGTAGTGAACAACATTTTTTACCATTTTTTTTTTTACTTTTTATGGACCAAACAACTAATTGATTAATCAAGAAAATGATTGAATAATAGAGGGGGTGCTTTTTCCAAGCTTTGTCTGAGGGGAGGCCCACAGTCTTAAACCGACATTGTGATATTCTGGTATCAGGAAACAGGTCATGTCTTTTTTTTATTGTGATTTTTAAGTGTTTTAAGAAATGACAGGAGGAAAATGTCAAATCCCTATGGAATTATGATGAGAACATTTTCAGAGAACATAAATGATAACACAAAAACGTTTCTTTCACTCATGGTTAGTGGTTGGGTGAAGCCATTTATTTTCTCAGATGGTAAAGCTGCCCATTCTTCTTGGCAAAAGCCTCCAGTTCCTGTAAATTTTTGGGCTGTCTTGCATGAACTGCACGTTGAGATGGCCACTCCAGAACCTTCCCTTTATTCTGCTGTAGCCAATGACAGGTCGACCTGGCCTTGTGTTTTTGGTTGTTGTCATGTTGGAACGTCCAAGTACGTCCCATGCGCAGCTTCCGGGCTGATGAGTGCAAATTTTCCTCCTATTTTCTGATAACATGATGCATTCATCTTGCCATCAATTTTGACCAAGTTTCCTGTGCCTTTGTAGCTCACATATCCCCAAAACATCAGCGATCCACCTCAGTGTTTCACAGTAGGAATGGTGTACCTTTCATCATAGGCCTTGTTGACTCCTCTCCAAATGTAACGTTTATGGTTGTGGCCAAAAAGTTCCATTTTGGTCTCATCACTCTAAATGACTTGGTTCCAGAAGTTTTGAGGCTTGTCTCTGTGCTGTTTGGTGTATTGTAAGCGGGATGCTTTGTGGCATTTGCGTAGTAATGGCTTTCTTCTGGCGACTCGACCATGCAGCCCATTTTTCTTCAAGTGCCTCCTTATTGTGCATCTTGAAACAGCCACACCACTTTTTTTACACAAGTTATTTGTGTGTTTTTCTTTGCATCCTGAACAATTTTCCTGGCAGTTGTGGCTGAAATTTTTGTTCGTCTACCTGACCGTGGTTTGGTTTCAACAGAATCCCTCATTTTCCACTTCTTAATTAGAGTTTGAACACTGCTGATTGGCATTCTCAATTCTTTGGATATCTTTTTATATCCCTTTCCTGTTTTATACAGTTCAATTACCTTTTCCCGCAGATCCTTCGACAATTCTTTTGCTTTCCCCATGACTCAGAATCCAGAAACGTCAGTGCAGCACTGGATGAAAGATGCAAGGGTCTGTCAGGAGCTCAGAAACTCACTGACCTTTTATATGCAAACACTGATTACAAGCAAACAGATCACAGGCGAGGATGGTTACCTTTAGTATCCATTCAAACCCGTTTGTGTCAACTTGTGTGCATGTTATCAGGCCAGAATCTCCAGGGTATGTAAACTTTTGATCCGGGTCATTTGGGTAGTTTCTGTTGTCATTATGATTTAAAAAGAGTAACACATTTGTTTGACAATAAATGGCTTCACCCAACCACTAACCATGAGTGAAAGAAAAGTTTTTCTCTTTATCATTCATATTCTCTGAAAAATGGCCAAAAAAATCACAAATTCTGCCAGGGTATGTAAACTTATGAGCACAACTGTATATGCGCGCAGTGTTTGTAAAATCTTCCAGGTCCCTCTTAATCCTTTCACATTTTCTCTTCTTGCCTTCCTTGGATAGAAGAATAACCCAGGTGAGGACTTGTTTTCTCTGAAATCACACAAGAGTAAAAACAGGAGTCATCAGAGCGACTGTTGAAAGTGCTCTCTCCTTCTCTGCAGGTTGTCAGCGTACCCATATAAGATCCCCACATGTAACGGCAGTGGATTCAATGTGACCTACCTGCAGGGCGACTTCTCCTCCTCGGCAGAGTTCTTTGTGTGTGTCGGTGTGTTTGGGTTCCTTTATTGCACTGCCACACTCATCCTCTACCTGGGCTACCAGAACATCTACCGCCAGACCACCCGCGGCCCCGTCATAGTGAGTACACATCCTTTGGTCAGCAGTCAGCTTTCTTCATACTGCTAACCTCCTTCACACCCACCAGCCCTGGGTATGAGGAGAGATGGGGTTGTTTTTATTAGTGTTAGAGCGTTAGTGTTAGAGCTACACAGGGGGCTGAGTTGGTGGCAGCGTGTTATTTAAGGTTCCTCTCAGACATTAAGTACAGTCCAGTTGGAGTGACTAGGTGTGTAATGGTACACAAAATTAACGGTTCTCTGTGTGCCTCATTTTGGGGGTCACCGTTTTATACAATTTTGGTACAACAGGGAAAAGAGAAAAAAAAGTACAAAATCATTTTTTTCATTTATTTTGAAAAATGTAAACATTAACAGTGGCTCATTGGTTATAATTCTTCCTATAACAGCTAAGGCACTCAAATACTGGCATGTTGGCAATAAGAAAAATAAAGTAAAACTAATAATGAAAATAATATGTTTATTTATATAGCACTTTTTAAAACTATAATTGTCTACAAATGTAGGGCTGCACAATATTGCAATTATTTTGACAGATACTGCTATTGCGATATGATAAAGGATTGGGGTGGGAATGATGCTTGGACTGGGGTGCAGCAGAATTCTTATCTTTTTTGTTGGTTAGCTTGTGAAAAATAAGCTAAAACCATCTAAAATCTGTGCCATGCTATGGAAAATATTCCTGGAATACCTAGAAATTTAGAGACTTGTTTTCCAGTCAAGGAAACACCTGGAAATGGATTGGAATGATCTATCCTGGAAATAATCTATGTTGACCTGGAAAATGTTTTATTGTATTTTAGCCTACGTAAACCTGGCTGTGTATTTAGTTTAAGACTGCACTGTTGGTAGTATAAACTGTGTGTTATGACACACAGATATTGGCACTAGCCAGAATGTCAGTGCATGTTACTCTTTGGAATTAAAAATTTAAAAAATACATAGCGAACTCATGTGATATGTGTCTGTATACCTGCTCAGTGTGTACTGTGTACTCCCTGCCAGGACCTGGTGGTGACCGCTGCCTTTGCCTTCCTGTGGCTTGTGTCCTCCTCAGCCTGGGGCAAAGGGCTGACCGATGTCAAATGGGCCACTAACCCTCACCACCTAGTGGAGCAATGCCCGGACATCTGTAAAGTAGAAGAGTTTCCCTCTATGGGCCGCCTCCACGCCTCTGTGGTAAGTCATGGGAAAGTAGTGCTGCAGGCCTTATTACCTCCTTCTTAAAAGACCCAAAGTTCCATCCACACCCAGACCATGATAGCAGACCAAGTATCTGGCTGCTCTGTCTACAGATGGATTTTCATCAAAAATGAATCATTTGTTCCATCATAGTCTATTTGTTTTTACAGCTAATGCAAAAAAAGATGATGTTTTGGTGTAATTTAGTATGACGCTGCCTCTCCCCTAACCTCTGTGTACTCTCTTACCTCACGTTTTAATGGCTTTCTTCATCATCTGGGATGGTAAAACTAGGAACGCACGCTATTCGTGGACTAGCTGGTTACCTGTTGCTAATCTCACTAGTCGACACCAGAAATACTAGTCAGTTAAACTAACTATTAATTTTATTAATGTACAATGCTAGTTAATTGCACCTTTACGCTCACTAGCTCGGGCTCCAGCCCAAGCATTCATGCAAATGCACTCCTTGTCCCTGCACTACTGCCACCATTGGTTTTTAGAGTTCTCTTTGTCCTAACATGTTGTCACTGCGGTCTGCTTTGGGATTCTAGCAGCTGATATCACTTTCTATCATAAGTTAGATATTCAGCTCTTACAAACATTCACACATTATAAAGTAGCTGTCAGCCTTGCTGTAAATGCTGACTTACAGGCGATGTTTAATGTAGCATTAGCTTACCTGCTCCCTGACAACTGTAACATTATCCTCTTTAACTTCATGGCCAATGCCATCAGCTACGTTTTGTCATTCACAAAGTGAATCCAGCCAGCAGTGGAAAGTAAAAACTCAGAAGGGATTGTGTGTCAAGTTATTCCACCATTATCAATCAGCCATGTGAAAACAGCTTCTGTGTTGGGGGCTGAGCTCCTTCACATACACACCCACAAACACTAAGTGAAGTCAGTAGATAGCAGGGCAAGAGTAGGGGTAGAGCTGAGTCCCTGCTGCGGCAGCCATAGGTCAAGTCCAGCCTGTGAAACTTTGCTGCTAACATCCCATCTTTCTCTCCCTCTCTCCCCACTTTCCTGTCACTCTTCAGCTGTCACTATCAATTAAAGGCAGTAAAAGCCCCAAAAACATTTAAAAAAGAGAGAGAGAGGCCGTAGTGAAGTGAAGGTAACTCCAACATGTATTTACTCCAACTAGAATACGACTACTCTTGTTAGTGTAAGTAATACAACTAGTAAAAAGATTTACAACACTTTATCAATACACCTGTTCAACAAGCAGAAACATGTTGGAAAGCAATATTTTAATCTGCTCTGTCCGCAGTCTCTCCTCCACTGCCACTACACAAGCACAGCGCAGTAGCTGGGCTAATAGCTAACTGTTACAAGCTGAAATGAAACTGCGTGAATGTAGTCCAACTGTGTAGCTTAGTTTGCCACGGTTTATAAAGTCTGTCAAATTCTTGCTGTGACAAACCTGCTCCTCTGACTGACTGACTGACTGTGTACATGATTCTTTCCAAACGTCACTCAGTATTTAGATTCATTTCCAGCGAGTTATTAGGTGTATATAATGACTTTGCTGTTGTAAACATTACTGTTGCTGCTCTAGAAGCAAAATAGTTAGTATAATATAAATACATTCACCTCTGCATATGGAGTTTTACAACCCAGAAAGTGAATGCCACTTTCTGTATTTTCTATTATTTCTCCTGCACTCAATTGTGTAGATCTGCCGTCACTCTTTTTACTATGTTGAAGTAAATCTAAACGACAATATTCATTTCATTTCACTGTTATTACACTGTTTAATTAAACATAGCATCCTTTTTAATAGGATCATTTCTTTTTTCAGATTAACACTACTAGCAACCTTAGTACCAATACTTTCTCCATTTTCAGTATTCCACATACTGGAGGGTGGCTGACTGCAGATTGTTGTATAAAACAGCCAGTGCCATCTGGTGTTCAAAATAAAAACTTCCTTTGCTGAGATTGCTTTGCAGCAGTGTACAGTTAATTATGTGTAATATAATATTAATGCAATTTGTAGAATGAAAATGTAGTCTTACACTAGTATTTTTATTTTCCAGTTTTACATGCACTTTTTGAGTCAAAATAAATGGCAATAATTGTTCAAATTTTCATGTCCTAGCATCTCCATTCATTGAAAATAATCTAAGTGTTGATGTACAATCAAACCTATTTTTATGCCTTATTTTAAGGTCACCAATAAGTGAAAGTTTTAGTGTGTTTACCACAAAGAGTTTTACAGTAGGCCAGAAGGAAAAAGCCAAACACTGTCTGTGGAGTTTTTACCTCAGATACAGACATCACTGGTGATCGGTTAAATAGAAAAGGAAAGTCGGATATAACTGTATGTACAGCAATGTATATTGCACTCATCTGTGTAGCTGATCGGCTATTAACATTCCATTTGTGGAATTTTCAAGAAGAGACAAATAATAAGAATTTATAATAGAGAACCTTTCACAAAGTTTCTAAAGTTTCCCTTAACTCAGCCACATAAACTCCATGATATATATATTGTGGCTTTAGGTTCCACTCAGTCAAAATGTATTGAAAGATGATAATGAAATGATTGTTATGGGGTCCAAATCTGCTGCAGGCCCTACCCACACACCTGTATTAAAGGTGCCGTCTAACACCACACAAATAAATACGATTAATAACAATTTAATAATACAAATACAAAAAAACCCAAATAATTGAACCCATAAAATTTCCCCATGCAAAAGATATAATCACATTAAATTGTGTTCTCTTATTTCTTTGGATTGTTTTGGGGCTTTTATTTATTTATTAAAGAGCAGCAGAAGAAAGACAGTTGGGGCAGAGAGAGAATTGAATGCTGCAGAGAGAGAATTGAATGCTGCAGAGAGAGAATTGAATGCTGCAGAGAGAGAATTGAATGCTGCAGAGAGAGAATGGAATGTTGCAAAGAGCCGCAGACTGGAATCAAAGCCAGGCTGCGCCAGCAAGGACCCAGCACCTGCACACAGGATGCACAGCCCCACCAGGCGAGCCAACCAGGCTCTCCATGAACAGTCTGGGGCTGATTTGCCGCCACTCAAATTAGTCAGGCACAGGTTTTGCTCTGTAGGATGGCGATCTGATCTCAATGAGCATAACTAGAATGTGTAAATGGCGTGTCTGTAATCACAAAGTGAACACTTTACTTGTTTGTTGTTATCACGAATCACCTCTGTTTTCCTGTCTTTCTACAGATTTTTGGCTTTTTGAACTTGATCCTGTGGGCAGGTAACTGCTGGTTCATTTACAAGGAGACTCCTTTCCACAAGGATCCCAGCCCACCGGCCACCATGGAGGAAGGAGGGGCCCCCGGGCCTTAACCACATCACTGAGGGTCTTTGAGCATAGTCCTGTACCCACAGCAGAAAAGCTTTGTGCTCAACACTGGTCTCCGATGTTAACCTGCAGAAATGGAAACAAAAGGAAGGCAGTTGTCCTAAATCCCCCCCCCTGTACCTCCCAACACCTGTCAGAGCTATTTTTCAGTTACTGCTCTTTTAGCTCAAGTTAATCCATTTAATTCACCCAGCAACACTGTTCTTTATTTTTTCAAAATCAGCTCCCAATTCCCCTGTGCCTACACTAAGTGCAAATAGAAACTAAACTGCTTACACACTACGTACAGTAAGAGCTACTGTGAATGTAACCTGGGTTGAAACCTAACAGTGAATGTATTTGGTGTTCAGAACAGCAGGCCTGCAGTGCATTTACTTTCACATCAGCACATTGTCCTCCCTTGATGTCTGCCCTTCAGGGAACCACCGAGTGATGAAATTGTGATGCAAGGAGCCAGAATCTGTACTGGTCCTCCGCCGGTGGAAGAAGGCAGAGGATTCACAGAGGTTCAGAGAATTCAAACGGCCCTCATATCCAAATAAAAGCATGTGTTTTTACTCTTAATCTGGGAGCAAATGTGCACCTTGGGTTCTCTCTCAAGCCAGTCTAGTAAGAACCTGCTTTTTTTTCCATTAAGTAATTTAAAACGGCACAGATTCCAAGTGCTATAATTCTAAACATTTGAATTTCAATAAATGAACCTGAATGCTGTTTTTCCTCAATTTAAAGCTCCAGTAGGTAATTTTTATAAAAATGACATTGTCATATTTGCTGAAACCTTCACTATATCTTGACAGTAGAACACAAGACAGATAATCTGTGAAACAATCAGGTTCCTCTGGCTCCTCCTAGCACTCCTTATAGAATTTGCAAAACTTGTTTTCGTTCAGGCCCGGTAGATTCTAGTAAATCCCATTAGGAGGTCTAGGAGGAGCCAGAGGAACCTGATTGTTTCACAGACTATCTGTCTCATGTTCTACTGTCAATTTCAGCAAATATGACAACATTTTAATAAAAGTTAACTACTGCAGCTGTAAAGTAATTTAGAGCCATACCATTCCCCCACTAATGTTCTAAGCTGCTGACACACACTTAAATATACTTCACACTTATGTGCTTAACTTTTTAAATAATACACACTAAAGAAAAAAATCACACCACAATCTATTGCACTTCTCTGTACTTAAAGTGGGTAAGCAGAGACATTTATTTTAAAAGTATCATTTTGGTCATGTTCCAGGTTGTCCCAGCATTTGTCCTGGTTATCTTCAGCCTGTATCCAGAACAAGGCAGGCTCTCTAACTGTTTACTCCAGTAGCTGTTGCACAGGACTTCAGTGACTGATAGATGTCAAGCCAAACCATGTTTAGTTCCTCATTGATCAAAATGTTCAATTTACACTACTCAGTAACACTAAGACTTCTCCTTGTTTGGACTCTGTTTTCCTTGCAGTGATATTATTTATATACAGTTCATTTGTATTTTTATCTACATGAATTGGTCCATTGCATATTTTTAAAACCAACATTGGGTTTCTGTTTGTATTTCCCTATGGAAAAGTGTCGGTGTGCAGCTTCTCTTTGATATTTTTTTTTTTTTGGTAACGTCATATTTGCTGTTAAATTTGTTGTACCACTGAGTAGCCTTAGGCTTAATCTCCAGATTATAAATAGTTAAAGAACAAAAGTGGTCAACTGGGTGCCAGATTGATGTAATCCTGCTGTATTTCTTTATGACTCCTGCCCATAGTTCTGCTCTGCATGTAACCTGACAGCCAGTGCCATACAGTACATTATTTGGTTTAGTATTGAACTCTTTGCATTGCACTAAGAGGGATCTAATGATCTCTATGAAGTAACGGTTTTGATTTGAATTATTGGTCCGTCTGTGCAGCTGTTTTATTTTATCGCCATAGCCTCTGTAGGGAACAAATGAGGGGCCGTTTATGTCACTGTAAGCAAAGTAATATATTTTCCACATCATATTGAAATTAGACACATATTTAGTAAGACACCTTATCAATTTTAAAAGAAACATCTTACTTTAATTAGAGCACAATGGTATGTGGGATGTTTATGCATTTATTGACATTGGTCTTTGTGTATTTTATGCCTTGTTTGTGCACAAGGAAACAATGGTTTGTCTGTATCGACATGTGTAAAACATGAGAGCTGCAACTGCTGGATTCTGTCTCCTTTCTTAACTATATTGCAAAATGGGCTTGTAAAGGAATACACCTGCGTTCACCAGCCACCCTCGATGTTTACAGTAGTGGCTGACGGGTATGGGATTTTCAATGGTCGATATATATAATGCCCTAATCAAAACAAAGAAAAATCATGGGTAACCCCATTATTCCATGCACATTACAATCTAATATACATGGTTATTTTAGCCAGTAACATCATTTAGTTTGAATTTTTATTAAAGCTGCTTAATAAAAATAGCTTTTTGTCATATTCACTGAAACTTTCACTATATCCTGACAGTAGTACATGAGACAGATTATCAGTGAAACAATCAGGTTCCTCTGGCTCCTAAAAAAATTAAAAATAAACATGGTTTTTTTTTTTGTTTGTTTTTTGGCTTTTATTGCCTTTATTTGATAGGACAGCTGAAGACAGGCAGGAAGGGGGGCGGAGACAGAGAGGGGATGACGCACAGCAAGGGGCCGCAGATCGGATTCGAACCCTGGGCCACTGCAGCAAGGACCCAGCCTCGGCACGTGGGTCGCCAGCTCTACCCACTGAGCTAACCAGGCGCCGTTCAGGCCTGAAGGATTCTTGCTGGAGCTCTAGGAAGAGCCAGAGGAACCTGAAATTTTCACAGATTATCTGTCTCATTTACTACTGTCAGGATATAGTGAACGTTTCAATACATTCAGAATGTGACTGGTACTTAAGGAAGAGCAGGGGTACAATATGTGTGTCATTCAATTGCATTATTCAGTACATGATAACAAAATACACATAACACTAGCCAGTAGCAGTTTTAGATTAGATTTGCTGTAATTTAGCAGAAAGATGGTGGCGACAGGAAATTTAGGCAAACATTTACTGCAGGATGTATGAGAGTTATAGTACAAGCTTCCAAACTAACTTTTCACCACCTTCCCAAAACTCACAAGGTGGAGAACTAACACCGTTCCACAGCAGCTGCAGATGTGTCTGCAGACATTTTTGTTTATCTGCACTGGCTGACAGTTGGATTATGAAGAGTTATTTAAATCAAACCATCTGAAAAGTTTAGAGGGGAAATGTCTCTTCTTGGTGGAAATGCTGACAACTTGCAGACATCTGAAATATGGCTAAGGGTCCCAACCACACATTGTTTGATGTATGTAAGAGCACACAAGCCTAAAGGTTGGTCAGGGTGCTGCTATTGTGCATGTTGGCTCACTGGAAAGGCTCTGCTACACTACATGGAACAGAACCTTCATCAGTGTAATTGGTAACAGCTGAGTTTACCCTACTGTTTCATGTCAAAATAGCTGCTGTGAAAATGGTCTCTGAGCATTAGGAACATTGGAACGTTGGAAGAATTGTCTGCTGGAGCTTGATACAAACATCAGCTGAACCTTAGAATGCATTTTTGGACAGAATGAAGACTGTAGATTAGCCCCCCTTCTCTATGGCATTAGGAAGGTGTATGTGAAGGAATGTGTTATTTTAAAATAGACATAAAGAAGTTCAGTGGTTGAGCCCAACGTGCACAATTTTGCAAAAACTGCTCCCTTAACACAAATTCCACCACTCATTAAAAGTCCAGTGTGTAAAAGTTAGGAGGATCTATTGTCAGAAATGGAATAGAATATTCATAGGTAGTGTATAATCACCTGAATATATAATTGTTGTGTTTTTGTTACCTTAGAATGAGCTGTTTAAATGTCCTATGAGTCGCTGCGGGGGAATGCCAGATTACAAGTAATTATTTTTCCCTAAAAAGATTTAATATGTCTGAAAATACACACACTAATATTTTAAAATAAAACATGAATTTATGAATCTGTCAATAACAACTTTTGTATGCACGCGTTGGCCCAGTTTAATATGCAACATATTTGTATACAGTATATGTAATAGCTAAGTGGTCCTTGGCCTGAAAAACACTCAAGAACCCTGATTTATATCAGTGGTTCCCATCCTTTTTCCTTCAGGGTGCTCTTTTCTATCACTGAGTAAACTGACTAAGTGACAGATTTTATGGATATTTCATATTATTCATTATTACTTAATAGGCTTGTTTTTGGACAAATTCAGTGATTACTTCTCATTGTTCTATCAGCTCTTTGGTTGTTTGAATGTTTCTAATGCAGGACGAGGCTGTTTATCAGAGTGAAGGCTCTGTGAATATAGCTTGTGTTCAGGTCTGGAATCAAACCCTGGCCGCTATGGTAAGGACTCCTACACAGGGCGTGTGCTCTACCAGGTGAGTTACTGTGCGCCCCTATCTCGGATTTAGTTAATCTGAGAAATCACTTTGAGTGACTACCAAATAAATCCAAAAGTATTTAATCCCATCTTTTTTCATAATTCAAATATTGTTCGTCAGCATTTCTAGGAAACACATCTCTATTTTTTTCAGACAAAGCTACTTTTTATTCCACACAGATTTTCCCCAGAGTTTGGTGTATGGTGACCTGACCTGAATGTGATGTACAGTTACATCACGTCTTTGTGGTGAACTGTGTTTGAGTTGCAGCTCTGACTAGCTGTGTGAGGCTTAACCACTTACAGGGATTAAGAGAGGGGAAGGTGTGTTCACGTGTGTGGACCTGTGACTTCTGATCATTTAAGATCATTCACTCTCCCACTTTGTTCAGCGGAGACCAGTGTTGGGCTTGTACTCAAAAATGTAATTTATTACTCATTACTTGTTACTCTTTTCAAAAGCAATATTATACGGTGCCCTATAGCTCACCTGGTAGAGCTGCCGCCCCATGTATCAAGGCTGAGACCTTGCTGTTTAATTGTATGCTTTAACACAAGGATAACAAGAAAATTTACAAAACCAAAGAAATTACCAAAACAACAACATAAATACAGAGACATTAGGACATGGAGAAAATGCACAAAGAAAAAAGACAAAGAAAAAAAGGGGGTTGGTGGCGGTACTCGATGGGTAGTGTACGTTGTGCATAGGTTGTTCTGTCAGATTGGACTAGATTGTTAGATTCCAAATAAGTTGGGCGTGACAACAAAAGTAATATTGTAACTAGTCATTTTTGGGGGGTAACTGTAATATTATTACTGAAATTCATTAGTAATTATTTGTACCAGCTATTATTGGGGAAAGTAATATTATTGCTCATAATGCCTTACTGCCGAACACTGGTGGAGACAATATATGTATTTGCATGAATGTACAAATATAGGCTGAACCACACTTACTGTACTGTCCCACCCAGCACTAATGTCACTGATGATTGATGACATGAGTCATACACACAGGTAAATGTCAGTGCAGTGACTCACGTCTGCTGTGAGCAGGAAGAGACAAAGAGTCTGTCTGAACCAGGAAAGAAGTTTACATAGGATATGTAAATAACATTAATAGTTTACTTGCACTGTTGTAGCCAGGGCCTCTGAGGAGCTCACAGTAGGCTACTGTGCTGCAGTTGGTGATGGTGGCAGTTAGAACAAATCTGTATTTATAACATTCATAGAAAACTGTAACATGCTGAGTTATTTTACCTAAAAAAAAATGATTGTCAAAGATTACATTTATTTATACTTATGTTTACATTTACATTTACTTTGTATATAGGCTCTTATTATATTTCTATTTTCCATTTTTATTTTTCCATTTTATTAAATGTATGTATTGTTTTAGATATTGTATTTAAGTACTATTCTTTAACATTGTGTGAGTGGAACAACTGTAGGGAACAAATTTCCCCCCACGGATCTGATGATTACATCAAAAATGGTAAGGTAAGTTCAAAAATATTCTAAATTAATTTTAAGTGACACTAAATTAGTTTTGTATACAAACCTTATAACTTACAAGTTAAAGAAACATTCCCGATTAATTACTTTTTCCTTGGTATTTTGTTTTCACAGTAAACATAAAGATTACAAAATGATGTCAGCGTCACTTAAAATTACCAAAGCTACTTGATCAAGAATGTTTTTTTAACTTACAAAGTTTAGTTAGTCTAAATTAAAAATTTCGATGTAATCAGTTTGAGTTGAATGAACGTGCTTTTACAGTGAAGTGTTCGATCATTATGGTAACTTTTGAGGCTGCTGTTGGTGGCGGTGTTCTATTACAATCCAATATTGTATGTAAAGAGTTATTTCTAATGTTCTATCTGCACACATTTACAGACATGTAGGGGACAGAAACATATCACTATAATACAGTCCAATAGAGAATTGCTTGGATCCTTGTTTCAGGTAAGGGAAAACTCCCCCCTTTTTAACACCACACAGAAGGGATCCAGGGTCGGATCTAGAGAAACATTCATGGGGTGTCCAGAGGGTTTCATGGAGAGTGTAAGGGGTGACAGAAATATCTGCTGATTTAATCACAAAAATCACATATATCAATATTTGCTCGGAAAAGCTCCCAAATGAAGAGATTTGAACTCACCAACAGTATTGTGGCACATTAGTAAAGCAGTGAATAGAAATATCTATAGGTGGCATTAGAAATCAATAAACTGTTTTATTTTTAAATCTTCAGACATTTTTCCAAATACACGTCTTTTTTCATTGAACTGAGTCTAGAATGTGGCCATAACAGATCATTACATTCATTTCCATTTTTTAACATGTTATTTTTAAAGAATCTAAATGAATGTTGTTACATACATTTGACACCTAACTGGGTGACAGCTTGGGGGGGGGGTCAGGCATCTTTTAGGACTTGCTAGCCCTCTAGATCCGCCCTTGGGGAGATGCCCTCCTAGGAAAGACTGACGTGCAATAGATGTCTGGGGCCATATACAAAGGCTGAGGTCCTTACTGCAGTTGCCCTGGGTTTGATTCCAACCTGTGGCCCTTTGCTGTCTGTCTCCCCCTGTCTGTCTCCCCCTGTCTGTCTCCCCCCTCGGGAGCTCGGTGACTTTTCCAAGCAACTATTGATATATGTGATTGTGATTAAATCAGCAGATATTTCTGCTACCCCATGAATATTCCTCTAGATCCGCCCCTGTTGTGTGTGTGCGTGTGTGTGCGTGTGTGTGGGTGTTCCAAGAACGCGCACGCAGGAAGTTCCTATCCTGTCGAGAGCGCGAAATATGACGTAAGTTGCTTGCCGCGCAGTGATGATGGCGGTGCGTGAACGCGCAGTAAAAGTAATGGCTGCTCTGGATCGGCGGGTGCCTAGCCTCGATGATTTCGTGGGTCAAAGCTGGACTGCCTGGGCCGAGTGGGCCGGTGTGACGGCAGCGGATGGTAAGGAAGCACACTGACGCAAACACCGGCAGCTGCGAAGCCATTTAACCAAAACACCGGGGTTTATTTTCGTGGAAACGGAGGACAGAGCTAACCATGTTACCCAAACAAAGACCCTGCCGGGTCCTAGCGCTGGGTGGGTAACATGTTGCTCTCTCCCGGGTCCCACTGCATACGCTGTCTTCAAGAAAAAATAAGTGCTAGTTACTCAGATATATCCATTACAGTGTGTGTGCTACGGCTGTGGCCATGAAACAAGCTGCCAGCGTCTCAGAGATGCGTCCCGTTTTAGTGAAAGCAGCCGGGCAGCGGTGGCATCAGAGCGGAAGGAGGCTAGTGTGGATGGTTGGGCGAGCAACTTCTTGCCGTGGAAAGCTAGGCTAGCTAGCTAGCGAGCAAGCCAGACTAGCCGTTGACGACGAGGCAGTTAGCGTTAGCGTGCTAATGCTAGCAGCAGCAGCAGCAGCAGCAGGATTGAGAGTGGACACCGGTGACGGAGGAGGAGTCTGATGCTGTTGCCACCATGTAAATGCTGGCCCAGCCTTTGATATAGGCTAACGTTACTCTGTGTTCTTTTCGCTTCGTTTGAATGTTACCGTTTGATTTCCAGCGTCGCCGCCTCCATTTAACTCATGTCCACATTTGTGTGCGGCAGGAGGTCTCATATGTGTGACTTCAGCCCCAGAAGTGCTCTTGCCCTTCCCAGCTTTAAGTATGTGCGCTCACTCATTGTCTGGCATCCCTCCAAGTGCTACTTTGTCCATAACTATCAAATAAAGTCCTCCTGTACCACACAATACCTTTCGCTACTTGTTGTTGTTGACAAACTGTTACAAAAATGACAAGAAATCAAATGACCAGCAGCAGTCAGTGGAGAAGCAGTTGACCTGAAATCAGTCCTTTATATAACACAGCTTAAGGGCCTGTTCATGTGCACAATTTGTGGAGTAAGGTCAGGCTTTGTCTTGCTGATGAACCTGACATCCAACTTTTGGAAAACATCTGACCTCCTGAGGGTCATATTGAACACGTATGTCATGTGTGATGTTTCAGGGCCCGATGTGGACGACTGCAGCAAGAATGGCAAAAAGGCTGCAGAGGCCATGTCACTCAGTAAGGAGGGTAAGTCTGCACGCCATCATCTACAAGACACAGTCAAGTCTGTGGTTGTTTGGGGAAACATCCAAGATAACCTTCTTTGTGAGTGCTTGCATTACTGTGCTTGTACATTGACCCGTAAACCCTCAATCAACCGTGCCTCAGCTTCTCTTTGGTTTCCAGCCTTGCCCAGAGGTAGTGAGTAAATGGAGGTACCGGTTCGCCGCAGAGACCAGGGCTAGAATCAAAGCCTGGGTAGTGTTGTTCTTGGGCACCTTCTGCCATTGTGTAGCAGCAGCTGTCTTTATGTGTGCGTGTCTGAGCCTGACATGATAAATCAAAAGGACTAGTGTGTGTGTGTGTGTGTGTGTGTGTGTGTGTGTGTAAATATGTTCATCTTCTCACAGTCAAAGCAAAGTGATGATAAAGAAGAATGAACTAGGGTCCACACATTTGATTTTATTTAAAGTGTATAATTAAAGTCTTCTCTTTTTTTCTCTGCTTTTTCTCACTTAGTTTACATCTATTGAATGGTTTGTTTCAGTTTATGTTTTACAGAAATCCCCAAATTGCCAGATCAATATCCACCCACCCCATCCATTAAGCTATACCTGCTTATTCTGTTCAGGGGCATGGGAGGCTGGAGTCTAACACATTAGGTAAGAGGGTGGGTACATCCTGCAGAGTAGGGTTAGGCAATATGACAAAGTTTTCCCACCGGCCACTGTCAGCCCAACTACCTGCGAAAGCTGATATATTTGAGCATGCCATCAGCTTTATGAACAAATTAAACTCTCAAAATGTCAAAAAGAAAGGAAACATAATACCTACTTTCCCTTTAAACAGAAAAACACAAACGTACACCTTCTGTATGTGATTTTCTTTAAAACTTCTTTTATTGAACTAAGACTGGCTTAATTGCCTTGTTAACTCATCATAACACAGTTCATCCAAACTTGACAGAAACGGTTTCAACAATCAGCAACTCAGTTTCGATCAGTGTGTGTAACGTTACTGTGCCGCTGAATGAAGCGGCTTTCAACCTTTGGAAGCAGACAATTAAATGAGCAAAGTGAAATGACAAAGATCACTTAAAAAACCCAACCAGTTAATGACTCAGCCAATCGGCAATAGCCAATATATTCATCCAATCGTCAGTCTATGGCAGGCTGACTTAAATATATAGACCGCTAAATATTCACAATTACGGGCAAATTCACCTACTCAGACAGTGTGAGAACATCCAAACTTCAAGATACAACAAGTCCCCATGGCAAACCACTGCACCACCAATGTACAGTACCTGTACGGGGCTACAGGTATTTGATGGGTAGTTGATGAAGTTGGTTACCAAATGACATTTACCAGCTGATTCTGATTTCACTGGTATTTTCTGACACCGTTGTCCAACTCTGAAAGTACTTTTGAAGTGAGAAGATCTACCATCTTTACCTGCCTGCCCCCACAATGTGACATTGCCATGTTACGTCTCCTGTGTCTGTCCGTTGTATTTCCTCTCCTCATCACTCCTCATCTCCCCTATCCTCCCAGACATGTCCATCTTTGGCCTCTACCCGGGCCACGATGACTTCTACCTGGTGGTGTGCAGCCACTGTGGCCAAGTGGTGAAGCCGCAGGCATTCGAAAAGCACTGCGAGCGGAGGCACGGCCCTCTGGCCAAGCTTTACGCCCGACTGCGCTCTCCCGCTCCTGCACCCCAGCCCCAGCAGAGGCCCCACCACGGCCACTCTCCTTCCCACGGGACCAATGCTGCTTCCGCTTCAGCCTGGGAGGGCCGTGGCCAGGGCGTCGGGCAGATACGGGTGGCCCCGCCTTCGCCTTCCACACCACCCCAGTACAGACACTCCAAGAACTCCAAGGATGGAGTCCGGTAAGAACCCAGTGGGGCAAGTTGGGGAGGAAGTGTAGTCCTGTGTTTTGATACATATAAAAAGCCTTTGGTTGTGTTTGTGTGTAGGCCTGAGAACTGAACTTGTTTAAAAGCATTAGTTTAACAAGTTGCAAAATGTGCTTTTTCACTTAATTTCCAAAAGTTAGATGAGAAAATTGGCAACACTCTCATATCTGTCTGGTAAACATAGACCTATAGCCTTATTAGCCAGTTAGTTTAGCTCTGTCCAAAGGTCACAAAATCTGCCTATCAGCATCCCTAAAGCTCACTTAAGACATTATGTATCATTTGTTTAATACAAAAACTGGAGTTCAAACGGCGCCTTGCAGATTTATGTGTTGGACTATTTCTTGACCAATGGAAGTAACGTCTTGACATCTTGTCATCACCGCGAGGTTGACGTCAGGAGGTTACTATACCTGCCAAGAAACAGCCCAACACACAACCCCCATAAAAACAAACAATGGAACAATGTGTTGTTTTTACACGTTGGTTATGAAATGATGACGTACAATGTAATGGTCCTTAATTGCCTATTACTGTTAAAAACAACTATGTAAAAACGCTGATATTAAGCAGCCAAATGTAGGTGAAAATTGTTACTGCTTCTCCTTTCAGTTAGTAAAAATGATGGTGATAAGTTCATTGGAATTACAGTCCATCCTCAAAGTGTTTCACACGTTTCAATGCACTAAGTTGAAAGGTGCTGTAAGTGATATGTTTTTGTTGAAAGAAGTGTTAAATAGCTCTACATTCTGACAGAATACAGCTTCTGGTATCCGTTTCCACTTTATCCAATCAGGAGAGAGAACTCTATAAAGAGGCGGTCCTCAAGGGCAGGCAGCAGAATGTCAGTGTGGTGACGTAGGGAGGAGGGAGGGGACTGCTTACTGTGAGAATGGACAGGGAGTTAGCCAAAATGCAGATTTCACTTTTGAGGGGGGGGAACCCTGCTTTAAAAAAATCTTATCACACACATACACAAAAAGGTTTCTTTTAATTTTGGCAGTGCTGTTTAGTTAACTTTGCACTTGCCCTTCCTCTTCCATCAACCAGACATTCCCCACTGGAGAAGTCCACCCACGGCAGCCACACAGAGTCGTCAGTATTCAAGCAGCCGCCACCCCTGGAGCCCCCCATGAGCTCTCCTCCTCCATCGCTCAGAGATCCGCCCTGGCCGCATGGAGGCACCCCGCCCGGTAGACCTTCACCCACTGACAGGCCCTCCCCCCAGAGCCAGAGGAAGGACTCCTGTCTGGCCTCTGCAGTGCCGGGCCACCGAATCCCAAGACCCTACAACAAAGTGGCCTCCAGTGAGTACAAAATGGAAAGATTTGGGTGATATGTAAAGCATTACAATTGAAGGATGGATGCTCGTCTTACTGAAAATGCAGCCTTACACAGCGTCTACATGGGTAATATATTAGGACAGCAGCAGCGTCAGTTTTGTCAATGTCTATAAATGCTGACCTAACGGCACCAGATGGTTTGTTACACAGAACCATCTGGGAAGTCGTCGTTGGAATCTGTTTGGAAAGTGCAGCCACTTTCTAAAAATACTTGGCAGGTGATTGGATGAAGCACCTCTCGCTGTCTATCATGGGCGAATTTCAACCAATCAGATCAGCGAATCATATAACACGAGAGAACTTCTTTTCCATGGAGAAAATCCTTCAGTGTGGTTCTTTGCTCTTCTTTCAGTGAAGAAATACTCTTCAGTTCTAATAGAACTGATGCTAGCAGCATCTACGCTAACCTCTTTAGCAGCCACCATAGCATACCTAGCATTAAACCACGGCCATAGCTCATGCTGTAGCTGCTAGTAGTTCCTTTGATTGACGCTGATTGGTCCGAACTACTGTGGATGGACACAAGCTCATTGACAGTATATATAACGGACAGAGCTTCTGGGTCTGTGAAGTGAAGCCACCGCGGAAGTATCTTAAACCTACATTCTATGTAATGGCCAGCAGGGGGAGCTCCATTGGCTGCAATGAAAGAACGATACCATGCAGTCTAATGGAGAAATGAGTTGATTTTCTCACACTAAACAGTTTCCTAATAAGTTTATGGTCTCAGTCTCTAGTTTCAGTCTACTTCCATACAGCACGATGTTCATTTAGTAAATGATGGTCCCATTTATAGTAAAATAGACCATAAAGCAGGGTATGCTTTAGGGCGTGGCTACCTTGTGATATGTTTTTACCATATTGTGCAGCCCTACTCATTCACTACATTCAGGAACACTAGTGCTGTGTAGTCACCCAGTAAAATAGAAGAGCATAGACTAGAACCAAAAAAAGATGCCTCAGGTGGTGATAATGGGTGTCCAGTTTGACTGGTTGGGAAGCTGTGACACTGCCTGGGTAGATGGTTGCACTGACTAAAGTAAAAGCGTATCTGCACCAAGAGACAACGGAAAAATGCAGCTGAATTTCCTCCTGAGTAGATAGTGTTCAGTGGTCAAAAACATCTAGGTTGCAACATATTGAAAAGTTTTTGTTGGCGTTATTGACAGTACTTTGTATAGACAGAAATATTGAAATGTTTACATTTTTCATTGACTGTCTGATGTAGCTGAGATGCTTTCTCTGTGTCTTCAGAGAGGGAATGTGACTTGGACAAACACTGTGGCGTCCTTGACCCCGACAGAAAGAAAGTCTGCACTCGCCTCCTGACATGCAATGTAAGCTCCAAACACACTCAGCTTCACCAGCCTAATGCCCTACTTCTTCTGCGTCACATTTTCATGTCTTTGCATTTGTTCTTCCTCATGTCTCCCTTTTTCTCGTGTTTTCTCTGTGTAGTTCAGCGAAAAGGTTGAGAGGCTTAATTTCAGCGTCTGGTCCTGTCCCTGTTGCTTTTGACCCAATTAGTACACATCAGGAAATGGATTGTGAGTTTGTGGTCTTGTCGTTACTCAGACAGCAACCCACCCAACAAGCCAGATAATATTTTTGACACTGCCCTTATCAGATCAGTAGCAAACAGAAATATGTCTATGGTAGAGTGGGGATGATGAACAGCCTCAGTGCTCCTTGTGATTGATTCCAAATATGTGGAACTCTACTGGAAGAATGAACAACCTTCTTCCAAAAGATATTCTCTCATTTCTAAAGACTGGATTATATGAAATTAATCTTGTTAAGATCACATCCCCAGTCATTTAACAATATATACCAAAAACTTTAACAAATCTATTTCTATGTATTTTTATGTTGAAATCCAATAATGTTTTTCTTCCTGTAACACAAAATGTAAAGCATGCTTGAGTACATGTGATCCAACCAATTTCATTCATAATATCATGACATTCACCCGTTAATCTTTTAGCGACACACAGCAAAGTTTAGTTCTAGGGGCCAGACCTCACTGGTAACTGTACAAAAACACAACTTTATTATTTATTTGGGAAATTAAATGAAATTGGATGTTAGCTGCCGTTAGCAACTGTAGTTAGCTTGTGCAGCTAACATTAGCTGACTCAACCCTGGGTGCCACGAGCCAAGCCCGGCAAAAAACCCAAACACTTTGGTACTTTATTCTCTGTCGTCAAACTGTCCTCCGTTGGCATTGAATGCTGTATTTGGTCGCCGTCTGGCCGTGCTGTTCACTGGGAGCTCCCAGTCTGGCAGAGTCAGATAATAGGACCGCTATAGCTGCCTGACGGGGGGGATGTAGCACACATTCAGTGTTATTGCCTACCGCAACAAGTCCCTCCCTGGCTGCCGTGTTAATGCAGCAACAGCACTCTGCTTTCTATTTCACGTGGACTTTAATGATGGTGGCGTAGAGTGCTCATTTAACACGTTACTCCATTATCTCCTATAGGGGTCTGTAGCAAATTTACCATTTTCATACTCATTAAACCATTTAGTGAGCCTTTATATGGAAGCTTCCTTTACCTTTTTTAATCTGTTGTCTACTTGTATTTATGGACATAAATTATCACCAAAATATGATTTGAACAATTATTGAACTGCACTGACTTTTAAAAGCACTAATTGGCCAATACCAGTAGTGTGACAGTCATATAAATTCAAGTCAATTTGCACTGATTCCCAGACAGAAAATCTTATGCCAGTAATTTGCTTTCAAATCCACTCATGGTCCTGCAGTATAGATTTATCAGCACCTCCCTCTTGCTCATCTTCTGTCAATCTGGAATTCCACCATAGATTCTTTGTATTGTGTAAAGGTGTTAGCGTGAGTTGGATCTATTACACTTTGTACATTTCAGTGTTTTTAAAAATTGCTTTGAAAGTAATTATATCACCATCATCAAAAAATAGCCATAACACTGGTTTTCAGGTTAGGTGTTTTTGAATCAAGTCACTGCTCCTTGTTACTGATCAGCACTGACTGATACTGAGCGGTGAAAATGGCTCCCAGCACAGGAAGAGTCCTTATATGGTGGCTGGTGTGTGAAGGAGGAAGTGAGTGTGAGAGGCCACATCCAGCCGAGCAGACAGGATGACCTGATTAACAGGAAATGACAGGAGTGACGGGAAAGGCACGCAGGAAAGCAGCCTGTATCTTCTACCTGCTCTGTGAGGTGAACAGACTCTCAGTAGGTGGCTGTGTTTTCTCTCCCACCTGCTACTAGGAGACTTGTCGTGTAGTCATTCAGACTCTTCATTTAGAATGATTGTGTTTTATAAGCAACACTGATGTATGAGTTCAGTGATAACCGCAGTAGTGCTACTGGATAAAGCCCCTTGAATGTGCTCCTGTTTTAGTTTTCTGACAGAAATTTGTTGAACATTCGTTTGTCATTAAAAAAATATCAAGCTTTAGCTGGCCCCAGGTTCTCCAGTGTTGTGGCGTAGTTACTTTTTTTTTTTTTTGTCTCTTTGATTTTATTGCAAAGAATTTTGAAAATAACTTGATGACATAACTTGTCGTTGTCAAATGTAATTTCTGTTTTCAATTAATAGAATAAATCAGTTAATACTCAAAAATAATTGATAGGTTAATCAGGGATTTTCCAAGCAAAAACAGATCCAGAGATGTTTTAATGAGAAGGATGAACTGTTTAAAACTCGATCCTTTGTTTGCTCTGTGTACGCCTTCATGTGCTCTGTTAAAACAGTGGGACGTCTAACGCACAAAGCTGTGACCCCCACATGAACTATTGAGCTGACTAAATAAACAGTGGCCACCAATTAACCTAATGATATCATTTGTTTTTAAGTCAAGTTAAAACACAATACCATTAGAATTTGGGATGATTCTTTAGGAAAAATCTTGCTTAGGCGGGGAAATGAGTGATAAACTCAAAAGCTCAAATCGATTTAGTCATTTTAACTTCAGCTAAATGGTCCACTAAAATGTGTTTCTGAGAACATCCGAGGCTAGTTTGACAGTTATCTGTTTCGTGAGCCATGTTGCCCTTGATGGACCTGCAGCCTGACTCATTTGGGTAGACCTACAACCAATCAGAGCAGTGAAACATGTGACTTTTTAAATGAGGACTGGTGATACTCCTCTGTCAATCATTATATAACTATATAAAACCGGCCCCATGTTAAACAAACAGCAGATTAATCTGGTTCCAAGGCTACATACACCCTAAAATAAGAGTCAAATGGGCTGAAGTTGGCACCATAAGGGACTTGGTTTGTACTGCCAAAAATAAAAAACCTTTGCTTATACTAGTTTGGAAGATTTGTTACTGTCTGGACACACTGGAATGAAATCGTTGATGGGTCTCAGGCTTGCTGAGGGGGATCTTTTCATGCATTCTTGTGTATTCCCCCCCCCCACAGTTAACTTACTGTCACCTTAGCTTAAATGACACTGAACCCTTACCCAACCATCTCTAATCATAACCTCAACATTTCCCTTTTTGTTGTTCGACTTTTATGATATTAGTTGGCCAACATTGGTTTGGATTTGGCTGTTTTTTGCAGTTCAGCACCACATTGAACTCCTATATCAAACTCCTATGCATGAAGACATTTGGTTTGTGGTCATTTTAAGACTTGGTTTGTAAGGTTTACAACCTGCCATGCTGTCGCTCTGTGTAAATGGTAAATGATAAATGGACCTGTATTGTATTGAATTGAATTGTATAGCACCTTTCTAGTCTTCCGACCACTCGAAGCGCTTTTACACTACGTGCCACATTCACCCTTTCACACACATTCACTCAGTGATGGAAAAGCCCATCGAACACAAACTAACATTCATACACATTCACACACTGGGGAGCAATTTGGGGTTCAGTATCTTGCTCAAGGATACTTCGACACGTGGCAGGAGGAGCCAGGATCGAACCAACAACCTTCCGATTAGAGGACAACCCGCTCTGCCTCTGAGCCACAGCCGCCCCAGTACAATAACATTGCTAAAAAACAAAACTGCAGAGTTTCACTAACCAATCATGTCATTGCTATCCTGTGTCATAACCTACAATCCACTATATCTGGCTAGGTGATGACATTGGAGTAAGTGGAATCTGTAGCTTATTGTGCAGGTTTTTTGTAAAACTGGTGGTGTCTGGCAGCAGGGAAGTGGCACCCTGCTGCAACCTGTTCAAAGTACAGAACACTGATGTTGCTGGGCAGTGCTCTTTGACAGTACCTCAAGTTAAGCATATTAAGGCTTATTATATTGTGCTTTAATCCAACCTTCTAGCTTGGCATGCCAGTCTACAATCTAACCAGATACAAGTTTTAGCAATTTACTTGAAATTAAGTCAAACAAAATGAAATACTGACTGTATCCTGTGTCCTGCTCCTTAGATCCACTCCATCCACCAGCGGAGGAAGGTGGTGGGCCGCAGCAAGAACTTTGACCAGCTAGTGGCAGAACTCAAGACAAAGGTTCGTGAGAAAGGGGCCCAGTCGCTGGATGGAGGCTCCTCCACTGGACGGTCCCCCAGCCCAGAGGCACCCAGGGAGCAGGCTGGGGCTCCACATTGCAGGAGACCTCTGGCCAGTCTCCCCGCTTTCAGGTTGGTGGGCTTTACTGAAGCTAGCTAGTGATGCATACATACGGTGAGCATGGTGAGGCGAGGGCATTTGTAGACATTGTAAACCATTGCCAGATAAAGCAGATAAAAGTAAAGTAAGTTGCAGTAGGTAGCTTCTGTAAAAATGACTTTGTCATATTCACTGAAACTTTCACTATATCCTGACAGTAGAACATGAGACAGATAATCTGTGAAACAATCAGGTTCCTCTGGCTCCTCCTAGTGCTCCTGATGGCATTTACAAGAATCCACCAGGCCTGAACGAAAACAACCAATCAGAGGCAAGAAAGATAGCTGATTGTTGAGTCTCATTCCCAGATCGTCAAATACCAACTCTGAGACTTCACCATCAACTATCTTCAAGCCTACTGAATCAGAGCTCTAGGAGGAGCCAGAGGAACCTGATTGTTTTACAAATTATCTGTCTCATGTATGTGCATCGGTGTATGAGTGTGTATGAAAGTTAGTTTCCGTTCTTATGAGCAGTTGGTAGCCACTGCCATCAGTGTGTGAATGGGGTGAGTGGCATGAAGTGTACAGTGCATTGAATGGTCGAAAGACTAGAAAGGCGTTATATAAGTACAGTCCATTTACCATTTACTACTGTCAGGATATAGTGACAGTTTCAGCAAATCTAACAGTTATTTTCACACAAATTACCTACTGCAGCTTTAAGACAATCTTTTCAAGCAGCCACATTTTTCTACACGCACACACACACACAGTAATAACAGTTGTTTCTTTAACCACCTTAGTGGATCAAACAAATAATTTGGCTTGTAGCAGTGATGTGTGGTCAGTTAGTGAAAACTAGACAGGAGCACAAGTAAGTTTGGTAAAAATGATTTCCCTAACATACTGTGTGTGTGTGTGTGTGTGTGTGTGTGTGTGTGTGTGTGTGTGTGTGTGTGTGTGTGTGTGTGGCAAATCTACTGAACAAGTGTTCACACGTTCAGTCACTTCGCTATTAAACCACAGACTTACAAGGAATTACATAATCACCAAATATAGCTACTTTCAGTTTCACTTCTTTGTGGTTCCACACGCTCCCTCATATTGTGCGGTGTTCTGTATATTCCTTGCTCTCTCTAAATACAAACATCATTGAATTAATAACTTGACAATGAGTAGGAACAAGAAAATAAAAATGCAACCAAAGGCAATGAGATATGTTGATGTGGAGCAAGTTAAAGCAACACTATGAACAATGTTGTTTTGTTCACCCAGCTCTAGAGTGCAGTACCACTGTGTTAAATATGGACAGCTGTACATTTGATGAACTAGTGAGTCAATTACTTTTCAACACAGCCAAACATCAAGCAAGTGCAACAACACAAGACACAGCAAACAGCTAATATTACTGACTAGTCCAACAGCAAGAAGGCCAGCTTGCTCTCTCTGCAGCCTTTTATTTCACCAAGCTCTCGCCAACCACTAAAAGTCAGGCCCACATTTACTCTTGTCCCATGGCTTCTTTCACCTTTTCTCTTCTCAGCTTCCTCCATCAGCGTCTTCTAAGCGTTCGGTCTGTCCTCCTCTGCCATTAGCTGTGTCCGTAGGAGCCTTTTGAGCCTATTTACTTTGACCACTCTCTTCTGGCGTGATGCTGGCGCCACTCTCCACCAGCGTTCCCCTGTCCCCTGAAAACATCCTCCTCCCAGTGGTCCAAAGCTCTGGTGCTACCAGTGTGAACACAACCACAGCCCTGGTGCTCTGGGTATCCAGTCCCTGGCGTCCAGCACAGTACAGCTACACGGAACAGCAGACACATTTAACAGAAGTTTCTTTACTGTCCATCAGGAAACTGTACATCACAGAGTTGAGGCAGAGCAGCTGGAGGACATCAGAGGGAAAACCACAAAACATTTTCTCCATAAAATATGATCCAACTTCCAAATTCAGCGGTGGTGTGTGACTACTGCTGTAAAGTGTAATGCAATTGTTCAGACCTAGAACAAAAAGTGACATAGTGCAAGAACAGGCATAAGGGGCTCAGGAAAAACTCAGTGAAGCTGTTTTTAAGGCAGAAAAGTTACATAATTGGATAGTGAGCATCGGTATATTTTATATTATAACTAGGTGCAGTATATTTTAAACCAACAAGCGTAATTTTTTTGTTTTACAGTCGACCTACGGCTGTGTCAGAGAGCTCCCCAGAGGAGGAGAAGCAGCGGCAGGATGAGGGAAGTCTCCGAGCTCCCTCGCCTCTTGTTCATGGACGAATTTCCAGTGATGAAAGTGAGGCAGAAAGTCCTGACGAGCCTGTTGAATTCTCGTCTTCTGCTGCACATCCCAAACCACTAGCGGTGAGTAGTTTTCGCTTCGGTTTAACAGTGAGAAATGATAAAAAATGTTCAGACTTGTTTAAAGCTGCAACAAGCATTTTCTGACCTCTAGGGGGCAGAAAGTCTCAAAATCAAACTCAAATATGGCCCTGCAATACAGTGAACTTGTTACGGCTTATGCGTTGGAAAGAAATCGCTTTCCCCAAATACCAGAACATGCTAGTGAAGCAGACACTGAGGAACATTATTATCCCATAGACCACCTGATGTGCAAAACAATAAATCACATTAACTGTCTGAACTATTGTAGGCATATTTCATCATTTTTCTTCTCCAAAATATCATTGTTTAAAAGTCGATATTAACATCCATCATAACAACAAAACTACAAAGCATACTAGATCCTCTGCCATGCTTTTTTTTTTCTCAGGGATTTTTTTTCTCCAAACCCATTTTGTGTCATCACACTGCACTTTTGTCCCAAAAAGCCTCAGGCTTACAAGTGTTAGGTTGCACACTGAAGACGTTGTCTGTTGTGATAAGATCACTGGTAACTTTTCCTTGTGAGGACTGATCACGTAAAATCATGTTTGTGCAAGCGATGCTGCTCAGTGGACCAATGCGCTATTCCTGCTGCACGTCCTTAGCAGGAAAAAGTGGGGGTTAGCTTTCCATACCTGACTGATACTGACAGCACTATCAGAGACTTGTCTTTGTGATCTTGTCCTAATTTTAGTAATTCCTTATTAGTCCCATATCATAGTGAAGGTATGGACAGTGGAAATTTCAAACTGTGTCACATGTCAAAGAATGGTGGTTTTATGTTGTTTGCAGTTTCAAGTCACTCCCTGCAGAGATTGTTATCCTGTTCTACCCAGAAATACATCAAAACACAGAACCACTGAAATGTGATTTGACTGCAACTATGTGGCCACAGAATAATTCAGGGTGTTTCTAAGCCACCACTGACCACCACAGGTACAGATAATAAAAGGGGACACTTGCCTATAACAGACTTACAACAAGTATTCTTTCTCTAGGTCTGTTCATTTGGCAGCCATGCTTTGGGTCACGGCATCTACACGTTTGACAGGAGACTTCACCACCTGAGGTCGGCTCTTAGCAGCATGCTGGAGCAGCACATTAGCGCCCATCTTTGGAAGTAAGAAACCTGAACTCACATTTCTGCTTGGCCTTTTTGGCTTTCTTCTACTTTTATGGTGCTAATCCTTAAGAATTTTTTGCAAGAAAAAAAAAACGGGTTATTTTTTCTCACAGGCATTTATATAGTTAAAACACCTTTTTATATATTTTCCATTTCTTGATGCTTCTCTTGCCTTGAACACACTGCATGAGTTTCAATATCATCATCATATCTCCCTGCAGTTCACACTACACAACTTTCAGTCTTGTAATCGGAAGGCTTGAAGTCAATGTGGTTTGCACACTACTGACTGATCAGCAACAGGAGGTCACACACTGCAAGATCTTTCAGAAGTAGTCCCGAAGTCTGGTCCCACACCATTAAGTGTTGTAGTTTAAAAAGGGCAATGATTCACACCATGCTGTTGTTAATAACTAAATAAGAAAGTAAAATAAGCCAATAATGATCCTGATCAGCCAGCGTCAGTAATCAATACACACATTAAAGCATTAATCAAACTAATACCTAACAACAGACACCCTTATCAAAAACATGCAAAATTATACATATTAGCAGTTTGAATTTAACTAAAAGCTCCTTCTGCCAAACTCCCTTTAAGAAATATCCTAACATGTCTGTAAAAACGCGTCACTCTAGAAACACGAGCTAAATGGTGGCATACATTAACAGTCTTGTCAATTTAAGCAATAATAAATATAATCTGGAACGAAACTGTTCTGTACCAACTGAACTGGTTCAGCCTCCGTTGTCTCTGCACTCTTTCAGTAGGAAAAGACCGTAGAGATGAGAGGTGGACCGTTTCAAGAGATTTTATCAGTAAAAGTGCCGGTTGGTGGATCAGATACACACTGAATTTAACACCAACCTATAATGCTGTTAATTGACCGTCTTATGTCTGACAGTGTTTTTTCGCCAAAACCAAATTAAGTACCTGGTTCGCAGCTTCCTATTTGGTGGTGGAGAGAGGTTGTTAGCCTGTGTCTGGCTAAGGCCGAATTATTTCAAAGGGTTTTGGTGGTGGTAAAAATACAACAGTGTTTTACTGATGGTATTTTTCTACACAAACCTACACAGCCATTGAAAAAAGCAAACCAGAAGGTTTCAGTGGACCAGAATTGGCTCTGCCTCCTGCCCAGTATATTGAACTGGTTTTAATGTCTGATAAAAATTAGCTTTCAGATGGGTGACATACCCACGCTACAAATGTTCAGCCCACTAATGCAAATTGTCTGCTACTTAACAACAGTGGCTCTACCACCATCCTGATTGCACAGTTGAAACTTACCAATCGCCAGTGCTGTGTTTACAATGGTGGTGAATAATAATTGGCCAAGTGTACCACTCACTTTCCACCTTTATCCAATTTGTAGATTCTTCCCACTGTAAATGGATGAGGGCTACTTACATCAGATGCTGTGTATTGGTAACACTAGCAGATAAACTTGAGTGTAACCCACTGCTTAGTCACTAATAGATGAAGCAGATGGTGTTTTCTGTTGCCCGGAATAGCAGTGGTGTAGAGTCTGTGAAGTTGGCAGTAAGAAAAAAATGTCCCTGAATATCTGCCTTTTACGTTGATTTATTCACTTCAGAAAAAATCTCATTGGTAGAATTTGGGTTCAGAACATCAGAGCCCTCAGTAACCCAGTTACTTCCAAATCTGTGCTTCATTATGGCTGGTTAGTAATCAGATTGTTTCCCACTTTCTACTGTATGTTTACTATATTAAGATTGGCAAGATTTTCTCACATATTGGGTGGACAGTGTAGGACTTTGAGCTCTGATTTGAACTTTTTCTTATAAAACAAATTACAAATAGTATGCCTTCCACCCAGCAATATTAAAGACAGATATACAACCAAAGATATGAAATATAAAAGTATAAAAAGCACAAAAATTGAGAGACTAATGAATCATATTTTATTTAGCAGTTTATATTACTGTAATTGTGCAGCCCTAATGTTTTATATAGATTGGTCAGACCAATACTGTATCAATACCACCATTGTGGTCCATGAGAAGCCTTGCACAGGGGTTGATGCAGCAGTGTTTAATTTGCTTTAATATAAAAAGTGGTTCAGGAACTTGCAGTAATGCCCAATATGGTGTTATTGTGTATGACAATAATGGATGATGCACAGGTGGAGTTTTCTGCTTTGTGTCATTGATTTATTCACTTTAGCAGAGTCTGCTACTCTCGTGGTGCAATGAGAGAAGCCGTGTTTGACTCTAACCAATTTTGTTTTACCAAGTTTAACTGCTGGTGAGAACTTTTCAACCAGTGAGAGTTAATGTAATGTAGCAACCCACAGAAGTACTGTTGCTATGTTACTTAAAGCCTAAAATACACAGCAGTGATTTGGTGTGGTTACTGTCAACAGGAATTGGGTTTAATGCATGCTGTTTATGATTTCAGTTGACTCTTGTCAACCATCAAAACATTTTATTTAAAATAAACAGATTTTTAACTAAAATTGTATTCAAATAAATAACAGTGTTAAGATTTATTCAAGAAATATTGTATCTTATCTGAATAAGTTAACCACACTGTGTACTGTAGGGCTGAAACGATTCCTCGAGTAACGTGTTTACTAAAGCCTTGCATCGCAGCTTGGTTTAATCCATACCACTATATACAGTCATACAGCGCACTGTTTTGCATGGATGATTATTACTGTCACACAACATTCTTTGGAGAGAACATAGCGAGGTATTAAAGAGAAAACGACAAAATGTCCAAAGTTTGGGATCTTTTCAAGCTGAAACAAAACAAAAACTCTGTACAGTGTCAGCTGTAAGACCAATCTAGCCCCAACAGCATGGGGCCTTGTAGCTGCTAACTAGCTGCTGTAGCTGTTCAGCCTTTCACTAACTACTGATCTTTTCGAACACACATTATGGCTGATTCAAATAACGCAACCACCCTTCATTTAAGACTCACTTCCCATAAGAAACCCACCAGACTAAACCTGGGAAGGCTCGGCTGGTAACACACAGTGCAGTTAGGCTGTGGGTGGAGGAAGGATCAGACCCTTTATTTAAGCAAAAGTACTCATTACCCACTTTGAAAATACTTGACTACCAGTATTAGTTTTTCATTTTTTAGACACATTTCTTATTTTCTCTTGTGTATATTTACTATTGCTCTTGGATAACTTTTAACAATTACTTAATTTAATCAATGGAATTATCAGTAGAATACTCAATTACTAAAATAATGGATAGCTGCAGCCATAGTGCACACCACTCCTGTATTGGTCCAAACACAATGACATCCCCATAGAACTGAGCATGGGATGTCAGTGTGTTTGACATCCCATGCTCAGTTCTAACGCTGAAGGAAGTTTTAAAGATGTTCGGTCTAGACCTGCTCTATTTGAAAAGTGTCCTGAGATAACTTCTGTTATGAATTGGCGCTATACAAATAAAATTGAATTGAATTGAAGTTCTTGAACAGTGTTGGCATGAAATCTGTCAAATATTAAACACATTTGCAAAATTCTGTCATAGAATGTTACATTTTAGAAGATGCAATTTAGAAAATTTGGTCTGATCTAACGTCTGTTGATTGATTTATGGATTTCTTTTCTCTAAATCCAGGAAAATACCTCAAGCCACAGACCTGTCTCCACCTCCCTCTGCCAAGACCATCACTTCCTCGTCTCCCTCTTCCATAGCCGCCACTTCCTCCTCTTCGTTACATTCTAAGGTGCGCACAGGAAGTCATATCAGCTCCTCCCTCAAAACCGCATCCTCCTGCTCCTCCTCTTCCAGTCGTGGTCCAGGGAGACCCCAGATGGCCCTACAATCAGAGAACTCCAGCGGCAGTGGCAGCGGCGTCGGTGGAGGTCACCTGGTGTCTCAGAGTAAGCCTGTGGCGCTGCGTCCAGTGGGTCCCAGCCGACCCAAGAACCCTGTGGGGCGTCCCAGCAAGCAGATGCTGAAGCTACGAGAGGAGGCTGCTGCCGCCGCTGCCCTCCGCAAACGGAAGGCCCCATCCCAAGAAGGGGAGCACTCAGGCCCCGACAGGAACTGCATCGTCCTCCAGGACCGGGGCCGCCCACCTTCTGTTGCCTCTTCCTCCTCCTCATCTTCCTCTTCTAAACCCCCCATTCCCTCTCCTCTCCCACATGGACAGACCAATGGCACGCTTTCCCCCAGCAGCAAACCCCGCCCCCAGCCCTCCCCTTCAGAGTCCCACTCACCAGCCGCCAAGGCAGTCTGGACCTACAGACGAACTCACACTCCTCTGGGCCACTCCTCGCCCCCAGACCTCTCCTCCGCCACCAACAACTCCCACAGCCGGGGCGGCGTGGGGGACTCAGGACTGCACGGGCAAGGCAGCGGGAGGGGCTTTGAGCACCATGGGCTGGTGAAGAAACGCAAGGGGGGCAGCATGGAGGAGCACTCGCCATCCTCCAAACCCTCAGCGCACCGCCTGCCCTCCTCTTCTTCCAGCTCCACCACCACCTCCTCTCCACGCTCTAACTTCTACCCCTGGAAGGATAGTAAAGGTGGGGGGCTGGCTGGGGGCGTGGAGAAGAAACTGGGCACACAGAAGGTGAGTTTGGAGGACAGGAAACATTATTTGATAGTTTAAAGTTGTAGAGCTGACCTAACAACAGCCGCTGTAAAGTTTCTACAGGCCCTGAAGAGGCAGATGGTGAACCCTGCCAATCTGACAAACGCAACACTGATCCTGATTGTTTTTCTTTTCTTACCATCTATTCATGACCTGTGGCTGCTTCCTTTACCTCAACGAAGAAACAAACAGCTAACTGCTTTCCATGCGCGTATGACACAGTTCTATTGTATGTTCCCCAAAATATACTTGAAAAGTCAAATGCAGGTGTAGGCATAAACAAACATTAACCAAGTAGATGTTAGCCTAGGTTAGTCAATTAAGTTATGTTTTGATTATCAAACAATCTTTGGTCCCCATTGGAATACATTGCTAACTGTTGTGAATCTATGTTCTCTACAGCTGCTGTCTTCTGCCACAGGGCAAGCTACAAACTTTTCAGAGCCACCTTTCAAAACAATAGTTGTTAGTAACAGATTGTCTGAGTACAATTATGTTTGGGGAAAAAGATACCTGTTCTAACTAATTTTACATAATGTTTTAAAATATATATATTAGAATTACATGAAAATCAGTCACTATGTCAACATGTGGTTGGTGCTTTGTGGGCTGGTTTTCACATTAGACCCTTCTTAAGCCCCGCCCCTTTTTGGTAGAGCAACCCTCGGTCAGAACCTCGGTCAACTTTCTCCTTTCCTGTACTTAGATTTGCTATGTGCTCGGTTGTTCTGTGTCAAAAAGATCACATTTTGAAGATGATTAAAAGATAAAAGATCTTAATTTAGCAAGTTGACCAAAACACTGGCTAACTAGCTAGATAACATTCAATACTCATTGGCTAGCTACTTACAATTGAAAGCAAATGGTAACACCATGCTGGCTAGATAGCTAATTTTCATCAATTGTTAGTTAGCTAACATTTTGCTAATATTAGCTAACTTAAGATCTAACTATATATACAGACCTGTGACAATTTGAAAGAAAAACCTGAATGAGTGGAGAAACATGCGAATGCTTTCATACATATAGCGTATCTAAATACAGGAAAGGAGAAAGTTGACCGAGGCTTGCTCAACTGTTGTTGGTGCACAGAGCAAAAAGGGGCGGGACTTTAGAATGGTCAGTTGTAACTTGTGAAAACTTCCTGTGCTTCAATTTAATTCAATTTTATTTGTATAGCGCCAATTCATAACAGAAGTTATCACTCTGAGATCTCTTCACTCTGCCCCTGTGCTCAGATTATAAAAAATATTCTTTTGCTATAAACATCTGGTGGGAAAACTTTAGGCAGCCCTGCCCAAAGTTATCTCTCAGCTTAGAGTGGTGTTTCCATGGTAACACTCACAGATGATAGATGGACTGCAATAACTCTGTCTTGAAATATGTTGGGTTTTAAAAAGAACATGTTACTGTTCTTCCACACGGTTACGCTGTTGGAGTTAATAGCAGCTTGAAGCATAATCAGCTATTTTAAATTGAAAGCTAACCAGAATATAAAGTGACTTTGTTATATTTAAAGGTACACTCTCAGATTTTGGTACAGTTCTCCCAAATCTCCAAAATTGACAAAAATTGTCTGGTTTTAAACATGAGCTTAACACAAGGGAAGTGTCTTCTCCAGCCATCTGATTCTTCTTCTGACTTTTCTGACACCATGTATGTCAGGTTGTTTAATTGTACCCAATTTTGTACATTTCTGTAGTGAATATACAAACCAGTTATCAAAATGGAAGTAACAATTTCCAATTTTTCTTTTGTCCCACAGCCAAAACTGCACCATTAAGTGTGCCTGCCTTACAAGCCACTATGAGGGAGCCAGCTCTGCTCAGTCCAAGACTGAGACAACAGGACTCAAGTGTGTGTGTGTGTGTGTGTGTGTGTGTGTGTGTGTGTGTGTGTGTGTGTGTGTGTGTGTGTGTGTGTGTGTGTGTGTGTGTGTGTGTGTGTGTGTGTGTGTGTGTGTGTGTGTGTGTGTGTGTGTGTGTGTGTGTGTGTCTTTTGAGCAAACGCTCAAGTATGTGTGTGTCAGGTTGTGTGTATGTGCAGAGTTGGATCTGTTGGTGTGTGAATCTGTTTGGATGAATGTCTGAGGGAGAACTGGGAGTGGGAGGGTGGGATAAAATTCAGAGTATGGATTTAGAAATACCTCAAGACCATCCGGTTATGCTGCTAAATTAAATATGTTGGTTTATAAAAATGGATTAAAAATGTCCTTTACACTTGGTTTCTGTGGCCCATTTTCTTAACGTTTAGTCAACTCTTAACAGTGTATGACAGTCTCCCAGTAATGTTCTGTCTGCTTGTTCCAACACACTCAATCAGAATCACTTTTATTAGCCAGGTATTTGCACACATACAAAAATTGGTTTTACAATCTAAATGATGCTCACAGTCAGTGAAATGTCTTCTACCTCGTTTTATTCAAAATTTCCCCCAAATTCAGCCTGACATGAACTTTTGGATCCCCAGTAGAACTTAAAATACACATCCACTTTAGGTTTGAACAGTGCCTGGGTACACAACAAGAGAGCACAGAGCCAGGTAGCCTCTGATTGCTTTCGCATCTAGCATGTTCAGGTAATTTGACGCCAGCTGCAACAGCAGTAATTATTTTTAACTGAGAAAAAACAATACAATAGGACATCTCAAAATAAAAACATCTCTGAATGCATCTGAGTTTTGCAGCTTTGACGAGGTTAAAATGATGAACATTAAAGGTGTGTAAACAGTGTGTAGGATTTAGTGGCATCCAGCAGTGTGGTTGCAGATTGCAACTCACTAGCTTCACCCTTCCTTTGCAAGTGTAAGGGAGAAACTACGGTGGCTGTGATTGGCCGATCTAGAGCCAGTGTTTTGTTTTTTGTACTGTAAAGCGTAAACTCAAGTGAAAGGTGACCCGCTCTCTCTGTAGATAAAAACCGCTCATTCTAAGGTAACAAAAACAAACATGAAATAGAAGGGTAAACACAGGCATTATGAATTATGTTGAGGTTCCGTTACACTTGGTATAGAAGTCTTTCCAGTGAGCCAACATCCACAATAGCAGAACCTTGGCTGTTAAAACCTAAATTTGTGTCATTGGTAACACCTGTGTTTATCCTATTGTGTCAAAATGGCTGCTGTGATAAAGGTCTATGCAAAACAGTGGCAAGCACAACATACTAAAAAAAAGGGAGGGGGGGGGGGTCATAACATACTAAAGAAGGAATGTTCTTTTAGGATAGTGATGATAGTAACTGGTGTTTTTTTTAAGCCCTTTGATACTGGAGAACATAAAATGTGTACTTTAAATATAGTCTTCACATTCAACCTCTGGATGATATGGTGCCCTTTGCCCTGGTTTGCCCCTCATACTGACGGTAAAGTAAGTATTGTTATTAGTGATTATATGTGAGGAGGTAATCAGACCGCCGTCTAACACCAAGCCAGCACTAAAATTAAGCAGGAAACAAGTGAATCATCTCACTTCTCACACTCTTCGGCAGATTCCAACCAGGAAGTGAAACCAAAACAAAAGCCGTCAGTAGAGAGAGTTGGTGGTTCACGAGCATTATGATTTAGTAACACTTTCATCGCCTGTGGCACTGCTGGGGCTGGGGCTGGGGCTGGGGCTGGGGCTTTGCTTTCAGAAGATGTGGCGGGAGATGCTCTAGCCGGTAGTGTATGAAACCGGAGGAGGGACCGCACAGTCTCCGCCGCCGCTGCTGCTGCTGCGGTCTCTGCCTGTGACACTGCGACGACCTACTTTTTAATCCATAGTCGGACCGCACTTGCTGCGGAGGGATTACAGCCCGCTCTATTTGTTGTCGTCAAGTCGGCGCAAATTGGCCGACATTACAACAGGAAGTTAATAGATTTTGAGCCATACAACCAACCCTCTTAAAACAGCCTTGAACTCATTGCACTAAGATTGCCAATCCAAAATGGAGGGACTTTGGGAGACAGAGGTAACCACTAACAGGACAACAGAAATTACATGGCGGAAGGATATTCCCTATATATTTTTTATTGTAATGTTTTATAAATGTAGTCATTTATTACATTCTGACTGTTACTGACTGTTACTGTTACTGACTAGACGTGGAGTTTGAAAAAACTACAAACCGGAAGTACTATGTGTCGTCATTGTGTGTATCTTTAGGTCACGTTCAGCAGCTCGCCCGTCTGCCCGGTGGCTGTCCGGTTCTTCCTCCCTATCTAAATAATTATGGAGCTCGTGCGGTGTCCCCACACAGCACGCGCCGCGGCTCGCCGTTTCAGCGCACCTTTCGCAGCTTCCGGAGTCCGCAGGTAGCCGGGCAGGTGGCTCAACTCAGCGGCGGTATGCGGTCCGATGTGGAGTACAGCCCGGTGGGAGAGGGGCTGGGGATGCGGGAGTACTGGCTCTATGTGTGGCTGCGGAGGGCGGCGGTGGTAGCGGCTCATGTCACCGGTCTGGGCCTGACCCTCATCATCTCCCTGCTGTCCAGACCCGGAACCAGTGAGTGGATCTATGGATACAGATTTCATCACTCATATTCATCTACCGTAACATTTTCATTGAGATGGTTATCTTGTTGTTCAATGGCTTTACATTGTACCAATTGCTTTTAATTAATTTATTTGTATTTATTCATTTAAAAAAAAAAGTATTCTCCTCCTAATAACGTTGTGGAGATAAAGTGTGGCATTTAATGCTTCAGAAGAGATTTATTGCAGGTGGACTTAGGGGCGGAGCCAGATGATGGGAACATTTGGGGGCGGGGCTTAGACAAAAGGGCTCAGGGGACATGTTCTATCATGCACTTATTCCCAAAGTGCTATACAAATTAAAGTGTACGGAGTCTATAGCAAATTGAAGACATTGAAATGGTAGAGAAAAGAAACATTAAATCTGCAGTAGGTAACTTTCTGTCATATTCACTGAAACTTTCACTATATCCTGACAGTAGAACATGGGACGGATCATCTGTGAAACAATCAGGTTCCTCTGGCTCCTCCTAGAGCTCCTGATGGTATCTGCAAGAATCCACCGGGCCTGAACCAAAACAACCAATCAGAGCTGAGAAATATAGTTGGGTCTCCTTCCCAGGGCATCAAACACAGTCCAACCCAAAGTGTTTTTCTATCTTTCTCGGCTCTGGTTGGTCTGTCAGGATATAGTGAAAGTTTCAGAAAATGTGATAAAAAGTTATTTGTATAAAAACTACCTACTGCAGCTTTAACACTAGTAAATGGTAATGAAAGAAAGAATATTATTGTTAGCCATTATCAAATATTTGCATAAATGTAAAACAGAAACAATAAAAACATAAAAGATTATAATTTGCTAAAACCAGCTAAGAAAAAGCAAGAGCCATTGAAAATCTAAATGTCTTGAGTTTTGTCTTAAATGTGTCAGTGGAAGGGCAGTGTTTGAGTGAAAGCACAAGGCTATTCTGACGCTCTGGAGCTGGCTCGATCTCCCTTACCCGCCAACCTCGATCGTGGAACAGTTTGAAACAGTTGTTCTGAGGATCTAGGAGGCAGTGATGTATAGGGGTGTCTGCCCATGTATGGCTTTAAAAACAAATAAGAGAACCTTAAAATCAGTCTTGAACTCATCATTCTGAAACCATAGCACAACAAATGTTGAGGATGAATTTTCAAATCTCTCTGATGTTTAGTATTTTTATAGGTCCAGCAGTGGTTGGCATTTTGGAGGATCTATTGGCAGAAATAGAATTTAATGTTTTTAACAGATAAACAATTAAACGTCCCGCAGAACTGTTCTGTAGGTCAGTTGGGATGATTAGAGCAGTAAATATTGTCGGATTTAATGTGCAGCCAGCCGTAAATCTGCTCCTTCTGTTTCCTTCAGCTGTGTTATAAGATTCTGGATCATGTGATCATCATTTTGGTTTTAGTTTGCATGCAAGCAATAGAAACTAGGTGGAAAGAATTTTTTCAATTCAATTTTATTGAATAACAGAAGTTATCTCAGGACACTTTTCAAATAGAGCAGGTCTAGACCGAACTCCTTATAACATTATTTACAGAGACCCAACAGTACCACCATGAGCAAGACCTTGGAGACAAGGGCAAGGAAACACTGCCTGTTAAAAGGCAGAAACCTAGGACAGATCCTCCGGCTCTAGGTGGGTGGTCGTCTGTCTCGACCAGTTGGGGTGAGAGAGAGAGAGACAGACAGACAGACAGACAGACAGACAGACAGACAGACAGACAGACAGACAGAGAGACAGACAGCAACTACACTAATAGTAGTGACTGATGGTGATGATGAACATGAACAAGATGATGACGACAATGACAACAACGATGGGGGACAATGAGCAGTGACAATAATAATAATAGTAACTGTAGTAATAATAATATTAATAATAATAATAATAATAACAATAATATCAGTGATATTAGCAACGGCAGTCAAGCAGGACCATGGCAGGAGGCTCCACCAGGATCCATGAGAACCTGCGAGACAAGAACTGAACCTCCCCTACCTCCTGCTCAGATGTGAAGGCACTGTTATCTTTGTGATCATCCAACAGTTTGATGACTGCCATGCATTTTCTTTTGGTGGTTTTGGATTGTAAGATACTTACTGGTGTTTCTCTTTCTTCCAGGTCTGTTTTCTTGGCATCCAGTGTGTATGTCTGTCGCAGTAAGTCCATATATGACTCTCTTATGCACACACACACACACACACACACACACACACACACACACACAAAGGCTCTCACACACACAGTTGTCTGAGGTCCTCTCGAGTTTCAGTTGTCACAGCTTGCACACTCGGTTGTCCTCTCACTTTTTACTCCGACTAACCCTGGCAGTGTTTTGATGTCAGCTGGTGTGTAGCTTACATCAGTCTCTTGACAGTCCTACACATTACTTATGTCACTTTTGGAGACTTTAATTTCCTGGTGACTAACCCTAACCACAACCTTAACTACTACTACTACTACTACCTTTACTACCCCAATTACAGAAGCTGTCCCCAGTTGACTGGTCAATTCCCTTTACTCTGTTTTCTATGTAGAGCTGCAGTGCTGTATGTGTTTAGATGCAGCATTATTTCAGTAAATAAGCAATTAGGGATGCACAATTTGGATTTTTGTCAGCCGATAACCAATAATTACCTGCTCCTTGTGGCCCATACAGATAAGATAACCGATCATTTCACATTTATGTATTTTATGTTAAGATGTTTATAACATGATGTAGGGAGGAAAGATGATGATTTAAAATTGTGTTACAACTAGCAGACTTTGTCCCTCCTCTCAGTATCCTTGTGGGATACGTACGGCAAATTGCAGTTGTGTCGCGGAAACTGTGAAAAACATCCACGTGTTCCCAAACTTTTTCATGTCAAGGAATCCCACAATATATGCACACACTGCCAATCTTTTTGTCTTAAGGGTTCCCCTCTGAAAATTTTTTTATTTTCAGGTTTAAACATAGTAAAGTCTTCATAGTCAATCAATGATCAAATTGGATCATTATAAATTACAAAGACAGTTTTGGTGAGTTTTATTTTGTTTCTGTCCACTTTGAATGAAGCTACAATAATATGATAATATGGGAGGTTAAATGGCTGTTTTTGTCTATGGAGTCTGGTGGAGAGTGATATTACGGCTGTTTCTTGTTAAACTAAAGGTCTATCTCTGTAGGGATCCTTTCCATAAGGTTGTCAGACACGGAGTCTGTCAGTGGCAACAACAACTGTTAGTGGACTTAAATTGACGGGCGCATTTGTCCCTAAGGAATAATGTTACATTGCGTCCAGCTCTTTCCAGTAAATGAAGGGTTTATTTTGACCAAACCATGGTGGTAATTGTTGAAAAGACTGTGGAAAGACTAAAAAATACATTTTTTGGTGAGTTTTTGTTTCTGTCCAGTTTGAATATATTATCTACTGGGTAAAAATACTGGTTTCGCCGTAGAGCCCATTGTTTTGGTCTGAGATGCTCGTGCTTTAGTCAAGTGGCAAGTGAATTTTGTAACCTTTAAAGATGAACATATTACTACAGGCACGTCTTTCAGTCAGTATAAAGCTAGGAAGGTAAGACAGTAATCATGTGATACCCGGTCCTGTGTTGACACAAACAGATCATGTGTGAAAACAGGTGTGATTTTAATGAGTATTTCTTCAGTTGAAAATGAACTCTCCTATAAGCACTTGGCGTACCTTTACATTCACGCCCTCTGGTCTCTGTGTCTCCTTCTTTCCACTGTGAATAATAGATGGGAGGGAGTGCTGACACTAATGACTGCGTTGCATCACTGCGTCACATATTGTGTTACAAACTGACCTAGAATAAGCTACTGAAATGGCTCACAGGTTGGTGTTGGGGTGTTCTCTGTCATGCCTTGTGGCAGTACGGCGTGATGAGTCGGTCGTGATGCGTCATCACAGTCCGTCAGCCGTGATAAGTTACTGTGCAAACATCATGCCTCCCCCGTCAGGAACAACTCTCCCCTTTGAGCTGTTAATCTGTGATTGATGTGTTGATTGTCTTCCACAGAAATGAATTCAAAGCACATACAATAGAAGCCTATTTAGGACACTCACTTTGTTAACCACCACACACACTCATTTATTCATTTAGTCATTCCTTCATTTATTAATAATGAAGCCTAGTTGTGTTCAGTAAAGCTCAAAATGCAGCTGAGACAGCTGGTCACTGTAGTGTTTATCAAACGTTACAGGAGTTGGCGTCTATGTTCAGTGGTGGAATACTGTGTTATTATAACCAGCAGAAATTATGCTTGTGGTGTCTTTGCCTCCACCTGGTCTTGTATTTTCTTACCCAGAAATCTTGTTTTGTGTTCCTTTACACACAGTGTCTGCCTGCTTAGCTAACAAAGAGTGTAAACACCTTAATGAACACCTTTCTCCTGCTTCCCTCTGTAGTACTGCCTGTGTATGACTGAAGGCATCCTCCTCTTCTCGGCTGAAGGATCCCCCTTCTGCTTCAAATCTCGGAAGGGTAAAGTCCGTCTCCACTGGTTCTGTCAGGCTCTGGTCCTGATAGCCGCTGCCACTGGGCTGGGCTTCATAGTGGCCAGCAAGAACGTGTCAGAGCACTCCCACCTGGTCACCTGGCACAGTTGGCTGGGCATCTGCACCCTGGCCGCCACCGTGCTCCAAGCGTCTTGCGGTATCTGCGTGATCTTCCCCAAGCTGCTCCGCCTCTCCTCCTTTCTGCCGAGGCTGAAGCTGTACCACGCCACCTGTGGCCTGGTGGTCTACCTGCTGGCCACGGTAACCGTGGTGTCGGCCATGTTCTCAGACTGGTTCCAGGCCACGGTAAAAGGGGTAGCCTGGTGGGCCTTCTTCCTGCTGCCCCTCTTCCCCGCCCTGGTAGTGATGAACCAGATCACTAATGCCTACCTGCCCCGCAAGAAAATCACCAGCTAGGTGGCACATAGCATGAGGCTTTATTCGCTCGGTGGCCATATTGCATTGACATTGTACTCCGAGAATCAGATGGAAGCAAAAGTATCCTTTCAGGATAAAATAATTAGACAGCTTCACATGCCGGTAGTCCCATACACAGTCTTACAGCACAGGTATCTGAAGGGGCGTTTGGAAGCCTGGAATGTAATTGCACTGCCTGCCACATTTGATTTTCGGCTCACTAACGATTTGTCTCAACAAACACTCAAATGATTGAAATTCTGGACTGAAGTTACTCATTGGAGGGTATAGAGCTCAACGGTGAGGTTCTGGAAGTAGAAATGCCGTTCATATTCTGAATAGAGGATTTAGATTATTAGCCATACTATCGTAGCCATCCAAGCTAGACTTTCTACGAGCGATGCCATTGTGAAACGATGGTATACGCTGCTGCAGGAGCCACAAGTTCTTCTGATATCCACCTTGTTTAAAGAACAACATCTTTTATCTGCGACCTCATGTTGAAATACTGCTAATACCCACAATCCTAAAGTGTATCAGCAACTTCTCTGATTGGTAGAGCTAGCTGTTGCTAACATCAGTCAACATGAAACTGCATGAGTCGCACAAATCATGTTCAAATCAATCCAACTACAATATATTACCACACTCTTATTAACAGTAGAAACACTAAAGGTTATCTTAGAAAAGCTAGCATTCACAATGGTTAATGAGATGAGTAGTTCCTATGCTCTTAAAATAATTAATAGTAATTAAACCTTTTTCCGTTTTCAAAGTTGTTGTTTTTTTTGGCTCTGAACAAAATGTTTTATGGTCAGTTCATCTCGTAGTTGGCCGGCTTGGTTCCAGGCTTATAACTCACGGAATGATTAACATCTGGAACCAGAGCCGTTCCAGACGTCACTGTTGAGCTCTATGCATTACGAGGTTGTGTGCACCAAAATGTACCACCCCAGATACCTCCTGGACCCCTCCCAGATACCTCCTGGACCCCTCCCAGATACCTCCTGCCCCCTCCCAGATACCCCTGGACCCCCTCCCAGATACCTCCTGGACCCCCTCCCAGATACCTCCTGGACCCCCCCCAGATACCTCCTGGACCCCCTCCCAGATACCTCCTGGACCCCCTCCCAGATACCTCCTGGACCCCTCCCAGATACCTCCTGGACCCCCCTCCCAGATACCTCCTGGACCCCCCTCCCAGATACCTCCTGGACCCCTCCCAGATACCTCCTGTGTTCAGCACACTTCAGCGTGGCTCTCTCCAGCATTTAGTGGTCAGTAGAAGAACTGCAGTTTAAAACATTGGCATCTTTGCTCTGACTCCCACTGAAACAAGAAACTCAAAGGAATTTCCTGTAATGATGCTGTCCGCAGTATGTGGACTACCATACCAGATGTACACACGTGAAACACAGGACACAGTACAACTGGAGGCAACCTGCTTTCATCTGTTGCCTCTGGAGGAATATTTGCACTACACATGCAGCGAAAGCAATGTATGACTGGTTTCTGAAGGGATGTGAAGCACCTATTGCTGTCTGTGTGAGGAAGGTGCTGCAGCCTGTACATTTTATTTATTTATCCATTTATAATGTGTTTGTGTTGTGGTTGCGTGCAGGTGCTACATGGAGCGTTTTACCATTAAAGTTCCATCATTTAACATTTTTTATATTTGTCCATTTATGAAGGACTGAATTAAATGACGGCTTACAACATGAAAGCGAATTTCCAAGCTTATTGATAGCTCATTGTTTTGCTTATATGGCTCAGGTACGCTACCCAGAGGTGGGACCAAGTCATTGCACTCAAGTCCCAAGTCCTAAACTTTGACTTTTTCAGTCCTAAGCAAGTCATAATGCACTCTAATGCCATAACAACAAAATGAATCAAAATGATCTTTGGTATCATCACCTCTGACGCTACCTGCCCTACACAAAACAACAAACTGCTGCAGACAAAAAGCAAAAAGGCTTAGTAGATAAGTTGTCTTTGGAATAGCATTGCTGTTTTTGCATTGGTAACTTAATGACATGAAAAACTACATGTAGCACCTCTGGTTCATGAGTTATTACATTCTGTGTGTACATGTGACCATTTTCTGTCTTTTAGGTGGTGTTTGTAGCCATGCTCTCTGTGTCTTTGTAATTAGTAAGAAAAATGAACGTGTCCTCACTCTTATGTTGCTTTGTACACGGCCAAAAGCAAAAGCTTTTAACCAGCAGAGATGTCATCAGTCCAGGAACCGAGCTACGCACATAAAACCAGTCACGTCATACTTGCAAGGGCTTGTAGTTCTGTCCAGTCCGCTCAGTACCTCTGCAAAATAGTCAAATTAGAAGACTTGAAAATTGTACCAACTACTGTTAGGAGCCACGGTCAAATAAACCAAAACGTGGTCTAACAGCCTTCCCTAGAAATAAACATCAGGTTCCTCTGAAGACCCCAGCCTATTGCCCCCAGCAGGTACCACCAGTTTAGAGCTTACTAAACACTTTCTAAAACTATTCTAAACCCTCAAACTAACCATAATACTGTATATGGAGCTTCTTTGGATGGAACACCATGGGAACACCTGACAGACTTAATTCAGGGCAGATAAAAGTCCCAAGCAGGTGGCACCAACAGGTTTCCAGCTGCAGGTTTATTTCAGGCCACAATAATGAGGACAGCTCAGTGAGACCCCGGTGAGACAGATAGATGAATGTGGACTATTTTTAAAACGGTGTTAGCAAACCTGATGCACAAAGACCTGTTGGATGTACTGATCCTCACGCACCTTGCCTCAACCTCTTTGTCTTACTCACTGCTAGGAGGCTTGTGCAGATACAAATCATGTTTCCTTTCTGACATAATAGTCCATTAATAATAGTCCATTACAGATCGCTGCACAGCCTGCAAGCAGTGCTATCTACTGTGTCTGAAGAAAGAAAGAAGAAAGATACTTCCACATATCTTGGTTCTCCAAAAGCACTCATGTAGAATGAATGGCCAAAAATGTTACATACTGGACCTTTAATGCTGGGAAATTGTAAGAAAATCAATAGTACATGTTCCTGGAGTTCGTTTCCAGACTGGGTTTCACACTTTAGCGGTCCTTTATTAAAATCAGGGTTTCTACTGTTGGAAGCGATTTCTTCTTCACTGTTCTTCTTTGCTCATTTTGTTAGCAATTCTGGTTTAACCCCAGCTCGACAATGTAATGCAATAAATGTTTAAAAGTGTAAAATAACAATTTTGTTAATTCAGAATTTCCTGATGAAACAGCAGAACTCAAAATACCACATTTAATAGGAATTTTTAGGTTTTATGAAAGAGAATGTACCGCCCCAACCCCCCCCATTAAATGGTACGAATATTCTACTACATGCTACTGAGCACAACTTGCTCATAAACGTATTCTCTGTTCTAACTACTCAGGACTTTGCTGTATGAGCCGATCAGAATATAGGTTGTAGGTTTGTATTTATCTATCCTTGTCACCAGGTTGCCGCCTGTGAACCTTCTGTAATAAACAAATAAATACATGTGTTGTTATTGTTTTTATTATACCTCTGTTGCCCATCTATGCATTCTTGTGAATGCCATATAATGTATATTGACTGACGTATATGTATTATCAGTACAGTGATAACTTCCATTTAGCCAAACTTTATACCTTTTTATTCAGTTCCTTCAAAATATTCACAGCATATATTCTGAGTCTAGACAGAAACGAGTGGTTGGCGGAGGCGTACAAACACGAGGCGGTAGTTCCAGTTCCTAACAAGACAAGACTTTAATGTTCCAGGACTAATGAATGTGGACAATGTGAAACATCAAGAGGTGTTTCAGAAAGCTGTACTGTGGTCACTGACACCGAACAATCACACAGAAAGAAACAGACGAGTGATTCCAGGTTCTACACATACAGTAGAAAATAACCCAGAATGCAATGCAGCCACAACATCTTTATGTGCTAGCTTCAGCTTTTTAAAGGATAAGGCTGCCAATATTCGATGGTTTTCATATTGTCAACAAATCCCATAAAAAGACCAACAGTGATTGTGTCTGCTGAAGAGTGTTATGTCTCATTGACAGTATGATGGACAGCTACTGGGTCTGAAGTGAAGCCAACGCAAAAGTGTCTTAAAACTGCATTCTTTCAAACGTCCAGCAGGGGGCTTCAGTCTTATGGAAAAATGAGCTGACCTCTTGATTTATGAGCTCAGTAAACAGTTTCCTAATGAGTTTATGGTCTCAATCTCTAGTTTCAGTCTTCTTCCATACAGTATGATGTTCATTTAGTAAATGATGGTCCCACCCACCTAGAGCCGGAGGATCTGTCCTAGGTTTCTGCCTTTTAACAGGCAGTGTTTCCTTGCCCCCGTCGCCAAGGTCTTGCTCATGGTGGTACTGTTGGGTCTCTGTAAATAATGTTATAAAGAGTTCGGTCTAGACCTGCTCTATTTGAAAAGTGTCCTGAGATAACTTCTGTTATGAATTGGCGCTATACAAATAAAATTGAATAGAATTGAAATTGAATTTACAGTAAAATAGACCATAAAGCAGGGTATGCTTAAGGGCGGGGCTACCTTGTGATTGACAGCTCATTCAGTGCTGATCAGATATGGATCCAGATTCTCATACTGTGTTGGATATTTCCTCCTGTTTGAAGAATAATGTTTTAGTATATTACAGTCTTTAATAAAAAAGTAAATACATTTGTGACCAGTTTTTACAGATTTCCATTTCCATTGGAAGCAATGTGCTCGGGGCTGAGAGCCACAGCCAGGGTGAAGGATTTGGAGAATATTGAGATACGCACTAACACAATGTTGTTTTTTCATGGGTTTTGTTGTCAACGATAAAAAATAAAAATAAAATACAGCAAACCTTATCAATCAACGTGCACACTTTCAAACACATTATCCCATTAAAATGTTTCATGGTCAAGAGCTCTTACTTTTCATTCAAAGTCCACATTCATCCTCTAGTCTTGGGAGTTGCTGTCATGGTAACATGACCAAGGTAGGTCATGTTTGTTTTTCTGCTTTGTGTTTGACTTTCTGTGCTCTTGTCAGCACCCTTATAAACCAACCTCTCCAGATATAAACTGAAGTGAAACACATTCACCACATTTATTTAAACTGCAAAACAGATTTCGGTGGAATAAAGATGAGCGTACAACAGGAAGAGTCCTCGGCTTGTGGATGATATCAGTTTAGCCTGTTGATGATTGGAGGAGACAATAAAATCATAAAACTGCTCGGTGTCCACAGTGATCCTCCAGGGCTCAAAGTTTGCGGTTAAGAGTCAGGAGCTGCCGGTTTGTCCTCACAGATGTAAGTGACCGAGCAGTTCAGCAGGTCGTACATGTTGACCTCCACGGCCTCCGCTGATGACCCGCCCTCTCTTCCACCAGCCAGAGTCACAAACACCTGCTGGGCGGCTGCCAGCTGCGCCTGCTCCTCCGACAGGGCCGACTCTGCCCCTTCACTGCCCTGATGGGACAGAGAGGTCATATATTAAAGGGACATGTATTAAGACATATTTACAACAGTCTGCTTGGAACAATGTGTGTGACTTTTTCTGTAAAAAAAATTATAATTTCCACATTAAAATCCTTGTAAAGTCATCTACTCCTTTCAGAATCTCTGAATATGCAAATGTTGTTGATTTCTAAAGTTTCCCTGCTGGACACAAGATGTCTCCTCCTTCACTGTAAAGTCCATTCTCAGTGGATGTGCACTGGTGGCTTCAAGTTTCTACATCACACTGTACAAGCTGATACTGGACCAGGGTAATGACGTTTTAGAGCAAGTCAAACACTGCAATGTCAGCCACAGACATAGATCTGCTTTCACCTCATAGTGCTACTTCATTAGGCTGCAGGTTAAAAGATCCCACTTTAATGCATACTAGGAAGTACACCAGACTCTTTGAAGGTACACAAAGAAACAGTTCCATTTCTCTTAATGTTGGCTAGGAAGGCTACAAGACGGAGTGGGTTGGGGATGATTCTCCTGTTCTCTGATATCAGATGTTGTCACTTTAGAGAAGCTGAGATACAGTATTGGTGGGAGAACTCATCTTTCTGTAAGAAAATGGGATAAAACATAGAAATGAACTGATTGTTTTTTCCATGTATAACACCATCCAATACTGCTGTGCTCTGGTGAATATATGGATGGTGTGTGTGGAGTCCTAGACCAATAATGCTAATACTGTCTATATGCACTGGGTTGTTGTTATTGATTCCTTTTTTTAAATCAAAATCAATATAAATAATGTTTTTTTAAAAAAAGCTTGTGTGCAATAAATAATAAGAATCAGATGGCTGAGAGGACTCAACTATATTTCTGCTCTTTCACATGCAAAGATCCCTCTGAGCAACATTTCAATCAGAATATAAGAAATCAGCAATCATTGGTCAAACAGACTGGAAGCTTAGCATCAAAATGTGCAGATTTCAACAGGAACTGGTTCCTGTTTCAGTGTACAATAATATCTATAACAAGCAGGAATTAACAGGATGTTACTGTAGTAGAGCACTGCTGAATATCAGCTGGACATACTACAGACTGACCAATCACAGTTCATTCAATCTAAGCACTGAGTAGACTGCAGAGGTGGTCTATCTCTAGGGATCCTTTCCATAACGCTGTCAGTGGCGGCAACAACAACAACAACAACAACAACAACAACAACAACAACAACAGTCAGTGGACGGACTTTGACGGGCCCATTTGTCCCCATGGATTAGCTAATGTTAAATGGCAGCCATAGCAGCTCGTTACGGAGCCACTTTCTCATCTAACTCTGTGAATTAAAGGTTTATTTGAACCGAACCAGAATTGGCGACTGTTGTTGAAAAACAGTGTGAACAGCAACCTAACCTAACAAAGACCCAAGGCAAACTGTTTGAAGTGTGTTTTATGATTATCTGCAGGGTAAAATGACTGGTTTTGCCAAAGGAGTCTGGTGGGCTGTGGTTTCCATTGTTTTAGTCTGAGATGCTGGTGCTCTATTGGCAAGAGAATTCCATATATGGGTCAATGACAATGGTCAATTAAAATGTATGTAGTGCATATTTTTGAGTCTGGAACAAAGTGTTTTGACAACATTTATTTGTTAAATGAGAGTTTAAATTCATTTTGTAACAGTATTTCTAACCTAACCACCCAAACAATGTCAGGTGGTGAAACCAAATATTCATAAATATATACATATAGTTCCTACTATTGATTTGAAGCTCTCTCTCTTTTCTTTTGGCAAGATAAACTTCTCTTGCAGCTCGATTGTATTTAATGTGCTCCCTGTGTCATGCTGAGTTTTCTTTATTTAATAGTGGCATCTACAACATTGAAATAAAATGTTATTCAAACTAAACCAGTTTAATATAATAAAATGATATGTGTCAAGAATCTATTAATTTAAAAAGGAAATAATACACTCAGACACAAAAATATGCATGTCATATATAACCTTTAACAATCCAAATGATTCTTTGATTCATTTTCTGTTCATTTCTCAGTTAATCAGCTCATCATTTCAGCTATTTTTTCATATTTAACAGATAAGGGCTGAAATGATGAGCATACAGGAAGCCTGTGCGTACTGCTTTTCCCAGCAGAGCTCCTTACTGTGTGTGAGGTGGAGGCCTGCTGCTCCTCTCCGGCCTCCTGCTCCTCCTGTGCCTCCACATGACAGGAGAGCAGGTGCTCCTGCAGCTCCATCTGGGAGGTGCAGACCAGGGAGCAGAGGAGGCAGCTGGTGGCCTCGCTGTTCGGGCTCACGTGCTGGCTGCTGATGTGCTCCTGCATCTCCTCCTCCCCGCCCAACACAGCCGGGCAGTACGGACAGCGCTCTGCCGACGCTGCCAAGCCTGGAGGACGGACACACAGAGCTGCTGGTATATATTCATTCATTCATTCAGAAAGTCACAACATGTACATGACATGGAAACTTCTTCAGTCCTTTGCTGAGCGGCTAGAAATGAGCGCTAACGCACAGGTTGTGAAGTCGAGGGTAAAGATACAACTCAACAAGCACACATTCATCATTAAAATGTTTTGTGGCCAAGCATTGATCAGCACTGACTCAACTACTAGAGGATCAAAACTGAAATAAAATGTTAAAGGACCATACCAGTGGTGTTGTTTTTTTAAACTTCAAATCACAAATAGACAAATTCAATTTAAATTGGGGAGACTTTAATCTTACTTATGTTAGGTAATCCATCACAGTGAAACTCCTGCCTGCATTAAAGGTCCAGTGTGTAACATTTAGGAGGATCTATTGTCAGGAATAGAATATATTATTCATAGGTATGTTTTCATTAGTGTATAATCACCTGAATATAAGAATAGTTGTGGTTTTGTCACCTTAGAATGAGCTGTTTATATCTACAGAGGGAGCGGGTCTTCTTCTACGGAGGCCACCATGTTCCCACAGTAGCCCAGAACAGACAAACCAAATACTGGCATAAGGCCTTTCATGTGTTTCACGGCCACCATAGTTCCTCCTACGTGCCTGGTACAGGAAAGGTAAGGCGATGGGGTTGCCACTAAATCCTACACACTGGTCCTTTAATTGTCTACCTGCCCAGAGACAACAGATGCATATTAACTGTTAGCTAACTCCTGTGCATTTACTGTTAACTGTGTTCTGTCCCTGTAAAAAATAAACAAATAAAATACAAAATAAAATTCATGTTGTAGGTGTGAGTGCAACAATAATGTAATTCCACTGTGATGTCATTTCAGTTTTAATTCTCTCATTATTGGAATCAAAATAGCCGAGTTCTGCTTGTCCTGTTCTGTGCAGCAGCCCATCTTAGACATTATGTTTCTGCTTCTTGAGTCTGCTGTTAAACTTGATAAAAGGTAAACATTGTGTCCAAAAAGTGGATGAAGCAAAATGGGACTTTTAAAGAAGTCTAATCTTTAACTATCTGCAAAAGCCCAATGCGTTTTGGAAAACTATAGAATATAATCTCTTTAATCTCCCTCTCTAATCCCCTTTGGTTACACAACACAGAGGGATTAAATGTGTGTCTGAATGAAAGAGATATGGTGCTGTTTAATCAAATTGTTGGTTTCTCCTCAGACGTCATCCCAGCAGCAGGAGCTGTCCAGCAGTCTCTCACACTGTACTGCATTACTCTGCTCCTCACGCTGTTTTATGATCATTACAAAGTCATGTCACTGGTGTTAAAATCATTCTACATATCTTCAGCAGATTCCTGAAACATCCCCTTAAGTTGAGATGTAGCAAAATGTGTCTGAGGGGCTGAATCCTTCTGGTGAAGGCCACATTTGAGACCATCCTCACCTTGGTGCTCTGCAGCCTGGTGTTTGGCCACACTGGCGGCACTGGGAAAGAACTTGAAGCAGACATCACACTGGACCAGGGTCTTGAGCTGCCGGGTGTGGCTAGCAAACACATCGGGGTGGTTGGTCCTGTTATGGTACCACAGACCCGAGAGTTGCTATGGCAACAGAGAAAGACATAATCTTAAATTCTACAGCACACTACTGAGGAACTGACCATCGCCTCAGAGCAGTGAGGTGGAGCCACCTCATCCTACCTGGTAAGACTTGTTACAGAGGTCGCAGCTGAAGGGCTTGGTTCCGGCGTGTGTGCCCTTGTGTTTGTCCAGCAGGGCGGCGCTGGTGAACACCTTGTTGCAGGTGGGACACTTGTGGAACTCCTTTGGGTGGAGCTCCTGGATGTGCTGGCGATGCTCCTCCAGCGAGGAGAAGCTGAGGCAACACTTCTGACAGTCATGAGGCTCCGACAAATCTGACAGGGAGCAGCAAATACATCATTAATATTTAATAATAATATTACTAATGATTACAATGACATCATTATTACTAATGATCACAATGATGTCATTGTAATAATGATATAATTGTAATCATTAGTAATATTATTATTAAATATTAATGACATCATTATTACTAATGATTACAATGACATCATTATTATGTCAGCTTGCTGTCAGTGCATCATTCATACCACAATGTGTTTCTATTGCTGTTACAGTAGTATGATAAAAATACTGAATGTTGACTTCTAGGTCTTTGGTAGACCTCACTGTCTTTTAGAGGCTGCAGCGGACTCCATTTTAGAGTTTAAAGTGAAGCTACTGGAACCATATGAAACCAGAACACCTCTAAAAAACAGTTGAGGCAACTGTCCACTGAGACTACTCATAAGGAGCACGGTCTAGACCTGCTGTATAAGAAACGTGTCCTGAAAAAAGGTTTGTTTTAAATTGGTGCTATATAAATAAAACTGACATTGAATTGAGTAAAAAAAAAAAAAGCTCCAAAGGTAGGGTAAATCTTGGCAAGGAAAAAGTAATTGGCTTGACCTCTTGACCTCAAGATACCGGAATGAAAATGGGTTCTATGGGTCTCCAGGAGCCTCCACTTTACAGACATGCCCACTTTATGCTAATCACTCACAGTTCGGGTTCCTAAATAGTGTTGGAACTGAATAAACTGGGTTCAACTGGAAAGCTGAGACTCTTGTAGATTTATTGATCTCATTTGTATTCATGTGATGATGTTGGTCCCCATAGTAACCATTTCATTGTAGTGAAACTTGACTGTCCTAGGTATATTGACAATAATGGGGTTTATAAGAATATTCCAGAACAGAAGTGCTTACCATCTGATCACTAATCCAATTCTTCCAGAAATCTCCAAATGTCAAAAGTTAAGATACCACATCACATCATGAACACTTGCCCCCGCCGAGTATTATTTTGAAGTAACCAGTCTCCGGCAGCATTTTAGATCACATTCACTAATCTTCCAAGATTATTCTCTATGAATAAGTGAATACATCACTATTTTTATACAGAATTATAGAAGAAGTATTCTAACTTTGTGAACAGCGAAAACACGGACTGCTGGCATATCTTGTCAATGACGGGGAAGCATTCCATCTTAAATGACAGAATATCTTGTTAATGGCAGGTATAGTGTTATGGTCTTGGTGTCTTAAAGTGGTATTTTGAAGGGGTTACATTTCGCACCAAATCTTTGTAACATCTGGTTAAATATAAATTAAATAAATGAATGCAACATCTTAAAAGACATAGTTAAGGATGGGCATGACCATCATTTACTTCAATCATAATGTTCTAAATTCTTATACAGTGTAAACTTTCAGTATTTGAATAAGGGCAAAACACAATGTTTATTACAGATTTATGAGCTGAGCTTTATCTCAAATTCATCTTTAGGTTCCCAGCTTTCAGATGATGTATAACACTTTAATGTTATGTACTGTTGACCTGCTATTTCCCCCTTAAGAACCCCTGACAGTCCTAAAAAGTCAAATTAAAATTTTAGGCACATATTAAAAGTTAAAAGTCTATTAAAGTTGAACATTTGATCTTTTCTATTCTATATGACAGTAAACAACGTGCTCTTACTGTGGAAGGTGTGCAGGTGGACGGTGAGTCCGCTGGCCTGGCTGTAGCCTTTGCCGCACTCTCGACACACATAAGGCCGATCGCCAGTGTGTGTCCGCACGTGACGCGTCAGTTCAATGGACTGGGCGAAGATGGCCTTACAGTACTGACACACATACATCTTCCCTAAACACAAAAAGACAAAGTGGGACTGCACAGACTGAACTGACTGGACACGTAAAGACATAGCTGACACGATATTGTTTCAGTCCTGATGGCTCAATGCAAAGCTTAGATTGCCTCATCATCAGTGACACTGCAATGAGGGCTGTGTATTGGCAAGAATTTGCAATACTGTAATCAAGGAGATATATTGCTATTTTTCATAAAAAAAACTCATTTTAAGAAAACACACCACCAAACTCTGTTTTAAAAAATCAATACATAACAAAAAACATTACGATACTCAAGTGTATTGATATTATCTTTCACCTCTAACTTCAACAAACATTCAGATTCAGTTAAGTGAACAATTGTCCCGATTGTAGAAATAAATGATAACTTTATGAATGGGGATGTTGGAACATAACACAATAATTCAATGTCGACTTTCAGTGGAATAATATGTATAACTCTACGGTCATATATCATCTTAATGTTTAACACCAATCTGTATTTTAAATGAACAATTTTAAGTATATTGTGTTTAAAATGAAAAAGTGGATCAGCAGCAGTGCTGTAAACAACACAAACATTTTCTTTGTTAATACATAGGTGTGTGTGGTTGTGTGTGTGTGTGTGTACCCTCTGAGTGTTTCTTCTTGGTGTGGTACGCGAGTGCGGCAGCCACACTGAAGCTCATATCGCAGTGTTTGCAGTGGTAAGGTTTCTCCCCCGTGTGCAGCCTCATGTGGTTCTTCAGAGATGAGTTGGCGCCGAACTTTGCTCCGCAGTCCTCGCATGCAAACGGTTTCTCCTCAAAGTGCTCAGTGCGTTTGTGGTAGATCATGCCTGAGATATGGCGAGAGGGAGCAGAAATGTGACACACTTTAAGCTTTTGAACATCGCATACGTTTGTGTCTGTGGAACATTTACAGAGTGACCTAACAGACATCTGTTCAGTTTAGAATGAAAAACTTCAGGACAGGATGACATTTCATTGCTGCAAGTGAAAAACATTTGTATGTTCAACCACATCGTAATTTTTTCGTAAAGTTTTTCAAATTTCAAATAAACTTCTGTTTCTACTGTTATATAAGTCGCTTAGGCTTGCAAGACCTTCTTAATTCAAAGGAGTGTGAAAAGAATTAAAATAAAATACAGTAGGCCTGTATCTCAGCAATTCATTTCTGTGAAGAAAAAAACTACTCTAAAAATAACAAAAAGTTTCATTTCGTCAAGATATAAACTGAATTTATAAACCTCCCAGGATAAGGGAAGGGGAAGACCTGAACACAAGCTATATTCACAGAGCCTAGAACAATGAACAAAAAAGAAGCCTATTAAGTTACTCCTAAGTACATAGGATTTTTAAAAATTAGTTTAGAGTTAGTGTTAACTGTTTGGGTTCATTGTACAGTTTATCAGCTGTTCTCTACTGTTATTGGTATGCACTGAATATGATATGAAATATCCATAAAATCTGAGTTTACACAATGGTAGAAAAGGGTTCCCTTAAGGAAGAGGTGATATAAGTGATAATGAGGCAAGGTGCTTAAGAATCCATCCGACCCAGCTCAGCAGCTGATGACAGTTTACCACCTCCAGTCACACATGATGCAGTGAGGCTGCCAGGAACCGCCAACACCTCCCTCACTCAGCTGTCCGTCCAACTGTTGCTGTTTCACTTCAGTGACCAGAGTGCTGTAAATTACACCTACTTAATCACACCTTCTTACTTAACAATACATATCTGATGAACTGTGATGGTTGCTGTGCCAATTTATCCCTCCCCTTCCAGGAGACAGCTCATTTATTTGAACTTTGCACAGCTTGCACCACCAGCTCCTCCACCCTGTTCCTTGCAAGGGTTTCTCATACTAAATGAATGGGAATATGCAGATAACTGTGTCTCTATCCTAACAATGAGGAGTGTCAGGTTATAAAGGCTAATCTGTATATTAATATGACTGTATATTACTACCACTGATGGGCAGTAACACGTAATCCGATTACTTTTTTCAAGTAACGAGTAAAGGGATTACAATTGCAAAAACAGTATTTAGATTACTGTTACTGTCCCGCAAGCAGGCTGTGTTACTGCGTTACTTAACCGTGATTTTGTTTTGTGAGACTGTCTCGTGAGTGACAATGACGTATGAGCGCCGCGACGTCAGTGGTAAACACTGACACGTGTAGTGATCAATAAGAGACAACATGGAGCGCGGGTGAGAGCAGGACCATGCAGCGTTTAATGCTTGGAAGTACCGACATTACTTTGAGTTTGACTCAGTAAAAGGTGACAAAAACATCAGTGTCCGCTGTACACTCTGCGTGGGAAGAAAACTTTTATCTACAGCGAAAAATTCCACCTCAAATCTGAGCAAGCACCTAGCAAGCCGGAACAGGAATGTGAAACTCACTGAAAAAAACCTGGATCCCCCACTGACATGACCGTTGTGGCTACCACATCCAATTCCACCGTGCAAAACTCCTCCGAGGGCCCCTCTCCTGCTAAACAGGTGAAAATAGACTTAGTGCCGCTGAACTGAAGAAGCTCGTCGCTGGCTATATTGTTTTAAAAAAGAGACTGTTTCATTTGATTCAATTTTAGATGATGGAATATGCAGAAAGAATAGAATTAGGCTGAAAGGTCTATCGCTTTATAGCGTATTCAGGTTGTGCATCATGTTTTTGAAAAGTAACTTAGTAAAGTAACTAGTAAAGTAACTAATTATTTTTGAAAATAAGTAATCAGTAAAGTAACTGGATTACTTTCTTGGGGAAGTAATCAGTAATCAGTAACTAATTACTATTTCCAAGTAACTTGACCAACACTGATTACTACTAGTACTTAACTTACTAGTCAGCTGGTAGCTAAGCAGCCACTGGTGGTGAAGCATGAATGAAGCAACTGATGCTGATGAAATGATCAACAATAAAATAAACTGCCCAATTCTTAAGAAAATGTGAATATTTCTTCTCAAATGTGAATATGTTCTTGTTTCTTTAGTCCTCTATATTCATTATTGGGTTGTGGACAAAACAAGACATTTGAGGATCACATTGGGCTTTGTGAAACATTTTTTACCATTTTCTTTAATCTTTTGAACTAAAAAACTAGCCAGTTAATTGAGAAAATGATCGACAGATGATAGCTGCAGTAGGTAAGCTAAAACTCAAGATTGGTTGTTTTCGTTCAGGCCTAGTGGATTCTTGCAAATGCCATTAGGAGCACTAGGAGGAGCCAGAGGAACCTGATTGTTTCACAGAGTATCTAGTCGCCAAACAGTTGTGGGACTTTCTACATAATAATAGCTTATTTGAGGATTTTCAGTCAGGATTTAGAGTTCATCACAGCACAGAGACAGCTCTGGTTAAAGTTAATAATGACCTTTTGATTGCTTCTGACAATGGACTTGTCTCTGTACTTGTATTATTAGATCTTAGTGCTGCATTTTACACCATTGACCATGATATTCTTTTACAGAGACTTGAGCATCAAATTGGCATTAAAGGAACCGCACCAAGCTAGTTTAGGTCATACTTATCAGATCGTTCGCAGTTTGTACACGTTAACAATGAATCTTCCATAAATACTACAGTTAGTTATGGAGTTCCACAAAGTTCTTTACTTGGACCAATACTATTTACTTTATATACGGTTCCTTTAGGCAATATTATTAGGAATCACTTCATTAACTTTCATTGCTATGCAGATGATACATTTTTTTTTTTTTAAAAACCTTTTTAAAATAATTAATTTTTTAAAAAAAAAAAATTTTTTTAAAAAAAAAAAATCTTGAAAAAGTTCAAATTTTTTATATTAAAACCCAAAAAACAAAATTATTTGGCCCCAAAACAGTTATAGTTACTCTAATGGCATTACCTTGCCTCGAGCACCACTTCAGGAATTTGGTTCTTTATCAGGACCTGTCATTTAACTCCACATAGAAAATTAATCCATGCATTTTTACTTGGTAAATTACAAACATGTCTTTCACCCTTTCACACACATTTATACAGTGATGGTAAAGCCCATCGAACAGAAAGTAAATCATTCATACACATTCACACACAGATGCACGGCATCTGGAGCAATTCGGGGTTCAGCTCAAGGATACTTCAACATGTGGCACCAGGAGCCGGGGATCAAACCAACAACCTTCCAATTAGGGGACGACCCACTCTGCCTCTGCGCCACAGCCACCCAAATAAACTTCTAGGCTGGATGACTGCAACTCTTTATTATCAGGCTGCCCCAATAAGTCCATTAAGACACTCCAATTAATTCAAAACGCTGCAGCACGAGTACTGACAGGAACTAGAAAAAGAGATCACATCTCTCCTGTACTAGCTCCTCTGCATTGGCTCCCTGTAAAATGTAGAATAGAATTTAAAATCCTCCTCCTCACCTATAAAGCTCTTCATGGTCAGGCCCCTTCATATCTTAAAGAGCTCATAGTACCCTATTACCCCTGTAGAACACTACGTTCTCTGAATGCAGGGCTACTTGTGGTTCCTATAGTCTCTAAAAGGAGAACAGGAGCCAGAGCCTTCAGTTACCAAGCTCCTCTCCTGTGGAACCAGCTTCCAGTTGTGGTTCGGGAGGCAGACACCCTCTCCACATTCAAGAGTAGGCTTAAGACATTCCTCTTTGATAAAGCTTCTCTCTCTTCCTCTATCTCTCTTTCTGCACTTTCGTCATCATCTTCTTCATCATCAGCCACTACTATTAGTGCAGTTGTTGCTACTGTTGTTGCTGTGCACCTGTCTGTCTGTCTGTCTGTCTCTGTCTTTCTGTCTCTCTCTCACCCCAACTGGTCGAGACAGACGACCACCCACCTAGAGCCGAAGGGTCTGTCCTAGGTTTCTGCCTCTTAAAATGCAGTTTTTCCTTGCCCCTGTCACCAAGTGCTTGCTCATGGTGGTACTGTTGGGTCTCTGTAAATAATGTTATAAAGAGTTCGGTCTAGACCTGCTCTATTTGGAAAGTGTCCTGACATAACTTCTGTTATGAATTGGTGCTATACAAATAAAATTGAATTGAATTGAAATGTCCTACTGTCAGGATATAGTGAAAGTTTCAGCAAATATGACAAAATGTTATTTTTATCAAATTCAATTCAATTCAATTTTATAAAAGATACCTACTGCAGATTTTCAACTATTTGGCACCATTCATCATCTAGAAATTCTGAACACGAAACCAGCATGACCTGTAAGTGTCAGCGCTAGGAGTGTAAAGCTGGTCATTAGCATTTGTGTTGTGTACAAACATAGAGAGGCATTGCTTTCCCTGGATTGGCTGATTCTCACCTGATGGGTGGGCAAAGGTTCGCCCGCAGAGGTCACAGGCCACCTTCTTCTTCACTCGCGCCGTGTTGTTGTGAGCCTCTACCCGATGGCGCTGCAGGGCCCGCTGGTTGGGCAGCTTCGCGGGGCACTGCAAGCACTGCTGCTCATACTCCTGGGACATGGAACAGCGCTTCATGTGGGCCAGCATTCGACACTTATAGGCAAAACCTTTCTTACACCAGCGACAGGAGTAGGGCTTGGAGGGGGAGGTGGAAGAGGAAGAATCCGTGGTAGCATTTGTGACTTTCTCGTCCTCTTCGGTCTCCTCCTTACTGTTTACTTCTTCTCCCTCTTCCTCCTGCTCTTCTTCACTTTTGGTGCAGTTCTGCTTTTCTGAGTCAACTGTAAAAACAAATGGTTAAAAACAATTACCACTGTCACAGCAGCAAGATTGAGTGAATGCTCAACTGAAAACAGGCGCTTTTTCGTTTTGTTAAAAAGAACGTTCACTCTGTGTTGATTCTGGCGGTCCCTGTGGACAAAAGTGGTAATGTTTCTACCTCCTTGTTTAATTTCATGGGGAATATGATCAAATCTAACCCATGCATTAAGATCAACTACATAGCAACAGCCAATCTTCTCACTGGTGGCCTTATTTGACTGTAGTAGGCTTAAAGTTGACATATCCACTTACACTGAGTCACAAAGTGCTCTTCTTTACCTCCACCTTGGTCTCCTTCTGGCTCCTGTGTGTTCCCCTCTGCCTCCTCCAGCAGAGAGAGCAGTGGTGTTGGGGAAGGAGGAAGGAGCATTGTGCTGAACAGTCTGGAGCAGTCTGCGAAGCGCTCCCTCAATGAGCTGCCCCTCCTTCACTCTGCTCACCAGCTTCTCCAATGCTGAGCTGGGATCTGCCTCCTCACAGCACTGACACACAACCTGGCAGGAGCAGAAATGTACCTTTTTTATCACAACTACAGTGAGAACCATGCCTTTATTTGAATTATTAGGGCCCGAGCACTGACCGTGCGAAGGCCCTATTGTAGTCGTAAGGATTCTTATTTTAGTAACAAATGAATCGCATATTCGGAGGCTTTCCCATAATGCCACCTTTCCCTGCACTTATTTTGTAGCCTATGCAAAGTGAGAACATTTCTAAGTAAGTAACACTGAACACAAACATTACTTTTGCGCGACAACCCCACGTTTAACTGTAGGGATAAAAGGAGTTTTCAGGACTGGGGCGACCTGTCCTACCCGTCTCTCCTGTTCCTCCAGGCTGCTCTGTGCTGCCTGGCTCAGCAGCTCCAGGACAGACGGCATGCTGCTGAGAAGCTCCAGATTCTGGGAGAAATGTTTTAGTAGACCAGTAGCAGACCTGTTGGATACCGTGGCTGCTGTCGTGTTGTTTTCTTCCACCTCACTTTCTGAGGATTTGGCTTCTTCAGGCTCTGTGTATACAAACGTATGAAAACAGTGCAGTCAATAAGTGTTAGGACAGTATCAGGTTGCTGTTTTGGTTGGACCTAATGAGCTGGTAACTCAGTGTATTTATGTCTTCAACACGTTTCTGAACTCCCTAAAACAGCCCTTTGACAGCAGCTGAAACTGACCTGAGGACTCGGAGAGCTCCACACAGGTCCTTTTACATGCTGGTTCCTCTGGGTCTTCACTGTCATCCTGTCTGTCCCCTTGACAGTTTTCCTTCTTGAGCTCAGCCTTCAGCCCTGTCTTCTCTAAATCTGAGCCGTCCTTGTTGGGTGAAGCTGGACCTTCGCACTTTAGGCTCTGGGTGTTGTTGATCACGGTAAGGCTTGGGCTCTGTGTAGAATGGACAGGGGTTGGGGGATGCTGGCTCACAAGACTGGTGAGGACGTTTTTGAAGCCAACAGCCACGTCGAACATCTGCAGGCTGTCTGCGGCGGCAACAATGCGGCTGACGTTGTGTTTGCCTATCGGCAGCTTGCCAGTGTAGACCATGTCAAGCAGGCAGCCAAACTCCTGCGAGGAAACCATGGCTGTGTCGATGGAGATAGTGTCGGAGCCATCCAGGAGAGACCTGACAGAGATTGAGGTTATTTTATTTGTTTATTTATTAAAAGGTCCATTGTATAGGATCTAGCGGTATCTAGAGGTGGAGTTGCAATCTGCAACAGAGGAGAAGCTAAGGTGGCTGCGAAGTGTGTGAAAAACGTGAATGCTCCTCACCTTGCATGGAGTCCACCATGTTGAACCACACTGTTTCTACAGTAGCTCAGATGGGACAAACCAAACCATGACTGTAGATTGGGCCTTTCGCAAGTTTCACAGCCACCGTAGTTTCTCCTACACACTTCACACCCTGTTCTTATTCCCAGGTCATCAAATACCAACATGAGTGGTATGCAATTAGTTACAATGTAAAACTTCACTGCTAGATGGCACTAAATCCTACACACTGGTCCTTTAAATGACAAAAAAACAAACCATAGTAGAGATGGAGGGACTGGTTTGTGACAGGCCAGATTGTTCTGCCCACATGAAGTTGGCAAAAGCAAGATATCAGATAAATAACAATAGATGAACTACATGAAAGAACATGCCTTTTAGATTTTCCCGTCACAGACCTGACTAAAATTGTGCATCAAATTAATCAATATGGGTGTGATGTGGATGTCCACCACTAGAGCTGTAAACATAGACTCGAGTTAGACTTATGTAAATCATTATGAAAATCTGGAGTTGTCTTGTGACTTGGGCTTGCCATCAAGGAGTTGAAATTTGAGACTTAATACTTAATAAATCTTGAGACTTGACTTCAAGATGTTTGCAAGGAGTTGACTTGAGGCTTGTTTTTACTGACTTGAAATCTGACTCAAGACTCGCGTTGACAAGACTTGGGACTTTGCATGGATGAGGTCTGAGACTCGACTTCGGTCTGATTTATAGGGTTGGGCGATTTAAACAATATATTGGCTATCAGCAATTCTCCCCATCCCCGGTTGTTTTTTCTTTAAGCGATTTCTGTCACTTTATTTTGCTCATTTAATGCCTCTGCAGAGTGAGAGCCACTCACTGACAGACTGAACGACTGAAAGCAAAAACAGCAGTTGGTGATTGTTGAACAGTGTAAAGAATAATAAAGACGGTTTGGTGAGTTTTTTGTTTCTGTCAAGTCTGAATGAAGTGTGTTAGCTTGGTATAAGGGAGAAACCTAAACTGTTTAATGTTTTTATTATTTAATAGGTGTTTTTCCTTTAATGATATTTGCTGAGTTTATTTTCTTTGTTAAAGCTGTTAGGGCTTGTTGCATGTAGTAAACTTGCTGCTCATCTCCCAGCTGAATTGCCAATTGCCAATTGTTGGACTGATGGTGACCAGTTGGAAAATTTTAACTTTGCCCAACCCTAGATCTGAAACAGAATATGAATTCCAATCCACCACATATTTCACTTCAATAAAACCATATGCAAACCAGTCTCTGCAGATCACCTTTCAAATCCCACGCTCACACTACCTGAAAAGCATGCTGGAGGCAGCCAGCACCAGTTTATGTGCACGGTGAGGGCTGTCTCCCACCAGGATGGTGCAGTCGCAGAAGTGGCCCTCCTTCCTCAGGGCCCACAGCTGCTGCATCAGCTGGCTGCTGTAGTTGGGTAGCTCCATCATGTTGTTTCAGTCTGGAGGGGGAAGAATGTTACGTCCTCTCTTGTACGGAGAGAACGTCACGCCAAAGTTAATGCAGAAATTGACAGTTTAAATTTTTAAAAAATGTTGCGATGTATGTAAGCCCATTTCCGCCAACGTGAGGGGAAATAACATTCTGTAGGTCTTTATAATGAGAATTGTATCAAAATATTGATTAAGCATCTGAAAATAATGACTTAGTATCTCAGAAAGTTTATCATTATTTTGAGATACTAAGTCAATATTTTGAGAAAGTGTATTTTTATAATGATTTACAGAATCCCCCCAACCCCAACCCTAACCCCAACCCCAACCCCAACCCCAACCCTAACCCCAACCCCATGGGTCACAGATATTCATAAGACGTCTCCAGTATGTAATGTGCTTTGAGTTCTGTGTCTGCACCATAAGAAACCCTGTCTTTAGTCTGTATTTGAATGGAATTTGGCGTATGAAAAAGTAAATTTAAGATCATATTTAGTAAGCTACTGTGCCTTCGCTACATTCCACAGCATTGGTCCACATTGTAACAGCAGCCGACTGTCAGCTCACAGGTTTCACATTCTGAAGCTCTCTGGCAGGATTGACCAGATACAACACGAGCTAGCCGGCTCTAACAGGCTGTCTGTCATTAGCTTTAGCTCTGGATGCTAATGTAATGTAAAAAAGGTTAATAATGTTAATGAAGTGAAGCTCATTGGGATACAGCAGCAGTTTGACGCTGACATAAACACCCTGACGACCATCCAACATGCTTCCAGTCAATGGATGTCTTTACCTTGAATAATTCAAACGATCCGTCTCTTTATTTAAACTGCTATGCTGAACAACTCTGGTGTGCGCAATAAAGATTAGCCATTTTGAAAATGGAGACAGACGGTACGGCGGCCAAATGGGGACGGTTCCGGTGCCCGCTGTTTTTCTAACGCGTTTGCCTTTCTAGCTGCATTGATATCAAACTGTCCAGCGAAAATATAACATCGATTAAATGCGAATACGTTATGTAGTCCAACTGTATTTACTCACCCAACAATGATGGCATACAGCGGGGTTCAACCGACATGTAACATTAGCTAACGTTAGCCGCAAAGCTACAGGAAGCACCATTGGGAAACACAGAGGACTTTTTCTTTTTCCTTGAATTTATTTTTGAACAATATAACATGTCTCATTATTATGGAAGCCCATTTCCACCAGGAAAAAAAAGACAGATAAAACTTAACTTTTATAATAAAAATATCCTTAAAGTAAATCGAAATTATGAGCTAAAAAGCCAACTGCCATTGAGGCGCATGCGCACTTTTTATCTAATAATTTCGATGCATAAAGAAAAAAAACAAAAAGATAATGAAGATAACACAAGAGGCTAATTTAAGCAGGTTTAATATTAAAAAGTTAAATTTAAAGGTTTTGGTTAGTTTTTTGTTTTTAAATGTGAAAGTGTTCAAATGTAATATAAGATGGTAACTTACACGTTAAAATGTGTGACTATAAAATGTACCTAAAATAATGAGCTAATTAATTAATGATTGTTCATTGCTTGATAAATTAGAAATGGTGAATATTATAGTATAGTTATAACATATAGCATAGCACTGACCATAAAAAGAATTCACGTTAATGAGTTAATAGCAGCTAATGTAAATGTTAAAAAGCAGACTTAAAAATAAATGTTACAAAAACCTGTTCACATATTTTAAATGTGTTTTTTCATATTTACAATATATCTAATTGGTTACAGCTGTGTTTACCCTACTATTTCATGTCAAAATGGCTGCTGTAAAAAAGGCATATTGCAAAGATGACTTTGGTTGTAACCGCCTTGGGACAAAAACTAGTTGTGCGACCAATCCATCTACAGCACCACTGTCAGGAATCTTGGAGTTATCTTTGATCAGGATTTGTCATTTAATTCCCACATGAAGCAGACCTCTAGGACTGCCTTCTTTCATTTACATAATATTACAAAAATTAGACACATACTATCACAGACAGATGCAGAAAAACTAATCCATGCATTTGTTACTTCTAGGCTGGATTACTGCAACTCTTTATTATCAGGTTGCCCCAATAAGTCCATTAAAACGCTCCAATTAATTCAGAATGCTGCAGCACGAGTACTGACAGGAACTAGAAAAAGAGATCACATCTCTCCTGTACTAGCTTCTCTGCATTGGCTTAAAATCCTCCTCCTCACCTATAAAGCTCTTCATGGTCAGGCCCCTTCATATCTTAAAGAGCTCATAGTACCCTATTACCCCTCTAGAACACTACGTTCTCTGAATGCTGGGCTACTTGTGGTTCCTATAGTCTCTAAAAGTAGAACAGGAGCCAGAGCCTTCAGTTACCAAGCTCCTCTCCTGTGGAACCAGCTTCCAGTTGTGGTTCGGGAGGCAGACACCCTCACCACATTCATCTTGCAGGTTCTCATGGATCCTGGTGGAGCCTCCTGCCATTATTGTTATTATTGTTCATCAATCCCCATCACTGTGGTGTTTGTCATCATCATTATCATCATCATCAGTAATTTCTACAAGTATAGTTGTTGCTACTGTTATTGCTGGTAGCTTTGTCTCTGTCTTTCTCCCTTTGTCAACCAAATAGAGCTAATGATCACCAACAAATGAACACTTTATGACTGAGAAGGATAACTTTATTTGTGTCAGTGTAGGATATCATCTACAGACAATGCTACTTTTCAATTTAAAAAATAACACAAAGTATTCCAATCAATCATACTGTATCTGTAGTGTACCTTACCCACACTAGATGGCACCAGTAATGAGACAGTTTCCATAGGAAAACAGGTTTAGGAGGATGACATTTGGGTTTGGTTTGATTCTGTCATTAAACTATAGAGCCCTACCGCCAATGTTAGCATCTGACAAGGCCATATTACAAACATTATCGTTAGTGTGGTATATGTTATCTGGTATGAAAACAGGTTTTTTTCCTGGTATATAATGCAGACAAAAAGTGCTTGTGCTAATATATTGGTGTCACTGCAAAGTTTATCCAGCAGAATCCACTGTGATTTTACAACACTGTGGCAAGCAGCACAGAGGAAGAGAAGCAGCAGCTCTCAGCAGTGTCAACTGGAATCAGTTGACACTTTGTATGTTCAATTATTTAACTCTAACTTTATTAAAGGTCACTTAAATATTCTTTGTAGTTAAGAAAGCAGCCTCCTGACTACCTTTGTTTTATGACATTGGTCCACAAAAAAAAAAAATTGGTATGTGTCTCAAAAATCCCATATTGGCTCGTTAAACAACTAACCTCTTCAGTCCTTTAACCAAGAATTTAGACAACAGCTTAATAAGAGGAGCACCTTCAGCAGAAGACTCCTCTCACCCAGATGTACCACAGGAAATCATTCCTGCCTGTGGTCATCAAACTCTACAACGCCTCCCTCAGTCAGACACCCCCTCTCTGTAATCTGACCTCAAACACGGACAATCAGAAACTGCACATGGTCACTGTACATATGGTCACTTACACTTGCCATTTTTGCACATTTGAAAGTGTGATTTTAAACCGTACATTTTAAACCTTAATCTATATATATATATATATATATTCTATGTCTTTTACATCTGGAGTATATGTAACTAAAGTAATTTCCCCCTGGGATTATTAAAGTATTTCTGATTCTGATAATTACAAACTACTTTCAACAATGGACCACCTTTGGTACAGCACTGTACCACCAATACCGCATTCTGTTAGGCAATTTGTTGAACTAATAATTACGAGTGTGTGAGACAATGTGTTTTGAAAATAACTTTATTGTCCATAAGAAATAACAGTGAAAAGAACAGGACATATCACTGCTTGCATTCTGTTTCTCTGGAGGTTTGCACTGCTGACACTTCTGCAGGAATCAGCCTCTATACATACCGTGTAGCTATGTATCTCTAAATGCCACATGGAGTATATGGATATAGATTGTAGAGGTAATAAATGTTCTAACATTTAAGAGCAGTTATATTTGTAATACTTAACAGTTACTCGTGCATTCGTTTGACAAACCTGAAAACTCTGCAGTGAGAACACAAGCCTCCACATAATGGAAAGAAAGAACATTGTCTTGAGTTTTTCTTCTGCCATAATTTAAGAGTCCAAAACAAAGCCCATTTTCTTGAGTAACAGTAGAAGTGAACTGAAGCCAAGCCTCAGAATAAAACAAATCCACCTAGTTTCCTCAACCCAGGCAGAAGCGCTACCACAAAGTCCTTCAGAATGATTAGGAAGTTTAAATATCAAAGGTCAGCTAACCTTATGTAGAGAAAAACAGCGGCTTTGTAACAGAGTCACAGTTTTATTAAAGAAAGCCTACTCAAAACGTAAAAAAACAAATTAAAGCACTTATTTATATATGGACACTTGACAAATTCAAGCCTTTTTTAAAATTTCCATCTGTTATTTGTCCAATTCAAGCATAGCTTTCCTCAGTGCCCGAGAAGCCCAGTGCCTGCAGAGAGGAACGGAAATTATTAGATCAAATCAGAACCAAATCACACTTTACACCTTAAAGGTAAAGCCTTAACTGGCCACCTGATACATACAGAGTTAAAAAAAAAAAGCTCCTATAGGACCACTGTATAAGATTTAGTGACATCTAGTGGTGAAGTTTCAGATTGCAACTAACTGAATACCACTCAATCTTCTAAGAGAAACTATGCTGGTTTGAGTCAAATGTACATGTCAAAGGCCCTGTTTAGAGCCAGTGTTTGATTTGTCTGTTTAGGAGAAACATGGCGGTTCAACATGGCCTCTGTAGAAGAGGACCCGCTCTCTCTCTAGATAAAAACAGCTCCTTCTAAGGTAACAAAACCACAATGATTATTATGTGCAGGTGATTATACACTAATGAAAACATACCTATGAATATTATATTCCCTTTCTGACAATAGATCCTCCTAAATTAAATGTTTTTGGTACCTTAGAATGAGCCGTTATTATCTACAGACACCATGGGTCGACTTCCATGGAGGCTGCCATGTTTCTACAGCAGCCCAGAATGGACAAACCAAACACTCTACAGAGGGCTGTCTGTGTTTTTCGATTCAGCTTAATGCCATTAAATCCTACACACTGGACCTTTAAATATAAATATAAACAAATAATACACAGTTTGAATCCTTAGCAAGAATAAATCAATGTTTGAATTGCATAGCCTGGTTCCAGATGTAGAAACCTCTGATCACATCTCACGTTTTTTTTTTTTTTAGAAATCCAAACACAATAATGAGTTGAATTCAGTATTAATTTCAGGGTAGTTCCTCTCAGCTTTAATGCATCAGTGTAGATAATAGAGATGTTCACTTCCTACTGGATGATGGAAAACATTTAAAAACAAGTGAAGAAAAAGCATGCTCACCTTTAAATCCCTCTTCAGGCATTCTCACTGTGAAGGAAGTAGATGAGAAAACAATATGATCATAATATAGCTTTTTTAAATCATGGTAGTGTAGCAGCCATAGTGGAGGTGAAGATAATTCCACTTACCCTGATAGACATCATCCATTGCAGCATAGTCTGCTATTGGCTCGTCTGCCTTTAAGGAAACAATGGAATTTGGATTAAAATGATAATGTCTGGAATCAAGATGAAAGCAGCAGTGGGTAAGGTGTCTGTGTAGAAAGTAGAAAGTACCTTAAGACAGATGATGCTTTCGGGGATGACACCCAGACTGCCCAGCGTGGCCGAGTCGTCTGTCAGACTTTTTCCATCAATGGAGAGGTTCTGGTCAAACGGAGCCACGGAGAAGGCATGCATAATCTACAGGGTCACAGGCAAAGTTAGTTGAGTGAATACAGACTACTCTTTTCCTATAGAGTAATCACTATCTATCCACAATCTTTTACTATTATTACTATAATCTCTATAGTTCTGGTTAACAGCGTCCAATACATCTGTAGAATTACTGACTGTGACATGTGTAGCCAACATGGAAGTGCCAAAACCTGTAGTTCCTCTACTGGCCACTTGAGGCTGGCTCCAGCAGTGAGTCAATCTCCACAAGGCCCCATATTAAAATGACTACATCCATTTTTAGTTCTATGGTTTATGGACGTGATTCTCAAAGTGTGGGGCGAATAGAGACGTGACAGGTGGGGCGCACCAAACAGGAGGACATTTTCCTTTTTAAGCCTTTATATCTTTATCCAGACATCCCAACTGTCCCGGAAGTTCCGGGAGTCTCCCGCATATTGATAGCGGCTCCTTGACACCCACAAATGAGATCCAATCTCCCGGAATCTGGAGCAAGACCACGCACTAGACTAGAGAGTGACTGTGTGTGTGTGTGTGTGTGTGTGTGTGAGTGACTATAAATGCAGCGCGTGTGAGTAAACTTAATTTTTACACCGATCTGTTTGGAGACTTTCGGCGGGGAGAGCGGGTTCTCAGACGCCACAAAACCAAACCATCCAACCGACCTACGGCTTGCGTGTTGACCCGCCCAAAGGGAGCGCCTGTGTTGTGGAAGTTTTACGAATTTGAATTTATCGGTAAAATCAATTTATCGCCCAGCCCTAGCTGTGTGTTGCCGCTTATTAGACCGATCACCCCCCAGGGGGTGTGTAACAGGAATTCAGAAAAAAGTTTAAGAACCACTGGTTTATGGTAACAACCAGTTTATGTATAGTTTATTACAAACTTCACTCTCCATCCTCAAGACACCATAAACAATTTCCTTATCACATTCATTTGAACTGCTTCAGGCGTGTATCCAGTCATCGGAGCACTCACCTGTATTTTCAGCTCTTTAAGTGTCTGATTAGCTGAAACGATTAGTGCTTTCTCTCCTCTGAGTTTCCTGTGTCGGGTACTTCTCCTGATTCCTCCTAGTTTGGTCACGTTGGTCACAGGAACAGCAGCTGCAGAGGTTGGGCTGCTGTCACTCAGCTTTAGCCGTTTTGCACCATCTTCTGACTGAAAGGAAGCAATGTGATTATTAGCTATTAGGGCTGGCAACAGATGATACTTCTATGCTTCATCTTTGCTAAAACCAAGTAGTAGCTCAACTGTCCAGACAGATTGTTTCAATAAAACTAAAAATGTGTACTGCAAAACGTATCATTTGTGGTTGAGTGCTGCTCGTGTATTTTTGCTGCTCTAACTCAACCCAGTTAAATTTGTTACATTCTTGACATTAAGTTATCCTTTATTGATCCATTAAGCCACCTTGCAGCCCCTAAATTGCACCAGATAATTAACCTCTATATATTTACACTTACACTAGCTTTGCTCTAGCACTCATAGCACTCTCCCACAGTTGTTTACATACTATTCATTGCTGCTGAGTTGGGTTGTGAACTTTCTGTCATCATGACCACACAGTTCTAGTTGAAGTATTCACTCGTTTCAGCCTGACCAACGTCTTATTCTCAATCAATCAATTAAAGTGATGTTGTGAGACTGCTGTCTGTCAGGGAGTGCATTCAGTGCAGTGGTTCGGGCCCATGCGAGACAAGACACCCCCTCCCTCAATTCAATTATAAAATCAAATACAGAACAGTGGTTGACAGCCCTAGTGAGTGATTTACTGTATTTGTGGTGGAATCCTTCCACCTACAGCTATAGTGTGGTTGGTAATGGACACACCTGGCTGAAGTCTGGGTCTCTCTCTCCATCCACCTTTGGCTGTTCTTCCTTTTCCTCCTCTGCCTCAGAGCTGCTGGCATTCAGTTCTGGAGCTGCCTCCTTTATCATCTATGTAGGGGACAACGTGAAAACGCAAATGTGTGGATCTCATTTTATTAATTATTATATGGAAAAATGGTGTTGGACGACCTAGAAAGTCCTTTTTTCTGTACCCTCTTGTCTTCGATGACTTTGCGGATGTAGATGGTTGCTTGGGTATACTCTCTGAGGTCCCTCTGCTGCTGGAAAAGGAAGCTCTCTCTGCACTCCCAACACAGATCTACACACACACACACACACACACACACACACACACACACACACACACACACACACACACACACACACACACACACACACACACACACACACACACACACACACACACACACACACACACACACACAAAATGAAATGAATCAAGCACATTGAGAAGCCAAACTGTCAACCCAACACTCTACCTAAAAGTATCAAACTGTGGCTTTATAAAGCTGTTCATATAAATGTATCAGACAGCTCTTACTGCATAATCCACTTCATCCAAGTTTGGACATTTGGATACTTTCTGTCACCATGAAACAGACTCACTACTGGATTCCTTTGTAACAAGTGAGTCCAAGCCGACTACTGCCTTTCACAAAGGAGCATAATACAAATTTCCTTAAGCCACCTTTTAAGCCTACAGGCAGTTATGTGTGAGTGAAAAAAGTGCGTAACAAAATTGCGCCGTAACATGTGAGGTGACCCATTTTCCCTAACTTACCAGGCTGAGTTGTGTATTGAGTGGTGGAACCGCTGGATGTGGTCTCTTTGAAGCAGTGGATGGAGATTGGCTGGTCTACGATGAAGAGTCTGCTGATCACTTCCCATTCGCTGGGCCAGAGCAGAGCTATACTGTGCAGGACAAACAGCACAACATGAGACCATGACCACAGCAGTATCCAATCAGCAATACATCACTTCATGGTTCTTCATATACTGACTTTATTCATACTGCACACTGCAACTGGCCTAGGTAAAATAATAGCTGCATGTATTTGTTGATTCCGATTTGACCGGTTACTACACACTAATACTAATAAACGCAAACCCACACCCACTGGGTTTAGGGTTAAGTATTAGTGGGGGTTATAATAGACTGAAATGTCCCTGCATCTGAAATGTTGTGGGGAATTTGTTTGTGGATGGAAAACAACTTTTGGTCAGTTAAATAAGCAGAACTCACTGTTGCGCATCTCCGCTGATCAGGGAGTCGTAGGTGAACATGAAGCCTCCGTGGGGACAGAGCAACAGCGTGTTGCCCACATTAGACACTGGAGAGGATTTTGTGGGCCTCCTACACAACGAAAAATTACAATTTGAAATGGTGATATGCAATTTTACTGCCAGCCAGTCATATTTAACATCATTACGCTTTGATTCCACCACGCGCAGCTCTGTGACGTCATGTCTCTGATGCTTTTTTTTGTCCATCCAGTACATGTCACGCCAGATTTGCTCTGATTTGGCCATTACTTCTTGATTTATGTGCTTTCAACATTGGTAATTAGGCTATGTAGTTAAACTGTTTCCTTGTTGGTTGATTTACCAATCTGAGGTCTACACAGGGTGTTCTATTTTGAAAAGTGACCGGATTCTCTATGACGTCTTTCTGCCTACACATTCTGCTCTGTGTGGCTTGACATATTCCCCACAGAGCATAGCCACTTCTGAAACATGCTACAGCGCTTCTGGTGGAATCACGAGCATTTTCTAGAACAGCAGCGATCAGCTCTGGTGGCCATGGTGGAATCAAGCAGTCAGCGACTGGCCGACTTGGAAATGAAAGGGTTGACCTTAATGCACACTCAAATTACTAATGCCACACATCTGATATTCATGCCAAAGTAAACTGTTTCCTTATTCCTTTTATAGAAGCGACCTTGTTCTTGAGTGCATACCGTCCAATTATATTTTAACAATGTGACAACAAACACAATAACATGATTTTGTTCATTTCACTGTTGAAACAAACATACCTGATGAATTTTCTCCACTCATCCACAAAAAAAAGAGGGACTATGTAAAGTACATCTGTGCCCTGGAGAGACAAACAAGAGAGGAGAGATAATTTATGTTGCACTGTATATACTGTATATGTCCTAGTCTTTGTAATTCTCTGGTTACTGAAGCTCATTTTTTCTATTCTTTATGGACCTTCCAATGTACTGTACGTTATTTTCAGTATCAGTTTTCGCACATGCATCACTCTCATTTCTGTGTCTACCTGAGGCCACTTGGCAAGTGTTGGCCGGTTCTTCTCATTAAAGAGGTTGAGCAGTTGGTTCTTCTGGTCCAGGGCCATCATCTTACTGACTGCCTCGTTGTCCTTTTCTTCCTGCTCTAATGTCTGGTCACACAAGAAGGAAAAGTTGTAATTCCACCACTAACCCAATGGTTTACTTTCCCATTACTCTGTGTGCCTGCTGTCTGACTGTAGCTTTCATCAATTTGGATTGATTTATTGTTGCATGTTAAAGGGTTAGTGTAACAGAACACACACACACACACACACACACACACACACACACACACACACACACACACACACACACACACACACACACACACACACACACACACACCAAGTGATAGAGATACCAGGGTTTTTACAGGTTTCAACACGTTCAATGTAAGAACTGAGACCTGTTAAAAGACCATACTGAATGCAATTGAAGAGCAATTTAACATCAATACTGGCAAAAAGTGAATTAATTAACTCACATTTTACATCTGAACAACTCAACAGTTTTAACTCCAAGACGACTCTAATGCTTTTACACCTAAAGTTCTTAATTCAAGCATTTTATAAAAGTTACAGTCAAGGGCCACCGTGTAGGATTTAGTGCCATCTAGTGGTGAAGTTGCAGATTAATACTAACTGCTGGACTCCATGGAAGGCGACCAGCAGAATCTGTACGTAATTCTCATTCTAAGGTAACAAAAATACAACTATTCAGGTGATTATACACTAATGAAAATGGATATTATATTCCATTTCTGACCATAGAGCCTCCTCAATGTTACACACTGGACCTTTAACTTCATAACTAAATACATTTTGAAGACTGGTGATGGTCAGCTTGTTTTCTCCTACAGGTTTCTGAAGCTGGTGGAGACTGTTGAAAGTGAGGACAACATGAAGCAAGTTGAAAAAACCATCTCCACTGCAAACCTTTAGCTCACTGTGATCACTGCCCTCTATCACAGTGAATCAAAGAACATGGACAGGATTACTGCAGCTATTAATGGTTGTAGTGTCCTTTCACTACTGCTAATCTATCCCTTTGTTGCCTTAGACTTTTCTGTGGTGGTACTATTAAGTAAATGGTAAATGGACCTGTACTTGTATAGCGTCTTTCTAGTCTTCCGACCACTCAAAGCGCTTTTACACTACATGCTACATTCACCCTTTCACACACATTCACTCAGTGATGGCAAAGTCCATCGAACAGAAACTAATGCATTCATACACATTCACACACCAATGCACAGCATCAGGAGCAATTTGGGGTTCAGTATCTTGCTCAAGGATACTTCGACATGTGTGTGGCGGGAGGAGCCGGGGATCAAACCAACAACCTTCCAATTAGGGGACGACCCGCTCTTCCTCTGAGCCACAGCCACCCCTTAGTAGTAGTAAAATCAAAATCTCAATCAGACACTACAAGCCCCGGTGAGATGGCTGTACACTGAACCTAATTCCATATTTACACTTACAGATTTAATGCAGGCTTGGAGAACATACTTTTAGAATTATGGTTTGTCAGTGTGTACTCACCAGGCACTGCTGACAGGGCTCTTGGTTTTGTGTGAATTCTGGGGCTTTGGGGAAGTATGCCCTCAGTTTGGTCCAAACTTCAGGTGACACCAGCTTCCGTTCAGTTTCTAGAATACTCAAACCCGCTACAGTAGGAACACATTCAAAGACCAACACATTAACAATTAAAGTATGTGTGCATATGTAATAGCAACAAAATCATGTTTCTGTTCAAATTTTTCTGTTTATTCATTTATTACTTTTTTCTGGATTTATGTGCTGGAGTCTGCCCTCATATTATATTAAAATGTTCCATGTGTTCCTCTATCCTGGAAACAATAATATATGTATGCCAAAAACCAAATGCACATCAATGTTAAAAGTATTTGCTAAGATCATTCTAGATGCTGATGATGGGACAGTACCGTGACTGCAGACAATGTCTTCATTGAAAGTCTTCATCTCGTCCTCATTGCCCTCTGAGAGCTCGGAGCTGAACTCTGCAGTCAAACACCAACAATGTCAATGCAGTGTTTCCTCTAGGATTTTTTTTAGCAGTGGGGGCAGGCCTGTCCGAACAACCCCCCCCCCCACAGTTTGGATTGATGTAATGCAGCACATCCCATGTACACAATGTTACACAATTATTATCTTTTCTCTTCTTCTTGTATTTTGGTTTACAGAAAATAGACAACAAAACAGACACACTAGGAGAAAAACAAAAACACATCCATTCCCCTCACCTTTGTTGTTGTTGGTGTGTGGTCCCTGTCCATTGGTCTGGCCATTGCTGTGTTTGGTTTCATGTTCGTCCTCCTCCAGCTGATCCAAAGCCAACTGCCTCCAGCTACGCAGAGATGTCTTCCCCACCCAGTAGCCCTCACCACTGGAACACACACACACACACACACACACAGTAATAAATACCCATCATTACATTAGATAGCCTTCTGTATAGAGGTTTTCTCTACTAGAGGAATTGCATCTTCTTCTGAAATACCCCTAATTAACTTTATTCATATTTAGATACCTATTTTCTCTCTCCTGCATCATCATCAGCTGCTGGCAGCTGCAACAACAGAAGGGAATCGAATCTTTAGGCCTTTTCAGACATGGAGTACATAACAAATCTGGTTCATATCTATATATGCTTAGGTGATGGTTTTTGTCATTCAGACACAGGTAACTAAATGTTCCATATTGCTTCATTCAGACATTTATGGAATAAGCTGTGTGGTTGTACAGTATTTGGCTGCTGGTGCATTAGAGTCTCTCACAGACTGCATCACTGAGGAACTCTAAAACTTAGTTTGAAGCCTTAAAGCTGCTGTAAGTGAAATCTGCATCTTGGCTAACTTCCTGTCTGTTCTTGCAGACAGCAGTCCCCTCCCTCCTCCCCACATCACCACACTGCTTGCTGCCCCTGAGGACCACCTCTTTGTCCTCTTTAATGATTGGATAAAATGGGAAGGGGATACCAGAAAACACTTGTCCTGAGTGTGTTTACCTGAGTGTGCGTTTGACCATGTTGGAGACCTCCTTGTAGTCTTCACTGAGCTGGTTCTTCAGCCGCAGCACTCTGCATCGCTGGCTAACACACTCTCTACACAGAGAGGAGCCTGAACAAACACAAAAGTGGGATATGTTAAAAAAAAAAAAAAAGTAGATGTAGAAAGTACATTGTAGTTTTAGGAGTCAGGACTACAGTCAGGACTAGAAACGTTTCTAGACACTGAGATGAGCTTTAGGTACAAAGTTTCCAATCTGACTGCAAACACGAGTATTTCCTAAAATGATAAATATAGACAATACTATTCAACCATTATTTCAGTCAACTAAAGATGCTAAAAATATGTTAGGGAATGATTACACAACGTTAAGAAAACAAATCAATCAAAATTAACACACTTGCTTTTAAACTAACCAGTTCCTTTTGTTGAGGTTGCTGCTTCTTTTACTATTCCTCCCTCCCAGTTTTAGAACTTGCATAATAGAGAGAACAAATATTAAGTGAACCTGGAAGTCTGGTTCTACAGAATAAGCCTGGGTGTTATTCTTGACTCTGAGCTGAATTTTAAATCACATATCATATCAACAACATTACAAAGGTTGCTTTTTATCATTTAAAAAATATCTCTACAATTATAGCCTCTCTTTGGAAGAGGTCACCCATGCCTTTAATCTTGTCTGGATTACAGTAATGTACTCTATACTGGAATGCTCTATTCAAAAAGCAGCAGCAAGAACTTTAACAAAAAACAGAAAAGGCGAACATATTCCACCAGTACTAGCTCCCCTACACTGGTTACCTGTAACCACAAGTACTGATTTTTAAAGCCCTAAATGGTTTAGCACCTCCATACCTTATTTTCCTTAACTGTTTTCTTAGGTTGTTAAGCACTGGTTTTCTCAGTGAGCCAAAAACGTAACAAACTCCCATCACACATCAGACAAGCAACAAGCAAAACAGCTCAAAACTTATTTTCATGTTCTGCTCATGATATGCCTTTAATTAATTCCACCTTTTTATTACATCATTGTTATTCATTATTTCTTATACTTGTTTTATATGATGCATAGATGCTTTTATATCTTAAGGCTGTTTTTACCATTATTAACTATATTTTATTATTTTTAATGTCTTTATCTCTTTAATCTCTTTCATCACTCCTTATATGTCTTCTGTTATTAATACCTTTGTCATCAATTTGTTTCTCTTGTGAAGAACTTTGAGCTGCATTCTATTTTATGAAAGGTCCTGTGAGTTTTGTCAGTCCCCTGAGCAAAACGTTGAGCCATACGCCACCGAACTACTACCGATTTCATTCTCCTGCAGTTTTATTGCCTTAAAGATCATAACATGCATTGCAATGTAATTTAGAAAAGCTGCCTTGAAATCAGGCCTTTTAGGCCCCAACCAGCCCTTATAAAGTCAGTGAAATCCCAGAGGGTCTGTATAATTGAGGCTCACTCTTCAAACATACCTCATACACCTATGAGGATGCTTAAAGGTAGAAGATCAGGAAGGGGAAGGACAGCTACAGGAGGAAACTGGAGAAGCGGCTGGAACAGAACAACGCCACGGATGTCTGGAGAGGGCTGCAGAACATCTCAGGCCACGGAAAAGGAGTGGGTGATCTGACAAGGACTGGGCAGATGAACTTAATCTGTTTTTCAACAGATTTGATTCTGCCTTCTCTCTCTCCCTCCCTCCCTTATGTTCCCAATTACCACCACTACTCACCATAGCTTTTATATCTGTCTTTTATCTGTATTGATTGTTTTCCCTCCAATTACTTACTTGCTGCTGTGACGAGTGAATTTCCCTATGTGGGATGAATAAAGTATAATCTAATCTAAAGCTACGCAAAGTACACAAACATAGATATATTTTATTTGAAGGTTTTCAGAATTTTAGAATAGTTAACCGATCATTGTGATACCTTCATCTGCGGAAATATTGAACTGGAAGCACTAAAACTTTCTCAGTTTTGCCGAAGCTCATGATTTGAGAAGAGACCACACCCTCTGTTTTACTAACCGTCCAGTCTTGGCCCTCCACTGTAGCGCTCGTAGAGGAGCTCAGCAGCTTGGAGGGAAACCCTCTTGGACTCCGCCACCTTGTCTGGGTGCAGTTTGCCATGAGAGCACAAGAAGAAGGAGTTGTCAATTTCTTTTGTGGCAGTGGAATCGTCCAGCCACTTCTTCAACCACTCAAGGGGGATAAACTCATACGGCTCGCCTGAGGAGAGAAAGCAGAGAAACACATCAAACATTAAGAGACACAGGACCTCTGGTCTTGATTCATTAAATCCAGGCTTATTCTATGATAACAACTGGCTCTTTGTATTTTAACCCTCTCATATCCTAACATATCTACACATGTTAAGTATGGAAATTATGTGGAATCAAATGCACTGGAAACTGTTCTATTCTAAAACAAAACATCAAGACACAGTATTTGCTTTGGCAAAAATCACAATCATCTTAGTTCAGTATGGTGTGTTGTACTAGCTGTATTACTACAGACAGGGGATGTTTTAAATTGAAAGTCTCAACATGTACATTCTTTAGTGCTTCTGTTAAGTGGACTGTGGGTGATGAGGGAATGTTTTTACCGACCGTCTTTTGCGGGTAAAAGCTCGTAGAGCTCCTTCACCTCCTCATGTTTGGCTTTGCCCTTATCCACGCTCTGTTTTCTCATGTCGGCCATCTCACTGCACCACTCCTCAAATTTATGGTTGTCTTGGTCCACCAACCTCTGAAGGAAGGCTGGGAGCCAGGACAGAAGGACAAGAAACCATCAGACAAGACGACACAGACCAGGATGAAGGAACTATTTTTACTATTAAAATAAGTTTCTTAAATGTATAATATGTAACGTTTCTACATTAAAATGTCTATAAACACTAGACCCAGTGTTGCCCATTAACTTTGGCAGCCCAATATGTGGGCCGGACTCGAACCCATGGCACTACAGCAGAGACTTGGTACATGGGGCACCAGAATAAAACTTTCTACCCGAGTCACGTTAGATAGATTTCCATCAGAAATGGTGGTTGTTTAACACTGAAGACAAGAACTCCCATGACCCCACTTTAGGATGTCATCAACTTTCTTTTATTATTGCTTTGATGTGCCAGACCCCCTAGCAGCACATTTTATATATTATACATTTAAAATCTTGATGCAAACGAAGATAGAACCTAGAGATGATTACTACCCACCTGGCACCTCGACGTTGGTCCTGGAGGGATCTGAGCTCTCCTCTTCCTGGACCTTATACACCAGCATGTAGGCGTTTCTGGAGCAGTGGTAGCCTTTACTGCACTTTGGCTTTCGTGTCTGGGACTTCACGGTCTCAGCTAGGAAGCAAAAAGACCAAGAAAGAGCAACAACTTTGAGAAAGTCTATAAATGACATGTAGACATGATCCTCAGATGGGTAAACAGTAAGCACCATTATTATGGTGACAACACATAAACTTCTTTACTGCAGTTGGATGTTTCAGCTGGTGTACAGTATGTTTTTAAACATCATTTAAACATTTTAAACTCTGAAAAAGTTTAATTTATCCAATTTAATGTATTGCTACTGTGCTTTAGGTTAATTTTAATCATAATGTATGTTTAATGTATGTGTAATGTATGTTTGTATGCTGCTAGTGGATGCTTGAATATCCCTTGGGATAAATAAAGTATCTATCATCTACTATCTATCTATCTATCTATCTATCTATCTATCTTACCAGTAATACTGAATAACAATAAGAGTGCTAGAACAATAGACTACATGAAGTTTCAATGAATTTCAGGACGGTAAAACTACACAGTGTACATTTTCTACTACTCACCGATGTCCTCCTCAATGCCAAGCTGCAACTTTTTGCCTTCCATCTTCTCAATTTCCTCATCATTGAATTTGTACCAGTCACCAGTACGAGCGTCCTTCACATGGGCAATGTAGTGGCCTGAGTAGGCACTGATACCCCGATGGATCAGCACCGCGCTCAGTTCATAAACACACTTCTGGTCTAGAAGAACAGTCAGTCCAAACACACAAAAAGAGTCAACACGTTTAACTTTTCAAAAGAGTCTACAACAAAAAAAACTGCTGTGCTAAGGTGTAAATAGTCGAAAAGGGCAGTGTATTGCCTAGAAAAGACTAATTAACTTGTTGTGACAGCCATCCATCACCCATACGAAGCTGCCCTGCTTTGCTCCTGATCTTAAATATTCTTATATATAATATTTCACTCTAGCTTTCTAAATTAAAAAGTACTTAAACTAAGAGAGAGAGAAAAAGAGTAGTGTATGTACTTTGTGTCTTCTGTATAGCTGACACATGCCAGTTTGCACTGATTATTAAGTGAAAGTGCAAAATGTGTGTGTGTGTGTGTCTCAGAGGTTAATACGTGTCAATACCTTGTTTTCCTTCCAAGAAAGGCCCCATGTCCAGCTGCTCTGGAAAACTGATAAAGGTGTTGAGCTTCTTCTTGTGGCCTGTTTGTCTGGAGAAGACAACACTGTTAGTAAAGCTGTTGTTCTCATACCAGAAAGGAGCAGACACTAATTTAAAAACTATTTAAACATTTGGTACATTTTGGTACTTAGGGTCATCAAAAAGCACAGATGTTATGTCTTTTTACACAATACAGTCCAAAGTGATGGCTGACCTATCAAAGACAAAGCGCATGAGCTGCAGGTTGAGGGTTGGAGGAAGGCTGTGCAGTCTGATCCTTCGGGTGGCGCTCTGTTTAGTCTGACAGCTCTCACAGAAGTAGCGGTTCTCCCCATCCAGCTTCTCCTCCTACAAGAACACACAAATACAAACGTCAAGACAAAAAAAATCAAATGACACAGGTTGAATTGATTTCATGTTATTTTGTTTAGCCCTTTTTAATAGACTGCCCCGTACAATATGACTATGTGATTCTAGTGAAAATGAGAATCCAGATTTTTTTCTTTTCCCACTCAGAACTGAGATGATAATTTTCTCCCACAATTTTTAAGGACACCATTATTTTATTTTTATTTACAAAAATGTTTAATGTAATCCATATGTGCATGCTTTAAAGAAAAAAGAAAAAAGCAGGCAGCTCACATGCAAATGCTTTAAATGTTGTTGCGACTGCACAATGTTAAATCCACTATTGAGTTTAAGTCAGTCTGCAGGCTCAGACTGCTCATGACAAAGACATGATAAAAACAAATGTATCTGCCCCCTACAAACAGAGCAGAATCATCATCACATAATCCTGACAGGGTTCCTAGTCTTTAAGAAAAACAAGGACATTTTCCAGGAGTTTTCTTCACAATGAAAACATTTAAATCCTTTTTAATGATGCTGGTTCTTGTCGATCCTGGTGGAGCCTCCTGCCATGGTCCTGCTAGATTGCCATTGCCAATACTGTTGTTGCTGTGCACCTGTCTGTCTGTCACTCGCTCTCTCTCTCTCTCTCTCTCTCTCTCACCCCAACTGGTCGAGACAGATGACCACCCACCTAGAGCCGGAGGATCTGTCCTAGGTTTCTGCCTTTTTTCTGCCCTTGTCTCCAAGTGCTTGCTCATGGTGGTACTGTTGGGTCTCTGTAATTAATGTTTTATAGAGTTCGGTCTAGACCTGTTCTATTTGAAAAGTGTCCTGAGATAATTTCTGTTATGAATTGGCGCTATACAAATAAAATTTAATTGAACTGAATTCAGAGTTCATGATGAATTGATTCCGATTCAACACAGGTAGGTGATCAACATTTATGGGACACTCCATGTTACTTCTCTCCATGCTACCTCACTTTTGTGCTGTTCTCACCAAAGACAATTTTTCTGCAGTGTCTCTGGTGATTTGAGTTTACTATGGTTTTTCTCTAACCTATCTTTACATAGGCAATCTGAGGGGTTAAAGTACAATAACAATATTCCAGGACAACATAGATTATATCCAGGATATTTAGTCACATTAATTCATTTCCAGGTTTTTCCACAACTTAAAAAATAATAGGTAAATACGTCCTGGTTTTCCAGGAGATGGGGGAACCCTGCATAATATTGCATGGAAGCCTGAACTGAGTGAATCAAGCAGCCCTAGTAATCCAAATAACTTTTTTTTAGCAAAAAAATAAAAATATCGATCAACTATTTTCTCACATCTATCCATTGAACTGATGTTTTTGTGTCTCTTATACTATCTTCATCCTTTGTTGTGCCATTAAGTGTCGAAACAATTAACATCACACAATGCACTCATATGATTTACTGGAGCAGATGTTGGTAGGGAATGATAGCTACCTTCAGGAACTCTGTGACACACTCGGTGAGGTTCTTGTGGCCCTGGATGTTCAGCTCCAGCTCGTAAAATCGGGACGGCAGTGCAGATGATCTGCCACACTCGTTACAGCTGGAAAAAGAGAAAATAGCTTTTTGTATGGTCTAGCATTTTTTTGTCAACCGTGTCATTTTGTAACTTGAACAATATTTACTGGCTTAATACTTAAAATCATTCTATCAAGTCAAGCAAAAAGTAGCTGTATGATTCTTCCCTTCACTAAACCAAGCCCTATAAAATCAGCTGGTATCTTGCCTGCTCCTTTAACATGACAACAAAATGGGTTCCATCTCCCTCAAGAATGTTAAATAAACGGCTGTTAAACCTAGTCTCACCTCTGACTGGCACCGCATGTGATAGCAGTGTTAAACAGCCAGACAGCATGACTTTTAAAAAAAATGTCCTTAAGAGAGCACATCTCTCTGAGCAACAGGAAAACTTCCTCTGTGCAAAAGCCCACCTGTTCCTGTATTCCATTACTACTTCATGACCAAGCCTTATTTCTATGTGAAATATGGAAAGGCCAACCTTTTCAACTTTCCCAATTATGAGACTATGCCTGACTCCTCTCTCACAGCTGAGGTTCAGCTTGTATTTCTGTGAGGAAGCCAAGGTGACAGACTGAGGCCTAATTCATACTTCAACAAAGAAGAGTTGTGCAACAGGTCATGGGACATAATGCAAAGAAGACAGTTTTGACATGAAGCCAACACATTCTGTTCATCTGCAACAGTTACTGACACTTTCTATAACCTGTAAAGCCACAGATATCGTTATACAGTAGGTGGGGCATCACTGAAATAAACTTGGCAAGAATGCGGAAGGTGATGCTTAGGAATATCCTGTCATGAGAGATGTTTCCTTTACCTGCCTGACAAGCCAGTAGTATTCTTTTATCTCCTATGGGACATAGGCCTTTTCTCCATTCTTCTTCGCTACTAAGCTGAATAAGAAATTTCCTCATCTCACTTTGGCCTCTGGTTGCACATAGTTAACAAAATACAAATCACGACAATTTGAGGAGTTCTGATCTTCAACACTTTGCTAAATATAAACTTGTGTCAGGTTTAAGTGCCGAGTGGTCTTACACTGTAACGTAGGAGAACTGTCCACAGAACTGCCGCTGGATGACATTCTGCAGGTTGGTGCTCTTCTGCTTGGACAGTGTGTCTTCCAATAGAGACAAGAAAAGCTTTGAAAACTCCTGGGCATCCTGAAAATGAAATGTTTGAATTCAGTGCCACCCATTGACAGTATATATAATGGACAGAGCTTCCAGGTCTGAAAACTGTAGCCAACGCGGAAGTGTCTGCAAACCTGCATTCTATATAAAGGCCAACAGGGGGAGCTCCATTGGCTGCAATGACACACCGTTATCATTCACTCAATGGAGAATGAGCCAACTTCTGACTTGATTTATGAGCTCAGTAAACAGTTTCCTAATGAGTTTATGGTCTCAATCTCTAGTTTCAGTCTTCTTCCATACAGCATGATGTACATTTAGTAAATGATGGTCCCATTTACAGTAAAATAGACCATAATGTATGCTTTTGATTGACATGTCACTCTCAGTGAGTGTGTCCAGCGCAGCGCACCAAACTCAGATCAAACTGTCAAACTAGGCAGTGCTGATCAAATTATTATATTATAATATATTATTATTATTATTATTATTACTACTACTATTTCTTACTTTTCTTATTTCAGTGTACTGTTTAGCTGGCATACGAGATCACGTGTGACCAGGCGAGCTGCCATTGTTTCCGGCTCAAAACTGTTCAGCCAATGAGCGTAGTTCAACTCGCAGTACATCACGTCCACTGGCGCGCGCTGGCTCCGTCTAGCTGTCATGACGACGGCCAAAACGCCGAATTCAAGGCTTCAAAAAGGTACCCTACAAACCAATGGGCGATGATAGAGTCACACTTACAGACACACTTGCCACCGTACAGAACCCATGTCTCAAAAACATAACTAGGGATGCACAGACATTGACTGACATTGGCCTATCAGCAAATAAGTTGGCCACTGTTCAGCTCGGTGTCTAACATCTTAGATGACAAATAGACTAAGGCAGAGATGCTTGTCTTTTGTTTGTTTCCCTGGCACAAAGGGGAAAAAAACCAAAACACTGCTATCGGCACTGGCTATTGGCCAAATTGTTATTTTAAACATCGTATCGGCCCTGAATTTCCCAATCGGTGCATCCCTGAACCAATAACCAACCAATAAACATGCAGGCGCTGCCGTTCTCTGTGTTAGTTCTGCTGTGTAATCCTGACGCTAATAGTTGGTTACATGCGTAATTGTTAAATTATCCTCAAAAATGTTGTCAATCAATCAGTTTTGAGAGTTGGTCAAATTTCAAGACATCAGTTTAGGCTGAGGTTACTTCTCACAATGAGGAAAAACCAGGACAATTAGATCCTAGAGAAACAAATCGATCACCTCTAAATGTGACAGCTGCCCTGTATTTCTAAGTTCAAGTCTTGATTGGTTTCATGCAGTGATTTACCTGCTGCTGTCCCGTGTCCAGGCCCAGTGCTTTGACCAGCCCTGACGGGTCGATGTACTTTCTGTTGCTGTTCTGCAGGAGTGCAAACAAATATTGCAGATGCTCACAGATGGACTGAGGCTCGTAATCTGAAAAAGACAAGAGATGTCTGTCTGAGAAAATTAAATGCTTTCATCATATGCAAAAGTTAAAAACTCACAGAGTAAAGAAAGCAAGAGTTGGCAGTGTCATGCTAGCCTCAGAAAACTAGCCAATATGTAAACTCACTTGTTTCAAATTATCTTAAACACCAATGTGAAATTATTTCCCAAAGACATCCACATAGAGATATTTAGTTCACTGTTCCAAGATAGTAACTGTAGCTTTGTTAGTTTGCCTGTCTGTCCACAAATCTGATCAGGAACTTACAAATGGATAATCCGTTTTGTAGAAAGACAGGGCTTTGGAACAAAGCACAACTAAATGATGTCGGCAGTATGACAGATTTATATTGGTTTCCAAAATTATTTGATATAAATTGATGTTGATGATTTCTTTGGGTATAACATCTAGCTGGATCTTTGTTCTGTACTAGTGGAAGTCTGTATTTTCTGAATGCCTTCTGTTTTCATTTGCGCATCAAAGACAAACACTCTAATGAACATTATATTAGTTATGTTATTCTATTCTAGTCTTTGCCTAAAATAATTCATGCAGACATAACTGAGCACAGGGTAAGAGAGCCTACTACTTGAAAAATACATGACAAAATCAGGCTAAAACATGCTGGCTTAAACCATGAAGAGAACAAACACAGATAAGCATCCCCAGTATTTAGTTTTCAGTTATACCAGACTCAATATTGTGTTCCTGTGCTCTGGAGTTGTGGCACTGATAGAGGCTCCTACGCAGCTCCAGGTTGTGGAACCACACTTGCAGGAATGTGTTGACGTAACATGTTGCACCCAGGTTGGTCAGGCCAACAAATGTGTTCTGGAGGGGGGAGGAGACAGAAACAGAAATGGGATCAACAGTCTCTTTTGCCTTTTATTCCATCTTTGGCCTTGTGATAACGTCCCAGGGCGATACCAGAATTTTAAACTTCACTCGCATAAAACAGCAATACTGCATAACAATTTCAGTACCACACCAAATGGCCTGCACACAGTGCTGGTACAGAAATGGTCACTGGACAAATAATGTGATGCTGATTTTCTTCCCCATTGTTTCATCGGTGTAGCCTTGGGGTGACAATGTGATAGTAGGTCTGTTTTTTATAGCTTTGGTACTTTCTATACTGTTAAATTAGAGTACTGTATCATTTTATACACGTGTTATCAAAATAGTATTGAATTAGCAGCGTTATTGACATCCTTACTAAAACATATGTGTGATCTGAGCAGGAAAGAGACAGGTAAGCAAAACATTTTACATATGTGGGAATGATTAAGAAAAATACCTTGTCTCGTCGCTCTGAATTTGGGTCATCGATATTGTGGAAAGCATTTTCATCAATCTCCCCAAGCCATGCCTGCTCACCAATACCCACAAGACAGTTGGGATTCCCTTTGCAGTTTCTCCTGCAACACAAATCACGATCACCTTATGATCCAATACCTTGTTTTAGAGATGACATCTAACTCTTAGGAGGGCAAAAGCCAAACTCCAGGTCAAAATCTGACAGTTTAATGGCATCCTGCATACAAAGCTACAAACCCTTTGAAACTATGTTTTTCATATGTAGTTAGGAGCCACAGGAGAAGAGTTCGTTAACATTTCAAATGTACGAGATACTGCTCACTGTGATCCATACCACCCTATGTAAAGAGCTATTTAGTGGTGTGCCGAATTTAAGTATGGTGTGGCTCTGCATGACCTTTCATACAAAGTGTTACAGAGCTGCCCTGCATGCTATGGAGGCTTGTCCACAAACAAGGAAACTAATGGTGCAAATTAGCAACCCTCTGCGGATGTGGCCATTAAGCTTTCAACTTTTCAATCAAATGTCTGCTACTGGTATTATTTACAGGCACACGCTAGCAAAACAGAGGCATGTTGTTCAGAAATGTTAATTTTGTACCTGCAGGTTCCTCTCTTGCAGGCCGGGAGATTGACGCGATATGCTAGGTCGATATGCTCCGGCCCGATTTCTTCTGGTTTCACCGTTTCCACCCAACGCCAAGCCGCTTTTTCCAGCTGTAAGCGGGGCGCCATAATCCTACGATGTAACGTTAACCACACAGTCACATATATGAGTAAAAAAAAACAACAATACAATGGCCTAACCCAGTCCCCAGGAATGCTAACATAGCCGGCTAACAGGGGCTAACAAAATAAGTTCTTGCAGGTCATAGTTTGGTTCTTACGAAGCAACCTACCGTTAGCTATGTGGTGCTCCTAACCTAGCCAGCTAGTATTAGCTTAGTTCCATCACTAACGTTACCCTATTGAATTTAAAAAGTGAGCATAGCATATCACACATCGTAACAACATACACACAACTGGAATTCAATAAACACGACAAACAGTATTTGCAGGGTAACGGCAGGAGTAAGGACTACCCTCGTGCTAATGCTAGCTAGCTAGCTAAAATGAAGCTAGCCCGACCGGCAGCGTTAGCAAGTCATTTTCCCTGCAATTTCCATTTAACGCTACCTTACGCTAACGTAACGAGTTTATTGTGTTAAGGTGAAATATTATCGAACCTTGCATGCGTGCAGCTGCTTCACCAAAATATTTTAATGTATTTTCACATTTTATTCACGGTTTATTTTAGATTTAGCGCCCTTACGTCAGTTTATAAATAAATTATTTCTCCGCTCAAAATCAGCACGACGTCAACAAGTGACGTAGGCGACGTCTCTTTGTTGTGACTGGAGGGAGGAACGGATATATCCGGAACCTTCGGAGTCCTCTTTTCTGTCCGAATTTACATAGGTGGCACTTCAACGCTTTCTTTCCGTGGTCGAAAGAATAATATATTTGATTTTGTCAAATATGTTATTAAATAAATATAGTTATTTCCCTTTATTTCAGAATCAGAATCAGATTTATTGCCAGGTAGGTTTTTACACATACGAATTTGTCTTGGTACAATAGTGCTTAAAATATACAATCACACAAAAATATACAATCACACAAAAATATACAATCACACAAAAATATAGTAATCACACAAAAATATATAAATCACACAAGAATAAAGTACTTTAAATTAAATTTTAATTGTAATAAATATTTAAATTTAAAGTGTGTTTTAGTTCCATTCATGTTTTGTGATGTTGCTATGTTTAGCTTTAGTATTAAGGAGCAAATATAAGAATTAATTAATATATGTTAGATAAAAAAATAAAAGCAAAATAAAATCTAGTTTTGTTAACTGGTATTTAGGGTAGTTCAAACTATAAAACAAATAAAAGACCCCACTATTTATTGGTGGAGCTATTCAGTGTCAGTTGCTTTATTATGGCAATGATGATTCTCCCTCAGGCTAAGATTCAGGAGGTCTATCCATATCACTGTGTTAGCACTGAGCAATGTCTGCCCTTTTGCACATGCACTACACAAAGGTCAAGTGTGTGGTGGTGGCTGCCTGACGAAAGTGTTGCTTGGGCATGATCACAGTGCTCAGGTTAAAGAAAGAGGAAGCAGGGCTTTCAAGTAATAAGTAAGTATATAGTAGAGAAGCAATACAATAAAAAATACTGATTTTCTTTTATGGCCAAAATTTGTTTGTAGTATTAGTAGTTAAATACACAAAAAATGCCCCAAAACACCACAATGTCTCACCAAAATAAAATGGCTACTTTTAACTCATTGGATACACAAGACTCTCAGTTATCCAGTCAAAGCCAATTAAATTAGTTCCAACACTGTTTATTTATATATATGTATGCAGAAATATTCAAATACACTTGAAAAAAATAAAAATAATAAAAATAACACATTTATACTGCATGCAAAATAACTACATGTTGTTTGTCCAGAACTACATTGGGTTAGCATGAAGTGGGCATGTCTGTAAAGGTGGGACTCACCCATTTTCATTCAGATATCTTGAGTTTAGAGGTCAAAGATTTTTCCATCCAAAAAGTAGCCTTGCTTTGGAAGGTATATGGTAGACAGACCTGAATGGACGCGTTAGGTCAGTGGCTCAGGCCAGACCAGGCTTAATAAATTCTGCTTTTGGTGCCTAAAAGGTTTTGCCCTGCCCTGTTAACACACAACTTTTTTATGATGTACCTCAATATTGGCTATTGACGTTTTCATTCAGAAAATATTTTGTTTATGCCCTGTTCTCACACATTGTCTGTATAAAATAATTAATCTAATTATGACAACTAATGATGCACTTTATATGTCCTACTGGGAATATCCTTCCTTCCTATCCTATCCAGCATTAGCTGCTGATATATATATAATCAGCTTAGCTGTGCTATCAATACCGAACAAGTGAGAGACATGTCCTGTGCTGCCAGCTTTACATATCTTCAAGCTGTACAGCAGGGACCTCAAACTGTTGGCCCAGGGGCCATTTCGCATAAAACAATATTATATAATCTGGCTCACAAGATTATCATTATTTACTTTTTGTTTCTAGTTATTTCATATCAATTTGGCCAGTACAATTTTATCATAAAAAATGTGTTTGCTTTGGTGCAGAATAATGGCAAAGATCAAAAGTTCCTGCAAATGTGTGCAAATGTTTTAGAGCTGTATTTGTTGTTTGGCTGCAAACAACAATGATATATAATGATGATATCAAAATGTATAGAACTGCTGTTTGCAATTTTGTTTTTTGTGTTAGCATTACCAATAGAACTATTTTCTAATTACTGCTTTAGTGCTTGAATGTTGAAGTAGCCAGCCAAATACCAGCAGTGGCCCCAAGCCAATTTGAGTTTGAGACCCATGCTGCACAGACTGCTGAAATGAAGAATGACCTTACTAAGGTTTTAGGACAAAGTACTGAAGCAAAAGTGGAATTGTCTGCACATTATAAACATGTGACTGCGGACATGACAGCACATGTGCAAGGAAGGTAAAGGAGTGCCTGTGAACCAGCTCGTGCAAATGGTTTAACACAACCGCATCATTAGAAAGAGGTTGTACTTGGAGAGCTGATCACCATATGGTCAAGTGATGTAATCATTATGGCAGTTATGCTGAGTGTGATTATTTGTTTGAGATAATCACACACAATATTATCACTGTACGGTTTCAATGGCTGCTGCCGTTCACAGGTATTCCACGTGCAGTGTAAATATATTTTATAATTTAAAATATGCTGACTACACAGAAACAGATGGAAATGAGTTAACAACTGGCCCCAGAAGAGAAGAACCACACAATGCATTTAATCAAGGCTGTACTAAAGTTTGTTGGAAACATCAACATTGACACTTATAAACCCGTGGTTCCCAAAATGGGAGTCGGGACCCCCTACTAGGGGTAGCCTAGAAAACTTTACAAATTAACAAAATTTAGATAGATTCTGGAAATGTTAGTCCACATGAAACAGAAAGCTGAGCGCTGTTTGCTTCCACATATTTATGTGTTTAGGTGTTGTTGTTTTTTGCCGAGTTGACTCCTGGCCCCCTTGGGCTGAGTCAGCTAACGTTAGCTCTGTTCCACACTAACAGCAGTTAACGCAGTTGAGGCAGAGCAGGACAACAGAATGAAAACCAGAAAATATTTTCTCCACAGAGTTTCTCACAAATTATTGAGAAAGTTGTGTTTTTGTGCTGTTATTGGTGAAGCCTGGCCCCCAGAAAACTGTCCGCTTGTAGAGAAAGCCATTGTGACGCTAGCTACCTAATGAAGCTGAGCTCTATGTTGCTAAAAGTTGAAGACTGATTGATTAATTCATAAGTAAATATTATTATTATATATATTATATAAATATTTTTGGTTGAAATTAGATGGTTAATGTTTTTTCAAAAAATATTCAGAGTGAAAAAATCTGTCATACCAGTTCATTAACACAAAGAAGACAAAAACAACCAAGAAACCAGATAGCCTACATCAAAAGGTGAAATAATAAAGATAATAATCATGTATTTCTTATTTGTAACAGATTCAGTATCAGAATCCGAAATACTTTATTGATACCCAGGGAAAAACTGGTTGCATTACAGTTGCCAAGCAAGACATTAAAGTAAATATAAAATATTAAAATATGTGCATAAAATCACAATATATAACAACAATATAGAGAGTGTGTAAAATGTGTACACTATATCACAGTATATAACAATATATAGAAAATAACATTTGAAATATGTACAGTACAGTATATAACAGAAGTTTCACTGATAATGATACACAGACTCAAACTAGCATTCAATTTCAATTATAATGAACCCAAAGGATGGGACTGAGTTTCACTTTTGCGGATATGAAATTTTCAGAATTTAAATTCCTAAAGAAATATTAACAATAGTGCATTAGTTCTCATTACATAAAAAGTAATGTCACTCAGTGACAATCACATGAGTTGTTTTGCATAACATATAATTCTCAGTCTTTCCAGAATAAAATGCAACATGGGCAACAATAGAACAGATCATTTCCTACTTTCTTGTTCAAATGCTTGAGGAGTAATGGATTACGTAATCGGTATACAAAAAAGGTAGCTGTTATCCACTACAGTTACAGAAATGGAGTTTATTTGTAGGGTTACCATTTTAAAATGCATACGCTTTTCTTTAAAAATACACTGAGCAGAGGATTTCTGATGCGTAAAATCTTTCCGTTTCCATTATCTTTTCAGAGGTTTCATTGTTCTGTTGTCTTATAGAATACACTTACATCAGTACTTATTGACATTTATTTTCTGTCGTTATTATTTAAATATTTGGTGTTGAAGTCACAGAAAATAATAATAATAAGTTACAAATTACGGTAATTCAGTGATACTTGGATTAGGTTACTGACTACATTTTTTAACAGGTAAATAGTAACTGTATTTGAGTACATTTTTAAAGTAACCCTCCCAACCCAGTTTATTCCGTCGTGCACAAAGTATCCTAAGAGTCTTTGAATGTAGCACGTTGCCTGACGGCTGACTGGATGAATGCACGAGGCTCCGCCCCCCTGCGCGTGAAGAGCTGCAGCCTCGTGAAGCCAGCAGCCAGGTCGATGAGCCAGGTCCACCCGCGGACACCTCCACTCCACCGCCTCTGCACCGCTCCTCAGGTAAAACCTACCTTTATTACACGGTTACGACTACAGTGTGGTTTCTTGTTGGCATTTTATAGCTGTGTGTATACAATGAAGTTATCTTTGTTCAGGAATATACACAAATTGGTTCAAACTTCCCGCTTTATACTATCGTCCTTACCGTTTAATAATCTATGGAAGTTATACTTTTTAATAGGACAAAACTAATGTTACACTCTTCATAGAAACTACTCACATCAATTTGGCTCTTGATTTTGGCTTGAACAGCCCATTTCAGCCACTGTTAGTTGTATACAATTTACTGTCCACTGTTCACAGTGTGTTTGCTGTTTGCTTGCTGGAAGCACTAAGGGACAAAACATCTAACTTTCTCAAGTACATCTTTGAATCTGTACCCCCTTAAATTCTGGGTTCCCTAAGTTGCTTCATTTTGTGCCTTAGTTTTTCCAGACAGTTTAAAGTCTCCAGCAGCCATTCATCAGAATGTAATCTCAAGTATGTGTCTATGATTGTCTGAGATATTAACTTTAATTAATTTCATCATTTGGCAAATACATTTTAGGATGTTCTAACTACTAATGTTGCAAAGTCCAGCATTATAAAATGACCCAGTTTTTGTCCTGACAGGGAATCAGCCGCTAATCTGTTCCCACAACAGACACAAGGAGGGAGAACAGGAGATGAGGAGGAGGGAAGATTAACTAACCACTGCTATTTACCTCTCTAATCCTCTGCATTTTGGGATCTTGTGTAACTGATAGGTACAAATGGGCTTTGCCCAGGGAGCACTGACCTCAGTCATGGACATGCAACTGTTTATGTAACCAGAACACAAGGGGAAGGTGGGGGGACAACTTAAAGGGTCGTGGAACAGGGAAAGGTTAGGGTCAGTGAAGAAGTCCCCCGCTGACTTTGTGTATCGGGTGTGTTCGACCACTGTGGTCAGGGCTGTGGGCTATCCAGGATTTTTGGAATACTGAGATGCACCATCTCCCAGAAAAATGTGACCAGAAACCATTAATTAAGTCTCAATCTTATTATTTTGTTTTTTAAAAACATTTTATTATTATTAATATAATTATTAAAATGCCAATCAATGTAGAATAAAAAACTCCCTCCAGGTTCCTAAAACACCCAAATTCCCTAATTCAATTCAGTCTGATTTATTTTGATACTTCCAAAAAGTCTTAATACAGTTCATAAAAGTAACTAAACTGATTCAGTTAAAAGTCAAGGTGCTACAGTTTAGAATTTTGTTGAAAAGACACACATATATGTGATACTGATAATTCCAGGTACAACAGTGGTGGCTTTCCAAAGATATGATCAGATCTGAGATTTCTGCGTTTTTGAGCCAGTAAGAAATATAAATAATTGATGTAACCTGTGCTTCAGGAGTCTACGGCAACGTCAGAGCCAAGATGGGGCGGAAGGAGATCATCTGCAGTTGGAAGAAAAGCACCAGTAACATCAAGGATGTGTTTGACTTCAATGGGAAAATGGGATCGTAAGTACTGCTTATGAAAATAAAGACAGACAAGAGAAAGAAATGTACTGTGAAGTACACACACAGTAATCAAGGTTCATTGGCAGTTAGTTGCAGCTTGGTTTTTGTTACAGAAAGGCAATTTAAGAACATTGCAATTTATAAGAAAAAGTGAGGGCTTTTTTTGTTGTTGAGGGCTATCAGTACACCACTAATGGGCGTTCAAGACCAAGTTGATAAAAAGAATGTAATTTGGAGAGGTATAAGTTGATTAATGAGGGAATGTGCAGTGAGTCGGTGACTGTCTCCATTTGCAAGGATGGAGGTAGGGCAGATTTTTTTTGGGACTAAAAAAGCCCAAAAACTCTTCTGTGCTTAAGTGCTTTTTCTGTGTCTGTGATAAGCATGGGTACTCATATTGACTGTCATGTCATGGTGTGGGTAGGATAGTTACCAAGCTGCTGAAAGACAGTCTGTAAACCATACCGATTTCTTTGCCACACTAGTAAGCCATTTAAAGGTCCATAATTGTTGTGTTTCTTTACCTTAGAATGAGCTGTTTTAGCTACAGAGGGACTAGAGTCCACCATGTTTTTACAGTAGCCCAGAACGGACAAACCAAACAGTGGCTCAAGATATTAGCCTTTTTACTCACCCTAATTTCTCTTACAAACACAATAAATCATTTTGCCCAAATTCAGAGGGCAGTTCCTGGATTAAGTGAATGGAAGGGGGGCTGTCTGTCTCCCTGTTACCAGGCTCAGTTTAGCTTACGGGCTGAGGATAATCCTCAACCCTGAGAGCGTGTTTTATCAATGGAGCCTCTTGGGGCGGCTGTTGCTCAGAGGAAGAGCGGGTCGTCCTGTAATCGGAAGGTTGTTGGTCCGATCTCCAACTCCTCCCCCCACTCATCGAAGCATCCTTGAGCTGAACCTGCAATTGCTCCTGATGCTGTGAATGTGTATGAATGTTAGTTTCTGTTCGATGGACTTTGCCATCACTGAGTGAATGTGTGTGAAAGGGTGAATGTGGCACGTAGTGTAAAAGCGCTTTGAGTGGTCGGAAGACTAAAAAGGCGCTATACAAGTACAGGTCCATTTACAATTACACTCTACCTGCTAGTGGAGGACTTTACATTGTTAACCAGTTGGAAGACAATAGGGCCACATAATCAGCATATAATGATTATGATCACAACGTTGCAGTTAAATAAACTTGATCAAGTGTAATTCATATTGACATTTTATGCAGAGTGATTGAGATTGGACGGCAAGTGGGTAGGACTTAATGGCATCAATTGGTAAAGTTGCTGATCGCCACTAACTGAGCAGCCTTCCAAGTGTGCAGGACAAAACTGTGATGGCTGTAAAACATATGAGAAATGTGAAGGGCCCTATCTAGAGCCAGTGTTTGTCAGTTCTTGGCTACTGCAGAAACATGGTCGTTTAACCTGGACTCTGCCATAAGAGACGGACGGCTCATTTTAAAGTCACAAATTCTTATATGCAGGCCTTTTCAGGTTATACACTAATGAAAATATACCTGTGGATATTATTTTCAATTTCTACATATAGATCCTCCTCAGTGTTACTCACTGAACCTTTTAAAATACACTACCTGATTTTGCTAACTCTCCAAACAGATGTTTTGATACCTGCACCCATGTGACATATATATTTTTTTAGTTTGACCTACACTGAATGAAAATCAGGATACCACAGCCTCTTCTGCATCAATTTTCACCATTCTTTTTTGGATCTGTCTGTCTGCAACTTTATGGAAGTGCAATACAAAATCTGCACCTGGATTGCTCCTTCAAAATAGGACAGACTTCACAAATTCATTGATGTTTATGTCTTCATACAAGCAGCTTTTGCATCAACTTTAAATAAAGTAAATTGACAAAATTATAATTGTTTTATATTATTCAAAAAAAAATGTAATTAAAGAATATGAAGAAGCCTGAACAGGAGACCAGGTTGGCCTCACATCACTGCTCAGTACAATGACCTGTAACAAATGGATGCTGAGTTAACTGTAGGTGTTGATTCCTCAGAGCTGTCCTCCACTCTTAAAGCAGCTTAAAGCGCTTAGTGCTCCACTGGCTGTAAATGAGTCAGGTTTCTGTGTGTGTGTGTGTGTGTGTGTGTGTGTGTGTGTGAGTGGTGAGGCTGCTGAACACTGACGTCAGAACAGCAGTGTGAGAACATCCTAGCACCACTTCATTATAGGATTAAGAGTCTGACTGACTATCTTGGTGGAGTGTACTGAATGTATATGAAGGGAGGAGGGATAAACAGGGGCAGGTGTGTGCAAACATGAGATCGACACGTGCCTGAGTCGACACATCTGTTACTCTGCAATTGCTGCATTAGAGATGTCCATTACATTCCTTTGCAAAAGGCCATTCCTTTTTTTATTTAAAGTAGTAATCAAGCCGATTTATTTCTGCCATTTTAATGTCACCATTTTTAATTTTTCAGTTTGCTCTATTTTGAAAAGTGTCCTGAGATAACTTTTGTTATGAATTGCCGCTATACAAATAAAACTTGATTGGATGGAACTGAATTGAACTGGAAAGGCTCTGCTGCACTTAATGGAACAGAACCTTAATTAGTATTATTAGTATTAATAGTAAACTGTAAACATACCTCAGTGCTGCCACACAAATCTAGTTAGCATTTTGTTCCTTGCAGTTATTTCATAGTCATGATAGTTCTAGAGGGAGTTAACTTGTCTCCTTCTCTTTACTGACGAAACATACCTAAGGATCTGCTTATCAGAGGCAAATATTTACTAAACATTCTGGGCGCAAGCAAAAGAGTCCCCCACTCTGAAACAATCAGATTAGAATCAAACCCAGAGTAGTTAGTACTTAGCACCACATATGGAGGCAAAGTAATTAAAGCAAAAACACCACAGCATGAGGCAAAACATAACAAGGGCCTGTCAGAAACATAAGCACTCTTCACAGTTCAGTACAGCTGAAAAATCCAAGAGAGCCACACAAAGAGTTACATTTTCAAGTATTACTGAGCAAATTTAACTTTATCTTTAATGCTGTACACCTATGACTGCACCCCCCTTCATGGAGAAAACTCTGTTGTGAAGTTAACCTACTGCTCAATGTCGGCAAAACCCAGGAGCTGATTGTTGATTTTAGGAGAAAAGAGGCAAAGACACAACCCTGTTTACCTCAGTGGAGCTGAGGTGGAGCATGTGAACAGTTTCAACATCACAGAGAACCTGCCATGGCACATCTCCAACCTGGTTAAGAAAGCACAGAAACGACTGTATTTCTTAAAGAAAGCAACATTCCCATGCCAAGTCCTTGTGGCTGTAAGAGTGCTGAATTCATCCTCTGCACTCCACCATAATACATATTTTTATCATCCATTTCTATCATTTAAAAAGGGACTACATGTTACTGTAGAATGATAAATAAATTAACCTGTTTGTGCATTTCCATAGACTGCTGTCTCTCCATTAACTCCCACCTCCATTTATGTGTCTGTATTTTCTATTTTTGTGCAGGGGGTCTTTTTCAGAGGTCTTTATGGTGAGAGAGAAGTCTACAGGAAAACTGTATGCCCTGAAATGTCTGAAGAAAAAACACCTTGCTCATAGCAACCTGGAAAATGAAATCAATGTGCTGAGAAGGTAAACACACACGCACACACAACAGCCATATATTCAAGCTCAAACATGCAAAAGTGCAGGCTCATTGACAGTCAGCATGATATTGACCAAGGTATTTTACTGTGAACCATGTACATGATTGAATAAATGGTTTCAACTATCTACTCATTTTGCCTTTATTTCAAAATAAAAGTGCACTGTTACTCTAGCTAACAAAATTTAAAAATTTAAACAAATTTAAAATTAACAAATGAATCCCCACACTGTGTTCTAATAACCAAATTAGCTGGATGAGAATTAGTACAGATACAATTATAAATAAATAATTATCAGGGCAGATAAAATATCGTCCGATAATGGGAAATTTACATTTTTATAAATGTTCGGATTAATAACTCTTCTTCTATAAATTATTAGTTTAATATTGATAATAATTTATTTGTAATTCTTATGCGAAACAATTGATAGGCTTTATGTTCTATGAAAGCCTATGTAATGAACATTTGAAGAGTCAGAACTGTTGTTTGTTTTTAAAATGTGAAAACCTGAAATGATCAGTTATCTTATTGATATCAGTCACAAGAAGCAGGTAATTATCGGTTTTGTATTGGCTGAAAAAAATACATATTGTGCACCCCTATGAGTTAGGCCCCGTCTCAAGAACAAGGACCAGCATTACAGTTGTATCACGGTAAACGTAATAATTTCCACTGGAGACAGTGCTGATGCCTCAACCTCTTTCTTATTATTTCAGGATAAAGCACGAGAATGTGGTGGGACTGGAGGATTTCTATGAGAGTCGAACACACTATTACCTGGTCATGCAACTGTAAGTGGACTCATTATTATCATCTCATTTTTCACTAATGATTCAAGATTCAAGATTGAAGAAGTTTATTATCTTCAAATCAATCAATCATCATAGTTACCTGGGTAGAACAAAGTATTGACAGGATAATAAATATTGAGAATATATGAGAAGGTCCTAGCTCTTCATTGAAGTTACATATATGATGTTTATACTGAGCGAAATACTCAAACCCAAAGTTCCATGTTTTTTATGGCTGTACCATTCCATCAAAAATTATTCTAAATGTTCATTTTATAAAGGTCAACCTGACATTTTTGCTATTTGTCAACTGTGATCTCAAAAGAAAGTTCAAAACTGTTTTGATCTACAGAACTATTGGTCCAAATGGCAGGTCAGAGGAGTTGAGGAAAGCAACAAGATCCCCAGAAATATAGAATCACTGATGATTTCCTTTGTACGTTTGTGTGTGTCCAGGGTGTCAGGTGGGGAGCTGTTTGATCGCATTTTAGACAAGGGGGTTTACACCGAGAAGGATGCCAGCACAGTGATCAAACAGGTGCTGCAGGCCGTCAGCTACCTGCACGAAAACAGCATCGTACACAGGGACCTTAAGGTAAGACACACACTCACTCACTCACTCACTCACTCACTCACACTCACTCATAATGGGAATCATTTCACTCAGAAAGAAAATGAAAAGTGAGTTATTAGAATGACCATAAAATATCATATAACATATATCATTTCACTCTTTGCCAAAATAATCCATCATACATTTTAATATTGGCAAACGCCTACTTTAAGCTGGTGGTATCACCCAGGGCCAGTGTTGGGCAAGTTACTGAGAAATAGTTATTAGTTACAGTTACTAGTTACTCAAAAGTAATTGAATGACTTTACCTATTACTACATGTAAAAGTAATTAGTTACAAAGTAAAGTGACTTCTGTGTTTCATTTTAAATGTCTGTGTCAATTCTCTTATAAATACACACAGCAGTACCTAATAGTAATACAGCTGTCAGATATATTATTTTAGTGTTGCTGTGGGACAATACAAATGTATTTAGTCATTACTGCTACTGCTGGGCAGCAACGACTAGCTTTCTTACCTATAAGCCTATTGTCTTGGTACTTACTGTGTTATTGCCCACATGGATGTAAACATTAACTGAGCTTTGCTACAGCAGTTAGTTAATAAATAATTATTTGATGAACAGACTGAACTAACAGGGCACTGTAAGGTTGGTGCATTAGATCATAAACCAGAAAATCAAGAGGTTACTTAAGTTAAGTACTTAAGTCTGCCTTCTTCTGCAGTTGTCCACTATTTTCAGGTAAGACAAAAGTAACGAGTAACAAGCCTATTTTAAATGACTAGTTACTGCCAAACTGTACTGTACTGTGACTGTAGTGGAATTACAATGACAAAATACTTTATAACACATTACTCCCAACACTGCCCAGGCTACATGGTTGTCAACATGATGTAAGACAATTAATTGTTACAAGGATGGATGCTATAAAAAAAAAGAATTATGGATATGTTTACTTATGCCACTTTTGGGGACATTACATAGACTCACATCAACACAAATCAGCGTTTTTCTAATTGGGTCCCCAGTTGGACAAACCATCACCAATTAACTGGTCTTTAGTCTGAAATGTGTCCCCAAAGGTAGTCTAAGTCACATGGACACAGACAACACACACACACACACTTTCTCTTTGCCTATTTCTTATGCTCTCTCCCTGTCTTTCTCTCTCTGTCTCTGAGCAGCCTGAGAACCTGCTTTACTACAGCACAGATGAGAATGCTAAGATCATGGTCAGTGACTTTGGTCTGTCTAAGACGTTGGAACACGGTGTCATGTCCACAGCCTGTGGTACACCAGGATATGTTGGTGAGTTTTTGGGGAGGGCCATACACTGTCCCCTTGTTATCTATACCTGATATAAAATTGTACTTTTAAATAATGAAAAAGGATATCTCTCAATATAATTCAAGAGTAAATGTATATTCCACTGTTATTTGAAAGGTATATCTATGGTGAAAAGTTAAGAGGAATCATTTAAGTTACATTATACAGTGTGATTATACAGATCAAAATATTCAAGACTAATTCATCTAGTAGTTGTAGTATAGTAGTATGCTACTACAATAAATATGTATTAGCAGGTGGCAGTCATAAACAGGTTTATGGAAACATTTTAAATCCCAACAACAATAATATTACAGGACATCTATGGTAAAAGTAATCAGTTTTGAAGTGCTTCTTCTTGTAATGTTACCTGCATAAGCCATTATTGTGTATCATTCTGCAGCCCCTGAGGTTCTGGCCCAGAAACCCTACAACAAAGCAGTGGACTGCTGGTCCATTGGAGTCATCACTTACATCCTGTGAGTTCTGTTCTCTGACAGTAACACATCATTGTATATGACTGTTCATGAATAGTCATTACAGACTAGAACACTGAGAGGATATATTAGTTCTGGAGATATTTTCCCCACTATAAGCTTACATTTGAATGTTTAGGATATATTAGTTCTGGAGATATTTTCCCCACTATAAGCTTACATTTGAATGTTTACTTTCAATTATAACCTAAAGAAACATATCCTGCATACCTGGATCATTTGTGAATACTAGAGACTCTGTGAAACCAGAGTGGACCAGGAACGAAACACTGCACCATAGCACCTACAGTTATCCAAAATGGAACCAAAATGTAGATGTAAAGTAAAGGATTTAAAAACAGTGGATATAAAGGGATCAGCTGAGTGAGGTTGTCTCTGTGTTGCAGGCTCTGCGGCTACCCTCCGTTCTTTGAAGACAACGAGACTCGTCTGTTTTCAAAGATCATGAGAGCTGAGTACTCTTTTCATTCACCCTTCTGGGACGACATCTCTGAGTCAGGTATGGAAACAGCAGGGAACATCTCAGTCTTCATAAAACCCCTGCACTCTCTCTTTTGTACTTCCATTTTTAGACATTGATAATCCAAATGACTGTGTCTAATATCTCAATATATTTCACAAGCTTTGCAATAATGTTAGCTTTGAGTTTTGACTCTGTGTTGTGGTGGTTGTCGTTTGTTTGTAGACATTAGCGGACTCCATTTGTAAGCTAGTGTTAGCTAGTGTTGCACACTGTTGACGCTGTAGGGAAGCAGAGAGAGAAGACACTTGGGAGCGCGCATAAATGTGACATCCTGAAACCCTTATATAGAAATCAGTCCACAGGCTGTTACAGGCAACCGAAAAAGCCAGGGGAGGTCAAATTTAAGTTACATTACAACCCGTTCACAAAATTGGCAGTAAATAGTGATTAATACATAAAAATAGAACATAAAATGAAGACCTGGCTTGAATTGAACAATGTTTGAAAGGGAAGTGTCATGTTAATGTACAGGATAAGGTCAACTTGCATCAGGACCTGCAATATTCTTACAAAGGGACTTACCTTGAAACCTTGAAATGGTTAACTTCAGTGTTAGCTAAGTATGGATCAGGATTTGTTCATATATCCTTAGAGCTTAACCTAATATAGACCAGCATACCTTGTGACAGCATCTGCTGAGGACAGCTATAGTGGTTTGACCTGTTTGGATTAGGTCATGTATGGCCACTCTAGATACCAAATGGACAGGGGCAGTTCTCGCCTGCTTGGGGGATTAAATTATCTTGTATTAAGAGACATGTCAAATACCGAATAATACCAAAAATATTTGTAATTATTTCTGTGAAGGACAGGCGGAATAAAAAAATGAATAAAACCTGAATGGAATTGCAAAAATGGCCAGAAACACTGGGACTGTGCTAAGAACCAGGGACTAGAACACAAATACATTTTTTAAGTAGAAGTAAATTGTGTATCCATGAGGGGTCTGATCTTAATATGATCATCAATCTGAGCATTGTATTGTGACTTTTGTAAGAACTTGAAACGGAAGAAAAAGTATTATTGACTAGAGAAAGTCTTATCATCCACATAATGGTCAAGCCTAAGACACTGTTCAACATTATGCAGTGTCTCATTTATACCGGCTGTTATCCAACACACAAGCATGAGCTTTTCTATAAATGGGCTTCATTCTGCGCAGCACTTTACTTTGCATTTAACGTCATATACAAGTCATAGCTTTGTTTTGTCGGTAGGGGTAAAAGTCTTGCAACTCTACTTTAACATCAGTGACTCAGCCTTTTGACTTGAAAATATTTGATACCTTCCCCCAAGGCCAAAGATTCTAAAGTATGCTATTTCTAATGCGTTACAATTCATTTCCTGAGTGAAATGTTAATGCTATTAATTCCCAGCAAGTCGACACTTAATTCCCCAGGTCCACTTAGTTTGAACCAATCAGACAGAATCCAATCAAGTCCACAAGAACCATGAAGAGCTAACGTTACATTACTGAGCACCAGCTGGAAAAAATTATACCTAAGATAATTTTGATTTGTTCATTCTGTTGTTAAAATGACATTACAATTGGTAAAGAGTGCATTATGACTTGCTTAGGACTTACTTACTTGCATGACATGCAAAACAATGAATTGGTCCCACCTCTGCAATTCATAAATGTATAGATTGATTCCATTTTTATGAAAATTTAAATCACGTAAAAACAGTTGCTTTTTGCATAACATTTGTGTAATGGAAATAAACATAATGTCACTGTCAGTACTGAATTTTTTCTCCCTGCCATATCTTAACAGCCAAAGACTTCATCAGGAATATGATGGAGAAAAACCCCACAAAACGCTTCCTTACAGAACAGGCACTCAGACACCCCTGGTTAGTCCTTTCTCTTTCACACACACATGCACAAACACAATGCTTTTTTGTTTTCCAGATGAATTAATGTCTTTGACTTGTTTGCAGGATTGCTGGAAACACAGCTAAAGGCCTCGACATTTATCAGTCAGTCAGTGAACAGATGGAGAGAAACTTTGCCAAATCCAAATGGAAGGTAAGTGACACTGTTGGCTCATGGACTACTTCATATTGCAACTGCGTTTGTTCTATTAGTTATAGGCAGCCAAAATACTGTAAGCAAACTGTAGCAATCAACAAATACAAACAAGAACAGTGTATGTAGCAATATTTTAGCAAAATATGGATATTAGGAACACACTGACCATGTGAACCGTGGATTATACTGCAGTCCAGTTGTTTTTTACAGCTTGTCACCATCCATTCCGCATTGTAACCGTTATAAATTCAGACTGATTACATGAGGGAAAAAACTGTAGTTTTTTTTAGTGAAGCAAGGAAGGTGCGATCTAGAACTACACTAGATGCCACTAATTCTACATACTGGACCTTTAGATAGGATTTTTAGTCTTAAAAATGGATTGGAATAATGAAGTTACTTGTATAATTACAAAGTCTGTCTTTTAAATGGGAAAACATTTTATTGATAATGCTGTAACAACTACAAAATTAAACTGACATGGAACCAATACACATTTTCCTTCATATACTTTAAATTTAAATTTTTTCCAGTCTGGCCAATAAGTCTTAAATTGCATTCATAATGGTTTTTAAAAGGCCTTAAAACCTCAAAAACTTGTTGAAACCAGCAGAAACCCTGTATTAACCTGAGCATCACATAGACTGTATCCTTAGTAATTCAAGACACGTGTCATGTTATACATAGACAGCACCAGCATAACTTTGTTTCTTTTTATGTGCATTTCCAACAGCAAGCCTTCAACGCAGCCACAGTAATCCACCACATGAAGAAACTGCAGTTGTCCCAGAGGGAGCCCACCCCCTCTCCCCTTTCTATGCCCCATATTTTAGTAAATTCCTCCTCCCAGAATGACCTGGAGACCCTGGAACCCAGCCACGATAAGGCTAATGTCCTCGACCCAAACGGGAATCACATCCATGCTGCCAGTCATCTTTCCTGCAGTAATAAAGGTGTTTTTCCACCAATGAGAGCCAGTCACAGTGAGCCTGGCAATGCCCTCGCCGTCAATGAGACAGGAGAAGTCAATAACTTCCATTCAGAGATCGATGCTCCTTTCAGGCCATCCAAGAGGTAAGAGCTGCTACCCAGTCATTAAAATCTAAAAAGAGATTTCCTTGCTATTTCAACAATAAAGTTCAATCAATGGCAGAAATGTTGTCCTGAGTAAGTAAAAAAATCTAATTGGATTTTTGTGAAACTTAATTTGAAGCCATTCTACCTATTCTCCCAGATCATTGTTTACTTTAAAAATAATTATGCCATGTTTGTAAATTAAAAAGAGCTGTGGTTCAAGAAAGGAGCCTTGAGGTACCCCACAAGTGATTATACGGTAGAGGTATGCTTTTTAACAGTGACATATAGTCTATGTTATGAATAATCAACAAATTTACAAATATTTGCGAACATCACCTTTTGGTGGTAATTCATCAAGCAAGTGGTGAAAGCATTTTTAGAAATAGTCCAAGAATATTTTGTTCATTTAGAGCTTTGGATAATATATCTCCAGTATGCTTTATAACATTATCATAGAAGTTGAATCAACTGTATTGACAAACAATATTGTTCAAATGCTTTATAAGTCTATTTAAGTTTTGAGGTTTGGTGAAGCTAGTTGTTTTTTGGGGCATTTTCTGGGTGAATATATTGATAAAGGAATAATACTTTCCAAGGATGGAAACAGCATAGAGCAAGAAATAAAGTTGAAAAGTAAAAGTATTGAAAAAGCTGTTTATAACTTATTAAAGCTGCAGTAGGTCATTTTATAAAAAATATTTTCTTCAGGTTCCTCTGGCCCCTCCTAATCCTAATCCCTCCTAGTGCTCCTAATGGCATTTGCAAGAATCAACTGGGCCTGAACGAAAACAACCAATCAGAGACAAGAAAGATAGTTGATCGTTGAGTCTCATTCCCAGGTCGTCAAATACAGACGCTTTGGGACACCGTGATCAACAATCAACTATCTTGTATTATTTCTGATCCTTCTCTCAGTCTTTATGACGGTGTTATTAAAATGAATCCTGGTTGTGTGATGTGTTGCAGTATGGATGCTGTGGCTCAGAGGAAGGAGCAGCCACTTCAGTCCGGTGTGTGTTCTGTCATGTGAATGGCTGGCTAACCCAAGATAAATATCATGCAGGTAAAGAGTCTCTCTCTGGAATTTAGATTTCGGCTTTACAATAACTGATTCAAACTGATAACTCGTTTTCAAAACTCTCATTTTTTCAGTTGATGGCACTCAGTGGCATCCATCTTGGTATGAAGGCACTGATACGTCTACTGCTCAGCTTTTTCATGCCTGGTGTGGTTCTCTGCTGCGGAAAACGCGTTCCATCGACAGTCATACAGTGACTACACTGTGAAAGAAACTAGTAAACATGGAATGACTGTCTATATGCAGCGAACGCCACATTAAACAGACAGAAACAGGAATTCCTAATTTAGAATTCATACAAAACTCTGTAACGTTGATGACATGCATTTCCTCAAAACTATTATTATCTATTGTATATTACTGTCAGAATGTTATTAAATATCATCAATTGAAAATGTATTTATTTTGAATAGTTTAGCTGACACTTGCAATGTGAAAGCTGAGTTTTTTTAGACTGAACTGGCTGTACTTGGCTTATACGTTTTTATAAAACTGAGCTATTTCAGGCTCTGATACTTCAGGGTCAAGTCATTTGTTTGCTCTGCATATCAAGATACTTGATTTACATTAACAGTTGGTCACTTGAAAAATCCGGGAATTTACCTGTGTTTGTGTTTGTTTGGACAGTTTTCAACCTTGCAGGCAGATTTTTGGACATTATTATATATTTATATTTATGATGGATTGCATTGAGGGATTATAAATCTGACTTCCACCTCACACAAGGGTGATGGAGAAAATTGTATTTATGAGATTAAACTTTATGCTGAGGTGGAGTCATGGTCACACGGGAGCCCAGTGTTTGCTGTGTTTTCTTTGACATGTACATAAGCTGCTCTCTTGTTAAACAACTGAACTCATTAAGTGCCACAAGCTGATATAAAGATGCTGTCAACACTACTGATGTCATTTCTGAATTCACAAATGTAGTGACAAAAATGTTTTTTCTTTTTGTATCATTTTCTCAATAAATATGTAGTAACTAGACTTTCTGCTTCTTCTTGTGTTGAATGAACAGCTGCTGAATAGCTGCTACACCTGGCTGGCCTTAAGACAGAATTCAAAGTATTAATAGGCTTTTATTTAAATACTAAGGATTCTGCACAAACAAAAGATACAAAACAGACAAATAAATAATGAAACATTCACCCTCTCTCCAGTTCCAAGTACAATAATGGAGTGTTCACAATGGAGTGTATTGCTACTGACACAATTGTTTCTGTTGGCTCTGTGCAGGGCTGTGAGAAATGTTAAATGTTAAATGATATTGACAAACTCACAATATCACAGTGTTTTTCTACCTATATAATGTACCATCATTAAAGGACCACCCTCATCCCTGTCGCTACATTGAGATTGTGACTTATCACTACTCTTTAAAGGTTATATATATGAGTTTTAATTTGCTATATAGTGGAGACATGGTGTCCTGAACAGAGAATGGTGACACACTCCCTCTTCCTGTGTTGCTATTGCAGCCTCTCTGTGGTTTGTTTCCATAGCCGATAATATGTGAGGTAAAATTACAGTTTTTGTCTATGGAGTACAATGCTGTCAGTGGCAACAACAACTGTTAGTGGACTTACTTTGACAGGCGCATTTGTCCCTAAGGATGAGCTTGGTGCAAAAGATTGTGGAAAGACTAACAAAGATGGTATTGCGTGACAACGTGTGTTTTCTGATTATCTGCGAGGTAAAATGAATGTCTTGTCAGTGGAGTCTGGTCAGCAGTAGTGCCCATTGTTTTGCTCAGAGATGCTGGTGCTCTAGTGGCAAGTGAACTTCATATATACAACCTTTAATGCAGAACATATTCAAGGAGTTATTATATGATGAAGAGTAGTCAACATTATCTTAATCCCCAGAAATGATTTCCTACATTTCCCACAGTTCTTTGATCACTGCCAGAGAAGAGGTGCAATGTTATGGAGAAGAGTTGTAATGGTGTTCCAAAGTCAGGGAGGAATCCTCCTGTCGTAGAGTGAAGACAGCAGAGATGTGAATGGCATGTTAGGCTGGTATAAAGTGTTGTAGTGACAGCAGCTGCAGATCTGGCTCCGGCGGGCAGCTTGGAGACTTTCAGCCCTGGCAGATGCTGAGGTCGTGGGCTTTTGTTCGAAGTTTTTCCAAAAGGTCTTTAACCTTAGCATCAAGTCCTTCAAGCTTTGTTGACTTCTGGAGGATTTCGTCCTGCAGTCTCCTGAGAGAATCTCCCTTACCTGGAAAAAGACCAGTGTGCAGGGATATAAAACACTGCAAATCCCATAATATCCAGTCACAGGACCAGAACTCAAACTGATAACAGGGAAATTAGGAGATATAATGACCTGTCAGTTCATGAATATTCTACAAATGGATGTTTGTAGGACCTCAAAGGACCTGAGGACTTCCTTTTGAATTTGAGAGTGATGTTTTTTAAAGACATGTGTGTTGGTGGTGTGGTTACCTTCCAGAGCCTCCATCATGCTGTCAGTGGTGTTGACTAGAACTCCAGCATCCTTCTGCAGCTTCGCCAGTCGATCCCCCAGCGGCCCCGCGTCTCCACCTGACCCACTGGCTGCAGCCTCATCTTTGAGACGATCCAATTGCTTCGCCAACGCCAACAGGTCCTAAAACACACACACACACACACACACACACACACACACACACACACACATTTGTGAAAAACTCATTCATTCTAATTTCAACTCTCCGACTTTATCAAGCAACTTCAACAGGGTTCAACCCATCTGCAACCACTGTGGCTGCAAATTAAGCAACATGGAAGTAATAAAACCTGCAGTTCCTCTACTGGCCACTTGAGGCTGGCTCCAGCAGTGAGTCAATCTCCATAAGGCCCCGTATTAAAATGTCCAACTTTACAGCAGAAATAAAAAAAATGTAAAAGTCAATATTCCAAACTGGAGCAGCTACAGCAGGTCCCTCACCTCTTTTGCAGAAGCTGCTTCATCCTCTGCGTTGTCTGCATTTTCCTGTGCGTCCTGGGCCTTCTCGCCAACATTCTGCAGCAAGTCATTGAGCTTGTCCAGTTGTGGTTTCATTGGGTTTATCAGTGACGATACTTCATCCAGAGCCTTCTCTGCCGGACTCAGCTGGGTTTTGGCCTGCAAGAAGAGGAACCGCTCTAAAAGTCAGTAACGCTTCTGACTAACTGGAATCAGTGAGCCACCATGTCATCCACTGTTTGGTGTATCTGTGCTTCCTACCTCAGTCAGGCTTTTGTTCAGGTTGTCTATGAGATCCATGCTGTTCTGCAGTTTGTCCTCCAGGTCAGACAGGGAGCCCTCCACCGAGCCGAAGCCTGCAAGCAACCCATCCACGTCGGCCTTCACTCCCAGTGCCGTGTCCCTGTGAATGTGCAAACAGTGTGTGATAATTATCACTACAAAGACATAAGAGAGCACTGAGACTCATCAGAATCAGAATCAGAGGAAGGAACTTCAGAAAGACCACAGCATTTTGTTTCTGTTCTGGTACACTAATCTGCTAACATGGAGAGGGCGGGGTTTATGACCTTTGCTGCAGTCATCCACTAGGGGGCAATTGATTTTTTTTTTTTTTTTAAAACACACACCCCCCCCCCCCCCCCCCCCCCCCCCCCCCCCCCCCCCCCCCCCCCCCCCCCCCCCCCCCCCCCCCCCCCCCCCCCCCCCCCCCCTGTGTCTTTCCCTTTTGATGATGAGCCATGTTTTTCAAAATAAAAGCTCAAGATAGTAAGTAACTATCTCAACTGGAAACTCACAATGAGGCTGTCCTTTCAAAATAAAGAGTAGTTGTATCACAGGAAACTAGGGAAGGACATAATTTTTTCATCCAGGCCTTTTAAAATGTTGTGAATGTGCAAATCTGATAACTGTTTGAGAAAGCACCATCAAGTATCAGTTAGAGTAGTCTATCCTAGAGTGTGAAGGCCCACCTGGCATCCTGGGCTTCCAGCAGCAGCTTCCTGGCTGCATCCAGCTGTGGTTCTGCCTCATTCAGCACAGCTGTGCTGTCTGGCAAATTAGCCGCCAGATTCTTCAGCTCATCCAGCTTCCTCTGTAGAGCAGCCAGACTGAGAGGCAGTTTGGCTTTCAGGATCCAGTCGCTCACCTCCTGGATGTGGGTCAGGTTAGAGGACGGGTCTGCACAGAAAGAAAGATTTATCCATTCAAAAATCAGCCATTATTACTGAAACTAAGTGAACATTCCTGCCATATATCAATCCAATCACACATCTGCCCTCTGCACTAAAACAATCTTTACCTGACAGGAAGTCTTTGAGCTCTTTCACAACATCACGAGTCTCCTTTAAGTCATTTTCTAGCTCGTCTCTGGTCGCCTTCATCTTATTGGAGAGCTTCTCTGCAGATTGTCTCACCTGATTGGTTGTCTCCTGTGTCTCCTGGAGCTGTGAGGAGTTGAAATGAATTTATATCATGCTTTAGAATCTATAACATTCTTTAAAATTTTTAAATTGAACATGCAGCAGAAGTGAGCGTGTCTGCACCTTCTCTGCAGCCTCTGTGATCTTCCCACTGAGCTCTTCCAGCCGCTCTTTCACATCCTTAGCGTCCGTGTCAGCCCTCTTGCTCAGAGGCAGGGCACCCATGCACTTCTCCCCCTTTTTGCAAGGTGGGCTTCCCTCTGGTGGACACAGATCTCCACCCTCACACTTGAAAGGGGTGCAGGGCTCTGAGCGGACACTGCCACATACCTGTAAAGTCACAGTGTTGTGATTTAAAGGGCAAATACAGGAGCTAATGGTCCCATTGAACAAAAGTAATACAATTCTCAATATAATAATATCTCAATAACTTCTGACCAGATTGCCTCAAAATATGCAATGAATGATCTGTCATTTTTTAAAAAAGAAATCAGGTTCCTCTGGCTCCTCTTAGTGCTCCTAATGGCATCCACCGGGTCCAAACAAAACAAACTAATTTTCTAAATGGGACGATTAATTGGTAAATGGTAAATGGACTGTCGCCTTAACGCCTCTCTAGTCTTTCGACCAGTCAATGTGCTGTACACTACATGCCACACTCCATTCACACACATTCATACACTGATGGCAGTGGCTGCCATTCAAGGTGCCAACTGCTCACCATAACAGAAACTAAGCATTCACACACACTCATAGGGAGCAATTTAGGGTTCAGTATCTTGCTCAAGGACACTTTGACATGCAGCAAGAGGAGCCTTCCGATTCATGGATGACCCGCTCTACCTCTGAGCCACAGCTGCCCGATTAATGGTGGCACAGATGCATACAGTGTGATGTAAACAGATAAACGGACATTAACAGAAACTGATTTGCTAAACGTGACCTACCTGTTTGGCAGCAGGTGTGAGGTCAGGTCGGGAAGCCATGCTCTGGTTCAGTTTGTCCAGGTCTCTGGTGTTGGCTGGTTGTACTCGGTTCTGAAGGTCCAAAGTGTCCTCTCTGACATTAGCGGACTCCTTCACCGTGTTCCCGGTGGCATCGACCTTCTTAGCCGCATCTGTAGACTCATCGTAGGCGTGCTTGATGGCATCAAACGCTCCTAAATAGGACAGAAACAAAATATTCAACATATATTTCCTGCTGACGCCATATCAGAATGTAGTTCTACTCAAACCCAGAGTGTGATTATGCCCTATTTCAAGTTTTATTGGTAGCTTAATGCAGTAATTCATTTACCACTTGTAATCAGTCATCACCAAAACTGTCTCTGTTTCTGACCTGCATTGTTAGGATTGACAGAATTCTTCGTTGCATCTTTCTTGGCTTTGTACTCTACAGTGAGGCGGTCCAGCAGATCCCGTAGTTTGTCTAGCTCCATGTCCAGACCAGGAATCCTTTCCAGAGGTGGAAGGTTATTGTTAACCATGTCCACCTGGTCCCTGTAAGACAGAAATCAGAGTGGTTCAGTTACACTGAGTGAGGTTCCATCCAAGAGTGAGAACCGAGTGAAAGACTTCAGGAATGTCATCCACTAACATCCAATGATGATGGAAATCTTTATAAAGAGCAGATTTTCATTTTTAAAAAATTGTAATTAAAATCCAAATTCTCAGCTGTCCCTCACCTGAGCTTGTCCAGCTGGGAGAGAGCATTATCGATCTGTCTGCCAGTACTGGGTGGAAGGGAGATAGAGTTGCGGATCAGGTTCAGGCTGTCCTCCAGGGCAAAGATGCGCGGCCCCAAATTTCCAAGATTAACTCCGGTACCAGTAGGGAAGCTGAGCCTCTCCAGGGCTAAGCTCATGTTCTGTCTCCGGGCGTCTAGGGTGAAGAAGCAGGATGGACATGTCTCGCAGGCAGGGAAGGAGTCACAGTGCCCCTGGCTGCAGGAGTCGCAGCGGGCCCCGCTGACCCCTGGCCGGCACAAGCAGGTTCCTGTCTGCTTGTCGCAGACTTCTGGAAGGGTTCCTTCAGCATCACACCGGCACGCTGTGGAGGAAGAGACGAGAAGAGTAGGATTTTGATGAATAAAGACAAATAAAAGACAATAAAATAAAGAAACATCAGTGATAAAAAAGTATGAAAACCAGTGTATAAAAACCAATCATCAATTTGGCAAGACAAAAAATGACTACAATCAAATATCAAATAAAAAAAGTCCATTAAATAACACAAGGGATAAAAGAGTAAGACTGTCTTGCTCATAATTAAGCAATACCTCTAATTTGAACTGTGAACATATTAGAAAGACTTAAGTTATTTGGACACTGTTATTGTGTTAAGGAATTAATAAGTGCTTCATAATAACGAATAAAGAGCTAATATTCTACTAATATGCACGCTAATAAGCAACTAGATGGTGAATATGTGTACCTTAATATAAAGTGTTACCCTTTACTAAAATGGCAAATACTTTTACCACGACTCAGACAGCAAACTAAACTACAACCTCGGATGAGCCATGACTGCATCTCAGCAATCCAACAAATCAGAGAGTGCTGACTTACGTTGGCATCCTACGAGAGGGTCTCCATATGTGTTTTTGGGGCACTCGATACATGTTCGGCCTCCAAAGCCTGGTCTGCACTGACACTGACCTGTTACCTGAAAGGAAGGACACAGAACATGTTGTACACCACTGTATTTTCATTCATAAATTCATAAATGTTAATAACAGTTAGCTACATACTGGACTTAATAAAGTTTGTCCTCATTGTCATATTTTATCACCAGTTTGCAAAAGCCTCCCCTCAACATTTATCAATTTTTTTTAAATCAATATTCTTACATGAGATTACTAAATATGGTTGTGAATTACTAAGATTTATTTTAGAGTACTGAAATTTAATTCAACATTTTTGTTTTGTTAATGGAACACACTCGTATTGTGGGAAATAATTGCCATCTTTCGCAGAGTCAGTTGATAAAATTAAAACATTAAAACATTTTGGGCTATATATGTTTTTAAAATATTTTCAAGGGATCAACAAAGGATTCATTTGCAACCGTTTTATAATTACCAAATCAATGAATTTATTAAGGTTATATATATGTGAGATTTAGAACATTAGTATAGCAGCAAAAAACTATTTAAACTATGTAAAGATACAGTGGAACTCGCTCTATTTTGCTTTCGCAGCCTCTCTGTGGTTTGTTTTCATAGCCGGTCTGCTCCGCGTGCAGCTGAGTAGAGCGACTGAAACTGCTGTTTTTATCATCTACGTCGCTGAATGAATGATTTATTTCTACCAAAGCACAGTTAGTGATTGTTGGAACAGTGGAAAGGCTAACAAATACAGTTTTGGTGAGTTTTATGGAGTCTGGTGGAGAGTGATATTATGGGTGTTTCTGGTTAAACTAAAGCTCTATCACTGTAGGGATCCTTTCCATACTGTTGTCAGACACTGAGATTAATAATCTGAGCCTGTCAGTGGCAACAACAACTGATAGTGGACTTAACTTTGACGGGCACCTTTGTCCCCAAGGATTAGAAGGATAGAAAGACTGAATTTCATATAGTTTTATTCCAGTTTGAAGTGTGTTCTATGATTATGTGCCACTGCTAGGTAAAATAACTGGTTTTGTCAGTGGATTCTGGTGGGCTGTGGTGCCCGTTACCCGTTAGCTTTGCTCTAGAATAACTTTCAGTTTTACGGACAAAACAAGCAACATGAAGATGTCAACTTGGTCTGGGGCTGGGCTATAGGTTGGTGGGTAGAGGTCATACCTGGTCACAAGTATCACTGTGTGACCTGGTGGGGTCACAGCTGCAGGGCTCACAGCGTCCTGACAGGATTGGTTTCCAGTAGCCTTTTGAACACGCTTCACAGGTCAGGCCGTGGAAGTGGGGACGACAGGGACACTGGCCGGTCACTGGGTCGCAAACATCTGACAGTGACCCGTCCTGAGAACAGGAGCATTCTGGAGAGCAGAGTTAGGAGTTAGGAACAGGCACTGGAGACTTTGATCAGATTAGTAACAGTGGTAGTAAAAGAGTGTTTCAATACAGGCAACCTCGATTTTTGGAATCCAAAACAGACAGGGCTGAAAGGAGAAGACTGCGGTGTTACAAAATGTGATATGAGAGAGTTGGAGGACTCACTGGAGCAGCCCAGAGGGTTGGAGGCGCTCAGGCCGTAGTAGCCTCTCTTACATCGGTCGCAGCGGGGACCCTCGACATTCACCTTACACTGACACGAGCCTGTGCTGTCGTCACACCGGCCCCCATTCACTGTCCCCTCAGCACTGCAGATACAGCCTGGCAGCAGCAAAACAACAAGCATGAGCCACTCATCAAGGGTTGTATCCACATACTGCACACTTCTGAAGCATGTCACTGAAAGATTTTGATGTGTTGCACTCTCTACACCGGTGTGTAAATTTTACTAACAAACCACTTACGTATGCAGGCGTCAGGGCGGTCCATCCGGCTGCGGGGGTTCGGCTGGTAGCCTGGTGCACACTGGTCACACTTCAGCCCTGTGGTGTGGTGCATGCAGTCCTCACACACACCACCACTCCTCCTGCCGCTGGCTTCGTACACCGCCTGGTCAAAACGACAGCGCTGGGCGTGGTTGTTACACTCACAGCCTGAGGAAGGGGCACAGGGATTAGGTTGGTAGATTTGGTTGGCACGAAAAGACAAGGCATTCCTCTTGACAAAATATTTTACAGATAGACAAACATTAAAAAGTACCATGATAAAAGTTATCCAGTCTCTACAAAACAGCTCTTACAAAGAGAGCAATAATAAAAAGGAAAGATGCGGGTAAAAACCCAACCCAGACTTATCCCAAAGACACTTCATATACAAAAACAAACAGAAAACTACTCTGACATGATGGAGGCTCCAAAACAGAACAATGTGTGATATGTGTGACATTTCTTTGTATACTTAGTTTCATTTGATGTGGGCTCAGATGGTTTGTGGTGAATGTGGCATGTAGCGTAAAAGCACTTTAAGTGGTAGGAAAATTGAATTGAATTGAATTGAATCTACGGTAGACCACTTACTTATTTTGAGAAGAGGGCAGGAAGAGGGCAGGTAATATAAGACAATAAAATAAAAAGACCCATCTTTATTGAAAGTCACTCATTTTCTTTCCAGAAGAACATTTACTTCAGCTTCCTGCAATGTGGGCCATTACTGCACTGATTTGATTCGTTTTTGAAGTGTATTCTGGTATGTATTCTGCTTAACTCAACGGTGTCTGAGCCTTGTTACAGAAGCTTCCTCCATGTTTTTTCTAGATGTGTGACAGGTGTGGGTGAAGTCTTACGTTGGCAGGTGTGAGTGTTGCCCTCCTCTGCGGGTCTCCAGGGCAGATCATTGTAGAGATCAGCACAGCGCTCACAGTTCACACCTGCTGTGTTATGCTGGCATTCACACTGAGGATTCACCTGCAGAGCACACAGGAAAAAGACTTGTCACCAATCCATCCCAGCAAGCATTGCAAGTGAAATAAATATACATTATAGCGTGCATCGACCTGCTGTATCTCAGTATGGGAATGAAATCCATAGCAGGTTTCAGTAGTAGTTAATAATAGGTTAATCAATATCTTCTTTCCCAAAGGTGGAACAAGACTCTAATTGTTCTTGAAGCCAAGGCTCTCTGATGGGAAACAAGTGAGTTGTATTTGTTTTGCTTGTTTTAAAATCATTTTCTATAACTGCAGTTACAGTCTTTATTCATTATTTCTATATTATTATCTATAAATTTGGTTTATTCCGTATGTCTCTGAAAGTTGATCTGATTTTTGTAATGAATATGAGCAAAAGATGGACTCATAATGCCTCTTTGTTCCCATTCACACTTTAAAAGTATTACATTTGAAGAGTTTTCAGTTTATTCTTGTGACTGTTTCTCCTCAGCCTACAAGAAATTGCCTCCCTGTTGTTGCTGATACATCTTCTTTCACCACCTCCCAGGTGTCAAGTCTCCAAAAACTATTAAGGTGATTATAATGTCACATCACTTTCTTGGCCACATGTGTAAATTAGAGTTGTTAAAAAGTGAATTCAATTGTTTTCACAGGCTTTCCTTTCTAACACTAGCCAGGGAGATGGTTGAGTTAACACTTCAATATTGTAGTTTTCTCTCTCTGTTTCCTTATCTCAGCCTTAGTCATGCTACAGTTTGGAGGATCATCTCTGCAACCAGCAGGATCAACAACCATACCTCCTAGCTGTTGAGCGTCAGAAGAACTGGATTGACAGTTTCTACATCACCATGGATAAGCATCTCATAAGCCATTTGATGAACATTTCAAAACACATTTTGCCTTTAATTTGTGTGATTTATATGATGATGATATATGATGATATATATATATTATATGATTGTGCATTGTTTTACACATGAAAGGCAAAAATAATTGTTATTTTTGATTGAGGTTATTGTAATTAATTGTTATAATATAATAATATATTACATTTTTTTCAGTGTAGATTTTACACTTAAAGGGAGTAAAATTAACTCCACCCAAACAGTAAAAAATGTCACTCAGAGCAGTGTTATGTTGTATTACTCTTTTGCGAGTTAAAGAAGGCAAAGTGTTAAATGTTTAATTATTTCGAAAGTGTTCATTTAACTGTGAGTGTGGAGCTATATAAACCCTGAAGAAGTGTTGAAATCAACCCTGTGGGAGTTAATTCAACACTGGACTTTTTGCTGTGTACCTTGCTGTAGGTCTCTGGCAGGCATCGGTTGGCGTGTCCGTGGCACATGCAGCTACCCATCACCCTCATCTCCTTGAGGGCATAAAATCTACTGAGAGCTCTGCCTGGGAGACGTGGCACATCGCCAAGCTCTGTCAGCCTCACCCTCAGCCCCGTCAACCCGGACACAACTGTGGAAGAGACAGCGGTGAGTCAGCGGGCCACGGCCTTTAACTCAAGACCAAAACACTCATGATCCAGGAAGTCATTACAGATGGAGACTTACCTTCAATTTTTTGGCTGTTTGGAGCCTGGACATAAGTATACTGACGCAAAGGACTGAACTGGATCTGGAGGACAGGAAAAATATACAGAATTAAAATTATGAAGCTAATATCAAGAAATTGAATTTGGTGTGATTTTATGCCCAAAAGCAACAACATTTATTTTCCTGCTGCACTAAAATATGGTTCTCTTATGGTGAGGACATCTCAGAATATTCTTCAGTAATTAAAGAGAAATGTGGTGAAAACACAAAAGCAAATAAGCTCCTTCAAAGTAACTATAATAAAAAAATTCTAAATTATAACCTGACAAAACTAAACAGGGCACAACAGATAGGTTGCGCTTACTGTGTGATCTTGGTATGGGTTTGCTCCAGTAGGGGGCAGTGTGTAGCAGTATTTTTGGTCCATGGTGAGAGGTGTTGCTGTGGGGATGCCAGGAAACGCTGTTGCACAGTCGGTAGCCAGGTGGAGAGCGGGCTGCCACGTCCTGCCATGGTCCAGCGTCCTCTCTATAACAAAGGCACTGGGACGAGGACCCTGCAAAGGACAAAAGGTGAATAAAGAACATAAGAGGACTATAAATACAAATACACATTTATCAAACTTAAAAAAAAATAAAAAGTGATCCTGCAGACTGTATCATACCTTGAAGCTCAGCACAAGGTTGTCAAGCTGGAACAGGCTGTTGAGGTCCAGCTGGAGACTGACTGGATTCAGTTCTACAGGACAAACAGGCAGAGCACTAATCCATCAGCTACACTGCATACTGTACGCAGCACCGCAGTTCACAGTGTACAGGGGGCAAAGCAAATATACCAATTCACTACTGCCAATAGAAAGTTCTACCTTTCCTTCTTTCTTTCACTCCTACCAATACAAAAGCTAGCTTCTTCCTTTCTTCATTGGTTTCTTTCTTTCTTTCCTCATTTCTTTCTTTCATTCCTGCAAACATAAAAGCTTTCTTTCTGTCTTTCTTTTGTCCTTCTTTCTTCATTCATTTCTTTCTAGAAAAATAACTTATTGCACTGAGCTCTTCTTTCCAGGAAGACAAATCTGGTGATACAACATTATCTCCTTTTTGATTTTGATTTAAATTATTTCTGTCTCTCTTTCTGTCCTTGTTTCTGTCTTTTTCCCACCTTTCCTGGATTGCCACCATCTGTCTGGTCCAGAAGTGGACAGGACATCCTGGACAGTGTGGGCCAGCTGACTGTTTGGGTTCCTTGAGTCACATGGACAACACTTCATCCTCCTCTGAGACACAAAAAACAAACAAACAAACAAACAAATCATTAACAGACATTCCTGCAGAGTTACATGGTAATATTTGGTGTATGTATGTATTGAATTTTGCCACTCTGAGTGTCAAATGTTCTGAAACTGACCCATGGACCTCAGACCAACTTCTAAATGTGTCTCTTTGCCTCTCTGCTATGCCAGGTAGATAAGCTGTGTCACTGGGCAGGTCACACAGTGGGCAGCCATTCAATATGCCTCAGACGGGAAGCCTGATGGCGGTCCTATATTTAAACAACGTTTTAATAAAGCTGTCAACAGCTTGGGGGCAAACTTCTCCCCAGTAACAGACAACACGGGACAGTGTTGACTCTAGTCATATCTGACCATGTTTTTGATAAATAACATTTTGTGACACCAGTGGAACTTATGCTAGGCTCGTCTATGTTGAAAAGACAACCACATTCTGATGATGATAAAATATATAGTCACATCTTAAATTAGAATTTCAGCAAAAATATATGTCGCTTTTTTCTTTCAACCATCTCCAAAATGTGGTTGTCTTTTCAACATAGAGAGCCTAGCACATAGCATATCTCAGTACAGGAAGGAGGCAGTTGACCGAAGTTCTGACTGAAGCTCAACTGTCAATTCCACTAAACAATTTTTTAATGATATTAATTAAGGTTCCATTCAGGTCGAACAGAGTCAGGTTGCTGCTATTCTTCCGGCACCGCAGAGAGTGGCAGCTCGACACAGCAGCTCTCGCTCCCCCTCTCTTTGAATTTCTCAATAAAGGGATCGATAAAGGAACATCTTATCTTATCTTATTGTGCATGTTGGCTCACTGGAAAGGCTCTGCTACACTGGTAACACCTGAGTTTACCTGACTATTTCATGTCAAAAGCATGTAAAAGTGAAAAGAGAATGCAGCAGTAAAAGCAGATAATGCCCAAATTACCACTGGGTGAACTTTTACTTTATCATTTACGATAATGGAGCTGTTTTTTACCCACTGATGAGCTACGTGCTGTTCGTGGAGACACCCAGTATGTTTGTGAATGTATGTACTTTGATAATTCCCCACACAAGTGCTCACATCACTGACAGCTGGGCCGCTGCTTTCAACTGTCAATATTTATTAACCGCCCTTTATGCTGGTACTCTAGACATGGCTGCCACTCTGGCACACACACCATGGCTGCTTTCCCTCTAGGTAAAAGTTCCCTCTGGGCTGCTGATTGTTACAACATAAAGGTCTTAATAATGTTTTTCCCTCCAGCTACAGTACATATCTCAACTCGCTCGTCTACATTTTCACATTAAGATCTAAGTTTTCAATCAAACTTCTTGTTTTCCAGTGGAAACTGCTTGATCAAATGTCTGTAATTCAACTCTCTCATTAGCCTAGTTTAATGGATTTTATGGAAGCATTTTTGTTAAAACATACAATAAATTTGAGTCCACCACAGACTTCATACCCATTCAAGGCATCAGCCTTGGATGCCGTAACAGTTTTAAATAAAGAAAAACAATGCCTACATTAATAAACCTTTGTATTGCTATTTTTTTTGACTTTACTGACACATATATGTAAATATAAAAGCTAGAAGTTTCTCCCTGCCAAAGGTATTTGTGCTAAGCTAGGCTAAACTAAGTAACTTCAATGAATCCTGCACTGATCCCAGATATAACGCGTTTGCCTTATAGGGCCACCAGTCCTCACTTCAACTCTAATGCATTTAACTTTAAGTCTTTTAAAAGTTTTTTTTCTTATTACAAAACAGTACCTCTTATCTAATCTCAGGAGATCAAGATTTAATCCTCTCAAAGACTCAGGTGTGTCCATGTCAGGTTCACGACTGCTTCACCTCAGTAAAGAGAGGGAACGAGGAGATTCTTTTAAACTTTATCCATGTATGTTAAAAGTGATCTAACGTGGTTTATTTCCAAAGGTTTCTGTCACCTCCAAGGCACATGCAAACACACACTGTTTGCATTCTGTTGTTGCCAGCTGACTTGCACAAACGGAACATTTATTTGATTCTAAATTGGGGTATAAAGTCTACAGGGCATTATGGTAGATTAGCTGGCTAAACAAAATCTGGGACTGTATTGTCAGCAAGGAGGCTCAGGTTACATTTGAACTCATGTTAACTGTACCACTTCATGTTAACTAGTTTGCAGGACTGAAACCACTGGTGTTGGTTATGTGCATGGTCATATTGTCAGTATCTGACATAATAGCATAAAGAATATAGGGTTCAATATAATATAATATTCAATATAGGGAATACAGGGTTCAAAATCCAAATGAGGCTGAATCACGTGCTCCTGAAGAACAGAAAGACTGAAGACTGGAGCGCACTGATTCATTCACAGCTCTTAAAGGACCAGTGTGTAGGATTTAGTGTAGTGGTACATTATTAAGTCTATAGGAGAAACTATTGTGAAAACCTTTTCAACCAAGTATCCAACTAGGTTGACCATATACATTGTTTGCCTCATGTCTTTGTCCATTTTGGCTCTGGTGAAGACACAGTTGTGTCAAAACATTATTCTGCTTGCACAATTACAGGCTGTGAATTAATCACTGTGCTTCAGTCCTCCTTTTCCCCTGAAATAATATATTAGATGTAGGCATGGTGACGATGTCACAATTATCTTAATTGCGATACACAATATTTTCACAATAATTATGAAAATATACTTCATACTTTTAAAATGGCACTAAACATACTGGAATCACTTTACCTTACATTCTGTTAAGACACACATATTTATTGCATCACAGATAGGAACCTCATCTCCCTGTTCTTTATTTTGGAATCTATACTATTTCCACACATCCATTTTTTTTTGTGGGGGATAAAACGGAGAAGCTGAGCCTTCAGCCATGGTGACAGGATTAGGATTTTGGAATGACTGGAAAGATGTTGGCTCCCTCTTGTCCCCTTGTTGTACATCAGGAAATCAATATAGGACTGTATGCTGGAGAGCTAGACAGCTTTTTCAAGTCATGTGAGGATATTCATGATTATGAAATTACCTAGCTTTCAATCAAACCATGTTATCCTTCATATTTATCCAACTTCTAAGCCAGAAACTGCCAGAAAAAGGCCCAATTTGAACATTTGATGTGTGTAGGTTAAATATGAAAAGAAACTTAAGTGAATAACAGCTTAAACTAACCAAGTGAAATTAACATATGGTGCAGCCTGAATTTGTTGTCCTTCCTATCTACCCAACTTTGAATGTTAAACTAGAAACTTGCTTTTGAGACCTCCTAGCTGTTGACAAGGACATGGTAACCATAAGCCACTAAACCAATCAACATTACTCTATGAATTCATTCAATTATTATGCTTGATTATTTATTACAACATCTGATACTTGCAGCAGTGCTACGGAATATACCCAACAAGATCTGACTAGTTTCTGTGACTGCTCTGATCTTTGTCATTGTTGGTCTTTACTGGTAGTCATGCATCCTGCCCCTCCCTGTCTGGACAAGGTGCGGCTCAGGTAGAAAAAATGAAAAGAAAAGGGAAAACGTTGATCAATCAGAAAGAGTCTGTGCTTAACACAGCTATCCATTCCCTGAGGCAGAGTGAACACACACACACACACACACACACACACACACACACACACACACACACACACACACACACACACACACACACACACACACTGTAACACTGTGAGGAAAGAAGGTTGTGTAACATTATCCTGCCTGTTTTATAATCTCTACTGACTTATCTCATTGTTTCCAGACTTATTTTTCCCTCCACTACATTTATCTGAAAGCAGGAGTTGAGTTATTTTGCAGCTGAAGATTTTACATAAATAAACAGCTTCTTGGGGTACCTTGGACTGGGCAACAGTTCAGCTCCTGACCTTTGTTGCCCTCTTGCTCTGTGTTGCACCATTCCTGTTATCATTACACTGTTACAATATTAAATATTTTTTAGAAAATCTCTATAAAACTGAATTATGACAGCACAGCAGATACACACATTTAAACTAGATTAGGTCATACCAAACTAGAGAAAAAGTCTGCCATTGGGTTCTAGTGCAGTTTCACTTGTTTTAGTGGACTTTATATGAAGAAAGCTGATATGTATTGTAATTAAAGGATTATATCTCACATAGAGGCCCTTTTCTCCAGTTTTTGAGAAAATAACATTAACGTGAATCTTGCCCACTGCACATCCTCTGCTCTGGACAGTGTTATTTCAAAATCAGCATATAAATCCAGTATTGGGAGGTTTATGCTGAGCTAGCAGATGAGCCAGTGAGTGGCTTTTCAGACGTCGGTCAAAGAGTACAGTTGCAACATGATGCACTGGCACTGAAATCAGACTGTTTCATAAATGGACAGCAGGCAATCAGGCCAAATCCACCAGAGCCTCCATCCTGCATGTCTGTCTGCTCACTTTGACCTCTGTGCCACGCAGAGACCCATGCGTGGCCCGGGTGAACACAGCCAGTTCAGTGTCTGCATACGTAGTGCTCTGCTTTAACTGATGGGTTTTAATAAAGCCAATACCAGTATTTTACTCTCTTTAATCTGACTCTACTATTATATATGACATTATTAGATTATTATAGGACTCATGCTCATTTTCAACTATTTTGTATCGGAATGAAACTAATAATTATCTTCATTATGGATTCATCTGCTGATTATTTTGTACATTAATCCATTGATAGTAACAAATTCTGTCATATTCATCTAGAAACCAAAGTGACACATTTACAACAGTCCAGACCTCAAAACTATTACATAGGCTATTTAAAATTTAATTAAAAGGAAAATCAGCAAATCTTCACATTTAAGAAGCTGAAACCATGAAAATATTTTTGCATGAAAAACTGTCAAAATAGTTCACAATTATTATTCTGTCCATTGATTAATCAACTAATGGTTTCAGCGGTACTTGTACATAATGTTGGGTAGTTTAACTAGTAACTAAAGCCATCAGATCAATAAAAAGTACAATATTGCCCTCTCAGATGTTCTGGAGTAGACGTAGAATGTGAAAAGTACAAGAACCTCAAATTTGTACTTGAGTACAGTACTATTTACTTAGTTACATCCCACCACTACTTTTACATGTGTACGTGAACAGCACTTCCAACCAGCCTTCATATGCAGAGAAGTCTCCCCTAATCATGATGATTGAGTAAGGTTTGATCAGAGCTTGTTATTGTAAAAGTGCAACACAAATGTGTGTCTCAAGACATCTTTGCAGAGATGAGGACTGTTCCTACCTGTTGGTATGGGGTGCAGTAGACCTCGGAGCCTGTGAGGCCGCAGGTGGAGGAGGCGTGGAGCTGGTGGGCCCTGCCCAGGAGCAGGTCATTGCTGGGTGGGTAGCAAGCCCCCCGAGAGCAGTCTGTCTGGGCCTGTGCTACTGCAGCTATGGCTGTCAAGAGGAAGGCAGCACAGTGAGAAACCATGAAACATTATAATGCGTTGTAACTATATGACCAACATCTGTCATCAAAATCATCCCAAATATTCCAGTTCACAATCAATACTGAGATTTATCATGACATACAAGCCCAAGAAAGAAGGACCAACCCTATACTGATAGTCTGGAAACGGCAAAAAAGATTCTGATGTGAGATTAACACAAAATAACTATTCATGGCAAACAAAACTACACTACAACCTATAACAAATACATTTGAAATCCTGTGTAATCTGGATTAAAGAGTTCATATTTATACTTTGTTTAGATTAACGCTTACGCAGAGTAATTTAAAGGAAGAGATATAATAGCTGTGAAACCTACGTAGGAGAGAATGTATAAGAATGACTATTGGATCAGTAGTCATTCTTGTACATTCTCTCATTGAGCTAACTTCTACACAATGAAATAACAGTGAAACGAAAATATAAAAAAATTTTCTGAAGGTCCTCTAGCACCCTCTCAAGGTCCCCTGTGGATCCCTGGACCCCAGGTTGCGAACCACTGTTTAGATGATGCTGCAGTTTTTTAAATGTCCTTTTTCCACCTTAAAGCTGCGTAGGTAATTTTTCTAAAAATATGTTTGTTATATTTGCTGAAACCTTCACTATATCCTGACAGTAGTACATGTAACAGATAATCTGTGAAAAAATGAGGTTCCTCTGGCTTGTTGTAGCGCTCTTAATGGCATTTGTAAGACCGGGTCTGAACAAAAACAACCAATCAGAACCTACTGCAGCTTTAATATCACTGTACTCCAAAAGAAAACGCCTAAAAAGGAAGCACAGGATAGATCTGTGGTACTCAAAAAGAATGCCTTCTTGTGGTTTCGACAAACTCAGAGTCAAGGTCTATGCATTTCTGTGAGAAAGTATCAGCCTTAAAATGTGCTTTTAAGGCGTATATTAAGAAGGTATCACCAATATGTTTTCCTTCAATTTGGACAAATCCAGGAGTTTTCTGTAACGTCCTTGTCAGGGTGAAAGAGCCTTAAGCAGACCCAGACTAGTGAAATCCTGTCAGGGTTTACAACTCTTTAAACATGTGCCATCACGACCAGAGAGACGCAGAGAACGCAGAGAATGCTTGAATTTCCCTCGGGATAAATAAAGTCTCTATCTATCTATCTATCTATCTATCTATCTATCTATCTATCTATCTATCTATCTATCTATCTATCTATCTATCTATCTATCTATCTATCTATCTATCTATCTATCTATCTATCTATCTATCTATCTATCTATCTATCTATCTATCTATCACTGGTTTTTATTCCAACACGATCATTTCCAGTTAGTTTCTCCTCTCTGCTACAAAACTAATTGATCAGTGTGATCAGTTGCTGCTGTTCAATTCAATTCAATTCAATTTTATTTGTATAGCGTCAATTCATAACAGAAGTTATCTCAGGACACTTTTCAAATAGTTAATCCCAATGGTTTAGGGATGTAAACATCTGAAGAGTTTAAGGTGAAAGCTCCAGGAGAGATTTTGTAAACCAGAAGATAGGAAATAAAATATAAAAGCAACAGACAAAAAAAAGGAAATCTTACCAGCTACAAGTAAAAGTATTCTCATATTGTGCTCTTCTTATGAAAAGGTCTGGAACAGAGAAAACAAAAGAATATCAGCAAGCAGAAACAATCAAAGCCAGTTGAGTGTATTTCCTGACGCGGGGCTCACCTGGCAGTGTATCAGCTCTGTTATCTGCTGTATTAATGTGTGTTGCTGCCAGGTGGCTGCTTTATAAATACAGTCTCACCTGGATGCTATGATACAGTGTGTGTCAGAGTCACACCCTTCACTGACACTCCCTTCACTCCATGAATCAACAAACGCACACACAGCCAGACACGCAGGCTGACGCAAGGAGCCACATGAAATACTATTGTGAGCTCAAATAACAAACTAAAACTGAACTCAAATGATTTTTAATATATTTTTGCCTTTATTGGATAGGGCAGCTGAAGATAGGAAAGGGGGGAGAGAGGGGATGACATGCAGCAAAGGGCTACAGGTCAGAGTTGAACCTATGGCCACTGTGGTAAGGACTCAGCCCTGGTACATGAGGTGCCAGCTCTACCAGCTGAGCTATCTGGGCGCCTCTACTATACAAAGCCAATGTTTGTAGATTTGTCTCTTGTTAATGTGCAGGATAAAAAACTCAGGGTCCCAGAGGATAAATCCTTATAATTTTGGTGTCTTTCCATATAGTGACTTCATCATCATCTTAGTTTAGTAGCCTCGTACAGATGTATGCAATAGCTTATGACTTCCTGTCAATCTAAGGTGCATTGCTGAAAAATAAAAATTAGATTACAAAAACCCCTGTTATACCTGCAAACAAATGCAATGTCACTGTGAATATTTTTGCATGCTAATGTTAGCAATTCACTCAAGGTATTACTGTGCCCAAATACAGCCTCAAAGAGCCACTACCATGGCTGTGGACACACTGGTTCTAAGCCTTAAAACCCTTAAGTATGGAGTGAGTTCACACTAGAAAAAAAAGCATGTCTGGACACACAGTCCAATAATGTCCTAGAGAGAGATAATGCAGAAATGTTCATCTGTACTAGTATAGTAGTAGTATTTATTATTTATTCATTAAAGAATGTATTACATAACTCTATATCAACACTGTTTTGTGGTATTTTCCAGAAACACTGTCACACAGACTCCTCCCTTTCTCTGCAGACACAAATACACACCCTGCAGACAGTGTTTAAGCAGGCAGTGTGCTCATCATCACCTGCGTGGAAAGATATAGTAGCCCGAGGGCCAGCTGAACACACACCTTATGTTTTTCTCTGCTCTGCGCAGACACACTGACTAAGTCCAAGTACAGGGTGTGTCTCCTGACTCAACTAACACACACAGACTACTGTACACACACAGCTTCAGACAAGTGCCATCACGCCTTCAGTGGCTCTGGATGGCAGCTGGAGCTGTGATTTCTTTCTTGGTAACAGCCTGGTTGTTTCTCCTCTTTTAACACCCACCCTTGGTTACAGTGAGATGGAGCCAAAGCTGCTTCATTGGAGGTGTTGGTATCATAAGGTGGCAAAGATCACATAGGAGCAGATAAGCAACAAACATCCAAGACACTGGAAAACAAGCTATGTCTATACCTTCTAATTAAACTCATGTGTGCCTGTAAATGTTTCTGCAATAAAGTTTGTTAAGGTAGATAAAAGATATGGGTACACACACACACACACACACACGTAGACACACATACACAGTGATAAGTTTGCCAAAGTACAACTGTCTAATCAAAGGCATTCCTTGGCAAGATCAACTTCAGGGATTGGTTCCAACTGGCAAGGCAAACGTTTTGCTGCTAATAACTATCGAAGGTATCACACACACAACAAAGACATTCTGTGGTGTATTTTCTTCCTGAAATTCATTTTTGACTTTCCTTTTCATGTAGAGGCACATCTGTGTGTGTGCTGTATCTATTGGGGCCATTATTGTAGCAAAACTATTTACAAATATGAGTGGAAAGTTGTGTAACTTTATCTCAATCCGTGTGTGTAATTTGATTTGTATATGTGTGAAATGATCTATAAAACTGTATGAAATTGATAGGTACACTGAACAAAATGCTCGGCCGTAGCCATTGAGTCAACATTGGGAGGGAACAAATCTACCGGGGGGTGTCTGTGGGGAAATGTTCAACATTTGAATGATTTGAATGAAATGTATTGCCTGCCATTATATTTCAAACTTTACTAACACATGGGATGTACTTATTTGTTACTTATTTTTACAATAAAGTGGTGGCCAACAGCAATCTTTTTTAATCCATTTCAATTAATGAAATAGAGAGACAGTACAGTGTTTGACAGTGATTGTACCCACACATAGCCCCATTGAGCAACAGCTTCTGCTGGGATACGGCAACACCACTTGGACAAACCACACGCAGAACTGCAGTACACTGTAATACTACAACCGATAGTAATAATAATGGCAATGCTTATGATTTGCATAATGCGTTTTCAATAATATTATGATCAATTGTGCATATAATATACAATATAGATATTGCTATCTTCAAAAATACAATCTGAATTGACAAGTAAGGACTTAATGATGTCATCTTAATCGTTGTATCACCTTAAACATCTGTGTGAAATTCTGCCATGATTACAGTGTCAATTCTTGAGTTATGACCAAAAACAAGATCATTTTGAGTTCACAGTGACCTTTGACCACCAAAATCTAATCAGTTATCCTTGAGTTTGCGACGTTTGTGCCAAATTTGAAGAAATTCCCCCAAGATATCATTTTCACAACTAAGGGACACACCCTGTATGACTTCTGATTATGTAGCTTCTATCCTCTGTTCCTTCATGCTTTACATATCTCTGTATCTTATGTATATCATTTATCTATTCTGAATGGTCATTATTGACACTAGGTGTGTGCTGATTAGACTGCTGCTACTCACAGACACACTACTGCAGTCTACAACCTGACTGTTTTTATTGTAGAATTAGTTTTGTGAAACAGAAAACAACATTTCAAATAAACAGAACCCTTTAAAAAAGGCTGCTATGACAAAATTCAGGACAGTTAGATTGATTGGTTATAGCAGGAAACACACAGGTGTGACTAACACTGATGATTATAATGATGGTCATTTCATTTAGGTGTGCCAGTGAGCCATCTCAGTGAGCCATCTCAGTGAGCCAGCATGCACAGGAGGGCTCTGAAATCTGAAATATTTCAGTGTTATTAGTTACTGTCAATACTGTCAAAAAAAAGTCTATTATGGATCCCATCAGTGTAATGAATAGAGGCAATTAGTTTGGTCCACTAAACGAGAAAGATAGGCCTAATTGAGTTAAAAATCCATTGGTTTAAAAGGGAAAATTCCTTTTCAATTTACCTTTTGTAAGCCACGCCCCTTTTTGTTCTGTGCTCCAATAACAGTAAAGCAGGCTTTGGTCAGAACCTCGGTCAACTTCCTCCTTCCTGTACTTAGATATGCTATGTGCTAGGCTAATCTATGTTGAAAAGACAACCACATTTTTAGGTTGGTTTTGAATAGAAGAGACATATATATAGTCCCATATTAAGCTAGCTAATGTTAGCAAAACACTAGCTGACTAGCTAGCTAATCTATATCAATCATTAGATGGCTAAGAACTAGCCGGATAACTACATCACTAACAAATGATGATGTTGATTAGCTACGAAGATAGCTAGTATTTTGTTAACAGTAGCTAGCTATCTTAAGTGGGGCTTTATATATGTCAAGCCTAGCACATAGCTTATCTAATTACAAACAACCCCGTCTTTGAGGACACAGCAGTAGGTGTAATCACAGTGTCTGTCCTACGTGCTGTCCCCGCTGGCAGACAGACAGTGTTTCCCTGATGAACAAACATCTCTGCGCTTCCTGCTCTGCTTCACATTAGTCATCATCATCATCGTGTGTGTGGTACGTGTGGGCCATTCCACTCTGACCACAGTTCACAGCGTGAAATGCTGCAGGGTAACTGGGTTGACACAACCTTTCCCCTGATTTAGAGGCTGTAGATGTGGAAGATTCACATGGACTCCATCAGCCCAATGAAGAGGCCCTGGTCTGGTCACCTGTATGGCACCGACCTGACAAACAACTGAGAAACCTCACGAGTTCATTCCTGTTTTCTTTTTTTAATATCATCTTGACCTTTGACACAATTTCCTTCTCCTCACTGTGCCAGTGTTTGTAGCAGTCCTTGAAATGTGTTAGGAATAGATGAACAGATAGTTTTCTGGCAGAAATGATATCATTTGTTGGGCTAGGAGCTTTAATACTATGGATATAAGACTGTGGAACCTAAATTTCTTTTCTTTCTGAGTGTTGACCATATGAACAGTGTCAACTATTGGAAGAATGTTCTGTTTGTCTGAAATTTTCTAATTAAATTACAATTTTGTTTAGAAACAAATACAAACACAGGTTCCTCTGGCTCCTCGTAGTGCTCCTAATGGCATTTGTAAGAATCCACCAGGCCTGGATGAAAACAACCAATCAGAGTTGAGAAAGACGCTTTGGGTTAGTGGTTTGAAGGTAGTTGATTGTTCATGAAACGTAAATAAGTAATCGTCAACAAATTTAGTTGTTTAGTCGTACTGGACACGTCGGACATTTCCAGGGGACAAAATACATCAACCACTTGTATTTATTGTAGCTTCAACATCTTGATTGCAGAATAGCAATATGAGGCTAGTGGAGATACTGGCTATACAACAGCTTCATGCCATCAGTTTTTAGTGTCCTATTGTTTTTTTGTGTATGAATCAAACTTTATTTATATAGCACCTTTAATACAGATGAGTGCAGTTCAAAGATAACTGACAAGCCGATAATAGCAAATGAAATAGATTAAAAAGGCAAAACATGGGATGCAGACAATTTATACTTCTGAAATCGAAAGAAAAACTGTTTCTGACCTATATAGAAAAAAATGGACACCGTTGAGATTACAGTTCAGTACTGCTGACCCTATATAACATCTTTATTAATATTGTTTACTTATTTGTAATTTCTTCTTCAAATCTTATTTATTATTTATTTACTTTTCTTATGTATGATTTTAGTCCTATTGACCATATTTATATGTACAAGCAACTCTTGTACATATAAAGTCATACTTTAATAGTATACCCCCCCATGTTGGAGCAGGAACATGGGGGGTATACTCTTCTCATCTAACTGTATCTGTATATTTGTTGCATTTTGCATGACTCAAAATACAAATAAAAAGACCTTGAGCAAAAAAAAACAACAACCAAAAAACCAACAACAATAAAATAGATTTAACAGCTATAATAAAAAATAGAGTTTACTAAACAGCTACTTAAGCTAAACTAGAAAACTAGTTAAACTAGATAAAATAGAGAGGGCTAGTAAAAATAAAAACAAATAAAAGAGGGATAAAAATGAGATATTATAAATAAAATATAAAAGCCAGACTGAAGATATATACGTTGTCTTCATTTGTCTTTTTTTGTTTTTTTCTCAACAATTCCTATAATTTTGGTATAATACTGTATACATACTGTACATTATGGTATTAGCACCAGTATGAACACCACAGCTTCACTGGTTAACAGGCTACAATATACACAATGTAAATTCTGACAATGTTTTATTAAATTGAACTCAAAGTAACTTACTTTTGAATACTACACAAACCCTAATGGAATATCAGTGAGAACATTAGTGACAGTGCTGACTGTGTAATAAGCCTACACACAACTGGGTGAAAGTTTCTTGCTTTTTTTCTTCTTTTTTTGGTTTCCAGAAACTGGCCTCTGTGCTTCATGAATATTCAGCTGCTGTCACTGTGTGGGTGGAGAGAGAAGGGCTATAAATGACCACAGTGTCCAGTAAAGGTGTGTTCATGCCACAAACTGGAACTCATAGTGAGAACCTGTGACTACAACAAAGAACAAACCACATCACGGTAAGTTATTGTTTTTCCTTTTCAGACATCAGTGGTAGAGAGTGTATGCTACGTGTGTTAAACACAGAAATGGGATATTAGGCTTTATTACATACATTTTTTAAAATAAGTTTTCGATTTATTCTAGACTAAACTGTAGCTTAAATTTGAATGTCTTATAATGTGTCAATCCATTGGGCAGTTTGTAATGCTGCTGCACTTGTGGTGCAAATCTCAGAGCTGATATGTGATCTGGTCTAATGACTACATGTTCCCAGAACCCAAAGTGATGCATTTAACTGCTTCTTTAGTCTGACCAACAGTTTAAATAGCCAAAAGTGTTTACAGTGATATGAAACAGACAAATGGTATATCTGCACATCTAAAAACAGCTGGAACTACATAGCCTAATAGGCTAATTTTACAGAATGAATGCTTCAAATAACTTTGTTCTTCACTGATACGTTTTAACAGGTCTACATACAACCCTCGCTGCAGAACCAGAGGAAATGGAAAGCATGCAGGAGTTGATCCCATTCGCCAAAGAGATGCTGAGTCAGAAACCCAGCCGTGGTTTGCTGAAGGTCTACCTGGTGGGCTCTGTGTTTGCATTGCTGGGGACGGTCATTGGCCTGGTCGAGACTGTGTGCCACCCTTTCTCCTCTGGTGACACGATGGATGCGGAGATGGTCCTCATGTTGGCCAGGGAACACAGAACTGTTGAGGCCGAGGTGCAGCGCAGCAGTGTGGAGGGCCAGGGGGAGGAAGATCAGGAGCAGCTGGCTCGTGAAAGCGGGGCCACGACCCAGAGCATGACCCTCTCCAAGACTCACAGACTCAGCCAGCGGAGCACAGCCAACCGGCTGCACGCCTCCTAAAGGGGTCAACCCTGAGTGACTTGAGATATTTATTAGGGGGCTGCTCCTTCTGCACCACTGAGTTGCGCCACATGTACATAATCTGAAGCTTTACTGACAACTTGCCATTCTGTGCTGCTTACTGATGATGCCTTCAAGTGCTGCTGGAAATGTTGCTTAGTATGCCTTATGCATTGGGCACACATGGGCCCAGGGTCAGCCAACATGGGAGAGTTTTGGACAAGCCCACCCATTGTCATGAGAGTGTGGAAATCGAGTCAGCAATACAGTATGTGGTATAAGTGAAGTGTACATTAAGTCAGTCAGAGCAATGGTTTTGCGGTTCCCCAGGGATCTTCCAATTTGTTTTCCTGAGTCCCCATCAAACGCAGGAATTGTTTATGATTATCAAATCAAAAGTTTGGACTTCAGAGCTTGAAGTTGGAAGTTTACAACAAGTCCCCGAAGGCAGCATCGGTTGGCTGTGATAAGCTGCTGTGCAGCACCACTTGTTATCTGCTGAGTGTATCTGACCGCCACTCCACCCACATACTGGGCTCAATGAGAGGAGTGTTTTTGTAAATATTGTGCTATGTGCAAATACTGTACTATCTGTTTTTCATACCAATAAAGTTCATTTTATTTATTATGTCTGGTTTCCCTCTGCTTTGACTCCTTCAAACATTTGCTGTACATTTGATCAAGTCCTAAGATTAGGCACAGGTAAACTTATGCTTGTAAAGAAAAGTGTGACTAGTTCACTGCAAACAGGGTTAGGGTTAGCATTATGAAGATCTTAGTTCACCTGTTATTACAAATAACTTACAAGAACCTTCGAGAAGTGTCATTTCTTTCTTGACCATAGAGAAAGAAGATATAAGATTTATTATGTGTGTTGTTTAAAGATATGAAACAAGAGAAAGCTTACACATCCAAGTCACACAAGAGCAGGTGCCAGGGGCGGAGTGTGGGGTGGCTTCAGGGCCTCCAGCTTTTAAAATAATTTCAACTTTGTGTCATTTCCCCTCCGTCTCGCTGACTGGATCAGACAATAGAGCAAGTTCTATTACTGTGGCAATATCAGCATCTATTAAATAATTTTTCATTTGAACAATGCAAATTTTATAAAATGTATTTTAACCAAAAGAAAAGAAAGGGAAAGCTGTTCAAAGACCTGGAGCAGCTGGAGAAACTGCTTACTTTACTCATCCTGGTGAACGGGACTACAATGATGAAATAAAACTGAATATCTGCACAGTATTGGACATTATAAAAACTATAAATAACTGTCAAAGGAACATTAATAACAAACAGTATGGCAGCAATACATTTAATCTAATCCACAGAAGAAGAAGAAGAAGAAGAAGAAGAAGAAGAAGAAGAAGAAGAAGAAGAAGGGATTGACTGTGTGGGACGTTTATGGCACTGGGAAATAGTGTCAGAGTCTCTGTTAGGGATATAATAATGATTGGGACAGATAATGGGAAATTTATATTATTTTAAATTATTTGTGGGACAAATAAAGGAATATCTTCTCTTATCTTAATTAAAGTAAAGCCGATAAATTATCAGCTGATATGAAGAATAATTTATTTTAAATTTTATGCAAAACAATTGATAAGCTTTATGTTCTATGAAAGCCAAAGTATGTTTGTGAAGATGTTTAGTGATGTCAGGTAGATTTGGCTAGCCTTTCTGTTAGAACTACAGGTTGGCGATGGCGAGGAGAGGATGCGCCGCGGCTAATGAAGAGCAGATACAGGTTAGCTGCACTGGCTAACAAGCATGTCAACTCAGTTGTCTGTGCAGTTAGGAAGCTCACAGTACAAACAGCAAGCCCTGTACACATAGTGTTAGCATTAGCCTGCTGCGTGCTCATTGGTGCACAGATGCTGATGAGTCCAACTTCTGCTTTTGATGGAATATTTCTTTTCACTGGTAAAGGTCTTCAGTGTGTTAAGAATCCATAACCATCGCCCATGAATCTCCACACAACCACAACATTTTTCACCAATACAACAACACAGCGTTAACCTGTAGCGTAGCCTAGTGTAGTGGTCAAAAAGCCTCCCTCCAGCAACGCCTGTTCCCTGAGTGAAGGTTCCTACCTAAAAGTGGTTAATCCATAAATAAGATATATAGAAATCACAAGGATACACAGAGATCATACAAACACAAGTTTATTATGAAATAATATTGGGTGAGAAATCATAATTTACTAGGGAGCCCTATCCAGACAGCTTTTTATTGTTTTCCAACATTGATGTTAAATTTACTGTGGCTCTTTATACACTGACCATCAAGACCCTTTAATGTCAAAGGGAAAACAGTCATAAAAAAAAGTGATATTACAAAGAATTACAAATGCTAGTAGTCACCTACTTTAATAGGACACTCACTCACTCTTAGTTAAATGGTGATCACCTGTGTTTAGTTAACAGGTTTCAACTGGTTGTAGTACAATGACGACTTATTGACCAACCGACCAACAGAGCAAGCTGCTGATAGATATCCACACAGACTCAAGGCTACTGCATCCAGTATGTAGAGCCTGAGAGAAACTCCTTAAGCTTTTCACTTCAGTGTGGAAGCCCCGTTCCGCCAATCTGATAAAAAAAGAACAGATCCTGTAAGTCATTACAATGAAATAATGACTTAGTAATCCCTAAAAAAATTTGCATAGGCCTATGCATTGTACCAAAGCAACAGAAGCAAGTTGGTGAGAAATTAAAATTAAAATTAAAATTAACCTAAAGTACAGTAGCAATACATTTAATTGGATAAATTCAACTTTTGCAGAGGAATAAAAATATGTGCCGAGAGAGAAAATAAACTAGAAAAATAGAAATGAAACATGTGCAGGTAAGTTAAGTGTTTATAGGTTAATGTAAACTATGTGCAATTAAAATTAGGCTGTCGACCAATGAATGAAAGTCACAGCATGTAGCAGAGGTAGTGCAGATGGAGTCAGAAATGACAGTGAATGAAAGAATGTCACGGAAAACAGTGCAAATGGAGGAGGAAATTGTCCATTATCTATTGTCCTCCCTGCCTTGACTAAGAGCTGTTGTACAGTCTGATGGGGGACGAAAGAGTTTTTGAGTCTGTTGGTGGAGCTGGACTGGGACAGCAGTCTGCCACTGAACACACTCCTCTGCCTGGTGAAGGTGTTGTGCAGAGGGTGGTGGGCGTTGTCCAGGGTCCTTCTCTCTGCCACTGTCACCAGAGAGTCCAGCTCTGTGCCCACCACTGAGCCAGCTCTCCTCACTGGTCTGTCCAGTCGACCTGCGTCTCTCCTCTTGCTGCTTCCTCCCCAGCAAACCACAGCATAAAAGAGCACGCTGGCCACCACAGACTGGTAAAACATCTGCAGCAGTTTTTTACAGATGTTGAAGGACCCCAGCCTTCTCAGAAAGTACAGACGGCTCTGCCCTTTCCTGTGTAAAGCGTCCATGTTTGCTGTCTAGTCCAGCTTGTCGTCCAGCTGCAGCCCCAGATATTTATAAGTCCTGACCACCTCCACATCGACCCAGGACAAGGTGGAGATGTGGTTCCCTTCTGAAGTCCCCCACCATCTCCTTGGTCAGGAGGTGTTCAGCGCAAACAGTTGGACCGCACCACCTCACAAAGTCCTCAACCAGGCACCGTACCCCCCCCGTCCACCTGATACACCCAAATATCGCAGTATCATCCGACATAATCATGTGATGTCAGTGCTACTGGTCTAAAGTCACCGGCTCTCTGACTCGGCATTATTTTGAGCTAATTTTGAGGATAGTTTCTCATTATTTTGAGATAGTAAGTCATTATTTTTAGACAGCCATTATAGCTTTTCTTTTTCATCACGTTTGTGGAAATTGGCTTCCATAATGTTAAGGTGAGATCTGTAAGTATGGATAACTGGTCTTACACAGTGTGGGTTAATGTGAGATACACACTCCACTGTTTGCCCTGAGACCCTGGTGTGTTAATGGCTAACTGCAGGTTTTATAGGGTCACAGGACGGTTCAGCGGAGGCACTAACAGATCCAGCAGCATGGCTCACTGAGATAGCACAGCCACAATGGAACAATGCTGCCTGACACGTGAACACACATGAGTGGGAGGCCAATATAACCCTGAGTCAACATGATACTGTTTGGTCTGAGAATAGTTTGAGTGATGGCCTACGTGAGGGCTGAAACGGACAACACTTAAATCTCTGCACACAGTTGACCTAAACTGACTGTGAGCCCCGTAAACAGGTGTGTGTAACAAAGCAGTGATGTAATGTAAATGGTGAATAGCACTAAGGCTGTTAGCACTGTCGCGTCACAGCAACGAGGTCCTGGGTTCGAGTCCCAGCTTTCTGTGCGGGGTTTTCATGTTCTTCCTATGTTTGGATTTCTTCCATGTATGTTAATTCTCCTGTCTTTGCCTTTGACCAAGGCACTGGCTCCAAACTGGAGTTGGCCCCCGGACACTGTTCAGTTGCTGCCCACTGATCCTCACACTTAGGATGGGTGAAATGCAGGGGATCAATAAAGGATAGATAGCTAACTGTTAGCATACAAGTTCTGTTTGAAAGAGCAGCAAGTGCCATAGCCAATGAAGCTTGCCTGTGACTACTTGACGACACATCCATTAACACACACAGTGTTGAATTCAGACGAGTGGTGCATCTTTTTCTATTGGGTTAGGTAATAATGAGTGTGACAGAACATGATATCCAAGTATGACATTATAATAATTATTTTAAAGCTGCAGTAGGTAACTTTTCTAAAAACAACTTTTTGTTGTATTTTCTCGAATTTGCACCGTGTTCTGACAATAATTCATGAGACAGACAATTTGTTAAAAAATCAGGTTCCTCTGGCTCCTCCTAGTGCTCCTAATGGGATTTGCAAGAATCCACAGTGGGTTAATGAAAACAACCAATCTGAGCCGAAAAAGATCTAAAGATGCTGTGGGTTGGAAGCTTGAAGATAGTTGATAATTCCCAGCATTTGATACTCTGGGAATGAAACTCAACAATCAATATTAACATTTACATTTTTTAGCTGTCTTGCCTTTAAGATTTCCTATCTTATACCTAAAGAGTTTAAGGGAGATTTAATACTATTTACGGGTTCTCACTATTGTCTAGTTGCATAAGTTTCTGACATACATTGATGATTATTTTGTTATTTAACAAATGAAAAGTTAGTAAAACAGTTAAAAGTTAAAGTGTTTTCACTGTGTGCTTAAAAAGGGCATTTAAAGTCCCGATCTGCAAAAAGGCTGCCTCCTGTCATTGCATTTGACAAAATTATGAACCCTCCAGCTGCACAACTTAACAATTTAACTTGGGGTCAAAATATCAATTACAGAAAGTCAAATCAAAGTGAAAAAATGGTTGGGAAAGACTTTTTATTCTGTCTTTCAAAGAAACAGGGATTTGCTTTGAAAGGTTGCCAGTGGATACCAGAGCACACAGTGTGAAGCTGCTGACGCTTTGCCAAGCCCTTCCCGGTGTCAGCCAAGCATCCTCTGAGTAAAGAACAACAGGCTGCACAGCGCTGCAGACAAGGATTCGATTACATCCTGGTTTGAATTGTGAGCTCAGTTTTAAAACCACCATGTGTAGCAAAGAGAGTCCTTTTAGTTGCCAGCTGAAAATGTGTGTGTTTCAAAACAGTGTTTCAAACTGACCTGCAAGTGGGACAAACACATTTTTTCAAACTCACAGAACTTCATTGTCAAGTCTAGTGAAGAATATTTCCCACTTGATGGTGGAGTCCAGGTGTCTTGTGTTTGAATATTGAACTGAAAGCAGTGTCTTCAGTGACAAGACAGAATATACTGTATGTGCCACTGTCAGACTTTGTGAATTTTATTTTATTACCAACATTTTTAAGAAGCTATAGAAAATGTGGGTAAAATCTAAAAATAAGGAAGCAGTAATAAAAGGGGTGCCCTGGTAGCTCACCTGGTAGAGCTGGTCTTTGCAGCAGCAGCCATGGATTCAAGTCTGACCTGTGACCCTTTGCCGCAAGTCCTTTTCTATGTTGAACTGTCCTGTCAATGAAGGCAAAAAAGGCCCCAATACATTCAAAAAAAGCATCAGTACATATTTTTATTTTGCAGCATTTTTTAAATAAAAATTACAATACGTACAAAACAAACTCTGACACTGCACTGTGAATCAATGTGTAAGCGCTGACTAGTTTGAAAACATAGTAGCCCAGAACCCTTTCAACAGAGACGCTCTTTCTTATTTCTATAATAATTCAAGCATTATTATGTTATTACATTATGTTAGAACATTTTTATTTTCTGCTGGTATGCAAGATTTCACAGATGTAACTTCTTTTCAATCAAATCATTCAAATTCTTTAATTTACATTTTTTTTAAATGGTAAATGGTAAATGGACCTGTACTTGTATAGCGCCTTTCTTGTCTTCCGACAACTCAAAGTGCTTTTACACTACATGCCACATTCACCCTTTCACACACATTCACTCATCTTGTTAATAGTGCTGCAGGCTCACTATGAACAACATTAGATTCTATTGCTCCTATAAAGAGGAAAATATTAAAACATAGGAGACTAGCACCGTGGTACAACCACCAAACCCGCTGAATAACGCAAAAAGCTAGGAAATCTGAAAGGAAATGGCGCTCTTCCAAATTATCAGAATATTGCTCAATTTGGCAAGATAATCTTAAAACTTATAGAAAGGCCCTCTGTAATTATTCAGCACTAATAGAAGAAAATAAGAACAACCCCAGGTTCCTCTTCAGCACTGTAGCCAGGCTGACAGAGAGTCACAGCTCTATTGAGCCACATATCCCCATAAACTTTATGAGCTTCTTTTATAATAAAATTATTACTATTAGAGAGAAAATTAGTCACCAACTGCCATCAACAGTTATCAGTGGCTCTCCAAGTTCAGGGACTTCAACTAATGTAAACTCAGATATATATTTAGAATGTTTTTCTGCTATCGATCTTCATCAGTTAACTTCAATAATTTCTTCATTGAAGCCATCAATCTGTCTGTTAGACCCGATCCCAACTAGGCTGCTTAAAGAAGTTGTTCCCTTAATTGGCACTTCTTTACTGGATATGATTAATCTTTCTTTATTATCAGGATATGTACCACAGTCCTTTAAAGTAGCTGTAATTAAACCCCTTCTTAAAAAGCCCACTCTTGACCCAGGGGTTTTAGCCAACTATAGACCGATCTCTAACCTCCCCTTCCTCTCTAAGATTCTGGAGAAAGTAGTCGCCAAAGAGTTGTGTGACTTTCTACATAACAATAGTTTATTTGAGGATTTTCAGTCAGGATTTAGAGTTCATCGCAGCACAGAGACAGCTTTAGTTAAAGTTAATAATGACCTTTTGATTGCTTCAGACAATCTCTTTTCTTTCTTTACCAAAAACTGCAGTTCCTCTAACGGCCACTTGAGGCTGGCTCCAGCAGTTAGTCAATCCCCATAAGGCCCAATATTAAAATGTCTACAATGTTTACAGCCTGGCACAATGGTATATAAACTCTTTTGGTCTCTATAGCTAATTTCCCCATTCATGACAACTGTACAGGGGGTGCATTTTTATACAACCCAGCTGTTAAATTAATTTAGGCTTAAAGTTATGCATAATCAAGGGAGGAGCTGTTTTGAGTGACAGGTGGGTGCAGTCACAGGTAGCTGTTTTTAGTAACCAGGCTTCATTCAGCCCACCACAGCTCCACCCACGCTCCACCTCTTTGACCATTTTTGGATCAGTCCAGAGCCAGTGGAGTCAGGACTGCCAAGGTGGTAACGGCCAGAGTCGACCACACTGAGCTTCACAAGGGCTCTTCACAAATCTATGGGGGACGTCACAGAGACTACGTCCAGTTTTAATTATACAGTTGTGTTTTCTACAGTTGACCAGAACGGACCAACCCAACGCTGGCTCTAGATAAGGCATTTCGCGTTCACCAGTTACCACTTTGTTTACCACAACTATGTTCACCAGCTAATCGCTGACTGTGTCTGTCTGCTGTTTATTGCTGTTTCTTTGCAAATTCATCACTACAAGACCACTAACACCATATGACCCAGATGACATTTCCTTGACTATCTGAACTTGAATCATGCTTGACTTCCAGAGACCCTCACAGAGTTTATTGAACACAGATCCTATAAAATCCGCCTGTAACAGTGGTTTATTAAAGAAACCATATGAGGGAATTGTATAAGCTTACAGTAAAATGTGAGAGAAGCCTTGTTCTCAGGCAACTTCAGCCATCTTCTATGCTGTGGTCTGCTGGAGAGGGGACAGTACGGACAGGGACAGGAAGAGACTCAATAAACTGATTAGGAGAGCGAGCTCTGTCCTGGACTGTCCTCTGGACTCCATAGAGGAAGTAGGTGAGAGGAGGATGTTAGTGAAAATCACATCCATCACGGACAACACCTCTCACCCCCTACATGACACTGTGGGGTCCCTGAGTAGCTCCTTCAGCAGCAGACTGTTACACCCTCGGTGTAAGAAGGAGAGGTTCCGCAGTCTTTCATCCCTGCCGCTGTCAGACTCTACAACACCTGATCAGTGTTGTAGTTTGTGTTTTTCAAATTACCACCATACCATAGCTTTAGCACTTTACCATAGTTTTTTATATCTGTATTTATTTATTTCAAGTAATTGCTGCTGTGACAAGGGAATTTCCCCGTTGTGGGATTAATAAAGTAATACAATACAATACAATTACAATTACAATTACAACATCCTGCTTGATCTCTGACCTCGTCCAGAGTGATGCACATGCATGTCTGAGTATGCATGGGTGGAGTGGATGTATAGCTGCTGTCCATGGTGAGTTGCTTGATGGGTGTTTAGATGCACTTTCATTCCTGTACAGTCAGAGACAGAAAAAGGAGTCTGCATACTTAAGCGTGCTGCGGCCTGGCAACCTGGAGGTCAGAAACACATTGTTTGTTTAAGCATAAGGCCTTACCAAGGACACAAGTCAAAATCCCTAAAAAGGCAGTACAGCAGTCGCTGTGTAATGTAGTTACACAACACACAGTGTGGCAGGCAGTAAAAGGTTATAGAGCTACTCCATCTAGATGATGCCACAAAGAAAGTTTGCCTGGTGGACACATGAAAACAAGTTGCCTCTCACATGGAGCATCAATCTGGGTAAAAGGAGGAGAAGACAGGTGGGTTGACTCTACTGTACTTTATACTGTATATGAAGCCTGGGAGATATTCTGTTAAAAAGACCCCGCATTTTGTTTTATCTCATGGCAAAGATGTACATCCCTTGAATTGGTTACTTAACAGCCTGATCTTTTCCCATACCGATTTTCTTTTTACAGAAAATGTTATGATCCACACAAGCATTATTATTAGAGTAAAAAGTATGTATACACCCCTCCCCACATACTTATGCCTGATTTTGGAGTCCCTTAGTTCCAGTAAAATAAATATTAAAGATCTGCTATGTAACATTTAGGAGGAAATGGAGTATAATATTCATAGGTGTGTTTTCATTAGTGTGTAATTACCTGAAAAGAAGAACTGTTTTGTCTTTGTTATCTTAGAATGAGCTGTTTATATCTACAGAGGCAGCCATGGATGTATTAAAGGAGAGCTGGAGATGGGGCTCTGTTCATTCCTACAGAAGCTACTCAGTGTCACATGAAGCCAGAAAAGTTTGATATCCTGGTATAAAATTTGCATCTTCTGCATATACTTTAACATCGTGTGGGGCACACAGAGTTCGAGTTATAATCTGAGTTTAGTGGGGGTCAATAAAATAAACAATGTTAGGAGTGGAGATAAATAAATAATAGCCTAATGGGTGGGCATTCTGTGTGTTCACACACACACGGCAGCCTACTACTACAGTAACAACTGCATCAAGGAGATTGTAAAACCTGAACCTCCCCTGCCATATTGCAACAAAGTTTCAGTAGCCTGAAATATGTCAAACTGAGACCAATCATTAAAAGAAAAAATGCACTTCTGCCCTTTTTAGTATCATATGAAAGAATGTTATTTTAGGCACTGCTGGCTGCCGGTGCACTTTTATTCTACCCTATGTAGCACTCCACGAGTACGAGAAAGGATTGTTTTTTGGGAGTTGTAAATCCAATAGAAAGAAAGCAGTCAATCTAGAGATAAATAATACTCATTATATTGAAAATGCATTACTTGTGATTAAAATAATGGTTGCTAGCAATATATTAGCAACCCCCACAGATGTATTACGGGGGCTCAGCTCCCACAATCCAAACCATAGCCCCAAAGGGTGAGCTCACTATAGTATGGAAGTATATTTCCATACTATAGTGAAGGATTATGTTGGAGAAACTTTCTGAAAATAATGAGTTAATATCATAAAGTCATTATTTTGAGATACTAATTCAGAATTTTCAAATACTAATTCAAAATATTGAGAAAGTTTCTCATTATTTTCAGATACTAAGTAAATATTTTGAGAAAGTTTCTCACTATAATGACTTCCAGAACTTTTCCCTGTCACATTAGTGAAAATGGGCTTCCATACTAGAGACTTCCATCGGCCTAGTTGCTAACTTCCACTTTAGCCCAGCACTAACTTCAGTGGAGTTAAAATGATTTAATGGTGCAGCTCTTCTAGACTTTTCAAAGCTTAAAGCTCTGCGCTCTTCCTGGGGGCTCTCTTCTGTGGATTCCGCCATTGTTGAACTGTCAGTCGACCAGAATGGACAAACTGAACACTGGCTCTAGATAGGGCAAGTGGAGGGAAAATGTGTTTTACATGAAACATTTTATTTTCTTGATGTGTTTTATATATAGATTATATTCAAAACAACCATATAACTTTATGTAGGCAGGATCTGTTTGCCAAGGAGAACTCTGTGTAATGATCAGCTTTCCACCTTTCAATACTTTTAAAAACCTTTTAAAGTCAACTCTGACAGAACAGTGTAATTGTTTTTAACTAGGTGCCCTTTAAGCTGTATGTCTGTATTAGCTTAAGTTAAGTGTAATGTCTTGTTTGTGTTCTAGTACGTATAGTGTATGTACAGAGATTTGTGGTGTAGTATGTAACCTTTGTCCTGTCTTTTATGTATATATTTTTTAAAACTTTTTGCCACCAGTCTTGGCCAGGAGTCCCTGGGAGAAGAGTAACTGTAACTCAATGGGACTTTTCCTGGTTAAATCAAGGTTAAATAAATAAAAATAAAAAAGGGTAACAGGCCCTGGGCACCAAGGTCATTTGGTTTTTCTTTCTCCAGAACTGTATCTTATTTGGTTGGATCCTCCTTTCTGTCTACTATAAAAAGAAAAAAGATATTATAAGCAGGGGCACAAGCTATATTCTCAAAAACATCTTTACCCTTATCTTCACTCAAGGATGTAAGAAAGCTGCAGGAAGGCACGTGTTCTCTGGGGTAAACAGTGGAAGTAACCATGTTTTCATGACCAACCAGAAAGTTTCCTTGTGTAATGGCGCCATTAAGTGGGTAAAAGTGTAAAGGCATATGATCATGAGACGAGTTTATATCCAATCAAGGATGCCCCACCCCCCCGGGTGAACTGTGTTGTGGAAGGAAACTTTGGAGTTTAAAAGTGTATGCCAAGAGAAATGGTGTCCTCTTGATTCATCCATTCAAAGCCTTCGTATTTCAGATTTGTATGTGCTTCTCTGTGGTATCAAGATTAAAACTATGTATGAAGTAACAAAGTTTAGTTGTTTTGTGAGTCAGCATGCTAAAGCCAGCATGCTAACATGCTCAAAATGACAATTTAACATGCTGATGTTTGGCAGGTATAATTTACCATGTTCACCATCTTTGTTTAACAAGCTGCTATTTGATACTTTGCTCTAAACGCAGCTGAGGCTGATGGGAATGTCATCAGTTTAGTAGATATTTGCTCATAAACCAAAGTGTTGGGCACAAAAAAAAAGTTGCACGAAAAGTGAGAAGATCACCAAAGTTATCCGAGGGGGGACATGAATGTCTGAAAATGTTCATGAAAAGTGTGAAAGCCCCTATCTAAAGCCAGTGTTTGGTTTGTCCGTTCTGGGCTACTGTAGAAACATGGCAGCTCAACATGACTGTAGAAGAAGACCTGCTCCCTCTGTAGATCAAAACAGCTCATTCTAAGGTAATAAAAACACAACATTTCTTATTTTCAGGTGATTATACATTATTGATATGAATATTATATTCCTTTTCTGACAATAGATCCTACTAAACGTTACACACTGCACCTTTAAGGCTGATCCATTCAGACCAACATCTCACTCAAAATTACAAACATGAACCTCATGGTGGAAGAAATATCAGGGGATCACTGTGCAGTCATTTCCCCTCTGGGCAACATTTTTGGCAATCCATCCAATAGTTGTTGAGATATTTCAGTCTGGATTAATGGATCAACAAACCAACATTGTCATCCCTAAAGCCGCGCTGCTAATAAGGCTAAAAAGCAGGCTTCATTTCATAAAGACATAACCACTAGATAAGAATAATTAATATCTTTATCATTTCAAATTCAAATGATATTTCATTCTACTTTCTTTACCTTGTAAATGTACTATAGTTGCAAATTATCAATACAATACTGTCTTTTTATCATAAAATTCAGTTCTCAGTTTCACCCTTCAGAAATGTACACCTACTAATATATCAGCTTGAGCTGATATTACTTCATTGATTAAAGTTGGTTAATTAGCAAGAATTCCTGTAGAATTGCTAATATCACTGATATTAGTGTTATTATTATTATAAATATTATTATTGCTATGGTTACTTTTGTTGCTGTTGTCACTGCTCATTGTCCCCCATCATTGCTGTTGTCATGTTCATCATCATCAGTCACTACTATTAGTGTAGTTGTTGCTACTGTTGTTGCTGTGCACCTGTCTGTCTCTCTCTCTCTCACCTCAACTGGTCGAGGCAGATGAGCCCCCACCTAGAGCCGGAGGATCTGTCCCAGGTTTCTGCCTTTAAACAGGCAGTTTTTCCTTGCCCTTGTTGCCAAGGTCTTGCTCATGGTGGTACTGTTGGGTCTCTGTAAATAATGTTATAAAGAGTTCGGTCTAGACCTGCTCTATTTGAAAAGTGTCCTGAGATAACTTCTGTTATGAATTGGCACTATACAAATAAAATAAAATTGAATTGAAAATTGAATTGAATAGGTTTATTTTGTGCACACAATAGTGGGTTAGGAGTCCATACTTCATCACCACACTAGAAAATGTTGTCCACTAGGCACTGGATAACTTTGTGCTCCCCTGTCCACATTCACATTGTATGTGGAACAACAGTGGACTGCTGGGAGGAGAGTGGAAAGTCAAAAGGAATTTCTCCAAGGGAGAACAGCTGTTGTCACCAGGTGGGTGAACTGTAGTTCTGGGGCTGTTCCCTCAGCGTGTGTCAATGGAAAACGTTTGGTCAAAGCTGTGGACTGAAAGTGTACTTTCACTGCAATAGTTACTTTTAAGACAGAGCAGAAAATCACATTTATAAGAAAGAAACAAATACATGACTAAAAACTGTTCACACTTACAACTTTACACCGTCATAATATAACTGCAAAACAGGCGGAATGTGCTGTGAACAAAAATGTTTCTTAAGTGATCCTAAGAATCCTTAAAGGGATAGTTTGGGTATTTTGAAGTAGGGTTGTATGAGGTACTTATCCATAGTCAGTGTATAACCTAGGCTACAGTAGACAGTAGTCAGCACACTGCTGAATACAGGGCCAACATGGAAATATATGAATATAACATTCCACTTCCGTCAATAGATCCTCCTAAATGTTAAACACTGGACCTTTAAACTGATAGATTTATTTTGAGGTGGGCTTTTTATGTGGATAAAATAAGTTTTTCTGCAGTCCCCGTCCCAGTCTGCTTCTCCAAACCAGGGGCACACTGACTGCCGTCTACTGCATGTAATAATGAAAGTGAGAAGCAAGATCTTGGAGCTATAGCAGAGTATGCTAACAAACCTGTTAAACAGACAGTTAGGCGTCCTATCCAACAGCACCCATCCCCTACTCTCTGAATTTCAGATTTTGCCCTCTGGCTCTCGGTTCAGATTCCCCAGTTAAGACCAACAGGTACAAGCACTCTTTCATCCCCTCAGTCATTTCTCTGCTAAATGCAGGCCCATGGGAAGAGTTAGTGGCCCATCACATAGAGAAGCACTGCTAGAAACACGTCTCAGGTAAAACAATCTCTTATCGCTTGTGCTGCATGTTGTAGGTTTTTAAAGACGCATAAAATTGCAAGGTTCAGAGTCGCACCACTTGTCAAGAGTCCAGACACATCTTACACACAACATAAAGGGCCTTACTCGTGGTATAATTTGTATTTACTTGCTCAAGTAAATATTCACCCTTTAATCTGGCTTACTACAGTGATATGAGCCCAAAATAAACCAATTTTGCTATGATTTAATTGCAATAAACAGATCACAATGATGCTGAAATAACTTCATCATCGATTTGTAAAACGTCTGAATTCATACTTTGTCGGGTCTATCCACAAGACGACGAGCAAACAACTTTTGAAATGGTTGTTTTCTGAACTGAGTTCAGGCTGATCAGGGCTATGCTAGCAGCTGTCTGTGGGGAAGCAACAGCTGAATTTTTCAGTCAAAGTTTAATATTTTCAACTTGAGCAAACACACAGATGGGGGGGATTACACCTATTCGCCCCCCAAATAAAGTTGAAAGTTGAAGTAACTATGGATGTACCTTATACAACGCCACTTCAAAATACCCAAACTATCCCTTTAATCCTATCCTTTAAGATACATTCATACTTTTCCTACAATCCACAGTCATACTGTACCCTGCTTCACCTTCTAATAACATAAACACAGCAGTCTCAGCATCTGCATCATCACATTTAAAGCGCAAGAACCACAGTTTAACCAAAACCACTCAGCTCTGCTCATATCAGCATTGGACCACTTCAGTAAAACTAAAAGGATTCTTGGTCCCGTTGCACTGCCTAATGCAGTAACTGTTCACCACTGACCACAGCTCAGCATCAGCTCTGGTCTCTGTATGCTGGAACCAATGACCTGAACAGACCTTCTGCTCTAAACTGCCGCTGTGGTAACATTTTCATCAGCAGCACTGTTGGTGCTGGCCGGCGTGCCCGTGGAGGTCCCGTTGACCGGTGTGTGTGGGGTGACTTTTGCCAGTCGGTGCTCCTTGCCGTGGGTGCAGCCGTGGGCACAGAGCTGGCAGGAGGCGCAGGCTGAGTTGCAGCAGGGTAAGAAGCGGCAGATGCTGACGCGCCACAGGAACCAGCCAGGTGACCAGCAGCACCAGCAGAGCACCACACTGCCTGCCACCACACCCAGCAGGATGTAGAGAACCAACAGGGACAGTGAGGCTGGGGAGTCTGAGGATAAGAGGGGCAAAATACAGTTCTCTTTATTCACATGGCACACATACTTGATTTAAGTTATAATACAGGTTATAATACTTTTTCCTCTTGGAACACTCCTTTTACTACTTTTTAGGTTTTTAACTCTTCAGCCTGTACACTGCCACGACAAGTTGTCAGGACCTCCTCTCTGGCTCTTGTCTTACTCTGGCTTCCTCTCTGCTTTGCCTTCCTACTGTCTCATATTTTGTAACATCAATCTAAAAATGTTCAGGCCAGTTCGAAAAGGAATTGTCCTGATGAAACTTTGACAGTTTATATAGTGGACACAGCTTTCAGGTCTGTGAACCCAAGCCAATGTAGAAGTTTCTTAAATCTGCATTCTTTCTAGTGGCCAGCAGGGGGATCTCCATGGGCTTATGGAGAAATGACCCTACTTCTAACTAGATTTATTAGCTCAGTAAACAGTTTCCTAATGAGTTTATGGTCTCAATCTCTAGTTTTAGTCTTCTTCCATACAGCATGATGTTCATTTAGTAAATGATGGTCCCATTTAGAGTAAATTGAGTAAATAAAGCAGAGTACATCTTAGCCAATGAGAGCAGCTCAGCTCACAGTACGTTAACATGACCATAATGCCAAACTCGAGGCTTTGAAGTCAATGCCACTGCTGAAATTTACTTTGGAGGAAATTCAATAGCCGCTGCTATTTCCTTGAAATAGCTTGTTCGCAGTCACTGCCTCGTCCACAGAAGTACTCGCAAGCTGTTTTTTCTGCAGTTTTTTGTCAATTTCTGGCACTCGATAAAAGCTCTACATGGTTTCTCAGGTGATATAGAAAATGTAGAAAATCACGTCCTGCCGTCCATTCAGCAATTCGTGCAACAGGCAGGGGCATTTCCAGACATTTTTGACTGTGGCGGAACAAGTGGGACACTGAATTATGCAGGGGTGGCATGAAGTATGGGTTTCCACTTTCCATTCATTCTCATTTTATGCCATTCCAATACTGTTTATGGACCCCAGTATGCAAAAATATCCAAATACATAAATGGCAAAATTAACATATTTATACCACATGAAAAAAATTGTATGGGATTAGCATAAAGTGGGCATGTCCGTAAAGGGGGACTTCATTCCGATATCTTGAAGTCAGAGGTCAAGGGACTACTTTAAAAATGGCCATGCCATGCCATGCCATATTTTTCCATCGCGTTAGTATTCCATTGGTGTGTAATCTAACTCCCTTCACAACATGCTAGCATGGCACCAATGGGTGAGTTAGATCATTTAGTTTCATATGATACCAGTATGTCCATACTAGCTTTAAAACACCGCCTGCTACAGCCTCTGAAAGACAGTGCCGAGTGGAAGAGGTAAGGATAATGGGGTGGCACTTGGGGTGCACAATCAATATAAGGAGTGGCCAGCACCACCCCAGGACCCCCTCAGTAAATGCCCCAGGCCACAGAAACAGGCCCTTGATGAATTTTGCTGCAAACTGTCACTGTTACAAATCTTGTGTGATGTCTGACTGATAGGTCAAAGTTAAAAGTTAACAAACTCCTCTAGCATATCCAAAGCTGCCTAATCGTCTTGACACTGGTCTTGTACAGTCTCTGTAGAGGCTGGCTGTAACAGTCATTTAAGCTACTCACTGTGCAATAAATTAAGAGTACACATTGATATGCCTGGAGCCTGCTAACTGTTTAGATTTCCAGTGTTTACACTCTTAGAAAATAAGATGAATTCAACCGACGAATCAGTCTGTCTGTGGTCCCTCCGGTGGGCAGGGCACATTGAAATAGATCTCAGCTAATAAACAGCTGGCAATTTGCACAGCAGGCAAATGTGAATCCCCTTCTCCCACTGTCAGCTGAACAGTCAGAACAGAAGAATAGCTGTTTTCTTAGGGCAGACTTGGCCGGCTCTTAAAAGCAATCAAATGCTGACAGGTTGGCCCAGACAGTCTCTGTTTGCACCTCTGACGCTGGAATAGAGACGGATCACTCAAAAGGCCGCTCTCTGCCGTGAGAATCCATCACCATTTATTGGTTTACGAGTCTTTAGGTGAAATTAACAACTCAATGGTCACCTCTATTAGTTTTATGACCAGTCATCAGGACACTTTGCATCCAAATGGGTCCTTAGTTCATTTGCTACCCACTGCAGGATAGAAACATAGTATATTACACACTGATTGATTCCTGCCAGTGGGGACTGTTTCTACCAATTGAAAGAAGAAATATCTATTATGTCCCACTGGTCACTCACCTGTTACTGACTCGTGACTGGGAGCACTGTCCGGCACGCCGCAGTTCATATGTGAAGGCATCGGCACTGTGGGTGGATTCACATAAGGTGGGGGTGGGGTTGCTATTGCCGGTGCAGGTTCAGGAGGTAACAGCTGACCTGCTGATGAAGGACAAATCTGGGTCAACTTTCAAGTGACAGGAAAGACGTGGACATTTTGTTGTACTATAAAGGCATCCCCCTTCAAACTGGTGGCTTCAAGTTTCTACATCACACTGTACAAGTTGATACTGGACCAGGACTGACATCCTAACTATCACAAATCATGCTGGTAGGCCCCGCCCCTTTAAAGCAGATGTTCAATGAGCACAGAGAAACTTTCCACTTTCAGTAGATGAATGTGAAAACATCCTTCTAGAGTCAAACTCTGCACATACAGCATTCACACAGCTCACTGTAGGAACAAGAACACTGATTTTTCACTGTAGGCGGACTTCAATCAGCATCAACTAACCTTTACAACCTGTAGTCAGGTTCTCCTCCAAGTCACTTCCATCCCCACAGTTGTCAATGCCTTTATCATCACACACCAGACTCAGCGGGATACACTTCCCATTCCTGCAGGTGAAATATGGTTCACTGCTGCACTCTGATTGGTTAAAACCTAAAGAGGGAGACAACAATTAGGGAGTGGGGCAAGAGAGGAAGGATCTGAGTCAGCCACTCAAATATTACAGCTGTGGGTGGAGCTTAAGAGTCTCACTGATTGTGATTTAAAGCAAAAAGAAAATACTGCAGCGTATAGAGTCTTCTTGCAAACAACAACAGTTATTTTCGAGTGGTAACAAACATGCTGAATGCATTTCCATCTTCATAAAGCATTTTCCAAGCTGATTTGTTTACACCAATCTTTGCTACTTAGCAGTATTCTTCTTCCCTGCATTTTGCTGGTGCAAAGTTTTTTGTGGAATATGCAAAACCATCAGTGGAATATTGCGCCACTCACAAAACATGCGCTTGGTAAATGGAACAAAAACTCATCAGAACATTTTAAATCTGTGATGCTATAAAGGCTGATTAATGTAAGAGCTGCCTGTTCATCTGAGTGGTAGAATGCATATGGTCCAAGCCAGTGGGTATTTTATACATTTATATATTTCGTTATTTTCAGATTTTAGGAGATCAGGATTATTATACCATATGCATATCTCGTCAAAATGGGTGTAAGACGCTAAGCATCTGTGGAATGGATGGACATGTCTGTGTCCTTCTTACCCAGTCTGAAAGAGGTAAAGTCCCCCACAAAGTCGACTCTGGGCTGAGTCCCCCGGGTCACCAGCCTCAGGGTCAGGTAGTTTCCAGTGGACAGCACTGGTCGGGGTGGGCTCTTCCCGCAAAGAGGCGGCCCAAGGGGAGGTGAGCTCCTGTCCCGTCCATCGTAGAACTGAACATAAGACCCTGCATGACACGGGTCCCCCGAACTTTCACCAGAGGTGGGCTCCAGTCTGGGGTTGAGAGGAGCAGAGCCACGAGGGGACTCGGGGAAGACGGGGGCAGGACTCAAAGGGGCCACTCGTAGCAAACTGTAGACCAGGAAAAAGCGGAAGTGGAACTGGACCTTGTCTTTAGGGGAGCTGGCCTGCATAGTGAGGTGGCAGTCAGTCCCCATGGTCACAAAGTAGTACTTCTTGGATTCCTGGTGCGAGTTGACAATCATGCCGTCACCCCGGATTGTTTGGCCACAGAAGTCCACTACGTTCACTGACAAAGAAAGGACACCAGAGACAGAATCCTCAGAGACAAACTGGTACATGGAGTCAGTCTGTAATGAAATGAAACATCAAAGAGCCTGTTTTCTATCTCTGTAGGGATACGTTCCATAATGTTTTCAGACAACAATCTAACAATCTGAGCCTGTCAGTGGCAACAACAAGAACTTTTAGTAGATGTATGAGGATAACCGTTAGCTTATGTTGCGGTCATTGGATCCCGTTTCAGAAAATATTTTAACATCTAACTCAGTGAATTAAGAGTTTAGCTAATAAAGACGGTTTTATTTTGTTTCTGACTACTTTGAATGAAGTTTCGATATTACGATAATATGGGAGGTAAAATGACTGTTTTTGTCTTTGGAGTCTGGTGGAGAGTGATATTATGGCTGTTTCTGGTTAAACTAAAGGTCTCTCTCTGTAGGGATCCTTTCCATACTGTTTTCAGACTCTGAGATTAACAATCTGAGTCTGTCAGTGGCAACAACAACTGATAGTGGCCTTACTTGGACGGGTTTGTCATTTGTCCCCAAGGATTAACAATAGCTTACATTGCAGCCCATTTTAAGAATATTTATCTACGTCATCTACGTCAGTGAATTATGGGTTTACTGTTGTTAGAACAATTGAAAGACAACAACGATGGTTTTTGGTGAGTATCAAAATGGTTTTTGGCAAGTCAATTTTGCATATATTTTTAGGTTTCAAGGTTATTTAATTGTCAGTTTTAAATGTCAACTGTAACCCTTTAAAGAGGGAAACTCCAGCAATGCTATAGAAGAAGCTGAAAGTTAATACAGTTTGTCTTTAACACACACACATCATGCTAAACCTGGTCTGCCAACTCAGCCATGATGTGATCATCCTGTTGATCGTTTGAGAGGCAGCTCACTGCTCATACACAGGCAGGACCAGGACAGATGGGTGGGCAGATCCGGCTCCAGCAGCCCCCACCCAGCCACCCAGCCACCCCCTGCCTCTGGGCTGCAGGCCAAATAATGAGAAAATTTACGACCACCCCTGGAGTTTATTAGCTCCGTTTCCCTGGGAGACAACTAGATCCTCCCGCACTGACCTCCAGGAATGTCTCAAAGCCTGTGAGCCCCTGTTGGTGGGAAACAGCTCATCCCCTCTGCACCGCATTAGAAAATACAAAGCTTTAGGGGACACTGTCCAAAACACGGGTGACCAGAGGACACTGAGTCCCCAGTAAAGATTTTTGCAGGCTGAAAATTCAACTCTTTTTTAACACTATCATTGTAAATGGAGTCCATTTCAGAGCGCAAAAGCAGGGGGCAGGTGAGGGCCAAGGTCCTTGGTGACACACTGTAGTGAGAAATGTTTTCGAGACAGCATTGTGTGGAAAGGGCAGCAGCCTCACTGTCCACCCATGTGTTGTCCTAACACTAGTGACTCAACACAAGCTTCCATTATATGACTTCAAACTGACCAGTCCTGCTGCATGCCAAACAAGGTATGTAAACAGAACACTGAATAAACATGAATAAACTGGTCTGATGGGGCTGCAGCAGGGGTGGGTCACATGGAAATGTATTACATTATATGCAATTTTATATCACAATATCAATATGTATCATGATATGAATGTTTTAGATAAATTGGAGACATATAGACAAAATAATTAAACATTTGCTGAACGTCATCACATGAATTCAACAGCTCTAACATAAAACAGTACTGCTCACTGATTTGCAGCATTGTCCACAATGGTCTCATACAAGCTAGATACTAAAGAGAGAGCTAACTCAACATAAAAACTACAGAAACTGGATTGTTGACACATTTCTACAATCTCGCTGATACCCAACCTCACTATTTTAGGCTATAGCCATAGCAGTATAATAATAATAATAATAATAATAATAATAATAATAATAAGTTTGCTTTCATTAAGAAAAATGAATAAACATAGAGTTACAAATCACTGAGACTTTACTGCTGTATTTTGTCTGCTGTCCCAGGAGTTCTATGAATTTCCTAATCATATGGAACTTGCATGAGTGGCATGGTCCGCCACGGTGAACACTAAGCCTGGATTAATTTTTATTGACTAATGTGGTGAAGACTTTTTTCAGTTTTTAAACTGCATTATGACAAAACAATGATGTAACCTGGTATTTAATATGATTGATTATACAACTGAAGGAAGTTTGAGTCAGCTGTACCATACAGAAAACAATGGAAACCAATGGCTGCATAGAACTACAGAAACATACACTGAAAAACCTGTAAAAGAACATTCAAAATGGTCATCAAAAGTGTGAAGTATAGTGAACACAATGGTATGGCCCTTTAAACTTTAACAAGAGTAGAGTAGCGTATCATTACAGAATACTGTGTATGATGTGTAGAAAAAAACTGCTGTTTAAATGTATATTTTTCATAATGTTTATGAAGCATTTTATGGGTCCAAGCACCACTTTTGTTTATGTCCAACAACTGTGGACTCAATGCTGAGATATGTAAAATGAGATATTTCAATTACTTTACATTATTTCAAAAGAAATTGTTTCATTTAAATATTACTTCATACTATATTAAAATTATCATTTTAATTTACTCCAGTTATATGATTTTTCATATATATTTGCCTGTTCTTCACTTCTGAGTTCTTACCATCCACACAATAATAACAAAATGCAATATATATATATATATATATATATATTATATTTTATATGAAGATAGAAGTTAGCAAGAGAGCACATGGATGACAGGTTGGGCCACCTTACACCAGGTGACCCTCTTAGAAAAAGCCTAGAAAAACTAGGTCAAGATCATCTGAAGTGTTTATTGTGTGTCCTTACCATACAGATTAGTTATTGTGAATTTTGAGCTACATTTTGAAAATAAATTAACATTACTGCAGCTTTAGTTGTAAATACCTTGTGTCGCTGTAGAAACAAATTCAAGGCAAGTTATATATAAAAAAAAAAAAATAAACATGTTGAGGATTAAAATCTGAATGACTGCTGTATATACAATTGTGTGTACCTGTTTATATGTATGACACTGATGGTTAAAATTTAAATTCATAGAGGGTCAAAAATGGCTGTATTTGCAGAACTGTCTTACTGGCAGTATGTTCTCTCTGACCGAAGAACTCTCACTGTGACAGATTTAGGGCTTATACTTTACAATAAAGGCACAATTCTTATACTTTTCTTAACTAACGCATGACTGATAATGAATGCATGGATTAATGCAGGATGTTGCTCACCACTAACAAATTATCCAGTCACTATGACTTTATGGAATTAGTTCACATTTAATAGATTACTACAGAAGCTGATTGGGGCCACAATAGAAAATAAAAATTTAGTTCTGACTTGAAAGTCAGAATTCTGAATTCTATTTTTTTAAGTTTTCACATGTGGCCTTAATCCTGTTCCGTAATTATCAGTTAAGGAATGTTATTGCACTTCATACAATAATTCATATGCAACCAATTAGGTTGATTCCTCTTACATAAAATATTTTTTTCAGGACCTTGCATTTCTGCACCTCTGATTTAAAAAAAAAAAAAAAGTTTCATATTTCTATGAGAACAGATTATATTGACACATTTACAACATAGAGGAGCTTTAAAAAAAAAAATTGTGTTTGTGTTTATAGCTTAAACATATATAGATAGTGTAAATGGTGTATCCGCTGGCTAAACACTTACCGGTCTCGATGGCCGAGCAGTGCAGAGTCAAGAAGCAGAGCAGGAGGAGCAGCCTGAGCACCACCTCCAACTCCATCATTATCCTGGCTGAGAGAGTCCGCAGCAGTCAGCTTACACACTCATTCTAACTCCAACTGATGTGCTCGCAGAGGAAGAGGAGAAAGCTTCAGCATGTGTGCGGCGTGTGATAGAAAGCTTTGAGTTGGGGCCAGCTGCCACTCTGCTCTCCATCATAAACACTCTCTGGCTTTTATTCCAGTTGAACCTCCTCTTGGGGTCCCGTCCTGTCATCTCCATGGAAACACACAACCAATCAGCTGTCAACAAGCAAGCAAGGAAAAAAGCTCCTGCTTGAAACAAAACCTGATGTAAACTTCCACAGACTTTCAGTATTTTTGACCATGTTACAGGTTCAAAGATGTGAAATGATAGTGAAACTACACTGTACAAATTCATACAGGAATCTAGTGGAATCATATCCTGACAGTAGTACATAACATAAATAATCTGTGATAAATAAGACCTGCTCATAATCTGGCTCCTCCTAGTGCTCCTAATGGTATTTGCAAGAATCCACCGGGCCTGAATGAAATCAACCAATCAGAGCTGCCATAAAGTTGATCATTCTGTCTGAGTTTATCACAAACTGTCCGATGAAGAAATATATTTGTTGTTGCATATATCTACAAAATCATTGACAAAAAACAGCTGGTCTGTACACTGTACATTACACAGGTTTTCCATTAGATAAGATAGATAGAGAGCTAGTAGTGAGGGGCAGGCAAAGGTAGAGTTATTCGAGTACTCGATTTGGACGTCAGTATTCGTTCAATGTAACGTTATAGACAGATAGCGGTCAAACTGCTCCACAGTCTGCATGGAATATGAGTGAGACTGGACGCTATCAGCTGGAGTTCATGGATCAAACTATAATATCCTTGCTTTGTTTATTTCGTGTACACGTCTGTGTCCGACAAAACAGTGATACCCAGAAGTTTCCTCCGGTTTGTTTGTTTGGTTGAGTGGCATAGACAATGAATGAGAAGAGGGAGCACTGGTAGCAGCAGAAAGTGAATGAGAGAAATAAACGTTATTTTCTGACTGTTTCACAGCAATTCTTTTCAGCAAAAATAAACACAGCCACACACCCTGAGCTACTCAACATCTGATTCAGTCTGAATAAAGAGTGTTAGTGTGACAGTGGTAGCCAAACAACCTTATCTGAAGCTCAGTGCTGACCTGTTCAGGAGAAATGAGCCAACTTGACATCAGTCTTGAAATCCTTTCTGGTACGAAGCTGTCTCCATATTCAAACATGTACCCATGCTTTACCATGTCTCTGCTCGTTGAGCTCTTTAGACAGATGCAGAGGCTGTTCAGTTCAGGCAAACTCCAGCGTTATCTCTGATGATGATCCTCTGATTGCTGCCATGGATGCTGCTCGCTGTGTTCACACGGAGATTAGGTCCATACCTGGCAACCCAATGTGTCCAAACAGGGGCAATCACACAGGCCAAAACAACAGAAAATCTGCATCGGAATGTGAACTTAAAATGAGAATATACAGTCTGTAACACTGTTGTCGGAGACACTATTTCAATTTTACCAGTTTCTGAAGACATATCATTGTATATAAATATCATTTTTTTTATGTCTAAAAATGTCAAGACTTTGAGACAGGACATTGATACTATATTCATAAATGCATATTTAAATGAATATGGCTGAATTAACCCCTGATCCACCCACTTTCTCTGTATTGGATACAGGTTTCAGGCGATGAGACACTAGCTGGTTCCAGATCTGCTGTGTGGTGATTTAACACATTAATGCCACTAGGAATGTAAAGATATATTGGAAATTGTGATAAAATTACACTGATCAGCCATAACATTGTGAGCACCTGGGCACCCTGGTGGTCCTAATGTTCTGCAGCTCCATACCAACAGACTGCTCTGCACTGTGTGTTCTGACCCCTTTCTATCAGAACCAGCATGAACTGTTTCAGCAGTTTGAGCTACAGTAGCTCGTCTGTTGGATCGGACCACACGGGCCAGCCTTCACTCCACACGTACATCAATGAGCCTTAGCCCCCCATGACCCTGTCTCCAGTTCACCGCTTTAGACCACTTTTGTTAGGTACTGACCTCTGCAGACCGGGAACACCCCACGAGAGCTGCAGATTTGGAGATGCTCTGACCCAGTCGTCTAACCATCACAATGTGGCCCTTGTCAAAGTCGCTCAAATCCTCACGCTGCACATTTTTCCTGCTTCTGACATCAACTTTGAGGACAAAATGTTCACTTGCTGCCTGATATATCCCACCCACTGAGAGGAGCCATGATAACCAGATAATCAGTGATATTCACTTCACCTGTCAGTGCTCATAATGTTATGGCTCATCGGTGTATGTGAAGAATCAAATTGATGAGATGAAAAATTAAATGGGAAATTGTCTAATCTAACAGTGGCCAAGCACCAGTGACAAGAGAACACTGAATTTGTCAGAAAAGGAAATAATCTGCTCAGAATTCATCCAAATCACTGTTTTTACACAAACTTCTTGCAGTTACTGAGTTCACTATTTAGGTCCATAGTACAGTTAAAATATAATAAGAAATATCCATAAAATATATGTTACTTAGTCAGGGGTCGTCAGTTTATTAGATGATAGAAAAGGGGACCCATAAGGGAGAAGGCTGGGAGCCACTGGTCTACATCACTCCCATCAGTAGCTGCATATATAATTCTTCATGCTCCTGTAACGCTGAGCTCTACTCCCAAGCCCTGTTAGCTGCTTCCCTCTTGTGGCAAAAAATATAAGTGCAACTGTCATCTGCTGTTCTTATGCTGCTTTCATCAAGTCATCCACTTCAAGTCCACACATTACTTAGTGTAGTCATGGGGGAACACATGTAAGACACATACAAATCCAAGTTTTGGGGGGCAAGGGGCCATTGCTGCAGCATTTCTATTCACCCTGTCTGACACACTCTTTAAGCTCTCTTTTTTGATCATATTGAAAGTATAACTCAAGATGGTCAATCTCAACGTTCAGTCTTATTACCCAAATTATTTTTTAGATGTTAATATAATAAATGGTAAATGGACCTGTACTGTATAGTGCCTTTCTATCTTCCACCACTCAAAGTTTACACTACGTGCCACATTCACCCTTTCACACACATTCACCAGTGATGGCAAAGTCCACGAAAAAAAAAACATTCTTATACATTCACACACTGATGCACGGCATCAGGAGCATGGGTTCAGTATCTTGCCAAGGATACTGACATGTGGCACCAGGAGCCGGGTCGAACCCACAACCTTCCGATTGAGAACGACCTGCTCTGCCTCTGAGCCACACCCCCAATAACCCCCACCTAAAGGTGCTCAGTGTTCTCATGCTATTGGCATTGATGCTATATCGCTACATTTAATCCATTTGCTGTAAAGATGATACAAATTCCTGTCCTGTTCGAACATATAACACGATATTATACATGTACTGGGGAGCACTGGACTGTCACGTAGCCTAGAGGTGATGCCTGTTACAGTGTGAGGTCAGGCAGTGCAGGAGCAGTGTTTTCTGTGGGAGAATGTACCTTTGGTGTGGACTGTGGAAAACTGGCAACGCAGGCTGGTTTGCTAGATCAGCTCTTTGGTTGTTTGAACGTTTCTAATGCAGGACGAAGCTGTTTATCAGAGTGAAGGCTCTATGAATATAGCTTGTGTTCAGGTCTTCAAAGGCTACATCTTAGATAATTTCTTTAAAACTTTCAAAATAACAATTTCATTTAGTTTTCATCATAGAAGTGAACCAAACGCTGAGATATAGGCCTACTGTGTATATTTTTTTACGTTTTCTTACACCTTACACATGAAGAAGGCCTGGCGACCCCCATGAAGCTTTGTTGACCCCTCATGGGGTTCCCAACCCCCAGGTTGGGAACCACTGCTCTAGACAACTTTGCAAGTTTTCAGTTTAGGAGAAAAACAGACAGTGTTTATGGTTTTTTTTTTTAATCTTAAAAAAGTTTTTAAAACAAACAAAATCATTAATCATTTAAAAGATATCGATCAGTTAGAAGCAAATCATTTTCAAAAGTCTATTTACAAAATATAATTACAGATAGGATTAGTGCCGGTGTAACCATGTGGTGTCCAGTGTTGGTGGCAAACTGTGTCACTACTTCTTGCTCAATATTAAAAACAGACACACAGCAAATAAAAAGGGCATGAAAAGAGAATAAGAAGGAGCCAAAAGAAGGCAGCAGTAGCTTCAGGGTCAGTTGTTCAATGCAAAAAAACCCAGCAAGGTTAATTTTTCTCTCAAATGGAGGAATCCGCCTTGGAAGCAGGCAGCAGATTACTGCTGGTGTTTTGTTTGGTTAGTACTTCTGTAGCTTGTTTGCATCTGTAGTGACTGAAAGAACTGGCTTATTGCTGTAAAGCCACAAAAGAAAAGAGAGGAGCCACTTTCGAGTATATTTTACATTATATAGGATGTTGGTTAAGGCAGGTCATCATTTACATACACATACACATAGACACATACACGTAGACCCATGTGAACCTGTGTATCACAGGTTCACATGGGTCTGCAACACTGTTTGTGCCACTTTAACTTGAAGTAATAATCCTTATTCTGTAGAAGTTGTTGAAAAGCATTCTGGGAAATAAAATTTCTAACTAAAGTAGACCGAGGTTGAGGGAACTGTGAACATTGAGGGACACTTTTACTCTTACTACTACTCTTCTTACTTTGTATTTCATAGGATCACATCACATGACAGCGGTGTTGTCACTGTCCTCTCATCTGCTCCTGGAAGCAGGCTCAACAGCTGCTGCCAGATTCAGCAGATAGCACCAAACAGCAACCTCCAGGACTGCAAATGAAGCAAATATGGAAGTGCCAAAATCTGCAGTTCCTCTGACGCCCACTTGAGGCCGCCTCCAGCAGTGAGTCAATTTCCATAAGCAGAAATGAACATGTCTACAGCCTGGTACAAAAAACTATTTTGGTCTCTATAGCTAACCTTCCCGTTCATGACAACTGTACAGAGGGTGCATTTAAGCTCAGGCTTAAAAGCTACAGAAGTTTCATTAATGCCTGTGTACTGTGTTTATTCACTGCTGAATAACACTGGCACTGGTGTTGCTCCAGCTACCAGGAGCTAACGGCTAAATTTGGTAGATGTCAGAGGGTACATGACTGGCTGAAAGGTGAAGGGGAAGTGACCATTGACAATGCTACTGTCATGGAAAGTGATATCATGAAATAAAAGCTGAATTTTGAAGAAGGTTACGGTCTATCATGAAATAAAAAATATACACATATCCAAAAAATAATAGCCAATAAAATTATTATAATGACAAGTTCAATTTCAATAACTTCAATTTCACAAATTGTTTGTTCATGTATATCATTTACACAATTTATTCATCTGATTATTTCTTTCATGATGTCTTTTTTGTTTGTTTATTGATGGCTTCACTGACTTCATTTTCTTTGTCCAAACTGTTGCAGTGCAGCACAATCAGCTTTATATAGTGAGCACTATTGGTCAGTGTGGTGATGTCTTCATTTATAAATCACGCTTCCTACACGCAAACACAAACCAAAGGGCAGAAAGTAGGGCTGGAGCAATGTGTTCTGCTGACAACTAGGAATGCCCCAATCATGTTTTGTTTTTGCCGCTGATATGAGCCTTATTGGCCGATGTGGATGGTGTTTTTGTTTTGTTATAGCAGCTGGTATAGCAGTAGCACTGCTTTGTAGTGTATTGGGATCTCCACCATGTGGCACAGTGACCTGCTGAGCTCTCAGCCGCACGCAGGAGAGGCCGTCAAGATTATTGTTTTTTTAAATAATTTTTCCCGTTGTTTCATATAAATTGAAACTACCTCCTCATATACGATTAAAAGTAAAACACAATTGTGTTTCTAAAAATGTATTTTGTTTGCAAAATAAAGGCAAAGGTCAAAGGTTCCCACAAACACGCGGCTGATAAGTGAGCAGGTTTGACACCTTCATTTGTTGTTTGGCATTTGTGAACAACTATATAAAAATGCTGTTTGCATTTTTTGTTAACTATGAGGTTAGTAATGCAAATAATGGAGTACTGGAGAGTGTTTAAATGGGGTTTTTATGCTGTTTCCATTTCAAAAATGGAAGCAGTGAGACAGAGTAAAGCGTGCAGTCATACCCAAGCGCCACCCCTCACCTAAACCTAATGGCATATTTCCAACAGGTGAGAACAAGTCTGACAGACAATCTCTGGTTGTGTGCTACATGTGTAAAAGGCATAGACTGTAACTCACATAAGACATATGAAACAGCTCCACTTAGCTGACAATTGGATCAAACCGATCGGTTTAAGTGTTTTAAAGAGTTCGGTCTAGACCTGCTCTATTTGAAAAGTGTCCTGAGATAACTTCTGTTATGAATTGGCGCTATACAAATAAAATTGAATTGAATTGAATTGAAAATTGAATTTAAGTAAAAAAAACAAAAAAAACTAACAACTGCAAATCAAGTTTTTTGCATTTGTGATAACCGATGCAAAAAACGCAACAAACCTGATCGAGCAATAATATTCAGAGCACGTTTTTGCTGAATATCAGCCGGCTGATTGATCTGGGCATCCCTACTGTCAATGATTTGAAATACTTTATATCAAGCACTCAGAGCAACCCATACCTGATGATGTAGCACTATTACTAATCAGTAATACTGTTACCGTTCATATTTTGGTATAAGCTGGTGTCTTGTGGTCTAAAATGCTGTTTCAAAGGCTTTCCCCTTCAATAAAAACATAAGAAATAGAAATCTGATGGAAGCTCGGAAGTGTCCAGCAGCAAGCTCAAACTCAGGATGTGTAACTTTATTGTTTTATCGCTTTAATTTCTGGATTTACCTAGCTTATCGTATTTGATCCTGAGCTGAATGTCTGCGGGGCAATGTGTGCACCTCGTATTCTGTGCTCTGGCTGAGTGTTTGGCCAGAAGACAACGTGAATGAAGCGGATCCACCTGAAAACAATATTATCACTGGCCTCCTCAGGGTGAAGTGTGGGTGGTAGTGCTTGGTGGCAGCTGCTTTGAGAAACTGCTTTTCATTCCCGTTCTGCAAGTTTATAACACCGCAGTCTTCAACCCAGTGCACCTGTTAAATACTGAAGTACCATATGCATTGTGAGAGGCTTTGTGCTTGATCTAATGAATCCCGTTGATGATGTGATTGTGCAGCAGCTCCGGTTCGTGGTTGTGCAGTGTGGGGTTCATCTCCTCGTCTCTCAGCCGAGCGTTCTTCCTGATCTCCTCCAGGGAGTAGTCCTTCACCAGGCTGCCGTTCTCAAAAACGGTCACAAGCAGGTCCTGAAGAATGCAGGGGGCACACAGATGATTCATTAAGTACAGGAGGATAACAATGAGATCTGCGCTATCAACATCCAGCTTGGTGCTTAAATGCAGTCAAGTGAATGGACAGTGTTTTTATGTGAAGATGAAACCATATTATCATCACTTGTTGCTGCTGTTAATATTCCTCCAGACGTAATTCAAAAGATGATCCATAGAACTTTTTCCTGGGCGTATACTTGTGTATGTATATAAATAACTATATGTACTGCTTTATTGTATGTTATTCTAATATATCTGTTAAATCTGAGAAAGTGTGAGTCCAGTGACATCACCTGAGTGTCTAGGCTTGAGACCACAGATTTCATTACAAACTGGGGGCATGGGTCTTTACCAGGCATGGACGGTCTCCTGAAAGATGCTATCTGGTTGCATTATGGGATATGTAGAATTCAGCATTATTAGCTTGATTCCTAACTAAAAGTCAAAAAGTCACAGTCATTTTTCTTTTTTGAACATATGTCTCTTGAGATCAATAGAATACATAGAATAGAAACCTAGAAATACATTCAAAAAGAAGTAATGTCATCAAGAGGATGGGGTGTCCAGGTAGCCTGCTGGTTAAGATACATACCACCCAATCTCAACGTCCCCAGATTGATTCCAGCCATAAACCTTTGCCATGTGTCATATCCAGCTCTCCTCCATGTTTCCTGTCTCTCTCTACACTTCCTCTTTTGCATGATTTTGTTCTCCTAGCTGTGTGCATTACACAATACTGCAGTTAGCAAACATGGACAACGTGCCCTCACCTTTCTGTTAGAAAAGAAAACTGCATCTTTTTTTGTTATTCCTCTATCAAACAAATGATATAAAACTATACTATGTGTTTAAAACAGTGATAATCCACATTTAATATCAGTGAGAGTTAACAAGGAAATGCTGGGACTAACCTCCTCAGGCTTGCCTGCCCCTCTCTCTACTGTCTCTAAGAAGCCATCAGAGTTCCTCCTCAATGATAATCGACCCTTCTTTGACCCCTTGGATGGGTCGGTCACCGGCTGCTTGTACACGTCCATCTGGAAGAACACATACAAGCAAAAGGTCAAAGTTAAATCAGGAGGTAGTCTACTTCCTTAAAGGCAAATTGAGTTGGATTTGTCGGTTCCTGTTGGTAAACACATGATTCAAACTTGGCCCCTCCTCCCCGTCTCAAGCTTCACTGTCAACAGGAAAACTTTTGTACCATGTTTTGATGTACAGGTATTCACTTTCTTACATTCTGCATTTTGGCCCAAGTGCTGGTCTGACTAGCAGTGCCTGGTTTTTTTTTGTGATCAGTGCCTGTTTTGAATATTTCGTCATTTGTTCATCCAAACATTGTACATGCCTGCAGCATTTTCCCAAGCACGACTCATGACTGTTCTTTGGCAGAGCTTGATTAGATTAATTCCAGTATCAGGTTCAATTTCACACAATTATAACAAACCACATTTCATGAAAATCGGTTGAGAATGAACCCAGTTACAGTCTCTCAGTATTGTTAACTAGCGGACCTTGACCTCCCCAATATGGCGACTTTACAGACGCACGTCGCATCAAGAACAAAGTATCTATGTTTCTCGTCCAGAGACCCTCATACAGTGCGTGCTAGCCAAAGGTTGATGCCCAGAAACATTCCGAACACAGCAAACGGATAAGAAAATAAGAAAACACAGGCAGAGGACAGGGTCTCTGCAGATACAGACGCCACCACACGACAATTGTATATGTGTCTATGGATTGTTTTTAAGACAATCCCACTCAGTGTGCCTTTTAGTCTAACACAAGACCAAATCTCAAATCAACCACAAGTCTGTAAAAGTGCACCTTTATCTGAATGAACCTAAGTGCATCCAACATTAACAAACAATTCTACAACTGCACTAAAAGAACCATGTTAACTGCATGAAAGGTAAAGTTCACATGTTTTCAAGCCTGTCTTAAACAACACTTACATGCAGATATGAACATAGAAACAGTGTTCCTCCTGTTCACGAATGATGCTTAAAACTTTGAACGCAGGACACAGGTTAAAGGGGAAGTAGCAACCTTTATTTAGTCTATGGGTTTTTGTTAATCAGAAAGGTATTAATAAACAATCAGTTGATAATCAGTTAAGTCAGCAAATGTAATGTGAAGATCTCTTAAGCAAGCCAGAAGCTTCCACTCACCCCCTTGCCGTTACTCTCCACATAGCTGCACTTGAAGGCACAGCTGAGTGTATCTCTGTTGAGTTTCTGTAGCAAAGCGCTGCCACAACCAAAGAAGACGTTCTCAGCACTCCAGCCTTCATCACTCAGCTTCTCAAGAATCTACAGAAAACATGGAAAGGAAGGTTTCAAACACACCATAACAGACCTCAACATGATTTATATTTTATGTTAAAGCCGGGTAGTAAGCTTTGCTTCCTGTCAGCTCAAGGATAGGAGCTTTAGTGAATGTGTGCCAGAGCTCTAGTGCTGGCAGAAGGAACAAATATGCCGTGCATTTAAGAGCATTTTTCAGGAAAACTAAACTTACACATATTTTGAGTGTAAATCTGTCTTTTTTACATGATAAGGTTGACAAGCCTTGATTTTAATAACTGCTTTGACCATGACAAGAACACTTGTTAATAGATGGATATGTTGGCTTTTAACAGAGCACAAAGCATAAACAATGTGGGCTATTTAATGCATCTTAAAAAAGGGAAATACAACCTTGCTCTTGTTGTTGTAGTTTGGTCCATCATTCCTATGAGTTTAACTTTAACTATGAACTCCTGTTCTGAGATCTGGAAATTTGGTGACTCGTCACTAGTCCACATAAGTTCACAGTTCAACTGAATTCTCTGTGACATTTATTTAGAAATGAAATCAAACTTCAATGCACTGTAAAGCTGTGGTTACCAGTGTCGTAACTGCCCAATCTTAGCAATGAAACGTGACTAAAAAGTCATTATAAACAACAGGGATGCCAAGAGTACAGAAATAGGACTCAGGTTGTTTACAGCCCCTTTGTCAAGACACTTTTCTGGTGGTACACATTTTTTTGGTGAAAATTAGTCTATGTGTTGCCTGCTGTGCTGTGTCTTTTTTGATATTACCACTGAAACTTGTAGACACAAAATAGGCTTCAATTTCTCATTTCTGTTTGGTCAATCAGTGTCCAGAATGAACTTTTTACTCACCAGCCAAGGGGACTGATACATTTCTTTTTTAATCCACCAGTAAAGCACATTGCCTTATACAAATAAATAAACTTTTTGTGTCACATGTTAATTTGTTTCAGTACATTTCATTGAAATAACACAGCAAACGAAGACTACTCTCGAATCAGGGTTTTTGGGGCCTATCACTGATCACTGTGAGTAGTATTGCCCGTTATCCATCACAGTCGTGTTGAAGCCATCTGTTATCACATAGCCTTATTTATTTGACTTTTTCTAACAACGTATAGCCTTCCGGGATTTACTCACCAAACTTATTCTAATTCTGAAAATCTACCCGCATTTGATGCTTGGCGGACGTTAATTTCAGACCCTGATAAGAACGAATAATAGAACTGTTGTAGTAGTGTGAAAAAAGTAGCTGACTAATGCTAATAATGATCAGAACAGAAAGCTGAATTTGCAACAGGAGGGAAAACTAAAATATAATAAACTAAATAAAATGTATACACAAGATTAACCCAGAATAGTACAACAACCAACCCTTTCCTCACCTCTTCCACTGAGTGGAGGTCAATGCCGTCTCCTTGAATGATTCGTAGGTAAGAAGGCAGGACCTTGTATCCCACAGAGTTGAGGGAAGAGCCAAAACACTCCTCCAAGATCTTGATGACCTACAAGATGCATTTCTGTCATTTTATTTTGCAGTTTGATTCATACATGTGAGGGATCAGCCATGATAGGTTGGAGCAGAGAACAACCTCAGTTAATCTACAATGAATCATTTAGTAGTTGGAATCAATATAAAGGAGAAAGTTCAAAAACCCTAGTTATAACAATGTAATAACAGAGGAGTTTCTTTGACTAATAGTCCAAGATATGACTACTATAATTACTGATCATGACTAATTCATCAACTTAAATGATTACAGCCATGCATGGTGGTGATGTACAAACATTTAAAAAGGCACATGAGAGACAAAACTTCATGCGTAAGCACAATAACTCCCACTTGGTCCAAAACTTCCTTATCAGATTAAAAAGCCTGTTCCAGTTCTTCTGAATAACAGACTTCGACAGGTTCAGACACTTTCTTTACACAAGAACAACCTGCCATTCATATTCACTGCTTCCTGACTGCTGAAGTTAGATGTGAAAAGACAAAAATGTTGAAAAACAGCAGACAAAACAAATAGTAACTTTATCTTTTAAAGAACTGCTCTTAACTCTTGAACCTTGTTGTTTCCTACACCATGCTCTCCTGAATGTGCCAACTCATCCAGTCTGTTAGCAAAGGATTATAAATTTGAGAGTATCATTGTATCACCTCAAGAACACCAGCCCTTCTACCACATAGGTGTGGAAACTGGATTGGTTGGGTTTGAGGTTTTCTTGCATCATAAATTGGATACTTAGAAGTCCCATTCGTTCATATTATAATGGGTATCAGACATCCTCTTCCATGACAGCTCGGCTTGCAGGCCCTCCGGGACGTCCTTTGTCTGCCCAACAGCGTGGGAGAAACAGTGATTTTTAAGGGGGAACTGCTTTATTCAGTGTTTTTAGCGGTTTTAATCAGCGTGTCTGTTTGTTTTGAAGAGGAGGAGACCTGCTGTCATTTCAGTTCCCGGTAAAAACCTCTGGAACGTCTGGATCTTAAGTTATCAGAGAAACAACCTGAGCTAACGTCATTAGTGGCAGATATGACATATTGTATGTTAAAACAGCAATATAGCAAAACAATTAGAACAGATTAGAATCATTTGAAAAATATAAAAGTGGTAAAAGTAAGAATTCACAGCAGAAATCACTAAAATTTTGTGATTTAAAATTCGTTTAGATATTTGTTTTTTTTTTTTTGTCCAATACAGACTACCCCAGTCCTGTTATTTACCTCAATAAGAGTCTCTGCAGGGTCTCCGGAATCCGGCCGGATGACCAGACATGAGTCCTGGCTGCGCTCCATGACTCGCTCCTTCAGCTTGTCTCCCCAGATGTGTTTGCAGGCATTAAAGATGTCGTAGCTGTCACTGACAACTGACACCGGCCCTGAGGAGAACTGGTCCAAGACTCGCTCAAATGCCTCCTTCTCCTTGCTTCTCCCCCAGGAGATGATGGTACTGGATGACAGCAAGGAAGTAATGAGCTCTTGTGGTGCTAGAGCTATTAACACTAGTTCTGATATCAGTATTAATATTAATAATAACTTGATTTCTATATCACCTTAACAAACACAATTATAAAGTGCTTTACAATAAAAAATAAAATGAAAGCAATGCGCTTCAGATCTTAAGGTATAAACAAGATATAATAATTCAATAGATACAGAATATAAATAAATAATAAAACTCCTGATGGTGTCACAGTTTCCTCACAATTGACAACTCAACTGGGCTGATTAGTGACATTTATTCTATATTAAAAGTCAAAATAATTGAAGGTTTCTCTTTTTATTTATGACTGCCACAGACTACATTCATTGATGTTGTCCTATGTGTTGTACCTGTGCTCTGCTGCTGGAATGGAGAAGCCAGCCATGGGGCAGCCATAGTATCGCTGAGCCATCAGCAGCCCAGCTACCGTGTCCGTACTGCAGAAGTTAACCAGGTGAGCGGCTCCACCTAACGCTGCAGACTGGAGAGCAGAGGCAGAAATGATATATCACTTTGCTGCTTCAAGTAGTTTATCTTGATTTCTGTGGATTTTCAGTGAGGCTATTAACATTCTGAATATGACAACTGAACTTAGTGTGGACAACAGGTTGTTACATTACAGTGCTAAGAAACTGTAGCGGTCCTATTATCTGACTCTGCCAGACTGGAGCTCCCAGTGAACAGCACAGCCAGACCGGGACCAAATAAAGCATCCGATGCCAACGAAGGACAGTTTGACGACAGAGAATACAGAACCGAGGTGTGGTTTTTATGATGGGTTTGGCTGAGTCAGCTAATGTTAGCTACACAATCTAACTAGCTAACAGCAGCTAACATTACCGTTAGCTGCTTTTTAATGGTAAATGGACTGTACTTATATAGCGCCTTTCTAGTCTTTCGACCACTCAATGCGCTGTACACTACATGCCACACTCACCCCTATTTATACACATTCATACACTGATGGCAGTGGCTGCCATGCAAGATGCCACCTGGTCACCACAATGGAAACTAATCATTCACACACTCATACACCGATGCACAGCATCTCTTGCTCAAGGACACTTCAACATGCAGCGAGAGGATCAAACCACCAACCTTCCGATTAGTGGTTGACCCGCTCTACCTCTGAGCCACAGCCTCCCACCGTTTAGCAACAAGTCCATCAGGAAACTTCACCTCGGTACCGCTGTTGCCAAACTGGCCTCTGTCTGTCTTGGTCCCAGGTCTGGCCATTTTGACTGGGAGGCTGCTGAGCGGTTATACACTGACGGTAGCTACATCAGCAGAGCAGCTGGAGGATGTCAGACAACCTGACAATATTTTCTCCATAAAATATGATCCAGTTTCACCCAAATCACTGACAAAGTTGTGTTTTTGTAGTCATCAGTGAGGTCCAGCCCCCAGAAACACAGAAAGCCATGTTGCTGTTAATTAGCTAACTAATCTTAGCTCCGTGTCGCTAAAAGTTGAAGATTGATTGACGGGTGGATCCTATTATTGGTTAAAATTGGTTAGTAGCAATTTGTTTTACAGGAAGAAAAATGATTGGATTTCGATATAATAATACATAGAAATACATTTTTTGTATATTATAATATGTTGTTAAATAGGGGTACAATGTGACTGGGGATGTGATCTTAAAGGGTTAAAAAAGGTTTTTCAAAAATGTTTCATTTAATCTGGACTTCTGAACACCTCTACTATACAGACACACACAGACATTAGATTATCACTGCATTGACACTAGTCTGCCTTCAATGAGACCTGTGAGAACTGTCTTTTTGAATCTTCTTACAGTCAAACATTTTCACCAGCGGCCCAAGAGATTGAATTTACATTCCAGCTTTATGTTTATGTTTTTTTTAACATCCACATGACACAGCCATATGCACAAAGTAGATATCACACTAAAAAGGACAGAAATGTCTTCTTACCTCCTGTGAGGAGACTCCTCTGTAACCAAAGTCATGCAGTTTTAGGTCCAGGCCTTCCAGGCTCCCTGAGGTGGCCTTCAGGTGCTTGGCCAGGATCTTCTTAAACTCCCTGGATATGGTAGCTACCGTTATGGGATACCACATCTGGACTAGCATGGTCTGCAGCCAGTAGAAGGGGCAGGGGTGATGGTTAAAAATAGGATGGGTGTGGGGAGAAAAGAGATCAGATAGTAAGAGATCACTTGGTGGGAAAAAGGGGGGCAAGGACAGTTGTTGAAAGACAGTGCTGCAAAGTTGAGGTCACCTGAAGGAGTAAGTTGAGTGGCTGGGAGGACGCAGGGATAGACTGCCACTGCCATAAAAACTCTGTTCAGACTCTTTCAAATGCACGAGTCCCTACTTCTTTGAGTGAGTAGATTATTGCTGCTGCTGTGTAATTCACACCCCCTGAGGTACAATGCATGTTCATGTTTCTTCCAATCTGGTCATCCAGAATTCACAGAACCGTATAGCCATTTATAGCCAGTTCCAGAAACTCTGGAATCACAGACACTAAATCGGAAATGAAAAAGTAGCTTTTGAGCATTTCTGTTTGCATTTCCACCTAAAGATTAGGTAAATTTGACCAATGGTACCAGAAAACAACAACAGCAACCCTGTTGTCTTTTGGGTACTGCTGTGTGACTCTGATGTTTGAGTGGATGTAATGACTGGGTACAAAGGAGACATGCAGAGGTGGAAAACAGACTCCAGAGCAGATGATGTGCTAAGTGTGTGATGGTTATTTACGTCTGCTTTACAATGAAACTGCAGTGAAACAATCAGCAAGCAAAGTTTGTTTCTCTTCTCCAGTGGAATTGTTCTCTCATTGCTGCTCTCATTTGCTCATGCTCTCAGCTCAGTTGCACTCTTTCTTTACCTTGCTCTCTTTTAAACCAGTTTTAACCACCGGCTGAAAACAGAACTTTGTTTTTAATGTAGTAAACATCTACAAATGTCTGTCACTGTTGCGTCTTCCTCACTGTTATACTAGTGGCACTGTTGCTTTAAAAAATAATCATTTTTGGCCTTTTATTGCCTTTCATTGATAGTGACAGCTGAAGAGTGGCGAGAGATCCAAGATTTACCTCTTTCAATGTGCTTTAAGCAGCAATGGACCAGCTGAGCTGATCGCTGGATGCACTTGTTGATGCACAGCACAACTCTGCAGGTCACACAATGTTTCTGTAAGTTATAACTTACACGGATGCTGCGTGACCAGCCTGCTCGAACCGGTGATAATTTCTGTTCCAACTTGCGAGCTACATTTACTGATATTAAATGGGCTATGTGTTGTTGTTGTATCATTAAAAACTGAAATGATGAGTAATAAGAATTATAACTAACCTGTCTGTCAAAATGACGGACAGCAAAATAGTTTAATTCAACCTCTGGTTGTCTCATGTCTGTGTTTGATCAATCAGTAATGGTTAACTCTGCAAAGTCCACCCTCATAATTCCCAAACCTTTGGAAAGCTCTACCTCCAAAACAGGGACTTTTTTCCCACCTGAAACTAGAATCGTATTTAGTTCCTAGTTCCTCCAGTTGAAACACAGGATAAATTCCTGAGTTAATCTGCTAATTCAACCTTTCATTATTTCAAAAGTCTAACACTAACACATTTCTGGGGTTACCTCAATGTAGTTGGTGAGCCAGTAGAAGCTGGGATCTGTGTTTTCCACAGTGAAGAGCACGTTGCCTCTCGGTATGATCCTACCCTCAGGGACAGCTTTGATCCGGATAGGAAGACGGCCGTCATGTTTCTGACAAAGTAACAAGCACGTTTATTTCAGGTTAGATAAATGCTGATGAAGGCCTCTCTCTGTGAATCCGTCAAGACAGACTGACAGATGAAAATCTCTTTGTATACCTCAAGGACTTTCCTCCAGCCTTCCTCATCGAACACAGCCTGTTTGAAGTGCATCTGGTAGAAGAGCTTGGCTTCCTGAATCTTCTCCTCTGTGATCACCGGGCCTTTAGAGAACACACCACGACAAGTTACAGCCACCTCAGTCCCATCCAGAAAATACGAAGGACTGACTCAGCACCCAGAAAAAAGCTTAGCCTGTGCTTCTATCCAATTGTCATCAATAGTCAGCTTACATGAAAGTTTATGAGTGTAGTTCTGTTTTGTTTCCACCTGATGTTGGAAACCATTTTAGCTCACACTTTTCAGGTGTGAACTCTCAAAAGTACAGTGTGCAACTGGCTGCAACTGAATGAGGAAACACTTGCTGCATTGCCTTGTATTAAGTTAGAGGATTTTTTTGTGCCTGATGTTTTTACTTACACTGTATGTTCTTATTCATTCATTGGGCTATTATAATTTCCCTGTGTGTATAAAGTAATGCTGTTGGAAAACAGTTTTATTTCAAGGCATTCAACAATATTTAGAGACAGCTCACACCAGAATCAAACATGCTTTTTATCTATCCAGATAGAGATATTGGCCGTACAGATGTCGGCCTTCTCTCTAATATAATGGAACCAGATCAACCAGTGGTGCTCACAGCGGAAAATAAATACATTTGAAAAACTCAACAGCAATGTCTCTTTCCAAAATCATGACCCGGTTACTCGAGATAATCCACAGACCTTGTTGTGAGCGGTTTCATACTCTCTACCGAAACTACACCCGTCAACCATAGCTGAACGTTAGCTATCCCAGAGGTGCTAGGTGAGCTAGCTAACGCTCCAGCTCAGCCGAGGAGGAAGCATTAATGTTAACATCCTGCACTGTCCCGAGCACGGGCCTCTCGTCCAGGAGTGGATGCACGCTTCCTTCTGGGCGGTGAAACATAGAAAGAAAATAGTTCCTACACCAAGGTGCTCACAACAATCTTGAGGAACCAGATCATGATTTCTGTTGTTGAGTTTTTCACATCTTTCATTTCATCTAGATGGAAAAACAGCACTTTTGCAAATTTGGTTTCACACAATTAACATGATCGATACTCTTTTAAATGTGTTCTTGGCTCATAGAAAGGACCCCAGGAGGTGTGTGTTAGTTAAGTTGACACTGGCCACTATTGTTGTGTCCACAAAACAAGCTAACAGTAATTTTGGAATTTACATGTAATGTAATAAAAATAGTGTAATAAAACGATTTTTTCCCTAAAATCATTGAATAACTGTGATAAATTAGTGTGATCTCAACATTGATCAAAATAATCGTGCAGCCCTAATAGCAGTTGGGTATGGTGATTTTGGGGTGAACTGTCCCTGTAACATCAAATTACCCATAAGCACACAATTCTTTTCTCTTTTCTTCCTATATGGTTCTGTCAATGCACTTCTCAGATTAGAGGAGACAAGGATGTGAATGTACCTGTGAGGTACTTCTTCAGCAGGTACTGAAGACCGAAGAACACCACTTCACTGAACTGGGAACCTTTCTTCCGTCGGCATTCAAAGTAGGAGTAGATTTTGCTGACATTTGGAGGATACTGTTTGTAGTGTGTGATCTGAAAGACAAGTAATAGACAGAACTCAAGCATAAGCAGCTAGCAGGTCCTGAAAAGTTCAAAAGATTAAAAAGGTCCAGTGTGTAGAATTTAGCGGCATCTAGTGGTGTAGTTGCAGTTGACAACTTATCACCCTTCCTTTCCAACTCTGGTAAGCAACCATGTAAGCATGAACTGTACTCAAGACCACTTTTTCAAGTGACCTGAGCCCAGGTATGGTACACACTGTTAACACTAATCGAACAAACTTCATCATTTTGAGTCATTTTTTAAGAAAGAAAACATCCAAATTCGCAGATTTCAGCTTCTCAAATGTTTTATATATTTTCTGCTTTCTTTAATACTCTATGACAGTAAACTGAATATCTCTGGATTGTGGATAAAACAAGACATCTGAGGATGTCACCTTGGGCTTTGGGGAACAACATTTTCTGACATTTTATGTAATTTGTATTGTCAAATAGCATAAAATAACCCCTCAGGTAACACACTAATGATAAGCTGTAAAGCGGAGGATTGTCTGCTCAACGTGATGCCTACGTGTACAGTAAACATGTTTCCAGGACCCACGTGGGAAGGTATGATGACAGCTTAAAGCACAAGTCTCTCTTTGTGCTCCTGCAGCACTAATTAAATAATAAACAGCAACAGCCAGTCAGTCACTGGAAGAAATAGCTTCAAGAGGCATTCACTCTAAATTCTTCTGCCACATCCTGCCTTCTGTTTAAAGTTCCCTCTCCTTTCCCTGTTCTCTAACTTCAATAGAGCATTTTATAAGAGTTTTAGTAATAACTAAGAAGAGTTTTTTACTTTACTTTATTTAATTTTACGAGTATGGGGTAGACCTGCTCTATTTGAAAAGTGTCCTGAAATAACTTTGGTTATGAATTGGGGCTATACAAATCAATTGAACTGAATTTACAGGTGGACAGCATAACCAAGACATGTCCTACTGTTACACGCAAAATATGTTAGGTTACTCTGACACTACGACTGGCATTGCAAATATACAGGTTCTTTCAGTTTTTAATGGAACCAAGGTTTTGTCTGTATGCTCACAGTGGTGGCAACATGGTGATGGGACATTCTGAACTTCAAGGGACACTCCACCCTGTTTTTTGAGCCATTACTAAACTAAATTATATAACTATACTGTTATGAAACACATCAATGCTGGTGTTACTATTGACATTCTTAACAAAGTTATGATTAGTTGTGGTTGTTGGTTGAAACATGCCCTCAATCACCTTGAATCATGCAAGGCTAGTGCTGACATAGAGTTGACTGTTTGGGACTACTTTAGTAGACGTGTTCAGGTCGGGACTGTTATCAAACGTGGGAAGTTTCATTGAGATTGGACCATGTACACTGAAGATATGAGTACGCCCTTCAACGTACATGCACAAATAACACAACTTTTAATCAGCTAGCTACTTCGACTGTACTGACCAATTTTGAAGCAGATTCGATGAATTCCCTAGGGGGTGTTCGTTCAAATACAAGGCGAAAAATTCATCGAAAATGAGCACGGAATTCAAAATGGCCAACTTTGACGGCACACCAAGGACACGCCCTTCAACGTACGTGCACAAATAGCACAACTTTATGATCAGCAACATCCTTTGACTGGACAGACCAATTTTGAAGCAGATCCAATGAATTCCCTAGGAGGAGTTTGTTCAAATACAAGGCGAAAAGTTCGCAGAAAGTGAAAATCAAAATCAAAATGGCCGACTTCCCATGGGGTTTGGGGTATGGTCCAAGAGGCTTTTTTGTATGTCTCGACATGTTACACATGCCTACCGAGTTCATACATATCGGTGAAACGTGGCGCCGGGGCTGCTTTTTTAAAATCCTGTAGGGGGCGCTACAAACATGACAAACACGATTTTTGGTATGTGAGCTACAGGCACCAGTCTACACGTGCACTGTGGATTTCATATTCATAACTATTACGGTCTCCGCACAGTGATTTACCCTGCCACCAGAGCGCCAGTGGCGGATTGTTGACACATTTATTAGTGAGCCTCAAGGAGCCATGGGCAGGCATCCTACCAAGTTTCATTTTAAATCACACGTGCCGTTGCAGAGATATAAACTTCTTCATTTTAAAGAGCGCCACCTTGTGGCGATGGCCTGAAATTGTGCACAATGCCTAAGGAAGACATGGGGAACTATGGACCCAAGCTTGCTGTCAATCAGACATACCAATGTGGAGAAATGCTCCACTTCCTTTTTTGATGAAAAATCCACAGGAAGTGCTAATTTTATAACGTGCTTATTTTTTGAAATATCAAAATTCTTCAAATTACTTTTTTATTAGGACATTGCTAGCATGACTACATGCTTTTTCACTGGAGCACCCAGATGCTACGTGAAAAATTTTGTGCGGATCGGACAAAGCGCATAGGAGGAACACGAAAAAGTTGTTTACGGACATTTCGCGCTTTAGCGGAAGAAAATGATATGCGGAAGTGGGCGTGGCCTATATGGGGAGATGCAGCTCCATTCACCGAACACGTGGATATAAGGTTTATGATTGTGCGACAAACGATGCGGGAGTTATTACCCTAAACGCACTTGTTATGATAGTAGCGCCATCTAGTGGCCGACCCGAAAGCGACGCATAGAATATCCAATTTTTCAGTAATAATAATAGCTAAGAAGAAACATAGCAAATACAATAGGGACCTCCAGTGGTCGCTGGCTCAGTCCCTAATAACTATATTTATATAGCACCTTTTAAAAACAGAGTTTACAAAGTGCATTGACAAACTACAAATAAGTAGTACCTCCCCATCATGGACTGCCAGTGGATTGATTCTTGATTCCTCTACTCCAAAAGGTGGAAGCAGTTATGGGGATTGACTTATAGCTCACTCCATTATCAAGGAATCTGATCATGTGTCATTGTGTGCTTTAATGGCAGTCTGCATTTAAATAAAACTATTGATATTCTATTTAACAACTATTGTATTGATACTGATGAAGTGTCTATTGCACATACATACTGCTATTGTTTTACTGCCTAGGCCTAGTGTGCACACATCAGCATGATTATGGTGTTAGCATGCTGATAACAAACCAAATCCAGGAGGCAGTAAAGTATTAAGACATATCAGACCTCGGGGAAGTGGCCAGAATCCTAAAGCTCACAGTGCTCTCAGACTGTGCTGCGGGTGCATACTGGATGTAGTCGTTAATTATTACACAAGTTGTGCAACAAAAATTTAAGCAGAAACCAAAACACACAGCCAAGTCACATGTAGTCCCTTGGCCAGTGCTCCAGTGAAAAAGCATGTAGTCATGCTAACAATGTCATAATCAGCAAACAATCAGCATCACTGCTGAGAGAATTCAATTATGCAAGAGCTTAGGAGGACATCTGGGCCTGGACTGTGTATACACACTGGGGCTGGCCCCTAATAGTCAACTAAACCGTTAGTGGATGAGAGGAGTTCGGGACAGAACACGGCGTCTGACACCATCGGAGGCCTACCAGCACGGAACAACAACATGTTGAAGATGGCAACCAGTTCAGCCGCAGCGACAGCTCTGCTTCAGCTTATCCAAAAGTTTTTTTTTTTTTTTTACATACGAACTCCAAACAACTTCTCAGTGTGCTCAGTTCTTTGGGTTGCACCTGCAGAGCATGCACGACGAGGACTCATCCATAATGATGCCTGTTGATGTACAGTCTCAAAATTCACAAATTAATAATAATAAAATGAGATAGAAAGGGAGGAGAGTGCGCCTAGGGTTATAAAACTCAACTATGAGCAGGATGCACAGACTGTGGAAATGTGATGTTTTCACATCACAGATGACAAAGAATGATGAATAAAAACACGAGGTGGCAGCAGCAGGAGGTGGTGACAAAAAGCAGCAGTAAAGCCTTCTAAGATATACAGGAAGTCACAGAAATGTTTGCATCCTGTTAGATCATCTACAGTTTGCAGACCACGTTCACATCTATTAATAAACTTTGTTGCCATCATCAACAGCACAACATGAGACACGAAACAAGAGTTAAATATTCAATTCACACAATAAGGAAAATGTAGTGTTTGCTGTCAAAACTAAGAGCCAATCAGCTGTTTGATCAGGGGACAGCCAGGCGTTTCCCACCATGCCCTGGCCCTTGCAGTTGGTTGAGAGCAACTGCAGCACCTGGTTCTAAAAACTGCAGCCGCCTCGATCTTGTGAGGTTATCGCTGCCTGTGTGTGACGTCAGAGTCGGCATTGAGTCGGACACAAATCAAACCAACGTGCATTGTGGGGCGATGGCCGGCTCATCTCAAACGAGCCCAATAAGACTCATGTAGGCTGATAGTGATTGGCAGAGAGTCTATATGACAACCAAACAGGCAGCAGAAAAGAGTGTGTGAGTAGTTTCTTTTTATTTATTAGGCTACATGCCACTCTTGTTGTTGCAAATGTTTTTAATAAAAGGAGTGTGTGTTGAAGTACAGAGGATATACTGGTTGTTTTCTGGTGTCATGATAACCCTAGATGGCAGTGCTGTTCATTTGTGTGAATGAATAATGTCTGTTGGGTAAACTAGAAGACATGAGCACACACAGTGATGCAGAGCTCCACTTTATCCCTCTGGATGCAGTTCCCTTTAAACCCCCAATAGGAACACGCACTGTAGGTGTGACTGAAATACTGTGTTCATTTAAATAAACATTTCTAGATGAGTTAATAAAAGGCTTTCACTGCTCAATCATGGAAGGCTGGCAGGCTGTCACTCACAGTGGACAGCGCTAGCCAACACGCTAAGTAAGAAATAACTTAATGTGTAACATTTCCTGAATTCATTATTTTTTCTGTTTTAATCATACATTTGCTTATATTTTATGCTTTTAATTTGATATCTTTTTAATTGTTTAAAATGATTTGCCCCAGTGTGGCTAATTTTGCAATATGTTTTATCTGTTTTATTGTTGATGGGGGTCTTTCATTCTTTTTATTCTACATACTTCTATATGATTTTAATTCTCCAATTTTATTTTGTTTTAAATCTTGGTTCTGGCCATGTAAGGCACTTTGTAACTTTGTTTTGAAACGTTCTGTTAAAGAAAGTTTTGTTATTATTGGTACTATTATTATTATTATTATTACAGTATTATCATCATTATGATGGCAAATTATTACAACCTCACTACAGGGACTTTGTATGTTTGTATGTATTAAAAGTAAATAAAAACACAACAATAAAAAAAAAAAAAAAAGGAGAAGATCAAACAGACTATTCAAATATTTACACGCTCTAACTACTACTGGCAGAAACAAACTACACCTATTTACATATAAACTATCCTAATCCAGAGATCCGGAGAGAAACAATGAGAGAGAAGGTCAAACCAACTATACACATATTTACAAGCTACAGGAACACCCTAACCCAAAGAGTTAGAAAGAAGCTCAAACTAAAGCAGAAGCGTAAGAACTGAATTTATAATGATAGATTTCTGCTGGAAGCTGCTCTGCTTTCAGTTTGAATGCCCAATATTAGGAATGCATGATATGGATTTTTTCCAGCCGATATGATAACTGACAATCACCTGCTTCTCATGGACGATACAGATAATATATAACCGACAATCTAAATAGTAACTTGAAAACTGAATTTGGAACTCCACAGAAACTGAAATAATACTGACAAGTTGAAAGCAATACATGTTAAAGCTGCAGTTGGTAACTTTCAGTCTTATTTTCTGAAACTTTCACTATATCCTGACAGTAGAACATGAGACAGATAATCTGTGAAACAATCAGGTTCCTCTGGCTCCTCCAAGAGCTCCTAATGGGATTTTCCAGAATCCACCGGGCCTGAATGAAAACAACCAATCAGAGCCAAGAAAGGTAGTTGATTGCTGAAAATAAAGTTATTTTAATAAAAGTTACCTACTGCAGCTTTAAATTCAAGTTCAAGCTGTGAAATACAATTTCAAATGCTGCATACAATATTCAGTTTGAACATTTCAAATTCAAAACTATTCAGATTTAAAAATAACTCTATTTACTTTGGCTTTCATAAAACATAAAGCCCATCAAACAATTCTTTTTTGCAGAAGAATTCAAAATAAATGATTATTATCAACTGGTCAAAAACTTGAATGAAGCAAAAAGGAAAAGTTAAACGGATGGTTACATGAGGCAAACTGTGAGTACGTTATGTTAAGACAGTATTTCAGTAAATGTAAACTGCTGTGCTGTAAATCTACTAAGCCCAGCGGACTTTGATGAGCTCATCACTGTGTACCACATCAGTTTCTATTATGTGATTGTGATGACAGACACATTGGAGGAATCCTCTTGGCCGTGCTGCTGCTTTGGACTTGTTTTCAGGGGTCGCTGGAGCTAATAAAAAGCCTGGTTGGTGATCTTTGCCATTTGGCTGTAGAGCAAACCTTTGAATGACATCTGACATTTAACTGCACTGAGCTGAGCATATGTTACTGCATATACCCGCACCGCCTGCCCAGCCAGTGGTCTGACTCACTCACTCACTCCTGGATTTAGGTTGCGAATGGACTGAAATGAAAGTGAAAGCTTAACAGGCAGCGAAAGGTTGGGCTCTGTGACACACACACACAGCCACACTGCACTGTGGACAAAGAACTTTATTTAGCATTACAGGCTGTGCATTACAAGCTAATGAATCACCATGACTTGCACTTCAGAACTTTGTTCATCAAACAACAAACTATTAACAAATGAATAGTGACTGCTGACTCTATCTGTGAAGATTCTATTATTTCAAGAACTAAGTCAATTACCTTTCACTTAGTACCCCTAGATACACTGTTACCTTAATGTTCGTTCCCACACAAAGGATCAACTGGAATTAACTGCCTGCCAAGTATAAAGCATTTTGATAATTCTAGTGAATCTACTGAATACGGTGCTCATAGCCACAGCACTCCCACAGGCCTCTGTGTGGTAAATCTTAACAGCCCCAAAGTGTAAAGGCCCTTAAATAGTCCAATGGAGATGTGGACAGCAGGGTGGACAGCACTGCTGGTGGAATCACGAGCACTGTCTAGTTTACAGGACAATCCACATCAGCTCGCTTTTATACCGCTCTTGGCTTTTCTTACCAAAGCCGATTTATACGCTGCAGTCTCCGGCCAGTTGACCACAGTTTACTACAGTTTTCCTCTGTAGCAGTGTAACATCGATGACTCAACGCCAGTAAGGTTGCTACAAGTCCTTCCCCCTCCATGTGGTAACAGTCAAGTTTCAAACAAAATATGTACCCAGGTTTTATGTAGGCGATTTGAGTGAAGTGCTAAAATACAATTAACATTTTCCAGGACAACACAGATATTTGGTCATTTTAATCCATTTTAAAGTGCTTCCATGACTGGACAACGTGTCTCTAATGTCCCAGGTATTCCAGGTAGCATGGGTTCCCACTTGTTTTAACAAATTATTTTCCAGGAGTTTTTATTAACAATACAGGACGGCATTCCCAAAGATCATATCATTGATCATTGACCAGTAGGCCTAGTATTGACACTCACCATGACATTATGGCCACAGCCCATAAGTAACACTTCAAATCAAGTACAATGTATCTTGGTTTACAGGAAAATTGGAGATGTGAGTAAGGAAAAATACAATAACAAAATTCCAGGACATCAATTATTTCAAGGATTTTTCATGATTTTAATCAAATTACAGGTGTTTCTATGATTGGAAAACTACATGTCCAGGTTTACCAGGGCAGGTGGGAACATGGGATAGCATACGCAGATAATATCACTAGCTGATATATTGCTCAGCCCAAGCTGTCAGAAAGTGTCCTGTACTGAAAGTTGGCACCAGACTAAAGGTAGTATGATTTTGGTTTTATCACTAAAACTAAACTTTGATAATCCGGTTAAATTAAAAAAAAAAAACCACAACCTTTATAAAAATGTGTTTAAACTGAGTAAAGTAAAATGTGAAGATAAGTTTTGGTTTGGTGATAATGAAACTCAGGCATTACATTGGCAGTCAGTGAAAACCCGTTCCGTGCCAAGTCATATGTTCTCAGCTACGGTTTCCTGGATTCAACCTGGATTAAATGAACTGTACACTGTAACGTTGAGCCCAGCTGCTGTTCAACTGTAGGGAGCACTGATAACAACAGTATGCACACAATACACAATACACTGTATACAACTACTGCTGGTGCCTTCCTTCCAGCTTCTACACAGCACAGTGTCGTAGCAAGTGACCAAATATACAACAGCTAACGTTATTTGTGTTGTGCAGTGGTATGTAACTGAGGTGAGTTGGATTTTTAGCTGCCCGTATTCGAATACAAGAAGGACGGGTCCACTCACCTTGTAAGAATCCGTCGCAAGCAAGAAATTAAAATCCTGTGCTGCCATTGTTGTTGTGGTTGAATGAATTAACGTAACGTTTAATGTCACTTCAGCCTCTCCGTGTCCTCGTAGCAACTTAACGAGAGAAGCGACCAGATAGAAGCCGGAGCAGGCGGTGGAGAAAAAAGCCCCCAAACGTCGACTCGGTGGGATTTTAGCGCCTGTGTTTTTCCAGCTCAGATTGAGAGTTTACAGCAGCGCTATGAAATAACCAAAGCAGTCGGCGCTCAGTGGGCTGGGGGGTTGTTGTAAAGGGGCGGGTTTCAGTACGCATGGCCACGCGCACGTCCTCACGCCGCCTTTCAGACCTGGTACGTCATGCTGCATTCACGTACAGCTGGGAATTTCTTTGCTGAGAAGGGATGAAATATTATCTGTTACTTTGAATGTAACGGAAAAAACTAATCCAATACCTTTTATTTTATTAGGAAAATATCATATCCACAAAGCGACATATTATTTTTAACTCAACCCTATCTTTAAAGAGATGAATGCTATTGTGATTCTCTTAAATATGTAACAAATAAGACATGCCAGTCAGTGGTTAACAATGCCCTGAAACGTCTGATGAATGAACTGTTGCGACTCATTGTTTAAGTTCTTAGAAATAGAAATTATTATTATTATTTGGAGGGAAGTTAAAGGAACACTAGAGCCACTATTTCTCCTTTCACCTTATCCTACATTGCATGTTAACTTATGATTGCATACTAATGTTGATCTTTTTGTAAATACCTTTGTTGAATTTAATTGGATTTGTACGGAGCCCCCCTGGAGACATTAGAGTAAAAAATAATAATGCCACGAGATAGTAACGCGTGGGCACGAGACAGTTATTGCAGTCATGTCCCTGCAGAGACTGTTGATTGGTCTCATGGACATCAGCATATTCCTTGCGTTTGAGTCCATGGATTTTGAGCAGCCGAGTTAAGTGTGTCTTGCTAAGAATGACTCCATGCTTACTGCAAGTGACTGAAGTATGTCATTGTAATTCATTCCTACATTAAAATAAAATGAAATTAATTCAAACTTGTCCATGTTAACGATCAACAGTCTCTGCATGGAAATGACTGCAGTAATTATCTCGTAACGCGTGGCCACGAGATAATAATGTTATCCAATGTCCCCAGGGGGGCTCCGTAGGGTAGTATTTGAGTTTGGTAAAGAAATAAATTCTCTTCCGTTAGTTACTGTTTTCTGTTATGATCAAGGAGCTAGTGCAGCGAGCTACTGTAGTTGAAAAGTTGTCTACCTCCACTTTAACAAGTTAATATATCATTTTGTGTGAACTATATGACAATTTATAAAGCATATATATATATATATGTCTATCATTGTATCTCTCTTATTCAGTTTGTTTGTTGCATTATGAATACTAATAGTGCTGCAGGGATGTGGTATTTTTCCAGGCCAACCTAGAAATTTGCACCGTCCTTGCTCCTTCGACAAACAGCCAATGTGATTCTTCTTTTGGATTATGACAGAAATAAGCTCTGTTGGGAACAAAGGTTTATGATACTTTTTTCTCATTTTGTTCAGCAAGATAATCTTCACAAATTAACACCAGTTTTATGATTTTGAAGCATAAATGTGATCGCCAGAAGTAAAAAGCTAATGTGAGGCTATAAACAGAAATAAGATTAGATAAACCTTTATTTATATTGATCCGAAGAGGGAAAATCCAGTTATTACAGCAGAACAAAGAAAAACAAAAAATAGATAAAATAAACTAAATAATAAGAGGTATATAAAACTAAAGCAAAAACAGAGGTAAAAAATACCAACTATGACAAAATTCCCGTGGTAAAGTGATCATCGACATATGTAAAGATGGACAACACCACAGCTCTCCAAATGTGAAGCCAAAACATCTCCATCGCCCTTTGGTGGCTGAATGCAGTATAGGTCATAAAGCCAGCTGCCTCCATGGTAGCAGATGGAAAAACTAAAGTCCATTTTTTTCAAAGATGGTTTCTGTAATTTTAGGTAGTCACATTAGTGTATGTTCAAGTGTTCATTTTTCTGATTTGATGCAATAAGAAGGGGGTTTCATGTCATGATTGACAGCTGAGTCGGTCTTGTGTAGGGGTGGGATCTCGATACTACAGCGCAAATCTCGGTCACTATTGCTCCGAATTACACCAGAAGCACAAGATATCAGTGGCTGTATCTGGGAGATTTTGGCTTCATTTTTGTACAGTGGGAGGAAGTGGAGTGAGATGTCCATACTCTTTGTGCCGATGGCGTGATCAACAGCCTGGACACCCTGGTGGTCATAATGTACTGCAACCCCATACCAACAAACTGTGATGCACTGTGTGTTCTGACACCTTTCTATCAGTTCAGCAGTTTTAGCTACAGTAGCTTTAGTATTTCATAGTGTGATATAGTTTTGTATGATATAGTATAGTCCAGTATAAAATATTATAGTATAGTATAGTATAGAGTAATATAGTTTAGTATTGTACAGTGTAATAGGGTATAGTATAATATACAACAAAATATAACATCCACAACAAAATATCTAACAGAGAAACAGTGGAGAAGGAGAGTACTGTGAGTGTCCAGTGTGGCAGACACTGTGTAATAGGTGTGTGTGTTATGTGGGTGTCTGTTGTTTCAGGTCTGTTTTGCACCTGATGATCTGGTGGCTGAATGAGTTGTCCATCCGCCACAGATCATCATGGAGAGGATGAGAGGGGTTACCAGGATGGCTTTGCTCTTGTCCTTCATCCTCCTCACTGCCCCTTCCTCCAGGCTATCCAGTTCCAGCTCATGCACCACAGAGCTGGCCTTCCTTAACAGCCTTGGAGAGTGACTGTCCATAGTCCATAAACTGGTAGCTATAGCTTGCTTGTTCACTGAGGTAACACTGAATGAAACACGACACACACAAGACAATCCTCGTGATAATGCTAGTGGAGTCAGAGAGACTGCAGGGGACACACATTTTAAGTAAACTTAAAGGTCCAGTGTGTAACATTTAGGAGGCTCTATTGTCAGAAATGGAATATAATATTCATAGGTATGTTTTCATGAATATAGGAACTGTTGTCTTTTTGTTACCTTAGAATGAGTCCGATATATTGAACCACCATGTTTCTACAGTATAGCCCAGAACGGACAAACCAAATACTGGCTCTAGACAGGAGCCTGCCGTGTTCTCATTCCTATTCACTTAGTTGCAATCTGCAACTTCACCACTAGATGCCACTAAATCCTACTCACTGGTCCTTTAAAAACAATTTGGAGCTTTTGAGAAGACAATTCGGCCAGGAGATTCTCATTGCCCAATATTGCTGTGTTTACACATACGATTTTTTCTTCTTTCTTATCATCCACCTGCCCCCCAGGAGAGCAATAAAGAAGATTAATACATTCATTATAGTGATGTGATGACACATGAAGAAGAAAACAGATTATGAGGTGCAGATTATGAGGAGATTAATCTTCAACTGCAATGAGTGAATTGCTGTCCAATATTATTTCTACCTCCCGTAAAGTGTAAAACCTAACAGCATATCTTAAGTACACAGAATACTGTGCTGTATAATCATGTAAATAAACTTTTATGTGTGAGCTGACTGAATTATTTTAGTGAAGAATAACATGTTATTTGCTACAGCAGAGTCTGAGGTTTGTCTGTGTGGTGGTTGCTGATACTGTGCGGTACTGTGTGTGTTTTTGATCTTTCACAGTGGTCGGAAGTCTGCCAGGAAATATAGAGCTAATGAACAGTGAAGTTTGCTTTGTGTTCTTTGTTGAAGATTTCAAATGCCACTTTGTTTTTCTGTGGAAGTCTCTTCTTTGTGTACTCCCCTTGGCATTGAAAGGCTTTTAGCAGAGATGGGCTCAGCTGTTTTTCAATGTTTATAGTTTTTTAAAAACTATGTGAATCATGATTGAATGACATCATCAGTCACATTCAATTCATGATATCTAATTTCCTATTGACCTGCTGAATGATTTATGTATAGGCCTCTATATGTATGTGTATATAGGCTATGTATGTGTGTTTATTTCCTGTATTATTTTGTATGTACTGTTTTTATTGGATTGTTGTTGTTTATTCATTAGTCCTTTAACTCACTGTCGGTTTCATTTTGATATTAGTATAGTTTAATTTTTTTGAGGCTGCAGTAGATAACCTTTATAAAAAAAACTTTATATTGTCATATCTGCTGAAACTTTCACTATGTCCTGACAGTAGTACATGAGACAGATAATCTGTGAAACAATCAGCTTCCTTTGGCTCCTTCTGGTACTATGACAATATGACAAAATAATGTGTTTTTTTTATAAAGGTTACCTACTACAGCTTTAAAAAAAAAATTCTCCTTAAGGGATGGGAGGTCAACTGTATAATGGCTATAAACTATAGCTTCTTGACCTCTCCTGACATGTCTTATTGCTTTTTAGATTGTATGCAACTGTGTTCAAATAAAATAAAATAAATAAAGTGTGGCAGACTGAATTAGCTAAAAAATAGTGTCCATTGTTGGAGGTTCCCTTCCAACACATACACATATCCCAGCCTTGCATGTAAACTCAAATTAATGGTATTGTTTGGGCAAAACAAATGTTTATTGTGTTTACAAGAGTTTCTGAGCTCAGAATACTCTTTGCTGAGCCTTCTCTGCACTAGCAGTAAACATTCAATTATAGGACCAGTGTGTCGGATTGAGTGACATCTAGTGAAGAAGGTGCTGAGTGCAGCCAACTGAATACTGCTGTGGAGGAAACCTGGGAAAAAATGCGAATGGCCCTATCTAGAGCCAGTGTTTGGTTTGTCCATTCTGGGCTACTGTAGAAACATGGTGGTTCAACATGGTGGACTCTGTAGAAGAGGACCTGATCCCCCCATTCTAGGGTAACAAAAACACAATGATTCTTATTTTCAGGTGATAATACACTTCTGAACACGTACATATTACTACTTTATTCCATTTCTGACAATAGATCCTCCTAAATGTTACGCACTGGACTGTTAAAAGTCTGTGGTGTCATTGACACAAAGAATAACTGATGGTAGGGATTGATTTGGGATACGTATGCTATTGAAGAACATTTTATGAAGCCCTAATTGTAAATGTCTGTGTGCAGAAATCAAAGCAATTTAGCTCGTAGGTATGCTGTTTTAATCAGCCAAGTGTAGATAGATAGATAGATAGATAGATAGATAGATAGATAGATAGATAGATAGATAGATATCATTCAATTGGTCATTTATTTATTTTAAACCAGTGACGCTTTTATTGTGAAATCTGAATCGCTTTGATTCCGGTCTGGTGCTGCTTAAACCTGTCCTCTTTTGACTCAGCTGGATCATCAGGTGGCCGTTCATCCATTGTGCTCACAGCCTGCTCAAACTGATCCCAGAGCAGCCGGGGATCAGGTTTCAGCACCGCGGTCAGCTCCCAGCCCTGCCCCCTCCCCCCCTCCTCCTCCTCCTCCTCCTCCAGGCACCAGAGCCTCAGTACATCAACGTTTCCTCCTGTTTTCCCTCGCTGCGACCCCTCCCCCTTTACATCTGCTCTCACCAGAAATCCCTCCTATGTGTCACTGACTGGCACTCTTGGAAATCACGCCACCAACTAGACTCTACAACACTTTCGTTTTTCTTGCAGTGACTCGTCTGACGGCAGTTTTTTTTCTTGGAAAGCAACAGTCTCTCCAGCAGTCAGCTTCAGCTTTCCACAGCGGCTCCCCCCCTCCCCCAGATCTCTCCCCCCGGATCTCTCCCTCTGTCGCTGACTCTGATCACTCTTGATCGGCATTTACTTTTGCAGTTTGACCTTTGCAGCAGGAGTAGTCTCCATCCGAGCCTCGGCAGCATGTTGGACCCGTCTTCCAGCGAGGAGGAAGGGGACGAGATACTGGAGGTGGAGCACAAAGAGGTGGCGGCCCCGAAGAGCCTCGGAGGAGCCCGGCTGTCACCGGGCCGAGCCGCCGACGGCCACGGCGTCGGAGGGCTCCAGCCCCGGGGCCGCGGCGGCAGCGGCGGCGTCCGACCCTCCAGCCCCAGCCCGTCGGTGGGCAGCGACAAGGAGAAAGAGGACATGGAGAAGATGCAGAGAGAGGAGGAGGAGAAGAAAAAGAGACTCCAGCTGTATGTGTTTGTGATGCGCTGCATCGCCTATCCGTTCAACGCAAAGCAACCCACCGATATGGCCAGGAGGCAGCAGAAGGTAAGATCAGAGTGAAAAAGCAGATAACTTCAAAGCTGGTTTTTATATTCATCTTTCACTTCCTGAAGGCATCGCTGAGATACATGACACCAACTGTTGCTTCCATAGTCGCACCATGGCGCTGCATTGGTCGAATATTTAAGAACGCAACTCAATTTACTCAAGCCTGTAGTCTGAGGCGGATCTTCTTCACATATCACAGTTACTGCTCATCACACCAGGGTCCAAACATCAATACTTGTCGTAGAAAAGGTAGTTGATGTCTCTGTGCAATCCGAGATGATAGTCACACTCCCTCACTGCACATATAAAGCATCTACCCACCAGAGGCAGGCTGTACTATCTCTCTCTCATATATGTTCTTTTTCTCCCTCCACCCAACATCCTGGAAACAAAACTCAGGGCAGAAAAGGTTCAGAAGCTTTCAGAAAGAATGAAATGCTACTTCAAACTAAATACAGACGGTGTTGGTAAGGAAAGGATGATGAGAGAGAGAGAGAGAGAGAGAGAGAGAGAGCATGTGTATCCATATTGCTCCCACCCATTGTAGTAGCTCTTGCCTCTGGCTATTGAAGCATCAGTGCTGTCCCCTCCTTCTGCTGGTCTCAAGCCAAGCTCTTATTAGAACAATCTATTCCACAGGAGAAACAGCTCCTCCACACCACTCATCCCAGCCACTGAATGACATCCTCTGTAGGAGGCATGTTTCTATATACAGTACATAAACCAGCTTTGATTGGCTGCTTATGAAGCTCAGAATGTCACTGCACCTGACACAACCTGAGCTATATCAGACCAATGTATTGGTTTGGTTGTAAAATGGAATAGTGGGCTCGGGGGCATGTGTTTCCAGACACATAATGACAGCAATCCAAAAATTGCAAGATGGCTCACTCTTTACCTGCTTCCTTCATCAGCTATGATCTGATTGGTCGAAATTTGCCCGTGATCATCCAATCACCTGTTGAGTATTTTTGAAAGCCCCTGCCCTTTTCCGTCCTCCCCTAATCGGAATGCTGTCGGTTCGATCCCCGGCTCGGTATCGGTGTGTGAGTCTGTATGAATGCGTTAGTTTCTGTTCCATGGACTTTGCCATCACTGAGTGAATGTGTGTGAAAGGGTGAATGTGGCACGTAGTGTAAAAGCACTTTGAGTGGTCGGAAGACTAGAAAGGCGCTATACAAGTACAGGTCCATTTACCATTTACCAAACAGTTTGAAATGACGACTTCCCAAAGTCACATTAAGAGAGGGGGGAGACACGATAAACATTCAACTATGGTGATAACAGTGCAGACAATCAGACAGTCCTTGCCGGCAGTCATATGTTGCACTTGGATGTACGCGCACAAAGTGATGGAAGTAGATCTGTAAAAGAAAAGAGAGCCTGAGATACCTTCACATGGTTTCTGAACTGGAAGACCCACCTGCACTGGAATTAGAGGTATTCAGTGACAGTATGGCTCTGAGTCCTTCATCTGTGTCTACACCCAGCAATCCCTTCAGCTACAGTAATGCTATGCAGTGCTCAGACAAGTTTTAACAGCACTCAGCCCAATACATAGTCATCATACACAGTCATAGTATGTTAATTGGAAGAAAATATGGATTGTGGGGACACAATGTGATCCATTACAAGGCTGGTGTAGATATATTACATACATATTTCGACATCTGAAATGCTGGCCTAGATGCTTACACATTCACACCTGAAAGCTGCCTAGTACCAATCTGCTGGCCACTGAGCAGCTCCACTGGTTAAGGCCTTGGTAATGAGGGAGGGGCAAGAGTTGCTTTTCTCCAGGGGGTTGAACCAATTCCATTCAATTCAATTCAATTTTATTTGTATAGTGCCAATTCATAACAGAAGTTATCTCAGGACACTTTTCAAATAGAGCAGGTCTAGACCGAACTCTTTAACATTAATTACAGAGACCCAACAGTACCACCATGAGCAAGCACTGGCGACAAGGGCAAGGAAAACTGCCGTTAAAAGGCAGAAACCTAGGACAGATCCTCCGGCTCTGCCAGTGATCTTTCAGTCACAAGCTGGCTTCTCTAACCTTTAGGCCACCACTACCTACATTTAAGAAGCCTCTTCAAGCAGACTGAACCTGAGCAGCCAGATTTTGTGGTATTTCGTTCACTTAGAATAGAATAGAATAGAATAGAAAGCATCTAGTGTAAAAGCACTTTGAGTGCTTTGGAAGACTAGAAAGGTGCTATACAAGTACACTCATTTAGCATGGGCTCAGCACGTAGCAATATATGCTGATTTGATAGCAAACAATCACATATGTTAGTATTTGCTTGGCAAAGCCCCCTGGATGAAGATATTAATATATGTTAATCAGTTAACACATGTAGATTCTGCTTGAGGATTATTTGGCCATGAGCGCAATGCACATTCCCACCACAAAGACCTGAGGGAGAGGTGCATTACTGTGGCAGCCATTTACTGAAATAAAAGAAAAATCAATGTTTGTACTTGTGTCTAAAATACACAGTAAACACAGTGTGAGAAAACCCTGACAACACTGTAAGGATTCTGCTGTTAAACTGTAAATACAAATGAATAATTCAGTCAGTTTTCACTGCTCAGCAGTGAATGAATTTGTAAAATTTAAATACTTGTGAAAAGTAAGAAAGAGCAGTGTACTCTCTCTCACAGTGAAGGACCTGTCTTCAAACTGCAACACCAGCTTTCATAACAAATCTCTAAAAGCTAAAATGTCACTTCAAGAGAAACTTATAACATATCAAAACTACACCACTCACCTTTTTGGCCAGTAGGAGACAGGAAACATCAAAACATGTGAACAGATACACAGTCACCATCATGTCCTTCTCATAGAGTTTATAATGGCCAGCATGTAGTTTTAGAGTGATCTCAGTATTGCAATTCATGTAGATAGATCATCTGGTATTCAGTGATATTGCTTTACAGGTAGACAGGTAGGTAAAAAGCATCAATATGCATGTTCAAATGTTTGGTACACAACAGAAGGAAACGACTTACTGGGCCAGAATTAAAGCTTCACAATGCCGAGCAAAGTCACTTCAGCTTGTTTAATACCAAAAGAAGAAGTGAGACCAATGTTTCATCATCACAAAGCTATCGGTTCATTCATTGTGCACTTGAAGTCCTGCCATTTGGCCACCCTTTTTGAATGAAGCTTGGTGGGTGCGTCTGGAAGATGCCCTAAGATGTTTTCAGTGAGTTTAATCAAGGCATCTTGAATTCTGATCAAATGTGCTATGCCACTCACACTTTTACCAATAAACGCAGCATTTAAGATTGTGGTTAATACCTGCCCCCAGAATTTATTGAGCTAAATTTAAGAATTTGTACTGTGATCTAAAATTAATAATAAGCAAAGAAATCTTTCAAGAAGGCACAATTTCTTCAAACAGCATAATAAAAATAAGTGACTTTGTCATTCTGAAAAAGTAAACAGCTGCTTCATTTAACACGTGCAAGTGGTCTTACTGTTAAAATAGGATAATAATCTTGTTCCTCTGCTGGGGTATTATGCAAACTATTGTTTGTTACTGGTTAAATCGAGCTCAATATTAGCTGAATATCTTATTAAGACAAAGTTAGATATATTTTCTTAAAACCAGATTACTTTTCTAATGTAGAACATGCTCAACAAGATTTTTCTTTTTAGGCAAAAATAAGTTTCTTTTCACAAAGCTTTTTTACTTTCTTGAGATTCCTTTTTTGTAGTGTGGCCTTTTCTAAATTGGCCTTATTACAGCGCCACCATCTGGCAGATTGAGCTCATGTTTCTTGGGAAGCCTTTGCACATTTACAGTTATTGGACCAAGTTTCATGTTTCTAGCTCATTCTAGCTCACAGCAATTTGTTGGGGTCTGTACCAAACAAACAACAAACATGTTTTCAAATCTTGTTCAAATCTTTTGTAATCTTCAAGATGTGTAGGCCAGGGCATCTCTACACTACAGTAATGCTGTTTGTTGTACATTTTACCTTTACCAAAAAATAACAGCTTCTTTTGCACTTGGCCATATTGCGCAGCCCTGATTTTGGCAAGTAAATAATTAAACATATTTTCCAAAATGTTCCATTAATATATATATATATATATATATATATATATATATATATATATATATATATATATATATAAAGTTAGTGTCAGATAGTTGTTTATGTCCTGCTAGAAGTGGAGCTTAATGATGGTCAGTCAGTTGTTTGATCATCTATGTATAAATATATGTAGATAGATAGATAGATGAAGGTTTGGACAAGTGTGCTTTCCAAAGCATGAAACAATACCATAGGAAATTAATGGAATATTCTCCCTGCATCTATACCACAGCACAGCACAGCACAGCACAGCATGGAAAGCTCACTGAGTGAGGGAGGTGCTGCTGTAAATCACACAAACTGAGATGTCATCCTGACTAGTGATTCTACCATCGATGAAGAGAACAGGCAGCAGCCATTAAGATAGATACCAGTATGTCTGTGACTGGTCCAGAACAGACTGCTGTGTCTCAGACGTCAGCACACAGCTTTGGTTGGTCATGTTGTTCCATCTCTCATGTTCAAGAAATTGGCACATCAATGGAAGGAACAGTGTTTTAGACTGAAAGACATCCATGTACTGTATTGTTGTCATATGGGAGTTTTAATAGAGCCTGACAGTGTCATCACCTCTCTTCAGGGATGTGCTGAAAATTGAAAAAAAAAAACCCCATACAACTTGTAACCAAAGTTTTTATTTATAGTACAGAAACATAGACTGTATAAATGAAAATGGAGACTTAGTCTCTTTGATGTCCCCATAGGGCCGTTGTGAAGCTTACTGTCTTGAAAATTCTGGCTCCGCTGGCTCCCACTAATTGAAAAATGTTGGAGCGTGTTAAAAAGGTGGAGCGTGGGTGGAGCTAAGACGGGCTGAATGAAGCCTGGTTACTGAAAACAGCCACCTGTGAATGCACCCACCTGTCACTCAAAGCAGCCACTCCCTTAATTATGCATAACTTTAAGCCTTAATATAATTTAACAGGTGGGTTGTAAAAAAAATGCACCCGCTGAACAGCTGAATGGGGAAATTAGCTACAGAGTCCTAAAGAGTTTTTGTACCAGGCTGTAAACATGTTTATTTCTGCTGTAAAGTTGGACATTTTAATATGGGGCCTTATGGAGATTGACTAACTGCTGGAGCCAGCCTCAAGTGGCCGTTGGAGGAACTGCAGTTTTGGCACATTCTCGTTCACGGAGGTTCCTGCTTGAGCAAGAACAGTTAAGCTTTCAGGCATATTAGTTTAGGGAGTCATGTAGTATTGTAGAGTACTTTCTTGTGTACCTTTACTGCAGTTACGGGGAATAACTATGAGTTAAAACCATGCGTCAAGTAACAACAAAGCTACTCGCACAGCCGTAGTGCTTCCATACGCTTTGCTGGAGAACACAAGAACTGTGATTAAGTGCGCTTCCATCCACCTGTGTTTGTGCATATGTTTAATTTATACATGAAAAACGTGAGTGGAAACAAATCTGAAAACAAAAAAGGGCACATATCGCAAAAAAAAGTTGGTGTATCAATAAAACAAATGTGACAAAGTGCAGTGGAAACAGATTTAATTTTTTCCACATGGTTATAGATTTGGGGTTTGGCTGGTGATCTTTTCATTACGTCTTCTTGTTGCACTGCCTTTTTCTGCACTGGTTAAATGGCTCCAGCTGCAGAATTAGAGCCACCAGCTGTTATATTGAGGCATCCAACTCCTAATGTTGCATTTGCATTACAGAGGAGGATGGAAACATACATTAATTCCCATTTCATTTTTGCTGATTAAAAAGCAGTTCCACCTTAAAAAGTTTACTGTTGTTTATTCAAAAACAATTATATGCTTTGTAAAGATATAGTGGAGTAATGGCATTCTGAGCTGAGAATGACATCCCATTCCCTTTGCCTGTGTTGTTATCCGACCCTGTAAGTGTATGTGATTCCTTACGTTTTGAACTGAGAAGATCGACTGAAACTGCTTTTTTTCCTCATCTGTTTCTGTAAATTAAGGATTTATTTTCACCAAACCAGAGTTGGTGATTGGTGGGACAATGGAAAGTTGCTCTACTGGAAACAGAGGGACTCACACTAACATGCACACACAGCCAGACCGGCTATTTAAATTAACCACAGAGAGGCTGCGATAGAAACACAGGCATCGCTCTCTGCTTAGTACCCTATACTCCACTATATCTTTACATAGCTAATAGTTTTTTGCTGCTATATTAATGTTTTAAATTTCATATAACCTTTAAATAGATAAGATAAGATATTCCTTTATTTATCCCCCTTAGGAGAAATTCCGGTTGACACAGGGCAAAGTAGTGCAAAACAGAGAACAAAGAATATCACAATAAAAATATTACTAATATTATTAATATTAGAAGATATAAAACTATAAATGAAAGTATATACACTATGCATTGTTCAAGTAGGACATGCAAGATAACAGAAGTTAGTGCAAAATATAAGCATAAAATTAAACTTGACTAAAACTAAAAAACTAAAACTACTAAACTACTAAAGTGGAAATTAAATATAAACAGTGCAAAAGGCTTGTGCGTTGTAGGTAGGAGTTTTAAACCAGTCTTTGTCTGCAGGGGTTGGAGGTACTGGGTGCTGTGGCGTTGTGGAGTCTGATGGCTGATGGTACAAACGATCAGTCTGTAGCTGAAAGTGCTCCTGAGCTGCCTCAGCTCAGTGTAGAGAGGATGAGAGGGGTTGTTCATGATGGCTTTCAGCTTCCCTCTCATCCTCTTTTCAGTCACAGCCTCCACACTGTCCAGCTCAATCCCCACCACCAAGCTGGCCTTCCTCACCAGCTTGCTAAGCTTGTTGGGACCCCCAGTGCCGATGCCTCCCCCCCAACAGACCGCCGCAAAGAAGAGGACACTGGCCACTACAGACTGGTAGAACATCTGTAGTAGCCGAGTGCACATGTTGAATGACCTGAGCCTCCTCAGAAAGAACAGCCTGCTCTGTCCTTTCCTGTAGAGGGTCTGTGTGATCCGTCCAGTCCAGTTTATTGTTGAGTATCACCCCCAGGAACTTGTAGGTGTCCACCATCTCTACCTTCTCCCCCCTAATCTCAACTGGGGAGGGGGTCCTCTTGCTCCGCCAGAAGTCCACCGCCAGCTCTTTGGTTTTTCCTGTGTTGAGCTCTAGGTGGTTCCTGTCGCACCATCCAATGAAGTTCTCAATCAGGTCTCTGTACTCCTCCTCCCTATCATCTGAGATACAGGAGGAGTCATCAGAGAACTTCTGTAGGTGGCACGGTCCAGAGTTGAAGCAGAAGTCAGAGGTGTAGAAGATGAACAGGAAAGGTGACAGTACAGTTCCTTGGGCTGACCAGTGCTGCTCGTTACCACATCTGACAAGCAGCTGTGCAGTCTGACATACTGTGGTCTATCAGTGAGGTAGTCAGTGATCCAGGCCAAGAGGTCCTGATCTACCTGCATCACAGAGAGCTTTTCTGCCAGCCAGAGAGGCTGGATGGTGTCGAAGGCACTGGAAAAGTCGAAGAACATGATCCTCACGGTGGTCTGTGACTTCTCCAGGTGGGTGTCAGCTCTGTGAAGCAGATAGATGATGGCATCATCCACGCCGATGTTGGCCTGGTACGCAAACTGCAGAGGGTCCAGGCAGTCGAGTACCAGGGGTCTGAGGTGCTGCAGAACCAGTCTCTCAAAGGTCTTCATAACATGTGATGTTAAGGCTACAGGCCTGAAGTCTTTGAGATCGCTGGGGCTTCCTTTTTTGGGAACAGGAACTAAGCAGGAAGTCTTCCAGATCTTTGGCACCTTCTTCAACCTCAGGGAGAGGTCAAACAGATGCTGGAACACTCCTGCCAGTTGCTCTGCGCACACTTCAAGGACTCTTGGGTTGACGTCGTTGGGACCTCTGGGTCCTGGTGAGCTGCCGTCTCACCTGGCATCTTGTGATGACCGGGTTGGTTGTGGCAATGATTGGGGGGTGACAGTCCCCAGCTGTGAGGTGATTGGTAGAGGTAGGAGGAGGGGAGGGGTGCAAGGGGGTGGGAGAGTGGGTGTAGTGGAGAGAGGCAGGTGGGGGGGGCGAGGTGGAGGTTTGTGGGGTGGAAAAATGGAGAGGATAGGGTGAGTGGGAAAGGGGAGGGAGTGGAGGGGGGTTTAGGGCAGCTTACGGGGGTGGTGTTACTGTCGTCATGGGGAATACGGGCTGTGGAGGAGGAGGGTGGGGTAGCCAGGGTGTGAATGGGGGTACCTGAGGAGGTGGAGGGCGTTTGTGAGTCAAACCTATTGAAGAACAGGTTTAGCTCGTTGGTACGTCCCTTTGTCCCTTCTACTGAACCTACTGACCTTTTCATGTAGTCTTCCTGGAACACTTCCCAGTCGGTCATCCTGTAAGATCCAGGTGACGTACTGGGTAAAGTTTGTCAGGGTCTTTGAGATTTTGGCATGGTTACAATCTCTGTTTATTATAACGAATGTGCTGGCATGACGTGTCTGCAGGTCTGCAACGGTGGAGTGGATGACGTCACAGGCGTGCGCCGCTACTGCCGATGGAGGAATGTAAACAATGATGACAATAGTGGCCGAAAACTCACGGGGCAGATAGTATGGCCTTAACCCCATGGCCAGCAGTTCAATATCAGGCGTGCAGATTTCTGCCTTCTTGACAACATGTCCAGGGTCACACCATTTAGAGTTCACAAAGACAGCGAGCCCTCCTTCCGACTTTTTACTGCTCTGTTTCTTCCTGTCAGCCCAAACTAGTGGAAAGCTGGCTAGTTCCACTGAACAGTCTGGTGTAATGTCATTCAGCCATGTCTCCGTCAGACATAAAATGCTGCACTCCCGATACTCTCGCTGTCCGTTGACCAGCGCCGAGAGCTCGTCCATCTTGTTGTTCAGCGAGCGTACATTTCCCAATGACAACCGAGGGAAGACATGGCTTGTATCTCCACCGCCTCTCTGTCTTCTTGGTCCTCACCAACATGCCTGCTCTGGTTCCTCTCCTTCGTCTCCTTAACTCCACCGGGATCTCCCTCGGGCATGCAACACGTAAATCCCGATGACGTAGGAAGTCCTCACGTGAATAACCTCCGGCGTTTTGTTGTGTGGTGGTTGTTGTGTCCACATTCCTACACATTGTTTATATTTAAAAAGTAAGTTCAACTACGGCTAAAAAAGTAAAAAAATAACTACCAACACTGGCGGGCTATTTACAACAATAAACACAGGGCTATTTAAGAAGGAATAAAGAAGTAGTAAGATTTAAGGCGAAAAAATACAAGGCGGAGCGGAAGCTGTTGCGTTGAGCTGCCACTCTCTGCGGTGCTCTAGAATACATAGTAGAGGTATGTAGTGGTAGTACATTTGTAGTACGATGTACATATATACACTGTATATCTAGCTTAGACAGCTAAAGGCGAGCAAACAATGCTTCATTGTCAGGTAGAGATCTTGACTCCATATTTCACACAAAGGGCACTGGTGAGAGCAGATCACCCCCACGGTGCTCACTAAAGGTCTTGTTATTTTCTGCTCTTGTCAACATGTTATTTTGCTGTCATCATGCTACACTGTATCCACTTCATTGTCCCCATGAGACTGTCCTCCACTCTGGGGAGTGCATGAAGAAAGACACACGTTTCATGTGCACTGAGGGGCTTTCACCTTACCGTCTACATGTATGAAGCGTGGAACGGTGCTTGAACTGAGCGTGCTTAGCATATTTGTTGGCCCAAATAACCCACTTGCAGTATAGTCTCTTAAAAATAGCAATATCCTATGTAATACCTCAGTGATTAAAACTCACATTTCAACAGAAAGTGCAATTGAAATGGGATTGGATTTTTTGTGTGTGTTCATTCTAATCTCCAGTGTGTAGGATTTAGTCACATCTACTTGTGTAGTTGCAGAAAGGGCATATCTAGAACTACTTTTTGGTTTCTGGGCCACTGTCTCCAAATAAAAATAGCTCATTCTAAGGTAACGAAAACACAACAAACCTTATTTTCAGGTGATTATACACTAAAGAAAACATACCTATGAATATTATATTCCATTTCTGACAATAGATCCTCCTAAATGGTATACACTGGACCTGTAAGCCCAGTTCACACCAAAGATTTTTAATGAGTTGAAACTTGCATCCACTACCAGTCTGCACCTCCTGAAAACCCGCCAGTTTAATTCAATTCAATTCAATTCAATTCAATTCAATTTTATTTGTATAGTGCCAATTCATATCAGAAGTTATCTCAGGACACTTTTCAAATATAGCAGGTCTAGACCGAACTCCTTATACAATTAATAGTTTACACCAATGCAACTCGATACGGTGATTTGTCTCCATAGCAGCAACTCTCTGTACTTCCGTTCTAACTCTGGCTTTTTAGGCTTTCTTTGCAGCTGGATATAATTTGTAGGACCTTAAAATATGAATCAGGGTAGTGATAGTGAGCTAGAGTTGCATTTTATTCATGACTTATTATTATTTTAGAAATAAATATAGCTTTACTTTCAATGCCAAGAAAAAACTCATGGATGCTTTTTTGTCTATGATTGATTTTGGTTATATACTGTATGTGCATGCTGCCTCCTCCATTTTACAGAGCCTTGTTTCAGTGTACATCCCTATGTTTCATTACAAAGTCCCTTACTCAACACTGCATTCTTTATGATTTGGTGGATTGGATATCATTGACCACTTACAGGCAACAGCACTGGTACATTTTTATAAAGCGATACTGGGTAAACTTCCAGCATATGTCTGTAATTTTCTTTGTCTCAGCTCTGGTAGTTACCAGCTACGTAAGTGGTTACTTTTTAATGTATCCAGGGTTTTGACAGATCTGGGGAAGACTGTGTTCTCTTTTAACTGCAAAAAGATTTAAAATTAGACACACTTATTGAATTAATTGAATTGAATAAAATTGAAAATTTAACGTATATTATGCTTTATTTTAATATGTTGTTATGTTGTAATGCTGTTACCATGGCCAGTTTTTTTTGTAAAATAGATTTTTGATCTCAATGGTTCTTCCTGGAAAAATAAATAAAATGAAACAGCAAAATATCAAAAGCTGAGAGGGTTGAGAATGGGTGTTCTTTATTCGAGTACATGTTATGGCTTGTGTCATACAGAAATGGCTGTTCCTCAGACAAATTGACGAGGTGATCCCCTCCAAAACTGATATGACCGAGCTGATCAGCCACTGAAACAGGTGACATGCCTTGCGTTCTAAAACCAGGCAATAGAGATCGGACAGGGCGCACAGTTGGAATACTATCAGCTAGCTTGAGTTGAGCTGAGACGGGCCAGTTAACAACACTGCAACTTTTCCCTGCAACACTCTAAAGCAGTCTTGTGAATCTTTAGTCTGAACTGGACATTAACATGTTCTAACTCTTCTGTATTTCTGTAACAACAAGGCATTATATTGCTTCTTTGCAACTAATTGGGATGTTTTATTAGCTCTGGCAGATGTGTCTGGCCACTCTTCCCTTCAAACGGAATCCTGCATGTCCTGGATCTGGTCGGACTAACCAATAATCGTTTCTTTAATATTGGGCTGGTTCGAATATGACTGACTGAGGACTGTCACTGGTCTAGATTTTAAAAGTTGCAGGTGACATGTTTAGCTGTTGAGCTGTAATTAAATAAAGTTTGTGACTAGACTGCATTTACTGCTTTAAAATGGACCAAGCACCAGTCCAACTTGCTTGTGTCACTGAGCAGTAGCCTACGTCAGACTGTTTGTTGCTCTGATTGGTTTAAGGTCATTCTAATTGACCCTTCCTAAGTCCGGCCTATTTTGGAACCTTGGCCAACTTTCTACTTTCCTGTATTTAGATATGCTATGTGCTAGATTCAACTATGTTGAAAAGACAACCAGATTGATTGGTTAAAAAACAAAAGCAACATAAAGGCCTATTTAGTCACATCTTAAGTTAGCTAACTTTAGCAAAATGTTAGATAACTAACTAGCTAATCTAAATCAATTGTTAGCTATCTAGTTAGCAGGCTAGTTATTAGCTAGCTAATGACTGATGTAGATTAGCTAGTCGGCTAGCATGTTGCTAAGATTTGCTAGCTATCTTAAGTTGTGGCTATATATACTTTTCGTTAACCATCTTAAAAATGTGGTCATCTTTCAGCATAGACAAGCCTAGCACATAGCATATCTGAGTACAGGAAAAGAGGAAGTTGACTGAGGCTTACTCAACTGTTACTGGAGAATAAAGCAAAAAAGGGCGGGACCTAGGAAGGGTTAACTGCGTCCAGAGGCGTTTTGGAAATCAAAAATGACCTTTTGCACCTTCTATTCATTGAAACACCAATTTTCCAAAACTCAACAAGGTAATGGTGTGTATGTGTCCACACTCATTAAAGTAGATGGCGGACATTCAACGCTGTAGCCTCCACACTGCTGCTTATATGTTACATCAGTAAATTGCTATTTCAGTTTCAGTAATGATGTTTAAGCTCCCAATCATAAAAGCTGTTTTTTTCATCATCATCACCCCCTGCCCCACCCGTCCCATTGTGTGATCTAAACACAATGTCCCATTCCTCTGCCAAGTAATTTCCCCACGGGGATTATTAAAGTATTTCTGATTCTGATTCTGATTCTGATTTGTTTCCATCATATTTAATCATTTTGCTCCCCCAGTGAACTCGCTCAGATGAGAAAGGTGCAAATACTCTTTCCAGTTGATAGTAGAAATGATTACACAAACACTGCACATCAATAGCTTTGGCTTCATTCATCACTAGCAAAGAGGAAACCGACTGATGCTGATTTGGGAAGAGAAGAGAGGATGGGAGGACAAAAACATTGTTGCCAGCAGGTCAAACAACTGCTATGAGTGCACGGAACACTTTAAAAGGCTCTTGAATGCAAGCCATTCAAAAACTCGTCAGACACAATGTCGGAATCAGTCTGTGTGTTACGAGAGGATATGTAGAGGTAGACAGAGAATGATAGTCTAATTTGACGTTTGGTGTTTAGATCACACTCTGGAGCTCATACGCCTTCTCAAACACATTTGCCAGTCAGCTGGGAAGTGGGTGGTACTGCACCGGGCTCGAGATGCTGTGGGCTGAAAAGAGATAAAGCCATGGCTGTTCCTTGTTTGAAAGGTTTCTTTAATGTTTAGCCCTGTCTTTTTAAAACTCAAATTATAATTGTAGGTCTTTAAAAACGAGTTGCAGGTAAAGCTGCTTTGAAGAAAAATAATGTCATTGTCGAATTAAACTTCATTTGCACATCTAGGAGGCACAGAGCAGTATTTAGAGTTGTGTTTCTGGCCCTGTCGTGGAAGAAGTACTAACATCTTGCACTTAAAACGTTTATGAATGTAACTTTTTTTTTTTTTAACCTTTATATATTCAGGGAAGGGTACTGAGAGGAAGCCTCTCTTTTGCGGGATCACCCTGATCACTTTCACACTGTTACTGTCATTCAATTAATCATTCAAATAGCTAATTAAAACCAAACTTTCTGAAACAGAAACTTTCTTTCTTTGGAAAATATTTATTTGACATTTATTGTCCCATTTGCTAAAATGGAGGGAGCAGTATTTATTACCTATACTGCAGCCAGCTCATAGGGTGATCCAGGTGTTTCAGACATTTGATCCATTGTTATAATGAAAATGTTGATTAGAGCAGCTTTAAACTTCAAGTGTGACACTATAAACATAATTAATTTGTCTGTGCATGACATATGATACAATGTATGCTATCATCATATCATATACAAATCAGAAGAAGGATTTGATAATATTTGATAAAATGAATAACCTTGTACTCACCAAGTCAATTGCTGAGATTTGGGAACACATTGTCAGGCTGTAAACTCCCAGGATAGCCAAACTTATCTGGAAGAGAAATGGAGGCAAACAGTTAAATTAATATCCAAACTCTGTTGTTACCACCCATCTTGCCCCATATTGACTTTGTCCCAAATCTCAGCAAAACTGCAAAAATATTGCAGTAAAATTAGTTTCATGTCTTTATGGATAGTCATTTACCAAATGAGTATAATTTTTGGCTTAATGTATAACATATGTTTTTTTAATTTCATTGATAATCTTGCAAAAGGGCTATGTACTTGTGTATGCAGGAACTCTGACATATTGACCCTGTCAGTCATGTCAGCTATCTGTGCCGGCTGCTGATCGATCATTTCTTATCAAGATCCATTTTCAGCCTTTATGAGAGCTTTGCCCCAAATCTTTGTGCAAATGTTTGGGCTAAACAACTTTTAACTGCTCTCTAGTGGATGGATAACCTTGCTGAAATATGACACATTCCGTGAAACGGTCAATACCGATACTCAGCATTCGTTCATCAGATTTGTGCTGTGATTAATATAAGCACATAATTATAGTTTATGGGTTCCTCTCTTTAAAACATTCATCTTTCATTCACTTTACTTCTGCTGTAGTGTAACACTGATGGCTATAGATTGTGTAGTCTACATAAAGGATCCGTAATTTAGCTCCTCTTTCCGGACTTGCAGGGTATGGTGTGTAATAGACATGGACATTCAGCAGGACAACACCAGAAGAGAAAGCCTCCCTGCAGCAGAGGCAAAGATTGCCTCTGCGTTAGGTTGAGTTGAGTTAAAAATCATACTCCTCGGAATAATAACTCAGTCAGGTCCAAAACCATAGACTGTAAATTAAAAATGTAGTCTTCGTGATGTCACCCGTAAGTTCCTGAAGAGCCCTTGTGAAGCTTAGTGTGGTCGGCTCTGGCCGTTACCACCTTGGTAGTCCTGACTCCACTGGCTCTGGACTGATCCAAAAATGGTCAAAGAGGTGGAGCGTGGGTGGAGCTGAGGTGGGCTGAATAAAGCCTGGTTATTTTAAACAGCCACCGTGACGGCACCCACCTGTCACTCAAAACAGCCACTCCATTAATTATGTATAACTTAAAGCCTTAATATTAGGGCTGGGCATTGTTAAGAACCTCACGATTCGATTCGATTTGGATTCTTTGGGTCACAATTCGATTCGATATCGATATCGATTCGATTCGATATTGATTTAAATGCTTCGATATCGATTCAGGGCTGACTCCAAAACCGCTGTCTTTACCTCTATGTACAGCTTCGGGACCGCGATTTCTGTCATGTGTTTGCATGTTGGTATGGCGTATCGTGGTTCGAGTGTGTATACCATCTTCTTAAAACCCCCTTTTTCCACGACAATGTACGGTCGTAGGTCCTTACATATGAAGACGGCCACAGACTGCGCTATCTTCTGTGTGCTGGCAGAGTTTGGCGGCAGTTTACAAAGGAAGGATCTGTCGAGTTGCGTCTGTTTTGAATCCACAGGTTTAGCAGCGGGTTGCTGCAGAGCATCTGTGTTGTGTTATTGCAGTGTTTTAGTACTGCCTGGTACAGCTTACACACTACCTTACTTTTGTCTATTTCCTGTGTTCCGGGTTTACACTGGACTCCAAACATCTGCTTTTAAAGTTGAAGGCGCTGGTTTAACACTGCTGCTACCTGCTTCGGTTGCCATGTTGTTGTTGTGTGGTCGAGTGCGGCCTCCGTCCATATAACGCAAATCACACAAAGGTGTTGCTCACCGCGCCCCCACTGGCCAGAGGCTTGAATCGATTCAGAGGATTTAATGAATCAATATTTTTACCCAGATAGATCACTAGCGAACAAGACTTTTGTCTTAAAGGATTTCTTTATGTCCCGAGGATTGGATTTCCTCTGTGTGACTGAGACATGGCTGAGTGTTGGTGAATCCAGCGCTTTCACTGAACTTTTACCCCATGATTGCTGCTACTTTAACTCCCCCCGGACGTCGGGCCAAGGAGGAGGAATAGCGACTGTCTATAAGAGTCATTATAAATGTCTTTTAATCTTGTGCAATCTGTGTTTGGGCCCACACAAGAACACGGACACACACTTGATCTTGTCTTATCATATGGTTTGCCCATTTTTAAGCTAGAGATATGTGACGCAGTGTTTTCTGACCATATGCCTGTATTATTTGAGGCTGCTCTTGCCTGTCATACAGTTAAACCTTGCATTGCTGCTCAACGCTGTCACATTATTAACCCTTCCACTGCTGTTCAGTTCTCGGTTGCTTTCAATCAGAACTCCATCATTCCTGAGTCAGTGTGCAATACAGAGGAGCTTAGCTCATGGTTTCACTCCACCTGCCAAACTGTTTTAGACACTGTGGCTCCATTAAAATCCAGGCAGCCTAAAACTAAATCTGAGCCCTGGCTAAATGACGCGACTCATGCGGTCAGACGTGAGTGCCGTAGAGCTGAGCGCAAGTGGAAGAAGGACAAACTGCAGGTGTCTTTTCAAATGTTAAGGGGCTGTTGGCGTCATTATCAGAAAACTGTGAAAGATGCTAAAAGAAAACATTTCTCGGATGTTATCCTGTCAAACTGTCACAAGCCTCGTGTTTTGTTTAACACTATTGACTCACTTCTGAATGCCCCACAGACTGCCTGTATGGAGGCGTCCCCTGCTGTGTGTGAAAACTGCCTTCACTTTTTTATTGATAAGGCCACTTCAATTAGGGCTCAAATCTCACTTTCAGCTTATGACCCCTCAATCTCTGTCCCCTGCTCTGCTGTCTTTGACCATTTTGAGCCTGTGACTTTTTCCTTTTTACAGGAGGTTGTCGGTCATTTGAAGCCCTCAGGTTCTCCAAATGATGCTGTCTCCCCTCGACTATTTAAGGAGGTTTTCCCGACTGTGGGACCATCTGTTATTGCAGTCATAAATAGCAGTTCTTGCTAATTTCAGGCCTATCTCCAAACTGCCTTTCCTTTCAAAAATCCTGGAGAAGATTGTGCACAGTCAATTAATGGCCTTTCTGGAAGAACATAATATCCTAGAGGTTTCCAATCCGGTTTTAAAACCCTGCACAGAACCGAATCAGCTCTCTTAAGAGTTTTTAATGATATCTTTTTAGCTACTGACTCTGGTGACTGTGTTATCCTTGTGCTTTTAGATTTAACTGCTGCATTTGACACAGTGGATCATGAAATATTGATCTCACATTTGAAGCAGTGGGTGGGCATCAGGGGCATAGCACTGGAGTGGTTCAAGTCGTACTTTGCTGATCGAGCTTTCTGTGTCAGCCTAGGTGACTCTGTATCCTCCTCTGCTCCTCTCTCGTGTGGGGTCCCACAGGGCTCAGTTCTTGGCCCTCTCCTTTTCTCTCTCTATTTGCTCCCACTTGGTTCCATACTTAGGAAGCACGGCTTTTCATTCCACTGTTATGCAGATGACAGTCAGATTTATGTGCCTCTTAAAAAGAAAAATGAATACTCTGTCAGACTGCTACTTAAGTGTCTCGACGACATAAAGGCCTGGATGGCTCTGAACTTTTTAAATTTCAATAATAAAAAGACGGAAGTGATGGTTTTTGGTGGCACCACTGGGACCCCCCCTGTAGAGCTGGGTTCCTTGGCCTAGTATATTTAACCTAGCATCACAAACCTAGGGGTTAAAGTGGACCCTGAGCTTAAGTTTGACAGTCAGATCAAGGCTGTTGTCAAATCAAGCTTTTTCCATTTGAGGCAGCTGGCCAAAATAAAGCCAATTCTATCAAGGCAGCACTTTGAGACGATAATCCACGCCTTTGTTACCACTCGGCTGGATTACTGTAATGCACTGTATGTGGGGGTTAGTGGGTCCTCTATTGCCCGTCTCCAGATGGTACAGAATGCTGCTGCACGTCTTTTAACTGGCACACTTAAACATGAGCACATTTTCCCCCATTTTAGCCTCACTCCACTGGCTGCCTATTCAATTTAGGATGCATTTTAAAATTCTTCTATTTGCTTTTAAATCCCTGAATGGTCTTGCCCCGCCCTACCTCTCTGAGCTTCTACACCACCAATATACCCGTCCGCTCTCTCAGGTCAGATGATCAGCTGCTCCTGAGTGTGCCTAAAACTAAGCGGAAGCTCAGAGGGGACCGTGCCTTTGCTGTGTCTGCTCCTAAATTATGGAATGATCTGCCTCTGCTCGTTAAACAGGCCTCTTCTCTGTCTGTTTTTAAATCCTGCCTTAAAACCCATCTCTTCTCTGTGGCCTTTGACACCTAGTAAGATGTCAACTTTATTTACTTGATTTAATTTCTTATTTTGATTGCTTTTTATTGCGTGGCTATTATTTTTACTCATATTTTATGTCTTTTCATTTTATTGTTTTATTTTATATGTAATTTTGCGCCTCATGTGAGCTGTTATGTCTTTTATTTATTATAATAATAAGTTTTAAAGTGCTTAACAAATAAAGTTGGATTGGACCCCTACTTAATATAATTTAAACAAATGAGTTCTATAAAAATGCACCCCCTGTAGTTGTCATGAACTCGTAAATTAGCTATAGAGACCAAAAGAGTCTCTTAAGCCCCAACCCAAATGGGGCTTAAGTTAATACCAGTACCTACCTACGTACCTAGTACTAAAATCATATTTCATTGGCCATGTGAGAGATTTATATCTGCACTAAATAATATAAAGTAAAAATGACACCAGTATTGCTCTCTTACAGTGCATGGCAAGAAGCAGAAACAGAAGGGAGTGGGTTAGCCTGCCAAAGCCCTGTTTGTACAGGACTAGGATCACCTGGGGTCCTCATGTTTGTGATGTGTCATAAACACAAGGTCATCTGTGCAGGGGCGGATCTAGAGAAATATTCATGGGGTGTCCAGAGGGTGGCATGTAGGCTTTAAGGGGCAGCAGAAATAGCTGCTGATTTAATCACAAACAATCACATATATGTGATATATGTTATTAATATATTAATATTTGCTTGGAAAAGCTGCCTAATGAAGATATTTGAACTAAAAAAACATTAGCAAAGCATTGAATAGAAATATCTCTCTATCTTTTTTTTTACAAATCTTTTTTCAAATGTGTTCAAACATGTATTTCTTCATTGAGCTTAGGCTGTTACTTGGTCTAAAAATACAGCCACAACAGATCATTGAATATTATTTATTATTTATTTGTAATGAACCAAAATAATGTGACTCAAAACTGGGGGGCAGCTGGGGTGACCAGCCATTTTTTTACCTTTATAGATCAGCACCTGTGTTCTTAATGCTTTGCAAATCAACCTTGTTCCAATTTAAAAAGTAAACAATTCTATTACAAAATATGATAACGTCCGTGTGAATCTCACACATTTTTTCCAGGATAGGGTTCCGAATGTTTGTCTTTTTTGTCTCACTTCTCCATAAGCACTTGCTGCAGTGGAAGTTATTATGAGAAAAAAGTAAGTAGACTCATCTTGCCACGGACATCGGGCTGTATGTTTTGTCTTTCAACAGGATCAGGATGCTACTAGCCAAAGTTATGTAATGTTTCAATCATAGCCAGAAATAATCCTTTGGATTTTGTCAGTGGATTTGAGTGAAATTCAGACTTTATGCTGCTGCGTGAATATACACTGCAATTAAGGCTTTAGTTTTCGTTTTTTATTATTTGGGGGCTTTTTAAGCCTTTATATTTTTATACAGACAGCTAAAGATAGGCAGGAAAGTGGGGAGAGAAAGAGTGGACGGCATGTAGCATAGAGCCGTGGGCTGCAATTGAACCTGGGCCGCTGCGGTAAAGAATGAGCCTGCATACATTGGTTGAGCACTCTACCAAGTGAGCTACCACCTGTTTCAGTTTGAGTTCAAGGTACGTTTCAGTCTGACAAACCTTTAAAGCACACTTTAAGTCAATAGATCACCATCATTACCTACGATGGTCCACAGCAGGTTGCTACATTTCCTCTACATTGAAAGGTATTTTTAATTACCACTTACGTAATAATTTGTAGACACAACACAAAATAAACACAAAATTAGTTAAATTAAGTTTTTAAGTTGATTAGGCTATTCATAAAATTTACTTGGTCAGTGGTGCAAATTTGCAGGTCAGAGTCCCTCAAGCTCCATATTTATTAACTTTGCCTTCACAAGCCCATCCACTAATTGTGGAAATTCCATCGATTGATTTCTGTAAAATGGAATTATTTTTTACTGTTATGTGTGATGATGTGACTGTTCACTAATCACTGCACTGACCATACATAGAGAGCTGACTTCTGGGTTCTGTTTTAGAAAACCCCACTCAAAATCATATTGACATTTATTTAATTTTTTTAGTAACACAGACTTAAAACATGTTAAAAAAATATCCTGGTAGTCTGGTATCCTGGTTAACGGTATGTTGTGCATTTTATGCCATATGTGGTTGCTGGAGACGATCGTGCCTGTTTTAGACAATGCTCTAAATTCCACCACAATGATATCTGCCATATCAGCTTTATAAGGCGGTAATGTGCATGCTGGGTTTACAGCTTAGCTGTCTCTAAGTGGACAAAAAGTAATAACTAATGCAGGTTTCACTTTGTTAAAATAATGAAAGGTTCAAATTCTTATAGCAACTGCTGCCTGTAGTCAGTACTGGACCAGTGTGAAGGATTTAGTGGCATCTTGCAGTTAACTGAATACAGCTCAGCCTTCCTGTAAAAACATGGCGGTTCAACATGGCGGACTCTGTAGAGACTTAATGATTCCTTTATTTGGGTGATTATACACTGATGAAAACATACCTATGGATATTATATTCCAATTCTGATAATAGATCCTCCTAAATGTTACACCCTGGACCTTTATTCTTTGAAAATGGATCAACCCCATGGAATAGAACAGCTTCACTGAGTCACAGAAGCAAGTGGTACAGCAGCTACAGCCCAGGGGGACGATAGGACTTTGTATAGGCTCTATGGGCTGTTACATACCCTGATAAAGGATCAAAGGTTTTCAAGTATGGCATCAAAAAGCAATGATTGTGGCCTTTGAGGAGTTACTTTCTGAGCTCTAGTGAAGCTGTGTTGATACTCCTACTTGACATTCTGTCTGATGAAAACATCCTTTAATTAAACATGGCCCCCATGAGGCCTCTGGTTCACTGTATAACAAACTACCTCCAGCACTGCTGATTGTATTTACCATACCAGTTATGCAAGACCTGGGAATATAATGACAACGATGATGATGATGATAAAGATGAACCTGTGTAATATAGTAATGTGTCCTACATACAATAAGAAAAGATACAAATAACTTACATTTAGATTTTTAAGGTTTTTTGTCTATAGTACTTTAGGGTTTCGTTAGCAGTCTGTACAGTTAATACAAAATATATAAAGAATAGAGAATAAAATGGAACAATCACAATCTCACACTACCTGTATTCTTTCTCAGTAGTCAGAGGAGTAATACAAGTTCTTAATTGGATAAGATCCATAGTTTAATGCTTTCTTGTTCTCTTTTGTTTTTGTATTTACGTTGCTTTTCTCTCCTAATCAGGCCGGGGGGGATTAGAATGCCCAGGTGAGACATTCTGCGCAGTAACACAATCAGGCCATCTGCCTGCTTGTTTTCTGCACCACAATAGGGGCTCTGATGAATCCGCTCCTCTTCCCTCTCTTGTCCCGCTGCTCGAACGCTCTTCTTTTCTCATTTCTGTCTCATTCTGCTTTTGTCATTCTTCCAAATCAGAATACACAGAAAAAAAAAGACAATATCTCTGCTTCTGCTGCATCAGTTTTGAGATTGAAAAACAAACTGTCTATCAGCGGCGTACTAATTTAATGACAGATTTCAAGATTTTGCCAAGCAGATCAGAACTGCTAACTGAGCTAACTAGCTAAAGGCCACTATAGTTACTAGCGGTTACTTTGGCAAGAAGTAAAGCTCTTTGTCCATCATGACAACATTTTCTCCATAAAATATGATCGATATCAGAGTTGGTACAGTGTGTAGGATTAATCCAGCAGTGTAGATGCAGATTACAACCCCTTCGCCTCATCTTCCTGTCCAAGCGTGTAGGAGAAAATTAAAAAGGCCCTATCTACAGCCGGTGTTTGGTTTGTCCATTCTGGGCTTCCGTAGAAACATGGTGGTTCAGCAAGGTGGACTCCACTGAAGAGGACCCGTTTCCTCTGTAGATAAAAATAGCTCATTCTAAGGTAACAAAACCATTGATCATATACTAATGTAAATATACCTATGAACATTATATTCTATTTCTGCTAATTGATCCTCTTAAATGTTACACACTGGACCTTCAACAAGGTACTATAATCATCAGTTGCAACTGTATAATAGCCAATTAAATAATGTTTAAAGGCACTTTACAAACTAATTATTAACCATTACCAAAATGTTACAAATATCTGGTCAATGATCTATCTAATGTTTTTACAAAAAAATGTTAAAGGTTTACCAATCATTTGGTCATCATTCACAAATACTAATACAAATACCTAAAATGTCATATTGTGTGCAACAATAAACTGGTTTAATAATGTAATCAGAATGTAATTGTTATCTCCTGTCAGCTATGCTTCATCACAGTTTTATTACAGAATGACCACTGTTTTCATCCAATTAGACAGTCCTGTTAGGCACCTACTAGGCTTTATTCATATAATTCACTTTATTTCCAATTGTAATAAGTTATGTTTGGTAGTATGGCTCTGTTCTGGGACCTCCCCGCTCTTCCATGTGCGTATGCGGAAAGCTTAAGGCAAGGAGAGCAGCAGCAAAGACACAGAACAGTGACAACAGAAATTACACTGATTATCATACAGCATATGAGGAGGCAGGTTGCAAAGCGGCTTGCAGAGGGAACACACACTGGACAAAAAGGACCTGTATCTGGAAAGTTTATGTATCCAGATCTGTATATTATATCAAATCATATCATCTAAAAAGTAATTCAGTTTAAGTTCACTTTGCTTTATTGGCGTGAGTGTAACAAAGACAATGTTGCCAAAGCATTAAGAAATTATGGAGTAAAAAGGGAAAAAAAACTTTAATTAATTAAATTAACAATTAAACAGAAAGTATCTTTCCGTATATAAACGTATCACCACCTTGGATACTACCACATTTTGGTGCATTTATTCCAGTGAGAGAAAATAAAAAACTAAACTGAAACTGAACTGATTTTGTCTCTGGATTTATGAAAGCGCTTATCCAAATTATCATTAGAGAACTCTCACCTCTGTCCAGTCACACAGAAAAGAGCACAGGCGAGGAGCAAGCCATGGAAGCACACCGTAAATAAGACAGATACCAGCCCTGAGCTCAAACTGTAAAAAGACCTTCCTGGTAACTAGTTCTCACGGCTGTTTCTATCAGGGCCTGGGAACACAAAACAGGCAGTTAAAGAAAGGAAAACCTTTTTGAATTTTTCCATCAAAGGCTTCCAGCGTATGTGTGTGTGTGTGTGTGTGTGTGTGTGTGTGTGTGTTGTAGAAACAGATCAATCGTGTCTGCATAATTCATGAGGACAGCATGTAGGCTGCTAATGATGATGAAAGTCTTGTCAGTTGGCCTGTTGTGTTCATGTACAAACACACAATAACACCACTACACACACATTGCACACACACAAACGCACTCCACATGCTTCAGTGTATGAGGTCCTTTGACACATCCACTTATAGAAAGCAATGAGTATCGTGTAATTAGGCTGGGTGAGTCATCATACCAATCTAATCTATTGAGACCCTAATATGATACTCATCATCGCCGTCTGCGGGGCCACAGGGCAATTAGCATGACGAGTCCATCGCCTTTCAGACAGCCAACCAGAACTGTCTCCGCAAGCTCTCCATCACCCATACGTCATATCAAGAACGAGACCAGAATGGTAAGCATTGGCACCGACTTTGGTTAAACATTGGACAGACAAATTATGTAGGTAAGCGCTTTGAGTGGTCGGAAGACTATACAAGTACAGGTCCATCTACCATAAAAGAGGAGCAGTTCTGTCAGTAGCTTTAAAGCCAAATTAGTCTAAAAGCCAACACTTACATGGTACACACTGTCGCCTGTTTTACAATACAATGCAATTTATGTTAATACAGTGTAAGTGATATGCTGCTTTAAATTCTCAAAGAAAAGCTGGTACTGAAATTACCTGCACTGTGATAGCTTAATGGTAATAATATCACATAATGTACATTTCCATAGCACTAATTCCATCAGAGTCATGTACTACTCACCACTCTGCTAAGTTGTTCTTTTTAACACCGACACTGCTTTCATTCACTGATTACTTCCACTTTGCTGTTTTTCGATTGCTGTGAAGCTACAGTGAATGAAAGCCTACACAGAAAGGCAGGCATTACACCCTTTCAGTATGAAACATCATTGCATGAAGTGTTGGGTTTCATTCACAATATAACTATAAACTATAATCTGTAGCATTTCCACATTAATGTGCATTAACTCTAGCTCTATGTTCTCTATGTAGTTGAGTTGTGTACTTACATCATTCGTCATAAGTAATCAGAGAAATAAGCTGAGCTCACATTAGCCAGAGCTCAGCTTGCAGCCCTGCAATGACAAAGGCAACAACTCCCATGATCCCTTGTCACCATGAAAGGTCCATTCACTGTCAGAAATGGAATACCTTAGAAGGAGCTGTCTTTATCTACAGAGGGGGCGGGTCCTCTTCTATGGAGTCCATCATTTTCCTTTTCCTTTCACATGAACTGGCTTGGCTTGACTTGGTTTGACTCAGCACACCAGCTCAGCACGGCAGGGATTTGCACCTCCATTATGACAGGGCTACCCACTTGAAGGTGTGTCTTTAAATGTGGAGAGAGCAGCGGTGGTTGAGATAGTTCAAGGTTGAATGAAGAGAGGGACTAGAGAGAAACTCAACTTCAAAGCACAGAGATTCAGTTAGAAGCTATCTGAGAGGTGAAACAAACGTCTGTCTGTCTGTCTAGTCTCCTGCACAGACATGAGTTGAGTCTTGGCACATACGCATGTTTTTGAAGGGGAGACGGGTCACAGGTTGGCAGTGTTCGGCAAGATGTCACTGCAACCCACTTGGAGGTGGCTTGGCACAGCTCAAAGCAAAAAGTAAAAATGTTTCTACAGTAGCCCAGAACGGACAAACTAAACACTGTCCACCATAGTTTTCTCCTACGTTCTTGGAATGCGAGCATTGGTTGCAATCTACACACCACTAAGGCCTATAGGCACGTTGCATCATAACTTGTTTCCTGAACTACAATCACATGCTCTCATGTCATGAAGCAGAAAGCATTCTTGCCAAGGTGCTTTGTTTCTGTAGAAATAATGGGAGAAGTACAGTATTTTTTGGCATTAAACCTGTTGGCCGGTGAGGAACAGTTGGCCAAAATTCAACTTTTGGTAGAACGGTTTCGCAGCTGCTGATCCTGTGCCAGTAATATGTGGGAGGTGTGTGTTGAAGCTGTCTGAATGAAGCGTTCATACACTCTCAATCACAATGTCATTGCTCCAAGAATCCAAGAGAAGTTTTTGGACAAGTGTGGATATTAAGTTTCACGTGAAGGTTTGAGTAGCATTCTTGTGGTTTGGCAGTTTTTCTCTATCTGGAATCTGGATTTTTCTTAACAAGCTTTCAGGGCACCATATGGAAAAGGAGTGTGTGTGTGTGTATGTGTGTGCTGTAAGCTTTTGCCCCTGCCCTGCACTAATGTGGAAGCCTTGTGTGTGAGTGTGTAAAAAGCAGCTCTCTCCCTGATGAGCACTTTCTCAGTCAATCCGTCGGCCTACTGTGCAGTGTGTAATCTGGGATTACCCGTCCATTTGATGTTATGTCATCAACAGGGAGTTTGAGCACATTCTATGCTGTACGAGGGAGAAAATGTTAATGTCAATACTGCTGTGTGCTCATGTGGAATGTGTAGGTCATTGTATGCCCATGGTTTAGTAGACAGTTAGCTTGGTGACCTAGTCCAAAACTGAAATGTTTGATTTCCTTCGTTCCAGATGTCTTCTGGTGTTCTCTGAGCAAAACTGATCAATTTCGGAGCCTGAATTGGATTAAAAAGACCAAAATGCTATGTAAAATTCTCTTAATGGTAATTCAAAGCTCATAGTTGGTGGATAGCATTTCAGTTTAGGTGTAAAAATTGATTTGCCTTTAAATTCACTTTGTAAATTATACTTTGATTCATTACAGATCCCTTAAATTTTTAAAATTTTAATATTAAATTTTTTTTTTTTTGGGGGGGGGGGTTGGGGGGGGTGGGGGGGGGGGGGGGGGGGGGGGGGGGGGGGGGGGGGGGGGGGGGGGGGGGGGGGGGGGGGGGGGGGGGGGGGGGGGGGGGGGGGGGGGGGGGAGGGAAGGGGGGAAAGGAAAAAAGGAAAAAGGGGGGGGGAAGGGGGAGGGGGGGAGGGGGGGGGGGGGGGGGGATCGGGGGGAAGGGGGGGGGGGGGGGGGGAGAGAACGGGGGGGGGGGGGGGGGGGGGGGGGGGGGAGAGGGGGGGGGGGGGGGGGGGGGGGAGGAGGGGGGGGGGGGGGGGGGGGGGGGGGCCCCGGGGGAACCCCCCCGATAGTTTGGGGCTATGGGAGGAAAACTGGGGGGGGGGGGGGGCCCCACCTGCCCCCATCCCTATTTAATTTTTTAAAAAGGGGTTTTTTTGTCTTTTTTTTGGGGGGGGGGGGTTTTGCCCCCCCAACCCCAACCGGAAGCTGGTTCCACAGGCTTGGTACTGAGACATGACATGTATTAAGACAAATAGTCTGTTTAGAACAATAATGTATGTGAAAGGTGTGGTTTATAGTGCAATTTTATGATAGCAGATCTTTGATTTTAGCATTATTTCAAAAACAAAACTACTTATAATTCAGTTTGCTGATCAGGTAGCGATCATATAATTGATCGGTATAAGCCCTGTATATATTTATGCAAATAATCTGGTATCCACTTATGCACATTAGTGCAAGCATTTTCCCTGATTAATAGGTCAGAAGCTGTGTTTGTATCCCACTGCGTGTACTCAGTGTATGTCAGTTCATTAAAAAGTGTGTGACAGGATGAAAAGGAGGTGTCTTGTACAATAATGACTCAGGGCTTATTACTGTGGGATCACTGTCTCTTTTATTTTTTAACATGTGATCAATTTGCAGTCTCATAATACTCATAATGCTTATAATAAGTTATTTTGGGACACCATAGAACATACATATACACACCTGAAGCAAGTGCTTCATAAACTTCTGTCAGTCACTGAAATCTGATTTCCCTACATGGCTCCTGATGATGCAGGATGATAATCACTAGAACAGTCTGTATGACCTTATGTTTACTGATCTCAGTCCACTTGTAAAAAGTCAGTGTGAACAGGAACTGGGCCAGAACTTAAGTACCACGATGTAGCATTTCATACTTTGGTCTAAAACAACCGACCCACACTACATGTGTAGTTTAAAGCCCCCTCCAGACATACACCTCTTTAAATAAATATGATGGCAGTTTTAAACAGCAGCCCTACCAGGTAGGTCCTAGTAACACTTCAAAGAGTGTGAACTGAACGCTGTCAGATGAGGCCACAGCAGGACATCTTGACATCTTGTTATATATATATATATATATATATATATGTATATATACGTATTGTCTGTTATGCTCACAGGCATAAAATCAGTTTAATAAACTATAAAACACTTTGAATGGGATGACCAGTCCCCTCACAGGTTTAAAAAAACCACAGTGACATGAATAATCAGACCACCTGTCTCCTATTTGAAACTCATGCCAGCTGCAATAATTAATCAATGAATGTCCAGCAGAAAACTCTGTTTTGGTTTTATAATTCATCAGTGATGCCACCTCTGAGAAAACAGGATACATTCTTCCTTAATATTGTTAAACTTATGAATTAGCACGCTTTGTAGTTTTTTTCACATGCTGTTGCAACAACTAGTAATGTTAGAAAAACTACAACACCACACCGGATCTAGCTAGACCGGAAACAAAACAACAGGCACGCTGCACACACTTGTTTAAGAGTAGTAGACGTTACGTTGTGAGTGGATGGCTTGTCTGTTTGAGTAACTGGCTCAAGGCAAAGAAGTAGTAGGCTTACCTTTTATTGGTAACCGTTACTGTTCATTCTTTCTGAAATAAGAGGCTGGGTTGAGCCTCTGGTGAATAAAGAGCAGTAGCCTGACTGCTATGTTCAAAGCAAACTTGAGAAAAGTATTAAGCCATGGTTTAACTGCACTATAGGCTGAGTCCTAGTTTACCTTACATGTGCACTTTGTAATTTTATTTTGTATCGCCCTGTTTTGATCCCTTAGAAAGGGCTGTTGAAGGGGCTGTTTGTGTGACAGTATTTTTTTCACCCTTTTATTGATGGACAGTGTTACATTGTGTGAGAGATTATTTGCTCCAAGTGAGAATGTTAGAGTGAAATTGAACACTACAGTATATGCCAATGTTGTTTTCAATAAAAACAACATTTATACAAAGCAAGCCGATCCGCTTTTCCATGTTGATAAGAGCATTAAAATGAGAAAAAATAATGGGACAAAAAGAAATAAAGGGACTTTTAGAATGGATAAAAATGTGCGATTAATTGCGATTACTTGCTAGTTAACTATGACATTAATGCGATTAATCGCGATTAAATATTTTAATCGTTTGACAGCACTAATATATTTGCTTGCATTCTTGTATGGCTATTAATACAGTCAAATTACCACAATTTACAGTTAAAGCTGCAGTTGGTAACTTACAGCAAATATGACAAAAAATACTTTTTGTCATATTTGCTGAAACTTTCACTATAACCCGTCAGTCATACGAAAACAAAAACAACCCCTCAGAGCCCAGAGGAGTCTCTAACGCAGTGTCAGTCACTGCTTGCTGTGCCTCATCGTCATGTTGAACCACCATATTTCTACAGTAGACCAGTATGGACAAACCAAACTCTGGCTCTAGATAGGAGCTGTTTGTGTTTTTTTACACTTTCAGTGGCCACCATAGTTTCTCTTTCACACTTGGAACTGTAGGGTGAAGCGAGTGAGTTGCAATCTGAAACTACACTGCTAAATACCACTAAATCCTACACACCGGTCCTTTAAAAATATTCAGATATGCTGAATATTCTGAACTTCTGCTGGTGTGCTTTATATACATATGTGCCAACCATCTCTTTTAGGCTATTTTACACAGTTTCTTTGAAACTGGACAAAAATTACATGAAGCATGATAATGAAAACAAAATAAAATAGAAAATTTGATCTAAAAAAACTCCATCATTTAAATTTCTTACTTTGTTTTAGCCATAATAATGATTTAATGAGAAGACAAAATCAGGGAGCAAAACGGGACAGTGAGAGGCCCAGTGAAATGGAGACTGTTAAAACAGTTAACACTTCACTAAAACAGAGCTTGTGTACATATTTGAATGGATCCACTAAACCCTCCATTCACTGCCAGCTGAGCAGCTCTCTGTTATTTTTCCTCTCAGTGATCACAGATGGAAATCGTTTCTGGTTTTATGCTTTGTACAAACAATTAGTGCAGCCTCTCACTTTCTCATCATTTAGCTTTAGTAGTGTTTTGCCAACCAGATACTCTCATTTTGCACTCTGCCAGCTGAAAAGTCATATTTTCTAATATCTTCTTTCTGAACACGACAATGACTTAGCTCTTCTTCTAATAAATAGTATATACATAAATACTTTTATGCTTCCTCTCTTCCCCAAAACTTATTCCAACAAAAGTGAGATGAAAATGTCTACATCTAGATGCAGATGAATTAGTAAGGAGGAGAAGCAGAGGGCTGTTGTTCAGCCCCTCACTGATGTTTTAACTTTATCCTTGAAAACAGAAAAAAGTAGCTAAAGTCATACCACTGTTCAAATCAGGTGATTCCAGCATATTGATTATCATCATTATAATATTAATTAACATCCTATATCTGTCTTACCTTGTTCTTCTAAAGTTCTTAAAAAACTAGTATATTCAAGAATGAAAAAAACATTTGTACACAACAACCATATTGAACTTGTACTTGTAATGTAATGCCACGTGTCCCACAAAAGATTTTGCTTATCCAAAAGAGAATTTTTTGAGAATGATAGGTGAAGCTAAAACATGCAAATCATCTTCCTCTCTTTTTTAAAAGATACAAACTTCTATCCATATTTAATGTGAACATATGTGATATATGTTCAACTTTGTGTACAGATATGTAAATCTAAGTCATGACTTACCCAGCGCCTTCCAGAATTTCTTTAAATTTTCTTCACACGTTCACTCATATTCTACAAGACTTTTATCTTCTATATTGTCAGACTTATCTAGACTAATCATACTAATCAATATTCACTTAAATACAGAGGACCATCTCTTTGGAACAATCTACCTACATTCAATATCTACCTTATCTTTATTTAAAAAACATCTCAATAGCTCTTTAATTAGCAAATATTCATAATCTTGGATTTCTGTATAATGTATTTCACCTGGTAAAATAATTGTACATTTCTATTTATATTCTGTTTCAGGTGTTTAAATTATGTATTCCAGTTTTTATCTATTTTTTTCTTTTCAAAGTATGATTATATTTCTTAAGGGGAGGTATCTTCATAAGCCATTTTCCAACCTTCTCCATTATTATTACTATTGTCACTGCTCATTGTCCCATCGTTGCTGTTGTCGTCGTCATCATCTTCTTCATGTTCATCGTCATCAGTCACTACTTAGTGTAGTTGTTGCTACTGTTGCTGTGCACCTGTCTGTCTGGATTAAAACCACCTGAAACACTTAAGGTTGCTGGGAAGGTGATAGGTGTCACTGAACCCCCCGATGGCTGTCTTTGATCAGTAGGTTCTCCGCAAAGCCTGGTCCATACTGGACTGTCCAAATCCCCCCCTGCACCTTGAGTTTGAAACTCTTCCCTCAGGCCTTAGATTTGGAGTACCAAGGCTAAATAGTGCAATAGGAGTAAAACCTCCTCTGTTCTTTGTGCAACAATCATAGTTGTTGTATAATGTTGTACTGCATATTCTAGGGCTCCATGATATGGTAAAAACGGAATTCAGCAACTATTTTGACCTATATAACGATTGTGACATGAGGCCTATAGCAGCATAACTAAGGGATGGTTCAGGACTCACCTGAGCCAGCCTTAACTATAAAATATATATAAAACACCCCATGATTTCAGGTTGTGATCTCAGCTGTCATCTCAGCCTGATCCAGATCCACTCCAGCAGCCACACTGGCTGCAGCAATTACTGGCAGGTAGATAGCACCCACTGAGAGCCATGTGGCGCGCGCACACACACACACACACACACACACACACACACACACACACACACACACACACACACACACACACACACACATGCACTGAGGCAAGCATCTGCTCACACACTCACACACCTGCATCCACGCAGACACACACACACACACACACACACACACACACACACACATTAGAGCAGTGTTATCTCAGTTTTCTAGCTCCCAGATGGCAGCCATAGCGACAGGTCATCCTCCACGCCCACCAGACACTACTGATACACTACACTGCTGTCTGCTTCTGCTTCTGCCTCTGTCTGTCTGTCTGTCTGTCTGTCTGTATAGCAAATTGGAGTCTTAGATTTTCGGGGCTGTGAGCCGAGCTGCTGCTAACGTAGCTTAATACCCAGACGTCCAATGACTTGAGTTAAAAAGCACCAAGATCTAAACAGTGGATGGTGGCTTCTAACTGGATAAACAGTCAATGTATGAAAGCTTCTAGCAGACAACCACAACGCTGACGCATGCAGGGGGGATTAGACGCCATTGACAGGCAACAGGGGAAAAACAGCATTACCTGAATATAATGACAGATTGCTCTGAGTTTGAACATTGTTGGAAACATTTGGAAACTTACACAAATTAGGGACCTGAAAGAAGCAACAAAGCACCATAGGGGAAGGGAACTTCTCGGTGGGTTTGTCACAACGTACAGTCCACATAGCCATTTGATCCATTGTTCATGTAAAAAGATTGAGTCATGCAGCTATGATCAAATACAGCAGGAAAGTTGCCAGTTTTTTTCTTTTTACCTCATGTCTTCCCTGGAGTGGCAGTGCTAACAGAGTGTTACATTATAACAGATGCCTCTTAACATGCACAACTGGAGTGGAACAACATTTTCAGGAAAGAGAGTACAGAGCCCCCTGAGGGGAGAATATTGCTTGTGTGCACTACATGCTACCTTGTACGCCGTTAAATATGCACTCAAGATAGTGTATATGTTTTTAATACTTACATATAACCCTTCAGTCTGCATGTCTGACGACTGGAAAACCCATAACCTCTCATAGGCTTAATGACTTATGAGTTCAATAATAATACGATGAATCGCAGCACTGTCTGCATGTAATCAACAAATCTTAATTTAAGAAAATATCAGGCCTTATACTAAAGGTCTGTGTGACAAAAAATGCTAACTAGGTAGCATTAAAGCAGCTTTAATTGATTTTGACTTCACACTGACTTCACCTTTAATGTGGACATGTTAGCAAACGGTTGCTAGCAAATATTAGCATTCAGTTGGAGTCTAAGTTAAGTCCTATATTCCGTCTTCTCTTAGCTTCATTTTGGTCTCCACCAACCTTTTTCTGTCTGAAGTTTGGTTCTAGGCAGCATACAGCTGCTTTTTGTTTTTTATTTGCTGGAACAGTTGCCTGCTGTAAATGTGACTAATCCGACTGAACTAAAACAGTAAAGCTGTGACTAAGCTATCTTAAAGATGCTAAATCCCTCTAGGCCAGTCCCGGACTTGACTGGAAGAAAAATGAGAGAAGAATGACTATTGTGTCCATTTCACACTCTTCACTGTTAATCTGCCAGTCTGCAGTATAGACAGCTATGGAATAAATAAATCTTATCAGATGGGCATCCCTGAGACTAAATCATATCAAACACAGCAGAATTAAACATGTTTACAGCCCGGTAAAAAAAGCCTCTTTTGGTCTCTATAGCTAATTTCCCCATTCATGACAACTGCACATCAGGTGCATTTTTATACAACCCACCTGTTTAAATTATAAGCAGGCTTCATTCAGCCCACCTCAGTTCCACCTCTTTGACCACTTTTGGATTAGCCAGGACTGCCAAGATGTTGACGACCAGAGCCGACCACACTGAGCTTCACAATGACTTTTCACAAACCTATGGTGGACGTCACAGAGACTATATTCATTTTTACATATACTATATTCTATGTCTATGCATTAACTATGTGTTAAAAAGAGGACAGGACAAACAGTGGCTGTATTTGATGGTTGGATGTTGGAACTACAGTTCCCTCATAAATTGTACAGTAAGTCACCTATAATCTGACCCTGTCAGACTGACTTCCACTTGCTTTCAGGACCCCTTATTGCTCCTGTCCCCTCCACCTCACACAGTTTGCCTCAAGCATTCTCAAGTTTGTAAGGGAAAACTAATTTTGAATCCATAGCACAATGACATAAGTGGTTACTATTAACTTTCTTCGATGTTTACCCTGCAGTCCTTGGAGCTACGGCTACAGAAAGGTGGAAGCTTTGAGAGGCTGTAATCAGAACAAGTGTTTTACGAAATAAAACCACATCAGTGGGGGAACAGAGTTTATTTTAGTCCAGAAAGCTTGTTGACTCCACACAACTGCTGATTTTCATTATCACTCAACTGTATAGGAAGTGAACAGCATTAGCTTGGTGATTATGTTCGGTTTAAACAAATAACTGAAACTGAACTGACTGAAATTGCTGCAACATTTTTCCAACATGTCTCATTTTCATTCCAGTGGACCACGTTCAAATTGAACGCTTCGACAGATAACAGTGTAGATTCTGGGCGCTGTATATAGGATTGTTTACATCTCTTGGCATACGTGGAGCCATATGTGATGTGATGAGATGAACGGTATCTGATGTTAACCACAGCATGAGTGTGAAAGAAGCCTGTGAGCCAAGTATGTGCAGCTTCCAAGTACTTTCCTGAGAAAACCTTGTTTCCTAGTTTGAACATAAATCTCAGATACTTGAATGTTTTGTCAAGCCAATTAATTTATTTATCCCAAAATCACAAGTTTGTCTCAAAGGATTTGAGTATTTGTACAGCAACAGACCTCTATCTCCAGAACCCCGGTTTAGATATGGTCCCAGCAGTTAGAGCACCATCACGTTGAGAACCACATATTTTAGTCCTTTATTTTCAAAACGATTCTAAAAATGATATTTAAATGTATCATGATGGGAGGATCCATCACAGTAAAACCCAGGATCACACAGCTGAATAGATATGATTTAACAGAGATTTTTTCCCCATAAATTAAGAGTTAAAATGAGGGGATGCTTGTTTTTCTACATTATGATTTGGACCTTTGGAGGACTTTCAAGACCGCCTGGTTGAGAGCCTGGACCTCATTCTGAGAACCAGTGGGATTAATAAGTAGCTGTGCATGTCTTTGGAGATAATGTATGGACCAGTACAGAGCAGTGCAGCACAGCCCCTCTCTCTGGCACTCTTTCTCACTCACACACACACACACACACACACACACACACACACACACACACACACACACACACACACACACACACACACACACACACACACACACTGATACTGATAATAACTCACTGTAGGTAACTTGTCACTGGAGCCCAGAACAGAAACAGCACATACTGGCATGGTCTGAGCTGAGGCCAACAGTGAAGCTCAAACGTCCAACTGTAGAAACAAGGAGAAAACATATTTTTGAGTGGAGGGGGACTTTAGCCTAAGTTACCATATGAAAACTGGACTTGTATCTCAATTGATGGTGGTCGTGTGCCTTTCCCTTTTGTAGCCACAAGTGATAACATCATATTACACCCCCCACCATGCAGTTATAGCGGTCCTATTAGCTGACTCTGCCAGACTGGGAACGGCACAGCATCCAATGCGGACGGAGGCCGATTCTATGACAAGGAGTACAGTACAGAGGAGTTATTTTTGCCAGGTTTGGCTCCTTGCACCCTAGAGTTAGCTAACGTTAGCTGCATGAGCTAACTAGCATTAGTGGTAGTTTTCTGCCTTTAGGAAACTTCATCGATTACTTCGGTACCACTGTCGTCAAACTGGCCTCAGTCTGTCTCTGAGATTGTATTCGGTTCCAGTCTGGCCATGTTCACTGGGAGGCTGCTGAGCTCGGTTCTGTTGCACGCCAACGGCAGCTCCAGCAGCAGTTAGGACATAAAATATGGTCCAGATTTGTATATTTATATTTATAATCTAGTTTCACCCAAATCACTGATAAAATGTTGTGTTTTTTAATAAAGTTGTATCTCCGTACAGTTATCAGTGAAGATTGATTGATGGGTGGATGTTGTGACATTATTGGTTGAAGCTGGTTGGTTCACACTTACATAAGCATGTGTCTCATTTTGCTTTACAGGGAAGATAGGATAAATGTAAAAATATAAAGAAATTTTGTATAATTTGTTGTAATTTCTTTGCCATACATTGTCAAATAGGGGTGCAATATGACTGGGCATGTAGTGCTAATTTTAAGGGGTTAAAAGGCATTTTTCATTTCATCTGAACTTTAAAAATGAAAAGTCTTTCTGGAGCTTGGTGCCCTGGTACTACAGTAAGTAAGTCATGTCACAGACTACAACACTACAAGGTTTTTAGGATATATGTTATTATTAAATCTAAAGAAGTAACTAAGTGAGAACATGCACTGAGCAATAATACAGGCTGCACATATTTTCTTCTGACCTCCACTTCAACGATATTTAGTCATGCACTGGTGTATTATGGATAAACAGTAGCCCACAGCTGCCTCTGCTGTAGTTCATCTCAACTTTGACCCCCATTAAGGAAGCTGTAATCTCATACCGTTTCCTCTGCTGCAGTAGCCATGGCAACTGTTACCAAGGCTGCGAACAGGAACTGGCCAATGGGTGTGGAATCTTCTGGCAGGGAGGGAGGCTCTTATCAGTCTTATCAATGAAGACAATGGACACATAGATGACCAACCTCCTAGGTCAATGGAGATCCAAAATTAAAAAACAGTTTTTATCTAAAATGTTACTAAAAGAGTCGGTCTAAAAGGAGTGTCTCCAGCAGAATGTTTGCCTCTAAAACTTTACTATCAGCTTAATACTGTTTAATTATCTTGTTTAGCCAGTTTATTTAAAGCTTTGCTTTTCATCCTTTAGTGTGCCACCTGTATTTAGGTGCCTGCTGAGTTATTAAGCCAAACAGCTCTAAGGTCAGTGATTTATGCAGGGGTGGCGTGAAGTGTCTCCAGTCATTCCAAATATATGGAATTCCAACACTGTTTAGGGACCTCTAGGCAAAAATAAAACATTAGTAACATGCATGTCATGCTAGCTTGATGGGGGGACAAATAATGCTCCAAAGTTTTGGCAATGGCCATTTTCAAAGGGATCCCTTGACCTCTGACCTCAAGGTACCTGAATCAAAATGGGTGGCATTAGAAATCAATACATTGCTATATTTCCAAATCTTTAGACATTTTTACAAATACATGTCTTTTTTCATTGAACTTAATCATCATTATCTCTGAGTGTCTTTAGTCTTAGTCGCCTCTAAAATAATCTAAATGTGTTAAATCTGACCACATTTGACACCAAACTGAGGTGGCAGCTGGGGTGGCCTGGCTTTTTTTAGGAGTGGCAGCTGCCACCCCTCTAGATCTGCCCCTGATTGGCTACCTTAGTAAGAAAGCTAACTAACATACATACAGGCATAACCCATGCTACACACTGTTCATTTTTGTGGCTTTTACCACCATTGCCCATACGAAGCTTAATGTTGACATATAACGTTTAATACTGCGTCAAACTAGATGTCAAAGTGACAACTCTCCAAAGACCTGTACACTGAATACATGCACACTAAATACACTGAATACTGAATAGTCCTTTCTGACTACACTTTAGTTTACTTGAATGTGTAGACGTTAACAGTTTTAAAGATACTTCCTTTTGTCATGCTGTACCTTGTAACCCAAAATGTCCTCCAAGCTCACTGGAACTGTTTCCAAACTGGATTTTAAACCGTGCTGAATTTTCAGACATCAACAATGTATTAAGAAGAAGTTTGTGGATTTTAGGTGCTATTATTTATAGAAAATGGGGTGTACTCCTGTAGGGTTTCTCACTGAGCAGATGCTGTCAGTAGTGCTTCCTCTCTCTCCTCTTCCTCTGCTGATTGCTTTCACCACAGCAGCTTTATTGAAGCATGACTCTACAGTGTGTTTCCCAGCTCATTGCTGGCTCTGGTTGTCTTTTGAACATCTCTGCAACCAACATCTTTAAATGAAGCTCTGTAGACTTTTCAGCTGTGTTTTGACTATATATACATACTCAGCCTGCCTGAACTCAACCTGCCTCAATGTGGGACATACCAACAAACTGTGCTGCACTGTGTTCTGACACCTTTCTATCAGAACCAGCATTAACTGTTTCAGCAGTTTGAGCTACAGTAGCTCGTCTGTTGGATCGGACCACACGGGCCAGCCTTCACTCCCCATGTGCATCAATGAGCCTTGGCCACCCATGACCCTGTCTCCGGTTCACCACTTTTGATAGGTACTGACCACTGCTGACCGGGAACACCCCACAAGTTTTGGAGATGCTCTGACCCAGTCGTCTAGCCATCACAATTTGGCCCGTCGCTCAAATCCTCCACTGCCCATTTTTCCTGCTTCTAACATCAACTTTGAGGACAAAATGTTCACTTGCTGCCTGATATATCCCACCCACTGACAGGAGCCATGATAACCAGATAATCAGTGTTATTCACTTTGCCTGTCAGTGCTCAGAATGTTATGGCTGATTGGTGTATGTCTCCCTGTTAATGTTCTTTTATTTGATTCTGAATTGTGAAGCACTTTGTAAAGTCTCTTCAATATGAGATTGTATAGATCATGGATCATCCTGACCTTTAATAATGACTGAAATATTACCATAATGATGGTTTATAGGTACATGTGTATTGGTAGCACGTAGTGACAGCTGTTCTGATACTGCTGGAGAACCTCGCCGTCGTCGACACGATCACTTTTTGGTTTGTTTTACCGATCCCTTCACTGACAGGTCTAATAATGAGTGGTGGAATGGGCACAAGTATAGTGTATGCAAATTAATGTTTAATTGGCTAATTATTGGAGTGGAAATTAATCTTGTGCCTGTGCACTTTGTTATTAAAATAATAAAAAGTCAGCTATAGATATCAAACCAGGCTAGGTACCCCTGTTGTAACACTCTGTGATAAGAGATGCCTAATATGATCATATTATCACCTAAATTGCTATCCAAAAAATATCTTTGATCAAAGTGTATTAGTTGTTGAATGACTTGCTTAATCTAAGTGCAATACATTTGTCCAGAACATGGGGGTCACAGCACAAAAGTGTCAGGGGTCTCCAATTGTTACATTTCATAGGATATTTTTAGCAATAGAGAAATTAGCCCCTCTTTTTAGGAGTTTAGGAGTTGTTACAATTCAATGGGAAAATGGAAAGCAGGCTAATAAAGCCTTTATCTCAGCAATGAAGGTTCTATAGACCTCCACAGGTAGCCCATCTAATCCAGTTCTTGTTCTGAAAACATATCATAGATCAATCATAGAACCTCAGTTATCAGACCTTCACATTATACCAGCTACTCTTCTGTTCAGGGCAGGATCTCATGAAGTCAAAAGAAAAATGTGTTGATTGAACTTCTTTCTCCTTGAATATATGTAATAATGCATCATTTCATTACATGTAACAGCTGTTCCATAGTCATTCAAAAGGTTTATTATTAACTATTAGTTTTACTGGCTACAAGAAATGTTTTGTTCATTTTTCACCATATTAGAGAGCCTCTTTAATTTTGTAGCTTCTTTATTCATTTCATTTTTTTTACTTTTGTCTTTGGTCACTTGCATTGATAAAATAAAAAACGAAAAATAAAATAAAGATAAGTTATAGTTGTTGTTATTTTAATGATTAAATTGTAAATTGTAAGTTTCACTTGTGATCTTCACAGTATAATATCCTTTGTCTCCCTCAGATCAGTAAGCAGCAGCTGCAGACGGTCAAAGAACGTTTCCAGGCGTTCCTCAGCGGAGACACACAGATCGTGGCTGACGAGGCTTTCATCAACGCTGTCCAGAGCTACTATGACGTGAGTCTGTCTTATCACACTGCCACCAGTATATTCACAAACGTATATTAAATGTACTCTTTGAATCATCTTCATTGATTGTACATGTATTACGTATATACTGCTGTTTCTCTCTCATCGACCCCGTCCTCCGTAGCTGTATCTGACCTCTCTGTGTATATTTCGGTGCAGAACAGGAAACATGCATACGCAGTCTTTTGGTTGGATTTACAAAACCTCACGTGCGTCTGTTACCATGTGTTTTTCCCTCACTATAAATGACTTGAAACACACACCCAGTTGCCTGATTTTTATATGAAGGATCAGCATTTAGTTTTAGAAGAAATGACAGAAGCATCAGAGAAGTTAATGAAGAAGAAGCAGTTTTACAGAATGTGAACTGGAGGTAACGGTTGAAAACGGGTTATTTGGATCCCTAAGCTCTGTTATGAACAATGAAGCAAGGTGAATGGCAGAAGGTAACGGAGGCAGTGAACGCCGTTAGTTTTGTGCCTCGGAACCTGGAAGATATTGATAAAAAATGGTCTGATTTAAAACAGTCTCTAAATACTCGTTCTCACCTAAATTACGCAATAGCAGTATCTTCCAGCAGCGCCAAAGCAGCCACTGGCACACCCATTACACACAATTGGTCACTCACACCTGAAGGTTATTGTTATTCCTCAATAACACAGGATAAAAATGGCTGTATTTAATCATTTATTAAGATTAAGATGTGTACCAGTACACACATTCTTACTGCCTGTGGATTTTTATACATTTGGAAACCTGTATGGAAAGTGGCATAAGTACAATCTTTGTGTGTATGCATGGTTTATAAATCTGACCCCTGGAGTCCCACTTTGTGTAGGACTGCACAGCATTTTTATTTCTTGTCCCACATTCCACATATTGAGACGATTTCAATACAATACAGGACAGACTTTTGTAAAATTAGTTTTTTATTCAGTGGCTGTGAAGAAAGCAGGAAGGCCATCATTACAGGGCTGTTTGATGTCAGTCCTTTCTGTCACCATCTTTGCTACGCTACACTCAACAGGGAAATTGTGAGTCACCACAAAGTCACAAGTTATGTAGATTTAGGTTGAGTATGATGGAAACTGCCACAAAAAAAAAAAAGGAAAAAAGAAATGCAGCTACAACAAAGACTGGGAAATTATAACTGGCTTCAAGGCCATAATAAGAACTGTGGAACTTTAGCTTCCTGCTATGCTCACTGTATTTTTTCAGCGTGGGAGTTTGGAAAATTACATTCAAATAAAATATATTTGTTAAGTCCTTCACATGCTAAAGGCCTCACTTAACCTGAATAGTCTGTTGTGTGCTACTAAATCAACCAGAGGGAAAAGTATAAAGATGTTACAAGCTAAGGAACAGAATAGTTAAGTGGACACCCTACTGACCTCTGACCTCCGTGTTGATAAAATTAGACAGCTTCTCTGAAGAATCTATTAAACACTACACTTTAATTCTATATGATTATTTAGAAATAGAAAATGTCTGCAACCTTTCTGTCATTTCAGGTGTCTGAACTACATTTTTCATGCTGTGAGATTCCCCTGCGAGCCTCCTCTTTTTTAAAAAGAATCTGTCCAAGCAGGAAAACCAATAATGGGGTGAAACGTATCCAAACCTCAGTGGAGGTAACTTGTCTTGGCTCTGATAAATGATGCAGAGCGTGCACTGAGCTCCTCAGGGCAGTCTTAATAATGTGCTCCCAAATGGCCGGGATTTAGCGAGCTTGATCCGCCCAGAATAGAAGAGGGGAAATAAAATGTGTCTTCTCTGCATCTCACAACTCGAAACAGTCTGGATTATGCTGTTCTTTTACAGCATGTCATTCGACACACAGTATCTGGAGTGACGCAATGCTTAGTTCTTGGATTCCCCGCATTACAAGAAGCAAATAAAAAGAAGTTAAAGATCAAGGCCTCCACTGTGTTTTATTACTGTGAACAGAGAATAATTATGATCCAGCTGAATGCAATGTAAAGAGATATACAGCATTATACAAGATACATGTTTACTTTCTCTGGTTGCAATATTAATAAGCCTTAAACTTAACCTTTAAGGAGATTTTTTTTTCAAGTTGAGATACCCATACAAAAGCCTCAGGTTTGTCGTATTTTGAGCCTCACCCTGAGAATCAGCTGTCAAGGTAGCTAGAGAAAATCTCTCCTGCACAATAGGTGAGTCATCAACATCATCCTCTTTAAATTAGGCTTATGTCATAACTTTTGACAACGTCATCCCTTTTCGAAATTTATTCCAAACAACACACAATTCATTCCAAATACAAAAAGAATATAAAAACACATAGTACTGTTTGACATCTTATGGGTTAAAGGATAAGACATTTGCTATTGCCGCATATAAATCTTGCTATTTTATCTGTGATGGCATTTTTAGGAGATTCTGGTGAGGTTCCTGCTGAAGCTGAGTATGCTGAACAGTAGCAGTACACGTACACCTCACGTTGCTCCGCTCTGCTTCTAACACATCAACTTTGAGGACAAAATGTTCACCTGCTGCCTGATATATCCCACCCGCTGACAGGAGCCATGATAACCAGATAATCAGTGTGATTCACTTCACCTGTCAGTGCTCATAATGTTATGGCTGATCGGTGTATATACATATATTACAAAACAATTATCAAAATTGTATAGAATGATTGAACATATACACATATATCATATTGGATAGAAATTAAAAGTTAAATTTACAGACAGTGCTTCTCCAAGGCTTTACACAAGCAGATGGAGGAAGATTCTAAACAGAGCTTCTGCAGCATGCACTCTAGTCTTTTTCTAGTCTTCCGACCACTGAAAGCACTTTTACACTATGTGCCACATTCACCCTTTCACACACATTCACTCAGTGATGCAAAGGTGATCGAACAGAAACTAACTCATTCATACACATTCGTACACCGATGCACAGCATCAGGAGAAATTTGGGGTTCAGTATCTTGCTCAAGGATACTTCGACATGTGGCGGGAGGAGCCGGGGATCGAACCAACAACCATCCGATTAGTGGACGACCCGCTCTGCTTCTGAGCCACAGCCACCCATGACCCTATGTCACATGTTTGCATCAACTAATAGAAACACAAGGAAAAGGCAGTTCCCTAAAGTATCTTTACTGTAAGATTGCACCATACATATTCAATATGAGGTGCTAAACCACAAATAAATGTTACATGAAACTTATTCAGGCTTATTCCCTCACTTTTAACTCGGAAAGTCACATGAAGAACTCCACTGCGTGCTATTTTATTTTATTGCCACAAAGTTGGAAGCATAGCATTGTCCAAAATGTCTTGGTATGCTGAAGCATTAACATAGCCCTTCACTGGAGATAAGGGGCCTAGCCCAAACCCTGAAAAACAGCCCCATACCATTATTCCTCCACCACCAAACTCCACAGTTGGCACAGTGCAGTCAAGCTTGTAAAGTTCTCCCAGCATCAGCCAAACCCAGACTCAAACTTTTGACTGCCAAACAGAGAAGTGTTATTCGTCACTCCACAGAACATGTTTCCACTGCTCCACAGTCCAGTGACGATGCGCTTTACACCCCTCCATCCGACGCTTGTACACCTGTGGCAAGGGGTCTGATTGGAACACCTGAATTCAAGAATTAACAAGTGTGGCCAAATACTTTTGTCCATATATTGTATATAACGCTGAGTCACAGCCACCTCATGTGTTGTTAAGCGGGGCCAAGCTCCCTCCCTCTATAGTTTTTTACATGCTTTGAGCTTTAACGTGATGTTAATTGGTAACACAGAGAGGTGTTTCTGTTATTTCTGTTATCATTTCTGTTGCATTGTATATGTGTTTTCTAAAAGCTGATCCAATGTTGCAAAGAAGGACATGCAGAGAATTGAGAGTGCTGTTGGGTACTAGAGCAAAAGAAGGTAGCGTACCTGTGTTGGGTTGGTGGCGGTGACACATTGACTGGCACTTTCTTATCAATTAATGTGGCAGCACAAATGAGAACGGTGTGATATTTAACAGATGAAGCTGGTGGCACAGGTTATCCAATTCAATTAAAGCCTAGAGCTCTCAGCTTGGCTTTAGCTTCCGGCTAAAACTGATGGAGGATGACAGAGAGAGATAGGGGACAGACAGAAATAGAAAGATGGAGGATAACAGAGACAAAAGGTTACAAAGTGCTTGGCACTGTCGACAGCAGGTGACAGGAATTTACCACCCATCAATCACAAGCTTGTATACTGGCTTACAAATATGAGTCAGCCTTCACTCACACAGTAGTTGGTATGTGATTGAAATTCTTCTTTGTTTATTGTTGTTAATTGGTAGAAAAGAGGTGAATGCAATTTTACTTGTGCTTTTCACAGCACTGAAAAAAACTGAATTCTGAAATAGAGTCCTTATTTGTTTATGTTATGTTTCGTGCTGGATACAGATGTTGCCGGTGAATTATTTTAGAGTGACTTATTTATGCTGAGCACTACAAATGTATATTTTATTTACTTGGTAATGATGTAAATAATTAAAAAATATGCTTTTTTGTTGTTTGGGTGAACAAACCCATTAGATTAGCCCCAACAGGCATCACTCATTGTTTTTACATTTGACACTTTTGATCCAGTTAGAAAATGTGTTGTTTTTTCCCCAGACTTTTACTGTTAAACTATCATTGAAGATATGTATGTATTCTGTATTGTATAGTTAAATCAAATAAATGTAGATAAATATATACATGGGATGGTAATGGATATGGCAATGGATACAATTTGGGATGAACTCGGGATGCATCCGTAAAATCTGATTTGTGTATTTGGATTGATTCCTCCTCTCTAAACTATTTCTCTAGTTGCTTTAAGAGGAATCAAAGAAATAAAATCAAACTATCTGTACCATATGATTGTAAAGCATCATATTCTTTTGCATCCTATCGCCTTGAATCATAAGCATTTGTTCATGACACTGCAGCTAGAACCATAGGATCCACCCCAAAGTTTGTTTTATACATATGGTATATAAATCAGACATCTTTTGGATAAAAAACAACAACTAATGTGTTAATTCATGAATTGATTGCAGATCTTTCTGAAAAGTGACCGTGTGTCCCGGATGGTGCAGAGCGGTGGGTGCTCAGCCAGCGACTCTCGGGAGGTTTTTAAGAAGCACATAGAGAAGCGGGTGCGCAGCCTGCCTGAGATTGACGGCCTGAGCAAAGAGACGGTGTTGAGCTCCTGGATAGCCAAGTTTGACACCATCTACCGAGGTGAAGAGGACCCCAGGAAGCACCAGCAGAGACTGACGGCTAGCGCTGCCTCCGAGCTCATCCTGAGCAAGGACCAGCTGTACGAGATGTTTCAGCAGATCCTGGGCATTAAGAAGTTTGAGCACCAGCTCCTCTATAACGCCTGCCAGGTCAGTTCTTTGTGTGTGACATGTCTCTTCATCTTTCCCCTTTAATTGTTTTTTTCTCACACATTATGCCCAGTCTCTGTCCTAATATCTAAAGTGTGTACTTGACTGAAATCTCAGTTTTGAGGAGCAGATGAAGAGCTGTTTTACCGTGGTTGTTTCCAAAATTAGCTTAATAATCAGTGTATTTTGTAATAGAATTTAATTTCATAATTCACTCTGACATTGTGTTAATATCTCCTATATATCGTTGGCTGATGTATCCATTCAGTTGATATCATTTTTAGTTGATGTAGAAGCTGTGGTAGTGAGGCAATAACATTTGAAATTGATTTATTATTTATTTATACAAATGCAATATGTTAAAAATACAGCTGCAAGATGCAAAAGGAAGCAAGAAAATTCATCATATTATCCCTGATCTGGCCACTAACCCTAATCCCAACCTGAACTCAGGACATAGAAGACATAGTAGGTGTGAACGTGAATGGTTGTCTGTCTGTCTCTATTTGTCAATGTCAGCTGTCTTCATTCTCACCACAGCATCTCTACATGCAAACTTTTAGGTAATCAGTTCATTTGAAGTTTTCATCAAGCAATGTAAACCATAAAAAGTAAACAACACCAAAAGATAATGCTGACGAGGCAATAGGGGTCTACTTGACTTTAGAAACATGTACAATTTCTCCATGTGCAGAACTCAATCACGTGTGTGGAGGCTTTTTCAGGTTTTGTGGCAAACTGAATGCAGAGAAGCAGTCTCGGCATGGGGGAAGAACAGTAAAACAGGCTTGTATGCATAGATGATCCACTATTTAAGTGCCAGGTATTGCATCAACAGAAAATGTGCTTCTTGATGGAAAATGATTTATTAATATATGCAATGTGTAATGGTAATAACAGGGCAGAGAGCTGGGCTGTAAAGGCAGATTGGCCTATAGGTACTTTGCCAGTCTTTTGTCAGAGCTCAGTCTATAACTGGAGACTGTGGGGGTCGAATCCTGCTCACTGTCAGGGCTCCTTTATCCTTTTATCTTTTCTATTCCCTCTACTGTTTCATTCCAACATAGACTGAGGGAGGCTGTCTTAGAGTACAGTATGTCCACTTTAAGACGGCTAAATCTCAAATCTCAAATCTCTTTTACTCTCGGTTTTTCACCCTGTGCCTAGACTTAGCCAGTGTTTCTCAATGGCAAACACAGTTTGAAGAGTGGCATCTGAAAACCCCACAGACCACAAAGACAAAGAGATTGAGCCATTTTTGTATTGTTCATGTGCTTTAGTTTGGATCTTTACAAAAATGACCTGAGGTCTGGTTGTGAGTGGCAACAGGCTAAGCATGGTAGTCTGTCCAGAAATATTCTCTAGGTCCACCTGGGGGATCCTGAAGCGCTTCCAAACCAGATGAGATATACACCGATCAGCCATAATGTTCTGAGCACTGACAGGTGAAGTGAATAACACTGATTATCTGGTTATCATGGCTCCTGTCAGTGGGTGTGATATATCAGGCAGCAAGTGAACATTTTGTCCTCAAAGTTGATGTTAGAAGCAGGAAAAATGGGCAGTGTGAAGATTTGAGCGACTTTGAAAAGGGCCACATTGTGATGGCTAGACGACTGGGTCAGAACATCTCCAAACCTGCAGCTCTCGTGGGGTGTTCCCAGTCTGCAGTGGTCAGGAAGGAAAAGCAGTGAACTGGAGACAGGGTCACAGGCAACCAAGGCTCACTGATGCACGTGGGGAGTGAAGGCTGGCCCGTGTGGTCCGAGCCAACAGACAAGCTACTGTAGCTCAAACTGCTGAAACAGTTCATGCTGGTTCTGATAGAAAGGTGTCAGAACACACAGTGCATCACAGGTATGGGGCTGCAGAACATTATGACCACCAGGGTGCCCCCTATTTATTATTTAGGCTGCATATTTTCCAGCATTTACCTTGGTCTATGCTGTTATCGCCTACCAGTTGAATGTGCTCAGAACCACCAATGGAATGCGCCTAGGAGGCATTGTGATACTGCTTGTATTGTATTGCTTGTATCATTCTTTTGATTACTACCCAAAGCTATATGATAATAGGTAAAGGTTGGAACATAGACCGACTGGTAAATAGAAAGCTTTGCCATCAGGCTCAGCTCAGCCCCTCTTCCCCCCAACAGTCCGATACTCATGCTCCATTTTAACCTCACTCATAAACAAGACTTGGACTTCTTCACTTGGCAGCATTTCACTCCCAACCTGGAGGGAGAAATACACCTTTTTGATTTTTTTCCACACAAGTGCCCTTACTTCGTATTGTGTATTGTGACCTGTAAGTCTAAGAATGCACTTCTAAAAATGCGTAACGCTTGATTTTTTTCTCCACCATTTTGTGACAACCTGCTCAACTCTGCCTCTGGTTGGCTAGTGTTTGTATCTTTTGTAGGTTTGATTGGTTGATTGAGGCATGAGGAATAAGATGGTTAGGGTTAGAAAACAGTGTCAGGGTTAGAGCAGAGGCAGAGTAGGGGTGGGTCTTTGCAAGTCTTCTTAAAAATGACAAAAGAATTAGGGTGAAAACTGTTGTGGTTAGGCTTGTGCTGAATTAAAGTAGTGGCACTTTCTTTGGTTTAATTCTGTCACTGACTCAAATGCAGTTAAATAAGATGACCACTGTTTCTTTCTGTGAAGATGAAACCATATTATCACCACTATCTTGTTGCTGCTGTTTACATTCCCCATTGTACAGCTTTAAAATTCAAGCTTGTTGTATAATTAATGTGACACAACAAACTGTGCAACGTTTTAAGGTGTAAGCTGAAAAGCTTGTGGGAGGGAAAAAAAACACTAGAAATTTGGCAAGAGCCTCTAAGGTTTAAATATATGCTTTCCTTTTAGGACTGCAAACTGTTACACTCTGAAATCCTAGAATGCCAGATTTTGTTTTAGCGTTACTGTTGCTATCTATACACTTCATTTGAATTTGGTCACAAAGAATTTATAATTTCTAAAATTTAGATACAGTGTAATGAAATGCCAGCCAAAGGGATGTGTTAAAAAGTAACAATTGATTTCTCTGAAGCATGGATAAATAATTGTATGAATAATGATACAAAACACGACCAGCTTTTTGAATAAGACCTGTATAACTGCATTTTTGCATCTTTGAGAGGAGACTGGGATTGGTCGTTGAGCATCTAAAGTGCCTGGCTTTGACACTGGTGTCATCCTGTCTCATACCAACAAGTCAATGTTGAGCGACAAACCATGATCCCAATCCTTCCCTAATAAGTATCAATGTTTATTTTTGACCCTAAAAATAGTAGTCCCAACCAAGTCCACCTATTAGTGTTTTTTGTCTTCTTTAACAAGACGGATCTAGCTGTAATGGTTTCATCCATAGAACTTTGGGGCATTTTGGAAGCTCTGCAACCAGCCAATGAGTGGACCGTGAGATTATTCTGTTGATGTTAATATGTAACATTTTTCCTTGAAAATGTCTAATGTTTATAAACACTAGAGCTATGTTCTATGTGTTGTTGTTGTTGACCAAATGTTTTCAACAATGTTTTTTCAGGTAACTGTGCGTGTCTGCCTCTAGTTGCTGTAACTTCCAGATAAACACGGATACATCAGACACAAATGTGACCAAACGTAACGTTGAAAAAAATCTCATCCCCAAACAATTTCTGCTTGAGTAACGTGAGAAAGATTTTCATCAGTGATTGTGGTTGTTTAACAATAAATAAAACAAGTCCCATGATCTCATGCTACATCATTAAAGTATGTCAGAAATTACACACTGTATGTCAAACTTTAAGCCAGAGGTGAGAAGTCCTTTAATTAATTTCTTTTTTAAAAAAAATTTTTTTTTTAAATTGGGGCTATAAAAAAAAAATTAATTAATTAATTAATTAAAAGTGGTATAGATGTACTGATTAGTATATAGTAGTATTGATGTCCATACTGACTGAGCAAGCTTCCTTCACTGCTTAAGACCATGTGATATGGTTGAAAGCTCCAGAAAAATGTAATACATTTAGTTAGGATTGATATATTGACCTAAACAAGTAGTTTTATTAGCCTAAACTTAGCCTACTTAGTAAATATTTTAAGCAAGGTACAGTAGCATTTTTGCTGGAATCTTGTAGTATATCCAACAGGTGTTGTTTTCTGGTCACTCAGTATGTATCCTAATATCTCCTAAAAAACTCTTTCTATGTCAGACTGAGGAACAAAATGTAATATTTTTTTTCTTTTCTTCTCTTGTCATGGACAATTGCCATTTCTGGAGTAACCACTCTGAATTAATGAGCTGTAAGCTGAGAAATCTGCTGCTGTCTGTTGCAATACAGCTCTGAAAAGAGACGTGGGGGAAGGGATAATAGGAGGTCTTGCTGGCGGTGGCAAGGCCGTTACTATGCATTTGTGATGCTGCTTTTCAATCCTGAATGAGTTATCATTTTAATGTACGCTATTTTCATGTATAAGTCCCAATACATATGGCTATGTGGAAGGTTTTCATGCTGTCTGGATCCATCAGCCATGCAGTGTTCTTTTTAGCCATATGAGCCTGATCTTAGGAAATATTTGTACTTATCTAGCATAGATTTTAAGATAATGTGTGAAGCTCTTATTTACCAAGAATGAAAGGAGGCTATTATTAGAGACAGGCTTTTATTTTATTTCCCCTCTCTTATATATTTGGATCCTATTTCAGTAAGAAGCCTCCTGTTTCTACTCTTATTTGCCATTGCTGTTTCTGCTGTTTGCTTAAGTTTGTAGATTTCGAAGTGCACATAATTGAGCAGACTGATCGTTGAGTATGCCTCTATTTGTCACTTTTACAGTATAAACACACAACATGCTCAAAATACCCTTAGAATTATGTAGTTTGCAGTCGGAACCAAGTTTGAACTGTTTTGGCGCCACGGGTACTGCGACTTTGACTTTGAGTTTTAGCTGCACAATTTCGACTCGTCTGTAGCAGGAAACAATGGTGGCTCACCTGGTTACACACAATCTTGTACTACAGCTGAGCAGTACACTAAAGTATGTTTCTGAAATTATTTTAGGCAAGAAATAGTAACAGAATCTGGATCCATATTTGATCAACACTGCCTAGTTTAACAGTTTGATCTGAGTTTGGTGCACTGAGCTGGACGGACTCACTGAGAATGACCTGTCAATCACAAGGTAGCCACACCCAAAAGCCTAACATGCTTTATTGTCTAGATTTGAAACTAGCTATTGAGACCATAAACTATTTACTGAGTTAATAAATCATGTGACAAACAGGGTCATTTCTCCATAAGGCTGCATGCTATCTGTCTTTTATTGCAGTCAATGGAGATGCTGGCTGGAACACTAATGTACTACTGTAGACCTTATTGTGAAACATCTGCAGGAAGCGTGAAGTTTAATTAATAACATCAAAGCAAACAGTATTCCCTTTAAAAAGAAAAGAAACTGCAGCAATCAAGACTGTCATCACCACATTGTTGAACTGAAGGAATTAGTGCTGTGGAAATGTAACTATAAAGGAAGGAATCTCTGCCAGTATGTCTGTCCTTCATACATCTCAAGAACCGTTCATCCGATACATAAATAGATTCTTGTGTTAACGTAGCAAGTTATCCAGGCATTGCACAGGAACAGAAAATACACAGTATAACACTAGAAGAAAAAAATACATTTTAATAGAAAAATAAACAAATAGAATTAATTAACATAGCTTAATGTCTGACTGTCCTTCAAGATTTTCGACAACCATTCAACTTCACACTTGCCAGGTAACTTGCTGAGGACCCAAGGGAGTGTGGTGTCAAATTCGGTGCAATCTTGCCAGATGGTGGCAATATAACAACAAATGTATGATTGACTTTTGCTACTGTCACAGCATCATCTAACTATGAAGGAAGATCTCTGTCTGAGAATTGTTCATCCGCTCGACTTCACACTTGGCAGGTGTATTGTTGAGGACCTAAGGGAGTGCAGTGTCAAGTGTGAACTTGATTGGATGAGTGGTTTTCTCGAGAACACTTCCAACTGAACGGGCACTGCACTAGTGAATTTACCATATGAGCCATACAGGTACCAGTCATTTTATACCCCATTTCCCCCCAAATAAAGGGTCCCTCCTCCCCTCCTCCACTGCCTGGGAGCCAGTCCTGGATGCTTAGAGAAGAGGTTGTGTGTATGGGAAGCATGCAGGGCTGTCTCCCACGCAGTGGATGAGACCATCCCAAATAGGGCTAGACAAACATGATTCACTGAAAGAAAAGTATCCTTAGGGGCCGATCATACAGAGACACATCGCTACAGGCGTGGTCCCATCAAGAAGGCTTCGGGGGAAAAACAGGTTGTGCGGCTGTGGAGTGAGGCAGTTTGCGCAGATGTCATTGAGGCAGATATCAAGCTCTTGATGAGTAAACTCTGGCTTCATTTCAAAGAGGTGGATAACTGAGGTTACTTGGGTTTACCCCCCACTACACACCTGCTCCGTAGTTCTCTCATAGTCAAACAGCTAGCTAGCTAACCTATTTACTGGCATAGTAAAGGGCATCAAAATAGGAAGGAAGTGGTAAAGCAGTACAGTCTGCCTCGTGCTTGACTTGATTGGCTGTCTGGGCCAAGTGTGATGATGAACTGTGCGACTTTGTGCTTTGTGCTGAAAAGTTCAAATGTTGTAGACTTTTATGCACAGAAAACCACGATGCACAGTGCAAGAATAGTGCCCACGCAAGATACCACAGGAAAACAATGGTTTTGAAGGCGACACATTTCTAGGGTGATACCCCTTCAGGTTATGATGTTCTTCAGTCAACAATTTACCACAGCAAGTTGACAGCTCTTGTACATTATGTCTCTATATATGTACTGTATGTTTATATGTTGTCAGACACTTTTGAGTGGTTTCTGGAAACACCCAGCCAGAGGCCTAACGCTTACATGTTGCTTTTACAAATATGTCTAAAAATGGTTTAATACTCTTTTAAAAAATGTAGATGAATAGATGTCATCATTACAGTTATATTTTCTTAAGTAAACAGTTCAACTTGAAGACAAATCAATCACAGGGTAAAAGTATGGAGTGTTGTTTTGAATGTATCATTTGAATCACACTGTGAATGCTGAGCCCACAGATGGGGCTGAGCAACAAGTAACAACATCAACCCCCCAATGTATACAGCCGTATGCTCAAAACTACTTGTTGACATGACCTAACCACATCATCAAAAATGAACCACCTCTGAAGAACACATAGAGAGCACTGCAGAAAAATAAATATCATTTTGATGTCTTCGTTCTGGTTATTACAGTTTTGGCCAAATATGTACACAACTCAAATGAAACAGAAAAAAAGATATGGATTATTTTCTTAGATAAAAATATTTTTGATTTAAGTTGCTTTAAGTTTGATTTAATCATTATTTATTTAAATAAGACTGACAACACCTCAGGTATGGAGTCAAAAAATCAGTTATATATGGAGATGAAATCAAGGGTGGAGTTACTGTATTTTCTGTGGGTTTTTAGTAGCACCTAGTGGTGAAATTGCAGATTGCAACTTACCCAACACCACTGCTGAGACGACCTGAGAATGAGAACGGCTATATCTAGAGCCAGTGTTTGGTTTGTCCGTTCCGGGGCTACTGTAGAAACATGGCAGTTCAACATGGTGGACTCCAAGGAAGGTGACCCGCGGTGTCTTTATACAAAAACGTCTCATTCACAACAACAATTCCGAATAGAGCCGAAGGATCTGTCCTAGGTTTCTGCCTTTTAACAAGCCCCTTCCTTCCTCCCTTGCCCCCGTCACCAAGTGCTTGCTCATGGTGGTACTGTTGGGTCTCTGTAAATAATGTTATAAAGAGTTCAGTCTAGACCTGCTCTATTTGAAAAGTGTCCTGAGATAACTTCTGTTATGAATTGGCGCTATACAAATAAAATTGAATTGAATTGAATTGAATTGAATTGAACAATTCCTATAATCAGGTGATTATACACTATAATAAAAACATACAAATATTATATTCCATTTCTGACAATAGATCCTCTAAATGTTACACACTGCACCTTTAAGGAATGAGAGAGAGGGAGAGAGGATAGAAAGGAGACAGTATTGGGGTGGAAATAGAGAAGGAGAGATTTGGACTGTTTAAACAGTAGTGGTGATTAGAAGGAGGCAGACAGGAAGGGAGGTCCAGGCATTACAAGAAACAAAGACATTTCCACTAAATGAGCCGTTTGTTTTCCAGTTATCAGCGCTGAGAGTAAATATTGGCTTCTTGGTGCGGGAGCTGCACTCTGTGGCTAATAACTGCCAATTAAAAAATCCAACAGTACCCAACCATGGTGAAATATGTAATCTCACACAGGCATATAGCTTAACAGTGTTCAATGACAGTGGAGATGGCAATCATTTTTGAGGCTTCAGTTCAAGAAGAGCTGCTGTTTCTTTAATTGAGATAATTCCACAGTATGCAAGGCCTTCTGAAAGTACTGACAGATGGCTGGCTGAGTTAAAAGATGATACCAAATAACTTCTGTACAAATATTTTTATGTGCGTCTTACACATGCACAGTATTTGAACAGGCTCTGAATCCAAACCCACAGTATAGTGTAAGAGGTAATCCTTTAATCCACATTGTGAGCTTGGAAATCCCTTGATTTAACAAAATGTTGAAACATCCTTCACCACACAAGCATATGTCTTGACTTTGGTGCTACGCAGCAGGCTAATGTAGAGCTTGTGTAACCTGGAGATAACCCCAGTTGGAACCAGTTAAGGACAGATGCAGGTTATGGCAGCTGGAACGGGATTTGTCCCCTGCTGTCATCTTTTGCCGCCTGTGGCTTGGGTTGGAGGCTTTTGAAGAAGCAGACGGAGCTCTCCCCCTCCCAGCGTGTTTCAGAGCAACATGTCGCTGCCCTCATTAGCGGAATGACTGCTGTCTGGCCCACGCACAATGAGCCAGATGCTGAATGTCTCTATAACTCAACCCCAAAGACATGCAAATGTGGCCTATTGCAGTGTAAGTTTAGAAGGTGCAAAAATTCTACATTTTTACAAGTCAGTTTTTTGTATTGTTAAGCCCCTTTGGCAGTTATTGGCTTAAGCTGTGTTCTAGCCAAAGGAGGAAAAGATTTATTTCAAAATGTGAATGGTTGCATTTTTTCATCAACTACTTTTTGCAAATATCAACACTAATACTACTAATACTGTGTTCTTTGTCACCTAATTAATGACCCGTGTTATCATCTGACGCCCCTAACAGTAGAACAGCATTGTTTGTCAGTGCCTTCCAAAATGCATATGAATGTTTTAATGTCATTTAATGTGACCATTTTTGGGCCTGTATTATTATTATTTCTTTTGGTGGGGGTGTTATGCCTTTATACAGTAGAGATTAGACAAGAACCCCTGTGGCTCAAAAATGAAGGCAGTGCAGAAGTGCCAAAACCTGCAGTTCCTCTAATGGCCTCTTGAGGCTGGCTCCAAAATTAAGTTAATCTCCATAAGGCCCCATATTAAAATGCCCAACTTTACAGAGAGAAGGACAAAGACAGAGACAGAGACAAAGATGCACACCAACACAATAGCAACAACTGTACTAGATGACAAGATGGCGACGCCAGAGCCGACCACACTGAGCTTCATAACAGCTCTTCAGAAACCTATGGGTGACATCATGTTTTATACAGTCTATGGTCAGATTTGGTCGAGTTTAAGTATATGAACTTGGTCTAAGCAGCACTAATCAATTCAATTCAATTCAATTCAATTCAATTTTATTTGTATAGCGCCTAATCAACATTTTTAATAACAATGGATCAAATGACTATGTATTGTGAAAGGTACTGCACGTAGTGACACACCTACAGTTTTCCAGTTCTTCTCAGCTCTATGGAGCTATTTAGTATGTTTCAGCTCATTGTTTTCCTTGTTTTACATTGTTTTGACTTTGATGTCTTGGTTTTACTCAGATAAACCCACTGTACACTACCAGCCCAGCACTAAATAGTAGACAGATGTTAGCAAAGAGATGTTTGACTATACTGGAACATTTAGAAGCAAAGATAAAAGCATTGATGTTATACAAACCTAAATTACCATCATATTGTCTGATAAACAACTGCAGTGTATAATCTAATGTGAAGCAGTTAGGTGTGATGTGTTGTGTCATGTTTTATTACAAATAATATGATAATTTAAATTATTTTTTTAAGCACCAATAACTGTGATACGTCATCACTGCTGCTATAACTGCTGGAGCTTTTATCAGCCGCTAAATTATGGAGACAGGTGACATGCAACAAGGGTCCATGTATGGAATTGACCCCGGGACAGCAAAACAGAAGCAACATAGTCTCTCCTTTTTTCTTGGAAGGGGAGGATTAAGTAAGTTGCAATCTCCAACTACACCGCTAGAGCTGGACCTTGAACCGAACGGGGTCAGGCAGAACAGCTCCAGCAGAAAGGACAAAGAATAAAGGAAAAAAATATGTCAGGAGTGTTTCTATGGAGGTAGAGAGGGTCGTCCATTAATCAGAAGATTGGCGCTTCGATCCCCAACTCCTCAAGCAAGATACTGAACCCCAAAATGCAGTGAAACCGGTGTGTGAATAGGTGAATATGACACGTAGTGTAAAGCGCTTTGACGCTTTGTACTACATAAATGCAGTCCATTTACCATATATCAGTCCATACGTACACCCCTGACACCTCATCTCGATTTACTCTTCATTCTTTGTCCTTTCTGATGGAGTGGAGGCAAGAGTCTTGCACATGTTCAGTTTTGCAAACCTGCACGCACAGAGCTTAATACCGGAACCGACCCACTCTGTTCAAGGTTCAGGGTTGTAGTTGGAGATTGCAACTCACTCCCTTCATCCCCCTTCCAAGCACAATAGAGAAACTATGGTGGCCCTATCTAGAGTGAGATTTGCGTTCGTCCACATAGAAGGCAACATGCAGTTGTTTGTAGATAGCTCATTCTAAGGTTACGAAAACATTACAAGGTGATTATACACTAACGAAAATATTCCAATGCATTTTGTATTCCATATCTGACAATAGATCCATTCAGGTCAAACAGAGTCAGGGTGCTGCCATTGTCCATGTTGGCTCACTGGGAAGTCTCTGCTACACAAAACAGGGACAGAACCTTAATTACTACTATTAACTATGTCAAAATGGCTGCTGTGAAAAAGGTATAATGGAAGTGGAACTTGTGAGTAACCATAGTATATTTGGCAGAATTAATCAATAACTATGTTGCTAAACAAATTTTATAGCTAACTGGGTTATGGCTTCCTTGCTTTGTCCTCCTGTTTGGCGGTTTGAGAGTTGTGTTCTTGGAAAAGTATCTGAATTGGCCCAGCACCTGTGCTCCTGTATGTGGTTTCCTCAGTGAAGATGTACTTGCGGCTTTCACAATAAAAATAAAATCCCAACAGCTGATAATATTAGGTGAATTATATGTTAAAAATATTATAATATGTTATTTTCATTGCCGATTTCCCCAGAAAAAAAAAAAAAAGTTCTCACCTGCTCCCTGTCTGCCTCTATATTTTACGATTACCCAACATTTTTGCAGGTCACCCAGTGTAGGACTACAACAGTGAGTGGTAGAATTACATTAATACGTTGTTTACAGCAGAGGAAGAAGAAGCAGGTCTATTCAAAAACTTTATTTTCCTGTCTTTTATGATATGCCAACTTTTCCACTTCAGCAGCTGAAACGTACCTGTTTTTATCATCAGACTGTAACCATAAAGTCACATAGGAGGTAATGGTCTTATAAACTGGGCTTTTTTATCAGTTCTCCCGAATCCTGACAGCAGCCTGGACCAGTGGGAGAAATCCAAAATCAAGTTTATTCTGATAACTGTCAGCCAGTCATTCTGCTGTCAATTCTGCTGTTTTTTCTCTGTTGTTTGGTAGAAGAAATAGTTGTTTATGACTGTACACAGTAGCTAGACTCTAGAATCAAGCTTAGAAAATAGATTAATAGTGGCAATTACAAATAAAAGGATAAGTACAATAAAACTAATTGCAGTTCATTGTATTTGCACATAAGATACAAACATAGTGGCTTTGTGTGTGGGCAACCTACATGCATGTTGGTTGTACCATTAGTTCAAACAGGCCAGTGGACGCCCCAGAGCAGCAAAAGAGATGATTGTTCTCTAACAAACTGCACACATCATATAAAGAGCAGCAGAGTCAAAAGCGAGGCACATCTCTTCTGATGAATGTGCCTTTGGCAGTAATGACGGCTGGAGCCTGGAGACAAATTGAATTGCAGGCCATCGCAGCGGATATGTAGTGAGGGCAGAAGAGAGTGGGTGTTCTTTCCTTTTTATCAGATGGGTTTTAGCCATTAGGGCTGTGGTGGAGTCAGCAGCCACTGAAAGCCTCTAACTGGTCACAATGGACTTGAGACAACCCACTGGAAAGCACGGTGAGTGCTGAAACACTCAGTCCATGAATCGATAGGAAAATAATCAATGATGATTTCAATAATCAATTAAAGTGCCATGGTCAGTCCCACTCAAACTACTTCAACAGCAGCCTCCCTTCTCAGAAACACGCTCTGTAACTCTGGATAATGCATAGTCCCTATGAAAACCCTATGAGTAACAGGGTTGGGTTAGGGTTGCTGTGAGCACCACAAACAATTAATCTCTATTATATAGGGATTGAGGCAAAAACCTCAGAGACAGATACAGTATCTCTAAACCTATGGATAAATAGCTGTCACCAATTACAGCAAATGGCCAACTAGCACTGTACATTCTGCACGAGAGGTAATAATTCTACATTTAACCAGCAAGCGGTGGTAGTCTTCATTTGTCATTCCAAAAAAAGAACACAGGAAGACCCAGGAGTGCGGATATAAACAAAATCAGCACTATGGATGAAGGTTTGCCAGCTGTCACTCATATTTGAGTGATCACATGAAATTAAGTTAAAAAATGAGACAATCCTTTTGTGCTTGTCCTCTTGATAAAGTTATTTCTTGCTTTGCTCACTTCCATTTCTCTTCTTGCGCACTGATTCGCTTAAGCTGAGGGTTAGGTTAGGGTTAATCAAGATAAAATTAAAGGGCCAATGTGTAATTGTAATTTAGTGGCATCTAGTGGTGAAATTGCTGATTGTATCTAACTGAACACTGCTCATGTCTGTATTTGATGACCTGGGAATGAAAATGGGCAAAAACGCGAAGGTGACCCACACCATCTGTAACTAACAGCTCATTCTAAGGTAATGAAAACACAACAATTCCTTTATTTTCTATACAGTAATGGATTCTATACAGTAATATATTATGTGCCATTTCTGCCATTAGATATTTCAAAATGAGTCATTTTCCATGCAAAAATTAAAAAAATGATCTGATTCCAAATGTGAGGGTTTGCAGCTTTGCTCAAATGCCTATTATGAGCTGGGTTGATATTTACCTCTAATGACACACTTTAGACACCAGAAACAATTTTTTTCTAAGCTTAGTTAAAGGTCCAGCCATGTTTCTACAGTAGCCCAGAACAGACAAACCAAACACAGGATCTAGGTAGGCCCTTACACATTGTTTGCGACTTACACAGCTACCGTAGTTTCTCTTACACGCTTGGAAGGCAAGCAGTATTCAGTTTGAAATCTACAACTTCACCACTAGATGCCACTAAATCTTACACACTGGTCCTGACACTGGAAACAATTCTGTCATAACAAAAAATAGCAGCACGGTGAGACCCCTTATGGTGCTCGGGTCAGTGTAGCCACATCATTCACACACCCTGTGCAACAATTCTGAGTAGGGGACTCTTGCTAAATTAAATTTAGAAGGCTTTGCCCTTTTGTGTACTACAACATTTCCTATTTATCTGAGTGACACAAGATGTGATTGCAGATGTGAGCCTACCATTACCTGTAATTTTCCACAGCTTTCTCCACGTAGCAGGCTCAAGTTTTCTCTCATTCTGTATCTGTAAATTCTCTCCCAGCTTGCTGTTCATGAAAGGTAAACAGGAGGGGGTAGGACATGTATTGTGGCTGATAACCCAGGACACAGTATTGCTGTGAAACCCTTGTATCCACTGTGCATATTTGCTCTGATAACACAAATGATGGAGGAGAGACCAAACAACCCACGACTGTGCTTCGTCAAAGAAGTGCTGCTGTCCTGATCAAACAAAGACTTTGAACACTTTGAAGTACATCTCAATGGTTAAGCTCTGCATTTGGCCTCATCACTGTGTGTGTGTGAGAGAGAGATATATAAAACATGAACTGATGATGACATGTACCTCAAACTCATCCATGAAACATTTAAATGGTCGTATGTACGTGAGCACTGAACAGACAGACACACAAACACTCCCCAGTGCCCTTTATCCTGTATGTGGTCACCATGACAACTGTACACAGAGGCTACCACTCATGCCCCCTTCCTTTGCCATGCCAACTCTTGCCCGCTTATCTGAATTAAGGTGAGTGATTGCTTTTCTTTTAATCTCTATCAGGGTTTGGCCTGTTAATCCATCCAGAGGAGGTAGCAACTGTGGGAGGAAGTGGTGAGGACTAATGTTGATGCTGATGATGGAGATCCATCACTATTCTTGGTTAAATGATTAATGTTTGGACTAGGTATGGTACAGTTACCCGTCTATCTGCTTAACATACCTGTGCACCCTCCAAACTATCCAGCAGACCCAACTCTTTAAATCTAAAGTCTCTATACTCACCTATTATATTTGTGAATGAAGTGTCATTTTGACTTCACAGAAATGTAATAGGATGGAAACATTGCAACACAACAGATGCTTGCCGTGATTTGCTGAATTAGAATTTAGTATTGATAAATATAAGTATCGAATTCAGCCAGCTGGGTGCCCCAAGTGCAATTGTAAAAGTCCCTGTAAAGTCAAAATGGATGTTAAGTGTTTTTATCACATATGTCTTGCGCTATGAGTCACTTCATGACCAACAATCTTTTTTAGGTTGTGAATGACTCATTCTGTACTCGGGGGGGAGACTTATTTTGCATCCAATGATACTTTCTCTCTTATAATACCACGGAAGCAAATAGCACTCTGTTTTCCATTTCATGGGGACTTGTCATGTTTGTCTTTAGCCTAGTGTGCAGGTCCCTCCTACCGATCATGCATTGTGGTTGGGGCTACACACAGTGTATCACACACACACACACACACACACACACACACACACACACACACACACACACACACACACTGCCTGATGACGATCACCAACTGGAGATTGGTCTTTTCGAAATGCCATTAGGCAGAAATTATTTACGGGAGGGTTTTTGCTGCAGAAGGACAGATTCTTGTCAATTGTCCACCCAAACAAACAAACCACAATGTGTTTTTGTTATCTCTTACAGACATATCTCTCAGCAGAAATTGAGTTGTCAAGCAGAGAAGTAATTATGTTTGCATTACATTTATGTGTTGCAGTTCCAGGGCTCTGGTATTGCTCATGCTCTCTCGCCAGCATGGCTTACACTTTTCCTGCTGTAATGAGTCATCATGTAAAGTTCTTAAATCAGTGAGACAACTGTAGCAAGCAGTTTCTGTACCGTAATATAACCTGTTAGGTCTGTTGGTCTGCAAATGAAAAGTAAACCAGCTGGCCAAAACATTGGTGAACTAGTAGCTGCAAAAAAAAAAGAAAATCACGGCTTCTCCCACCCTGTTGAGCAGAGAAAGGACGTCCAGGAGGGGCTGCGAGCCGAGCTACTGCTAACGTTAGCTCAGCTTGTTTCTCTGATAACTTAAGATCCAGATGTCCGATGACTAAAATCCTGCATCCAGTTCAAATCTAGAGTTGAAAAGCACCAAGATCTAAACAGTGGATGGTAAAAATGTGGCTTCAGACTGGATAAACAGTCAATGTATGACAGCTTCTGGCAGACAACCACAACACTGATGCAGGCACAAAGGGGATATGACGCCATTGACAGGCAACCGGTGAAATGCAGCGTTAAAAAAATAAAATGACAGATTTCTCTGAGGTTGAACATTGTTGGAAACATTTGGGATAATGGAAGTACACAACTTAACTACAAATAGAACACAGAGCTAGAGTTTATAGATATTTTTATTGCAGACAGTTACACATTATAGCATTTCCAGGTGTGTTTGGAATTGGTACAAACATTGGATCCATTGACCAATGTCCAGTCAACAGATCGTATTAATTTTCTATGGCGAGCAGGAGATCCAGCCGCATGGTGCATGATGGATACGCTGACTGACCATTTGCCATATCTGAACATGCATAAACAAGACCTGACTTTATGAAGTCTGTCCAACGCAGCAGGCTCACTAAACTCAGATCAAACTGTCAAACTAGGCAGTGCTGATCAAATATGCATCAAGATTCTGTAACTGCATTGCCAATTTCTCGCATCAAATGTTTTACTATATGTTTTAACTATAATTTAGTGTACCGTGCTGTAATATGTGAAAGTTCTTGACTTGGCTGCCTTGTTGAAAATGGCCAAGCCAAAGCAAAGCACTGCCCAACTCGCAGTTTGTTACCCACCAGCCGGAGCATTCAGGTGGAGAGTTTCTATCATTTCCTAACATTACTTAACTTCGCTTTATTTGGCAGCTTTTTTTAGTGAAAAAGCTCTGGTAAGCCCACTGTACACTACCCGTCTAGCACTGAACAGCAGGAAACACACAGTTAGAGAAGCTGGTGCACACACCGTATTGGAGTAGCTCTTGTTTTGTGCGTTAATTCAGTTTTCGGCTGTGATACCCGGGGCTCTTTCACTAGAGAAGAGCTAATGAACATCAGGGGAATACTCCAGCTGATCTCTTTCCCACTTTTCTTCTTTCTTCCGTGGAATTATTGGACATTGTGGTAAAAGGAGTGCTCACCTTTGCTCACGCAGTGAAACGCAGGAGGAGAGGGAAATGTGCCAGTGCACTTGTGCGTCTCCGCCAGCGCAGACATCGCACACCGTTACCTGGAATATATGAAATGGACGAACTTCAGCTACTTCTGGGGAAAAACAGTGACTTTTCTTCATCCTCTGTTTTATGCTTCACGGAGACGTGGCTGTGTGGATCGATACCGGACTCTGCGCTGCAGCTGGCAGGCTTCCAACTTCTCAGAGCGGATCGTGACACGGAACTCTACGGCCAATCGAAGGGCGGAGGTTTCTGTTTTTTTATCAACAGTAGCTGATGCAATGATGTGACAGTGATCCAACAGCACTACTCTTCTACTCTGGAATATTAGATCATAAACTGCAAACCTTTTTACTCCCCCCGTGAGTTTGTTTCATTCATTCTGGTTAGTGTTTACATTCCACCGCAGGCCAACGTGCAGGACGAACAGCGCATGCTCGCCGACCAGATACTGTGTGTGGAGTGGTCTAACCCGGACTCCTTAGTTATTGTCCTTGGTGACTTTAATAAAGGAAACCTCAGCCACGAACTTCCTAAATACAAACAGTTTATTAAATGCCCAACCAGAGAGAAGAACATACTGGATCACTGTTACACTACAGTCAGCAGAGCATATCACGCCGCCCCCCGCGCCGCACTGGGCCTCTCTGACCACGTCATGGTCCACCTGATTCCTTCATAAAGGCAGAAATTAAAACTATGTAAACCTGTTGCGAGGACATTAAAGCAGTGGTCCAATGAAGCTGTGGAGGATCTCCAGGCGTGTTTGGACTCTACGGACGGGGATGTTTTCAGGACTGCTACTGAAAGTCTGGATGAGTACACAGAGGCTGTGACATCATACATCAGCTTCTGTGAGGTCTGCTGTGTACCATCACGCACCAGGGTTAGTTTTAACAACGACAAATCCTGGTTCACAGCCAAACTCAGACCATAACGGCTGCAGATGGAGCAAGCGGTTAGGAGTGGAGACAGGGACAAGTTTAAGAAGGCGGTGAGAGAAGCTAAACGACAGTACTCTGAGAAACTTCAACATCAGTTCTCAGCCATCGACTCTGGTTCTGTCTGGAAGGGGCTCAGACATATAACAAACTACAAGCCCAAAACCCCCCACTCCATCAACGACTTGCGCCTGGCAAATGAGCTGAATGAGTTCTACTGCCGCTTCGACAGACAAAGGTGCAGTCCTGACACCATCCCCCGTGACACCCCTCAACAACCCCACCTCACCAGTCCCTCCCCCCCAGCTCAGCAGGAGCTGGGGCCACTCCACAACTTCACACCTATGTGAATCCCTCCTCCTCCACCACAGCGACGATTCTCTGCCTACAAGAGAGGGACGTCAACAGGCTCTTCAAGAGGCAGAACCCCCGCAAAGCAGCCGGACCAGATTCTGTCTCTCCATCCACCCTGAAGCACTGTGCTGTTCACGGACATCTTCAACACCTCATTGGAGACATGTCATGTGCCAGCCTGCTTCAAGTCATCCACCATCATCCCTGTCCCCAAAAAAGCAAGGACCACAGGACTAAATGACTACAGACCTGTTGCCCTCACCTCTGTGGTCATTAAGTCTTTTGAGCGCCTTGTGCTTTCCCACCTGAAAGCCATAACGGACCCACTCCTGGACCCCCTGCAGTTAGCCTACAGAGCCAACTGGTGGAGATGAGTCCGCCTACAGATGGGAGATTGACCATCTGGTGACCTGGTGCAGCCAGAACAACCTGGAGCTAAACGCTCTAAAAACAGTGGAGATGGTTGTGGACTTTAGAAAGAACCCAGCCCCACCCGCCCCCATCATCTTGTGTGACTCCCCAGTTGACTCTGTGGAGTCCTTCTGCTTCCTGGGTACCATCATCACCCAGGACCTCAAGTGGGAGCTGAACATCTACCTGGCAATAAATCTGATTCTGATTCTGATTCTGATTCTGATTCTAAAGAGCTGGACACAGCACTTGACTCCACAAGACAAATCTACAAATTGATTCTAATGTTCTGTTTGCTGGATGTACAGGAAACTGTTTGCCAGATTATCTTTATAACGTGACAATAGGTCAATGTTGTGTTGGCCAAAAAGAAAATAATTTACTGCAGATTTAAATAACTGAACACACATGTCAGTGAGGTGGTCAGTACTGTAGAAAGTCCACTATAATCTGCACAGTTTCTGGAACAGATGAAAAATCCTACTGTGACCATTCTGCAGATATTACTGCATGCTGAATGCAACATGTAGACACAGAGGGAGTTTAAGCCTCTCAGTAAACAAAATGGCGAAGCACCGGACCAACAGCTCATACAGGAGACTCACCAAAGCTCAAGGACACTTGAGGTATCAGTAGTTGCTATTTTCGATTATTACATTCCATTGTATCTATGTTTTTCCATTCACAGCAAAATCTCTCAACAGCCCAGGATACCAAAAAACAGTCATTATTCACTTAGCAGTCTGCAGAGGCAGACAGAGAAATGAGTCATGGAACAAAAGAAAAAGGATCAAGGTAGCAGTGTAGACAGATAGCAGAATGTGCTGGGTGGGGAGTGGTAGAGGGCTTGGAGAGGTTGTTATTCACTGGGTGAAGAGGCCAGGTGCAAGGGCTCTGCTGAGGGGCTGAAGGAGGGAGGCAGGTAGCACTCAGAACCAGGAGGACCATGGGGTGAAATGAGGACGCAGAAACCAGAAGGTGACTTAATGGTGCCAAAGAGAGGATGCATATAACAGCATACAGATATACGCATGTACATATATGAATAATGAGATGAGTTTCAGTAACAAAAGTGTATCAGCACCTGACAAACACCTGAAGAGCCAAAAGTCAAGAAGACAGTTTAAACTGACTTTGTAAGACCTGCCAAACATTAATCAGTGATATATTTGGAGTGAGAATATTTTATTTTCCAATATGCAGCCCAGTCTGGACAGTGTAGCTGTGTCAGTATTACACAGCTCAGTGTAAGACCTGATTAAATCAGGTGGCTGTGCCTCAGAGGCAGAGTGGGTTGTCCACTAATCGGAAGGTTGATGGTTCGATCCCCGGCTCCTCCCACCACGTGTCGAAGTATCCTTGAGCAAGATACTGAACCCCAAATTGCTCCTGATGCTGTGCATCGGTGTGTGAATGTGTATGAATGCGTTAGTTTCTGTTTGATGGACTTTACCATCACTGTGTGATGAAAGGGTGAATGTGGCACGTAGTGTAAAAGCACTTTCAGTGGTCAGAAGATTAGAAAGGCGCTATACAAGTACAGTCCATTTACCATTAACCTTCAGCCAACTCAATGGCTATGAAGTCCACATCGCAGCTACAACAGTACAAATTTACCATATACCATTGACAGAATAACAGATAGTTTTAGTCATGTTAATGTTTGCTCTTAAATTAATTTGAAGTCACAAAGTCAATCATTTGAGGGAATTAATAAACTGAATGTACTGTATAATTAAATATTTTGCAGAAATTATTACAGAATCTGTGATGCTCCATATGTGTGTGTGTGTGTGTGTGTGTGTGTGCATCTGAAATGACCGTTAAGAACCAACTGGGGGACCAGTAGTCATGACAACGGGTTTAGCCTCTGTTATTTACTGAAGCAGAAACTCTGTGAGCCAGAGTTCCTCAGTCGAGGACCCAGCTCAGCTCACTGACCCAAACAATCCACCTGTCCCCACCGCCACCCCCAGGCACAGCGTCCTCACATGCTTGTCAAACATGACATTAACAGTACAGACAGCAGTAGCTCTGATTAAAGGGGAAATTCAATGTTATTAGAGGGGATGTTTTAAAGTTTTCTTAAAAAAGATTATCTCTTTACTCAGGTTTTCTTAAGAAAGTAACAGCTGAGGTAAGACACAACTTTGCTTATCATCAGCGGAATTCTCAGATTTTCTATTTCAGAAAATTACAAAGGATGAATTCTGCCACCAGAAAGGGGATCTTGGGCACAAATAGAGGATCTAACAGAGACTTGAGGCATACTGAACACGAAGAGGTGCACTCATTTTTCATCTGTGTGTGGCTGTCATGAGTGGTTACAGTGGTTGCCTGCTTTCGGATGTATTACTGTAAACTTCCTTGTTTGATTTAAACTAGAGATAACTTGAGAAATATTCTGTTATATTTAAAAAATTGCCAACAAGTTTCCAGTGCAGCAGGAAACTTGTTGGCTCCTCCTCATCAAAATAACCAGTCATGTTCCAAATGTGTTCATTTATTTTAAACTGGGTGTTACTTAACACTATTGAATATATAAAAGTGGATATTAGAATATGTTTTACATACAGTTGTCAGTGTTTTAGTTTAACTTTGTAGATGTAATTGTGGCACAAGCTGGATGTTTCAACCACTTATATGATAAAATACATACATTTTATGATCTGATAATGCTTTTGTTAAGGTTTGGTTAGGTTTAAGCACAAACACAACTTTGTTAGAGAAAGATCATGGTTCAGGTTAAAAGCTACATCATTAGGGGTTTATAAGAGGTCCTTGTCATGCTTACAATAGTAAACATGTGGTGAAGATGGACAAGAGTCATAATTCTTCTGATGCTGGTACTTTTCTCAGAAGGACAGTCTCAACATGGCAGCAGCTTGTAAAGGGCACACTGAGAAGGAAAAGAAACTCACCTTAGCTCTCTACAGTGCAATACATGGCTTCCACTAACAATATTTTCTGCCTTCTGCCATCTTAGGTCACATTAAATTTAGAGGAGTAAAATTCCAGTTAGCTTTGGTCACTTCTTTTTGAGAATCCTTCAGTGACACATTTAGAAGTTGATGCTTCTTGAAAAAAATACAAGGTCTTCTCTCTGAAGCAAACACGTCAAGAGCAACAGAGGAGCCGAGCTCAGTCGGTAGAAAAAGGGCACTTCAATTCAAGGGAACATATTTACAGGCACACAAGGGACAGCAGAATAACTGGCTCTGTTGTTTTTCAATACACTCCCTTTTTGTTCCCTGCTGATCAAGTCCCAATAGGGAGCTTAATGTTAAAAGCATGAAAGCCAATCCTATTCCTAAAATGTACAACTATTTATTTCCTTGGACATTATTGTACCAACTTTGGTAACACATTATTTTACAGGTCCAATACTTGCTTAATAATGAACTAAAAAGGAACAGATATGTAACTGTGAATTAACAGGAAGGTACTTTGACATGTAATGTTGTAATATGTCACTAATTCAAGCTGAAAATGGAGATGGTACTGTAATTAATTCTGTTTTTGTCAGTACACAGCAAGTGAAATGAACATTTATTTATTTAAATGAAACCAGAACATGCCTGTTACTCGGGCGTCCGGTTAGCTCAGTGGGTAGAGCTGGCGACCCATGTACCGAGGCTCAGTCCTTGCTGCAGCGGCCCAGGGTTCAGGTCCGACTGCGTGTCATCCCCTCTCTCTCTGCCCCCCTTTCCTGTCTGTCTTCAGCTGTCCTACCAAATAAAGGCAATAAAAGCCAAATAAATAAATAAATAAATACTTTAGAAAATGCCTGTTACTAAACCCAAACAACTCAAGCTGGATAGTTGAGCTTCTTGCTGCCTACCTAATCGCAGTCTTTATTGAGAAAATAACTTAACAGCAGGTGTTATGTACTAGCACCTTTTTCACTGAATAGCTGGGGATATACTGATTGTCAGCCTGGCTGATTATCAGATCAAATATTCAACATTTTTCAGATTATCAGTTCCATCTAATTGCAGATAAAATAAATCGGTCCTATTCTTGCCGTTTTCTATTTTTGACTTCGGTCAAGTACAACAAATGAGGTCACCATCTTTTTTCTAGTGCACGTGTGTGTAATGTGTCTGCATTAGAGATACGCAGACCCATCACTGAGGCTGATTACTAACGATCTAATACATTAAAGATACATATGAAGCAACTACAAATACAATACAATATGATTCACCCTGCGATGCAGTTTACTTTCACTTTACTGATCTTTTTGCGCTATACAAATTCTATTTGTATAGCGCCAATTCATAACAGAAGTTATCTCAGGACATTTTTCAAATAGAGCAGGTCTAGACCGAACTCCTTATAACATTATTTACAGAGACCCAACAGCTTGACCAGTTGCGGTGAGAGGAGAGAGAGAGAGAGAGAGAGAGAGAGAGAGAGAGAGAGAGAACAGAGTTAACGACAGAAGGACAGAGACAGAGGCAAAGGTGCACAGCAAGACAGGAGAGGAGCTTGGTAACTGAAGGCTCTGGCTCCTGTTCTACTTTTAGAGACTATAGGAACCACAAGTAGCCCTGCATTCAGAGAACGTAGTGTTCTAGTGGGGTAATAGGGTACTATGAGCTCTTTAAGATATGAAGGGGCCTGACCATGAAGAGCTTTATAGGTGAGGAGGAGGATTTTAAATTCAGAGAAGTTAATACAGGAGAGATATGGGGCCCTATCTTGCCGATCTGAAACACAAGTATCAAACGCAAAACGCAAGTAGCTTTGTGGGCGGATCTCGGGCGCTGTTGCTATTATGCCGGCGGGATAAATGACTCTTGCGCCCAGCGCAAATCTAAAATGGGTTGGTCTAAAGTAGCTACATTAGTCATAGGTGTGGTTTGGGCGTAACGTGCAATAAACCAATCAGAGCGTCATCTCACATTCCCTTGAAAAGCAGGCGCGCTTGTTCCATGGCAGATTGCTATTATAACGGCGGATTTGCCAGGCGCACGCCAGGAGCGGTTCACTGCCGGGGAGACGGACGTTGTCGTTAGGGCCGTAAAATACAGAGAAGTATCATTATTGACATGAAATAAATGTAACACAGCCATACAATAAATCAAAACAATGTAACGCAGCTCCGCAGGAAGAAGACCCTGGCCTCGGGAGCAGTGCGCACAGGCCGAGCAGTGCGCAAGGGCCAGCTGAGGAGGGAGTGGCGCAAACACAGAGGATCCAGACCCACTACACGCCGGAGGACCACCCGTTCCTGCAGCAAACCGGGTTTGACATGCTGGAGTGGGAGCTGTCCGGGATGCGGCAAAGTATTAATGCCCGTCCTATCCCCTCAAGTCTGTGCCCTTAAAATAGCATCTGAATAAGTGCCACTGACTTTAGACTAGGTTTTTCCTGGTCTGTGGTGGAATAGTTTTCTGAAATAGCAAAATAGCACCAGGGAACGTTTGCGCTGGAACACGCCTCCTCTTTTCGCTGAACCGCCCCCCGGAGCGCAAGTTCATCCCCTAATTTAAGGACGTGCGTCGGTGGAGGGAAAATTCCAATGTGCATCGAGTGCAAAATAGGAATTATACAAGCGCCAGTGTACAAAGTCACTTGCACTGAGTGCAAGATAGAGCCCATGATCTCTTTTCCTAGTTCCTGTCAGTACTCGTGCTGCAGCGTTCTGAATTAATTGTAGTGTCTTAATGGACTTATTGGGGCAGCCTGATAATAGGGAGTTTCAGGAATCCAGCCTAGAAGTAACAAATGCATGGATTAGTTTTTCTGCATCCGTCTGTGACAGGATGTGTCTAATTTTTGTAATATTGCGTAAATGAAAGAAGGCAGTCCTGGAGGTCTGCTTTGTGTGGGAATTAAAGGACATGTCCTGATCAAGGATAAGTACAAGAATTTTCGTTTTTTTCTGAGTTTAGCATCAGAAAATTGCAGCTCATCCAGGTTTTTATGTCCTTAAGACATGTTTGTAACTTTGCTAACTGATTAATTTCATCGGCTTGATCGTCAGGTATAACTGGGTATCATCTGCATAACAGTGAAAGTTAATCGAGTGATTCCTAATAATGTTGCCTAAGGCAAGCATATATAAAGTGAATAGAATTGGTCAAGAACCTTGTGGAACTCCATGACTAACTGTAGTATTTATTGAAGATTCATCGTTAACATGTTCAAACTGAGAACGATCTGATAAATATGACTTAAACCAGCTTAGTGCGGTTCCTTTAATGCCAATTTGATGCTCAAATCTCTGTAAAAGAATATGATGGTCAATGGTGTCAAATGCAGCACTAAGATCTAATAATACAAGTACAGAAACAAGTCCATTGTCGGAAGCAGTCAGAAGGTCATTATTAACTTTAACCAGAGCTGTCTCTGTGCTGTGATGAACTCTAAATCCTGACTGAAAATCCTCAAATAAGCTGTTGCTATGTAGAAAGTCACACAACTGTTTTCCGACTACTTTCTTCAGAATCTTGGGTCAAGAGTGGGCTTTTTAAGAAGGGGTTTTATTACAGCTACTACAAATGTGTTTGCTAGAACAAACTGAAACTACTGCTACAGTACAGGGACCCCGTTGTCATGCTAATAGCAGGTGAAAGTGAGGGACTCACAACAAAGCAGACAGAATATCAGTATATGTCTGCATCACTTCATTGAGGTTAGTTTATGTAAAGGACAGCCTGCAGACAAATCTAGACTGTTCAATGGAGGCTGAGATTGGCAGAAAAATAAAATAAATAATGTGACAATAAAAAAGAATAAGGAAAACCTTAAATGCCTTCAATCTGAGTCAGCAGGCTCGCTGTCATTTATGTGATGTGTGCATGCTGCTTTCAGTGGAGAGATAAACAACATGAGAGAGAGCATACACAGCACTGCTCTGCACACTTTTGATGTGCATATTCTGTGGTGCATATGAAGGTGTGTGCCTGTGTGTGTGTGTGTGTGTTTGTGTGGTGCATGCCTGGAAGACAGCAGTAATTCAAACGTGCTCCTAAGTCAGTGGTAACAGCAGGGGTGGGTGTTCTGGCAAGGTGTTAATGCAGACAGTGGGAGAAAATCAATGGCAAGGACAGACGAGTGAGAGGCTGAGAGAGAGACAGAGAGAGAAGGTTAAAGGGAGAGAGACACACACAGAGTGAGAGAACAATCCCATCAGTCTTCTGTACCTGCCCATTCACTTTTCTTCTCACCTGTCTGTCACTACACTACAGCTGGAAAAGTTGATCCCTTAAAGAAGTAGGGAAAGGAGGCAACAGCTGAGGCTAGGAGTACTGTAAGGTCAGTCTTTAGAAAAGCCCCGTCCCTTTTGGAACCTCAATCAACTTTATTCTTTCCTGTACTAAGCTATGTTTTGAAGATGGTTCAAAGATAAAAAAAGACACATATACAGTACCAAGTCACTTCTTCAGTAAAATGCTAGCTAAATAGCTAGCTAACCTACATCAGTTGTTAGCTAGCTAATTAGTTTCCGTTTTGCTAACATAGATATCAGATGTAGCTAGCCAGCTAACGATTGACGAAGATTAGCTAGCTAGTTAGCTAATAGTTTTGCTAATATATGTGCTAAGATGTGACTACACACACACACACACACACACACACACACACACACACAAACATATATATGTAAACTTCAACCTTATGGTGACGTTAGAGGAAATGTCATTAGGATAAGCCTAAGAAACATGAACACAAAATGCAACACAATACATCTTGCTCGTGGATAAGTTAGAGGAGCGCCAAAGTCAGTCGGATTCACCCTCTGGAGACCAAGAATACCTAAACTTATCGGCAATCCGTGGTTAATATCTGGACCAAAGTGGTGGGCCGATAGACTGACGTTGTCATCCCTAACATAAGTTTGGCCCAACAAGTAATTATGGAATTTTTTCAAGTAAGTAGTAAGCAGTATTTATTTAGAGCAGCATTAGCATTTCTTGAGTTGTGTTTCTGGCCACCTGAGCAGGCCCGGCACTAACCAATTTGGCGCCCTAGGCAAGATTTTAGGTGGCGCCCCCCTTGCATCACAATAAATTCCACTGCCAGTTATATACATACATATACTCACACAAGAAACTGAATAGCGTTGTCTTTGACATTTTCTTTTATTTTTAGAGAAACAAGTTGCTCAATCAAAACTGTTAACAAGAAAATAATAAATGATTGCCCTATTGACTAAGTGTCTGTTAAAATACTCATGCTGACACCTTCACCGGTCCTTTTGTTTAGGGAATGTGAAGGTGTTTTCAATTTGAAATGGACCTCTGTGAACTAACCCTGTTCGTACGTCATCAGTTAGAGAGATGGCCACTCAGCAGGGTCTGTTGGTGCAGCCTTTATTCCTGATGCTGCATCACTGGTTCTTCTGAGGTGGAGGCGACAGGAGGATCACTTGATGCTGTTGAAGCGGTGATGACTGTAGATGGCTCAGGATTTGCAGGAAGTGGATTTAGATATTTCAACAGCGCATCTGAAGAGAGAAGAGGAGTAAGAGACACCGTTGGGTGTTACAGTCTAATAATAAAAGAAATGATTCCAAGAATAAAATTAAATAATAAAAATGAAAAACCTAAGAGATGCATTACTTTCACTGTACTGTACATGAATGATATACAGTGGAATTTTTTCTGATATGCAAATTAGATTAGATTTACTCTTATTGTCATTACAGTGAAATGCTGATTAGCAGAATGCAAAGAAGCAGTAAACTGCAGTATAATATAACATATGGGAATGTATTAGGGCAGCTGTGGTGCAGAGGCAGAGCAGGTCGTCCCCTAATCGGAAGGTTGTTGGTTCGATCCCCAGCTCCTGGTGCAACATGTCGAAGTATCCTTGAGCAAGGTGCTGAACCCCGAATTGCTCCCGGTGCCGTGCATCGGTGTGTGAATGTGTATGAATGAGTTAGTTTCTGTTCGAGGAACTTTACCATCACTGAGTGAATGTGTGTGAAAGGGTGAACGTGGCACGTAGTGTAAAAGCGCTTTGAGTGGTCGGAAGACTAGAAATCTTTACAAATGTCCCTGACAAATATAAGGTGGGAGTATAACTTTTTTCCCTAACAGCTGTTAGACCCCTCTATAACATGAACTGATGTTAAAACGAGCTAACGCTATTTATTGATTAGCAAACCATGTTAGGTTAAAGGTTACTATCGTTCTGTAACAGACAAATCATTTCATCACATTATCTTCACTCTACCTCTGTCTTTGTCACGTTTTTCCTCCTCCTCTTTTCTTTTTCTCCTTCCCTGGGCACCGGAAAGTTTTGGGCGTTTTGCCATTGTTAATGGTTTCTGACGTCAGAAAACTCCACCATCTCTCAGAGAGCAGGTAGAGTCTAATGAGTCAGAGGAGGAGGGGGGTCGGGGGGCTTAATAAAGTCTTATTATTATTTAATAGGCTTTGCTATGCAGTTAAATTAATGTGGGCTTATTTTTTTTAATACCAACAAATAATAGCACCAACTAGTTTTAGTATAAAAATATTGAAAGTTGCACCTTGTTTTTTTTCCTTCCCCCATTGTGGCGCCCCCTAGATGGACGGCGCCCTTAGCATTTGCCTATACTGCCTATGCCACGGGCCGGCCCTACACCTGAGGAATGTAATATTACATTAACCCCACCATCTCCTGAGGGAAATATCTGTCTCTTTAGCTGCTAAATGACCCACTTTGTTCACCAGCTAGTCATTAACAGCTGTTTGCTGCTGGGCAGGGGGTGTACAGTGGGTTTATCAGATCAATCTGAGAACAGCTACCTGCTGCTGCTGGAAATTATGAGAGTAGTGAGACTGAACCAAACAGCATAGTTGAGGGTCGGAAACCAAAACAATGAGCTGAAAGATCCTAAAAGGCTCCATAGAGCTGAGAGAAACTGCAGAGTTGGTAGTAATTCTCTGTAGGCTCATCCAGTGTTTCTTCTATGTTGATTTTGGAGCGGTGGCCCGCCGCTGTTAAATTTCTGCCGCCACGGTATCAGAAATGGGGCAGACGCACAATGTAGTCACGGTTGCCTTTTAAATGATCCTGCCGCTCACATTGCAATTTAACAACAAGTAGAACTATTCAGAGGTTATTGGGGCTGTCCAGTTTAACTCCACATACTGTTGTGTTGATGGAGCTTATTGTCAAAACGTTGGCTTTCTTCCAAGTCGACTATTAAACTAACAGCTCCACCACAAACATCACCGCAGTGGGTCCATTTTAATTGGACAACGTTCAACTTGTCAGTTCTCAGCTCAACGTCCTGATATCAAACATCTGGAAACATTAAAACGGTAAATATATTTGTTTGTGTCGCAGCGAAGTGTCACTTCTGTTTCATAAGTAAAACGTTTACCGGCGCAACAGGACGGGGGTGGGGGCGTGACGGGGGGGTTCGGACGGGCCTGCCGCCACTGCTAAAAAAATCCTAGAGGAAACACTGTCATCACTATGAGTGACACCTTTCACATGTCATTTGACACAATATTAATTTAAAATGATTGAATTTGTAGTAAGTAGTAGTAGTAATTATTACCACTGTGCATTGCTTTGCTTTCAGAGAACAAGAATTTAGCCACAATTATTCATTTTGTCGATGAGTTTTTCTAGTTTATGTTCTATGACAAGGGATGTACTGGGACCGAAATTCAGCCTGGGACTTTGAGATGGGAATACCCTTGTATGTTTCTTTTTGTGGCAGCAGTTTGACACTCAAAGACCAAATTTTGATTTCAGAGGTGGGGGGGACAAAAGTATTTCAGTTCACTGTGTTTCTAGTAGTTCTTCTAGTTTTCTATTGCTACTTTTAAGTTTACTGTTCCCTTTTTTGGTTTGACTGGTTGTAAAGCATATAGCAAAACATTATCACCCAATTCTGTGTTTCACCTTGTTAGTCAACTTCACTCCAACTCAGTACCACCAATTGTACACTTATTTCTGGAATATATGGTAAACAGACGTCATTTACATAGCGGATATGCTGCTTTATTGGGAGCCAGTGAAGGTGTTGCAGGATGGGTGTAACGCATTTCTTTGAGTAACTTACACTTTGACTTCTAAAGAAGTCTCTTATGTCCACTTTTCTTTTTTTAGACATCCTGGCTGCGCCTAATTACCAAACACACATACACACACACGCACGCACGCACGCACGCACGCACATACGCACATGGACACCGATTCAAACGTTAATGTAAATGAAACCTCTGATGTTACCTGGGCAACTCCAGCAGACCGGTGTGCAAGCAAGATGGAGTGACAGCGGGGACGGCCAATCACACAAGAAACGGCAGAGCCAATCAAGGAGCTTGTGGGCGGGTCTAAACTAAGCGTAACAGGCTTCAGCTTGAGTGGCCGTTTTCCGCTTTGAGAGTCTCTGTTTACTATAGCGTAACATTGTTTTGAAAAAGTGCAGGGGACTGTCCCCGTGCTCCCCAAATTACATCGTGTTGACGACTCATAGAGTTTTGTGTTATTATAGTGTAACTGATGATGTTCCTCAACTTTGGTCTTCACACCCCTCAGTTTGGATAAGCGTGTCACCATAAACCGTATCTAAACAAGGTAGGAGGGAGCCAAAGCTGGACCACTAGTCCATTACTTGCAAATAAAAGTTAGCTGTCGTAGAGGTAAAATAGATACAAATGCTCACCAGCACACTCAACACTCAATCTTTTCACTATATTATAAAAGCAATTCAGTCTCATAAAAAAACTAATAAAAGGTGTGTGTAACAGATAGGAAAAATAACACTTTTCATCAAACAAAATGACTGAGCCAATACAGCAATTTCAAAACCCCGAAACAAATGGAGACGAAAGTCAGCCATGGCCCTTCCACCATATCTGTAATTTGGATTTAGCTGGGTCTTGCGCTAACATTTTAAGCTTTAGCTGTAATTTTCTGCACAACCCATTTCTTTTCATCGTGTCATCTTTCTTTTGCCGTTTTTAATTATTTCACCATAAAATCTTAGGACAGATGGAAACTCTTCATAAAATGACTGAGCCAATCAGATTAAAAAAAAAAATTTTTCTAATTGGGGGGGGGGGGAAATATCCCCCAAAATATTGAAAGTATTCACTGTAAAAATCTGGCATCTGTGGTTGCCATAATTTTACCGTAATAAACAGTAATTCTGTAGTATTAAAAAACAACTTTATTTCGTATAAATTCCTTTAAAATTTCGTATAAATTAAGGTTTTGAAAATATGGTGGTGGTTCACTGTGACATGAACTGTATTTAATCTATTATGGTCTTCTAATTTTCTTTTAGCAGTTTTTTACCATAAAATCTACAAACATTCTTTACAGTGTTGGCTCAGTCCAACAGGCATCGTTTCTCTCTGCGCTGTCTGCAACTCATAGATTAACTACTGACATCAGAATTTGAAAAATAACAGCATTATGACCACAGGCTGGTTCAGAAAGAAGCAGCACGAATGTCAAATTAAACAAGGCAATCAGTTTGTCTTTTGACATATTGTTCATGGTGGGTCGTCCAACAGTTAAAAGAGTTCCTGGCTTCCCCCTGCAGCAGGCTGTTTCATCTCCCTGCTCCAAACGGCCCTGTCTGCCCACGCTTCCTCTGCCATCTGCCCCCCTGGGAAGACATGAGGCATTCTTCTGAACAACAGCTTACATACAAGCAGGAGGAAGGCAGAAACCTATAAAACTGACAGTGGTCAGAGGGAACTCAATTCTAGTCTAATCTAGTATAAAGACAGTGTTTTTTCATGTGTACTTTGATTGGCTTTTTTCCAAGAGCTGCAGCAGCATTCTACGTAAAACAGAAAATACGTATGTAAAGACAATCCTTACACAGAGCAGTTTATTAAACCCCTATTGCCGATTCTGTTTTTTGTGCCCACCAGAAAACAGCATTTGCTGTTTGTTCTAACATCTGAAATTACCTACGGTATATTTATGTTTTCCTATGTTTTATAATGACTGTGAAAGTATTGTGATGTTGACATTGGTTCCTTTTAACTGGCCACAATCTTTCTCCAGCCTTTAACCTGCACTAATTTAAAAATATATATTAATAATGGATCTAAATACTAATACAAAAACTCACAGAGAATTATCACTTAAAAAAAAATAAAAAATATATATATATATATATATATATATATATATATTATCTTATTATTAAACTGTACATTTGATCTTTTATATATATATATATATAGTTATATATATTTATATTTTGTTCTTAATATATGTTGTTTGTATGTCTGGAGTTTGTAACAAAAATAATTTCCCCCTGGGATTATTAGAGTATTTCTGATTCTGATTCTGATTCTGATTAAAGGGCAATTCATACTTTAGCGTGTCCGCGAGGGTCCATATGGGACGTCTGAGCGCAGCCCAAAGAGGAAAGAGAGAGGAAAAGGAACGCATTGCCAGACTTTGAGTGAATGCATTCGAAGCCGCCCTGTCCACTATGCCTTGGTGCTGTGTGTAGCTCAGTCCCTGTTCGACCAAGGGTGGGGCTGAGCTACACACAGCACTGAGGCATAGCCAGACCGCACTCATTTTTGCTTTGTTTTAGAGCTGCTTGCATGCGTGGAACACAGTGCCGACGTGGGCCAAGTTCGCAACTTCCAGTGTAACACCAGCCAACTCTTCAGTTACCATCAGCTTTTTAGCCTCTTTCAGCTCTTTGTTTTGTTTTTTAACTAGGACTGCAACTAACCATTATTTTTATTATTGATCTATCTATTGATTGTTTTTTCAATCAATAGAATTTATTATTTTGTCCTTAAAATGTGAAAATAGGGAAAATGCCTGTTATTATTTCCCACAGCTCAAGATGTAACAGTCCAAAACACAAATATATTCAGTTAACTATCTTATATGACAAAGAAAGGTCTTAAATCTTCACATTTGAGAAGCTGGAGCCCCTGAATAAGAACGATTTAAATACCTGTACACCTGCAGGTATGCTCTCTTGTGTGAAGTGAGCACACATTTGTTTGTGTGTGACTTCAGTTATGGGAGGAACACACCTTTGTGCTTGTCTGCAGATGGCAGAGAAGCCCTGCAGCCCTGGGGGAGTTTGGCTGATGAATTCCACATGGTTAACAGATTGATACCTTATTGATCATTAAGACACTTTATTTTTCTGTTTTGGGCGTCTGTCCAATGTGACGTTATTGTAACTAATTCCATCATTTTGGTGAAGTGGAACCACTGTTTCTGTTATTAATTTACTACGAGCTCACAGACGAAAAAATCATGTAGATTGTATCTCCACTTCCTACGTTACTTTATGCTGTTTACAAGATTCACTATTAGAAGGAAGGTCAACTCAGTTTATGTGGATTATTAAGGTTAAAACACCCTCTGCTCCACACTGTCAAACCAAACTCCCTTTTAAAAGTGGGTGTTTTATGGTAGGGCCATATTTTTTCACAGTAAAAACTTTATTTACACCATCATGCAGACTCTTTTTGGATTCTCTTCAATCTACAGACCCAATCAACATACGTCATTTACTGAGTAACAACTAACCTGTGTTTGCCATTGACAGACAAACACAGGTCTTACAGTTCAAGTTTTATTCTCTTGGCCTAAAGCCACGGATCTCTTTTACTGTCCTCTGTTGATTCGGAAAATAAAGGAAATTGTATTTTTTGATGTGCAAAATGTGCTTTTAGGAATGGCGCAACTAGGCACTTTTACAGTGCTTGTTTCACTCAACGCATGGTTGTTCTGGAGACAAGAAAGTGACGTATGGCTGCTTTCATCTATGGGCAAAAATCCGAATTAGTGCTTCCGTGACATCCTTTGAGGTCCTCTCAGCAGTGAGTGACTGTCAAGCTGTGGAAGGACAGGTCAAACTATTCTGCAGTTAATGATATTCTGATAACATTTGGTTGCACAATGGTGTGATATAAAATAAAATCTTTGTTGTTGTAATTCTTTAAGTGTCGATCTCTCTAACTCACCTTGTGCAAGTCTGAGCAAGTGGTTAATGGGTACTTAGGGGAGACTTACCAGGGATGTGTTTTATCTCTGTTTCATTAATATTTTAATTACAATTTTTCACTTAAAACACACAACAACATTTTACCTGAAAAAATACTATTAATTTTTGAGGTTGTGCTTTTAAGCTTCTATTATATGTCAATAAAGACAGCGCTGGAACAAAAATTGGAACAAAAAGGTGCCAGTCTAGCAGCTGCACGGCATGTGGTTGTCTATTTGTCACTGAATCCATTTCAAATAGGACATTTTTGGCAGTGTTTACAGTTTGGTCTTGGTTCAGTTTTTAGAGATGTGACAGTAGTACTGTGTAAAGACATTTACATTTGTAAAGTTAAAATTTTCTCCTCTTTTGTTATTTTAATTTGCCATTATTGTTATTATACTAATTACTCAAGAACATACATAGTTGTTGTTCCGTGTGTGAAGTGTCTGTCTGTGTTTCCCCAGCTGGACAACCCTGATGAGCAGGCAGCCCAGATCAGAAGAGAGCTGGACGGGCGACTGCAAATGGCAGACCAGATCGCTCGGGTAAGGGACATGGATGGATAGATGGATTAATTAATGGATTGATGAATTGATGAATTGATGGATTAGTGGATGAATGGATGAATGGATGAATGGATAGATGAATGGATGGATGGATTGATGGATTGATGGATAGATATATTAATGGATTAGTAGATAGATGGATGGATGGATGGATGGATTAATGGACTGATGGATAGATTAATGGACGGATGGTTTCATGGATTAATGGATGGATGGGTTGATGATGGATGGATTCATGGATTAATGGATGATGGAGTGATGGATTAATGGAGGAATGGATGGGTGGATGGGTGGATGGATGGATGAATGGATTGATGGATGGATTGATAGATGGATGGATGTAAAAATGGATGGATGAATGAATTAATGGATGAATTGATGGATGGATGGATGGATGGAAAAATGGATGGATGGGGGGATGAATGATAGATTGGGAGGGATGAATGGATGGACAAATGTATAGGTGGACAAACCTAACTTTGATCATAAGAAAGTATACTGATTATTGAAAGAGTTCGGTCTAGACCTACTCTATTTGAAAAGTGTCCTGAGATATTGATAGGACTTAACCTGAATATTGATTCACATGAAGTCTTAGATCGGCAGTATTCACATTTTTAAACTGATTTATTTTAATATTTGAATTGACTTGATTTTTTATGTTGCCACATAATTTAATTATGTGGAGCTATTTTCTCTTATAAGGTTGTTTTGGACATTCAGTGGACCATGCTCATTAAGTAACTGGTTGCCTCCCTGTTCTGGTCAGCATGGTGGAAGGTTTCCCAGGTTTGCATCCAGAGAGATGGAGGCCATGTACATTGAGGAGCTGCGATCCTCTGTCAACCTGTTGATGGCCAACCTGGAGAGCATGCCGGTGTCCAAGGGAGGAGAGTTCAAGCTGCAGAAGCTGAAACGAGGCCACAACACCTCCATCATGGACATGGGCCAGGAGGACGAAAACACGCTGTCCAAATCTGATGTGGTGCTGTCCTTCACCCTGGAGGTTGGTGAACTCACTAATAATGAAGTATGCTGTTTTTAAAGCCTACTCTACATACAACAAATACCAAAAAGATGTTAGGGTGATACTGCCAGGCAACGAAAGTCGCCATGTTCCTGTTTTGTGCAGGACTTTATGTGCTTTAAGTACACTGATTAGTCATAAAATTCTGGGCCACGCAACTGGGTCAGAGCATCTCCAAAACTGCAGCTCTTGTGGGGTGTTCCCGGTCTGCAGTGGTCAGTACCTATCAAAAGTGGTCCAAGGAAGGAAAAGCAGTCAACCGGAGACAGGGTCCAAGGCTCATTGATGCACGGGGGGGGAGGCCTGTGAAAACACTTTTATAAAGCCTTCTGTGGCAAACAGCAACCTCCATGGCTGGCGAATGTCCACTTGAGGCTGGCTCCAGCAGTTAGTCAATCTCCATAAAGCCCTATATTAAAATGCCCAACCTTACAGCAGAAATAAACATGTTTACAGCCTGGTACAAAAAACCTTTTTAATCTCTTTTATTTTTTAGAAATTTTATAGAAATCTTGTGTTTAAATGATATTATGGCTTAACGCTATGTATAAATTAGAGGGCATGGCTACTTTGAGTGACAGTTGGGTGCTGTGACAGGTAGCTGTTTTCAGTAACCAGGCTTCATTCAGCCCGCCTCAGATCCACCCACGCTCCACATATTTGTCATTCTTGGATTAGTGGGGAGCCAGGGGAGTCAGGACTGCCAAAATGGCGACGGCCAAAGCCGACCACACTGAGCTTTACATCCAGAAATCTATGGGTGACGTTACAGAGACTACGTCCTCTTTTAATTATGGTCAGGTCTGAGAAAATGACCTGTATGAGGTCATAGAGATGTCATTAGGGTCATCTCAGCATGGTTTAGAGAACAGACAAGCCACATTACAAATGTTCTGGCTTAGAAAGAAAATTTAGTGTGTGTAATAAAATATCCAATTGGTTGCATCATTGGAAATATAGGATCCAGGAGTAGATTACTTCTTTTACAACATACAATACCATTGGGTATTGTATTATGTTAGTTGTGTTATCTTTCTTGAGACTCAGGTCCTGCAGTACAGATCTTGAACTCAGTGAGATTATCTGATTAAATAAAGGTTATACTAAAAATGAAGAGGTACCATGTTACCGATACATTAGCGTATGTACACAAGAACACAACTCCCTTTAGGTTTGACTGCTTCACAATGTTCCTGAAGGAAAGTTCAGAAGGTAGAACTTGAATAATCGTGAATATCCTCTGGGAGTAATGACTGTGTAGCACTTCAAGAAGTAAACACACGTTAAAGGTACTCTATGGAGTTTTCTTATAATCAGTTCTGTTTACATTTAGTTTTTCTCACTAAAACATATAGTTTTTTCTGTATGTATCCCTGGTGTCCAACAAAAATTTATTTTTTCATGCTCTGGTCAATTTAGAGATTTTGGGCTATTTCGCTTCCATAACAGTCTTCTTTTAGAGTAGTGGAAAGAAAACGGCCAAAACATACATTTAGGTGTTTATTTAACTACACATTGTCTGTTTGTGTCTGTAGATTTCACCAAACATTAGCATTAGAAAATACCTAATTTGCATATTCAAACATAACATTTCAGAAAACTTGCAATACAAAAAAATCTCAATACAAGTAATCAACTGGGGACGTTTCATGGTGATATCATATTGGTTCAATTTCCCCTCTTCATGTCAGGTATAAAATGAGCTAAAATTACATTTCTCTCACCTTTATGTCTGCACGCACTAATACAGTATTCTGCAGAACATGTGCTGATCATTTCTACTGTTTCTACTTGCATTACACATTTCTATGCATAATAAGATGACACAAAGACCCTTAAGCAAGGCACTGACTGTCAGGTTGGTGCAGGGAAAATAAAGGGTTTAGACATAAAGGGTCATGTTCCTTTTGCCTGGAGTTAACTGTCAAAAAGAGCTCTTTTCCTGAATTTGAAATCAGCCCAACTACTGTCTTATGAATCCACCTCATAGTGTTTTTGTCTCCCAGGACTTCTGACTGGCAGACTTTTTGAAGCTCCCCTTAATTGGTTGATAGGCAGGTGCATTTCTACGTTGAAAAAGGAAGTGGGAGACAGAGTGCAGTATCTCCTTACTATTTACATGATAAATTACCTGTCCAGTACCTGAGTTCACCTCCTGTTGGTGTTCATCCTCCACAAGCCCAGCAGCACCTTCATTATTACTAATTTTACTGCCTCCCTGATGATGGTTTCTAGCATCTCAAATAAAAGAGGCATGTTTTCATCTTTTCTAGAGTATAAAAAATACAATGTGGGTGAGGTGGGAAAATCTTTAGCCTGGTAGCACCTGCCCACAATTCGTGCTTCTCTCATCGGGTCTGGCATTGGGCTCAGCAGACTTTACTCAAGGCTGGCTTCAGTTTCTGTATGCTTCTTCTTCATTCAGGTATCATCAACTCTTCCTACACCCCACTGGACAGATATGTGATGGCTTACTAATGGCAAAACTATTGAGAGTGTAAAACTAACTCAAGCTAGGGCTGCTCGATTATGGAAAAAATCATAATCACGATTATTTGGGTCAAAATTGAAATCACGATTATTCAAACGATTATTTTTTTAAACTTCAGAAACATGCTGCATTTAGTGGACATTTGTCAAAAACACTTTGCAAGGAAGTCCTCAGTTACACTTTCCTTTCCCCATAAACATTTGTAAGTCTCCGCGTTACCTGCGCGACAGGTCGGGAAAGGCGAGTATACCGAGCGCATGACTCATGTGCAGTGTATGCTGTGGGGGAGGGACAGAAATACGAATGCGCGAAATACGCAGACTGTGGCTGTGCCCCAATTCAGGGGCTGCATCCCTAAATGACACAGCTTTCGATAAAAAAAAAAAACTATTTATTAGTTTGAGATTGGCCCAAAAGTAATCAAAAATCGATTAATTGACACCTTAATTCAAGCTTTAATTAATCTGCAAGATATGAAAGTGAGCAGGTTGAAATTCACAAATGTAAGAATATTTACTTAATGCCTGGTCAGTTTTACAGTAAATAGATTCCCACTGTTCTCTGCAGCTGTTCTCTGCAGGCAGTTTGTTTAAGGTAGACTCAAACAGGTTGACAGTGGAATTTATATATTCACATGCATGGTGTACTTTCAAAACTGCCAAAACTGGGATTTCAATTCAATTCAATTTTATTTGTATAGCGCCAATTCATAACAGAGGTTATCTCAGGACTCTTTTCAAATAGAGCAGGTCTAGACCGAACTCCTTATAACATTATTTACAAAGACCCAACAGTTCCCACCATGAGCAAGCACTTGGCGACAGGGGCAAGGAAAAACTTGTGGCAGAAACCTCGGACAGACCCCGGCTCTAGGTTGGTGGCCGTCTGCCTCGACCAGTTGGGGTGAGAGAGAGAGAGAGAGAGAGAGAGAGAGAGAGAGAGAGAGATAGGTGATGGTCCAGGGGGACGAAGCAAACTTGAAATCCTTTGAAGAAGTTTTCTCCTTGATCAAAGCTGAGGTGGACACCAAGAGGTGCAATGTTCCGTGTGACAGTGAAGATGATGAGAGCCAAACAGAGAACCCCACCACCTTGTCCATCTCTGCCCCCCCCACACCTGCCAGCTCCACCAACCAGCTGAAGGAGAGTATGGCCCTGCTGGAGCTGGACTTTGCTGAATTCAAAGAGCTGACCCAGGCCAGGCTGTCTGCCCCCCTAGACAACATTGTGCAGCAGCTTCAAGAGGAGCTCCAGCAGCTCAAGAGAGACAACCAGGCCTCGACATCTGAGCTAAGAGGAAGTGTAGAGGCACTAAAACAGGAGAACAGTGCGCTCCGGGCTCAGTTAGCCAAAGTGAAGGAGGATGCTGAGAACAGAGAAAGGAACTTCACCAGGCAAGTCCGACACCTGACAGACCAACTCTCAACAGTCCCCACAAAGACAACTACAGACACAGAGACACAGACTCTCCCTGCTAGTCTTCCAAATCCCTGCCTTGTCTCTGTCCCACCATCTCTGCTCTGCACCCTACCAACACCCACACAGCCAGCTCCCAACAGCGAACTCTGTCCATCCCAGCTGCCCTCCACTCAGCCTGAAGAACAAGCCCCACAAGTGGTCCTGCTGGCTGACTCAAATGGGAAATTCCTGGACACCAAATAGCTTGTTCCTGCTAAGAAAGTGCTGTCTAAACGTTGCAGCCCCACAGGCCAGGCAATGAAGCTGTTGAGAAAGGAGACCCTCGGGAGCCCTCAATGCCTGGTGATCCACACAGGAACAAATAACCTGCACAACCTCCGAAGGGACACTGCTGATGGCAGAGCAGGCCACCAAACACTCGCATCGTGATCTCCACCCTGCTGCCTAGGACAGACACCCCTCCTCACGTCATCCATGACATCAATATGGAGATCAAAAGAGGTTGTGCCACCTTACCCAACGTCCACCTGGCCCTCCATCCAACCATTGGCACCTGGGACCTCTACAATGGACTCCATCTACACAGAGAGAAGGTGAATATCTTTGCAAAGACCGTCAAAGACACGGCCCTAGGACGCTGCCCTTCCACCCTCTCTTCTACCAGAAGCTTCAGAGACCATCACAGACCTCCTCCCCCACATCACCAGCCCCGGATCATCCCCCCTGCTGTGAGGAAACACACCAGGGCAGCTGTGCCTCAGAGGCAGAGCAGGTCGTTCCTTAATTGGAAGGTTGTGGGTTCGATCCCCGGCTCCTGGTGCCACATGTCGATGTATCCTTGAGCAAGATACTGAACCCCAAATTGCTCCCGATGCCGTGCATCGGTGTGTGAATGTGTATGAATGTTAGTTTCTGTTCGATGGATTTTGCCATCACTGTGTGAAAGGTTGAACGTGGCACCCCTTATACAGCATTGGCAGCAGAGCCATGGAGCAGCACGTCCCCCTCCCCACCCACAGCAACAGAGCTATGCTGCAGCTGTAGCCTGGCCTGCTGTCACAGCCCCTCCCCCTGCTACCTGTGAGCTGAGAGGCATCAGGGAGATGCTGCACACCCTGTGCACCCGGCTTCTGTCCAGCTAAGATATATTTACTCAGAGCACTTTCCCATTTGAGTTACAAAACAACATGGACATATATTTGTTAGTTAGTAATAGTAATAGCAATAGTAGTAGTCAGTACAATGGTAATATTATTGAAAATAGTACATCTCCATGGAATTAATATCAAATTATTATATTATATTATTAAATATGTAGATAGTAGAAGGTTTTTTAAATATTTGTCTCACTATACAGGTTCATTTTGATTGTTTTCTTTTTTGATGTGTTCATTTCATATAAGCTGTTGGAATATTCAGGGTCTCCACTCCTCAACCTTTGAGCTGAAGAGTGGAAACCCTGAGTTCATGAAATCCGTCAAAGACGTTGATATCATTGTATTGACAGAAACATGGTGTCAAGATGATTTGCTCACTCACTGTCCCCCAGGATATAATGAAGTCATGGTGCCCTCCATAAAACTAAAAAACATACGCAAGGGCAGAACATCGGGGGGGATTTTGGTGTGGTATAAAGGAGATCTTTGCAATCAGATCTCACCAGTAAAACAGGGTAAATCGCACATTTGGTTGAGGTTAGATCAAATCCTAGGCATAACTGATAGGGATCTATACCTCTGTGCAATTTACATACCCCCAGTGGATTCTCCTTATTTTGAAGAGGACATTTTTGACACCCTAAATTCAGAAATCACCTATTTCCAGGCCCAGGGAAATGTACTTCTAACTGGAGATCTGAATGGACGTACAGGAATTGAACCTCATATCACTGACACACAGGGCAACAACCATGTATTTGGTCAGGCCCCCCTGTTTACCACACCAAACATCACCCATCAGAATAACCTTGACTCAATATTAAATCAAAGTGGCAGGGAGATCTCTGTCGGGCCATAGGCCTGTACATAGTTAATGGTAGGTTCAGAGGGGACTCTTTAGGGAGGTTCACATACTCCTCAGCTCTTGGGTCTAGTGTTGTAGACTATGCAGTCACTGTCATGGACCCCTCAACTATCAGTTCATTCACTGTCAGACAGCAATCCCCCCTTTCAGACCACAACCAAATTGATGTGTTCTTTAAATTGTCAGGTCAAATTAGTGACACAAAAAGGGAACCCAGTAAGCTGTATAAATTAAATCCTTCTTACAGATGGGCCCCAGACAGTGGAGACAAATTCATCAAGGCTTTAAACTTCCCTGATCTGATGAATTACATATCAATATATACTCAAAATCAATATGTCCCTACCAGAGATGGGGTAAACAAGGCCATTGAGGATATCAATATGATATTTCATAAGGAAGCTATTAGGGCTGACCTCATAAAGCAAAGACGGAGACCTGTTAAAAGGCAAAATACTGACAAATGGTTTGATCAAGAATGCAAAACAATCAGAAAAGAGTTGAGAAAAATAGCAAATGAGAAACATCGCCAACCGAACAACCCAGCCCTGCGCATTCAATACAATGAAATTTTAAATACATATAAATACACAATTAGGATCAAAAAACAAAATTATACCCAATTGAAACTTGAAGATATTGAGAATGCCATTAACCAAAATCAATTATGGGATATGTGGAACAAGTTCAACACAAAGCAACAGCAGACATTACCCATCCAAAACGGTGACATCTGGAGATCACATTTTGAAAATCTGTACAAAGACATACCAATCAATCAAATCAATTCAGATCAGGGTATTATGAAAGAAAAACTCCAAAAATTAGAAGAAACAATTAAAGACAACCAAAACCCCCTTGATTTCGAAATTACTTGGGAAGAAATAACCACACAGACAAAATGTCTGAAGCAAAGGAAAGCTTGTGGTCCAGACAGCATTACAAACTAAATGCTCAAAAGCAGCACCCCAGAAATGCAAGGTGCAATGTTACATTTGTTCAATGTTATACTACAGGCAGGATGTTTTCCCAACATCTGGTGCAAAGGGCTCATTTCCCCCATTCATAAGAGTGGGGACAAATCAGACCCCAATAACTACCGTGGTATCTGTGTCAGCAGCTGTCTAGGTAAACTATTCTGTAGTATTCTTAATACAAGAATACTAGATTTCCTTGAGGATCAGTCAATCTTAAGTAAAAGTCAGATTGGCTTCCTCCCAAAACATCGCACCACCGACCATGTATATACCCTTCACACTTTAATCAACAAACATGTACAACAAACTAAGAATGGAAAAATATTCACCTGCTTTATTGATTTCAAGAAAGCTTTCGACTCTCTTTGGCATGAAGGGCTCTATTACAGACTTTTAAACTGTGGTATAGGTGGCAAAATGTCTGATCTGGTTAAATCGATGTATTTGGAAAACATGTGTGCTGTTAAAATTGGAGACAAACTAACTGATTTCTTCCCCCAGAGAAGAGGCGTTCGGCAGGGTTGCAATCTAAGTCCGACTTTATTTAATGTGTATATAAATGAACTGGCTGTTGAGTTGGATAAATGCGCTGCTCCGGGCCTCTCCCTCCTAGATAGAGAGGTGAAGTCTCTGTTTTATGCTGATGACCTTGTTCTACTGTCTCCTACTGAACAAGGACTACAGCTACAGCTGGATGTAGTAGAAAAGTACTGTCAGAACTGGGCCCTGGCAGTAAACATGAAGAAAACCAATGTCATGATCTTTCAAAAACGCCCCAGGTGTCATGAGAACAAACACCAATTTACCATCAATAATCATGTCATTGAACACAGCATGAGTTATACCTACCTTGTTATAACCATAACAGCATCAGGGAGTTTCAACATGGCAGTGAATGCACTAAAAGAAAAAGCTTGAAGAGCTCTATATGCAATTAAGAGAACATTTTATAATTTCCATATTCCAATAAAAATCTGGCTTCAAATATTTGATAGTGTCATCCAGCCCATTGCGCTGTACGGTAGTGAAGTATGGGGTCCACTCAGTCATCAGAGCTTTACCCGTTGGGACAAACATCCAACAGAATCTCTACATGCAGAATTCTGCAGATACATTTTACACGTACACAGAAACACACCAACAAATGCTTGTAGAGCAGAATTAGGCAGATACTCACTGATAATTAACAGTCAGAAGAGAACGCTCAACTTTTTTAACCACCTGAAATCCAGCCCCAGAGACACCCTCCACTCCAAAGCCCTCCAAACCCAAGAGCTGAGCCCAGAAAAGTGTCCCCTATGTCAGTTGGTACTGAGGCTAACTGCCCCCTCTCAGACACACTCTGACCAGCCTCACAACAACACTGCTCTACAAACAGTAATCAGAGTAAAGCAAATTATAGCACAATGTAAAGAAAGCTATCTGGACCATTGTGAAGAAACAACTGAAAGCCAAAGTAGATTGGAATGTTATCTTGCCCTTTAAAGAGATTATGAATGAGCAGAATATCTCTCTACTGTCAGAGATAGAAAGCAGAGACAGATCCTAACCAAGTACAGGCTCAGTGACCACAAACTGGCAATCAAACAGGAAGACACAAAAAATCATGGCAACCGAAAGAAAACAGAAAATGTGGTCACTGTTGGACAGGTGAGGTTGAGACAGAGATGCACTTTCTCCTACAATGTACAAAATTAAATGATACTAGAAAAATTTATTTGAACAAGTTCAGCTCTTTGGTTCCAGATTTCAAAGAGCTGAACGACCTCTCCAAATTAAAAATACTCCTGGAGAAGGAGAGCGGGCACACCTTGCTGCCCAGTATGTATTAACATGCCACAACCTGAGGGACAGTTAGTGATCAAGGCACACGCACACACAGACACACACAGACACACACACACACACACACACACACACACACACACACACACACACACACACACACACACACACACACACACACACACACACACACACACACACACACACTGTATATAACTAATATAATGTTCATAATGTTTATATCTTTGACTTTCATGCCATAAAGCCCATTTTTAAATTTGAATTTGAATTTGAGAGAGAGAGAACAGAGGTCATGACAGAAGGACAGAGACAGAGCAGTGATTGTAGTAATAATAGTAACTGTAGTAATAATAATAGTAAATAATAATAACAATAATATCAGTGATATTAGCAATGCAGCTTCGAAGATGGCAAACCCTTCTTCTGGCTCGATTTTAAAGATTGATATCTCTGTCCTTGTTCTCTTCTGTGATTGCATAAATGCTGACCATCTGTTTTCTTTACTCTCTAAATCTGAGGTAGGGTTAGAGTTAGGCCAGAAATAAGCCAGAATCCTTTGCAGTCCTCTCTTATTTTTACATTTACAACACAACTAGTTCACGAATTTCAAGATGGCCAGTCATGTCATCATCAAGTGACACACATCTGATCAGGCTATCTATGTAAACTACTCCCCCTCTCTTTCTGCGTATGAAATATGTCTGTGTGTTGCAGGTGGTGATCATGGAGGTCCAGGGTTTGAAGTCACTGGCTCCAAACAGGATTGTTTACTGCACTATGGAGGTTGAGGGAGGACATAAACTGCAGACGGACCAGGCTGAGGCCTCCAAACCCACGTATGTACAGCACACACACACACACACACACACACACAGTAAAACCTCCGCCACACTCACTCACTCACACACACACACACACACACACTGCAAAACAAAACCTTCGTCACACTGATCTCACACACACACACACACACACACACACAAACTGCAAAACAAAACCTTCGTCACACTGATCTCACACACACACACACACACACACACACACACACACACACACACTGCAAAACAAAACCTTCGTCACACTGATCTCACACACACACACACACACACACACACACACACACACACACACACACACACACACAACACACACACACACACACACACACACACACACACACACACACACACACACATACACACACACACACACCATCTGTTTCTCCATAATGTTGTGTCACCCCACATATAGTAAAATGAAGCTGTGTTGGAAATGGATTTAGTTTACACACTGCTTCAATAATATTACACACTGCCATCTGCTGGTCAGATAACTGTAAAGTGAACCTGACAATTACTCTGTGTGTGTGTGGGCATAAAATTAATACAAATATAAATCCTCTGTGTTCTGTGCTTTAGTAGTAACAACAAAAATGTGGTGAAAACAAAAAGTGATTCTTGAGACTGTAACTATAATCTAATTACACATGGGGGGGGGGTTCCGACACCTTTCTATCAGAATCGCATTAACTGTTTCATCAGTTTGAACCACAGTAGCCCGTCTGTTGGATCGGACAACACGGGTCAGCCTTCACTCCACACGTGTATCAGTGAGCTTTGGCCCCCCATGACCCTGCCTCTGCTTTACGCTGTTCACACTGTCCATTTTTCCTGCTTCTAACACATTTACTTTGAGGACAAAATGTTCATTTGCTGCCTGATATATCCCACCCACTTACAGATGCCATGATAATCAGATAATCAGTGTTATTCACTTCGCCTGTCAGTGGTCATAATGTTATGGCTGATCAGTGTATGCAAGAGCTGAATGACTAACCTATTTTAAAAAAGTGATTACTTGATGAAGAATATGATTTGACAGAAAACAGCAAAATGAGTAAATGTATACAGAAACCAGGTTACATAGTAACATTGTAAACTGTTTACTACCACAGGCATATTATTAGTCCCTATAGGAATATTAAAAGGATATTGCCTGGTTTTGTGTAATCCACTGGTGTCTACTGTAAACGGTTAATCTGTTATTATCAGTCCCGGTAGGAACATTATGGGGATATTTTGTTTGGTGACAGTAGCACAGCTTCAGGAGGCTACAATAACTGTTATCTGCTCATGTCGAATGTGTGTGGCAACATAATTGGCAGAGGCTGGCTTATGTCTGCTAATGTACAAATGATTACAACATTACACTTTGCAATGATCATTAGGAAGAGACTGCATGTGATTTTATCTCATATTCAGCAGAGGACGGTTTGGGTTATGCCAGTTATCAGATAACAAAGCTTGTTATGTTGTAATTATCGCATGATCGCATGCAAAGGCTGATAATGCTGAGATGACAAGAATTGTCTAACAAGAAATGAATTTCTAAAAACAATTACATGGCTCTAGGATTTAATCTTGCTTAGCATATTAGCAGCTTAATACTTACGTATTTTGAACCTTAACACGGAAACCTATGGGAGATGTTCAGACAACATTTGTGCAAAAGATTTTCCACAATGGACTTCAGAGATAGTAAGCTAATACATGAAATACAAATGTAAAGTCTCTAGTTCTCTCCTTCGACCTTCACTTTATTGTTTTTTGTCTGTTGGCCATCCATTTTTCTTGACTTTCTGTGTCTTCTGCTCAGTAAAGGATGTGAGTAACATCTGGGGTGTGGGTGGGATGTTAAATGGATTTCTCCAGTGGAAACATCATTACTCTGCACAACCACAGGCCTCATATCCATGCAAATAACAAGGAAACATGTGGTACTAGTACATAAAAAGCCCCAGTGACATGATAGTCTGTCACTATACCATACATACCATCATTTTACGTTATGCTTGGTATAAAAACCTTAAACAATGTTAAAACATCACGTTTATTGAACCTTTTGTTGCATATATAATCCACAGGTCCAGTGATTTCTTGTAAATGCCATTAGGAGCGCTAGGAGGGGCTAGAGGAACCTGATTGTTTCACAGATTATCTGTCTCATGTTCTACTGTCAGGATATAGTGATAGAGATTGATAGATATAAGTTAATGGAGTAATTCTTAATAATGTTGCCTAAAGGGAGCATATATAAAGTAAATAGTATTGGTCCAAGTACAGAACCTTGTGGAACTCCATGAGTAACTGTAGTATTTATTGAAGATTCATCGTTAACATGTACAAACTGCGAGCGATCTGATAAATATGACTTAAACCAGCTTAGTGCGGTTCCTTTAATGCCAATTTGATGCTCAAGTCTCTGTAAAAGAATATTATGGTCAATGGTGTTAAATGCAGCACTAAGATCTAATAATACAAGTACAGGGACAAGTCCATTGTCTGAAGCAATCAAAAGGTCATTATTAACTTTAACCAGAGCTGTCTCTGTGCTGTGATGAACTCTAAATCCTGACTGAAAATCCTCAAATAAGCTATTGTTATGTAAAAAGTCACACAACTCTTTGGCGACTACTTTCTCCAGAATCTTAGAGAGGAAGGGGAGGTTAGAAATCGGTCTATAGTTGGCTAAAACCCCTGGGTCAAGAGTGGGCTTTTTAAGAAGGGGTTTAATTACAGCTACTTTAAAGGACTGTATACATATCCTGACAATAAAGACAGACTAATCATATCTAGTAAAGAAGTGCCAATTAAGGGTACCGTTGTAATGCTGCTGGCTCTGAAACACCTGCATTGGGCACAGTACATCTGTTTTAGCTGCAGTTTAGCTGCAGTTCAGCTGGACCCACAATCTGTTCGGCAGTATTGTTATACGACATTGTACAAATATTTGTCCACTACTTTAAAGTCAAAACTGCTCCACCAAATGAAAATGTTTGATCGTTGGCCAACCTCTTGAGAAACTCTATGTAACAAGCAGAGCGTGCACATTTCAGCTTCAAATTCACAAACTCATGCTGCCAGTTACACACACCTCAACTAATGAATCAGCAGTACTCCATACCACTACCATAGACCTAATATTATATGAATAAGCATCGCAGAGAGATAACGATAAGGAGTCCGATTTTGTGCATTAACCACCAAATGCATGCACTGTGGCTAACAGGAAGTGGGCGTAAGGTCAAAAGTTAAATGTGTGCTGCAACCATTGACAGAGTCAGATCAACAGATTAGTATGTGTTATATATATAAATAAATATGACCAAATGAATTTGATCTGACAGTAAAGTATTATTATCATCATCATGTTTTCTTTTTGCCGGCTTAACACAAGGAATGTGTTGCCACATCTCTAATAACATGTAATGAAAAATGTCTTTTGCCGGAACATAGGTACACATTATGTTAAATGCGCCAAATAGTTGCAATTTGCTCTGATTTGATTAGTTGATGTCACAATATGTACTGTGGACTGTGAGGGTCACATTAATTCCAGCCACTTGAAAAACAGCGACATAAACCTGGTCCTACACTGTGATTCCAAATAACTGGGGACCCCAAACCCAAAATGTACTCACATTTGGAGTTGGGTGGGTGTTCATTTTGGACCCTGACTGGATCCAGTGTAAACAGAAGCTGGTCAGATGCTGTGACATCATCTCTAACACAATGCTTTCTTTCTTTTGTGTGTGTGTGTGTGTGTGTGTGTATAGTTGGGGAACCCAGGGTGACTTCACCACCACCCAGCCACTCCCTGCTGTGAAGGTGAAGCTGTTTACTGAGAGCACAGGAGTGTTGGCTCTGGAAGATAAGGAGCTAGGGAAGGTATGCAATGACAGTTGTGTTACATTTTGGTGATTTCCATTGCCACAACCTTTGTACAGTACATATATTCTATGGCTTATATTCAATATTATTTTGTAACTGCTGCAGGTTGTACTCCATCCGACTCCCAACAGTCCCAAGCAGTCTGAGCTCCACAAGATGACGGTGTCTAAAGGCTGTCCAGACAATGACCTCAAGATCAAACTGGCCATTCGCATGGACAAACCACAGAACATGAAGCACTGTGGGTAAGTGACATTGAGATTCTGCATGCTGATGGCCCCAGTGGTGAAATGAGATACTTAAAAAATGCAATCAATTCATAACAAAAGTTATCTGAGCACCCTTTTGAAATAGAGCAGGTCTAGACTGAGCAAGCACTCAGGGACAGTGGCATGTAGTGATTATCTGGCATTTCGACATAATCGGTAAATGTCTGCGCTCATGAGGCCGATAAACAGAAAATGTCTGCAGCCTTGTACTGTAACTCTCATGCATCCTTTTGAAACCTGAATTTCCTTTAAAATAGAACAGAATGACCAGACCCCTGCTCTGGGTGGGCGGCTGTCAAAGAGGAGCGTCTTAAGCCTACTATTAAATGTGGAAAGAGTGTCTGTCTCCTGAACCACAACTGGAAGCTGGTTCCACAGGAGAGGAGCTTGGTAACTGAAGGCTCTGGCTCCTGTTCTACTTTTAGAGACTATAGGAACCACAAGTAGCCCAGCATTCAGAGAACGTAGTGTTCTAGTGGGGTAATAGGGTACTATGAGCTCTTTAAGATATGAAGGGGCCTGACCATGAAGACCTTTGTAGATGGGTTTTACAGGGAGCCACATTATCAGATTTTCAGTTTAACACATTATGGAGTTGTTTGTGCCATAATGGTTCTGTACACTAACCAAAAAGCCTTGAAGAATTTCATTTTCCATTTCAACTGTATACCTAGCAGCCATGACACCTTGGATGAGAAAACATTAAAGGAAGAGAAGGTTTTGAATGACAAGCAAACCTATTGATCAATAAGTAGCAATATAAATAAATACATACAAACACACACACACACACACACACACACAGACACGTAACATACAGTAATGTTAGCTAGCTTGGTTAGCTAGCTAGTTTTGCAAACAATAAAAGAGACATATTTGATGATAGATGATAAGAAACACACACTCTTTCACACAGTAGTCATGATTGACACACACACACACACACACACACAGTGCATACAGTGATGTCAGTGTGAGCTAACTTTAAAGTAGGCTAACTTGTTGATAGATGATAATAACACACACTCTTTCACACAGTAGTCATGAATGACACGCACACACATTTCTGAGGTAAAAAAGAAGACAATACTTACATGTATCAGATCTTGCTGTGTAAAATAATCTTCCTAAGGGGTGACACTTATGATATAGTCTGTGTGGTCCACAGAATACATACTCCTGACAGTCACAGTTGATAAGAATCAAAGATTCCCATGAAGTCCCATAAGAAATGAATGCGGATCATTTTTGACCCACTTATGGAAGTTTGGAGTAGTAATACAAAAAGTACAATTTCGAAAAATGTATAAAAGGTAAGTTAAAAATGTAAATGGCATTATATCAATAACATGTTTTTTGAGGAATACCTGGAATATGAAACGATAACAACTTTTCATTATAAAGATATTGAAAAAAACAACCTCCCCATTTTAACCCACTTATCATCCAGCGGGTTTAAACTAGTGTTCTTGGAAAATCTTGTGCGTGGAAAATCCAAAAATGTTAGGGTCAGACCAAAACTTCCTTAAGTACACTTATCAACCATAACATTGTGAGCAATGAACACTGTTTATCTGGTTATCATGGCTCCTGTCAGTGAGTGGGATATATCAGGCAGCAAGTGAACGTTTTGTCCTCAAAGTAGATGTTAGAAGCAGGAAAAATGGGCAGCGTGAGGATTTGAGCTGTGATGGCTAGACGACTGGGTCAGAGCATCTCCAAAACTGCAGCTCAAATCATCAAAAGTGCTCCAAGAAAGGAAAAGCGGTGAACCAGAGACAGGGTCATGGGGGGGCCATGGTTCATTGATACATGTGTGGAGCTATTTTAGCTCAAACTGCTGAAACAGTTAATGCTGGTTCTGATAGAAAGGTGTCAGAACACAGTGCATCACAGTTTGTTGGTATGGGGCTGCAGAACATTATAACCACCAGGGTGCCCAGGTGCTCACAATGTTATGGCTGAATGGTGTATGTCAGATACAGGCCTGCAGGTGGTGTCTTATCTGCTACCTTCAATCATCTGTGTGCATTATACTGGAGGTGCTTTACCCAAAAGATAATGTTTTGCTTCCCTCTTGTGGTTATACGTTGTTACTACACAGACCTTTCCCACTGCAGTAAAATATGGGACCTCTGCAACAGTTTATAGTGATAGACCCACAGCAGACCAATATAAAGCCATTTAGCCCAGTTGATGAGAAACTGATTTACATATTGAGGTAATAGTGGTGAGGGTGAAATAGAATCAAAGCAGCTACAGCACAGGTGAAACTAATAATATTAATGCAGGCTCTGTTCCATTCAGGTTTTCCAGAAATCCATCCCAGTCAGCCATCATGCACCAGGGACCTAATTTATTAAATGGACTCAAGATAAGTTTTGATCCACCATCAGTAATCAATACACACACATTATTCAACCATTAATCAAACCGTAGTCAACGTCAGTCAACCTTATCATACTTTAGTGTTTATGTAGCAGTTTGAAAAGCTAACTGCGCTGTCCAGGGAAAATATTACACCAGTCTCCCTTTAAGAAATATGACTTATGAACAATTCCCTACATGTCTGTAAGTGTGTCTTATAGCCACAGTCTTCTTGTCAATGCAGCATCAATATAATCCATAAAGAAAACCTATTTCCGCACACAGTTTCAAGATTTTCCACTAAAATACGAGCTGGTTGGTGGATCAGACATGCTGAATTAACACAGACTCATTACACTATTAATTCACCGTCTATCGTGTGTTTTTTGGTCCGTGGCTACTACTGAGTAAAGGGGGAAATCGCAGTTACTTAATTTTAGGTGAATTTGAGATTTATAGATCATAGGTGCCTAAGTTACAAAATGGGTCTCTTAGTACATGCATAAGCATGGTTTTTTATGCTCAGTATTTTTCATGAGTCGAACATAATCATTCATGAGTTCAAATAAAACTGGTCATGCTGAATGGGATGCAGTCATTATTTATTATTAAGTACTCAGCTGTGTTTTTGTGCCTGCTATGACAAGTCAATATACCTGCTGTGTCTGTTAGTTCATGTGGTTGACCTCATATAACAGATCTTTTCCACAGTAGATACTTTGACATGTGATAACATTACTGACTGCATTCCACTTACAGTAGGGTATGCATTTAGGTTCTGGTATTGTGCATGCTGACTGAATTTAATAGCTTACGGGGACGTTTGCTGAGGCCTGCTATACTATACGTATATATGTGCACTCCATTTACCATTTACTTGCTTACTACCTGGTGGTACATGGACATACATGTCAGTGCTGGTGTTGGGACAGACCTACAGTGTGACATCTTTAGACATTACTCAGGGTTAAAACAACCGCTGCTGTGTTTCTATAAACATTCAGGCTACCTAACCGTTTCAGCACCCCTGGACAAGTGCACTAACCAGATGATGGGATGGTCATATCTGCCTCAGACAAGTTTTCAGTTTCAGGCTCATTGTGGTGCTACATCATCTCTCTGCTACAGGGGCTCTGCCCTCCATTTATTTCTGTTCAACCAAATACAGATAATACATTATACATAAGATAAAATTGTTGATTGACAGAAAAATAATCACCAGTTATTTTGATAATCGTTAATTTTTTCATGCAAAAATGCTGTTTTCAACCTCTAAAATATGGAGATTTCTTGCTCTTCTCTGTTTTATATCACATTAAAGTGAACCTTTGGGCTTTGGGCTGACAAAACAAGACATTTAAAGACATCACCTTGGACTTTAAGAAACTGGGATGGACATTTGTCACTATTTTCTGACATTTTATAGACCAAACAATGAATCAATTCAACTAGTAAATAATTAGCAGTTTACTCTATAAATAATCATATCAAATAAATAACTGTCAGTTGAAGCCATAATTTCTGTCTTGTACTCTCAAAGTCCTCTGGGGTGCCGTTAGTATTGTTAGTGAGAGCAGTTAAATGTACTGTCTCTCTGGACAGCTTCGAGACACAGATTCTGTCTGGGTATATGATGTGTGCTTTGGTGGCCTCGTAAGTGTACGAGATTTTTCTGTTTATTTTACAGATTTCTTTTCAGTATTTTTTAAAATACATGGAAATATTAATAAAATTACAAAAATAGCCTGTGAACTTACATGTCAGATAAAAAAAACAGAAAATTTCTTTTTTTCACATTTCTTCGCAGATATTTACTGTTTATTTAATAGATTAAACGGTTAAATTCAAGTTTAATACTGTTAATACATTGCTAAAATTAGAAGAAGAAGAAGAAGATATACTAAGCCCCAATGGGGAAATTATTTTTTTCACTATGTGTTTTACACACACACACACACACACACACACACACACACACACACACACACACACACACACACACACACACACACACACACAGACTTGGCTTGAAATACAATCATGCACATGCCGGGCTTATAGATGGGCAGAAATGGTGGAATAATGGGCGCTCTGGGAGAGGTTAGGGGTTAGGTGCCTTGCACAGGAAGTGGAACTGGCACCTCTCCAGCTACCAGTCCACACTCTATACTGTGCTCTGAGCTCCTGCCGCGTGACAATTAACAGTAAAAAACAAACAAACACATATCTTGTATAATTATGGAAGTTTTTTTTTGTTTTGTTTGTTTATTGAGAATTAATGTTTTTTTATCAGTGTATAATTGTTGCTAAAATGTCAACATACAGCTTTCATCACCAACTTTTTTTATAACACATGGAAGAAAAGTACAGTGACAAATTCAATGCTGTACAATTCCTGTCCAAAGTTAAATTACAGGAGGATAATCTGTGATCAGGTTCCTCTGAAAAACAAATGCCAATCTGAGTGTGACAGCATTTTATAAGCACACTTTTTGCTTCAATGCATTGCTCTTCTATCTGTAGCTATGAGGAGCTGCTTGTCAGCCTTTCGCCCTCCCTCCCCTCCATATGCTTTCTTCTTTCTTTTGGGAGCCTTGGAGGAGGCTTCTGGGCTGCCCTGTAAGATGCCTCCCTTGTACCACAGCCCACTCTATGCACAGCACACAGGCAGGGCCCTCATGTGTCGCCTCATGGATGCCGGTTTATTTAGGACGACAGGCAGTAGCCGCTCTGGGAGGGACCGGGGGGAAAGGCACGCTGAAGCAGGCTGAGGTGGGCTAACCGGGGAGACCCCACAGCTTGGCTGGGAGCAGCAGAGGCAAATCAAACTGGGGTCCTCACCCTAAGATGTTCTTTTACAACAAAAGCCCTTTCCCAGTCCTTCTCCTTCTGTCATGTTTTCAGTCAAATCTCACAGAAAACTCAACACAACAAGCTGTGTTGTAGAATGTTGTGTAGAATACACATTTAAATTTGTAGAATATAATACTAAATATATGCTGTGTGTATATGTTATTCTGTTACTTTACCCACTCTACTTAACTGTTCAGAACTTAATTATGTTCCAAACAAAAAGACACATTGTGTCAATTGCCTTAAACTATTTAGGTTTCTTAACTCAAACAATTTAAGCATTAAAAATGTTTTGATTTGAGTACAAGTAACTCAAATATTTGTTAAGGTAAGTTGAAAAGAAAAAAGGTAATTTTATTGCAGAATTTCTCCAGACATATTTAACTTATTTAAATGTATCTGAAGAAAGTAAGACTAAATTAAATGCATCTTTTTTTTACACAAATGTTACATTTAAGTAGAATTTACTCAGGTCAGTTAGTTCCACTAAAGCAAATGATGACATTACCTGTCCAAACAGCTGATGTAAGATAAAAACAACTTACAGTTAATTGATTATCACAATAGTAGCCAATTCATTTTCTTGGGATCATCTAATTTAATTGTTACTGTTGTAATTAAGTTGTTAACTACTCTATGTGACTATAAACACATGTGATTATTAAGAATTAGTTGGATGCAGTATAATTTATAACAAAAAAAAACAAAAATTGAAAAATCCTAATCATTATAGCACAGTGGTGCTTACATTTTTATAATGATATAAAGTCAACTTAATAAAACAAGAACTGCTTCTTCCACCTGAAAAACGTTGCACGCCTCTGCTCCTCTTCTGCTGCATCCAGAATCAACTATTGTAACAGCATCTTGTATGGTACATCCTCCAAAGTCCTTAACAAACTACAGTACATCCAGAGGTTTGCAGTTCACCTGCTCACCCATCCTGTTACCAATTTAAAGTCCTTCTCCTCACTCACAAATATTATTATTATTTTATAATCATAAAAAACTAAAATTAACATTGAAACTAATACAAATTAAACTAAAACATTTTTTTAAACAATACAAACTAAACCAAAGTGAAAACAAAAGTTTAAAACAAAATAAAAATAACTAATGAAAAAGACAAAACTATAGTAACTCTGGTACAGTTTCATTTGTTGTATTCTGATACCATTGTTCACACTGAGGTGCATATATGAAAGTGGTTTTCAGAACTGAAAAAATCGAATTCAGTGCGATTTGTGCTGTTCACACTGTAATGAAATAAACAGATCACATATGAGAACAAAAATTTTACATAAAATCTTGTATAGTGTAATGTTTAATTAAAGATTATTACACATGTAGAAACTATGAAATTACTTACAAATACAGGTGGACACTGCTATAATACAAATAATTAGGCTTAAATTTACAGAAGAGTGTTGTGATTTATTTTTTCTTACTTTAATCTTAATTTTAGTGTAATTATCTGTGAAATTATAGTAATTATTTTAATTTTGATAAAAACTGTATTTTGACAGTTTACCAATGCTTATACATTGATACAAAAAATTTATTTAATGTTTTTGTTACAGATTAACAATTTAATCTATTAAATAAACCTTAAATATCTGCAAAAAAATAAAGATTTGCAACTGTATCTTTTTGTGTGAAAAAAGAAGAAATTCTTTAAATAAGCAGTAATTTTATTATTATTTACAGTTTACAGATTCACATTATTTAGCATTAGAGGTGTCCGCAGGCTATTTTTGTAATTTTATTAATATATCCATGTATTTAAAAGATACAGAAAAAAGACCCCCCAATACTTTTTTTTTTTTACAGTGTAGCTGACATATAATTTCTGACTGGAACCAAATAAAAAAAAGACCTCATATAGCAGTGCAGCCCTGCCTCCTAAGAATTACGTTTAAATTTAGTGATTTACAACAGCAAAGACATAAGGGTAATGCAGAGTGAATTAAGTTGTCTCTTTAATAATAGGGAAATGCTGTTAATTAACGTACCTGGAAAGTTGTAAAAAAATTTGATACTGAACCTACCAGTAAAATGTTCACTGACCACGTATTGGGCACCAAAATAGGCAATCTTGCAGTACTATCTGCTTGTAGTGACTACACCATTATTCAACTGACTTGAGACATAAGATTTTTTAATAACAATTGACCCAAACCACGATCTTTCCAAACGTTAACCAGAGTGCTTTTGTTGCAGGAGTCTGGACTTGAACCACAGACTGTGGTATGACAGTCCTGCACTGTGTGCACTCTCCCCTTCTCTTCCACCGGGTTATGTAAATGTAGTATGTGTATTTTTCTAAAATCGTGTTATATATATCTTATACAGCGGACATTTTGACCTCTCTTATACTTGTGTTACTGACAGAGTGAATGGTGGCTGCATTCCTTTTAAATGTTCCAGTTCCAGGGCTCTGGTACTGTGAACATGGCCTCATAGCTGCTTTACAGGTACACCCACATGGGGAAGTGGCATTGTTAGTGACGTTACTTAGATTTTTCTGCTATGAAAAGCACAAACTAAGACTCAAAGCACCAAATAAAGAACAGAACAATGAGATGTGAGTCTCTGGGGTTTTTGAAAAAATGTGATGTGTCTGGTTGCAGTTATGGCATTTAACCAGGAGAGGTTAGTAGATGCACTGCACTACCACTCTGTGTATCCATCCTGTAGATACAGCCTGGTGCATATCAGTGCAGTGCAGAAAGAAGATGAAACTTTGCCTTCACTTTGCAACAGCTGCACAATGAGAAGTTGTAAAAAACAATGTGAAGTGTTTTTGGCTCAATCAGTGTTTTTTTTTACTCTAACAGGTACCTTTGGGCCATCGGCAAAAACGTGTGGAAAAGATGGAAGAAAAGATTCTTTGTGCTGGTTCAGGTAAGCACTGATAATTTGATAGATTGCCATTGCCAATACTGTTGTTGCTGTATACCTGTTTGTCTGTCTCTCTCTCTGTCTCTCTCTCTCTCTCTCTCTCTCTCTCTCTCTCTCTCTCTCTCTCTCTCTCCCTCTCTCTCTCTCTCACCACAACTGGTCGAGACAGACGACCACCCACCTAGAGCCGAAGGATCTGTCCTAGGTTTAACAGGCAGTTTTTCCTTGCCCTTGTCTCCAAGTGCTTGCTCATGGTGGTACTGTTGGGTCTCTGTAAATAATGTTATAAAGAGTTCGGTCTAGACCTGCTCTATTTGAAAAGTGTCCTGAGATAACTTCTGTATGAATTGGCGCTATACAAATAAAATTGAATTGAATTGAATTGAAAATTTAATTGATAATGCAGTCTATATCACTGGGTTTTGTTTGGTTCCTACAAAATAAAAGTCAATCAGTGTACTGTAAAACAACAGTGGGTTAGGTGTTTATATGAGCGGTGTCAATCACTGACGTCTTTAGGTTGCCACTTTCATGAAAGGAAATATATTTTTATGAACTTTTATGAACTTTTATGAAGTCAGTGTCTGAGGATCTACAGATATATGGTGGAGATAGTTTGACATTTGTTTGATATCATTTTTATGAAGATAAAAGAAATAGTTTAAAATGTATCGTTGGTTTCTGAGCATACTTAACAACCATACTTGACCCAAATACAAGCTGCCATAGCTCTCATCCTCTGCCTTTGTTAACTCAGATATACATTTTGCAGAGATGATAAACAGAAAAATGTATATGCTACAATTTTAATTGTAAATTAATCATTAAAATCATTTTTTTCAAGCAAAAACACATAAATCCTCTGGTTCCAGCTGCCAGAATGTGCTGCTTTTTTTGTGTCTGTGAAAATATATTGAATATATTTGGGTTTTGGACTGCTGGTTCATAATGATAATAATAATAATAATAATAATAATAATAATAATAATAATCCCTGATGTGTTGAAGTTGTTTCAGATGATAGAGAACCTTTCTCTACAGAAAAGGTATATCTTCCATAGCAACATTAAAGGTCAACCAAGTGAAGCCAGAGTGACAATGTATGTATGCTTGTATGGCCAAGTACATATAGTAAGAGAACCAAGTACAGAGGTTCAATCAAGTCTGTTAAATTGGCCATTGCTTTCGTTTAGAACTACAGAAGAGACATATCTATGACTGTACAGGTTTTATATCTTGATCATTAAAGACTGGAGAATGTACATCAGTGATGAACTGCTTGCATTAATCATCAGTTTGGAGCTTGCCGTCTTTGGTGTCAACATACTTTCAAAAACCCCATGATCAAACTGAAGTGAGTGCACGATGGGCTCCGGATCTGATCTGATCACACCTGAGAACCAAACCGTTAGCAGCCTTCCACAGCAGCTCTGCTTTATGGCTATAATATTTTCCCCGGCCACATGTTGTGTGTGCAGCCAGAAAGAGAGATGCAGCCAAGCTGTCTTCCCTCGGCTGTCAGAGGAATGATGGAGAGGCCAAGCAGGCTTTTGTCAGGAGATGGGGTGGCGGGGGTGTGTGTGGTGTGTGTATGTGTGTGTGTGTGTGAGGAGGGTTGTAGCGGCCATTTCCTGGTGGCTCTGCATTGGGAGGTGGGCAGCAGGAGGGGTGGAGGGTGGAAGGCGGCGGTGGTGGTGGTGGGGGGGGCAGCTTGTCTCTTGTGCGTTGCAGAGGATATGTCTCAGAGCTACAAGTTGACAGGGGATTGACAAAGTGGAGTGAACACTAGCTGGCCTAACACTTGCAGCTAGAAAAGCCTGAGCGCCGCCAACTTGAAGCCTCTCACTTGCTTCCAGCTAAATATATAGCAAGTGACAAACACTGGTCAATAGACTGCGCACTCGTGTGTGTGTGTGTGTGTGTGTGTGTGTGTGTGTGTGTGTGTGTGTGTTTGTTTTTATGTCTGTCTGTTGATGTGCATGGATGTTTGTCTTTAGGAGCACAGACACTATGGTTATTGCTGTGTGTGTTTGAGTGCACATGTACTTTTTGTTGCTGTTTTAGAGATGTTGCATTTTTTGCTCATGCAAAGGAAGCAAATCCTGACTGTTGGCATTTTTTTGTACCCATTTCTGTCTTTGCCATTACGTAGTTCAATTTGGACCTGTTTAAAATATTCATTGAGTCTGGTTCATCCTTTCGGTTGCAAAATATGATATAATAGCATCATATTAAAATTTTAAAACTAAAATTCTGAGTATTTCAGTTGTTAAAGAGAGCAGTTGCAGGTTCATATTTTAACCAGGGTCTCACATCAAAACGATTTGATGACGTTGCAAAGTATCGCGATTAATCATTCTCATTTCTACCGGGAGCCCAATGATCCACAGAGGTCTCCTCTTCTCCGAAACAAACAGACCCGCTGATTAAAACCACTAAACACACTGAATAAAGCAGTTCCACCTTAAAAATCACTGCTTCTCCCACACTGTTGGACAGACAAAGGACGTCCACGAGGGGCTGCGAGCCGAGCGGCTGCTAACGTTAACTCAGCTTGTTTCTCTGATAACTTAACATACAGATGTCCGATGACTAAAATCCTTCATCCGGTTCAAATCTAGAGTTAAAAAGCACCAAGATCTAAACAGTGGATGGTAACAATGTGGCTTCAGACTGGATCAACAGTCAATGTATGACAGCTTCTGGCAGACAACCACAACGCTGATGCAGACACAAAGGGGATATGACGCCATTGAGAGGCGACCAGTGAAACGCAGCGTTACCTGAATAAAATTAACAACTCAGCTACAAATAGAACATTGAGCTAGAGTTTATAGATATTTTAATGTGGAGATGTAGCTTCAATACAGGTCTTACATGCCATTAAGTACACTAAAGAAATGAAGTAATCACATTGTGTGCAATTCGAATCTAAGAGTTGAGGGCCAAAATCCACAACATGTACAAAAGTGCATTCCTGAGTTGAACAATTTTTGTACAGAACAGTGCATTTTGTACCCCGTCTGTTACAATAGAAATACTAGTATGGAGAGGAAAATGAAACACCTTTATAGTCACTTATCACAGCTGACATGTTACTTTCCTCAAAACGTTTTGGTAAAGACATCTGGCTCAACAGTTTTTGTATATCAGGTAAGTAAGGAATCGTTACAGGCAGTGCTCTAGTATCTGTAGTGCTTTAAAGTCATGGCCATAATCCAAAATATACCGATTGAACTGATAACATAGAAAATTTTAAGTAACACTAACTAACAATTTTTAAGTTAAATTAACTTATGAGGATTGACTGTCTAATAAAATGTACAAATATATATTTATACTACTTTTCTATTACTACTTCTATTTTTAAATATGTTTTCCAATTTGAACATTTAGCCATCTAATACATATTTTACAATTTGTTACCACATCTCTGGTTCTTGATAGCCCTGAATATTAAAGAGCATGCCTCACATTTGCAATTTAAAGTGTGGCTGAAACATAGGTACAATGAGTTCATTTAATAGAGTTATTTGTGTAGCCTCAGGTGGAGGGCGCTGTGTAAAAAAGGCCTACATACAGAAAAAGCCTATAGCCTAGCATAATATACAGCAGCATCATGCTAGAAGTGAATGTGCAAAATGTTTTTAGCTTTAAAATCTTAGTGCAAACAACATATTTTGGACTGAATTAGGAGCTGAAATAGGATGACACTTTCTCCTCACTTCTTTTTCCCACTGTTTATCAACTTCCTCACCCCCCCTCCTCCATTTCTCTCTTTCCCTCCACATCTTCTACTTCCACCTCATTCCCCATCCTCCTCCTCTCTCTCTTCTTCCTGTTGTTTATCACTTGCATGTCATCTCTTCCTTTTTCATGCTCCACTCTTCCTCTGTCCTTAAATCACCTCCTCATCCCCCCATCTCCATCAGTTCATAATCAGCACAGTGGTTGTGGTCTGAGTCACCCCTCCTTTGAGACTCCCAGGCAGATTACAGATCAACTAAACTCTGCATGTTCATGGTGGACCTAATTTAATTGCACATATGTCCACATCTGTCTTTTGATTTACTTCAGTTTTCTTCAATTCAGTTCAGTTCAGTTCAGTGCACTTTAATTTGATTTACATCAATTCATTTGAATTAACTTAAATTCAGCTAAGTTCCCTGTACTTATGTTAATTCATTGTATTTCAGTTACCTTTGATTCAATGCATTTGAATTGCATTTATTAAGTTCAATTCAGTTTGATTCCAGCAAACTTGATTTCAGTTCAGTTCAGTTAATTTAATTTAAACTCACTTCAATTCAGTTTAATTCAATTTAATTTCCAGTTTAGTAGTGGAAAGAGTACTGAAAATCTATACTTAAGTAGTGTTACATTACTGAAATATTACTCAGCTACAAGCAACTGGTGTAAAAGTACAACATATTTTCTCAAAAACTACTCAAAGTATTAGTTACTTTTTAACTACTGATGCTAAAAGTTGAGTGTGTAGAATTTAGAGGCATCCAGCAATGTAGCTGCAACTCCTTCGCTTCACCCTCCCACCCTACAATGAGCGGGAAACACAGGAAACAAATGCCTAGAAACATGGAAGGCAACCCACAGCATCTGTACATAAATACGGCTCCTTGTAAGACAAACAATTCCCGAATTTAGATGATTATACACTATTGAAAACATACCTATCAATATTATATTCCATTTCTGCCAATGTTACACACTGGAACAAAGATCAGAGAATTAGTTACTCTTCAACCGATTAATGCATTATCAATAGCAGGCAGGGGAAATCCATGTAGCAAATATCGACTTTCAAGCTATGAAAGGATCAAACTATGACATTTTGTAAACTAAAATTTTTTTTGAACCTGCATAGAAGTCCTGTAATTACTATACATTTCTCCCAACGCACTGCAAACAAACAGGCAGGAAAAAATGGAACAGACACCAAAACTATATCACTGCAGATCGTAAGTCGGCACCAACTCTTTTTCCAGTGTGTGTCCCTGTGTGTGTCCCTGGTGGCAAAATGCAAAGGTTAACTCAAATGTGGGCCTTTAATATAAGAAATATTACATAATGTTCAAAAGAAAAATAGCAGTATATGTATATATATGTTGGTTCTTAATGGTTCTAATAAAAACCCCAAGTCATGGTTTGGATTGAAATTTTTGCTTTTGGCTTCTGAAGTTTGTTTGTGAACACACATGCCACATCCAGCAAATCATCTCCAGTATTAATGTCCATGTGTTTCCTGTAATGATGTGACTATAAATGACTGCAGCATTCCCCTCCACTCTATCCTCCAATCTCATGCCTCATCACTGTCTCTCCCTCCTCTCTGCTGACTGACAGCTCAGAGAGAGAGAGAGTAAGCTGGCGTTTTGGGGTATGGATGGGAGGGGGTGGGGTGGATGGGTTGGTAGTTTAGACTCTGATTTGCCGTTGTGGTGTCCTGGAGGCCAGGGAACTGCTGGAGAGTCCGTCCGGTTCCCTCCATCCTTTACTTGGCCTCAGGTCTCATCAGTGTTGTCGTGGGGAATCTCATTTGTCACACACACACACACACACACACACACACACACACACACACACACACACAGAGAATGCAGCTGCAGCTAGAGTGAGAGCTGCCACTTGCAGCAGCAGAGGTGGCGACAGCAGTGGATTGGCCGGGCCTGGTTATTTGTGACGACAGGCTGGTATGACTGGCAGCTACAGTAGCAGCAGAGAATCACTACACTTCCTGTTACCAGCACAGGGAGCAGTGACACGACCACAACCACTAAACTAAACCAGGGTTACACTGATATATGGGTCAGTACTGGCCTTTTATTGCTAGCTTTTACTGCTAGCATCCAGTGGAGGTTACAGTACAACCACACAAGAGTGTCGGATTGGAACCAACAACTTACTGTGCTTTAGACAGCCTCTGGGTCAGTGAAGTAACTTCAACCTGCATTCTTTCTTATTCAATTTTATTTGTATAGCGCCAAATCATCAGAAGTTATCTCAGGACACTTTTCAAATAGAGCAGGTCTAGACCGAACTCTTTATAACATTATTTACAGAGACCCAACAGTACCACCATGAGCAAGACCTTGGCGACAAGGGCAAGGAAAAACTTCCTGTTAAAAGGCAGAAACCTAGGACAGATCCTCCGGCTCTAGGTGGGTGGTCGTCTGCCTCGACCAGTTCGGTGAGAGAGAGAGAGAGAGAGAGAGAGAGAGAGAGAGAGAGAGAGGAAGAGAGACAAAGGTGCACAGCAACAACAGTAGCAACAACTACATTTCAGTCAGACAACTCACGTTTGAAATGTTTATTAAAGCAGTATAACATGTTTATGTCTACATAGAGATATTGGGGAGTGATGCGCAAATACCTTAACCCCTAGCCGGAGCCTACAGGTGGATGCTGGGGTGGTGGTGGGGCTTACAGTGCAGCAGGCAGCAATAGCTTGCAAGGCAACAGCAGCATTGACAAAGCAGAGGGAGAGCTGGGAAATTTTGCAGCTTAAATAGACCGCCAGATTAGAAGGGTGCGCTTGGTTAGTGATTATGGATTTTAATATTTTGTTTGCTTAATTTTTTTTGCTTCTTTATTTTTTTTATTAATTGTATTTTTTTTTTTTTTTTATAATAAAAAAAAAGAGAAATTTAGGAGAAAAAAAAAAAAAGGGGGGGGAGGATAAGGAGTTATTATAATAATTTTTATTTTTTTTTTAATTAATAATTTTATAAAAAAAATAATAATAATAATAATATTAATATAAAGAAAAAGGGGGGGGGGGGGGGCCCAAGAGAAACGAAGAGAAGGGGGAGAAAAAAAAAAAAAAACGGAAGGGGGGTTGGAAAAAATTTAAAGGGGGGGAGGAAGGGGGGGAAAAAGAGAGAGAGGGGGGGAGGGGGGGTGGGAGAAAGAAAAAAAAAACCCCCAAAAACTAAAATAAAAAAAAAAAGGTTTTCCCCTCCCAACCAAAAATATTTTTTTTAAAAGTTTTTTACTTTTTTTGGGTGGGGTGTCTCCCCCCAAAAAAAAGGGAAGGGTTCAAAGGGGGGGGGGGTGGGAAAGGAGGTGCTCCTTTTTTTTTTTTTAGAATAAGGAACCAAAGACCCACATTAGAGAACGTAGTGTTCGAGAGGGGTAATAGGGTACTATGAGCTCTTTAAGATATGAAGGGGCCTGACCATGAAGAGCTTTGTAGGTGAGGAGGAGTTGATACTGTGAATTCCAATTAAAGCTATAGCTATTTTGGTTAAAGTTAGCAGTAACATGCAATATTCAACTGGAGAGTTTCAAAATAAAGCTTGCATGGTTAAATGTTCACACTTTGGTCCCATCGTTGTTGTCATTGTTGTCATCATCTTCTTCATGTTCATCATCATCAGTCACTACTATTAGTGTAGTTGTTGCTACTGTTGTTGCTGTGCACCTCTATCTGTCTGTCTGTCTGTCTGTCTGTCTGTCTGTCTGTCTGTCTGTCTCTCTCTCTCTCTCTCTCTCTCTCTCTCTCTCTCTGTCTATATAATGTTATAAGGAGTTCGGTCTCAACCTGCTCTATTTGAAAAGTGTCCTGAGATAACTCCTGTTATGAATTGGCACTGTACAAATAAAATTGAATTGAATTGAATTGAATTGAACTGCAATTGTCTCTGATGAAGCAAAAAATAGAATCTCTCTGATCTGAACCATTTATTCCATATGACATGAGAATGGAATAAGCCTCTGTGGCTCATTCACAGCAGGGTGTCAAGCGGTTCTTTCATTTTGATTAGAATACACATTTGCATTTGTATATAAAAAGGTTGGCTGTATATTCTCATGCACACACACACACACACACACACACACACACACACACACACACACACACACACACACACACTACTCATTATTGCTGGTCATGAACACACTTATTTACTTCCATTATCCATGCTACATTCAGCAACACCCCTTCAACTTAACCTTCTAATTCAGCCACTTCACTTTATTGTAATGTGATTATCACATCACACATGCACACACAATTAGTCCATTAAGTAACACAGATGTCTCTCGCCCCTCTCTCTCCTATACTGTGCAAGCTTCTGTTTGTTTTCTACTTGGCTGATACTTCTCAGTTTGAAGGGATTGTTGTCTTCTTCTTAGGAACATCGAGGTTGTCCTGAGTGGCCAAATCTTGAAAGTCATGAAACTCCCATCAGCCTCGGCTGCAGTTTGTGTTAAACATCAGCACTTTAGCACTGTCATTGTGAGCGTGTTAGCGTGCTGATGTTATGGCTGTGTGTCAAACAAAGACAAGTGAAGTAAATGTTTTTTTACCGTCCTCAACATGTTGAAAAATGTTTACGATAAATCCCAACATGAAATGTAATTTTATATAATTTCAACATTTCAAAGTGCTTAGATGAAGTTATGCTGAAGATTTGAGATATGCCTGTTTTGGAATCAAGTCCTGCCATGTTGTTTCTGCCCCATGGAGGGAGGTTGAATGTGCATAATAAGCATCTGAGTGCTGTATGCATAGTATGCCTCTATCTGATATTTGTGGAGGTATGCATGTAGGTGGACCTTATTACTGGACTATGACTGCTGCAGGTACCTGACTTTTTCTTTTGTTTTCAGAAGATTTGGTTTATTGATTTGCTGTTATTGATTGCATTTAGGAGGATCTATTGGCAGGAACTGAATAATATTCATTAGTGTATAATCACCTTAAAATAAGAACAAGAATGAGACATTTTTATCTAAAGATGCTGCAGGTCGCCTTCCATGGAAACTGACATGTTGAACCACCATGTTTCTACAGTAGCCCAGAACGGACAAACCATATACTGGCTATGGAGTTTCATATTTTAGATGCAATCTGCATAAATCAATTTATATTTTTCATAATTGTGTGTGAAAGTGAATAACTCTAAATGCATTGCCACCCTCCACTTTTGTCTGTCACTGGCACATGGCATTATATCATCATGTGGTAATATTTGTTTTTGTTTGCTTGTTTCTAATTGATGTAATATGTAGTAGATTCTGGTGGTTGACTGATATGGGTTTCTCAATGGTCAATGCCAATACCAATATTTGGCGGACGAAATATAATGATGATATCAAAACAAAGTAATGTATAATTTCACTGTGTGAATGTGTGTGAAAGGGTGAATGTGGTATGTAGTGTAAAAGCACTACACGGAAGAGTAGAAAGGCGCTATACAAGTACAGGTCCATTTACCATTCATCATATTTAATACTAACCAATAAAGGTTTTAGATTAGATATGCTGTCAAGCAGAAAAATACATAAAAAAGCCCCAAAAAAAAAGGATACTGAGGGAATTCAGACAAACATTCAGCATTGAGGAATTGGTGGTGTAGTTAACGGTGGACTTCCCAGCGTATGAAAGCACACAGTAATTAATGTAGTATTCCCTTCTGAGCTGGCTGATGAGTGACCATTTCACCTCTCTGTCATTGGTGCAGGTGAGTCAGTACACCTTTGCCATGTGCAGCTACAGAGAGAAAAAGGCAGAGCCTGTGGAGCTCCTCCAGCTGGACGGCTACACTGTGGACTACACTGACCCGCAGCCAGGTAACAGCAGCCGTGCCTCACAGCTGTGCACTGCATGGCAACAAGCTAAGCTGAGGAAGGACAAGCGTCACAATTTGAAATGCATATTTGCTCTTAAAGCCCCTGCACACACTTGTCGTCTATGTTGTGTACCTATACAAACGTTAGATCCTGTTAACACATAAATCGTGTAAAATAAAATAAATCGTAGAACGTGTTCTTCTTCTGCCCCTCTCTCAGGTCTGGACGGCGGTCGGACGTTCTTTAACGCTGTGAAGGAGGGCGATACTGTGATCTTTGCCAGCGATGATGAGCAGGACCGGATCCTGTGGGTACAGGCCATGTACCGAGCTACCGGCCAGTCACACAAGCCAGTTCCTCCCACTCAAGTCCAGAAACTCAACTCGAGGGGGGGCACGGCGCCACAGCTCGATGCACCCATATCACAGTTCTGTAAGTTTTCAACTCTCAGATCCTCATTTGTTGTTTAACTCTCAAATGCTTATAGAATATTTATACATCAAAGAATATTTGAACATGCATTTATATAATTGTTACATTTTCAGCAGCTAATGTAAAGGCCCCAGGCCACAACTATGCAGCCCAAGACACCTTGAAATGACGAAGCTATGAATAAGATAGTTCAATTCAATTCAATTTTTATTATTTGTATAGCGCCAATTCATAACAGAAGTTATCTCAGGACACTTTTCAAATAGAGCAGGTCCAGACCGAACTCTTTAAAACATTAATTACAGAGACCCAACAGTCCCACCATGAGCAAGACCTTGGTGACAAGGACAAGGAAAAGCTTCCTTTTAAAAGGCAGAAACCTAGGACAGATCCTTCGGCTCTAGGTGGGTGGTCGTCTGTCTCGACCAGTTGGGGTGAGAGAGAGAGAGAGAGACAGAGACAGACAGACAGACAGACAGAGTGCACAGCAACAACAGTAGCAACAACTACAGTCAAGCAGGACCATGGCAGGAGGCTCCACCAGGATCCATGAGAACCTGTGAGACGAGAAAGCGCAAGAACTCCGGGGAAGAAGTGGAGTTAGTAACATGCATTAATGGAACATGAATGAGTGCAGAAAGAGAGAGGAAGAGAGGAGCTCAGTGCACCATGGGAAATCCCCCGATAGTCTAGGCCTATAGCAGCATAACTAAGGGATGGTTCAGGACTCACCTGATCCAGCCCTAACTATAAGCTTTATCAAAGAGGAATGTCTTAAGCCTACTCTTGAATGTGGTGAGGGTGTCTGCCTCCTGAACCACAACTGGAAGCTGGTTCCACAGGAGAGGAGCTTGGTAACTGAAGGCTCTGGCTCCTGTTCTACTTTTAGAGACTATAGTAACCACAAGTAGCCCAGCATTCAGAGAACGTAGTGTTCTAGTGGGGTAATAGGGTACTATGAGCTCTATAAGATATGAAGGGGCCTGACCATGAAGAGCTTTATAGGTGAGGAGGAGGATTTTAAATTCTATTCTACATTTTACAGGGAGCCAGTGCAGAGAAGCTAGTACAGGAGAGATGTGATCTCTTCTCCTAGTTCCTGTCAGTACTCGTGCTGCAGTGTTCTGAATTGATTCGACTGAATGGACTTATTGGGGCAGCCTGATAATAAGGAACTGCAGTAATCCAGCCTAGAAGTAACAAATGCATGGATTACTTTTTCTGCATCTGTCTGTGACACGATGTGTCTAATTTTTGTAATATTACGTAGATGAAAGAAGGCAGTCCTGGAGGTCTGCTTATTTGCGATGTACTTTGACCTCACCGCCACATGGTCACATGGTTCATGTAGCTCCCCACAGTTCCAAACAAATTCATGCTGGTTTAATATCTCTGCATAATGGGGTCTATAAACAGTATTTATACTAAATAAATTGGGAATGACTGGAAAGCTGAGACACATACTGCATGCCACCCCTGCATAAGTTAGTGTCCCGCTTGTGCCAACCCAGTCAATAAAGTCTGGAAACGCTCCTGGTCCTCATGAGGATTATTGGTCCCGACAAGTCAGTGTTTATATCAGAAAAGGTTGCCAGTTGGGCTAGTTATTCAAATGTCCTTTATTACTTATTACTTGTTACTATTTTCAAAAGTATTGCCATTATTTTACTTTATTATTCCTTGCCAACAGTAATTAGTTACTCTACTAGTTATATTACTTTTCTGCTACTCCCCACGAAATTGGTAATTGTAAACCTCCCTAAAATTCAGACTTACGAAGATTAAAATCCAGTTTTATTTGTTAAAATGAAAGAAAGAACTAGTATGATACTGTAATATTATTACTAGTAATGAGTTACTGACCACAATGCCAATAGGTAACAAAAAACGAACACACGCATTGTGGTTGAAATCAAAAGAATTCCGCACTCTTCTTTACCTATGACCATTTTTTAACACAATCGTAACTAAGTATTCATTCGATTCACATGTTGTCACTGTAGCTTTGTGCCGCCATCTTTACGACCGACTCGGGCCGATCGCGCCATAGACAGTATTGTTCTCCACACTTTTTTTTTTGTGTGAGAGCTCAAAGACCAGTTGCACATTTTGATTTGTTATTTGTTATCATGTAGCATGTGTGGGAAAAAAAGTTTGGGAACCGCTGCTCTAGCAGAAAGCTGAAGTGCTCACTAGCAGCACTGACATCAACAATGATCAGAGTAATCCACCACAAACTGTTCCCATACAGTCACAATCGCTTGTTTCCCTTCCCCTCATGTTCTTTCAATCAGTATAAACCATGGACTGTATAAATCGGTATAATCACATCTGACATTAAAGAACATTATCCAGATTAATGACAGCTAGCTGTGAGCTAAGTGACACTAAGATGAGTGGTAGCTTGCTAGCTGTTAGCCACTTAGCTAGAATTGGGAGTAACGGCGTTTAAGTATAACGGCGTTACTAACGTAACGGAGTAATCTAATTAATTACTTCTCCCATCGTTGCAACGCCGTTACCGTTACTGAGAATGTAAAGTGGCGCGTTACTTGCGTTCCTACAGTGTGGTTGAATGAAGCGCGGCGGTATCAGGCTTTCTGACAGACACACATCAGCTGCCGGGAGAGGGCAGGGTGGGAGGATGATTGGCTGGGTGGGAGGATGCCCTGCTCACGCTGTCTCACTGCACGCTGTCTCACTGCGCGCTGTCTCACTGCACGGTAACTACAACTATAAACACAAGACAGACAATGGCGACGAGCGAGCCAGCGAAATTCAAAGGTAGCGTTTTCAAACTGGAATACCGACACTACTTCTCGCTTACTGATTATAAAGGCAAGAATGTTCATGTAACAGGCACTGTGCCCAGGAAAAAATACTTTATCCATGTCTGCCTCAAGTATATAACTATAACTAATTACTTTTCTTTAAGTAAGATGCCCAACACTGCTTAGCTAACAACTCGCTACCTAGTCAGAGTAAACTACCACCAAAATACAGTTTAATTTTTTTTATATAATAAGTTTTTCCCATGATTAAATATAAATCCTTGGTGGCCAGGTGCAGCACTTTAACGTCTTTCACCCATCCAGCCACAGCATACTGATAAGCATCGGTACTCTTGAAGGCCTTCAAGCTATCCCCACTGTACGGGGGGGGGGTTATGCACAAGATAAATGTATATATCATGGAAAGCCAATTGGGGCAAGCCTGGGGCAGATAATAAGGGACAAAAGAAAACTGGGGGTAACAAATAAGGATCGGAGCCTAAAATTGAAATTTTCTCCAGATATCTCTCTCTCTCTCTCTCTCTCTCTCTCTCTCTCTCTCTCTCTCTCTCTCATTCAAACGGGCAGTGTGGGCGGCCGTACTGGGCGAGATCGGTCGTCAATATGGCGGCGTTCTATTTGATAGTGACGTAGGTGGCATCTATGAATTGCTCACTTTATCAAAAAATCTGAAAAAAATAACTGAAGATAAACTTGAATGCCAATAACTGCAATTCATTTGAGTTTAATGTAGGCCTGACATCTGGTTATGGTAGCTAGCAAGTGTTATGTTAGCTAACTGCAAAAATAATCTAAGTAGCTAATTATTTAATGATAAACATTAACTAAAGCTTACAGCTAACTACAGGTCACATAAAATACCACTATTGATGAGATTCATGAGGTCAGCAAATGTGTGTCATTTGATTGACATCTTCCTGCATCTCCTGCTTCGTTGAATCTATTAGGTCGGGACAAATTACACCTTCATTTTTATTGAAGATTGAGTTTGTGATGTAATAAATTCCCATCAAAGCTCCAGCCCAACTTCAAAACAGCAAGAATAACTGAAAACACCAGTGTGGGTGTTCACAGGCTTTAAAATGTAAAAAAAAATAAATTTACTAGCAGTGCCTGAAATGGGCTGTTACTTTTGTTGTCCACATACTTCTCATTGAGCACCACCACCACTATGGCTGGTGAGCATGGCCGTAACCACAACTGAGGTCATTGGTATTTTTTCCAAGGGGTATACAATAAAAGTCATAATAATTAAATATAATTGAATAATTGTCTAAAAGTAGCTACTTTGGCTGCCTCAGTGTATATATACTGTAGATAATGACAGCAATCCATGAACAAATCTAGAATATAAAGCCGTTTCAGCACTTCTTTTTATAGCTCACAGCTTCTTGTTCTTCCTTGTTGTGCTCAGTGTCTCACTGTCTCTTACTGTACAGTTGTCCTTGCCACATGTTTGACATACTGTATCAATGATGTCCTAACTTTGTCTTCTTGCTGGTCATGTACTCTACATGTTTTCAACTGTTACTGGTATTCTTTCTCTGTGTGCTGCTTCGCTCTTTGTTGTAGGACTGCTGTAGTGTTAAAGTGCTGGTGGCTTTGCTGTGTGTCTTTATGTTTCTCTGTTTGTTCCTTCTTCCTTTTCTTCTGTCTTCCTTCTTCTACTAAACCCTGACCCTGCTATCTTGTAGCCGGATTAAAGGGTAAGTGCTTTCCTCCCCTTTTCTTTCTCTCTCCTCCTTTTGTTGTCCATTGCTCTTCCTCTTTTAATAACTTTCTGTCATCTCTTTTGGAGGACAGAAATACAATGCATACTAACTTCTTGCATGCATGCAGAAATGGTTTGCTTTGGCTGTGCTTCTGTCTGCCTATAAGCCACGTGTGCAACAGGGATTTTTTTCATGAGGACATTATCTTTGTAATTGCTGCATAGCTATAGCATGTCTACTTCTTTGTCTATATCACTGCCATTTGAAAAATTCTACACAAGTCAGCCTCATTTAGGATGAGACTACCATTTTGCAAAAGTGTTGTATTTTTGGGATGTTTTTGATTGCATAAAAAAATCAGATTTGGATAAGAATCATTTTGGATAATTATTATTATGTGTATTAATTAATTAATTAATTAATTAATTTTAATCAATTTAAATGTTGTTCTCACATATATAGCAGAATATAAAGGACCAGTGCGTAGGATTTAGTGGCATCTAGCAGTGAAGTTGCAGTTTGCCGCAAACTGAACACCACTGGGAGAATTATCTTAACTTATCTTAACTCTCGTCCTTTTAAGAGGCAGAAACCTCGGACAGATCCTGGCTCTAGGTGCCTCGACCAGTTGGGGTGAGAGAGAGCGAGAGAGAGAGAGAGAGAGAGAGAGAGAGAGAGAGAGACTCAGAGAGAAACAGAGAGAGAGAGAGAGAGAGAGAGACAGAAAGAGAGAGAGAACAGAGGTAACGACAGAAGCAAAGAGACAGATAAAGGTGCACAGCAACAACAGTAGCAACAACTAGACTAATAGTAGTGACTGATGATGATGATGATGATGAACATGAAGAAGATGATGATGACGATGACAACAACACTGGATTTTATGGCTGTTTTCACATTATATTCAAAACTGTACAGTGAAACCAAATAGTGAACATAATAACTGCAAGAAGTTTGTGTAAAACGACCAATTTGGAGTGGATTTTTATACAATTTACAATCTATATTACAACAAAATACTGAGATATAGCCCAACTGTGTATATTTTTTAAGTTTTCTTACACGCCTTAAAATCAAGAAGGCCTTGTGACCCTCTGTGAAGCTTTGGCGACCCCCGAGTTAGGAACCACTGCTCCAAAATAGCTTTCACTAACGACGACCACGCCATCGAATGTATGAAATAAGAAAAGTTTAATGTACATAATAAACGAATGTGAACCTATGTGGTATACTGAAGGATGAGGGGAGGGGGTTGAGGGATGAAGGGATGAGGGATGAATGGATGAGAGGTAGGGGTCGAGGGTTCACGGATGAGGGTAGGTTCGAGGATTTAGGTATTAGTGATGAGGGTAGGGTCGAGGGTTGAGGGTTGAAGGATGAGTGATGAAGGATGAGGGATGAGGGTAGGGTCGAGGATTGAGGATATCTCGTTCATACTCCCCTCCACTAGTTATAATACGTCATGCTTCAATGCAAAATGTTCGAGGAAGTCCCATCCAAACTGTTGGGTGAGAAACCGGAAATAGTGTGCCACGGCGCTATTTATGCTGAAGCGGTATTGCTGGATTTAGGAGTTACTGAGACGAAATAAACGAAAATGACAAGCAAAAAGGGTTAGGGTTAAAAAAAAAAATAAATGCCTACTGTTTACATGAGTTTTGTGGTGTTGTAATAGTTCTAGTATACGACTGTTGGCTTACAATTTACTTTTTCCCTGTTCATTTGATATGTGGACTACATATCAAATGGATGGAGGGGGGTGAATCTGATTAAATAAATTCAACTCTCTTTCAAAATATCAGGTATTTCATGGAAATTACAAAATCCAATATGGCCGCCGCCATATGACGTCACAGTATGCAAATTAGATGGGGAAATTTACTTCCTAGATAAACTTTAGGTCATTCTCAATATTTGTCTCATTTACACTTTGTCTCTATCTCAAACCACTTTCAAGCCAGAGCCTTCTGAAATTTAGATGTCAAAATCTAGTATTTTTCAAAATAAAACCCAGCGCCTAAAGGGTAAACAGGGAAAGAGAGGAGATCCTGGAACAAAGGGAGGACCGGGTCCTGATGGGCCAAAACGAGAGATGGTAAGTTCAGCACGCAGAATTAAATGGGCGATGTCGACGTAGTGCGAGGCGAGACTCTGTGCGAGTGGGTGACACTGGGGATGGTAGGGAGGATCAGGCTTGCTGAAGGTAATGCGGAGGTTAGAGTGAAATTATTATGCGGGGGTAAAGCCCACAATTGGGCTATATTGGACCTGTGGGGAAAAAAGTAGGTACATTAAATGAAGAAAGAGAAACACAGGCTAAGTATAAAGAAACGCTGAGGTGACTGAGAAGGAATGGTAGGCAAAGAAGAGGATTTTGTGAGTTTGCTATTCGTCTTCAAACATGTCGCTGTCTGAAGGGTTGAGCATGAGCTCGTTCTCCGTGGTTCGAGGTATTCGTTTTTGTGTTTTCATGTGGAAAATTAGTCAAGGAGGGAGTGAACGGATAAGGTGTGCTTAAGTAAGTTTGAGTGGAAATTAGATAAGTGCAGGCCATGGTCTTTGTTCCCGAACCTAGTTGTAAAACTTAATTTAGGAGTACACGTACCACAATTGGAGAAACACTGCTATATCGGTGAGAAACGATCCAGTAAATCATGGTGGAGCAGCACATTATGTGTTTAAAGGTTTATTAGAAGGTTTGTGGTACTCGCTGAGGATTTGACATCTCTGCAAAGTTATCACTATGTTAAACAGAATATTATTTGGTGGTTTAATTAGCAGGGAGAGCTCACATTGATAAAACACTTGCCATAACTCAAAAATCTGAAAAATACAAACTTTCTTACTTACTTGCTTTGAATCGCATGCTGTCAGTCAGTCAGTTGAAACAGCTCCATTCCGATGAACGAGAGGGATGTGTGTTTTTTAGCTCAAGTGGTCTGAATGCAGTCTCATGTATGTGAATACATCCATGTCAACCTTTCATGTACACATTATCTCATACTCAAATTCCCTGTGCTGGAAGGCATAACATTTAACAAAAACCATGAAGAACCAAAACAAAGAAATTCCACTGCAGTCTCTGCAAATTCTGCATCTGTAGAACACAATGACTCAAAGGGAAATGGGAATGGGAAATGAGAAAGTGCTTCCTGTGTGCGTTGGTGTAAGTGAATTTACAGAGCGAGCTGTTTTTGACACAACCACTGGAGTCCCACTGACTCCCAGCAGCTGGTAATTACCAAGTTAAAAGTGCCAGGCCATGAATAATACAGTGAGGTTGCTGCACAATTAAATCAGGCAGCAATCAGTCAATGTTACCAAATAACTACTTGTCAGTTCACACCTGGATCAGCGCAATGAATAATAAAACATCATGTCACCCCCACCTACCCCCACCCCCATTTGAAATAGACTACATTAAAACATTGTAACAACAAAGGCAAAATAAAGTGATTTGTTTTCAGCTGCTGGGGGGTGAAATTGATCTTCACAGTTTACTCTTCTTCATGTTATGATGACTGACAGATTAATTTGTTTTGACATATTTTTGCGCAATAAACTAAATTATTATAATGTATATATATATATAGAATTTATATTCACAGACCTCCACACACTTAAACAGAAGAAAAGACATAATTTGCGTAGTTAACCCTTGTTGGATACCAATTGGAAGATACTAAATGGTGGATCTGCTTCTGAACTCAGATCAGTGTAGTATGTTATGCTGACAACACGAAAGCTAAACGAGGTAGCTACTAAAGGGATGAGTGATTTGTTCTTAGCCTATGATTCTTAGCAACAGTTGGCGGGTTTAGAAAGTGAAAGATAATACTGGTCACATAATATAGCTTAACATGAGAGGCAGGACTGAAAAAGTAATTACAGTTAAAAATGTAAAAATATTTGTAAGTAACACCTGTGTTGTGCTACCCTGAAGCTGCTGTGTGTGAGGAGTTCCACAGAAATGTCTTACCACAGAAACTGGTAAACGCCACAGAGATCAATCAGTTCACAGTTGAATTTGAGACATCAAAGCTGAACTCACACAATCCCAGCTCACACAAATACCTCCCATCTCACTATAGACGTTTAAAAACTACATCAGTTGTTGGAAGCTGTGACAAAATAAGGAAGTGTATTTTCCTGTGGTGTAGGTTAGAGATGTTAGGGCGTCAGTGGGGAAGTGCAGTGACAGAAATAACTACATGTGTCTCATGGTCAGTGCACAAAAAAGACCACATGCTAAATAGCCCCAAATGCTTTTGACCATCAAACCCAGGACCAGCAGTGTGTCCGCTGCCTCCCGGTTCCTCTCTTCTGGATCTATAAATGAATAGCAGCCATCAATCATTGTCAGGCCCATCCTTCCCCAGCCCAGACGGACGGGGGTGACTAATGTCACTGCATGTTACTGTCCAGCCCTCCCGCATCCACTCCCGCTCACTCACATCAAACAGACCTGACAGGCCACCAGCTACAGACCAAAGGGGCACCACAATGTCACCTTTTTAGATTTTTGGGGGAGGAGGGGGGAGGACTTGTTGAGGGGACACAATCAGCTCCCAGCATCCTGCTCTTTGTTTTGTTTGTTGATTGACAGCTGGGGTGCCTTCGTTGGGCAGTGAAGAGGACGTTGGCTGACAAATCTCTTGATTGCTGTGTAGCTCGGTGTAACCTTCATTCACGTCTGTCCCAGGTTTGTCCTGACTGACGGTCAGAGTTCTGACACTCAAAAAAAATGGTGGGGTGGAAGTATAGTCCACTCTATAGGGAGTAGGTAGTGATGTCAGGAACAGCCTATGTTATATTGACAGCCTGTTGCCTGGTAAAAGGTGAAACCAGTACCATGAGAACTCAGGGTGATGTGGATGAGCTGGCTGAAAATACTGATTGAGTGTTCTCCGTGACTGGGTTCAGTAGTAAGTGAACTTGTAAACGAGGCTGGTTTACCAACTGGGCAATGTTGTTTTCCTTTCAGTGTCTGGATCCCTTTTTAACACATGGTCAACATTGTGAAACAGTAGCAGTTTGGTTAGGTTCAGGCAACAAAACTTTTATAACAGGTTTAGGAAAACATCATGATTTGGGTTAAAATAAGTCACATATGTAATGTCATGAAACCTAAAACTTTTGGTTTCACATGGACCATTACCCGTGGTCTCCAGGGTGAAAAGTCCTGTGTTCGTGTACCTGTTTGTTTGTAGGAATTTGCAGAAAATCAGCTGGATCCTGCGTTATTACATAAGCTTGTGGCTTTGTCTTTTAAAAGAGCCCTGCATCAATTATTTTTCCTTTAGACCAGGGGTCTCAAACTTAAACTGGCTTGGGGCCACTGCTGGTATTGTTATATTATAGGTGGTCCACTTCAAGTACAGCAAGAAAGTGCAATATTCTGAAAATATCTCCATTACTAACATCATACTTGCAACAGCAGTACAAACAACAGCTTCTATACATTTTATATGTATATATATATATATATATATATATATATATATATATATGTATTATGTGCATGCATTTGCAGGCACCTTTTGAATTAGAATTGTTTTTTTTAATTATTTTAATTCTTTGTGAAAGAGTACTTTAAATTGATATGAAACAACTAGAAAAAATACTTAATAAATAAAATACATAATAATAATAATTCTTATAATTATATTATTTTTTTGACATCATGTCACGGGCCAGAGGGAGGGGTGTGGAAGGAAAAAGGCCAGAAATGGCCCTCGGGCTAGCTGATGTATAATCTTAAATAAAGACAAATTACCATTATACTAAAAATACTGTACTGGGGCCAGATAGGTAGGAGTACTATTAGGTGTCTGGATGTTAAAATATCTGTAGTGTAGTGTAGTAGTGTACACTGGATTTGAAGAGAACACAACAGATTCCCAAAAGCAAATTAGTGATTATATTGCACATTAAATGCATGTTTTTGGTCCCCTACAAAATGCAAAAAAAATCCCCAAGCCTTTCTATTGCACCCAGATGTAAGTATAGCATACCACCAGGAAAGCAAGTGAGAATTTGTTGTCAAATTCAATTTAAACCATCTATTTTTCAGACAAAATATGTGTGCAGCCACCACATCCTTGACTCCAGGGGGCTGGGGCCACCGACACTGCAGTGTGAAGTCGCATTAGAAAAATTGGGGGGTTAATGAGTGTAGTGGGGTAACTGTGGGATGGTATTATGGGTAACGCAGTTCTGGACCTTGGTAACTCTTGAGTTGCTTTACATATTACTGGGTTATAAGTGGTCAATACAATATCCTGTTTTATAAGGCAGTACGTTTATACAAAGCACAGGGAAGTGCTGGCAGTAGTCTTATTAAGGCAGTCCATTTAGCTGTACAGCTACTCCAAATTCTGAAGGCTTCACTTTTATTGGATGCTAAAATGACAGTCATAAGTTCTTTTTCAGAGGTAGAGGTAGTCACTACTCTGAGAGACTGTTAAGCCACTGTGCTCCTAAAGCAAGACCATGTTACTCCACAAATCTTGAGAAACTAAAACAGTTCTTGGGATTATGAAGGCTATGATGGCTTTGCGAGGCCATCTAGATTTTAAGGGCTGAAAGAAAACTTTAAAATGTACACAGTAGGCTGATATTTCAGCTTCTGGTTCACTTCCGTGCAAAACAGATAAGTAAAGTAAATTGTTAAGCAGCGGCTGTGGCTCAGAGGCAGAGCGGGTCGTCCACCAATTGAGAAGGTTGTTGGTTTGATCCCCGGCTTCTCCCGCCATGTGTTGAGGTATCCTTGAGCAAGATACAGAACCCCGAATTACTCCTAATGGGCTTTGCCATCACTGTCTGAATGTGTGTGAAAGGGCGAATGTGGCATGTAGTGTAAAAGTGCTTTTGAGTGGTTGGAAAGGTGCTATACAGTCCATTTACCATCCATTTAAAAAAATATCCAATTTAACAATGGCCGAGTACAGAAACTAAAAACATTCATTCTCTGTATGGATTTCATGTTTTACAAAGGGTTTACCTTGAGCCAGGCCATACAACAATGATATTTCATACATATATACACACAAAGTTTCAGGTATCAGAATAGGTATTGGGAAGGAAAAAATGGTTCCGGAACATCTCTAATAATGCCATGAATAGCCTCTACTTCTTCAATAGCTCTTATGTTCATGAGTGCACCTGTGCAACTGGCAGCAGTAAAATGCTGTGGTTGCACTGCTCCAGGTACTCACAAACTCTGACTAAAGGTATGTGGCCACATGGTAGTTCATTTCCAAGCAGCCATTCAATGCACTGTGGCAGCACCACTTCGCGTTTTGAGAAACTCATTTGCTGGGGCATCCGGTGCCACGGCTCACAAGACAGATTCAGCAACTGCATGGCTTATATCTTGCTTAAAATGTTTTCAGAAATACATTTCAGTAAACTATTATCCTAATACAATAGAACGTTTTCAAACAAGCTGCCATCCATTTTAAAACCCAGGAATAGCAAGCATTTGTCCAGTCAGAAGTGTTTGCGTGGTTGTAAGAGAGTATAGGGCGGCTGTGGCTCAGTGGGTGACTGTGGCTCAGAGGCAAAGCGGGTCGTTCCTAAATCGGAAGGTTGTGGGTTCGATCCCCGGCTCCTGGTGCCACATGTCGAAGTATCCTTGAGATACTAAACCCTAAATTGCTCCTGATGCCATGCATCGGTGTGTGAGTGTATATGAATGTTAGTTTCTGTGCCATCACTGAGTAAATGTGTGTGAAAGGGTGAATGTGACACATAGTGTAAAAGTGCTTTGAGTGGTCAGAAGGCTAGAAAGGCGCTATACAAGTACAAGTCCATTTACCATTTATAGCCTTTTGTGACTATAACTGTCCAATGCTGGGCAGCATCGCGATCCCTCACATCCCTAAACACCCCTGGGGATATGTACCAGTAGTCTTGTGGTCTTGCACCTTGCCCTCTCCGTGTGTGGATGTGTACTGCTATACTCTGTGTTTCAGCCCAATACAATGTAGTTACATGGACTAAAATAGAACCTAAGATGTTTAGAGATGCATTAACTCAAATTGATGCGTATAGATGAGAATGTATGAATATGCATGAACATAACATGACCCCCAGACCTCAGAACTAAACTTCAACCTCCAGATCAGCAGTCACTTCCTAAAAACTGCCTGAAAAACTCTCCTGTCCACCTTAACTCATCCCTCCAACCTTCACGAAGGGGCCATAATGAAGTCAATGCTGGACTGATTGGCACTTTTTTTTAAAAATGTGATCACTTGTTTGGATAACATCAAATTCAACTTGTACCCACTATGAATAATAATAAATTATGAATTTGCTGCCTTTTTACATTTTGCAGAGTTTAAATAATTACTTTATTTAACTTGCAGTTAACCCTACAGTACAGCATTGCTTTATTGTTGGCACTTAATAAGATTACTTGTTTTAATTACATTCTTGTAAGTGCTATGGCAAACTTTATTCTCGTTTTTCTACCTTGGTCTGACATTTGCCTTCTGTTTCTTTCTCTCTCTCCCTCTGTCTGCCTCCTCATTGGATGGGTAAATGGTTGTGTGCAGATGCTGATCGAGCCCAGAAGCATGGCATGGACGAGTTTATCTCAGCTAACCCCTGTAACTTTGACCACGGCTCGCTGTTTGAGCTGATACAGCGCCTCACTCTGGACCACAGACTCAATGACTCCTACTCCTGCCTGGTATGGAAGGGTTTTATATCAATGTAAACTTGTTGTAAGTAACACAGTGAAGGTAGACACTGAACTAGTTCAAGAATGAAAAAAGGGGTGCCTGAGAGAGGGGAAAGTTCAAACCCTGTTACGTCATTTTGTTCATAAGATTGTTGGATGCAACCTGCTTGATTGCTCTGTCAGAAAGGTAATCTGACAGGCACTTAGTTTGAAGAAGGCTTTGGGACCTGAAGCAAACGTGTCTTTAAAATGTGCCCATTTAGAAAGTTCTAAATTTACTTTTGACAGTGTGAACACACGTCAATGCAGGTAGAAAATGTTTCAGTATCAGCAAAAGAATTATCGAAAGGCTTTATGTTTGCAAAGGATGAACACATGGAGGAGAGAAGGCTGAGCATTAATGACAAACACACATCAATGCAAGTAGAAAAGGTTTCAGCATCAGCAAAAGAATTATCGAAAGGCTATATGTTTGCAAATGATGAACATATGGAGGAGAGAAGGCTAGGGCATTAATAACAAACTACTATTTTTAGTATGTTATGGAAAGGCCCCACAGATTTCTTTGTGTTTGAGTTGGAATCACAAAATCTGCATGGAAAAACTGTCAAGACATGTGGCATGTATAATGCCTTAAATGGTGGACAAAGTTTCCCCTTAAAAACGTTCAACATTCATTTGAAATGTTAAATGTTAAATATCAGATGTACACTGGTTCTGAATCCATATACATACATACACTGAACAAAATTATAAACGCAACACTTTTGTTTTTGCCCCCATTCATCATGAGCTGAACTCAAAGATCTAAGACTTTCTCTATGTACACAAAAGGCCTATTTCTCTCAAATATTGTTCACTAATCTGTCAAAATCTGTGTTAGTGAGCACTTCACCTTTGCCGAGATAATCCATCCACCTCACAGGTGTGGCATATCCAGATGCTGATCAGACAGCATGGGTATTGCACAGGTGTGCCTTAGGCTGGCCACAATAAAAGGCCACTCGAAAATGTGCAGTTTCACTGTATTGGGGGGGTCCGGGGGGTCCAGAAACCAGTCAGTATCTGGTGCGACCACCATTTGCCTCACGCAGTGCAACACATCTCCTTTGCATAGAGTTGATCAGGTTGTTGATTGTGGCCTGTGGAATGTTGGTCCACTCCTCTTCAATGGCTGTGCGAAGTTGCTGGATATTGGCAGGACCTGGAACACGCTGTCTTATACGCCGATCCAGAGCATCCTAAACATGCTCAATGAGTGACATGTCCGGTGAGTATGCTTCCCATGCAAGAACTGGGATGTTTTCAGCTTCCAGGAATTGTGTACAGATCCTTGCAACATGGGGCTGTACATTATCATGCTGCAACATGATGAAGTGATGGTCGTGGATGAATGGCCTCAGGATCTCGTCACAGTATCTCTGAATCAATATGCAATCAATAAAATGCACCTGTGTTTGTTGTCCATAACACACGCCTGCCCATACCATAACCCCACCGCAACAATGGGCCACTTGATACACAACATAGACATCAGCAAACCGCTCACCCACATGACACACGCTGTCTGCCATCTGCCCTGTACAGTGAAAACCGGGATCCGTGAAGAGAACACCTCTCCAAAGTGCCAGACGCCATCGAATGTGAGCATTTGCCCACTCAAGTCGGTTAGGACGACAGACTGCAGTCAGATCGAGACCCCGATCTTGACAGATTTGTGAACAATATTTGAGAGAAATAGGCCTTTTGTGTACATAGAGAAAGTCTTAGATCTTTGAGTTCAGTGTATATATAGTTTTCGAGATGTAGCCATTTCTGCAACCCACAGAAATACATAATGTCTCTAAGGTCTGCACAATGGAAATACTGGACCAAGAAAATGCAACAGGTTTTTGTTAATGAATCTATATTGTAGCAGTTCAGAATACATGTGTATCTGAAATTCCTTATCTATTGTTCTAGAGGTCCTTCCTTAAAAAATAGAAAAACAAAAAGAAACCCCTAGTGACTAAGAAAAACTGTAGCGTCATACTTCAGTGGATTTGTGCTTAGCTCAGGTAGAACTTTACGTGCTAGAAAGGTAAATAATAAATAAATAAAATGCCACTGTGGACATTCCCAGTACTGCAATAATTATTATATGCATCATTCCTAAAATAATGACACTATAATTATAATGATTCAATAAAAACTCTAAATCCAAGTTTGATAAACCATACTTTATATTCTATATATTAAAACCATTCACCTCACAGATGAAGAAGAATATGAAGAAAAAGAACAATACAACAAATGCAATCACATTCACAATAATATATTGTATTGTACAATATTGCACTCTGCAAAAAATAATTAGTAATAAATGAATAAATAGTTTAATAACCGCTTGTCTAGCGTTTGTATATGTGCATTAACACCCTTTTAACTGATCAAAGAAGTCACACAGCTCTGTGTGTGTGTGTGTGTGTGTGTGTGTGTGTGTGTGTGTGTGTGTTACCCACAGGGCTGGTTCAGTCCTGGTCAAGTTTTTGTCTTAGACGAGTACTGCGCTCGCTACGGTGTCCGAGGCTGCCATCGGCATTTATGTTACCTGAGCGATCTGCTGGAGAGGGCGGAGAATGGAGCCATGATTGACCCCACCCTGCTGCACTACAGCTTCGCCTTTTGTGCCTCCCACGTCCACGGAAACAGGTACCAATCAAACCTTCACCTCGGCCTGCAGGGACAAACCAACCTCAGATGAAAAACAATGTATAACTTTTTATAGTAAGAACTGATGTTGGAGCAGGGAAGTGATGACAAAGTAATGTCAAATGGGCAAGTGCACATATAGGATGCAATGACCCCCTTGTTTTTTTATTGTTTTGAGTTTTATGCGTCAATTTGTTTCTTCTTGCATGTCTCTTGGTTTTCACCGTGCATGTCTGCATGCTCACTTTTCCTCTTTCTTTTGTCTTTCTTTCCCTGTATAACCTCTTTACCTTGTTCACTTTTACCAAACAACCTTCACCCGCTGTTCCCAAAAATCCCTGCACTTCTACACAACTGCACCTAGTAAGCGTGTGTCTGAGTTGTTAAATTGGCCTGTATCTGAGGCCGAACTCGAGCGAGCCCTGTTCCCCTCTGCCCCTGAGCTCCCTGTCCAAACTGTTAAGAGAGAGCTCAAAATCATTGAGTTCATGAAGAAAAAAGACCCCAGATCCACAATATTCTCAGGAAGTCGAAGGTAAGTCATCATACAGTCTGTGTTGTACAGCAAGTGGGGAAATGTAACCATGTTTAAAACGTTTTTGCCATTATTCCTATCATTAGTTCGCCAAAATCATCATCAGCAGACAGCTACAACCCAATTATCAAAACCAGTTCATGTAAGTTAAGCTGAAGTCACAGGAAGTACCTTCACAAAATGTAGTGGACAGAGCCTTTTATGCCAGGGCCCGCATTGAGAAAAAAATATATAGTCCTGTGACTGACTGAGCCATAAAAAAGCCTAAAGAGCCATATAAATCCATGTTTAGTTAAGGTGGATTCACATTACCCCAGGGTTGTGTCATTTTTGATGTGTGCTTTCACTTCTTAACAAGTGTTTTAGATCAGTGCGTCCGAAACCTGGTGGTTGGAACACACCCTAGGGGTTCCCAAAGCCTCACAGGGGGTTTGCGAGGCCTTCTTAAACCCCTTAAAATGCCTGAACACAAGCTATACTCTCACAGCTTTGTCCTGCATTAAAAAAGGACCCAGTTAAAAGAGAGATAATTGTATAAAAAGTTCCTAAAGATATCGGTAAAACTCATCTCCGATGCAATATTCACAGGAAATAATCTGCATTGAGTATAACATAAAATATCCGTAAAATATGTCACTTAGTCAGGGGTCATCAGTTTAGTCAATGATAAGCAACAAGTTTGGGAACCACTGATTTTGATAATATGGCAATTATTATTCTTATTATTATTAGTTTTTTCCTACTGTGGCTGACAAGGGCAAATGCGCCGCAAACGGGCAAACACGCCGCAAACGGGCAAACGTGCTGCAAACAACAAAACACTGCAAACACGGGAATGATGCAAATCGAAAAACACACAAACAAATGCAACAGAAAAACGCAGCAACAGAAAAATGCTGCAACCACAGAAACGGAGCAGAAGCACAAACTTACAAACCCACAAAACAAATGCCAAAGAAAAATGCTGCAAATATCAAAAACACACAAAACAACAAAACAACTCCAAGAAATAAACGCTACAAATTCACTCGACAAAACGGAAGTGCACCAGGCCACTAGGGGGACCGGACCTGAGGGATGGACCAGTCCTGTGGGACCAGACCCGAAAGACATGAAGAAGAAGAAGAAGAAAGTTGGCTAAGTTTTGGAGAGGAGAGTAAAAAGATAAGTTTTCCTTTATGTCTTTTTTAAACACTTGGCCGTAATCTTTTATATTATATAATATTAAATAATATAATAATAATATTATTTGATATTATAATAATAATAATAATAATAAATAATAATATTATTATAGAAGAATATTATAATAATTCTTCTATTTTAGAAGAATATTCTTTTATAATCTAATATTATGGCTCATTCCTCCATAAGACTGCATGGTATCTGTTTTTATTGCAGCCAATGGAGCTCCCCCTGCTGGCCATTAGATAGAATGCAGGTTTAAGACACCTCTCCATTCGCTTCATTTCACAGACCCGGAAGCTCTGTCCATTATATATACTGTCAATGGTTTCACACGAGTGGAGCAACACAACATCATCGTCTTGATCTTGAACCAGAATTGCCCCAAGGATGCAGGCAGGTCTGTGTGACTGACTAAATCAGCTTGTTGTGCTAACCTCAACAAATGTTGCTCACAGTGTATAACTAAAAGTTTCCGGGAAGAACCCGCGCTTGTAAACTTCTGGTTCCTCATTACGTGCATCAGTCTACATCCCGTGTACTCTGCATGTCACATTCCAGACTTATACTACTGTAACAGCCCATGCAGAGTCTTGAACTCCTTAAGACCCTAAGCAAAGAATTGTGCTAAGGGGCCCTCCTACCTGCCCCACCGTCACACCAGACACCCTAGTGCTCCCACTACAACTACTACTTCCCCCTTAAAAACAGTTGGCTCAATCTTCTGATCTTAATAGTGGTAGACCTATATAGAACAGAATGGGGTGTAAACAATATTTATTCAATATAATATTTTCTATAGAATAAGTAGAACGATAAGTAAATATTATAAATAACAAAAGTTATAAGAGTATGATCTAGACCTGCTTGATCTGAATAGTGTAGTGAGATAAGTTTTGTTATGAATTTCATTTCAATTCAATTTTATTTGTATAGCGCCAAATCATAACAAAAGTTTTCTCAGGACACTTTTCAAATCGAGCAGGTCTAGACCGTACTTTACGTTACGTTATTTACAGAGACCCAACAGTTCCCACTATAAGCAAGACCTTGGCGACGGCAGCAAGGAAAAACTTCCTTTTAGGAGGCTGAAACCTCGGACAGGCTCTAGGTGGGTGGCTGTCTGCCTCGACCAGTTGGGTTTGGGGGGAGAGAGGGATTAGAGGGGTAGAGGGGATAGGCGGTAAAGGGAGAAGGCCTGGTAATTACTGTAGTCCAGTCCCTACAATATTATACAATTAATGTTTAATCAATAATATGTGAATCCATTGTGTACTATCTTGCATTAGTCCAACGTTTAGTTGTAAATCACCATTCCTATATATCCATATCATATACCTCATCAGACTGCCATCTTGCTTTCTTCACATCTCTGTTGAGAGTTGCACATGCGCAGTACAGCTGAACATAATGTTTGAATCTGTTACATCATCTGTAAACGCAGTACCACTGAGCACATCTGGTAGTTCCACCAGCTCTGCCTACATGATTCAGATTCAGATTGCTGTATTGTCCATTCAATTTGCATAAAATGAAAATGTATCTTTGACACTGGAATATGTCAAAACACACTATACACAACCATAAATGACATAGCAACACACAAAAACAGTAGAAAGTTACAGCAGAAAGTTAAATTGACTAGGTGGCATGTGATGGTAATGAAAGTGGTCACAACAATAAATAATACACAGCAATAATAAGTAGTACACAGCAATAACATGTATATTAAAAATAATTTAAAAGGGTATTAAAAATGGGGGTCAGGCAAGTTCCATGGGGCCTATTTAAACAGGTTCTTATTGAGGATGGCCACAGTTGTTGGAATAAAGTCTTTTGTAACTATTCTTCTGGGCCACTGGGATTCTTGGTCTGCGGCCTGATGACAGCAGCTGAAATGGTCAGTGGAGAGGATGGGGTTGTTGTAGATCTTATGTTTTACAACTCACATTTTAGATCCTTCAATCATCATCTGTGATAGGAGATCATCTGACGTGCTCAAAGTTAAAGAAAAGGAAAGTGTACATCCTGGTTAGAAAGGATCAAACCCTAAAGGAGCTCCTCTCCCGCAAGGCTTGTGACGAGTGGCCAGACAGAAGCCAGAAGGAGGGGTAGTTTCCCTAGTATCTCTTAACAAGTAGTTTAACCAATGTTGCGAACTTCCAGCACCAGAACTCAGAGCATTGGAGCAGCAAACAGAAACACAAGTGAAGAAAAAGGGTTTGCATTACTCTGCTGTATTTCTGTTTCAGGACGAGGTTAGTTTATCCATCCGTCCTTTATTCCAGCATGTACCCTGTTATCTAAGTTGCAGTATTTACCTCTCGTCTAATCTGCTGTGATGTCCGCAGACATCAAATCTGTCAACATCACAGTCAGCCGTCTGTGGATGAAGCCTAACAAAGATAGACGAGGGCCACTCCAGTGCTGAGGGCAAAGGTCGGGGAGGGCTGTCTGTCAGTGCCTCTCTCCCCCCTCTACCTAACCCATCCTCTTTCCATCCATCTACCCATCCATCCATCCATCCTTCCCTCTGTCTTGCTGACAAACAGTGGCTGAGGACTGAGGCCTTTTCTGATCAGCATGGACAGATGAACCACACTCGCTCCAAGAGGAACAGAGAAAAAATAAGAGAGGGAAAAATACTGGAGAAGACAGATATGAAGAGAAAAGGAGTTTCATTACAATCTATGGAGGCTTATCACTGTTTTATTTGACCAATAAGCATACCAAGGAGCTGTTTGGTTTAAACTAACTAGATTCCAACTGCCAGAGGAGTTCAGCACAGTCTGTTATTAATAATCAGAATAAATACACACATGTAAGTTCACATCTAATTGTGGAATTTTCTCTTCACCAAAATCCAAAAATAATGAGCCGTACATATCTACACATCCACATCTCTATGCATCAAACAAAGACCTGCTCCGCCGGTCCAGCCAGTCGCGCCTGGAGGTCAAGGCATGACAGGTTGACAGGTTGTCATGTGTGACGGGCCGAATGTCTCCGCTGCCAACGCTGCTGCGTGTGCCCCAGTGCACACACCTCATCAAGACCCCCCCCAAACAAACACACACACACAAACACCCCACCCCCACCCCTGCCTCCTAATAGCCTGCTGGCCTGGAGGTGTTGGTGCACCAAGTTGGACCCGGTTGCCCGGTCGCCTGCTAAAGTGTCAGGATTTGACTTCTGTCCAGCTAAATGTCCACTCCGTTTAGATCGGCTGTTTGTGAGGAAATGGCTTTCAAATAAACAAATAAAATATCAGCTGCTCTTTATTTGAAGATAAATAAATTTGATGTTGAAAATGGAACTGGAGCATGTTACAGCTTATACAGCTGCTGCTACGTGCAATTTTGTCATGTACTCTTGGAGTTTGATTTAAATTTCCCTTGGCAATCTAAAGAGCAAAAGTATCCAAGACAGTCATTACTTTAGTGAAAGTAGTAATTTCCAACCATCATGTCATCTTAGCTGCTATATTTACATTTTCTACTGATACACAGTATACTCTCCATATACAGGCAGGGTTGTGCAAACACATTGAGGTGCAGTGGTTGTGATATGTATGTTTGAAGACAGTTTATGATATAAGGTGTGGTTTGGATATGTATATAGAACATCCACAATAATTAGTCAATAAGTCAGTTTATAGCTCAATTTGAATGTTATAAACAACTTTTTTCAGCTCAAATATTTTTTGGCTACAATATTTAGAGCACTGACCAGTGCAAGGACCTATTTTATCTGTTAGAATTGGCTATTATTATTTTTCTGCCAATATGATCGCATTTTTGGAGCCCTGAACATGCTCGAAAACTCACGAAACTTTGCCCAAAATTCAAGCGTGGCGAAAATTTTATGTATTCTTTTGGATCCATGCACAGGCACCACAAAATGACTAAGCCACGCTCCCCCGAATCAGCCTCCAAGACACAAATGACCGACATGTACGAAAATTGGTATGCATGTGTATCATCATCATCAGACAAGCAAAAAAGCCTCTTGGACCCATAACCCAAACCCAACAGGAAGTCGGCCATTCTTAATTTCATTCAATTTTCATTTCATTTTCGGCTATTTTTTCGCGTTGTATTTGAACGTCCTACTCTTGAGGAATTTATCGGATCTACTTCAAATTGACGATTAAAAGTTGTGCTATTTGTGACTTTTCGGCAATGGGCGTGTCAAGTCGGCCATTTTGAATTGAGTGGTAATTTTTGTAGTGATAGCGCCCCTACTGGCAACAGGAAGAGATATGTTTTATACTCAGGTCTGCTCCTCCTTACAGGTAGATCAGATCAGCTTTATTTGGTCAGAAGATGCTTAAGATTTTGATGATGTGTTATGAATCTGTTGACTTTTCAGTATGTCCTGAGGTGGTTAATTCCATGTATCTCAATCAAAAAAGAAGTTGTATTTTTAGTGTATTTTATCCAATCTACACAAAACTTCATATATTTGATAGGAGTCCCGCCCTGAACACGTCTACATGCCAATATTCAGATATACTCATTGTGCCCCCTACTGGCAACAGGAAGTAAGCGCTGCGTGGCGATTTTGATGGGATTTACGTGAAATTCATTCATGTTGTGGTCCACATGTGTTACGCCAGCATGTGATGCGGCAGTTTTAAGTCTATTTGTTTCCTTATTTTTTTTATTTACTCTTAAATTTATCAACCCATATGACAGTTATTTTGTTGATTTTAATGATGTTCAATAAAAGGTCAGACAACCTGTCCATCACAGGCTGCCAGAGTCCAACTTGACATATTCACCAGTGATGTGTTGTTAGTGAACGAGTCGGCTCCTGTAAGTGAATGATGAGAGAGCCGGCAACTTATTTATTTATTTTTTTCAAATAACTGAATATATGACAACAATAGGTTGATCCTGTGACATATTTGTTAAATAAAATCCAGAAGTTTGTCACTTTGTAGTAACATTAAGACCCAAGCATGGTAAAAGTTTTGTATGCTTGCCAGTTGCCAGAATGTTCAATACGTGTTTAAACTTTGATGTTTTTACATTATTTAAGGTTTTTGTATTAATGATAATGTAAAATGATGGTATTCTGGAAATGATAAGGCTTAATAGATTGTATAATTTATGTTACGTATGTATACCAATACCAATCATAGGTCAAAATATAGCTAAATTTGTCTAAATTACAAAAGCCAGACGTACGGAATGAAGAGCCATTGGGGCTCTTATTGCTGAGCTGAGCCAAATGATCTGGCTCATTAAAAAGAGTTCTCATAACTAATATTCAAATGTCTTGTTTTATAGATATTCAGTTTAATGCCATAGCAGACAGGAATTATTTGTCTTTGAGAGACTGGAACCAGAGAATTTTTGCAGTTTTTGCTGAGAAAATGACCTGATCAAATAGCTGATTGACCATTTCAGCGCTAGACTGATTCTGGAAATGAAGTGTACCAGAATATATTTTGAAGATGACTACTTAAGGAGAGCAGTACGCTACACATGATTCCAGTAACAGCTGCATTTTTGGATCTTGAACCTGATTTGCTTTTAAAGCGGACATGTCTGATGGTAATGTACCTAAAGGACTTGATGAGGCTGTCCGCTGCATACACAAGGAGATGTGAAAGTGTTGCTGGCTCGCCGTCTGTCTGTCACTGATGGCTCATTTGCTTGTTGTCGTCATTGAAGCTGCGAGGTCACAAGGTCAAGCAAACATGAGGAAGCTGCCAAGAAACAACGCGCGGCTGGAAGAAGAAAAAAAAGAGAGAGAGAAAGAGCCCTGCAGGACTTAATTAGTGTGAAATTTTCCTCTTTCATTTTCTATCACGACATAAAAGGTGAGATGGCTTTTTACTGTGAATTTGTCTTATGACAGCTCCTCTCCCATTTTTGTGTCAAGATTGTATATACTCATGTTATTTCTGAAGCCACAGAAAAAGGGGCACAGAAAAAAACAGCAAAAAGGAACTAAAGATGATTATTGAACAAAAAAATCACCTTAACATTTTTTATTCTAAATCAGTCATTATGGTCCTGCTCTCTGGAGTTCTCAACCAGTGTTCCTCACACTTTTTACAGTGCGTACTACCTCATAAAACATCAGGCTCAGGCCAACTTTAAAATACAGCATCTTAGGCAGACCCTATTAAGCTACAGTCAGTTCACACAGGAGGCAGGTTTACTCCTCACAGGAAGATTATTTGTTGTTGACTGGTTGTTGAACTGGTTCTGTTTAGGATTCAATAACTAATCTAATCTGGTGTAAAAGGCTTTTTGAACCATTCAGTGTACCTCCACCAACTATCTTACCATCACATTTTAGCTCCTAACTAATTATGGATGTATGCACATGCTACGTGCATTTAGCTGAAACAAAATATTACAGAAAATGCAAAACATTTTTATTTTTGTTTGCTTTTTATTTGATTAAGTCTGTTGTAGGGATAGAATAATATACGATATTATCACGATAAAAAACACATTTATTGTGGTGTATTCCATTATCGTGACAATTGGGACAACAGGGAGCCAGTCATTCCAAAATCCTAATTCTGTCACCATGGCTGAAGGCTCAGCTTCTCCGTTATATTGTCAACAAAAAAATGAAACCGGATATCTGTAAATAGTATAGATTACAAAATAAAGAACAGGGAGATGTCTAACTGTGCTGCAACAAATATAAGTATTTCTAATGTAAGGTAAAGCGATTCCAGTATGTTTTAGTGCCATTTTAAAAGTATAAAGTATATATTCATGATTACTGTGATAATATCATTCCGTGGTAATATTGGCTCCATGCAGAGTGCAGCTTCAGGGTTTCCAGCAGCAGAGGCCTACAGGTGGCTGTGATACACTCAAAGTCTGTTCAGAGGTCGGTGATCGCTGATGCTAGGCCAATTGGTACCCCTTGAAATGTAACGAAGCACTCATAGAGCAAGTATACCCGCGCCCCCACTGCAACCACACACACAGACAGTTTCTCACTGTCTGCTGAAATGACATGTCAAAAGAGGAGGGGGGGAGGGAGAGTGTCATGTCTCCTGCTTCTCATCATGCTGTCATGGCCACCAGTCCAGCGCCTCTTCTGTCACATGCACTCTGCTCACACTCCACCCAGACCCAACCATGTCACAAACGATAAACACATCGGACACACACACACACACACACACACACACACACACACACACACACACACACCTGCTTGTAAAGCTGTAATTGCTGTGTTGAAATAATAAGAACTATATGATACAAGAGGGTGTCTTAAATACATGCATTTAAGTGTTAGCTGACCATAGCAGATGTATTGTTAACTATAGCTTTTCATCATGAAATCTGGCAGGAGTCATTCAAATAAATTACTTTTAATTTACAGAGAATAAACAGTGTGTGTGTGTCTGTTAATAGACGTTAATCATCATTAACGATAAGTCAGCACCTCTGACTTATCATTAAGAGTTACGCAGATTGGTGTTGTGTCTTTACAAAGAGTGAAGCTCTCAATTTACCAGTCCTGCTGAAGATTGTGTCAGAACAGAACAAATTTCAACCAATCAGATCAGCGAATCATATAACATAGTCAAACTTTTACTGAAGTCAGTCGGGAGAAGAGAGAACTTCTTTTCCATGGAGAAAATCCTTCAGTGTGGTTCTTTGCTCTTCTTTCAATGAAGAAATACTCTTCAGTTCTGATAGAACTGATGCTAGCAGTATCTACGCTAACCTCTTTAGCAGCCACCATAGCATACCTAGCATTAAACCACGGCCATAGCTCATGCTGTAGCTGCTAGTAGTTCCTTTGATTGACGCTGATTGGTCCGAACTACTGTGGATGGACACAAGTGCATAGCTTGAAGGCTGGCAAAATGGATTCTCACGTGATCTTGTGAGCCCAGTTGCCTCTAAAGGTTAACTTTTACTATTGTTGCCAGAGAATGAGATTGACTGTAATTTTGACATTCACAGGAGAAATTGAGAGCAACATTAAGTATTGTGCATTCCTCTTTGGAGTATAAATATTCTTCTCCAGTGAAACATCAGAGAGGTATGTTATAGTTTTCCAACAGCGATCCATGGCGTCAAGAATGTAGAATATGCTCCCATATCTTGATTGGTAAATGTTAAATGGACCACTCAAAGCACTTTTACATTACATGCCACATTCACCCTTTCACACACATTCACTCAGTGATGGCGAAGCCCATCGAACGGAAACTAATGCATTCATACACATTCACACTCCGATGCACAGCACCGGGAGTAATTTGGGGTTCAGGATCTTGCTCAAGAATACTCCGACATGTGGCAGGAGGAGCCGGGGTTCCAACCAACAACCTTCCCATTAGTCGACAAACTGCTTTGCCTCTGAGCCACAGCCGCCCCTTCTATGGAACCCATCTAAGTGTATTTCATACATGTGGAATCAGGCCCAAATTTCTCCATCAAGTCCAGGAAAAGTATCACCACAGAATATCACAAATTTTTTAGGAGAACCATTCCCAGATTTAGACAAAACTGCCAATGTGAAAACACCCTAAGATAAGTGCTTAATACTTCCACAGGACTTGCTTTCTGAAAGGATAAACAAAGGTCCTGGACCTGAACCAATCCTAACCCCAGCACGGAAGCAAAGGCTGCCTGGAGAGCAAAACCTTTCATTGGTTGTAAATGCTGTTGTCTTTCAGGCCTGACGGTATTGGCACGGTGATTGTGGAGGAGAAGGAGCGCTTTGAGGAGATCAAGGAGAGGCTACGGGTCCTTCTGGAAAACCAGATTACACACTTCAGGTAGGAACCATATATAACAACCATGTTATGCCATGCCAAACCGGACTGCTAAGGGTTCAAATGAAAATCCAATCTGTTGCTTCCACAGGTACTGCTTTCCATTTGGACGGCCCGAGGGAGCGTTGAAAGCAACTCTGTCCTTGCTTGAAAGGGTAAGTCATGTTTAATGCTGGACTTGTATATAAGGTAGCACTATTTAGATAGCAGATAGTTTATTTGTAACATTTAAACACCATTTACTTTTCTACTAGCTCAGTTGACAATAAGACATTACACATGTTGGCATTGATCCATATTTATGTTCTATCAGCGAGAGACAACATGTTGACATTTCTCCTCATTTGTCTTACATGGTTTCACTGAAAATACTGGTGCTGTGTCTATCCTTTTTAGGTTCTTATGAAAGATATTGTCACTCCGGTTCCGCAAGAGGAAGTCAAGGCTGTGATCCGTAAGTGTCTGGAGCAGGCAGCTCTGGTGAACTACCAACGCCTGTCAGAGTATGCCAAACTGGAAGGTAGGTTACTGCTTTATCAATTCTCCTTTGTGTTACTACTGTTGTAGCTACACACAGCATGGGTATTTTATTTTGTATGGTTGTTAATATAACAACTCCTAACCTGCTGAGTCAGTTAGAGTAACTGTGAGAGTTTTCTGTTACACAAGGATTCAGATGTGAGAGACGCTAAATGCAGTGTTGAGAGGATTTCTGAACTCAGTGGGGTAGAGCTTGCAGAATTGTGTTATATTTTGTGGTTGTTGTTTGAAAGCTTATGGAATAGACAATCAAAAACAGTTGTTAAGTAGGCGGGTACAGTCCGATACTCTGAACATTAAAAGATTTGGTATCTTTTATAGATTCCAGCAGTCTACCTGTCACAATCACATTTCCAGTAAGAAAACACATCTGCTAACTTCAGGTCAACATAAACAACAGTTTGTTTTCTTGTAAATTGTTTCAGTTTTTGTGGCCAGCATTTTTAGAAAAATTCAACGTTTTCACTAAGCTATTGGAAAACCTGATGTTAGCACATTTACAACAATGGTTCCCATTGGGACCAGAGTTGGGGATGGGGTTGACTTCTATAAGCCAATGTTGATAACGCTAGTTTCCGGAAATGTCAATGGGAATCCTTAGAATGAAGTAGCTATACAGTAATATATGTTTTTGCATTTATGAATTTAAATTATGAATTTCAAATCAAAGTCTAACTTCTAAATGTTTCTTCACAGCCACAGGTGCCTCTCTAATCATCTTTCATAATGTACTTAATGGCATGAAAGTGGTTTTAAGTGACAAATGCTATGTCCATCTTGCCTTATCTTCTGCCTATTTTAGTAGCAAATGTACAGTAAGTAAAAATGCATTCAATTCTTCGTCCACCATGCCTCAGCTTCTTTTTCAGCTGACTACTGCCTCTGTCTACCACTTTGGCCTGCCTGGTAGCTGAAGTGATGCTCCTTCTTTTCCCTCTTTTTCTGCCTTCCTCTTCCTCGCTCTCTGATGATTTCCATGCTCACTCCTCTTTTCCTTGTCTATTGGCTTTTGCTGCTTCTCATTAGCTGCTGTTTGAAAACACAAAGGCCAATAAACAAGACAGGATGGGACTGCCCTTTGTGGCAGTTCAGTGTTTTTTCCTGTTGCATGGTCCAGGTTTTCTTTAGTAGGCATCATAGATATTTTGCAGACCTCTGAAACATTGTATCCAAAACTGGGTCAGAACAAGATTGCTTTATTTTTGTTTATACAAAACTTCCACTGAACCTACTGTATCTGTGACTCTAATCTTCTATAGGAACACCAACATTTGGGAAATATGCTTATTTGCTGTCTTAGCTAGAAAGATTAATATCAGTTTCATCTCTGTCTCCAGTACAGGGATATGTCCTGGATATTAGCTTAGCATAGTCCAAAGCTGAAAATTACACTCATAAACAACTCCAAAGCAGTCTATTTTACACATTGCACATTGTTAATTTGCAAGCTAGTCAAAGCCGACAGCTTGTAAGTAATTTTTTTGTCAATTTTTGCAGAGCTAGCCTAGCTGTTGCCTTTTAACCAGATGAATCTGCATTTGTTCGGTAGATGCATCTGGCCACTCTTTCATTCAAACTGAATTCCGCCTATCCTGGATCTGGTTGGGCCAATCACAACCGTTTATTTAATATTATTCATATTTAATATAAAATTAATTAATTTTGTACGATGATTGACAGAAGAGCGTCACCGGTCCAGATTTTAAAAATGGAAAAGTGTCTTAAACCTGCATTCATTCTAATGGCCAGCAGGGGGCAACTCCATGGGTTCCAAAACACAAGTTTGATATAACATTATTTACAGAGACCCAACAGTACCACCATGAGCAAGCACTTGGCGATGGGGGCAAGGAAAAACTGCCTGTTAAAAGGCAGAAACCTAGGACAGATCCTTCGGCTCTAGGTGGGTGGCAATGGCAGTCAAGCAGGACCATGGCAGGAGGCTCCACCAGGATCCATGAGAACCTGCGAGACAAGAAAGCAAAAGAACTCCGGGGTAGAAAGTAAAGTTAGTAACATGCATTAATGGGACATCAATGAGTGCAGAAAGAGAGAGACCCGAAGAGAGGAGCTCAGTGCACCATGGGAAATCCCCCAATAGTCTAGGCCTATAGCAGCATAACTAAGGGATGGTTCAGGACTCACCTGATCCAGCCCTAACTATAAGCTTTATCAAAGAGGAACGTCTTAAGCCTACTCTTAAATGTGGAGAGGGTGTCTGCCTCCCGAACCACAACTGGAAGCTGATTCCACAGGAGAGGAGCTTGGTAACTGAAGGCTCTGGCTCCTGTTCTACTTTTTGAGAGTATAGGAACCACAAGTAGCCCAGCATTCAGAGAACGTAGTGTTCTAGTGGGGTAATAGGGTGCTATGAGCTCTTTAAGATATGAAGGGGCCTGACCTTGAAGAGCTTTGTAGGTGAGGAGGAGGATTTTAAATTCTATTCTACATTTTACAGGGAGCCAATGCAGAGAAGCTAGTACAGGAGAGATGTGATCTCTTTTTCTAGTTCCTGTCAGTACTCGTGCTGCAGCGTTTTGAATTAATTGGAGCATCTTAATGGACTTATTGGGTCAGCCTGATAATAAAGAGTTGCAGTAATCCAGCCTAGAAGTAACAAATGCATGGATTAGTTTTTCTGCATCTGTCTGTGATAGTATGTGTCTAATTTTTGTAATATTACGTAAATGAAAGAAGGCAGTCCTGGAGGTTTGCTTTATGTGGGAATTAAATGACATGTCCTGATCAAAGATAACTCCAAGATTCCTGACAGTGGTGCTTGAGGCCAAGGTAATGCCATCTAGAGTAACTGTATCTAGTCTCTAAGGTTTTTGGGGCCAAGTACAAGAATTTCAGTTTTACAGAGTTTAACATCAGAAAATTGCAGCTCATCCAGGATTTTATGTCCTTAAGACATGTTTGTAATTTAGATAATTGATTAATTTCATCGGGCTTGATTGATAGATATAACTGCTTATCATCTGCATAGCAATGAAAGTTAATGGAGTGATTCCTAATAATGTTGCCTAAAGGGAGCATATATAAAGTAAATAATATTGGTCCAAGTACAGAATCTTGTGGAACTCCATGACTAACTGTAGTATTTATTAAGATTCATCGTTAACATGTACAAACTGAGAACGATCTGATAAATATGACTTAAACCAGCTTAGTGTGGTTCCTTTAATGCCAATTTGATGCTCAAGCCTCTGTAAAAGAATATTATGGTCAATGGTGTCAAATGCAGCACTAAGATCTAATAATACAAGTACAGAAACAAGTCCATTGTTGGAAGCAATCAGAAGATCATTATTAAATTTAACCTGAGCTGTCTCTGTGCTATGATGAACTCTAAATCCTGACTGAAAATCCTCAAATAAACTATTGTTATGTAGAAAGTCACACAACTGTTTGGCGACTACTTTCTCCAGAATCTTAGAGAGGAAGGGGAGGTTAGAAATCGGTCTATAGTTGGCTAAAACCCCTGGGTCAAGAGTGGGCTTTTTAAGAAGGGGTTTAATTACAGCTACTTTAAAGGACTGTATACCTATCCTGACAATAAAGAAAGATTGATCATATCCAGTAAAGAAGTGCCAATTAAGGGTACGACTTCTTTAAGCAGCCTAGTTGGGATCGGGTCTAACAGACAGGTTGATGGCTTCAATGAAGAAATTATTGAAGTTAACTGATAAAGATTGATAGCAGAAAAACATTCTAAATATATATCTGAGTTTACATTAGTTAAAGTTTCTAAACTTGGAGAGCCAGTGATACCTGTTTAGGGCATTTGGTGACAAATTTTCTCTCTAATAGTAATAATTTCATTATAAAAAAAGCTCATGAAGTCATTGCTACTTAAGTTTATGGGAATATGTGGCTCAATAGCTGTGACTCTCTGTCAGCCTGGCTACAGTGCTGAAGAGGACCCTAGGGTTGTTCTTATTTTCTTCTATTAGTGTTGAGTAATAGGCTCCTCTGGCATTACGGAGGGCCTTTCTATATGTTTATTATTATTATTATTATTATTATTATTTATATGATATTGAGCCTTATAGAGAAATGAACCTACTTTTCACTTGATTTATTAACTCAGTAAACAGTTTCCTGATAGTTTCAGGTCTTCTTCCATACAGTATGTTGATTATTTTGTAACTTATGGTCCCATTTAGTTTAAAATAGATGATAAAGAAGGGTATACTTTAGGACGTGGCTATCTAATGATTGACAAGTCATTCTTGTAGACTCCACCAACAGGGAGCTGGCGCCATGCTGGTTGATGCACATATTTTTGAACCTTTATCACCAAAAAAAGGGAAAAGGGGCCTGCTAGTTTTTAGCTCTGGTTCTTGAACTAAACTTGAAGCAGCTGCACAATGCACAATGACGTGTAGAATATGACACATCTAATATTTTTTGGTTCATGATCTGAACCAATTTAGTTTTGGTCAAAGCGCTCCGAACGGTTCAAAACTAGGTGCTTGAACTGGAACAAAGCCAGTTCACTGTTGGTGGAAAAGGCCCACCCGTGAGTCTGTCCAGTGTAATGCATGAAACTCTGATCAAATTGTCAAACTAGGCAGTGCTGATAACATGTGAATCAAGATTCTGTTACTGCATTGCCTAAATCTCGCGTTGGATCTGTTCATTTTAGTGTACTGTGTAATGAAAGAATAGAAGAAAGAATAATATTGCAAAGAAAGCACAGAGGTTTATTTATCTTTCTGACGTCCCTCTGTCCTTCTTTCTCTTGTTAACCATCTTAAATGTCAGTTATAATTCTTGTTGATCAAAGCCAAGTCATGTTTGACCTGCAGGATCAGGGGGATGATTTCTAGATGACTCACATTGAAAGGAGCAGAAAACAGCAAACAAGCACATTTCCCAAAATGCTGTTGTTGTGTTTAAAAGGTCAATTTAAGACGATGTCTGTAAAGAAACCATCACCTCCCTGAAGACACTAAGAAAGATGAACCTTAGTATCTCAGTTGTGATTGTTGATTATGCCCATAACCCCTGTCCTTCATACTGGTGTGCTTCTTGACCTATGGGAAAAAAAAAAACATTTCAGATTTTACCTCTGCTTGGCGGAACGAATGGTTAATCCAAAGTAGACAGCCCATATATGGAGAAAATTGTGTTCCTTTATTATTCAATCAAATAGAATAGATTTGAAACCAAAAAAGAGATTTGAGAGCAAAAAAGAGTAAGTGGCAATAAAAAAAAAATTTTTGAGATCGAAACAGAACAGATTGCAATTGAAAAAAAATATGAGAGAACATATTTCTTCAACTTCAATCAAAACTAATGTTTGTATGTAAAAACATACGACCATTTTGCTTATAAATCAGTCCTCTTTGCTTGCGAGTTATAAAGTTTTGTTTGCAAATCAGTCCTCTTTGCTTGGGAGTTATAAAGTTTTGTTTGCAAATCAGTCCTCTTTGCTTGCAAGTTCTAAAGTTTTGCTTGCGAATTCAACTGCACTTGATGGGCGGGGCCTACGCTGGTGGATGAGAGAAGAGTTTCTATTGGTTGGTTTGACCTGGCTACGTCTTCCGCATTACACCCACTTCTCCCTTGTGCTGTGCTGCTTCGAGGTAAGCCTGTTCCTCTTGAAACGTTTCCCATAAATAATGAATTGCGCTATACTTGTTGGCTACAGCCTGCCGTACATTCACAACAACAACATTACAACATTAGAACAGCTGTAGAGAACAGGAGCCGGGAGGAGTAGCGGCAGCCCGCTACACAGTGGAAACTGGCACCGTGTTCAGCGGTAGTTTAGTAATCCACGGTAGTACTGTTGTGTAGGAACCGTGACGTTTTGGCACCGCGAGTACCATGCAACACTAAATGTTTAAATCACAGCCTTACGTTGTATACGCCTCCCTGTAATTCACTCACTCATTAGGCTACTCTGCTCAGGCCGTGACTAGCAGAGACAACCATGTTGCTGCTAATCAGTGTGCAGCTGTCAGTGTCAGAAGCAGGGCATTATAATTCATTACTTGTGTTGTTGTTGTTGTTGTTGTTGTTGTTGTGAATGTACGGCAGGCTGTAGCCAACAAGTATAGCGCAATTCATTATTTATGGGAAACGTTTCAAGAGCAACAGGCTTACCTCCAAGCAGCACAGCACAGGGAGAAGTGGGTGTAATGCGGAAGACGTAGCCAGGTCAAACCAACCAATAGAAACTCTTCTCTCATCCACCAGCGTAGGCCCCGCCCATCAAGTGCAGTTGAATTCGCAAGCAAAACTTTAGAACTTGCAAGTAAAGAGGACTGATTTATAAGCAAAATGTTATCGTATGTTTTTACTTACAGACATTAGTTTTGATTGAAGTTGAAGAAATATGTTCTCTCATATTTTTTTTTAATTGCAACCTGTTCTGTTTTGATCTCTCAAAAAAAAAATTTGATTGCCACTTACTCTTTTTTGCTCTCAAATCTCTTTTTTGGTTTCAAATCTATTCTATTTGATTGAATAATAAAGGAACAAAATTCTCTCCATACCCATAGCCTTTGAATCCCAGACACAAACACACATGGATACAGTCTACTCGTAATGTGGTACCTTTCTCTTAGTAACAGAGGAGATGTTGTCTTGCTAATCTGTCCCGACTCAGCTAAAAACAGCGTGGAAACACTTAAGGTTAGACTGTTGTTTTGCTGACTTTGGCATATCCATGAAAATCATGGACATGTGTCAGTCAGCACCATCCAACTCAGATCTGAGATATGAGGATTTGATGCAGTTTGAGGACATATTTGTCAGGAAGGCTCTCAAAGGTGCTTTGTGTAGCATTTAAACTGATTAATTAATTGCTATAGATGTACTCAATTCATTTTAATTCAAATTTTTTACAGTATTATTATGGTAAGCAAAGATAATCTATTATCACTTTCTACATGGAATTTTATTTAATTTTGGATTACTGACAGCTCAAAGGCAGATTGCTTTACTATACAAATGTATTGAATAACAACCGTTACATAATTCTAATCCAAATGTAATTTAGATTGTTTTATTTTCATTAGCTGTATGTATTGATCATTTTGATTTATTTCAAATGATCTGTAAAAATTATGAACAAAGCTGAAGTACAACCTGGAAAGTATCCAAAAATGATTAAAATGAATTCAATTTTCAATTCAATTTTATTTGTATAGCGCCAATTCATAACAGAAGTTATCTCAGGACACTTTTCAGACAGACAGAGACAGAGAGAGAGAGAGAGAGACAGACAGACAGGTGCACAGCAACAAGAGTATTGGCAGGACCATGGCAGGAGGCTCCACCAGGATCGATAAGAACCTGCGAGACGAGAAAGCAGAAGAACTCCGGGGAAGAAGTGAAGTTAGTAACATGCATTAATGGGACATGAATGAGTGCAGAAAGAGAGAGGAAGAGAGGAGCTCAGTGCACCATGGGAAATCCCCCGATAGTCTAGGCCTATAGCAGCATAACTAAGGGATGGTTCAGGACTCACCTGATCCAGCCCTAACTATAAGCTTTATCAAAGAGGAAAGTCTTAAGCCTACTCTTGAAAGAAAAAGAAACAATTAGGACAGAAGATTGTAGGAAACAACTGAAAATGCCACATTTATTAATAAGGTTTAAAAAATGTTGAAAAAATGTATGATTAGAGAAGCATGTTGATATTAGTATTGTAAGGATAGTGTAGAATTAGTTTGATAAGCTGTATCTTCAGTCTACACATTTTAGGTCTGTAAAAAATATAGAATGTCTTAATGCTAAGTTTCACAGTTTTGTTGAGATTAATTGTTTGTGTAATTATTTACAGACTAAATGAGAAGAGAGTTTCCATTTCCATTTCAATAATTAAAATATATATAAAAATAATATCCTCTTAATAAAATAAAAGAAACTACTGTTGTGCCATAGAGCCCACTGTATAATCATTGTGTGGGTTTATAATTATAAGTCATAGTTCTAATTTCCTAATAAAATATTGACATTTCAAATTGATACACATCGCACCTTTGCAGTGAATTTTATTTGCACCAATATGCTTTCATGGCGTGATATTAACTAGCAGCACAAAGAATTCAGATATGGGCCTCGAAAACCTCTTACTGGTCATACCCCAGTGACCTCTGTACTCGTCCTCTCTGACCCTGGCCTCTTGCATGCCTCGGTATCCTCCCTCTTTCTCTGTAGGGAAAAAGAGAGAGATGTATGAGCACCCTGTCTTCTGCTTGGCGTCTCAAGTGATGGATTTAACCATTCGTGAGTACCTTCCTCATTCCCCAGCATCAACCCCCCACCTCTGCACCCTTTTATTTTTCTCTTACAACCAGTATGCACTCCAACCACAAACAAGTGATGTCACTGTTATGTCGTCCCTGATTTCATTTTGGTTTGTTTGTATCTGTTGCGTTACAGTCTTCTTGTTACACTTTCTTGATGTGTTTAAGGCTCAATTTGCCACTCAAAACACATTTCTAATCTTTCTGTGAGCTTGTTTTCAGTCCTACCCAGACTACCTGTTCTTTGTCTGTCTGCGACTTGAATGCATTTTTACTTTGCTTGTGTGTAAATCCTCTTAAGTGTTTAAGATCATAGTACATTCAAACAGGACACCCACATCCTGCAGTTATTCAATCCTTTGAGTGACACATCTCTGGACCCAGGTTAGATGAGCTGTCAAAGGACAGGTCACGCCTTTCTTTGTGAACATGTCTTTGAACCACCATTAAATGCTGAATGGTATAAATTACAATAATTATAACAAGTTTTAATGTTTTTGCAGATTTTCCCATACTGCATTGTAGGTCAAAGTGAAGACTCTTTTTGATTTGTGTCCTTTTTTTCTTGCTTCTTCTAAAGACTTCTATATCACAAAATGCACTTAAAGAAGGAACCTTTAGCTCAGACGCTGCAGATATATGTCCAATGTAACATTTAACTTTATTTCTGACTCCTGTCGTCCATCACATCTGCTTATACTACCTGTACTAAATAATCTCTTCTCTCTCACCCTACCTGATATTTTCCCACCTCTGTTACCTTCTCTCCACTTTTTTTTTTTAAATGTAACTTTTACTTAGTGGAGAAATCTCAGAAAAAATTAAAGGATCCAGGTGATGTTGTACTGTATGTCTAACCTCTGCTGTTAGCTCATCCCTGACCAGAAAACACCAAATTTACCTTAAACCATTTACCACCCAGCCCGTTGTCATTCCCAGTACGTCAAATACTGAGGCTTTGTCACGTCGTGGCCTCAGCCTCTCCATACAGACACACAAGGTACCCTTTACGGTCTAGGACCAGGTTCTAGATGCTCAATGCTTGTGATTCTACCAGCAGCACAGCAGAGTGTCCCAGAAGCATCTCTCCACTCTGAGAATATGCGGTGGGTCTATCTTTGACGGAAGCCGCAACCCACCTGCATCAAGCAGCACTGAGCGGATTGCATTTGCAGGAAGTCAGGCACAGAAACAGCATAGAGAATCTGGTTAATTTTAAAAATATCATAGCCTGTGCAGACCCCAGATTAAATTTCACACTACATCACCATTGTGGCACCAGGCCAGAAGTCATTCAGTCAGAGGCAGGTCACACCGGAGATTTGATACCATGGACAACGAGAGGTTCATCTTCAAACTGGAGAAACACACCATTTTGTATGACACTACAGATCCTTTTTAAGGGCAAAATACATTTCAATTCAATTCACAGGTCAATAACGTCAGACAGGCAAGATGCTCTGAAGACACCCCACTTCTGAAACGCTCTGATGGGATTTGAATGAAAGTGCCTAACTGTGTTGCAGATGCAACGTCATAAAGCCGTGCCTGGTGAAAGTTCACTGTTAGTGTCACGTTAGTTCGCATTACTTAAGTCTAAGTCTAATGTAACCCATCCGCATTAGGTGATGAAGTGTAAAGAGCGACAGTCCACATAAGAAGGTGTGGATGGTGGGGTTAAAAAAACACAGGATTTTCCCCCAGAAGACTGGGGTTTGTGTCCCATGTTAAACTAAAAGTCATTTGAAGTTTTATGTTTCATCAAGTCACATAAAATATTTCACTGCATGCATCACGTGACTTGTTGCCACAGTAATGGCAACCTGACTTACATGTAATCACGTATCAGGTAACATCCTTATTTTAACCCAAATCATAATGTTTTTCTAAACCAAATCAGGTAGTTTTGTTGCCCAAACCTAATCAAATTGCGCCAATCTCACACTGTTAACCACGTTTTAAAAAGGTGTCTCACACAGACACTAGAGGGTACCTTGAGCTTCCATATGAGACGTTGAGGGGTATGACAAAATGGCTTTGGTATTTGACGACCTAGGATGAGAACGTGTTACACCACCCTGTCACAACCTTCCTGATGTCTGTACATTGCTCAAAAGCTTCACAGAACATGTTTCAGGTATGTTTTGACAGCATTAGTAGTGCCCCCCAGGCCATGTGGTGTTTTTCACTGCTCTGAATTTGGACATAAACCTTTGTTGAGATTGATCAGTTTCTGCAGGAATTAGAAACAGTAGTAAGAATGAAGGCAGATTTAATTCAAAAGTAAGAATAAGCTAGAATTAAGATTTGCAATGATTTGTTTGAACTGCAATTTCAGAGTAAAATACAACACCAAATTGGGCTTTACCGAAATCACACCCATGCTTTTGAAGCATAGGAATTGTTGTTATGTTACAAAACTAAATATTCAGAAGAGCAGAAATTAGTTGATTGATAAATGGAGAGATGAATCACACATTGCTAGTGAAAATCACTTCTTCTGAGTGCAAGCGTCCAAGCATGGAAGAAAACACTGCATGCAGGTGGAAAATTAAACCCTTGCAGTGACAATCCTACACAAAGTGGCTTTAAGAAACAGCATTTAATTTCAAGGTGACTTGAGATCAATCCTGAGAAGACTCCTGTCAATTGTCTACTAACCTGCAGTTAGCAGGCACACCATCAGCGTTATAAAATGTCGTGAGATCCCAGTGAGGCGTTGACTTGGGATATTAACATAATAAAACTGTCAACTTGCTGTTGTGATGAAATCTGACAAAGCTGGAGACTATTATTAAATAGTCAAAGGTTATAGAAAATATAACTTTATATAAAACAATTTGTTTCCAATAGTACACTTGACATACACATAATAGCTCTGACTTGACTAGATCCTAACAATTCCCCATTTGAACCAGTACAGAAGTCCCATTCTGTGGAAGCCTTCAGCCATGTTAGCATGACCTAAGCCTCCAGCGACAATCACCCATCACCCTGCTGTGTGCGGACTAAACACAGCCGTGACTCTGACATGGCCAATTCAACCCGTATAATGGGCCTAACGTGTTTACGCCAAATGCAACATTGTGCAAAGCAAGGCTATTGCTGAGTTTTTATCAGGCTTTGCAGACAAAGTTCAGCAAAGTTGAACTTCAAAAACCTCAAATACGCTGACTTCCATCACACATGTCCAATGGCATACTGGCGCTGACAGGAGGCAGCAGTTGTGACAGCGCCAGTTTCCTTGCAGACAAGAATGGACACAGTCTTTGCTATGGAAAAGACTTCAGACAGAGCAATTAAATAAGCATGTTCAGAATGCTTCATCACTGCAGACAGAAATACAGCACTGTGCCATTGCAGGTGAATTGAGCTAAAACTGATTTAAATCCAAAAGTTAATTGATTCAAAGCGCTGAACATGCCCACCATCTTCTACAAAGCTTGACCTCTGACTTTATCCTGCCACTACAACAGAACTGAAGTGCTATACTACAATGCTCTCTGGGCCTCAGCTGGGGTCCCTTGTTTTGTAAAATGTCTTGAACCTCTGAGTACAAGGTGAGTTTCATGGACATCCAAATGTAGGAAATGTTCCAACAATATGGTTTTATAATCCTGGCCATACAGTTCATAACACTGATCTCTATGAACAGATATCTGCATATGAATGCAGAATCTGTAGGCAAGGTTTGTAGTTTGAGTAGTATTTGACCAATCACGTTTGAGCAGGCTTTGGCTGCATGCAGGCAGAATGCATTGCCCAAAATGCAATCTCAGAACCCATCGTCTATCAACTGATGATGAGTTGGCTTTTTATTGCCTTTTTTTTTTTTTTTTTTTAAATATCTGCATTCATGTGCTGATATCTGTTTTTACCAATATCTCGTACTAAGTTCCTAATCAGACTGAAGAGGAAGTCTTCCCCTGGATATCCGTTATTTGGATATTCACTGGCAGCATTGGAAGCCCTGAGACATTAGTCATTGCCAAATTATCATCAGACGATAGCCGATTGGTTCTAAGATATCTACTCCATAGACTTTTTTCACAACAGCCATTTTGACATGAAATAGTAGGGTAAACACAGGTGCTACCAATTATACTAATTCATATTCTGTTGTATACTATTAAGCCTTTGATTGCTGGCATTGTTATATGGCCTAGCTCAGGTTAAAAGCTTTGTTAGAGTCAGAGTAGGGTGGGTTATGACATTGCGTTCCTGGGGGAAAAATAATGGGGGCTAATAAATTGGTAGGTGGTATCATATGGGAGGAATTTTTGATACTGGTATTGGTATCAGAACAACTCTACTGCTATTTTGTATGTTGGCTAACTGGAAAGGCTCTGCTACACTAAATGGAACGGAACCCTAATAATTATCATTTCATGTCGAAATGGCTTATGTGAAAAAGGTCTATTTTAAGTGATAAAGCACAACAAGGTCATATGATATATGAGAATAATGGATGAAGTGATGGCACTGCTGCATGCCATGAAGTTTATACCTCGGATTCCATTATATTCTATACCAAAAAGCATTGGCATGCATTATCATTGATATACCATGGGCAAAGCAATGCTTACCAAAGGAAAAGGAAAGTCTACATTAAAACCATTAGAAGCTTGGTGGCATTAACTAAACATGGGTTCAACTGACTGTCAACTAATCAGAAACAAGCACATTATCTGGCTGTGGTATGAATTCAGTCCTGTCATTGAACATACTAAAGGAACATACTAACCCTTACCCTAACCCTAAAGAGCATAGTACGGAAAATACACAAAATAACATTTTGTGCAGACTTACTCTTAAACACAAGTAGAGTGAAATTCAACTTCCCAGCCCAAAACAATCAAACTGCAAACTAAGTCAGATACTGTGGAGACAAACAACATAACCACAACACTACTGCATGATGAGTGTTAAATGTACGTGCTGTTTACATCCTTCATCACATCCGTGTTTTTTCTAGATGACTGTTCTGTCACAGTGACAGAGGTGTGATTCATTCACTACATACCACAGGCCATCACTAGTTCCAGCCATTCCAGCAGTGATTTCAGCACTCTTGGGGATAATGTTTGATATCAATTAACAAAATCTAGCAATCCTGGAATTACAGTGTAACTAGGACTGGATAAAACGTGTGTTTGTCTCAAGAAAATATAGTATACAGTTAATACAATTCTGATTTATATTATATTTTCTATCCTGGATGCTACAAACACAATTGAGTCTTTTGCGATACCCAGCCCTAATCATTTATATTGATGCTTGTATTTTTTAATATGATCATGAGATTGTCCAAGTGGTTTAGGCTGAGGCTATAGACTGGACTAAGGATCACTTTTGAAGCAACAGCTATATCCAAAATTTGTGACTGACTTAATCCTTTAGCTCCAGTGTTTGGGAGTATGCAGGATAACACACATGTTGTTAACTTTTGTACGAAATAATCTAAATACAATAATATCAAAAACAAACTTTTATATTTCAGACCAGCAATGTTCTTATACACTTTAGGTTGCATGGATATAGTAGTAACAAGAGCCTTTCTTTAATTAAGAAAAAATAGATACTGATCACAATCGGAGGCTGCCCGTACTGACCCATCACCTTTTTGCTCCAGAGAATGTAGGGCGGTTAGTCACCCCTGCCAAAAAACTGGAGGACACCATTCGCCTGGCCGAGCTAGTGATTGAGGTGCTTCAGCAGAATGAGGAACACCATGCTGAGGTCAGTGTCCTGGTATATATGCATGAATCACGCACACACACACACACACACACACACACACACACACACACACACACACACCTGTGTAAATACTGCCACTTGGTCAGTGGCCTTCTGCTTCTAAATATGACGCTCTAGGTGTCCCTCACGCGTCATTTCTGGACATGCAGGGCTCCACGGTCCTGTTGAATTATGTACCAGATGTAATTTAAGTACTTTACTTAATGCCCTGTTGACACTACGTGATTTTAGCCCTAATGTTTTATACGCTGACTATATTGGGAGATCGGCAAACAAATTCTCCCAGGCCGGAAGAAAATGGGTGCTCACTCCTGTCAGAAGGACCACATTATGTGAATTCTTCAACAGTGCGTCTTGCAGACTTGCCTCACCAATGGCAGAAAAATATCTAGCAGGCTAAATATCTGGTTATGACCGAATAAAATTTGTCTTTATGGATTATATTGTGGCCGAATTGACAAGAAGACTGTCGACACATAACGGCCTTTAGCTCGTGTTTCTAGAATTACGTGTATTTATGGACACGTTAGGAATTGTTAAAATTTAATATTTCTTAAAGGGAGTTTGGTGCAGGGAACTTTTAGTTGAATTCAAACTGCTAATGTATAATTTTGAACGTTTTGTCACCTCTACACAAACACTAGGTAACTGCTGAAGTATGTTAAGGTTGTCTGTTGTTAGGTAGTTTGATTAATGCTTTAATTTGTGTACTGATTACTGATGCTGGCTGATCAGGATCATTATCATCTTATTTTACTCAGTTTCTAACAGCAGTATGCTGTGAATTATTGGCCTTTGTGCGTGTTTTAAACCACTTTCCCAATTAACCACGATGTGCCTGTTATTAATGGTGTTATTAATGAGTCCTGATGAAATGTAGTTTGGAAAGCAGACTGGTTGTGAAAGATATTGCAGTCTGTGACTCCCTGTCGCTGATCAGTCACATAGTGTGAAAACCACAACGACTTTAAGACTCCCAATTACAAGACTGAAAGTTGCGTAATGTGAACAGTAGAGAGTAGAGATGTCGCAACTTTTAAAGTGTTGTAGTGTTACCAAGGTTAAAGTTAACTTACATACGTTACGAGAAAGAAATTGATTACTTTTGGTTTTCCATGGGACACAAACAGTGGTCTCCTGGGTTAAAGTCCTGTTTGTTTGAGCCATCCATCCACCCCAACTCCTCCATATACGTAATGCCATATAGAAATGGTGCTAGAGGGATACCTACAGTGTCATATTTTGGAGTAGAGGGCCACTGACCAGGCAGCAGTATTTGAAAACTTGGGAGTAAGCCCGGGTTGTCTTCACAGCCATATCATAGGTTTACAGGGGCAGTGAAAAGCCTGTGTGCTGTTAGTAATGAGAGCATTATGCTGCACTTTTGCTACATTATTACTAATTTGTAAACCTGTTAGCCATATGGAGCATTTTCTGGTGTTCTTTACCAATTTATCAGTCACAGAGTTTGGTTTATGTTTGAGATATTGATTGACTTCAGAAATCACATTTGTAGACTTTCCATTGAACATGTTTCACCTTTGTCTCTAGAACACCCACAAGGCTCTCTAGATTAGTTTCAGAAGATAAATTGAGCAAGTTATTTTGTATTCCTCCCGACTGAGGAATGACAGTTCTGTGTTCACATTGCAAATAGTAAATACAAAGTCCCTCACCAGCACCCACATGCTGCTTTGAATCATCATACTGCGTCTGATCTGCACAGCGGGCCATGCCTGACACAAAGTACACACTCTAAAGTGTAGGCAAGTTTGTAGTAGCAGCGGAGAATTATCAATCAGGTCTATCCTCGGATCACAGCAGAGTAGCTACTCTGTTTATCCGACAAACACTGGGTTGAAGGATAAGAACAAAAATTATGAAGGCAAAAGGAAAAGAGACGTACTAATGAAGAAAACATGGATTTTGTTTTGATTTAAAGATTCAATCTATCCAATCTTTCTGCCTTTTCACTGTGAATGCTGTTACATCACTGTAAATCACATTATTTTGTCACTTCCTTATTTAACTGAAACAAAATTGACTTATTCCCTCTCTGCTTTTTATTTCAATGACTTATATTGTTTCCGGGGAAATGTTTGAACAGGGAAAAGAGGTATGTGATTGTCCTAGTGCCATATATGCCCCATCTCTACCCTACCCTACCCTTACTCTAAGTCCTGTGCATGCACTTAATGACACGGCTATTGTTGTAGAGGATCATTAATGTTTCCCTGCTCAACAATGACCCAGAACCCCTTTCAGCTTGTGGTCACTGATAATCAAGTGCTTGTGGCAGTGCTTGTTAGCTTCTAAGCTAACAACAGTTTTGCCTTTGGCGACGAAGAACAGAGACAAGCACTTAGGCAATGTGTTTTTACTCGTTGAATTCATTAACCTCTGCTCTGAGGAAGCAAAGTGCAGAGTTTCTTTAACTTTGTGTCTCAAAGAATACAACTCTGTACCTTGTTTTCTAGGAGTCTACCCCAAATCATCCCAGACAATGCTAACCTGTTTCCTGTATTTAGCCATGTGTCATTTATTCTACCAAGTCCAGTAAGTGAGCTTGGGGAAGGTGCTGTGTCACCTTTCCCTCCCTTAAAGGATCCCATTCCTCTCCATTGGATCCTTCAGCACACACAATGGAGGAAATGTGAGGCATGCTTTGTGTGATCATAGATAACATCACTCCCCTTGCATTTCAGTGAAATGCATTCTGCTGCTCTAATTATTTGAGCACATTGGTGAACCACAGAACCAGCCTAACCAGCGTTAGACTCCAACGCCACCATCAACTCCATTTTTGTTTTGGTCAATTTACAATGAAAGCACGTTCAGAACTTATTATAATTCAATGCAATGTACTTTTTTCATTTTCATGTGTGTGGTTCTAATGCTGGTTATAGCTCACCCTTTATACTAGCACTATTTTGGGGCTCTCATGTAATCACAAATTTGAATTGAACACTGAGTACATTCAACTTATAGAATTAAGCCACAGTTTTGTCAAAAATGAGGAGCAAGTTTAGCACTTTTAAAGGGACAGTTTATCCCAAAACATCATCTTAACTGTACTGTTATTTATTCATCTAGATTGTTTGTGTGTGAGTTTTGGAGATACCTGCCTTCTCTCCAGTTTAATGGAATCTGACACACTTGGCACTCGGCTTGTGGTGCTCAATGCAACAAAAAATACATTAAAAAAACTCAACACTGATGCCTCTTTCCAAAAATCATGACCTGGTCCACATATAATACGTATCACAGCACAGAAGGAAGCGTGTATTGACTTATCTATGTGCTTGTGACAGCGCAGAATGTAACAATAATGGCATCCTCCTTGGCTGAGCTGCAACCAAGTGTGACCTCACCTATTGGTTTGTGGATTACCCTTTTGAAGCCTCAAGTATGGCATTACTGTTGTTGCCATGTTGCTTTTTTGTAGTCAGACATGGTGACGTATCTCCAAAACTCAGCAACTCATACCAAAACTATCAAAAACTACAATAAAAATATGTATTCTTGATTTTGGGGTAAACTGTCCCTTCAAAGTCCCTTCATAATCCTCTAAGACTCTTCTGTCCTGGCACTATAACTATACAAAATATCCCTTCCTGCTCTACAGTGAAGTAAACTATAAGGAGTTATATATAGGGGCATCTCCAGGCAAAAGGGCAACAGGAAAGTGATTGCTGGCAACAGAGATGGCAGCTGGATGGGTAAGCAGCATGTGTGTTGTAAGATGTTGCCCCATTAATACCACTAAAAGCACCAGCAGCTGCACCAGTTGGACTGCACCATGTTCCTCCTGCATCATGGGGAGGGGCAATTTTAGTTTGAGTTTTGTTTGTATTTCTTTAAGAACTATGCTTTTGATATTACTGTTTCATTATTTTTCATTAGTTAACATTTGGTAGCACCATACTGACGTTTTGTGGTTATTATATTAAATTGTTATTCAATTTCAATTCAATTCAATTAAATTTTATTTGTATAGCGCCAATTCATAACAGAAGTTATCTCAGGACACTTTTCACATAGAGCAGGTCTAGACCGAACTCCTTATAACATTATTTACAGAGACCCAACAGTGCCACAATGAGCAAGCACTTGGCGACGGGGGCAAGGAAAAACTGCCTGTTAAAAGGCAGAAACCTAGGACAGACCCTTCGGCTCTAAGTGGGTGGTCGTCTGTCTCGACCAGTTGGGGTGAAAGAGACAGAGAGAGAGACACAGACAGACAGACAGACAGACAGACAGACAGACAGACAGGTGCACAGCAACAACAGTATTGTCAATGGCAATCTAGCAGGACCATGGCAGGAGGCTCCAGAGAGAGGAAGAGAGGAGCTCAGTGCATCATGGGAAATCTCCCGATAGTCTAGGCCTATAGCAGCATAACTAAGGGATGGTTCAGGACTCACCTGATCCAGCCCTAACTATAAGCTTTATCAAAGAGGAATGTCTTAAGCCTACTCTTGAATGTGGGGAGGGTGTCTGCCTCCCGAACCACAACTGGAAGCCGGTTCCACAGGAGAGGAGCTTGGTAACTGAAGGCTCTGGCTCCTGTTCTACTTTTAGAGACTATAGGAACCACAAGTAGCCCAGCATTCAGAGAACGTAGTGTTCTAGAGGGGTAATAGGGTACTATGAGCTCTTTAAGATATGAAGGGGCCTGACCATGAAGAGCTTTATAGGTGAGGAGGAGGATTTTAAATTCTATTCTAAATTTTACAGGGAGCCAATGCAGAGAAGCTAGTACAGGAGAGATGTGATCTCTTTTTCTAGTTCCTGTCAGTACTCGTGCTGCAGCGTTCTGAATTAATTGGAGCGTTTTAATGGACTTATTGGGGCAACCTGATAATAAAGAGTTGCAGTAATCCAGCCTTGAAGTAACAAATGCATGGATTAGTTTTTCTGCATCTGTCTGTGATAGGATGTGTCTAATTTTTGTAGTATTAGGTAAATGAAAGAAGGCAGTCCTGGAGGTTTGCTTTATATGGGAATTAAATGACAAATCCTGATCAAAGATAACTCCAAGATTCCTGACAGTGGTGCTAGAGGCCAAGGTAATGCCATCTAGAGTAACTATATCTTCAGACAGTGAGTCTCTAAGGTTTTGGGGCCAAGAACAAGTACTAGTGCAGCCATCACACCCATAATACATTTGATTTGTGTCTTTCTGGCTAAGTATGCTGACTACCCAAACACATAAATTACATGGAAATAAAATATTGATGTTCAATAAAATCTTGACTCTCTCATGAAAACATTATGATCTGGCCTCAGGTTGGTGAAACTCGCCATCCTCTCGTTGCCTCGAGTGAACCCAATACTTTTTTCCTTTTGTTAATGAGCATTAAAAGCAAAATATCATCACTGCTAGGGATCAGAGATGCCATGCTTAGCAGTTGCTATCTATACTCTGTGTGCAATGGCTTTACTTTAGCACAATTTTCTTCACTTTTACAGCTGCACAGCCCACCAGGTTCATGGAGTGTGATCAAGCCTCCAGGAAGAGAGTGCCAGGCTTTGAAGCCAATTTGATATAGTGGCCAAACTGTGTAAATACAGCAATGATGTCACATGATGCACACTGACCCAAAAAGACTTCTTCCCATAAGCTTACATTGTGAAAGTACCGGTTGTGAAATGACTCCATTCGGTCTGGAAAGTCTAGTAGAATCACACAATTAAATAATTTTATCCCCATTCAGGTTAGTGGAGGGATGAACTGGAAGTTAGCGGCCGGTGAAAATCTCTGGTGCAGCTGCGCAGTATGCATTCATCCAGGTCATTTCTTTAGCAGAAAAGAAGCAGGAATTGGCTTTTTTGCTTCATGCACTGAGCAGCTTTAATTGGAATGAACAGAGCGTCGCCTACGACCCTGTATCCAGTTCTCCATTAATACATCCATGGGTGTGATAAGCAACTATCATTTCTGGTTGCCATCTTTGTTTAGGTTAGACCTTATGACACAAGTTTAAATTCAAAATCTTTGGGAATTAATTTGTACTGACAGGACAATATTGAAAGAAGAGTTCTTTCTACTTGGTAATGTTTTTTGGTTTATTTCTGTGACTTGAATATAAACACTGTTGCAAAAGTCTCAAATGTAAAAATAATGATTACACGAGTGTCACTGACTGCTGGATTTACCTTCTTGCCAACTATCCAATGCTGAGAGCTCTCATGGCAAGTGCATGCCCCCCCAGATCCCAACCCCTGACACCCACCACCACCACCTAAGCCCATGGGTACATTCACATTACAGTGTTGACAGCTTGATGTGAATGAGCAAACACCATGGATCCTCGGGGGTCCCTCTTAAGAGGCCTGGCAAGAGTGGGGGTGCATGGAGGAAAGCAAGTGTTTTTGATGTGCATGAGAGTAGCCCAGTCCCTAACAGTCACTCCACTGCGTCTATTTTATGGGGAGATATGAGCGCAGAGCAGCTCGCTAGCTCCTTTCTTCTGATTGACTCGCTTAAGGAGCTGTGGGTGAGTGTTTAAGTAGCTCCCTGCCATGCCTGTCAAGGAGCTGCTGCTGTTTCCTCTGTGGGCCAACAGAAAAGCGTGTGATTTTTCCGTGCCCAAGCGCCGTTTTTTCTGCTGCGAGTTGTGAAGAATCCTTCCCCCGGAGATCACGCAGTGAAGTCGTTGAGGCAACAACTTGATTTCATATGGTGAAAAGAGATAGCCAAGAGCCTTTGCAATAGATCAGTGGAGTTACGTTACATCTTCAGCCTTTATGAGATACAATCTGTAAACTCTTAAAGACATGCCCATTGGGGAGCACTTGTAAGTACCCTCTCTTTGTCTAATTTGTCTCCTTTCTTTCACCTTCAACCTCTTGTTTTTTTTCTGCTCCCTGTATTCTGACTCCCTTTCCTCTCTGTCTCTCCTACCCTCCATCTGAAGGCCTTTGCGTGGTGGTCAGACCTGATGGTGGAGCATGCCGAGACATTCCTGTGCCTCTACTCGGCCGACATGGATGCGGCCCTTGAAGTTCAGCCGCCAGATAGCTGGGACAGTTTCCCCCTCTTCCAGCTGCTCAACGACTTCCTGAGAATGGACTGTGAGTGAGGAGCTATTAAATAAAACATATTGAATAGCATGGAAGCTGAAGTGGCTGAACATGCCTTGCAGTTGGTCTAGTAGGTCATGTAGAAGGGTTGATCAGACACTAGGGATGAAGGCCTGATGAAGGGTTTGATTATCCACTTGCCTAGGTTAACATAAAATGACATAATTTCCTAGTGCACATCATGATAAGAAACATGTGCATTAGACCAGTGTTTCTCAAACTGTTTACACTGCAGACCACCTCAGAAAATATTAGGCTACCCACCATTATGACTGACATTAAAATACAGTGGTGTAGGCCGACCCCAGAGGTGGGACCAAGTCCCAAATAGTATAAGTAAGTCTTTGCAAGTCCCAAGTCCTAAGTTTAGAGTTCCAAATAAATCATAATTACACTCTTCACCAAATGTAATGCCATTTTAACAACAGAATGAAATTAACTTTGGTATAATTTTTTCCAGCTGGCAATGAGAAACATAGCGTTAGTTCTTCATGGTTCTCTACTGCAACTTGATTGGATGCTGTTGGATTGGTTGAGAATGAATAGTATTAGTTGATTCAGGAATATAAGATGAATTGATTCGTGGCACACTTTTTAAATAACATACTTTTTAATCCTTGGACTTTGGGGAAGGTATCAAGTCTCAAGTACAAGTAAAATCACAAGCCTTTGGTGTTAAAGTCTTATTTGATTTTGCCAAGTCTAAAGTCTGGCCGACTATTCCTGATAAGAAGATTATTTATTTTTTGACTGTTGTCAGCTACAGCCACACTGTACAAAGAGGTAACACTGGAACTGGCACTCTTCCAAACAAATCATTGATGTATGCATGCGCTACATACATAACCTTGACTACGTAGCAGGCTGATATTTAAACAAGAATATTACAAGAAAGGCTAGACTTATTTTAAATTACATTTCAGTGACCTCTTTTGAAATTGTGTACTATTTTAATAGTATTATGTTTTTAAATTAATGTATTTAATTTTTAAAAATATTTTTGTCTGTGAACCACTAGAGGGAGCTTGTGTACCATCATTGGATACCATAGTTTGAGAACCAGTGCATTACACAAACTGAGCTATATGTATCATTTACAAAAATAAAATATAAGTTCAAAGATCAAAGATAATTATTTTCACCTCCCTTTATTTGCATGAATTTGACTGCTCAGGGTCGCCAAACCTTCACAGGGTATACAGTTGGCCTACATCTCAGCATTCATTTCATTTCTGTTAAGAAAACGAAATGAAAATGTAAATATAAACAGGATAAGGGCACAGTGAAGACCTGAAAGCTATATTCACAGCGCCTAAGTATGTGGGATTGCTAAAAATAAAAATAAATACATAATACAGACAGAGAATTGTATAAAAATATATTATTATACAATTATAATATAATATTACTTCCTGTAGTTATTGTGTTTACTGTTTAGGTATATTGTAGTTCAGTTATCAATTCAATTCAATTCAATTCAATTTTATTTGTATAGCGCCAATTCACAACAGAAGTTATAACAGGACACTTTTCAAATAGAGCAGGTCTAGATCGAACTCCTCATAACATTTACAGAGACCCAACAGTACCACCATGAGCAAGCACTTGGCGACGGGGGCAAGGAAAAACTGCCTGCAGAACTGCAGAACGAGAGAGAGAGGAAGAAAGGAGCTCAGTGCATCATGGGGAATCCCCCGATAGTCTAGGCCTATAGAAGCATAACTAAGGGATGGTTCAGGACTCACCTGATCCAGCCCTAACTATAAGCTTTATCAAAGAGGAACGTCTTAAGCCTACTCTTGAATGTGGAGAGGGTGTCTGTTATCAGTTATGAGTTCTGTACTGTTATGCATTGAATATAATATGAAATATTCATCAAATAAGTCACTTACTCAATGATAGAAAAGGGCTCCCTTATGGAAACAGTTTGGGAACCACTAATTTCCTAACAACTGTATTCTAGCTGTTAATTTAATGTTTTACTTAAGTAAAAGTAGTGGTACTACAAAACTAAATTAGTAAAAGTCCAGAATGCAAAATGTTAAAGTGTTTGTAAGAAAATGTACTTAAAGTGAAAGTGTTTCTCATACAGAACGGTCCATTTCATAATAATACAATATTATAGTATTATAGTATACTATGTATTACTATATTGACCAAGTGTGAACCTGTTGTGGGTGACATCACAATTGGTTTGTGGATTACCTTGTTGATGTCATTTTTTTTAGAGCCAGTGGAGTTGCCTAGTCACACACAATCTCATATTCCACATCAACAGTACAATAAAATATGTTTCTGAAAAGATTTTGGGAGAGAATTAGTCAACAGAATTAGTCAACACAGTAACAGAATCTTGATCCATATTTGATCAGCACTGCCTAGTTTAACAGTTTGATCTGAGTTTGGTGCGTTGAGCTGGACGGACTCACTGAAAATTACCTGTCAATCACAAGGTAGCCATCCCCTAAATCATACCCTGCTTTATGATCTATTTTACTCTAAATGGGACCATCATTTACTAAATGAACATCATGCTGTATGGAAGAAGACTGAAACTAGAGATTGAGACCATAAACTCATTAGGAAACTGTTTACTGAGCTCATAAATCAGGTCAGAATTCGGCTCATTTCTTCATAACACTCAATACTATCAGATTCTTTTTTGCAGCCCATAGAGCTGCCACCTGCAGGTCATTAGAAAGCTCTGTCCATTAACTATATACTGCCAATAGCCTTGACTATTAATGAAATTACGTTTGTTTGCTATGATTGGATGAAACAAAGTTTCACTCTCATTAACTAGTGATGACTTGACTTTGCCATCCTAGGAAAAAAAAAAACTCCCTGAAACATCTCAAATGTCTCTGAAATCATTCCTGTCAGTGTGAGATGTCTACTTTGGGCCGGGAGTGGTTTACATACTGAACTGTGTATGTGTGAGAACAGGAGCAGGAGTGTCTGACTATAGATAATGGTGAGGTCTTGATGCTGGTTGCTGCAGGCCAGCCATCTCTCTAATGAACTGCATGCACTTGCCTGCAGGAACGCTGTGGAACTGTCCGTGGTCCTGTAAAGGAAACACTTCACTGTTCACAATGCAACTCAATCCGCGGGGCGCTAATTGTCCCTGGGGAATGCTTCCCCCCTCTTGGTTTTTCAGTCGGGAGTCAAGGAGAAGGCAGAGCATGGTCCACTCATTCAGCTGAACATAGATGACTGCAAATAGCTTGTTATGCTCACTTGTTAGTGTCATCAAATTGGCCACATTCTCATTTGCTGCAGATTGTCAATTGTGTGAGAATGGCAATTGAAGTGCATACCAAAGGAAGTAGCGACCAGCCAGCACAGAGGGAAGGAAATTGTCTGGAGCTGGCAATAATACAATGACTATAAAAAACTCTAATGTCTGTGCAAATGTCTTTGTGTGCCTCAAATTGAGTTCATTCATTCATCTCACATCTTATGTGCAAAATATGTGCAAAGATGCTTTACTATCAGAGCAAAATGTTTACTTCAAAAATGTCAGTAGTATTGGCTACTTTCACTGAAAAACAACTGTCCACATGCCTTATTATAGATTGCACTGAGACATAATGACATTGTTTTCTTTGTCAGCCAAACCAGTCCTCTTCCATAACCCCATATCAATATTAAAAGATAAGAGCTGATGGTCTTATTCTCAACAAATCCAACAACATCAAAAGATCCAACAATGTGTTAATCTGCCTCAAAATACTTTCTGACTTCTCTAGTCAGCACCAAGCCCATTGGCAGGGGCAGAGCCAGACGTTGTAAACATTTGGGGCATAGACCAAACCTAGGGGACCATGCTCACCCCATTTTTTCCCCTATTTACGGCAGCTATATGCACTATTTTTTAAGCCATTTGAGATAATCCATGACTAAATTCTTTATATATTTTGGCTGGATAGTTGCCCAGGAAAAAATTCATACCGTAGATCCTACATCCTATTTTGTATCCATTCATTCTCCAACTGTGTTCATCAGTCAAGATAATTTCACATACAAATGAGTTCCTAACCTGTAGTTTTTACACATTTGATGGCAAGAAAGGCTGATAGGTGGCAAGTAAAGATGGATGAATTAATATTCAATAGCTCTGACCTAACCAAAACCAACTAACAAGTTCGGTCTAGACCTGCTCTATTTGAAAAGTGTCCTGAGATAACTTCTGTTATGAATTGGCGCTATACAAATAAAATTGAATTGAATTGAATTGAACTGACATCACTATTGTTAACAAAACAAACAACAGTTCTGACTCTTCACATGTTCAATTTATTTTTTATTAAGTAAAATTCATCAAAAAACCTCACATAACATAGAACATAAAGGCTAGCAATCATTTTGCATAAAAGTTTGAAATTAATTATTATGGACCAATACCTATCGTTTGTAATTTAAAGCTGCAGCAGGTAACTTTTTCTAACTCATTTTTTTCAGTAATGGTAAATGGACCTGTACTTGTATAGCGCCATTGTAGTCTTCCAACCACTCAAAGTGCTTTTACACTACGTGCCACATTCACCCTTTCACACACATTCACTCAGTGATGGAAAAGTCCATCAAGCATAAACTAATTCATTCATACACATTCACAATTTGGGGTTGAGTATCTTGCGCAAGGATGCTTCGACATACGACGGGGGGGCTGGGGATTGAACCAACAACCTTCCAATTAGTGGATGACCTGCTCTTCCTCTGAGCCACAGCCATTGAGAGACAGCTAATCTGTCAAAATCAGGTTAATCTGACTTGTTTTAGTGAACCTAATGGTATTTGCAAGAATCCACTGGGCCTGAACAAAAATACAACCAATCAGAGCCAAGAAAGATATAAAGATGCTTTGGGTTGGAGGCTTGAAGACAATTGATTGTTGAGTCTCAGTCCCAGCATTAGTATTTAACAACCTGCAAATGAGACCTAACAAAAAACTGTCTCTCTCTGCTCTGATTGGTTCTGACCCGGTGGATTCTTGCAAATGCCATTAGGAGCACTAGGAGGCACCAGAGGAACCTGATTTTTTCAAAGTTTTAAAATCTACCTACTAGGTACTACTTTACTTTCTACTACTTTAATTATCCTGATAATTCATAATAATATAAGTTTCCCATGATCAGGATATTAATATTTACCATTATTTAGCTGCCCTAATAATTATTGGGCATCCCTAATTGACATCACAGTTGTGGGACATGAACGAAAGCGTTCTTTAGAAACAATAAAATGCTTAATAAATTGGATTAAAATTACATTTACTCATTTATATAATTATATCCAAAAATTATATCCAAAATGTATTTATCTTACATTTTTTACTGCTGCTGGTACTAACTAAACATTTATTTGTGGTCTCCAAGCCCAGTCCAAGGTGAGGTATTACCTCCAGAGCCATAGAAGACATTATACAACAGTGTTTACAGACAGAAATGCAAAGAGGCCACTCATAATGCCAGTGTGCCATCCTTCCTTTTCAGAATGTCTGTCCAAAGCATCAGCCCACAGCGTCATTGTGTAGCACACATCACACACAGCAAACCATCTCCTGCTCACACAGTGTAACAAGCACTTTAATAAAGCGTATCATCATGGGGACATCTTTTCCACAGAAGGTCATCTGCTCTGTTGCCCCACAGCGGTGCACTTATGGAGCAGTAAATAGCCTTAGCACTAGACAGGCGCCAAAGTTGGGCTGCCATTCGAGGAGTTAATGAGGTCTAAAGCAGTGGTAGCTGGGCCGCGGCAAGCCCTGCGAACACACTTCTGGACACAACACATCCAAGTGGACAGCAGCCGCTCAAGTGGCTAATTGGAAGAGTGGCAATCAGGGAACACAACAAACATTGCACCTACTGTGTATCATCGACCTTGACTCCAATGCCAACACACACAAACACAAACACACACATGCTCAGAGGGGGAGAGAAAAACAAAGAGAGAGAGAGGGAGAGGAAAAGCAGACACACTGCATGGAGCCGTGAGGCATCACATTAGCACACACTGGCCTCCATTTTATCTCCTGTGGTCTTTGTCAGTGTTGCCTTTTTACCAGTTGGGAGCCGGCGGAGACTGGGGGAAATGTGTTTGACGGGTTGGATTTAGAAATACCCCGAGACTCCGACCTTTTGTTTGGGAAGATTGAAAAGTGGATATGCTGTGTCATACCTGCTAATGAAGAGCCAGTTTTAGCCACAAACACCAACCTCCCCTGTCATTGTTCATTATCACCATCCAGGGATGGGCATTTCTATTGTTTGTCTACCTGCCCATCACATTTATTTTGCTACCCAGCATGCACATGAACATGTAAGTGTCTGTTGTGCCCGCTATGCTGTGTTCAGCCCAATGCTATAGAGACAGAGCACTGAAGAACTAATTTAAATGTATAAACTTTTACCCTCTGAGGTTCCAACATGTGTCTATTATGCTGCACAACAACAACTCTTGAGCTGAAAATGAGAACTTAAAAGTTTCCTTGTGGAGTTTCAGACTTGCCAATTAAGGATTATTAAAACCTGTGAACACTCACACAGGTGTTTTGAGTTAACCTGGCTGATTAGACCTCTGCTCATGACTGTGTGTAGTACTGTAATTGACATCTTCCTTAGTCCTCTACCTGTTATGTCCAGCCTATAGGGGTAACCAGAGCATAGCATAAAAATGACTCCCCTCTTCCCCATTTTCAGAGAAGACCAGTGTCACAACAGCTGCAGATTAACAGAATTGATTTATTAATCAATCAGGGTAGTACTAGAGGTATCAGGGTGAACATGACAACAAACCAAACAGAAGAAAGACAGCAAAAAAAAGGTACTGGCCAAAAGAGCTTTCCACCCCTACAGCTACCAGGACTGCTATTTTAGAACATATTTACATTGTCTTTCGAGATCAATCTACTGACAGTAACTCTCTAATCAATACACCATGGTCGGCTTTGGAGTTTTGCATCCATTAGGGTGGGACATATTACACCTTTATCATTCCTACTGGAGATTAAGATTTGTATAAATTGTATAAATAAATCCCCATCAAAGCTCCAGCCCATCTTCAACCTGAGCTAGTCTAATCAAGTCTAATCTGCTAGAATAACTGAAAACAGGTGGTGGAGGGGGATGAGTAGCTCCAAGATGTAGCCTTGTGCCTGCGCATGCAGTGCTTCAAAAACTGTGGATGTCGAGAGGTGCAAATCAAGAACAATGGGCCCTCAGGTGTTTCAGGTTACCCTAATGATCACCTGCAGAGTGAGCAGAGAGACAGGTGAATCACACAGCACACAAGATAACATAGCAGGGGTTGTCACAGTAACACGCCAAGTAATGCAGCAATGTCCAGAAAAGATGTGGATGTAATTAATGCAGAATTTAAAGTACTTAGTCCCCTCCACTCAAAATCAGTGTTTCTTCTTGTTCCTACAGTGTGCTGTATGAATGATGTATGTGCAGAGTTTGACATTAGAAGGATGTTTTCACATTCATCTACTGAAAGTGGAAAGTTTCTCTGTGCTCATTGAAAATCAGATTTTAAGGGGTGGGGCCGGCCTGCATGATTTGTGACATCACATATAGTTAGGAAGTCAGTCCTGGTCCAGTTTGCAACTTGTACAGTGTGATGTAGAAACTTGAAGCCACCAGTGCACATCCACTGAGAATGGACTTTACAGTGAAGTAGGAGACATCTTGTGTCCAGCAGGAAAACTTTTGCATATTCAGAGATTCTGGAAGTTTCAGTGAGGTAGAAAGAGTAGATGAGTTTTTTTCAGATTTTAATGTGAAAAAAGGCTTTAACTCACATATAAAGTTATTTTCCGTTCATATTAACTGAGAGGGTTCGTATCACAAAACTATCATGATACCACACTAACTCACTCCAATGTCTTATTTCTTCCTCCCCATCCCCTCCCTCAGATAACCTGTGCAACGGGAAGTTCCACAAACACCTGCAGGACCTGTACGCCCCCCTGGTGGTGCGATATGTGGACCTGATGGAGTCCTCCATTGCTCAGTCCATTCACAGAGGCTTTGAAAGGGAATCCTGGGAACCTGTCAAGTGAGGATCCCTTGATTTATTTCACCTTTACCTGTCTTCGCTGGGAAGTGATGTGTGTTGTAGCCACTTTCATTTTGTAGACCTTAACTCCTCATTGGCCATTTTATTAAGTAGACTTGCACCGAGTGGTGGAAATGTTATGTAAAAAAATATAAAGATATCAGCGTCTCATATAAAAATAAGGGACACGACGGCGGGCCAGACACCATTGATAAAATCAGTAATTTTACCTTGCAGAAAAACGTAAAATGCACTTAAACTGGACAGAAACAAACTACAACTCAACCTTTTTCTTTCTCAGTCTTCCCAGTCTTTCCAACAATCACAGAGTTAGATGAGAAAGTAGCTCCGTAACGAGCTGCTATGGCTGCCATTTAACATTAGCTAATCCATGGGGACAAATGGGCCCGTCAAAGTCTGTCCACTGACAGTTGTTGTTGTTGCCACTGACAGGCTCTATGTAAAGGCCAGCAGGGGGAGCTCCATTGGCTGCAATAACACACTGATACCATTAACTCTAATGGAGAATGAGCCAACTTCTAAATGAAGTTCATTTAGTAAATTATGGTCCAATTTAGAGTACAATAGATGATAATGCATGCTTTTCGGCGGGGCTACACTTTGATTGACAGGTCACTCTCAGTGAGTCTTACCAGCGCAGCGCACCAAACTCAGATCAAACTGGCAGTGCTGATCAAATATGGATCCAGATTCTGTTACTGCGTTGATTATTTCTCACCTACAATTGTTTCAGAAACATATTTCAGTGTACTGTTTAGCTGGCATACGAGATCATGTGTGACCAGGCAAGCTGCCATTGTTTCCGGCTATGGACGAGTCAAAACTGTGCAGCCAATGAGCGAAGTTCAACTCACAGTACGTCACGTCCGCTGGCTCGCGCTGGCTCCGCTGGCCCGCACTGGCTCCGTCTAAAGGGTGTTACATACTCGCCGCGCCAGGATTTAGGCTGGGTCGTGCACCACTCTATTTTTTTTCAGCTGAGCGCGCCAAAGCAGAAACAGGCATTTGTACAATCCTTCAATGAAGGAACACAGAGATGCCCAGAAGTGCCAGAATTCATGACAAGAAATCGCCATGAATGTTGGAAAAGAGGAGGCCATATGCCGGAAAATTTGGAAGAACCTCCGCGACCTCTTCTTCTTCTAGTGGGTAGAAATAGTCAGTAGCCTTTCCTCAGTCGCGACACCTCTGTTCAGGAGAAGACTGCAACTAGTGTCGGGACCACCATGCGCAAGTATAAATAGTTACGGCGCTCCCGTGACGTCACATTGTCGTGCTACAGGTCGGGAACGGCAACTATGTAATAGCCTTAACTGTCATGGTGGTGGCCAAAACACAGAATTTGAGGCTTCAAAACGGTACTCCACAAACCAATGAGCGATGTCACGTTAGGTTTTTTTTCAGTACTATACTGTATATCCTGTCTATGTATACTGTCTACTGATGTTGATATTTTGGTAAATACTGTAAAACTTACTTTCAAGAGGAAATAAAACAAGGCCAGTACTGTTACAATTTTAAAACTAAAAACATCACCAAAGTAGAATATGTCAAATAATTGACTAACATCATGATGAATGCATCTTACATTATATAACTGACAACTTTTAGCTACATTTACTTCTCTCTAATATGTGTTTCATAGAGCAGATACTGAATACTTGATTCTGAATCAATGAAATGCTGCTGAACCCCAAATACCACTTTAGGACTAGGACACCATATTTCTAGCACAATTCCTGTCCACTCTTATAGTTCTACTGTGTGTTGCATTTTGCTAGTATTTTCCAGTTTACATATTGGTTGGGTTTTAAAGTTGCAGTGAGCTGGGATAGTTTTGGATCTATAAGTGCTAATGGGTATATCAAATATCACAAATCAGTATGTTTAAAGTGTGACTTTAACTTAATCATCAGCTTTGAATCTCTGTTCTTTGTCTCCTGTGACTCTGTTTCTCTCTACAGGAGTATAACGAGCACTCTGCCCAATGTTAACCTCCAAATGCCTAAAGTACCAAATATAACAGTGCCAAGTGTTAACCTCCCACAAATGCCCAGCTTCTCTCCGCCCAACTGGATGATGGCTAATTCTGACTCAGTGTGTGTATTTGCTTTGTGTAGCCTGAGACCTGCACACATGTCCTTGGCATGAATGTGGCATAAGTCATATGACCCAAACGCAGCAGGATTACCTGTAACATTTATATGTTACTACTACTACCACTACCAATACTACAGCTACTGCTAATAATAGGCCTACTATTACTATTGATATTACTACTGCTACTACTACTGCTGCTGTTGCTACTGCTACTACTATTACTATTATTGCGACTGCTAATGCTACTGCTACTACTGATTAATAATAATAAATAATAATTGTATTTATATAGCAACTACAAAAGCAAAAACAAGATACTCAGAAAGCAATATAACAACCCCAAAAAGGCAAGACAGATATAAAGAACAAGAAGACAAAATATGGTAGAGGGATGATGAAAGATAAGGGTGGTTAATAATAATGAATAAATACATATATTTGTAGCTAGTTAGTTGTGCATCTATACTGTGCTCTTTTTTATAATTCCTTTTATTAATTCAATTCAATTAAATTTTATTTGTATAGCGCCAGTTCATAACAGAAGTTATCTCAGGACACTTTTCAGATAAAGCAGGTCTAGACCGAACTCTTTATAACATTAATTACAGAGACCCAACAGTACCACCATGAGCAAGACCTTGGCGACAAGGGCAAGGAAAAACTGCCTGTTAAAAGGCAGAAACCTAGGACAGACCCTCCGGCTCTAGGTGGGTGGTCGTCTGTCCCGACCAGTTGGGGTGAGAGACAGAAAGAGAGAGAGAACAGAGGTAACGACAGAAGGACAGAGACATAGACAAAGGTGCACAGCATCAACAGTAGCAACAACTACAATAATAGCAGTGACGATGAACATGAAAGAGAGAGAGAGAGAGAGAGAGAGAGAGAGAGAGAGAGAGACAGACAGACAGACAGAAAAAACAGACAGACAGACAGACAGACAGGTGCACAGCAACAAAAGTATTGGCAATGGCAATCTAGCAGGACCATGGCAGGAGGCTCCACCAGGATCAATAAGAACCTGCGAGACGAGAAAGCACAAGAACTCCGGGGAAGAAGTGAAATTAGTAACATGCATTAATGGGACATGAATGAGTGCAGAAAGAGAGAGGAAGAGAGGAGCTCAGTGCACCATGGGAAATCCCCCGATAGTCTACGCCTATAGCAGCATAACTAAGGGATGGTTCAGGACTCACCTGATCCAGCCCTAACTATAAGCTTTATCAAAGAGGAATGTCTTAAGCCTACTCTTGAATGTGGTGAGGGTGTCTGCCTCCCGAACCACAACTGGAAGCTGGTTCCACAGGAGAGGAGCTTGGTAACTGAAGGCTCTGGCTCCTGTTCTACTTTTAGAGACTATAGGAACCACAAGTAGCCCAGCATTCAGAGAACGTAGTGTTCTAGAGGGGTAATAGGGTACTATGAGCTCTTTAAGATATGAAGGGGCCTGACCATAAGAGCTTTATAGGTGAGGAGGAGAATTTTAAATTCTATTCTAAATTTTACAGGGAGCCAATGCAGAAAAGCTAGTACAGGAGAGATGTGATCTCTTCTCCTAATTCCTGTCAGCACTCGTGCTGCAGCGTTTTGAATTAATTGGAGCGTTTTAATGGACTTATTGGGGCAGCCTGATAATAAAGAGTTGCAGTAATCCAGCCTAGAAGTAACAAATGCATGGATTAGTTTTTCTGCATCTATCTGTGATAGGATGTGTCTAATTTTCGTAATATTACGTAAATGAAAGAAGGCAGTCCAAGAGGTCTGCTTCATGTGGGAATTAAATGACAAATCCTGATCAAAGATAACTCAAAGATTCCTGACAGTGGTGCTAGAGGCCAAGGTAATGCCATCTAGAGTAACTATATCTTTAGACAGTGAGTCTCTAAGATTTAAAAGAATTCAGTTTTTTTCTGAGTTTAACATCAGAAAATTGCAGCTCATCCAGGATTTTATGTCCTTAAGACATGTTTGTAATTTAGATAATTGATTAATTTCATCGGGCTTGATTGATAGATACAACTGTGTATCATCTGCAGAACAGTGGAAGTTAATGGAGTGATTCCTAATAATTTTGCCTAAAGGGAGCATATATAAAGTAAATAGTATTGGTCCAAGTACAGAACCTTGTGGAACTCCACGATCTGATAAATATGACTTAAACCAGCTTAGTGTGGTTCCTTTAATGCCAATTTGATGCTCAAGTCTCTGTAAAAGAATATTATGGTCAATGGTGTCAAATGCAGCACTAAGATCTAATAATACAAGTACAGAGACAAGTCCATTGTCTGAAGCAATCAAAAGGTCATTATTAACTTTAACCAAAGCTGTCTATGTGCTGTGATGAACTCTAAATCCTGACTGAAAATCCTCAAATAAACTATTGTTATGTAAAAAGTCACACAACTCTTTGGCGACTACTTTCTCCAGAATCTTAGAGAGGAAGGGGAGGTTAGAGATCGGTCTATAGTTGGCTAAAACCCCTGGGTCAAGAGTGGGCTTTTTAAGAAGGGGTTTAATTACAGCTACTTTAAAGGACTGTGGTACATATCCTGATAATAAAGAAAGATTAATCATATCCAGTAAAGAAGTGCCAATTAAGGGTACGACTTCTTTAAGCAGCCTAGTTGGGATCGGGTCTAACAGACAGATTGATTGTCGATGTAGAAATGATTGAGGTTAACTGATGAAGATCGATAGCAGAAAAACAGTCTAAATATATATCTGAGTTTACATTAGTTAAAGTTCCTGAACTTGGAGAGCCACTGATAACTGCTGATGGCAGTTTGTGACTAATTTTCTCTCTAATAGTAATAATTTTATTATAAAAGAAGCTCATGAAGTCGTTGCTACTTAAGTTTATGGGGATATGTGGCTCAATAGAGCTGTGGCTCTCTGTCAGCCTGGCTACAGTGCTGAAGAGGAACCTAGGGTTATTCTTATTTTCTTCTATTAGTGCTGAGTAATAGGCTCCTCTGGCGTTACAGAGGGCCTTTCCATAAGTTTTAAGATTATCCTGCCAAATTGAGCGATATTCTGATAATTTGGAAGAGCGCCATTTCCTTTCAGATTTCCTAGCTATTTGCTTTAACTGGCGGGTTTGGTGGTTGTACCACTGTGCTAGTTTCCTATGTTTTAATAATTTCCTTTTTATAGGAGTGATAGAGTCTAATGTTCTTCGTATTGAGCCTGCAGCACTATCGACAAGATTATCAATTTCAGAGGGACTAAAGTCGTTATAGGACTCTGTTAAATTCAGACATGGCATTGAATTAAACACTGAAGGAATCTCCTCCTTAAATTTAGCTACAGCACTGTCAGATAGACATCTGCTGTAGGAAGTTTTGCCTAATGGCTTATAATCTAATAGTATGAATTCAAAAGTTATTAAATAATGGTCAGATAGGAAAGGATTATGTGGGAAGACTATTAAATGTTCAATATCAATGTCATATGATAGAACAAGGTCAAGAGTGTGATTAAAACAATGAGTGGGTTTATTTACACTCTGACAGAAGCCAATTGAGTCTATTAATGAGATAAATGTGTTACTAAGGCTGTCATTGTCAACATCCACATGAATATTAAAATCACCTACAATAATTACTTTATCTGATTTAAGGACTAAACTTGATAAAAATGATTATTATGATTTATTAAGGGTATAGAAACTGTTGCAGCTGTTTTCAGACTGAAATTCTGACTGATTAAAGGTAAGATTGTCAGTAAACTTTCTATAGCACTACTTACAATAGTGCTATAAAGAGAGAAAAAACAAAAAAGCATATAAATCATTCTTTCAGGAAAATATTTACAGAAATGTGCATTTTAATATGCTTTTCATGAGCTGCACTATGTTAGCTTTTCTGATATTTGAGGACAACTGTTCCACCTAGAGTCATTTTAGCAGCATTTTTAAATAAAACTCAAATTTCCTTCATTTTTTTTTGTTTGAACAATGCTTCTAGATTCTGATTTCAGTGAGGGCTTTCTATTAATATGTATGTGACAGTGTGAGCGCTATCATTAAAAGCACTCTGCATATCTCAATAAACACTTGACACATCATCCATAGCACTTTGAGAACTTCAGCGCAACGTTGTCTGCACCGACGACGGGGATCAGAGGTGTAAAAACTCCTTCATGCGCTGCAGCATCCTGCAGAGTGTGACGCTGTCGCTGCAGCACATCCATCCCTATTCCCTCATCTGGAGGCTCGTGGATACACATTCAAAAACACCAGTCCTGAAACTTTCATTGTAAAAAAAAGAGCACTGCATTTAAACCTTCACTTTATATTAAGTAACCAATTCGCTTCCAGAAATAATTGATTCCAACAGAGATGGTAGACTTGTTTCATTTGCGCCCTCCGAGATCAGGAGAGTTAGCAGAGAAACCCACACTGGCGATCCAAAAAGACCCATGGAGGCAGGTTTACCAGTGCATAAATGAATACTTAAGAACCTACATAGCTGTTTTAGTCTGCTCCTATTGTTGGGGTTTATAAAGGCCCAAAAGCGACGTTCATGCCAACGTCATGGCATGGTGTGTGTGGACAGATGGAGAAGGCACTGACTTGGAAATGGAATCCCAACATTTTCACTCCTGCATATGTATTTTTATATGGACTGGAAAGATGCAAAAGCATAACAAGGAGATAGAAAATACAAACCAAAGAGCAACTTAATGAATACAGTCTTACATATTATCAACACTGAGGATATACTGTATGTTCTACATGCTGATACTTAGAGAAATTACTAATTAGCAGGCATGTGGTTTTACTGGTATATAATTTCTAGACTCACATATTTGTAATTTACTCCTATTCGATTCAACTCTATTCATAATGTTTTCCCTGCTTGTTAATGCACTTAAATGCTAACAGCAGCATGCTAATACAACATCCCCTAACATGGGTGCTGGAAGTAGGTGTGCTGAGGGAGCTGCAGCCCCCCCCCCCTAAAATCTGGCATAATGAAAACCATTCATTCATAAAGATGTTTAAAATGATAATGACTTTCTACTTTACTTAGATGTACACACTGGTATTTATGGCAGGAAAAAGGTTTTGCCTTGTTTTTGTATCAGTTTTATCCACTAAAAAGTTATAAAATGTGGGTAAAATGTTGTTAATAGCTGTTAAATTATCCTGGCCATTCAAATTAATGCAAAAACCATGACTGTCATGACTTTAGCATTTAATATGACATCATTACACAGACAGACTTTCTTTCACCACCCCCAACTCTGACTGACCTCCAGCGTCCCTGTCCACTAATTAGAAATACACACAAAATAGGCTACAGCTAAGGCTAAAGGTATTTGGTAATGAACAAAGTATTAGACAAGTTTAAATTTCAATCTGATGACGCTGCAGTTTTTAATTATATAACTACTTCTTATAAGTTGAAAAATTACAAGCCTAACTAATAATCTTATGTTAAATATTATGGAACATATTTCCTGTAATTCCAAATTCTTGCTGCTTCCGTTGCTAGGCAACACCTAGGACAGGGTATGCATGGCTAGAATATCCTGACAAATTTTTCTCAGGACAGCGTCTTTCCTGCAGCTAACTTCATTTTTGAAAAGTCCTTTCCTTTTTGTTCAGTTGATATTCTCATTCATGCAAACATAAAAAATAATTGAAAATACATTTGCGTGGTTCACACTAGCAAGCAGCTCTTTCACTATTGCTGTTGTGGTTGTTAATATTAGTTAAAGGACCAGTGTGTAGGATTTATTGCCACCTAGTGTTTCCAGACTGCAACCATTTGAATACCCTATCTGGAGCCAGTGTTTGGTTTGTACTGTAGAGACATGGCGGTTCAATATGGCTCCACCAGAAGAGGGCTCGCTTCCTCTGTAGATAAACAGCTCATTCTAAGGTAACAAAAACACAAAGATTGATATTTTCAGGTGATTATACACTAATGGACGCATTAGAATATTAGATTCCATTTCTGACAATAGATCCTCTTAAATGTTACACACTGGATTTTTTATTTATTTAGAACTGCCAACAAACACGTGTCTTTTAGAGTTTCCTTAATTCAATTCAATTCAATTCCATTTTATTTGTATAGCGCCAATTCATAACAGAAGTTATCTCAGGACACTTTTCAAATAGAGCAGGTCTAGACCGAACTCTTTATAACATTATTTACAGAGACCCAACAGTACCACCATGAGCAAGACACTTGGCGACAAGGGCAAGGAAAAACTGCCTTTTAAGAGGCAGAAACCTAGGACAGATCCTTCGGCTCTAGGTGGGTGGTCGTCTGTCCCGACCAGTTGGGGTGAGAGACAGAAAGAGAGAGAGAACAGAGGTAACGACAGAAGGACAGAGACATAGACAAAGGTGCACAGCATCAACAGTAGCAACAACTACAATAATAGCAGTGACTGAAGAACATGAAGAAGATAATGATGATGACGTGAAGTGAAGTTAGTAACATGCATTAATGGGACATGAATGTGTGCAGAAAGAGAGGGAGAGGGTTAGAGGAGCTCAGTGCATCATGGGAAATCCCTCGATAGTCTAGGCCTATAGCAGCATAACTAAGGGATGGTTCAGGACTCACCTGATCCAGCCCTAACTATAAGCTTTATCAAAGAGGAATGTCTTAAGCCTACTCTTGAATGTGGTGAGGGTGTCTGCCTCCCGAACCACAACTGGAAGCTGGTTCCACAGGAGAGGAGCTTGGTAACTGAAGGCTCTGGCTCCTGTTCTACTTTTAGAGACTATAGGAACCACAAGTAGCCCAGCATTCAGAGAACGTAGTGTTCTAGTGGGGTAATAGGGTACTATGAGCTCTTTAAGATATGAAGGGGCCTGACCTTGAAGAGCTTTATAGGTGAGGAGGAGGATTTTAAATTCTATTCTACATTTTACAGGGAGCCAATGCAGAGAAGCTAGTACAGGAGAGATGTGATCTCTTTTTCTAGTTCCTGTCAGTACTCGTGCTGCAGCGTTCTGAATTAATTGGAGCGTTTTAATGGACTTATTGGGGCAACCTGATAATAAAGAGTTGCAGTAATCCAGCCTAGAAGTAACAAATGCATGGATTAGTTGTTTTGCATCCGTCTGTGACAGGATGTGTCTAATTTTTGTAATATTACGTTAATGCAAAAAGGCAGTCCTGGAGGTCTGCTTTTATTTTTAATAATAAATAAATAATTTATTTAGATCAATGTATTCTCTAATAATAAATTTGGCATCATGTTTCAACACCACATTTCCAACAGAATTACAAATTTACACACTGTAAAGACTGACAGAGCCAGAGAGTAGTAGCTACTGTCCTGCTATGGAACTTGCATCTTTTCACATGTTTCCATTCCAATGCCTTCCCCTCAGTTACCTGATGTTGTAACGTCCTGGCCCTGGCAGGTAGATGGTTGAGGAGGGTGTCCCCTTGTGTCTGAATTTGTCCCTGCACTGTGCTTCAGCCTGCTGGGACTGGGTTTTTGAGTTTAAAGCTGTTGAAGGAAGTGCTAATGTTGTCAGTGGTAATAAGAAGCCAGCAGCAGCAGCACTGCTGTTAATCCTGATACTAGCAGTCCTTCACTTTACCCAAACCTGTGACCCCTTTTTCCCAGTTGACATCAACAAACTGAGGGTTCCCACACATCCTGGAAAACCTGTTGTTTTAATGCTTTGAATTTGCTCAAAAAGTGTTCTGGAAATTAATGAATTGGATTTTTATGTGCAGATAAAGGTTTTTATTGCATTGACCAATATACCTCTTGGTATCTTGAAATAGGTTTTCTTAAAATGAGTGGGAATCCTGAAATCTTTCCAGTAGAGAATAATGACATTCATCTTTCACCCTTCCTCTGGTTTCTATTTTGATCAACTGTGTTGTGAAATACACAAAATGAATGCAGTTGCACACTCTGTGCTTTGTCCTGTCTGTTCTATGCTAGCACTAACCATCACACATACAGTACAAAGATGAGTATCCTGCACCCACACGTTCACACAGTCTAACCCACTAATACTGCTTGGTGTGTAAATGACAGGACGGAACGTGCATACATTTTCACCTTTGCTCACAGTGTAGTGTGTTTTACAGTGTTAGTATGGATCCTGCTTCCCCTCAGCACAGACTATGCTGAAGTGCATATAGTCTTCACATTGAGCATGGTACACAGGGTCCATCTGAGCCTTATTTCATGTTTTGGAATCCATCATTCACTGTAAAAAGTGAAAAACTCTGTTGAAACTGATACATCAAACATTTTAGGTAAAACTAACCCAGTTTTGTAATTTTTATTTATACTGTGAAAACACCTAGTAAAAAGTACTTGATCAAGACTTAACTTACAGAACTGAATATTACGTAAAATGTTCGATGTAATCTGTTTCAACTATTTTTCTATGTTAAAATAACTGAAATAATTGCGTTCAAGTGTTGTTACCAGTGATACCGCTTTGACAAAAATATGACATTATAACCAGTACTATCAGATAACTACCATCTCAGTACTGTAGGTTCAATTAAAAAGAATGTCTGAGGCAATCTAACTTCCTGCTTCCTGTTTCCCCTGTTTCAACACTCTTTTTAAATTGCTTAATTCTGACCTGTGGCTTGACCTGCAAGTAATGGCTCAGGGACTTCCGAGGATCTCTTCTGGAAGCTAGATGCTCTGCAGACCTTCATCAGAGATCTACACTGGCCGGAGGAAGAGTTTGGCAAACACCTGGAGACCCGACTGAAGCTGATGTCCAGTGACATGATTGAATCCTGTGTAAAACGGTAACATGTTGTTTAAATGTAGCTTTTAACCATCTTATTGCAAGTATATAGCAGTTAATCATTTGTATATATTCTGGTAGTAACATGTTGTAAACTGGGTTGCATCAAGTTCCTGTGAGCCATGAAATACTATGCAGGAAGTCCAATTTGATATCCATGAATTTGAAAGCTTATCAGATCCCGAACCGTGGCACAATAGTTTATAACAGACCCCACAAGGGGTCGCCAAAGCTTAAAGGGTTGGTCACAAGGCCTTCTTGATTTTAAGGGGTGTAAGAAAACTAAAATACATGAAACCACTTGTTTATAATACTCTGAACCAGGATGGCAGCAATTATTTTATAGAGGGAGCAAATGCCAGGTGATTACTACTACACAAAAGCAGGTATGAGACAATCCAAAAACAGGTGCTCTTGGATGAAGGATGTATCATGAGACCAAAAATAAAGTGAGGTTAAATTTTTATGTTTGCCAATCTTAAAGATATTGATGCCTTGTGAGAATCTACATATTTTTGTACATCCCCACTTTATTGAATGCACCTGTGATAATTATCCAGGAGCCTTGCTATATATGTGAGCTGCCATTTGGTTTTTACATGCCCTGGGGTAACGTCCATTATTAAAGACTGTTTAATTTGTGCAAGGGATGTGCCTCAGTATGCTTTGGGTATGAGTTATTGTTCACAGAGCAAAATACAAGTCTAATCTTTCTTATTTTTTGGCCAGCAATCATTTTATCTTTTTTCACAACGATTGCAAGGTAAACAAAAAAAAAAAAAGTGGGATTACATGTCTTAGATCAGCCAATGCACCTTCTTGGCAGATGTCATTAAATTGCAGGTTATAGATATTTAGATATAGTTCCCTTATGCTACTTTTAAAAACAAAATAAAACTGATTAATGAGTCATAGAAAATATTACTTTGTGTCATGAATTGTTGAGGATATTGTGGTAAATTAAATAAATAACAGCATGAAATGGAAATATTCTAGTTCGAGTACCTTAAAACTGTATTTCCACCATTGGCCATAGTTACCATTGATTACACCTAGTTTTTTTTTGTTGTTGTTTTTTAATAATTTGGGGTTTACATTACACAATTTAAAAAAAACGAAATGCTTGCTGGGAAATTAATATACTTAATATATTTAAATTTGACTTCTTGAGGGGCTCAGTATTTCTCCACCAAAATGTCCTATCTAAAATTCTGGCTACATTCCTTTCCTTCTCTAAAGGACACGGGCAGCGTTCGAGGCCAAGCTTCAGAAGAGCAGCCGGGCCACAGACTTTCGTGTGCCACAGTCCATCTGCACCATGTTCAACGTCATGGTGGATGCCAAGGCCCAGTCAGCCAAGCTGTGTGCCATGGACCTGGGGCAGGAGGTAGGAGACAATAAATACGCCCTGGAAACTAATTTCTTTAAAAGAGTGGGAGGTCTGTTTAAATCGTTTAAAGTTTGAGGCTGCAGTTGACTTCATACAGCTTCCCAGTTTAAATCTCATATAATTTAAAGGTCACTACGTTTTGGAGCTGAATGAAAATAAATTAATTTTGTTTGTATTGTGAATGGCATAGACAAATAAAGGTGAGAAAGTCCTTTTTTATTTTTTCCCCTCCTTTTTGTCCTACTTGAAAACAGCTTTATTTCTTTCTTTGTCTCTTACTTCTTTTGCAGTTTTCACATAATTTTAAATGTTCCATGTCACCTCTATCTTTCTGCTTTTCTTTTTTTCCCTCCTCTGTCTCTTGTGAAAGTTTGTTAGACACTGGGTAAGTGTGGCTATGAATTCAATTGAAATCTCACCCTCCGGTTCCCAAATGTATAATTAGTCATCAGTTTTCCCTGTCTGTCTTCCTCCACTTGAATTGTTTGGATTTCATTAGCATATGTGTAGATAGTATTGAATATACATGGGGTAGAAGTGAGAGATCTCATATTTCGCAGAATCTCGAGACTGATACCAATTACTGACGATGAATTAATTATGGCTAAGTCCTTCGCTGTTCTGTTGGTGCTACAAGGCTAAACAAAAGGATTCCTCGCAGTGATGCTGCCACTGAGTTTCCATGACAGCAGCTCTTTAGCAGGACTAATCGTTCCAAAATCCTTCACTGGGCTCTGCTCTCTTTAGAGAACAACCTCGGGTGCCTTGAAAATAGTTCTAAAGCACATTTACATGCAACTAAAACAACTATTAAATTATTAATGTAATTCATCAATAAGTAGGCCAAAATAAAAAGGCTTTTCAAACCTGAAACAAATATATGATAGGATTTAATGTAAAAAAAAAAAAAAAAAAAAAAAAAAACAGGAAACTAATTATGGATTCTTTATTTTGAATGAAAAATCAGAATTTCCATTTATATTATAATACTAAATGGACCTGTACTTGCATAGCACCTTTCTAATCTTCTGACCACTCAAAGCACTTTTACACTTGCCACATCCTGTGTGAATTCTCTCTTTCCGTAGCTCAGGCTCTCCTCCTGTACCAGCATCAACATGTGATGGCCACAGGAGAACCACTGGTCTGCCCAAATCATGATGGACATTCCACTTGTTGCTTTCAGTGTCTGATTATTTTCTCTTTTTTTATCATGATCCAGTTGATCTTCAGCTGTGAATTTCAGGTTCAAATACATAGTAATGTTGACATAATCAGTAACAGTAGGAAATCTGCTGAGTTATCAGGATAACTTTACATTTTGAATAATACTGTATGCTTGTTTTTTTCCATGTTATCAGAATCTGATGAGATGAGTCAAGATCAATATCAATTACATGTACCATCCAGTACTTTTGGTACATGTTTACTAAAGCTTATCAAGATAGGAAACAAATCCAGAGCTTCCAAAACTAGCAATTTCCCCCTGCTTACAGGTCTTTGAGTTAAGCTGAGCTTATGTCCTGCATACATCTATGTACTGGACACAAAGCGATGAGACAGAGCTTCTCATCTGAGCCTCAGTAAAATGAACGTATTTCATAAAATGTTGTAGTGGAATTTCCAGTTGAGAATCCAAGAAACTGGCCTTTTCTTTGACTGTGACACAATTGTCGATGAGATTCTTTTAAAAAAACTTGTGGGGGGCTAGTTCTCCTTGTCCTATGTACTCATCAGTAACATGTCACTGTGATATTATAACTACGATAGTCAAATTTGCCAAATTGGTGCTCTTACAGAAGATAATGAATAACAGTCTCATGGCAAAACATTAACTCAAAATAAATGAATAATAAATATGAAATAAATTCAAATAAAAATGTCTAGTGTTTCCCTTTAATGTCACTTCATAGTGGGGTTATTAAGTGTGGGTGAGAAGAGTAACATGTTTTCTTTTCTTCCTCTGTAGAGACAATACCATTCCCAAATTGACAATCTAATTGAAGAGACGGTGAAGGAGATGATAACTCTGCTGGTAGCTAAGGTATAAAATACAGTGTAAATTTAAATAACATTGCATTTGAAGTAATGGGTAACATATATTGTTGGACAGTCAAATTTCTACAAAGAGACGCAATACAACCACAGAGAGACTCAAAATGACCATAGTGAGGCAATGACAACAAAGAGACTAAAAACAACTACAAAGAATCTGAAAACAACCTCAAAGGGACACAAAACATTTATAAAGAGACTCAAGAAGACTCAGAACAACCACAGAGACTCAAAACCACAACAAGACGCAAAGCAACCACAAAGAGACGCAAAACGACTACAAAGAGACTCAATGACAAAGACACACAGAGATTTGTGCTGCCATCTGGGTTTAAGACAATTTAAGACAAAACTACAGAATTAGTTGAGTGTTATGTGGTAAGAACAGCCACGTAAAGAGAAAGGGACCCAGAACAGAGCCCTGAGGGACCCCATAGTGAGACAAAGGTAAGTGGACCTGTACTTGTATAGCGCCTTTCTAGTCTTCCGACCACTCAAAGTGCTTTTACACTACATGCCACATTCACCCTTTCACACACATTCACACACCGATGCACAGCATCAGGAGCAGTTTGGGATTCAGTATCTTGCTCAAGGATACTTCGACACATGCCGGCAGGAGTCGGGGATCGAACCGACAACCTTCCGATTAGTGGATGATCCGCTCTGCTTTTGAGCCACAGCCGACCACAAAGAGACACAAAACAACTGCAAAGAGACTCAAGGAGACTTAAAATGACGACAAAGAGAGATATAATGACAGCAAAATAGACTACTGTGTTAAACACTGGTCACAACTGCAAGAAAGAAGACTTTTGATCGTAATAGACTGTTTGTACTTTCTGTATTTCCATAAGTAATTCCACTGCTGCTTTTTTCCTCTCCTCTTTGTTCTCAGTTTGTGGTCATTTTAGAGAGCGTGTTAGCCAAGCTCTCCAGATACGACGAGGGAACACTCTTCTCTTCTTTCCTATCTTTCACAGTAAGTAGCACAGATACACTTTCGTTACAATCCTTTTCTTGCTGATTTGGAAGTGATAACAATGCAACATTAAAATTAGTTGCATGAAAAACTTTGAGCTAGCATACTTGGAATACTTGCAATGAAAAATAATAATATGTGTATGCAATGATGATATTCTTCATTTTCACTGCCATTTCCATTCTGTGTTAATATGACTGAATTTAGAAGCTGGAGCTTAGATCATCACCTTAACAAAATAGCTTTTAAATTCAATTTAATAGTGACTAAATCATGCTGTATTTTAGTATTGTGTTTTTTTCATTGTAATCTTTCATGTAAATGTTCATACAGTTTGACTTTTTTTGACTTCTTCATGAGCACACAATATCTTAACACTTCAGCTGGTTTCCCACAGTATGACAAAAGCCGGCTTATTGAATTTGTGAGTGCACTTTTACAGCTGAAATCACCGTGTGAGTCACTGTTGCCAGTTCAGCAGGCACTAAACTAAGGGTTGTACAGTCGCGCAATGGCAGCCTGTGTCCTGAAAAGTGGTGCCACAGCTGGTGTCCTCACTGTTTTCTCACCCACTTCTCTCTCCTTTATGTCAAGGTGAAAGCTGCTTCCAAGTACGTGGATGTACCTGTAAGTGAGACTTTTTTTTCTGTGTGTATAGTTATTAAAGCTTAAATGCCTTAATCATCTCATTAATCGATGCTGTCTCATACAAAATAGATTAAACTATGACTGCTAAAACACTTGGCAGACACATAAAAACCTTACTCATGCGTTAGTTGAGTGGATATTATAGGAAAAAAATAAAATGCGTGTGAAGGGTGTGTCTGGTGCTATTGGTGCTACCGCTGCTCGCTGGTCCAGCTTCTGAGAAAGTCCCAGCCAGAAGTGTTTGTGATTCCTGTCTGAAGATACCACCCAAAATTGGTGATAATTAAATACTTCAAAAAATATGGTGGGATTTCATTAATGGTCAAAAAGTAAAGTTATTGGTGTCATGCTTCAATATGTCGTGCTTGTAGGGAAGCTGTGTACCAAGTTTCACCTTATTAAAGACAACAGAAATGTATGCATATTGTCACTGTAGCGCCCCTTGTTGAAAGAACTGTGTGAAATTTCAGGCACACTGGCTGTAAAATTTGGCTATAATCCATTTGAGCACTGAAGAAGTTATGGCCCGTTAAGTGCATCGGGCTACACCTTCAAAAGTTAGGTAACCAATTACACACAAATTGAACCTATAACCTAACACGCACCTATAAGTCTTGTTCGGCTTCATCTTAACATGCTATGTACCGATTATGGTGAAGATTTGATGAAATATGTGCCAAAAGAAGCAAAAAATGTCTTTAACAAGAAATCCAAACTAGTGTAATGTTTTTCAAAATGAAAATGGACGTAGCCTTTCAGTCAAATTAGCATTATCAAAGGAACCCATTGTATAAAAGTGTTCCTTCTGTTCCTAACAGTTCATGAGTTATGAGCCAAAATGTAAAATACTGAATAATCAACTACATGCTTGCAGCAATCACACAACAAATTAACATGAGTGAATGGTTTAGCACATTTGAGAAGTGATTGTGATCAGGAATCAATTTTGAATTGAATTGTGATCAGATCAGATATAGTTTGGCCACATTCAAAGGAACAAAATCCTTACTAATACCAGCAGCATATGTAAGGCCTGGTAATCAGACGTTATCCAGATAATGAATCAAGACACTGATTGCATATTAAAGGTACCCTGTCATTATTGACAATTCTGTGGAGCAATGTTATAAAAGAAGGACCCTCTTTTATAACTTTGCTTCACAGAAATAATAATCTTTTATTATCTCAGCACCAGGACGTGATATATCTCTGAAAGTTGCTCTATTCTGGCAGAACTGTAGTCTGGTCAATGTTGCATTTTTAATGTAATACCAATCTCAATATTTTAGAAAAAAAATGGAAAAAAGTATTTGGGTGGCAAACGAAGCTAAGACATGGAAGTGCCAAAAACTGCAGTTGCTCTACTGGCCAATTGAGGCTGGCTCCAGAAGTAAGTCAATCTCCATAAAGCCCTATATTAAAATGTCTAACTTTACAGCAGAAATAAACATGTTTACAGCCTGGTACAAAAAACTGTTTTGGTGTCTATAGCTAATTTAGTAAATGGTAAATGGACCTGTACTTGTATAGCACCTTTCCAGTCTTCCGACCACTCAAAGCGCTTTTACACTACATGCCACATTCACCCTTTCACACAGTGATGGCAAAGGCAATCAAACGGAGACTAACTCATTCATACACATTCATACACAGCATCGGGAGCAATTCGGGGCTCAATATCTTGCTCAAGGATACTTTGACATGTGGCGGGAGGAGCTCGGGATCGAACCAACAACTTCTGATTAGTGGACGACCCGCTCTTCCTCTGAGCCAAAGCCATTCAATCCCCCCATTCATGACAACTGTACAGGGGGTGACTTTTTATACAACCCACCTGTTAAATGATATTAAGGCTTAAAGTTTACCATAATTAAGGGTGTGGCCACTTTAAGTGACAGGTGGGTGCAGTCACAGGTAGCTGTTTTTAGTAACCAGGCTTCATTCAGCCCACCTCAGCTCCACCCACGCTCCACCTCTTTGACCATTTTTGGATCAGTCCAGAGCCAGTGGAGTCAGGACTGCCAAGGTGGTAACGGCCAGAGTCGACCACACTGAGCTTCACAAGGGCTCTTCACAAATCTATGGGGGACGTCACAGAGACTACGTCCAGCTTTAATTATGCTGTCTATGTTTAACACCCAATATTCTTCTAAGATATGTACTGAGCATTTCCAGTTGAAAAGTAAACTTGTCAGTGCTCTCTAGTGGAGTAATGGAGACACTTTTTTTTAAATGACCATAAACATGTATTTTTGTATTTTCTATACTGCACATACTTGTTACTTATTAGCTGACACCAATCCCAAAATATCTGAGATAAACTAATATTGATAAATACACTTTCCGGGCTGTTTTATTAGTTGGTCTCACCAAACCTCACCAAGAGACATAGCTAAACACCAGTAAAAAGCAGAGCTTGTTGATCTGTAAACATGGATATTAACAATGCAGGTTTTGAAATATTGTTTAAAATTGGTATTGTCAGTGTTTTAGGAGGAAGAAAAGGTACAGAGTGTATTTAGTTGAAAATCACTAAATGTAAACAACATTGTTTGACATTTTTATAGTACTTCAAATAACAGGTGTAAATAGGGTTAGGGTTTTTTTTTTAAAACTGTCTTTTTAAACCTTGTGCTCTCCAGTATCTCTAAGTTTATGACACACTTTTAAAAGAATAATTTGATAAAACCATCCGACTATCACCAGCTTTTAGTTATTTATTACATTATTATCTCTCTCTCTCTCTCTCTCTCTCTCTCTCTCTCTCTCTCTCTCTCTCTCTCGCCACTCCTTAGCTGTCACTATACCACTTAAACCTATTAGCATTATTATGTATATGTAAAACTAGACCAATAACAACATTTATACATTGGTCTATTGAGGATTAGATCTTGGTATTTTACTCTTTTAAGCGTACATTTCATTTTCATCTTTATATAAAAAATACTTTTAAGGGGGTTTTGAGGATTAACATGAAGGCATCTTGTTCCCCAGTATTGTGTTTGTGTGTTTCTTGTGCATATACAAATATTTGACCATGCTTTCACATGTAGAATCATAATCCAGATGGTATTAGTTGTTGTATTTCCACATCAGACCCCCCCATTCCTCCCCCACCGACCCCCAAATGTCCATTCATTTGCATGTGGCCAGGCAGCCATGCCTTGTGCCTCTCTCTCTGTGCAGTACACATTGTGAGTCCATGTTGTACAACACATGCCCATTCTGCTGTCAGGGTGGCAGTGGTGGTGGTGTGTGTGCATCAGATCTGTATTAGCTGCCAACACTTCGGCCCTATCAGCATGCCAAATTTCAAATTAATGCCTTGTCAGTGAATGCGACAAGGCACTGTGTACGCTGGCAGGGGTCGCAGTTTCCAGCCCAGCATGCTAATTGTGTCCTTAATGTACAAAATTAGAGTTTCACTGGTAAAAAAGACACTCATTTACACATTGTAAGCATCATTGCAGATGTGTTAACTATGTTTGGTAGCAGTTAGCCAGAAGTTCTTTGCATATGAGATGGACAAAGGAGAGAAACTGAGAGCAAAAGGTTTAAAGAATGTTATTATGAAAATGGTAAGATATGATATGAATATAAGAAAGACAACTAAGGTGCTGTTTAACAAATGCATTGTCCTCAGTGAATATTTTAGATGTCAGAATGGCAGGAAGACTGAGTGCCCCTGTTCACTTTGCACATGCCCAGACTGTGAGGGCTGGTTCCCAGCCAAGCTCAACTCTCTGACAAGAGCTGATGGAAGAACACAACTGCCCTGTAGCCCTGAGTCTGCATCCTTGTAAATGAAACACTTCTTTGGAGATGCAAACTTTCTTGCTTTTCTCCCTATAATAACTTAACATTTCAGAAAACCATCTCAGTTTGAATGTTAATATCATTGGCTCCTACTTATTTGGAATACATTTGTCACCTAATGTATTTTAAAACAAGAGTAAGAGCTAGCTGGTCCTTAGCTCTGTGAAGCTGTTCAGCTTTGTGGGCACAGCTGTACTTTTGAACGTGATGATCCTATGCATAATGTTAAATCGCTGTCACCATCTTTAGCATGTTTGTGTATCTGCTCATTAGCACTAAACACAAAGTGCAGCTGATGGGGTGTCATCAGTTTTATTGTTTTGTCAAAAGGACGAAGTTCCTTGCATGGGTGGTTTCTGTGCTCAGTGTCCTCGGCTCTGTCCGTCACCATCTCGGCAGTCCTGACTCTGCCAGCCCCTGGCTTACCCAATGTTTAAGAATATTTCCTTCACTGTTAATATCTATGTTATATCAGCAACCTCTGCTTTTAACTGGTGCATAGCTACATCTCTTGGCTAGAGACCAACCAATAAAACGATATATGTTTTTGGTTATTTAACAGTGTCTCCATTACTCTACTAGAGAGCACTGACAAGTTTACTTTTCATCTGGAACATGTCCCACAACATATCTTCAATTCAATTCAATTCAATTCAATTTTATTTGTATAGTGCCAATTCATAACAGAAGTTATCTCAGGATACTTTTCAAATAGAGCAGGTCTTGGTCATTGTTTTCCATAATTAATAATTTAAGTAATGCTTACTAAAAGAAAAGAATACTGGGTGATAAACATAGACTGTATAATTAAAAATAGACACAGCGTCCATGACGTCACCCATAGGTTTGTGAAGAGCTGTTGTGAAGCAAAGGTGTGGTCGGCTTTTGCCCTTGGCAGCCCCTACTCCACTAGCTCCTGGCTAATATAAAAATGGTCAAAGAGGTGGAACGTGGGTGGAGCTAAGGCGGGCTGAATGAAGCCTGGTTACTGACAACAGCTACCTGTGACTGCACCCACCTGTCACTCAAAGCAGCCACTCCCTTAATTATGCATAACTTTAAGCTGCTGTAAGGTTGGGTATTGTAATATGTGGCCTTATGGAGATTGACTCACTGCTGCAGTGAGGGGCTGCGAGCCGAGCTGCTGCTAACGTTAGCTCAGCTTGTTTCTCTGATAACTTAAGATCCAGACGTCCGATGACTAAAATCCTTCATCCGGTTCAAATCTAGAGTTAAAAAGCACCAAGATCTAAACAGTGGATGGTAACAATGTGGCTTCTAACTGGATAAACAGTCAATGTATGACAGCTTCTGGCAGACAACCACAACGCTGACGCAGGCACAAAGGGGATATGACGCCATCGACAGGCGACAGACTTCTGATTGCTATTCTACTCGTTCTAGCTCTTAATTGAAGCCATAGGATGCAAATGCAAATTCCTGATTTCTCTCTCTTCCTTGTAGAAGCCGGGGATGGACGTTGCTGATGGCTATGTGACATTTGTTCGCCATTCCCAGGACATGCTGCGCGAGAAGGTCAATGAGGAGGTGTACATAGAGAGATTATTTGATGTAAGTAAGCCACAGCACCTCCTCCTCCATCAGTGGGGGGCTTAGTAACGACAAGGTTTCATTCACTCCACCTGTGATCACTTGTAGAAGAAGATTAAAAGAATCCAAGTCACTCCTATCAGGGGAGTGAACCAAAGTCAAATGATTACAGTTGGGTGATAACTGATATAAATCTTCTTCATGTACATATGAGCTTTAATCATATTTGGGTGCAACACAGCCAGACTTCTTTGTACTTTTGTCATTTTCAGAAACCTTTGAAAACACTTTTTAATAATAATAATAATAATAATAATAATAATAATAATAGTTATTATTCTTTTTATATTTTTCATTTTGATTTTCCAAAATCCATGTAACACAATTGATACATTCTTTTAACCAGATCTTGCAGAGTCAATCTCAATCCTGTTCAATCATTTTCAAATGGCATACTAAACAAATCAAAAGGTGTTCTGTTCACTTGCAGTTTCATGTAAAGCAGAAAACGGTCTGAAGGGGTGTAATCATAGATGTGTGCACAAGTTGCTATGACATTTTGGACCCTAATTATAAACTTAAATGTCCCTCAATTTTATACATTTAGTCCACATTGAATGATATTACAACCTATGTTGTTTATCTCTCTCTTTTAGATTGTCACAGATTTGTCTATCTCACATTTTGTGTCAATGCCTCAAACCAACTATATTTACATTTTCACAGTTTCTTTTTACCAAGACCAGTTTTCCCTGACCATAACCGATTAGATTTAGTTGCCTAACCCCCAGTATGAAGCTCATATGGTTGGTTTTGGAGGGCAATGACAAATAACCTGCGTTAAGACGGAGCATTTGGCTATTGTCACACTACATTTGAATAATGGTAACAGTAAATTCAAATGTTAAAGAAAACCTGGATCATATTAACCATATGTAAATATTTTCAATGTTTACATATTTCATAAGTGTATTCTAATGTATATTTGGTATCTCTGGGCACTCTGCTGCTTTGTAAAATAAAAATTGGTTTGTTATGATGGACCTGCAGGTGAGTCTGGCATGTTGAAAAATGTTAATGCTCCTTTAACTACAAAACAAATTAGTACATTGTGCCTGTATTCTGCCCAAATCTGGTGCAGATGTTTTGTGTCTTTGCGAGTCACTTTGTGAAGCTGACTGTACTGATGCATCAGTGTCCTTCTCCATAGCTGACAAACTGTAATCAACTTGAGCTGTAATCAACTTGCAAAACAGTCCCATGACACTGTTTGCCTCCATTACTTGAGATGAGGTCAAGTAACACCAAAACAATCAGTAAATCTCTAAGCCTCGCTGCTGAGCCTCCTCTTAGGTCAAACTGGAGGATTTCTCCCAAAAATGTGCTAAAACAATCCCTGAAGCGGGATGTGATGTATGTTGAGCTGCAGCTTTCTGCTTCTCTTTCTTTTCGAAGTCAGACGTGTATCCGCGGCTCCTTGCCGTTTACTGCTTTGTATCATGTTTGTGTGCAGTTTGCGCTGATCTTGAGGAGGGATTATCCTAAGCGGTGCTCTCTCTTTCTGAGTCAGCAAACAACAGTTAATCAATTGAAAACAGGGCACAAAAGAGCACTTTGTAAGATGGCTTAGCTCCATGTTTAAAGGCAGCCACCCACCACAGATTCTTTTTCAGGACTTAAGGTCGTTTCTCCAGCCACTTTTAAAAGAAGCATTAAAATTCAGAGGTTAGCGACTAGTGATTTACTATGTGAAAAGACAGAGATAGTACGTTTGCGGGATAGGTCAATCTCTTTGTCATGGGTAGTAAAAGTTCAACACAATGCTTATTGCATACAGATAGAATAAGTAGTCAAGATACAGTAGCTGGAATGTGTCAAACCAGGGAGCAAAAGTGAGGAAATCGCTGTCTGTATAGATATGTAAATAAGTAAACTTTAATATAGCACTTTTATAAACAGCAGTTCCACAGTTCTCCACAGCTACTTTTAACAATGCAATCTGATCTTGTAACAATCCACAACAAAGTGCTCACTGCTTCTATCTGTTGTCAGGCCTATCGCTATCAGAAGTACTTTAAAGGTACCAGATTCCCTACAGTATTTAGGCCTCATTGAGTACTTAAATTGATCAAGAGAGGGGATGTATCGGGATCTGGCTGGCTAACCCTCTCAGCTAAATCATTTCCTGGGGGACACTATACTATGCCCGGAAGAATACTGTCTGCTCAGTAATCTGGAATCAAAGATTAAGGGGGGTAATCTTTGATCTCCAAGTGAACAGAATCACACAAACATGTTTTCTTGGAATTTTAGCCAAAATCAAGTTCAACAGATCTTACAAAGTCATCCATGTCCATATCTTTGTTGGACTTTTGGAATTTGCTTTATCCAGGGCTCAGACAGAAGGAAATTTCCTCCTTTCAGCTAATCCCAAACACTCTCTGTTGCTGTGCTGTTTTTATTTCTTCCTCAATGTACTTTGATGCCACTTTTATTTTAAGTGTTCATTAAAAGATAATACCGATTCAATCTTATATTTGAAAATTGGTATACATACTCACCAAATATATTGCTTATATCTGGGAACACAATTCACAGGCGAACTTCCCTCCCATGTTTGGCCCCTCACCTGGGACCAATTTGCCTTGGGAGACCCTACCAGGATCTACTGAGACAACACAGCTCCCAGGTGCACATGGATGCACAAACCCCTCCACCATAATAAGTCAGATGGGTCAAGAAACACAAATATCCAAAATCTGCACACTGCACTGTGGGATTTTGATGTGGTGATGTAACTGTGTTCACAGATCTCAGTAAAATCAAAATTATCAAAATAAGACCTAAGTTGAAATAAACTATTCATCATTAAAATATCATTTAAATAATTATTAGTATAGTTAAACAAATAATAATCAATTAACTGCAGCTTTAATTATTTTAATGATGGCTGAAGGGTTGACGAGCTGAAACAGAGATAGGTAAAAACAAAGTGGAGAACAGTGACAGGGACATCATCCAGGTTGTGTAATAACCTGCATCCTGACTGTGTGTGTGTGTGTGTGTGTGTGTGTGTGTGTGTGTGTGTGTGTGTGTGTGTGTGTGTGTGTGTTGACTCTCTGAACAGTGTAGGAATATATACAGTTGCATCTCTCTGTCTTTGTCATTGTGTTGAATCAAGGCCTTGAGGTGTAATCTGTCTCCTATCCTCTTCTTCTCTGTTCGTCCTGACAGAGGGTGACAGAGAGGTGTCCAATGCTGGATGTTTGCTGTTTGTTGCTACATCTTGACCCGTTGCTTTGCCATGTATCCTCTCTTCCTCCACGAGAGCATTTCTGCTGGGATTTGTCTCACCCTGGCTTCTCTTTGTTGTCATTCCGTATCAGTTCTCCCCACGGCATCACCGAGGCCGATGAAGGTGTCTCTGGCTGCTCTCTGCAGTTCTGTTGTGCTTTTCTCGTCACTCCACCCTTTTTTTTATCTACTCCTCTCTTAGCGTTGTCTTTTTTAACGATTGTGAAACACAAGCTGGAACATAAGTGCTTGATTCTAGGAATAGAGGCAGTTTCTCTTATGTCTGATTTTTAATGATTCATCAAGAGTCATTTTTTGGAAATGCCTAGCTGCCCCCAGACAATAATATATTATCAGAATTTAGTTTCTCTCATACAAACAAAGGGGTAAAAAAAAGGACAGTGTCTCTCTAAATGGGTACGTATAGTTCTGCATTAAGGGATTAAGGTATAGCTTTATAGTTATATGTAACTGCCGTAGCTGACATGCCCCTCCTCCAAAATGTAACTACACTTTGGGGCCACGGAGATCCGACACTGAACAACAAAGCAAGCCCATCATCATAGGTATCTATGGCAAGACTGACATTAACCCCTTGCATCAGGTAAAAGCCTAATTACACACAATAAAGAAATAATACAGTCTACTGCTGTATATACCTATCCATCATGTAAAACTGCTGCCTACTGACAAAGCACATTCTAAAACAACCAGAACAATAGGAGACCAACTGCTTAATAAATCAAAACTGACACACTTTATGTGAGAAGAGCGTGATGACAAAGACAAGAAAGAACCGAATCTCCAGAACCTTGAAACTAATATAGACAGTATATATAAATACTAACATTTAATGTTAAATTAATGTTATTTATATTTAATTTGTTTTATATTTGAGAGACAGGGCTGGTTTTCCATAGACTGTATAATTAAAAATGTGATGTCACCCATAGGTTTTTGAAAAGCCGCTGTGAAGCTCAGTGCAGTGGTTCTGACCGTTGCCATTTTGTGTGGAGTGTGGGTGGAGGTGAGGCTGGCCAAATGAAGCCTGGTTACTGAAAACAGCCAACTGTGACTGCACCCACCTGCCACTCAAAGCAGCCACACATTATGCATAGCTTTTGCTTTTTTGTTACTTCTGTGTTGGCTTCATTTGCCGCTTTGGTGGGACATAGGTATCAATAAAATTAAAACTAAACCAACCTAGAATGAGTACAAGTTTCTCAGGTCTGATCTAGTCTGTTATCTGAATTCCAACAAGATATGAGACCTTAGTTAGACACAAACACCTAAGGCAGTTTTTATTTATGTCTGGTTTACTAACAAGCACAGTCAGGTTCTGTGTATAATGTTAAGAGTTTCAAGGAGGCAAAATAAGCTTACCTTAATTTAAGTTTGGCACACTGGCACACAATTTGGTTCTCTAGAAAATTCAACTCTTCACATTTATAATAATAAGCAATTCACATTGTGAATAGAGTATGATAGAGCATGATAGAGCATGTCAATGAGTCTACTACCTGTCCATATGTCACAGAACACTGAACTCCAAATTAGGCTGGTTGGATGGTTTAGGGCAGCACCTTGAGTTGTAGCTCAAGTGTGTAAGTGTGTGTGTGAATGAGAGGCACATTGTAAAGAGCTTTGGATGATTATACAGTCAATCCTGCTTTGACATGTAAAGATGCAACTGAATCTGAAGGTTTTACTGGTGAGCAAGAGGAATTTCATACTGGCTGATAGCAGTGAGGCTTGAGGGTTTGTTGTTTTGAATCCATGTTTTTTTTTTTTTTAAGTAGTCCTTCATAGGACATCATAGTGAAGGTCATTCTGTGAATATGGAGAAATTGGTTCAGTATGAAAGATTGTCTAATTTTTTAACTTCATCTCATTTGATCATTCAAATACTCAAATATTGCTTGAATAGAAGCAGCTATTTTATGTGAGAGTAATGTGAGAGTAGGTGAACCTTCATCCTAGGTATTCTGGTGTTCTATTTTGAATGACGAATGCAGACTACCGCTATTGCTGGTATGGAGAGTTATTACCTCTCGCACAGGCGCAGAATGTACAGTGCTAGTTGGCTGTTCACTGTAGTCAGCGTGGTGTATTCTAGTGTCACTTTTTGGCCACGACACAGGCAACATGAGAAGATGTCAATTTGGTGTGTCAGAAAAGTACATCCAGAATTAATCTGTCTGATTTCTGAATTCTTGCTTACAAATGTAATTGTTGAAACAAGTACAATGTAACTAACTTGAACATTTCATAACTACTCGTTAAACTTAATAGAGATGTAACATGCAGGTATTTTACTCATTGTGATGTTGAAGACAAAAAAAATTTCATCTGACTGAGGGTTCTCTCAAGGCATTGGGTAATAAGCTTGTTTACATGTTCATGAATGGGGGGAGTGATATTACACAGATTCTTATGTTAAGCGACAGTATTTTCTCTATTTTTAAAAATGATTCAATGTGTCACTGTGGAAGTAGTGAACAGTTCAAATCACTACCACAAAGTGTCACAGGCCACCAAACTAAGGAGATACCCCAGTTTTTTTTTGTGTGTGTGTGTGTGTGTGTATGGCGGGGTGGGTGTGGGTGTGTGTGTGTGTGAGGGGGGGGCTATTAAAATCAGGTCAGGATGGACCCTTAATCTTTGCTTTGTTAGGCAGCCCCTCCCTTGGCAGGCTGCTGACTTCATTTATTTATCTGTTTTGTCCGTTTCCCCTGCTGAGGATTACAACCTGTGTCCCATACATGCTCACAATAAGGCAGCTCGTTACATAGAAATATCATGTATTGCTTATTTGTTTTGCTCAGGCTTTTTCCTGAGGTCCATTCCACCATCAATTGGTTTAAAATAGGTTTTTGGAAAGTTTGCAGTCATATCTTTTTAAAATCTATTATTTAATCCAAATCCTACAAAAAATGTCATTGGGGCAGCTGTGGTGCAGAGGCAGAGCGGGTCGTCCCCTAATCGGAAGGTTGTTGGTTCAATCCCCGGCTCCTCCTGCCACATGTCGAAATATCCTTGAGCAAGATACTGAACCCCAAATTGCTCCTGATGCCGTGCATCGGTGTGCGAATGTGTATGAATGAGTTAGTTTCTGTTCGATGGACTTTACCATCGTTGTGTGAATGTGGCACGTAGTGTAAAAGCGCTTTGAGTGGTCGGAAGACTAGAAAGGTGCTATACAAGTACAGGTCCTTAAAATAACAAAAGTATCAACAAGAAAGAAGAGCAAAAATTAACAGCTGCAAAGACAACAAAGTGCTTGGAGAAAATTGTCACCCATCTATATATAATCCATTTGCTTTTAGGAGACTAGAATTACATTTTATGATGTTTTGGTGAACAACCAGGACACATTTTTGATGCCAGTTGACAAGATTAAAGTCTTTAAATCTTACAGTGAGCCATAATGTAGAATGAAGAAAGAACTCCATCAAGTATCCCAATACCTTAATAGTTATAGCTGTAAAGAGATTATATTTCAAATCACATCAACACATCAAGTCCTTTAAGCATGTTTCATTTCACATATCCCTGCCAAATCTGAAGAAGAATGGCAAAGTGTGTTTGGTCTGGTTACGGCCAGCTGAACAGAACAGAAAAGAATAGAATATCATCTTGCCATCATAAAATTGAAGGTTAAAGATTGGAGATGAAGCACAGGCTTAGTAAAGTCTTTGCATGTGCCTCAAAGTAATTTGGGTTTCTTAAACATGTTTGGCTGGCTTAGATTTCTTTTAGAGACAATAAGCCTAAGGTTATATGTCATTTTAATTGGGGTTATGACATGCATTTATCTCAAGATGTCCTCTAATATGAGCCAGAGTAAGCTGATTATTTCACTATGGCCTCAGAATTTATAAATATGTGTCAACACTTACAATTGTAGAGTGACAGCAGACAGGCCCATATGTGGTCTAATGTTGATAATGTTAAACAAACAACAGCGTCTCAAGAAATGGATCATAATCTGAGACATATTAAAAGTGCTAATACCCATGTTCTGACATAGATTGGCGGGTAGGGGGGCTTGTCTGACCAGGACATTTTTAATTGATATTTGACCCACTTCTCAGACCAATCTTAAGGGGGCAGGAGACCTTTCCACTTGTTATTTCACTCCTTCATAAGTACAGAATGTGTTATTTTTTGGTGTTTAAATCAGATTTACTTTATGCCATTTTACTAACCACAATCCTGACCAGCAATCCAATCATGGAATTGTTTTAATAATATATTTTCTGCTCTTGTGCAAATTGCTCTGAAGGCAGGTGTCTGTGGCACCATGATTAAACTTGCATGGAAATCCCCTGCAGGGAGGTGGCTGTTGTTTAAAATGCTGCTTTTGCATTTTGCATTTTGTTGTATGGACAGGAAAAACTGGGCAAACAATGTTTCCGCTGTTGGTGTTGCCATTAATTTATCTTTCTCTCACATTGTTATGTACATATAAAACTGTGATGTCACATGGAGGCTGGGCCCAGTGCCTGTGGGGTGGCAGACTAGAATGGCGGACACATTTTTAAATGGGACCAGAACATGTGCTCTTATTATCAAGGTATCATAAATAGTAAATGGACTGCACTTATATCATGGCTTTCTAGTCTTCCGACCACTCAAAGTGCTTTAAACTACATGTCACATTCAACCATTTGCACACATTCATACAGCGATGGCACAGCATCAACAACCTGCTCTACCTCCTGAGCCACAGTCACTACTACTCAGTGTCCTTCATCAAACCTCGGCTTCAGGAGGAGTGAAGCGAATTACATTCAATTACCACCCACCTAGAGCCGAAGGGTCTGTCTGAGGTTTCTGCCTCTTAACAGGCAGTTTTTCCTTGCCACCGTCGCCAAGGTCTTGCTCATGGTGGTACTGTTGGGTCTCTGTAAATAATGTTATAAAGAGTTCGGTCTAGACCTACTCTATTTGAAAAGTGTCCTGAGATAACTTCTGTTATGAATTGGCGCTATACAAATAAAACTGATTTGAATTGAATTGAATTGAATATCTATAATATAATATAGTAAGTTACCCACTTACTGTAGTTTGACTTTTTCTGAGGTATGATGAGTTGTGTATGTTTGTGTGTCTGTGCTAGGGAAATGGCAAGAAATTAATTTGGTCCCCAGCCACCCTTCCTCCCTCCCCCCCATGGTTTAGTTCTTGAAAGAGTGGCTGAAGAGGCCCGGATTAAGACAGATGTGCTTAAATGATACTGAAGGGGGGACTTAGTGCAGTGCAGCCTGGGGATCATTGATTAAAAAAAGCCACGTCTTTAGCCTGAGCCAAATCCAGCCCTGTACTGATATACCGCAGCTTCCTGCCCCATGACACTCCCCCTGTACCAACCAACATGCCATCCAGTTTTCAGAAGAAGCAGGGAAAGGAGAGCAGGAAGAATGTAGAAGACAGAGATGGTGCTGTAGAGCTAGTAAGTCTTGGAGCAACCTCTCCCTTTCCCTATCCCTAACCCGATCCCTATCCCTATCCCTATCCCTATCCCTGCCCCCCGGGGCTGGAGATACTGGGATTACTCAGGTCAATTATACACTTAATCTGCCTTTGCCCGAAGGGGATTAGGAGCGCGGCTCATTGATTGATTTGAAGTATTTCCGTTGACCTTGGGTAGTTATCAGATTCTCAAGCGTGGTGAAATTGCACTTCTGTGTGACGAAAGTTAAACCGCTTTTTAATCGCTGCTGCTCCACCCGTGCTGGACGGCTGTGACGGAGCGGAGCGAGGGCAGGGGTCAGATTGAGCTGCAGATTGGGGAATTTGAGATCGTTGTCCCTGCTGCTGTACTATGGTGACCGTGGTTGGGTGCGTGTGGACGCAAGGGTGTGGGCTGTTGTGACGGAGAATGCCAGCAGACTAGCGGTTCATGGCGCTGCCGTCATACCACTTTGCTGTCCGGGAACGCTTCACCACTTTGCCGGCTCCGGTCATGAACTGCCGGCACCACAGCCGCCCCAAGTGAACAATTTAATCAACACTGAGCTCAGGCAACACGCAAACTTAACTCCCTCAGGCTGTTAGATGTCTTATTCTGCTCATATGACTCTCATGTGTCAATAGACTCTTTAATGTGAGAATACAATCAAGAGGTTGGAAGTTGGGTTCTTTTGAAGCACCATAATGGAAAAAAGTAAAAACTATTATTCAGAAATTTGAGAACTGTGAACATGGAATCATAATTTAGACACCTTCATGATCAAATCATCTGTTTTGATCAAAATATTAATATCAAAACAGTTTTCAGGGCTGATTGTTGAAATCAGTATGAAGATACTGAGTCCAATATTGATACATATATATACACACACACACTCTCTCTCACACACACACACACACACACACACACACACACACACACACACACACACACACACACACACACACACACACACACATTAGTTGCTTAATTGATTGGTGGACTAATAAGGCACAACTAACTAAATAATTAAACTGATGTCAGAAAAATTCATTTGATTAGTTTTTGATTCGAATTTGCTTTGAATCAGGAATTTGGACATCATTTTGTAAAATGACATGAAACACAATATTATCACGGTACAATTGTACTGAAAGACAAAACTACACTGAGATTCATAGACAACTATTAATCACCCTGCAAAATGTAATCTGATAATTTTCTCACTGTTTTTCTAACTGATACCCAATAAGAAAACTACAACCCAGCCAATGTTATAGCTGCAGTTTATCTCTGCAGTGTTTTACTATAGGATAGGCTTGTTCAGATCCCTTTGCTGTTTTTGAAAGACAATGACCAGATGCCATTTACCTTCTATCCACAATATGACTGCAATACTGCATCAATGTCCTCTTGTTGTTTTTCATGCCAGTCAGTAATCTCTTTAAGGTTGAAGTAAAATAACTGTAAAAGGATTACACAACCAATAGGGAGGAAAATAATGGTTATAGTCTTTGGTCACAATAATAAAAAAAGGCCAGCCAAGCAGAATAGGTTAGATTGACTGTGTGTGACTGTTTAAAACATGCTCTGAAAAGGTTTCACTTCCGTTTAATGAAGTCTGTAAGCAGCTTAGAGTCCTTAATAATTACTGAGAGAGAGCATTTTGTTTCCCTGCTTCGTTTCTTTCGGGTCTAAATCCTCTGTGAGCATTCCCAGCGCCGTGTTGCCAGGAGGAAACAGCTAAAGGACACTAAAGCCAAGATCATCCCAATACAAGTTTAATGGAGACTTCTCCTTTGTCGGGTCCCGTTGCTTTATTGATGAGGGCCAGCAGGGTGAATTGATCGAGGACACACATGTCATCTCTCAGGTCTCTATCACCCTTTTACAGCCCCCTTCAATCCCCTTTTCCCTCCGCCTTGTTAAAAAAGGAGGTACGGTGGCATTTGTTTGATTAACTTGTCTGACAAAAGTGACAGCTGCTCACGGGCGTATGTGGATGAGTGGCCCAGCGCCGCTCCCTCTTTGTACATCTGTCAGAGCCGGAGCAGGGCGAGCGGGGTGAAAAGAGACAAATTGGACCCAAAAAGAAGGCCATTCACCTTCCCCAGACCCCCCTCTGGCGCTCCGCCCCTCTATCCCATTCAGGTGCTCGGCGGGACCCTCAAGTGCTTGCTGGCTTATTCCATTTTCACTCCCCCTATAGAGTTCCCTGAGCCCACAAGTGTTTTAGCCCTCTTTTCCCTTCCCTCAATCCACCCCTAAGCGGCTCTTTGTAAGTAGAATGGCTCACTTTTCTCAGGGCCTGAAGCTGGCGGCTTTTTTTCTTTTTTTTATTGTCCACCACAGAGCTTTTCTGTCGCTCATTGTATGTTTACTCAATGACTGGTCGCTGACCATAATTCCAACTGTTTAGTTCCTCACAACATGGCCCCCCCAACCCCCTCCACCCATTGCCTCAAATGTACACCCATCCCTTCTCCAAACCACCGTGTTTTTATAAAGTTGCTCCTTATTTAGTCTCTCTTGTCGGTTGAGCTGACACTTGCAGGAAGAAGGAGACGGGTGTTTTGTAAGAGACCCAGATTGCCGGCCTGAAAAGAAACCCAGACCTGAGATAAACATTTACCTTTCTCCTGCGATGCTAGGCCTGGGGTTGACTGCCATCCTGTTCCTCAGCACTCCTTTTTAACCAGCTGCCTGGCTGAAATGCCCACTGAGTCCGTTTTGTTGCCGTCCCAGCTGTGCTCAGGCAGTGGTCAATGGTCAGCCGTGGTTCGTCTTTTGTATCGCCGGCACAATCAAAACAGTTTGAGATCTGTGAGCTCGTTGAGGCCAAAACTTTACTTTAGTCCTACTTTCAGAGCCCCTCTGCTCCTTCCTCCCCCTGAATTAAATGAAAAGACAGGGACAGAAAGAGGGAGAGAGAGAGAGTCAGAGGATGACAATATCCAGCAAGATGCTGAGCTCCATTGAGCTTCTGTGAAAAGCTCCTTTCTTGTCCGTCAACACAGATACATTTGAAAACATTTATGTGTCAAACAGAGTCCCCTTCACACCAGCGTTTTCACATCATTTTCTGCAAGTCTGCCTTCCACAGACCAATGACCAAAACACAGGAAAATTATTAAAGAGAAGGCGCAAAATAGAGACTGAATCCCACTTCTTTGCAGCAATTGGCCAGATGTGTGCTGTGAAAGTCACAATGGGTCTTTGAGGGTGATCATTTGCAACACGGATATACATGTTTTGCCTTTAGACGTGGACAGACAACATGTCCTACGACATTGTGCAACTACACTGTAAGAGAAAAAAACAGTCCTAAATTCAGCTGAAGCTCAAATTGGGCAGTTTGAATGTAATGAATCAACTGGGTAAATAGGCAGTTAGTTGGTTTATTGCTGCTGTTGTGTTGCTGTAACATGTGTGGAGACCAGGAAGTTTTTACTGCAAAGACAATTGTGCTCTAGAGCATATTGTTTGGTATAGAGTGTGCCTGAGGCGTCTGAGCGAGGCACTGGTCTCTTCTGTTCTCTGTGATCTCTAGTGATCTCTTTCTGTTTCTGTTGTCAGGCAACTGCACAAGTGTAACAGTGAGTTGACTAAAGGGATCATAATGCTGCTCGCTCACCAGTAAATGGATAATAAAATAATTTTCTTATGCACAGAGAAAACATTTTATATTTAATAAACCATTAAATACTGTGAATGAGTCAAAGAACCACTGTGTAGGATTTGGTGGCACCTAGCAATGCAGTTGCAGATTACAACTCCCTCACCCTCCCCTTCCAAGTTATCCTTTATTGATCCCCGTACGGAAATGTATTTGCTGCATTTGACCCATCCTAGTACTAGAGGCAGTGGGAAGCCACCCTGTGGTAAACTCTAGATCAGTCATTCCCAAACTGTGGTCCGCGGTACCGTGATGGTACTGCAGGTGGTCCGTGGAAAAGCAAAATAAAATATAATAGTTTTTTTAACCTTTATTTTTACCAGGAAATTCCCATAAAAATTAAGAATATGTATATTGATATCAAATTGAAATTTAAATTAAATAGTCACAAAATACTTTTAACTTATTCTCTTTCTCTGTCTCTCCCCCTCTCCCCCTCTCCCTCTCTCTCTCTCACTCTCAGGCAGACAGACAGAGAATGTTCTTATTACTGTAACGTTATAGATTTAATAATACTACATTGTTAGGGAAATAAGTTGAATTTAATTGAATGAACCTAATTATGCCAACGGGCGCTTGAGTAAATAAATCAATTAAATATGTGGCAGCCGTTGTGTGCAGTAAACTTTCTTTTAACATGCCTGTTGTATCGGAAAGTCATATTTCCTCCCGTGCCCTATTTTTGCCCTTTTAAGAGTATGCGTCACTTAATATTCATTTCTATACAAACCAAGACGGCGGATTCCTAAAGAAACGCAAGCACCCACCCCATCAGTGTATCTATTAGCTATGTACAGTGACTCAAAGAGCTGTAAACAGTGTTGTAAGGCTGCGTGTACAAAACCGCTTGGAACTCCAGTGGAATTTTTATTTCACGACAAGAATTCTCAGTCTAACCGGAGTGAGAGGGCAGAAATAGGGCACCCACCAGCCCAGCACCAAACTCCGAGCACGGTAAACAAAATCCGATTTTTCAGGCAGTAAAAGCTCCCGTTAAGAACCAACCCAGATTTTGTTCAAATCTACACACATATGGCTACTGAAATATGTAAGGTTCATTTATCAAATGTTATTTTGAAGTATTAAAAAACATCCATTGCTTTGGATATTGGTGTTTTTACGATACTGATGCGATGACCAGTTATAGTTTAAGTGCTAGTAGGCCTATTAAGAGGTGCGGATTAATTCAGGTAGGACTGTGTGTAGACATTTTATTATGTGTATTATGAGGTGGTCCGCAAAGATTCTTGATTACAAATAGTGGTCCACACACACAAAAAGTTTGAAAACCCCTGCTCTAGATTAGGTCGAGGGCACTGACTGGAAAATCTGGAAAACCTAATATACATGATTTGATGGCTGGGAAATTGGAGCACCTGGAGGAAACCCACACAAACACAGTGAGAACATCCAAACTCCACACAGAAAGGCCGTGGACCTTTTTGCTGTGAGGCGGCAGTGTTAACCACTGATCCACCGAGAAACTACGGTGGCCACAAAGTGCCCAAAAAACGCAAACGGCCCTCTCTAGAGCCAGTGTTTGGTATGACCATTCGGGGCTACTGTAGAAACATGATGGTTTAACATGGTGGCCTCCATGGAAGGTGACCAACGGCATCTCTAGATATAAATTATCCTTTTTAAATGTTGATAGCTCAAAAAACATTTTAGTCATATTTTATCCCTCTTGCTGCACAGCAACAGAGAAGGGGAAAAGCTATGATCAGTCTCCCTACATTTTAATCCTATTCCTATTCAAGTGCTTACAGTATGAATATCCAGCAGCACACCTATACATTCAGCATGTGAGCAAATACAGTAGGAATTAGCTTGACGTCTTGTCATTTTTAACTCTGCTCGGTTGTGGTCAAATAAAATAATTCTATATTCAACCTAATAAATTATGACATTGATAAGAAAATATATTAGGGGATGGACAGTGTTGATAAATTGGTTGTGTTGAATTAAACTGTGAGAAAAGAGCTTATTTATCAGTCATTAAACATGACACCTGTAGTGTGCGACAAGATATACTGACATCACTGAACTGCAGAGGACAGAATGTGGGAGTACCCAATCACAGCATCCACACTTCAACAGTTTTTAAACATATTAACCTGTTATGTGTGAAAAGCTCTAGTTGTGGCAGTGGAAATGCCAGCTTAGCATAGACAGAAGGTCAGAGAGGAAAGATGCATTTAGCCACATTAGTGTGAACGTGGCCTCGGGGATGACGTCATCCAGTGCAAGATGCTGGGCCCCATTTACCTCCTGTGAAAAGCTCTATTTGTTCTCCGAGAGTCAAGCTTAGTCCTGCTGTTGGGTGACAAGGTGAGCAAGGAGCTTGGAGGGATGGGTGTGGGGGGGGGCATCCCGACCTACTGTGTGAGTTACTATGGTAATTGAGTGTCGTCATCAATGGGCCCTGGTTGCTGAGCTAGAATAGGCCAGCGGTGGGCTCTGAAAAGCCGAGCAGGTAGGATTAGACAAGCCCATTGTCCAAAGTGCATAATGTCTTGCAGTCAGATTTAAAGCCCCCCCCCACCTCAACCTTATCCGTATTTGTTTCCTCGTCTGTCTGTGTGTGTGTGCATATGTTGGCTATGTGTGTGTGCCAGTGTATGTGTGTTTGAAAGAAAGAGTAGTGTTGCTTTATGGCACTCAGCGGCCTTCCTTCTCCTTCACAAGGAAGCCTGTCACTTGGCATTAGTGTTGCCGCACCAGCAATCATCATTCCATGCCTCCTGCTAATTGCAGACACAGCTGGGTCCCAGCAGGACATGCTCTCTCTCTCTCTCTCTCTCTCTCTCTCTCTCTCTCTCTCAAACACACACACACACACACACACACACACACACACACACACACACACACACACACACACACACTCACACACACACAGCTTACATACACGGCATTAGAGTAGCAATGACAATACAGACTTTTAATCTCTTCTGCGTAGAGTGGAAGCTCAGACATCCACACCAAGTGGTCGGGTAAACGGTCGCAGGAGCATAAAAAAAATCTGAATCAATAGCCATTATGTCGGTGTGAACTGTGAACGATATAATGAATTTATTTGTAATATGGGCTATAATTGTATTTGTTTTGCATTAATTTAAATTAACTACATTCAATTAAAAGCAGGATCCCAATTTACTTTACAAAAGAGATCTTCACTAGCCTGCTGTGGCTACACATTTTTACCAAATAAAGTCTTGAGCGAGTTCTACGCTGCTTAGATCACCTACACAAATATAAGTGTTTAAACTTTTGTCAATATGGACATGTGCAAAAAACACAACAACAATCTCCCACATACAATATAGACCATATTAATAAAGTGGGCTGAACTGGAGGCACAGAGGGAGAGAGAGAGAGAGGCAAAGACACTGCAAGGTAAATTTGAGTCTTAACACACAGACATGAAACACATTGATATAATTCAATGTAACTTAATTTACAAAGGATATCATAATGTCTGAGGTCCATTGAGAATAAATGTTCATAAATCTGCTCAGAAATCATAGAAAAAAACACATTGTTTTCAATATCACAGTAATTCATTAATAGTTATCTGTACATCCATACACTGCAAACATGCTGCTCATAACTAATTCAGCAGACTTACTGGAGCCAATTAAAAAAACTATGTAAACAAACAGACGTTAAAAAAATTACGGCCCAATTCATAACAGAAGTTATCTCAGGACACACAAAGGTGCACAGCAACAACAGTAGCAACAACTACACTAATAATAGTGACTGATGGTGATGATGATGAACATGAAGAAGATGATGACGATGTCAACAACAACGATGGGGGACAATGAGCAGTGATTATAGTAATAATAGTAACTGTAGTAATAATAATATTAATAATAATAATAACAATAATATCAGTGATATTAGCAACGGCAGTCTAGCAGGACCATGACAGGAGGCTCCACCAGGATCCATGAGAACCTGCGAGACGAGAAAGCACAAGAACTCCGGGGAAGAAGTGGAGTTAGTAACAATAATTAATATAAATAAATCTTGGTTTTCTCTGCCTCTAATACAGTGAGGTTTTTAAATGTCACCACTTTGAATAGTGTCATCCATTTTGGTGTTTTGCATCTGGAGTGAATTTTTTTAACATAAATTTCAAGACAAGGAGGATTTTTTCCCCATCGTGGATAAGACTCTTCTTCCTTTGGTCACAGTGATCTTGTTTCTCCCCTGTTGGATCAAATCTTCACTCAACCAACCACAGGGGTGAGATGCATGAAACTCTGAATGTCAATGTCTATTACAGACTAAATGCTGTAATTCTGTGATGGTTAAAATACCAATAACGATAAACGAATTGGGCTTTTGTATCAGGCTTGGTATCATCAGAAAAATCAATATTGCCTTTCTCTTGATATCCATATAAAAATTTTAAAGCCCTAGTTGTGGCGTTAATCGATTTAGTTGTTTGCATTCTGAATCTCGGCTGATTTCTCCACTCACAGTAGAGTTAAGGATTAGTGCGGGTGGATTGTAGGTCCAAAGTCATTAGCATACTAATAGGGTAGTTCATTAGCCACTGCTACTTGAGCGTGGAAGGTATTTTGGTCAACCAGGGAATCAACAACCTGCACCTCTACTTTTACACGTATGAAGAAATTTACTTAATGTAACATTAACCCATTCTACTACACACCAAACCTTAACCCTTATCAAAACCAAAACTGATTTTCACCAAAATGTCAGCATGTTCTCATTGTAAGGATTATTTACCTCTTGAAAGTGTTTAGATGTTTTCAATACTGGTGCCAATGCAATATCTTTCATTGGGTTACAATACTAAATCAGTTCTTCAGTGCTACTTTTCAGTACCTTATGCTGCGATCCATTTGTCTCGTAAATCCCCCGCCCGAGTTGGAAAGTGTAAATCTCGCAGCTATCTCGCGACATTTCACCAAGACACACCCCCTTGTGGTCGTAATATCAGCCGTCCCACTCATGGCTCCTCAGGGTACACCGAGCTGAACGAGGGTGAACGTACGACTCGTAGAACAAAGATGGCTGCGCCCATATTGAGATGTATTTTTTTTGTATTTGTACTACGTTGGTCATTTTAATGTCGATTTTAAATGCTCTTACACACTTGTTTACATTGCTGCTTTAATCCGGTCACCAATTTATGCATTGCACAGTGTTGCTGTGCGTGCAATACAATGTAAAGTTTTGTTTTCTAGCTGGTTTGCTAAGTAGGCTAATGTAGCTAAAAATAACACTAGCCTGCCCCTGGTGGCTCGAGAAAAAATATAACAAGACAGCTGCACTGGTGGCGTCCATGTTCTTTCCGACTCGTAATGCCCAAAGACAAACTGGAACGCTATAGGTGGTACAAACGTCACTCTTCGCGCGTCAGAGCAACTCGGGCGGGGGATTTCCGAGACAAATGGATTGCAGCATTACAGCAGTGGTTCCCAACCTGGGGATCGGGACCACAACTAGGGTTCGCCATATCTTCATGGGGGGTCGCAAGGCCTTCTTGATTGCAGGCCAGAAAACCTAATTAAATTTTATTTAAAATAAATACACAGTGAGCCTATATATCTCAGCATTTGGTTCACTTCTAAAAGTAAATGTAAAGTAAAGTAAATTGTTAAGTAAAGTGTCTAATAGAACAATGGCCAACCGTCAGGGACAAGAAAACACAGAATTTGTCAAAAAAGGAAGTCTATTGAGTATGTATGATTGTTAAAAAAAACAACATAATACCGACAGAAAATTGTAAAAAACATTTCCTAAACAGGAAATAATCTGCTTGTTTTACACAAACTTCTTGTAGTTACAGAGTTCACTGGTTGAGTTCTGAATATAATATAAAATATCCATAAAATATGTCACTTCGTTAGGGGTTGTCAGTTTAATAAATGTGAGAAAAGGGGTCCCTTGAGGAAAAAGGTTGGGAACAAAAAGTGTACAAAAACATTTATTGCATTAATAAAATAATCTCTGTCTTCAAGTAATTAATATCTGAATTCAAAGAGATGGACAACAAACAATTTAAATCCACAACAAAATAAACTATATACAAACAAATTCTAATTTAAAGGATCAGGAGATATCTGAACAAACAATGTGAAAACAAGACTATGATCTAACTGAGCATTCAGCGCCAACCCCAATACTCTCCTGACATGATCCAGTCAGTGCTTAACAAGTACTGTGGTTTCTTACTCAGCCTGAAATTTTTAAAGCACACACACACACACACACACACACACACACACACACACACACACACAAACACACACAGAGGAGCAGCAACAGAGGCAGAAAGAGGCAGAGTCCCAGGTTGCTTGTAATCCCTGTGTACCCCCTGTAGTGAGGCCCCTCCTCAGCTCCAACATTCCTGGCTCTCAGCAGCACAAAAGCTCCTGAGCGGCCCCACAAAAGAGGGCCTCTGACCTAACAAATCAGTTGGCTTTTTTGGGGTTTTATGTGTGTGTATGTGTGTCTGTGTGTGTAAATATTCTTGTCTCATTTGCCACTTTGACTTGCATGCACTTTAATTGCGGCTTTATCTGACCTGTAATCAAGATCACAGTCTTTTAAATTTAGAGCATGCAGAAGCACCCAGAAGTTTATTCATATTTATATATTTTTAATGTTCCATTTTCAACCCTAAAAACTCTGCTCTCACACTCTAATGTCCCATGCTTCCATGCAGATTTGATCTACTGTTGTTTGCACTCAGATATACTCTCACTCGTGTAGATTTCCTCAAACCCTTCTTTCTCCTATTCTGCACACTCACTAAACCTCTGCTCTCACTCTTTTGCATAGCTACTGAGGAGCACTTCCTTGTAACCTCAGCGCACCCCTTACAGGTAGTTGCCCTTCCTTTAATTGGGTATGTCCACCCACCCTCCAGGTTTTTTTTTCAATGTTCTCCAATGTTCTTTTTAAATTTTTTTTTAATTTAAAATTAAATTTTTTTTTTTTTTATTTTTTTTTTTTTTTTATATTTTATTTTTTTTTTTTTTTGGTTCATTTTATGTATTTTTTTTTTTTTGTTTTTTCCGGAGGGTTTTTAAAAAATTTTAGAGAACACCAATTAATTTTATTTTTTTTTTTTTTTTTTTTTTTTTTTATTTTTTTTTTTTTTTTTTTTTTTTTTTTTTTTTTTTATTATTAATTATTTTTTTTGGGTGGCAAAAAAAAAAAAAAAGGTGGTATTATAAAATTTTATTTTAATTTTAAATAGTATAGAGGGGGGAGGGGGGGTGGGGGAGGGGGGGGGGGGGGGGGGGGGGGGTTATAAAAAGGGAGTTAAAAAAGTTTGTAAAAAGAAATTTGCAAATAGTTCTATCTATGGCTGGGCACTATGGCCTAAAAATAAAATCTCCAATCTTTCACAACACATCCTATTTACAATTTTAATCAATTTTCTTGTTCTTATATACTATATAAGAAAAAAATAATACTATAAAAGTCACCATATCTTTGGAAATGAGAAACACCACCACATCTGTAATGTCTTCTCACTAGAGCCCCTTCTTCTCATATGGGATATTATGGAAAAATAATTATACACTTTCTGTATAGATTAGTGACTTGCTCCTTAGCAGCTGTATATCCCTGCATTATAACATCCATAGTTTAAATCTAACACCAAGTCTGTCACAACAGTGTTGCACCACAGTAAAAACAAAAGAACACATGAGCAATATAACTGCGTTGTTGTTACCATGAGTACAAACAACCTCAAACACTGATGTCATTTTTAATCTGTTACCAAACTAATGTGTGTCATCTTCATGGTTTGTTAGATACAGTGAAAACGCTAACAGGAATGCATGGAAGGGATGGATTTATTTCTGAGTTTAGTTTATGTGGCTTGTAAGTAACTTTAACTAACTGTCAAAAAGGGGCATTAGTACATAGTATGCATGTAGCGCTCATTCTACCCACATCTAGGTCAAATCATCATTTCAGTTCTAAAAAAGGTACATTTATTGTTTCTGATGCACAATTGTCATTCTTCACAGCACTCACAGTGAAAGTTTTCTGCTGACATGGGCACATTGAAACTTGAAGCTGCAAGCTTTATGTGTCGTTTGCCCTTCGGATCTAAAAAAGGCCAGTTCCCTCTCATTACAGTGCACAGCAAATAAATGCAAAAGGGTCATGAAAGAGGTGAGTAGGTGGATGGGGAGGGGGAGAAAGAGAGGTGTGCCATTTTTTGCATCAAATCCTGCTGGTGGCAGGCCCCCCCGCTGCCAAGCGCCATGCGAAGACTTGGGTGTGAATGTTGGCTTCAAGGCGAGGTTTGTGTGTGTGTGTGTGTGTGTGTGTGTGTGTGTGTGTGTGTGGCAGTGGGGGGGGGTTTTCAGTGGGATGGGTGGGTTGGTGTCAGATGGGGGCAGGAGGTCGTACTGTCTCCCAGCTCTCACTCGAAGGGGGATGGACCGGCAGATGTACTGTATATGTGTGTATGTGGGAGTGTGTGTGTCTGTGTGTTGTGTTGTGCTGGGCGTGCATGTCGCTTGTGTATAGGTAGAGGTTCGTCAGCATGCCCTGAGGTGACAAAACACACACAAATGCACACACACAGATAACCCAGTTGAAGGAATGGAAGCCCTTCCTTCAGATGGAACTCGTTAGAATGTCACAGATTTGATCCCTGTCGGGTTATGGCATTATGTATTCAGAGCCATATTACGCTTGTTTTGGCTGTCAGCAAGTGCTAGCCCCCCGCTGATCCCCATGCAGCCTAAAAAAAGAGAGCTTGGGTGAATTTGTCTGTTCTGATGATTTTCTTTTGTTAGTTCCTGCCAAGAGGAACAAAGCAAGAGGGGCCATCACTGTTCATTTGACAAGCTCAACAAGCGTCAAAGTGGCTTTCAACTTTATGAACATGTGGACACCACAATATCTCAACCCTGCCCTGAAGGACTGTCACCTTGTCCAGGGGACTGAAGTGAAACTGTGGCTTTTACATGCAGCTATTTTGAAGGAGACAGAGTTGGTTTGAGCTCATATAGTCAGAGAAGGTGAAAAGATCACTCCAGAACTGGTGTAAAGAACACCATTTGGAGGGAAAGATGGAAAAAGAAACAACCAATTTTCCTGTTTGGAGAGAAAGCGGAGCTAAAATGAGCAGAAAACCCAAGAAATATCCATGTAAAAACTACACAAGCTGAGGTAAAACACGTACTGTGTGGATGGTGGAAAATAATGGAAAAATCATACAAAGATGAAACAATGTCAGTGAAAGTAGAAAGTAGATGTTAAGATGACAAAAGTAAAAGATTTGAGAATGAATGAATCAGTTTTTTCTATAGAAAAGCACAAGACAAGAAAACCAGATATAGATTATAGAAAGTAATGTAGGCAGTACTGTAATCACATTACATTTGTCTGTAATGCAGTAATGTATCACATTACTGTTCCTAAATTGTTCACATTACACTTTATAATAAACAATTATGTTATTACTCCCGCTGCATGTCGAAGTATCATTGAGCAAGATACTGAACCCCAAATGTGTAAATGTGCATGAAGGAGTTTGCCGTGAATGTCTCATGCTGAGAAGTGACGCCCTCACCCCATACTCCCACAGCACTTCCCACTGGATATTCTGGGGAACCCGGTCATATGCCTTATCCAAATCCACAAAGCACATGTAGACCGGATGGGCATATTCCCAGTCCCCTTCCAAGACACCTGCAAGAGGGAAGAGTTGGTCTATTGTTCCATGACTAGGACGGAACCCGCACTGTTCCTCTTTGATCAGAGGTTCGACCACAACCCAGCCCTCCTTTCCAGCACCTTTGAGTAAACTTTCCAAGGGAGGCTGAGTAGTGTGATGCCTTGGTAGTTTGCACACACCCTCTGGTTCCCCTTTTTAAATAGGGGAACCACCACCCCAATCCACCACTCCTTCGGCGCTGTCCCGACTTCCATGCAATGTTGAAAAGGCGTGTCAACCAAAAGAGCCCCTCAACATCCAGAGCCTTCAGCATTTCTGGGTGAATCCCATCAATCCGTGGGGCTTTGCCACTGTGGAGTTGTTTGACTACCTCAGTGATCTCCCGTAGGGAAATTGATGTAGATCCCCCATCATCCTCCAGCCCTGCCTCTATCACAGAGGGCAGGTTTGTTGGACTAGTCGGGTTCAGGAGTTCCCCAAAGTGTTCCTTCCACCGCCCAATTACCTCCTCAGTTGAGGTCAGCAGCTTCCCATCCCCGCTGTACACAGCTTGAATGGTTCCCTGCTTCTCCCTCCTGAGGTTTTTGCTGACTGGAGGGTCAGCCTGTCTGACAAATAATTTGAGAGACTCCTCATCATGAGGTATAATCACTGCTTTAGTGATAAACATATCAAAAAAGCTGTACTAGTCTACTATAAAGATAGATTGATGAGTGAGCAACTACAGTGAGTTTGAATGACTCATTAGATGCAGTTCATATTACAGCATCACAGGTGATGTTGCAGAGTAATGCAAAAAACAATAGTGTAACGCATTAGTTTCTACAGGGAGTCATTAAGTAAAGTAATGCATTACTTTAAAAAATAAAAAAAGTAATGTTAATACTTTACATTTTTGAGTAACAATCCCAATCCTGAATGTTGGGGTGGTGTAACTTTCCAAAATTGACAATCCAACAATTACATACACTTGGCCAGGTGTGAAGAGGTGAGAGAAAGTAGGCAGGGTTTGAACTCTCCCAACCTCTCTTTTGTCATTCTTCACACAACGTTTTGTCACTTTTTGTTATCTACCAATAAGTGCAACACTATGAAGAAAAGCCTTCATTCGAATGAATGACTTTCCAGTGAAGTGTGCAGTTATTCCCACATGAGGAACAGTTAAAATGCATTTAAATGACTCATCATACGAACTAATTCATTTTCAGCACAACAAAGTCAGGATATACTGTATGTCCTCTGTTTTATCAATTTTGATCTTACTTGTTTAATCCTGTAAGTCTCCCAGCTTTGCGTAAGTGCAATACTAAATTGCTAGAATACCTTATTATACCTATTTAAAGCTGTTCCAAAGCCTCCAAATGTTCCAAAATTATTTGTGACAGTGTCTTCTAACTGCTAAAATTATATAATGCATGTGAGAGAAGAATTTGAGCAGATACAGTCTAATCTAATCCGCTTTAAACTGTTGCACTCATGATAAAAGGCTTCCTGAGCACCAGCAGGTGATCTTGGAACTTTCTTGCCTCTAATTTGTTATACCACCAGAACTTTTGTTCTACTCTACGGCTGCCCATCGTCGTCATCATCATCATCATCGTCATCATCTTCATCATCATCATCATCATCCTGTCCCATCCCCAACCATCTGAAAGGTGGTGAGCTTAGTCAAGGCTAAATTTAGCCTGGCAGGAATCTCTGCAGCCTGTAGACAGTGCACAGAAAAAAAGACTTTCTGTCCTTTATGTGTTTTAAAAAAAATACTTTAATGTACACGTTGAAGGATGAAGCTTTGAGAGAAAAATAACCTCATAGTCATAGAAACTACAGTTTAGTTGACTAAAGATTCCAAAGTGTCCTGTATGATGATAGCATGTATGATGAATCACATAATCTACAGCACAGGGCCAATTGAAACAGCTGGGGAAATGAACAGCTGTGTACCTGATTGTACATGTAATGTCAAGCACATAGCCCATCTGCATGGAACCATCTCTGTGATTACTTTTCTAAGAAGATGACTCTCTCCAAAACAACTTGAGAATAATGCTCTCTACAAGGACAAAAGTGTTAGCCTTGTTTTCATGGATGGGATTATCACCCTTGATTACATCAGAGACTGTGGTCTTGCAACAGAATTCAGTTGATATGATTTATGGGTCTTTGAGGACAGTTTTATCATGAATGGATTTTACCTTAACTATAACAGTTGGGAAATACTGTTTTCTGACGTGACAGTGTGTTAAACGGTATATCAAATATAGTTTCAATCAGGAGTTGAACTACTGTTATAAACCAGTGTTAAATATATACTCACTATTGTAATCAACCAGACCATGGGTCACATAAACTGAAGAAAATGCTCATATGGGTAGTTATGGAAAGCAATGACTAACATTCTGTTGATTGTGATATTATTCTTAATTCTAAAAAGTCTACTGTTCATTATATTTCTGAAGTTTCTTAGTGAATGAAAATGATATTCTATTTTGTCAAAGTGAATGTGTGAGAAAACATCATCACATTGACATTTGTAATTATGAAAATCAATCTAGAAATCTGAAATCTCAGCAGTATTTCTTAAATTTAAAAAAAAAGAAAGAAAAAAGTGTACTGCACAGAAACGGCATAGAGAAGACTCTGGATTAAAATTTTCAAATTTTCACTATACATAAACAATGTGGCACCAGGCCAGAAGTCAATCAGTCAGAGGCAGGTTAGAGTAGATTTGAAGTGGATGCACATACAGACAAATCAGTGTGGAATACAGATGCAGGGTACATTGTTTAAGGTTTGATTTTGATTTAAACAAGTAGTATATTAGACTTTATTATTTTAATTGTGGTGAAAACCAGGAACATTTATGAGTGAATGTTGAAAACCAAGACATGTTAGTGTTTTTTACGGATATCTGTCGGGACATCCAGCTTGAAACCAGGACAATCCCAGACAAAGCGTTTTTTGTGTCCTGTTCTCCTGATGACAGTTTAAACTAGTCATGCAGATATCCTCTGATGGATCAACAATCACTTTAATTTTTTCTAATTGATAAAACTGGTATTACATTCAAGCTGGCATTGAAAAGGTCTTAAAGTTGATGAAAATCACAGGCATTATGTGTACACAAGATGTCCCTGACAGACCTCCAAATGCCAGTCATGGCAGCAAGAAGACTTGTCACATAACTGTCAAGCCTCTTTATATAAAATGAAGAGGAGTACAGCAGGATAGGACACAAAATGGCTGCTGCAAAAATGGCTGCAGATGGGAGCTGTGTGGCACGGTGCAAAGTCTAAAGAAAAAGGAGAAGTGAAGGAGGAGTGGATGATGGCAGTGGATCAGTCACTCCAGGCCTGGCCTCTCGGCAGGGGGTTGTGCTCGGGGCGAGATCACAGGCCTGCTGCCACGCCGAAGCCTTCACAGGCACACAGCGACAGATAGAAAGCTGCTGGCACCAGGTCGCCTCACTGATTCACCCCAACACTGCCTCGGCACAGCCATCTTCTCTTTCACCCCATGTTCCACTGACTGAGCTTGACCTACATGTAAACCTACTCTCTCCCTCCTCTTACGGCCTCAGCAGGTTTCAGACCAATAGCGAAGATCTTGGTGTCCCACTGAGAAGCTTTTGGTCTTTTGTGTTTGGTCTGCCAATTCAAAATGGGACGAAAAATATGATGATTAACTGCAGTGCAGATACACAATTTAATATTCTGGCTGTATTACACAAAAACTCTCAATCTGACATTATTGTGGCTGTTATTGTCACTTTCAGTCTATATCAGCATTGGAGAGCATTTTTTTCATTTAAAGAAAAACAAAGAATGACACTGAAGGCTGTTCTTGATGGAAGAGATGTTTCGCTAGAGTAAGAGTTTGACTACGTTATGTGGTTCGTTGATCTGGTTTGAAGTTCCCCCTGAAAGTGCCTGCCCTTTTCCAGACAGTTTCCAATGACAACTTCCCAGTGAGGTTAAAACCTACATTTAGTGAATTATCTGAATATTCAAGGCTGATAATGAGCCAACAGATAAGGATTGAAGTATTTTCTTTTCGCTCATACACAACAAAGATCTCAGCAAACTCAGCATCCACTCATTGCTCTATCTTGACCGGGTAAACACAATCCTTTTAATTGTCAAGCCTTGACATGTTGTATGCATAACTGGTGAGGCCTGATACTTTCTTTTTCTTTGGTTAAGGGAGACAATGCTGACCAGTCCAAAAATCAAACACAAAGTCCACAATTTGTATACAAATGTTTTGCATTGTTAAACCTGATGGAGGGACGGATGGACTTCAGGTACCACCTATGAAGACTAGCTAGAACATTGCTTCAGTATTCAGCCTTTACTTCTTTAATATTTCTATACATATACAATAACAATCATTATTGTCAATAGACATTATTAAAACTGTTCAGCTAATAGTTTGCAGTTAGCAGAATAGGCCTTTGACTTTCTACTTTGTCTGATTTGATGGACAACAGAGCTCATGTTCAATCATTAAGACAAAAAGTTGTTTACGTTCAAGGATAAAATCTTTCTTGTTCAACTTAGAAATCACCCCTTGGCATCTCATCTCATCTCTCCTAAACACACACACACACACACACACACACACACACACACACACACACACACACACACACACACACACACACACACACACACACACACTCTGCTACCCCCTTCGTCTTCATTTCTCTTCCCCTTCTTCTGCAGCTCCCCCTCCCCATCCATTCCGCTGTGACCCTGACTGTTGAAAGTCAGTCGGCTTCTATTAGTATCAGCCCGCACTCATCATTATCCATCAATTAGACTGGGAACAGCCAGGGCCCACAGAGAAACATCTGCAGCCTTTCGGCTCTGTTTCTGCATGGCTGCCGTGCTCTGAGCTCACTGTGCCTAGCAGAGGTCACCGTTTGGAGAAGGCTTGTCTAAATAGAGCAGTGGGGGAATTTCAAGGTTAAAGCTTGTGACACCTGTGTAAATGGTAGTAACAGGACTGGGTTTGGTTATGGTACCTCAGTACTCTATGAGTACTGACCAAATTGCATCTATTGCATCGCAAGTACTTAAACTCAGCACAGAGTGCTTGTCATATATAAACTCTTACATGAAATAGTAGATATAAAATGTGCCTATGTGACTTTATAATTACAAATAGCACATTCTTTCTTTCTCATATAAGGTTATAAAGTTAATTTTACAAATAATGAAATTCACTAAAGTTAACACCACAGCCAGCAGTCTTCCATGGGCAGATGCAAGCAGTGGTTAACAACACAACTTTAGCTTGATATGGCTCAAACTGATTACTCATCGCCTATATCAGCATGCCTCTGTAACTGATGTTTACGCATAGCATGAATCAGGTCAAAGAGCTAAAGGAGAACTGAAGGTTGGCATTAAATGCTTGGTCAAATTCGTAGTCTCAGGTCCTTTTTTTCCAGATATTTACTGATTTAAATAATTAATTTGCCCATTTTCTTCTATTTTATTTTAGGCACAATTTTTGCACTGCTGCTTGTGTACAGAATAATGTCTAACATTTGAAAACTTTGGCTTCTTTTATTAAAAAAACATGTTTTTCTTACTGAAAAATTTGTGACTATAATAATTGAATATAATAACCACTCAACATTCAGTCACAAACAGAAAACATTTAAAGGTTTGTGTTCACTTAATGAGTATAACACATACACACTCTCTTTCATCTATGTTTGGCATGCTAAACATGTCCTTACCCAGTTACTTATCAAAGTTATTATACAGTAAGTACAACAGAACCAGGTTTTCTGAAGCTACAAACATAATGAATCACACATACCTGACTATATATGCCTCAGGAAAACCACTGTGAGACCAGAGTATTTGACTACTTCACCATAATCCATTTGCTAGAAGTCTTTGTCTAAAGTGACCTATAATGAGCCGTTCAGATGTTGTGCCTGAAAACGTGTGGAGAACGCCAGCCGCACTGCTTTCATCCCTTTATCCAAGGCGCTTGAGACGTTGCGCTACTCTTGCGCCTGTGTTGAGCAACCAAAACCTGCATGACGATGATGATGAAGTTCGCAGAAAGCCTGACTGACTTAACTAACTAAAAGTCAAAACAAAGATACATGGATTTCCAGCACCGTAAATCCTTCGCAGTAGCTTTACTGCTCCATTTGTGGTAGGCACGTCGTAATGAATGCTCACCACAACAGCGTTTGATTTAAGTGGACTCGTTGCAGGCCTCCATTAAGAATATAATGTATTTACAGTATACGCAAAAAATCCGAATGGCCCCAATTAACTGCATTTAACCTCCATAGGTAGATGTCATCAAAAATAATAACTGCTATTTGAAGATGGAGGTTGTTGTTATGTGGTTTTATGTTGATGACGTGCTTATAACCAGGTTATATAATAGCAATAATTATAATAATTACTCAGTGCTGTGAAGTTGTTTTACTTAGACTTGATGATTGCAGTACACTATTTCACCAATCTCAGTCCGATGATGATTTCGATTATGGGGGCAACAGCTAATGTTTCGAGGCTTCTGGTGTAGCCACTGAATATCCAGAAAATCAATACCGGGGCCAAGACCTCTGCAGTTCAATTAGCAACGATGAGAAAAACAAATTTTGGCCAATCTCTATCTGTAACATATATCTGCATAAGAGTAAAAAAAATAAAAAATTCATTAAAAGCTAAATCATTGTCAGGCAATAGCTGACACATTCTGAGATTGCATCTCGGCAAATGCAATGGTCAGTACTACAAAGTAAAACCAGGACACTTCCGATGCCAAAATCTCCACAGGGGTGCTGTTTCACCAGATTCAGTGAAAATTGGGAAAAGCTGGCTACAATAAAATTATACAAATATGTGACATATAAAAATTGTTATTTATTATTATTATTATCACAGAGAGACCACACAGCTTGGGACATACTGCTAAAATAACACCTGAAAGATTTGTTTTGTGGACTTTGACAAGTGCCCATGCCAAAACAAATGTCGCTGTGTGCCAAGAGTATCATAAGACTTAGTCTTTATTAGGATCCCCATTAACTGAGGATCCTAATAAAGAGTAAGTCTTAGTTGCCAGATCTTCCCGGGGTCCATCCTAAGCCTACAGTACTATCTGATTGGGTCCCACATGACAAGAGTCATGCTTGTTTCTCAAGCTTGGGTCCCAGGGAAGACTGTGTGGGCATTGCTGAACTGCAGCAGAACAACCCCCCTGCTACAGAGGAGTGCCTGCTCTGTGCTTTGTGTCATTTTCGAATGGCTTGATGAGGTTGTGCGACCGACATGACATGAACATTTTCAGATTAGAGACGTCTTGCTGCCGAGGACTTGTTTGTCAGTTTTGTCCCTCCGGCCTCTCCCTCAGTCATCGGCGAGGAAACTCTGTCATCATGATACACTCCAAGGACTACATCACATGCTATTTCTGCCAAATACACCGTGAGCAAAGTCTATGGATTACAGATACTAATAGTGGATTCATTGTTTTGAGGGTTAAAATTTTGCTTTCTGATGTGAACTTCACAAGCTTTAAGTGCATTTGTTTCATGGAGTATCAGATGATGTTACGTTCTGTGTGCTTGTCTGTGTGTTACAGCAATGGTACACCAGCACTATGAACCTCGTAGGAACATGGCTGACTGACCGTATGGACCTCCAGCTCCATGTTTATCAGCTGAAGATTCTCATTAGGGTTGTCAAGGTGAGAACAGTCGCGTTTTACATTTCTAACCCTCATGTCTAAATGCAAGCAAAATGTTTCCATCAACTCTTGTCACACAAATATTCTCAAGAATCAAAGTTATAAAATTGAGTCTCTAATTTCTACTGGTGCATTGTAACATTTCACTTGTGCTTTGCACATCATTTGATAGTGAGTATTGTTAAAAATGGATTTGTCTCCTCTCTTCACACACAGTGCGGTATTTTTGTCAGATGCACACTTTTTTATTTGGCCTTTCTAGTAGAGTGGATGCTTTTAGCAGTGAGTGACAGCAATACATGGATGTCATATATCAACTTAAATCAACCAGAAAAGAGGAAAAACATGTATTTTTTACACATTTCAGAAGGAAATATACTTGTTTTTGTTTTTGATTACGTGGTATTTCGCAATTTATGGTGCTTTTATCTACTTCATATTTAACTACACTTAGGAACTTGTGCACTTTTTTACTTGATTTTACATGTGAAGCAGATTATCATCTCAATACCAGCTGAAACCTTTGGTGCTAATGCATTAGTAATAATGATTTAATATATTGAAGCACTGAGAGGTTCAAGCTATTATTCTTATGAAGAAGCTCATAGTAGGACATAATCCCTCACTGACTTCCTATCAAATTGAGGTCACGACTGATTGAACCACTCACAATGAACTGAACTGGTAATAGGCAAGAATATGTGATTTTTCAAAATAGGCATTTTATGCCCAAATTCTTGTCTCAAATTGTTCAATCATTCAAATCATTCAAACCCAGGATCTTCTTGCAATGAGTCTACAGTGCTTACCACTGAGCTACTGTGCCACCCACTTTAATACCTGTCTTGTGATTGAGTAACATCACTGACTTGCAAACTCTCCCCAAAGTAAAGACGACACCAAAGGGAAAGCTGCAGATTAAATAGGTAAAACTTTCTATGATCACATAATTTCAGCAGAAGGAAATAGGAAACGTAACCTGTTTTATCTTAGCTAGATGTAATGCCAAGTAAGGTGATAATATTACAGCATGATGATGACTCCCTTGGTGTCAGGTCACCTCAATTCTCTCGTGTAATATATAAAAAAACACATTGCAGGGCTGCTGAAAGAGCAGGTAAATGCAACAGGCTAGTGCCCCGCTGAACTGAATAAAAGGACTAATAATGGACACTGACTGACAACATTCTGAGTAAGGTACAGCTCTATAAGATTGTTTATTTGTATATAGAGCGGAGAAGTAAGATTCGATCACAGGTGGTCACTCAAGATGCATGTGGAGATGCATTCTAATGCCAGGTGTAAACTGAGTTACTTAAAGCCTACCACTTGTGATCGGATCACCTAAGATGCATGTTAATACCAGGTGTAAACAAACTGAAAAATGACATCTCATGCAAGCATTTGTGGCTGGTCCAAAAAGCCAAGTATATCCAAGTTATTATTATACCTGGTGGCGAGCATGGATGTTTTCTTTATTTATTAAATAATATATAATAATGTACTGTATTTATGATATGACATGACTGCAGCATGTTGTTGTTTAATGTTAACTAATCGTTGCTTCACCTTTGTTAAAATGACAAGATGTCCAAATTTTGCCACGGTAGATGAATAAATAAAATAGACAGTAAACCCATTATCATCCTTCAACTTTCCAGATAGGCCTGAACCCTTTATAATAAAATACTTTATTTTATAATACTGCTACTTTATAACAAAGGCTAGCTTAAAAATGGTACCGGTCCACTGATCTCCACAGCTGTTTGCAGACTCTTTTGTAAATGGAACAAAGCCATGACACGGGTTTACTCTGAAAAGGCCAAACATTAAACGTATACACTTGTTATCCCCTGTTCAGTCTCGGAGCCCATTGGCTACTGTCTGACAATGAAAACGGATGTCAGGACCAAGACTTCTTCTGCAGTCTGATTAGCAACTTGATATGTGAAAATGATGAGAAAGACACATTTTGGCTGATCTCTATAAACAGATGTCTGCATATTAATGTCAATAAATGTTTAAAAAAGCGAATAAAAAGCTAAATTGGCGTCGATGGGTTCCAAGATTGCATTTTGGCCAGTGATTTCCACCTCTTTTGCTCTCCGCATAACTTGAATGCAACCAAACCCAGTTCAAACATGATTGGTCAATACTACTTGGACTACAAATGGAAACACTTCCAATGCATTCATATACACATAAACATATGTTTATAGAGATGATCCCTTTTTCTACACAGGGGCTTTTTCTGCAGGAAAGTGAAATAGATTGGCAGCCTGCCCAGGGTTTGTGCCTTTTAAACATACTACTATTTTTATGGGTTTGTATCTGTGTGTCCAGAAATTTGTCTGGGATGTTTAGACTAGTATAGCACAAAGACTGGAAGTATCTGACTTAGACCAAACATGCATATTTCCTAAAATGTAGGAGTGGCTTTTAAATAAAGGCATTACCAGTTGAAGACCCTCTATCTCACAAAACCTGAGTGATTTTTGGAATGCTTTTGCCAACTGTTTCTGATTCTTTAATTTATTTCTGATAGAAAAAGTACCGTGACTTTCGCCTTCAAGGGGTGCTGGACTCCACATTGAACAGTAAGATGTATGAAACCGTGAGAAACCGGCTGACCTTGGAAGAAGCCACTGCCTCAGTGAGGGAAGGAGGGATGCAAGGCATTTCCATGAAGGACAGTGATGAAGAGGACAACGATAACTAGATCAAAGGGCCTGAAAACTGCTAGAATGTCAAAGCTTGTTCAGAGGGTGAGCGGTATACTGCCTGAGAACCCATGGAGCCTTTCCATGAGCTCAGAACAGATTGGCCTAACATCCAACTTGTTCCCTCCATTATTTGCTTTGCCAGTTTTTTATTTGTGTAATAGTTCTACATTTCTGTCTGACTTAATACAAGAAGAATTTTTTTTGTGTCTATAAAAACTTGCATGACACAAGTCTATCCTATCAATGCTCTTGAAATTCCTCACAAGCTTTAATTCTGCAAAACTAAAATTGATAACAGCCAATAGGATAGTTCCTTAAATCAATTAAACACTGATTTCTCCTAAAATGTGAGCAAATGAGAATATCCAAAAGAGGCCCAAATGTGTGAGTCTGAAACAAAATGTGACCACTCACAATCTAAATAAGATGATAAAGAAAGGCAAGTGATTGCATCTATATGGAGCTCATCATTTGAAGGCATGAAAAAATATTATTTTGTACCTTCATGTTGTGCAACCCAAAATTTCTACAGTCTTTGAACGGTAGCTTTCCTGTTGCTTGTTGCTAAGATTTATCTTCCATATTCTGAAAAGTATATACAGTATAGAACACTTTCTTTACTCTAGGCAATTATGCTGGAAAATAACCTACGAAATACTTAAGTGATCCAGGCCACTATATTGTGGTTCCAAGTGAACTTTATTTGTTTTAAAATGCCAACAAGTGCATGATTTACTTGTCACTGTTGAAGTCATATTGCTGTTGATTCAAATGGTACCAGAACCGATGGTTTCTTGTTGGTTTAAGGTCAGACTGACCAAAACGAGTTAAAACTACAACATCCATAAGATATTTCCAAAATGCCTCCTGAATGCTCTTAAGCAATTTGGACAAGCAGTTTGTTCCCAAGTTGATGAACTAGGCTATGAATTTATTTGTATTGTGCTAAAAATGTGCAGTGAATGCAGCTATTGTATGTTGCATTGTTGTAAAGGGTGTGAAAACGGTAATTTTTTTTTGTAATGGGTCTACATCATGTGTCAAACATAAAATCTACACAAAATGTTCAAAATGCTGTGATATGTTGTGATGGAAATGTTTTTTGTCTGTTCTCGGCCAGCATGGATGATATTCCTCTAACGGTTACAACACACAACAAATTAAATCCAAGGCATCGTCAAACAGTAAAGCTGATGGGTGCAAAAACTGAGTAATTTTAATAACCTAGAGTCAAGATTTCAGGACAGCATTCAGCCTTCAAGCGTTTACATCTCAAGGAAGCAACCCCATTGTTTCCTCTCCTACCTGTCACATGAGGACATTATACATTTCATCTCCACAAACTGTTTTGCACAAACATGGTACATGGCTTTGTTTGGTTCGGTACTTCCTGTTAACCAAATAGTTACTGTCGCATTAGCCTAAAACAGCTTAAAAGGTTTAGGTGTTTGCATGTGTGGAGCACAAATTCAACTCTATTATCCTTTTGGAGGATGTAGTTTGTGGTGCTGTTGAACTGCATTGTATTATATAGAGGGATGTTTCTGTTATTTAGCCTACCCTAACTGATATATATGGGGTGGACAAAATAATAACTATACAGTTGAATCAGCACCTCTTAAAAATAGCTTCAACAAACACTGAAAATGATAACCTTCATTTGATTGATTTATTTCATTTGTTAAAGGGACCATGCACAAGATTCAACATCAATGTTACCATTTGGTGTGTTGTACCAGAGTTAGCTTAAAGCAAATGTTCATCTTCTTGAAGGTAGCATATATTGTTGGATTAGGGGCCAATCACACAGAGATTCATTTCTAGAAACATGTTGGCAACAAAACCATTGTTTTCCTATGATATCACATGTCGTGTGTTACATTTTTCTTGTGGTTTTTAGACGCACATGAAACTCAATCAATCAAAATCAAGGAAAAGCTGGTTTTGACCACTTTACCACTTTACCTGTTTTGATGGCATTGACTATGCTAGTAAATATAGGCTAGCTAGCTAGTCAGCGAGCTGTTGGACTGTGAGAGAACTACAGAGCAGGTGTATAGTGGGGGGTAAACCCAAGTACCCTCAGTTATACACCACTTTGAAAGGCAGAGAGCTCGACGTTTGTTTGAATCCATGTTTTCTGTTAGTTATATTTGATTGCCCGGTTGCGCATGTTGTCCCGCTTACATAATTAACCTAAATATGTCAGTGACATCAGATTAATATGCAGTATCATTATTGTGAAAGTGAGAAATCAGTTGGAAAATTGCACAAGGAACTCACTCACTTTAGCACATTAAAGCATATGGCAGAAATTTATTAAAAAGGAAAAAAATGGTAAAATATGGATTGGAAATGGTAGGATTTTGAATCAAAGAGGATGGGAGGACTGTCTCTTTATACCATATAAAGGCTGAATACCATCTAAAGGCATCAATATAGTCCCCTTTTCAGATTTGACTCTACTGCCAAGTTCTTCTGTTAGTGAGACATCTGCGTTTATCCTTCAAAGAAAGTGATACTGTGTTACTCATTTAAGAATGGTCAATTGTATCCAAGTGTCAAGTTGCCTACTTATAAATAAATAATAGAAATATATATAAAAAATTTACATACATTTAAGTCAGTCAGTGGTAACTCAAGATGTATCTTGCAGTTGTGATAAACACCAACTGCCTGTGGTCTCACCTCTTCAAACATTTGATTTCCACATCAACCTAACACCTCTGACATCACCCTGTCTTATGTTGGTTAATGGATGAGTTAGCAAGGCAGTACACATACAGTTTGGTTTAATAACACTGATCAACCTGTTTTCAACTTTTTTCACATTTTCAATTTTAAAACAAAAGTTCTATTTTAGTCAAAAATCATTTAAATAATAGAATTTATTTGCCATGCATTATATTTGTTCTTGCCCTGCACTTCATTCCAGGATGTATGATGGGGCGAATCCACATTTTTGTATAATGGATGATGGGAAGTGAAGTCTGCCTGTACTTTCCCTCTGTCAACTGTTTTCTATACTGTAGCTGTGTGTCGCCCTGTGTGTAAGTACTGCATGTCCCCAGTATTCACTCCCTCAAAGTGTTTTTGCTCCATGTGTGAAGTTACCGGTGGGTTCGTCATGCTTCTGCCTTCTAGGAGAACCCACCAAGGCCAAGAACTTTTAAATAAAGGTGAATGGCAAATGTGGAAAGAACTTGTCGCCTCATTCATTGTTTTTGCTGTGAATTGACTGACTGAATGTGAATTCAAAAATCAGCTTATGACTGAGTAAAATCTTTGCATTTGTTATAGAAAGCTTTTAATAAGTAGAGTCTGTGTGTCAGTAGACTGCAAAAAATACATATTTGTTAATCCAGGGGGACTGACCTCCTTCCCTCCCCCACAGCTGCATTTTCTTAAGCAAGAGAGTCTGAGATTAATGCTGTGGATTAAAGCATCAGACATCTTGAGAGTTGATATTACTGTCGAGTAGGAGATTGAAAGAATTGCCAGAGATCAAATCAGCAATGACCAAAATCAAATCAAGAGCCCAAGATGGAAGCTAAGACTAAGGGCGGGAGGATTAGATATAATATAGCCCCAAATTAAAAGAAGAGAGGATATCTTTTAATTATGTTATAGAAGAGGGGGAGACAAATCCTTCTTAGAAGAATTGAGAAAAAAACAGATTTTTGGGGGAAATAAGGTAAATCGAACTGCAAGTCAAATTTTACTTTCTCCTTGTTCGATGCATATGTATCATCCAGATGTGTAAAATGTTTGGACTTTTTTGCAGCTGAACATGAATCATCAGATAAAAAGTAGACAAATCAACATTACTGTATTATTTAGCTTGATAATAATATTAGCAGTTAGGATCCAGTGATTGTGCTTTAGTCTGGTTTGATGGATTTCTACAATCAGCTAGAGATAAAACATATCACTCTTGTGGAACTACAAAAGCATTCAGTCCACTCTGATATTGTACATGGTGTAACAGAGATCTGTGCCAACCTCTATGTCTGAACTTACACCAAAATTATTTTATTCACACACACAGTACCAATTTACCCATTGTATTGTTTGTGGAGTACCGTTCTGAAGCCTCAAGTTCAGCGTTTTGGCCGTCACCATGACAGTTTGTCGGAGTCCAGCGGAGGTGATGTACTGCGAGTTGGGCTGTTCTCATTGGCTGTGCAGTTTCGACTTGCCCGTAGCAGAAAACAATGGCGGTTGCCCGGTCACAATCTCATATCACAGCTAAACAGTTCACTAAAATATGTTTCTGAAACGATTTTAGGAGAGAAATACTCAACACTGTCTTTTATTGCAGTCAAGGAGGAGCTAAGTTTCATCAACCGTCTAATACAAAGACATGTCCAGGTGCTTAATACAAAGACTGGAGGCCTATTTCCAACAGAAGTGAAAAAATAAACCTTGCAAAAACGCCAAAGCTCTCAGTTCTTGAACAACAGTTTCTTTTCTAAAATAACCCAGACTTCATTGAATTAGATGTACAGATTTATGCATGCATTTATGCAACCGCAGCTATTGAGCATTTATATTCTGGACATTAAACTCAATTAAACTCCTCCACATTTCTGTGGTTATTATTCAGTCCATTCCCTGTTAAAATATCATTCAACATCATAGCCAGTAATTCAGACATGAAGTCTGCCAACATTGCTGGAGGATGTGAAGCAGAATAGAAAAGAGAAAGGATAGTTTGGGTTAATGTAACAGACACGTCGCATGCTGTCTCTACAGAAGCTATTCCTTCATATCCTATACATATTGAGAATAATCAACAGCAAACGCACAAAGCAGCCCACCTAGTTTAACATCCAATCTGCAGTGTCGGTGCGCTGCCTCGGAACATCACTCATTTAATTTCCCCATGAATATCCAGACACGATTGGGCAGTTCTGTGCGAAACACGACACCAGGACGGATTAATGGGCCTGGAGATTTATGCCGGCACGATCTGAGCTGCTTTGGCTTTTAAGCTCCAATCAAGTGGGGAAATGGGAAACGATAACTGTATAAAAATAAAAAGAATCTCCAACTGACCATCACAGCGAGAACTGGCCCTGAGTCTTAACGCTCACAGGCTGCTGCTGTACTGCAGGGAGTCCTGCAGTGATACGGATGTGAGAACAAGCCGTTCCGACACATTGAGTCCATCAAGCCGTCTCCGACATGATACGTGTGGATAATGACAACAGGAAAATGAAAAGATGAAGAGAGAAATCAGCCCATGTGTAGACACTCAAGCTGCCAAATAAATTGCTCTGTGATTTGTTGTGGAGAGGCATTTCATTTACAATGCGTCTCACAGTGTCCTTTAAGGTAAACAGCATCAAAACAGAGTCGGCCTACAGCCCAGGAGATGTGGTTATTTTTGTATGGCTGCTTTGCGTGCCAGAAGTGTCAAAATTGCCTGCCATTTGAGAGGGCAGGTAGATGTCAGATCCTTTTAATAAAAGCGGCCCCCAAAGCCTCTTATGTTTCCCTCCCCATGCACCAAAACCTTCTTATCATGGCCTTAAGAGGGGACAACAAGCCCGCTGATTAATTTTAGATCTTTTCCATGAAAAGAGTAGCTTACAGTTTAAAGCAATCTCACTCTGTGTTCAGGCAAGACACGAGGGCAGATATTTATTCCTCAGGGATGAATATTACACAGGACTGTTTGTCCTGTTTCACGGTGGTATACAGTAAAAGCCCATATGGGGATCAACAGTATCACCGTCTTAAACTGGGACTGCTGAGGCCTCTGTTATTATTAGATGGATATCCGGAGGTAATCCCCCCCCGCCACAATTGATTGTGCACACCCCTTTCTTTTTACGATTATATTTATTTTCCCCCTTCAAAAGGCTCTTTTTTCTCCACAACAGTAAGTGGTGAGACAACGTATAGTATGACAATGACATGAAAAGCCAAACTATTTTTTTGGCACATTATTTATCAGATATTTTAAATTACCCAATTTAAAGATTTCTGTTCATAATTTGAATTACAATACATTGTTGTCCTGCATCTCTGAGCATTGGGAAGTGCATTCAACCAATAGTTTTGGTGAAAATATATAATTACAGTGGTTATATCTTAATGCCTTGTGTGGGGGTTACTTTTCAATATGCCACATGATGATGCAGTTTTAGTCCAATATTCAACAGATAATTATCAATAACTGTTTTTTAAAATCTAAATTGATGGGAATAAATAATTAAAAACAAAAATATCTGAATCGAAGCACATCTAGCTGGGATGGGCTGATACTCAGAGGTCTAAAAGAGGTTCTCATGTTGTCAGAAAGATATCCTGCTTACTTTTTAAAGAATATGTGAATTGAAGCAGGTTCAATAACACACCGACCAAAGCCGTTTCCACTGCAAACCTCACAGCACCAAGGTTTGCATAAAAAAAAAAGAATTAAAAAAAAGTTCAGGTCATTGTCAGCATTCAGTAGAATGATGTGTTATATACACTAGCAGCACAGTCAGCTGAGGCTGAGTAATGAATTGGTGTATACTTTAAGTGTTACCATACCATACCATACCATACCATACCATACCACCATACTACTATTCAGTGAAGTATTTAGCCACGACCTCTGTTCCTTAAACTAAAAGTTCAATTATTTTAATATCCAGGTTAGCTGGATCATTTACATGATTTACATTACTATCTTTTGTGTCTTCAAACACCCATTGTGGTTACAAGGTTTGATCTTAAATTACCATACATTATACAATACAGTTCTCCTTATTTAATACAGGGACAACTTCCAAATTATGGCTGTATGATGTAGTCAGTCACTCAGTGTCAATATTGCTAATGGTACAGCCAGTATCACTTGCTCATTCTGTGGTCAAGTTAGCAATAATAACTTGTTGAGGTTGCAGTTAGGTTAGGTTTAAGCAAACTACTCGGTTAGGTTAAGGTAGTTATGTTACGTACATGACATAGTTTAAGTACATCATGTAAGTTAAACTTAAACTTATGTTAAAATAAAAATACAATTTTGTTTTAAAGTACTTTTTTACATGTACATTTCATTTGATGCATTATAATGGCAAAGGCTAAAGGTGCCTGCAAATGTGTATAAAAGGTTAGTAAGAAGAGAGCAGATTTCGGGCCTTCATTTGTTGTTTGTGTGCAAACAAACGAGGATGATATAAAATGTTAATATAAAAGTGTATAGAAACTGCAGTTTGCTTTTTTGTTAAGGGTCCAGTGTGTAACATTTAGGAGGATCTATTGGCAGAAATGGAATATAATATTCATAGGTATATATTTGTTAGTGTTTAATCTACTAGCTTCTCTGCACTGGCTCCCTGTAAAATTTAGAACACAATTTAAAATCCTCCTCCTCACCTATAAAGCTCTTCATGGTCAGGCCCCTTCATATCTTAAATAGCTCATAGTACCCTATTACCCCTCTAGAACACTACGTTCTCTGAATGCAGGGCTACTTGTGGTTCCTATAGTCTCTAAAAGTAGAACAGGAGCCAGAGCCTTCAGCTACTATTAGTGTAGTTGTTGCTACTGTTGTTGCTGTGCACCTCTGTCTGTCTGTCTGTCTGTCTGTCTGTCTGTCTGTCTGTCTGTCTGTCTGTCTGTCTCTCTCTCTCTCTCTCTCACCACAACTGGTTGAGGCAGACGACCACCCACCTAGAGCAGAAGGATCTGTCCTAGGTTTCTGCCTCTTAAAAAGGCAGTTTTTCCTTGCCGCCATCGCCAAGTGCTTGCTCATGGTGGTACTGTTGGGTCTCTGTAAATAATGTTATAAAGAGTTCGGTCTAGACCTGCTCTATTTGAAAAGTGTCCGGGGATAATGTCTGTAAGGAATTGAATTGAATTGAATTGAATTAATCACCTGAATATAGGAATCTGTATGTTTTTGTTACTATAGAAGGAAACGTTTTTATCTACAGATGCCGTTGGTCACCTTCCATGGAGTCCACCATGTTGAATGACCATGTTTCTACAGTAGCCCAGATGGGAAAAAACAAACACTGGCTCTAGATAGGGCCCTTTGTGTTTTGTATTTTGTGGCCACCATAGTTTCCCCTTTTGGGCCTGGAAGGGGAAGGTGGTGGAATTCCAATCTGCAATTACACCGCTAGATGCCACTAAATCTTCACACTGGACCTTTAACACTGGATCTCAACTGCAAATGAAAAAGATGAAAGTAATATTAATGTTCAATCCACAGTTCTGGACAATGTCAGGTATTTTGCCATTTTATACAAATCATGGCATTGAATGGCACAACTCTCTACAAAGCTACAGAGTGGTACAACAATACATTTACAAGTCAATGGACCTTAACGTTTTGAGAGTTTCCAATTAACTTGGACAAGCATGCATCATCTGTATATTCTCTGGTCCTTTACCAGTTCTTTCTTTGCAGCCAGAGCCTTTAGACTCAAATCTTCCATTTTTGTTTCTGACTTCTGGTCTTTATAACAGCCCAAGGACTTCCTGAGCAAGGCTGGTCTTCACCTGACTCACCACCAAGCCAGAGGCCACACACACTCACAAACCTGTGTTTATCTATTAGAATTTGTATAAAGCAGAAGAAATCATGTAGTGCTGCGTCAATCCTCCACTGAAGCAGAAATGAAAATCATGAACATTCAACAAAATGGCCTCTGGCACAACATTTACAAATGGCCAAACAGTCCCATTTTATATATCAGAAAACATTATGTTTGACAAATTCATGTCAAGATGTTTGTTTTGTGAGTTTGTACAGATACACAATAGGTAATGTATGGATTAGATAATATGGATTAGATAATCTGGTTAAATTACTGTCTCAAATGTTTCTGATGGTTTGCAAGAGCTACTTAGATTCTCTGTTGTAAGGCTGCCCTCATTTACCCTAATATTGAAGCACCAAGTAATAAAATTAATCTCAGCAAAATGCTCTCATTGTGCATTTAGTAAAGCAAAGGCATTGGTAAACACAAACAGCATCATCAATATTGTAGATGTCCTGAGCTGATCCTACAGGATCCATACTGAAGTTAGTCCGGGTATATTGTGATGGATGGAAAATTTTGATCATTTCTTGACTGTACTTGTGTTGTGTCCACCTCAGCATGGAAGTGTTGCAAAGCTACTCTCCTTTACAACAGCCAGATGGACCTTACAGTGAGTAAAAATGAGTGTTGACCATAAAAAAATATTTTGGCGTATCAGTAAGTGACACAATATATTAATAATGAGTGAGAATAATGTGAAATAACAGCTGGATCTGCAAAATACAATGATCCACAGGTTCGGTCTGGTAACAAACTCCTCAGAGTCACAGGAATCCAAGTGAAAGCAGTCTAACTAGTAAATACTTGTAACGTTTGACATCTCATCCTGTGTGCCACCCTGTTATGTTGTCAGGGCAGGTTTTGGATGTTCAGTTCTTTGTCTCTGGGGTGCATTCATCTCAAAATCAGCACTCAAGGAGGCGGGGGGCATCAAAGGCTGCCCCGCACCCTCCCCACCTCACTGAGCCATAGGCCAGTCCTACTAACTCCACAGAGGAAGAGAGAGGCTCACAAAAATAGATGTGAGCAGGGATGTTTGGGGAGAATAAAAAGGGGGCTGGAGTGTAAAAGTGGCCAGGGGGTGAATGTTGAAGGGGTCGTATGGGAGGGGTGGTGGGTTGCTGACAATCTTCTGAGGAAATAGAAGACTGAAGAGAACTGGGGCAGGTTGCTCAAGTGGTTGCTTTATTGAACCAACGTCTGTTACCTCCACTCTCTCACACTGAGCAAAAGAAAGAGAATCTGCAGAAAAAAAACTCTCGCAGTATGTCACAATTGTGTGTGTTTGTGTGCAGGACATTTTTGTAAAGTGAGGTCAGTGTGCTGCTTTCTTAAATGGGGGGATAGCTCAGCAATATTTGGTTCTGTGATTTAGATTAGACTCACAATTGAGTTACAGGTTCAATATTAATATATTTATTCACAAGCATCATTAGAGTTACTCTCAGCATCAGTAGACATTGATAACTTCAGACATAGTCTAATGCATTTTATATCATCTTTGTTGTTCGCAGCCAAAAAACAAATGGTGTGAAATCGGACCTCTTCTTATCGACAGTTTGCACGCACTTGCAAGCACCTATGACTTTTACTATTACTACTTACTATTTTGCGCCAAAACAAAATACTTTAAAATATTATTATCGCTTAATTTTATATGAAGGGGTAGTTTAAATTGCTATGAAACAGCCAGAAAAAAAAATTGCGGGTCAGCATATATTATATTTGTGATATCATGTCGCGGGTTGGAGGGAGGGGGACAGAGCCCCCAAGCCAACCTTTTTGTCTGGTGACCCCTTAAAACGAAGGGATGTTTACTTGGGACTCCATGCATACAGTATGCCTACCAGTTGTGCTATAATACTTTTTACTCTCTTACAGTAAAAAGCAAAGATTAAAGAAATGTCTGAAAAACGTTCCATAATTTTGTATAGTAGAATGTTTTTTTCTACAGTCCTGGTGACCACTTTTGGGGATACCGACCCTCAGGTTGGGAACCACTGGTCCAAACGGTTTGCTCAAAAAATTACTTCTTACTGGTGCTTCCCATATTTGGATTTAGTTTGTGAAAAATGTGTTGGTAGCAAGTGTGAACCTAAAGTGATGTCACCCATTGGTTAGTGTAGTACTATTTTAATTCTGAAATTTGGCTATATGGTTGTTGCCATGTAGGATTGTTTTGGTAACGTACTGTGAGTTGAGCTGCTCTCATTGGCTGCACAGTTTCGAATTGTCCATATCAGGAAACAATGGTGGCTCACTTGGTCACACACAATCTCATATTCCAGATAAACATTACACTAAAATATGTTTCTGAAATCATTTTATGTGAGAAATACTCAAAGCAGAATCTTGATTCATATTTGATCAGCACTGCCTAGTTTGACGGTTTGCCACTCCTGAAAATTGGGCTTTAATTCATTCTGTTCACTAATGATATACTATCAATGGTCAGTAAGCAACACCCGCATATAGGCTGCTATACATTTACTGTGTATACTAAGCATCTTTGGCACAAACATTTTTTGTTGAATTTAGGTCCATCTTATATTGTTTTCAGGTTGCGGCTTCAGTGTGCAGCTCTTTCATTTAAGTGTCAGATTGCACACAGACAGTAGCTACCCAATATTTAAAGACATAGATCTGGGCTGAAAAATCCATATAAAACACAAGTAGAAAAGGCAAAAAGGATTAATTTACTGTGATAAGGTCAAGCTTAGAGTGAAAAAAACTGCAATGCAAGCTGGCAATGAAAGTTCCTTACAAATATAGTAAACAGAATGTGTTTATGCGTTTGGTGGCAAAGGCAAGGCAGTGTGACAGACCACATGGCAGCTGGGGGATGGGGGGATTGGGGTGGTGTTTGGGAGGCCAGGTGAAGACATGACAGGCTGAAAAAAACCCTCCACAGCGCTTCAGGACGAAAACTCGGGCTGACAAAAAGACTCACGCAGGAATCCAGTCAAACAGTCAGTTCTGCTGGTCCCTGCACAAACACGCCACATTGCCTTGACACACCAGGTTTTCCTCTTTGTTGGCACCCCTCGCAGAAAACTTTTGACTTCTCTCAGAACAAAGAGTTCTGAACGTGAAGTCAGCACTACAGTTTGTCGGGCCACATGGTTCTGATTTTGAGATTATAACACGTAATACTATATATATATATATATATCTCTGCTTGGAGAAACAAATCTCACAAGTATCTCCACAATGAAAAAATGCCTCTTCAAAAAGGAAGTATGTTCCCCACCTTATGCCCTAAAAGAATGGGCATCGTCACACCCTAATTGGCCAAGAGGGGAATGCACCAAGCTGCTCTCAATCGTTGTTTAGGAGTCCCCACACCCTGTGCAACACGTGATCTGAATGACCCTCCAACCAACTCAGAGGAATTTTGACATTCAGCGAAAAGGTATTGGGGAAAAGGGAAACGAAAAAAAAAAAATTAAAGAACAGATGTATGCTAAATGAACTGTCCTTGTATATCGCCTTTTTAGTAAAAATGAAGCATAAGTAACACCAATTACAGCTCAATCAGTGGGGCGTTCAAGTTCAACCAGTTAGATGTAAAAAGGGTTGTACATCCAACTTGATTTCATCATAACTAACAAGAAATAACCTTAAATGCAACTTGTTACAACAACAACAACGTTAATTAATTCAATAGAACAACATCCAGTCTGGTTTTCTTGAATCACAGAAAGTACCCTGACATCATCCAGAACATTGTGGTACTGTAAGTCAGACAGTCACTTCTGCAGTCATCTCCAGTCAACCTGCCATCACATCAAAGAGTGTAGACATACGCCGGTCCAGCGCAGCAGCGTCCAGTTTTCCACACATGCTCATTCCGCGGTCAAGTTACTAATAATAAATATACAACGTCTGGTTACACTTTCAAATAAAGGTTGTTGATGTCACATTTTTGTCAATTTCAGGCCAGAAAACTACTGAGTTATGTGTAGTAAAAGGTTTTCATACTACCGCCACTACACCTTCATGCAAGGGTGTACAAAACATGACACTGACACGGTATTATCTTGTGGATCAGCGGGTCTATCACTGCCAAAGAATGAAACATTTTGATTTATAGTTTTCCGACTTTTTAAAACATCATATAAAATATTTCAAATATTGATATCAGTATCAGACACAGCTATTTCTAATGCATGTGATCTGCATCTTCCAAATGCTTTTTTAAAAAGCAAATAAAATATGTTTCTTTTCTGAAAATAGTTTCTTCCCACTTATGCTGTATTTACATCCTGCATTCACCACTATGCCTGTGATGTCCTGCTAATACTGTAGCAATGTAATGCAATACTACAACAAATCTGAATTATCCGAATACAGCAGAATATACTATACTTTCCAACTTCCTTGATATGTTTAGTAAATGATTTTATAAACTTATGAACCTGAACTGAAGAAAAAACTCCAGCAAGGAAAGAAGGCTGTTTTGGGGCATCTACAGTAACGTGACTTTATTGTAACATTTTCCGCGGAGTATAAGGCAAATAAAATATAACATCTAGCAGTTTTACAATCCTCAAAAACAGTGTGTGTCTGAATGTTTAGAGGAAATCATATGTAACACTCGTCAAGATGAAATGAGCCTTTTCCGTGGGAGAATTCCCTCCCTAGTCACACGTTCTTGTCTCATTTCCTCAGGTTTAACGTCAGTGAAAGTTGTCACCACGGGCAGAAAGTGTGAGGACAACTGTCTGTGATTTCCTCTACATGGATGTGTGAGGCTACAGTTGGGCACATTATCAGCATGTTATTTCATCAGCAGTAGGCTGACATGGAAGCCTGTTGTACTTACTGAGAAATATATGGAGAGATTTGGTCTTTCGAGGTGAGTTTGATGACGGAGACCGGGGGTTCAAGTCCCACTAAACTACCCACTCAACTGCTCCAAACAGAAATGACACCCTATTAGCTATTGAAAAGTATTGTATAACGTCAGATACTATATTTTTCGATAGCTAATTGATACTAAGGTACTGATACCAAAACAATACTTTTCATCCATACTTGTATTAAATATAAACAGGTTTCACAAAAAAAGTTTTTTATTTAACAAAATAATTCCAAGGTCTCATTATGCTAACACATTTAGCCATGTAACAACAATTACACTGAGTGTGAACCCCAAAAGAGACCGAAAATTATTATCATTGTATTTACTGTATATATTGTAGATATTATTCCTATTGTATCTTACTGTATTTCACTGCATTGTATTTAATATATTTTTTTATTATTATTCTTTGTACTACTGTAATATCCACATATTTGTGTGAAGCAGTTCTTAAGTGAATTTGTAAATACATACAAATATGTTGGCACAGTGCAGACCTGACTGAACGTACTGAAAAAAACAAAAGACACCAAGCCTAAACAGTAGGACCACAACATCATTACAGGGACAATAGTCGTTTTTATATAATCAATAGTGTTATTATCCAGTTTATTCAAATGAACCTATTTGGAACATGACAGATGGGACTTCAGCTTAGTTAGGATTGAATTTTGATTTTAGACTTTATTAATTCTGCTTGGGGAAATTCAATAGTTGTTTAGAAGATTGAACTCTATTGGACATTATAATGTGACGGAGTGGTCCCTCAGCAGAGAGTGTAATGCCTGTCAACATGTCAAACCTTGAATACAGTAGATGACAGTCTGATCCTCAGAACATTTCATTTCTGTGTCAGAGAGTCAGAGAGAGAGAGAGAGAAGTGAGAGAGCTGTGTGTGTGTGTGTGTGTGTGTGTGTGTGTGTGTGTGTGTGTGTGTGTGTGTGTGTGTGCACAAGGAGAGCAGGAGGGGAAGAAAATAAAAAATGCCACAGCACTAAGTGTGACAAACACGTCAGACCACAAAAGACACACTGTCCAACACAAGCCAGAGACTTGTATATTATTCATTTGAGTTTATCACTGGTAAAAACATACACTTGAACTTCTCCTGTCGAACACCATCTCTCTTACTATTTGAAACAGACTGTAAGCAGTACATTCAAATACTAGTTAATTAGCAAGCACAACACAGAGCTGGAACTGGGATTCCTAAATGGAACAAAGCCATTATTAATGTCAAAAATATCTGCTGTGGAAAGGTGTAATCTGTCCCACCCCAACAACAACAACAACAACAACAACAATCTATCAAGTGAAACAGGGAGATGTCAATCAAGCACAGTCTGTACGTATCAATTATAATGTTATAATGAGGCAAAAACAAGTGAAAACAATTGTGAGTGGCCTTTAAATGTAGACATATTATGTTCCTGTCTCATAAAGGCCAGCAACAGGCCTTTTTCACATCCTTGACATCTTAACTTAGGTAAAACACAAGTGTTATTAATATCACTAATGATGGCTCCATCCTGTTCAAGTATTAAGTCGTGGCAGCCTCACAGTGAGCCAGAATGCACAATACCAGGCCCCTGAGAAGCTAAATGGAATGCAGCCATCACTCATTTTATTATTTCCACCTGAGCATTTCCTACTGTGACCTGTTAGAATGTTTTATGTGGAAAAACATCTATACATGTGTTCCATGAATTTCTTAGTGAATAGTGAGAACTGTTGGGTCTCAGTTTTGAACAGTGTCCTGAAATAATTAATGTTATGATATTGCCCTTTACAAATAAAATTGAATTCAATTCAATAATGAATACTGCCACTGTGCCACCACTACTGAAACATTTCCAGAACCTCTATTTCTACATCCATTTATCTGTTCACAAACAACAGGTGGTGTAACGCCGGGAACGTCTGTGTGAAAGAGCGTGTGTGCAGCCCGGACATCGAGCTCATCGCCGTCGGACTTCGTCCATGTTATCTGCCACAGGAACTTTCCAGTGTTATCGCCATCACTGTCTATATTCCACACAGTGGTCTTCATCATCACCATCACTGTTTACATTTATGATGTCTTATTTATTCTCCTGTACAGCACTTTCAACTTTGGTTGTTTTTAAAGTGCTTAACAAATAAAGTTGGATTGGACTGGATTGGATCCAGTCACACCACACAGTGCAGTCTTAAGCATGTATTATTCTTTCTGCTTCTGTGAGTACGTAAGGGGCCACTGGGGTCCGTGTCACATAGATTCCACAATCACAGGGTGTACGCACAGACTCTGTTTGGGCATCATTTGTTGTGACTGCGCAGACTGTCCGCCAATAAACTGTGGGGAACCAGCCAGGAACACAACCTCCAAGAGGACTCCAGAAAGCAGTAAGCAGGAATTATACTTTTTGCAGCTGCTGGGAGTATATTACAGTCTCTTATTATTTAATTAGAAACTTGTATGTAAGAAACGTCAAATGTGGGAAAAGCTACAATTATCAGCTGAATGAATCTTGAAGAGGTTAATACTGCCTGGGGACTACAGAGAGTGATGAAAAATTCCACCCACAGAAAAACAGCCTAATCTGAAGTCAGCATATAGTGCTAGCAGGAAGTAGTTGGATGTTAATACAGTGCAGTATAGAGTACAGCAGTGTCTGAAATCACTCCCTATTTGCTACCTAGTCCACTATATTTACTTTCTGACATTTTATTCAAATGTTTGCATTCCGAGAACAACATTTATGCCCTAAAAATTCATACAATCTAACAAAAATCCCACATTGCAATGCATAACCAAGGTCTGGAGGGAATAAGGTTAACTGATTTTCACAATGAGACCAACTTTTTTATTTTTTGGAAAACCCACACTGACCTCAGAGACTGTGGGTCTACTGTGGATAGATCAATGAAGACTCTTGATCCATACTATAAGCTTGTAAAAAAACTACAACCATTGGCTCCAAGTGTGGTATCTGGAACTGTTATTGTTTAATTGTTAAAAAACATGTAGCACTGAAAACTAAAACCAGGTTTGCCACATCCAGCCAGTATTTGTGACCCTTGCATGCCTGCAGGCAACAAGCAAGAGTCCCTTAAATCAATGCGTGAGCTAATTGCTGTTAGAGCTGAATAGAGGGGCCTGGGTTACAGCAATAGGATGAATGTTTATTGTGTGGATGAGCCGGCAATTGTGCCTGAATAAACTCAAATTAGTGTATTTTTACCCTATTTGCATATGAGTAGCACAGAGACAACAGGCATTAATCCTTCCCTGCTGAGATGCAGGTGTGAAACAAAACAGAGAAGGGATGTTTTTTAAGGTTATTAACAGGAAAACTAGTGTTGTAGTCCGGCAGCATGCTGGGCTAAGTATGGCTATAGTCTATAAGGCTTGAGGTAAACCTTCACCTTCCTCCACCTAGTGTAGAATGGACCATCATGATCATGAATTCCGCTCAGCAGGGCTGGTTTTCTGTCAAAACTGTGATATTACCAACACAAAAGTTACGTTTCACTAGAAATATTTGCAATATCTAAAGCATTCTACAAAATATGCATTAAGAATGAAATAAACAGAGACACTGACACATTTAATTCAAGCAGTCTCTCCAGAAAGATCACGACTAATGCAAATTCAACCAGTCCCTGTGAATTCAGCACAATTTTCACTGCAACTTTTCTCATTGTAGTTTCCCGTGAGTTCCACCAATCATAGCAGTCCCCTGCACAAAATGTTGATCTGTACTTCACCAAACTAGCAATTTTGTTCCAACTGGAGCAAGCTGCTTTAGCTTTTAATGAATTACACAAAAAAATCACAACTATTTTTGCAAAAATGTTTTCATTGCAAATAAATGCTTAAAAACATCGCAACTTTTTAGAAAAGCTGCTGTGAGAGCCCACAAAATCTTTGACGGACTGGTCAACAGACAGACTGCATATAGCGCCCTGAAACTCTGCTGGTGTGTGCATTTTATGTCAGCTCACAGACCATTATTTTCAATTCTGGTTGCAAAGTTCAAAGATAAAAATGTGTTTATAATAAAATAATGCAGAAGCGGTGGTTTATTTCCATTTGATGGGATGCTATACATGGAAAAAAAAACAAACATTAGGCCTTGGATTTGAATAGTTCACTCTAAGAGTCTGATGTAACTTAATAAAGACATAGATGGTATTTACATGGGGACAATTCACATGGAAAATGAGTTTAAAAGATAAAAAAATCCCATAAAGAATAAAAAAATAATTGTGAGAGAAATCAGAAATAGATGCTATACTTTAGATAGTTTTAAGCCTGTAAAGTGACTGTGGATGAACAAACATGACAGTGCCCTTATAGTAAGATCACGTCACACCCCGTATGTGTGTGTGTGTGTGTCTAGGCCTATATTTGTCTCATTCAATGTTCCTCTTCAGTAAAATGTTCTGACAGCGTTAATAGACTGCTGAGGGATCTACATATTTGACCAAATAGCAGCATAAAACTAGAAGAAGTTGATTTTGAATTATGACATTCATATAACCTCAAACACAGGCTCCAAGAATCTCCCTGTCATGGATATTTCTTCCTATTGCTTTTTAATAATATAATCCTTAAAGGTTATAAGTAGTAAAAACATTTGTTTTTAGTTAGAAACCATTAATAAGAACCAGTTTTGTGTTCCCAGAATGTGAAAAATCCCTGTGGCAGCAGTTATTTATAAATGTTGATTTAAGAAGACATCCAATGTTAATAATGTTAATAAAAGATGGATTTTGGTCCAAAATTCTAACTTCAGATAACCCTCTTCTGTACTGTGACATAACAGTATTTTGATATTGATGATAAAATGACCACATGGATATATGTGAATGGTAAAAAAAAAACCCACACATAATTGACATAAGGTGTCACCAGTGTTGGGTTAGCTACTAAAAGAAAACTCCTGTCAAATAAGAAAAAAACATGTATTTTATTTATTTGTTTTTCATTTTATTTTTATTTTTTCATTACTCATTACCCTTTCAAAAAGTAATATTATTACTTGTCGTCGTCAGTCTCAATTAATTGTCAGAGAGTAATAAATAAAGCAATAATATTACTTAAAAGGAGTGATGAGTAATTAATGAATTCATTATTATTACTTCCCAACAGTGTGTATTACAATCTGACATATTTTCAGAACCAATAATAATGTCATTAAAACAAATATGTTACATCATGACAGAGCTACATAGAGGCAGTGCTATATTCATTATGAGAAGATTTTTATTTCCTCATATTGCCCCTTTATTTCCCGCCCTCCCTCTTCTTTGCCGGGCGCGTTGCATGAGCTCTCCCTCCTCTCCCTCCTCTCCCCTCCTCTCCCTCAGGTAAAACGCAAACACATGAATTGAACGCGGTGCTTGTAGCGAGCAGAAGAGAGGCTGCTGCTCATTGTAACTCCCACACAACACTGTGGATTCCAGCAAACTTCTTGTATGCCTCTTTAGAGAGAGAGAGGAAAAAAAGCCTCTCTTTTCATTTGTCCTTGTATACCTCTGTCCAGCTAAGTCTTTTCTTTTCCCTCTTTCCCTCTTTAATCCGTCCCTCTATTTCAGGGGGGAGAAAAAAAACACAAAACCAGGTTCACGCAGTGCTTTAGTGGCTAAAAGTGAAAGAGCTTGTGTTTTTTTCTCTCCTTCCCTGCGCTCAGTTGAGCCTTGAATCGCTCTGGAAAATTGCTTCTTTTGAATGGAGGGATGGAGGAACAACGTTTAATAGGATCCTAAGGGAGCCTGTGCTCTTAAACAGGTGGAAATTGGACGTCCTCGAATTTATACAAATAGTAAGTAAGTATATAAGCCGGCGTGGAAAGAAGGAGGGATCCCATCTCCGAGGATTAGCAGCTTTCTCCTGCAAAAATGTCCCGAAGTGGAAAAAAGATGAGTGTGTAGTTAACGAATGAAAGCGGTAGGCTTACACACAGCTCTGTCTTTAATGATGAAAACACTATTATGATAATGTGTTCACCTATTTTCTAGAGGGAAATGGTTTCATATTTATGTTGCAGATGACATATGGAACCCGTGTCGGCGCCTTCTGTAGATTTTTTTTCTGAGGGCGTGCAGGGTGATGAGGGCGTCTCCCTGTCACCCAGTTAAGAGTTTGGGTGCCCGCTGATGTCAGGAGACAAGTGATCCGCGCTGAGGAGGGGCGGGCGCTGCCAACATGTGACAGAGAGCAGTCTGCTGGTTTCTCCACACCCATCCGACCATTAAAGAGGTAAACTCCAACACAGACTCAACTTTATGCTCTCGGAGCGCCGACTACAACATTTTGATCTTTTCTTCCTCCTCTACCCTCTTCTTCCTCCTCCTCCTCCCTAACGAGCTCTGTAATGTCCTGTTAATTTTGTGTGCACTAGTTAATGAGCATTAATCCATCACCCCTGGATGCTATTGTTGCAGGGGGGATGGCCATTTGAATGCAAATGCGTGACACTGTGACAGCAAGGTGCTTATTAAACTGATGTGTCCTCTTGTCTTTTCTGCTGGGAGCTCAGGAGAGTGAAAAGGACGCGGGGCAGCTGGAGGAGCGGTTCGGACTATACCGGGAGTTGCTCACACCAAGTTGCTGTAAAAATAAAAACAACAACAACAGGAAAAAATGGCAAGTTCTGCCTCTCTGGAGACGGTGATGTCCTGCGGTAGGACCGGACCGTCCGCGGCTCCCAAGACCCTGGCCTTCTCCATAGACCGGATCATGTCCAAGAGCTCGGAGCCGAAGGGGAGCGCGGAGGAGCGGGCAGAGGGGAAGAAGCTGCTCGGGCTCTGCTCCCCGATCCCCTGCATGATCCCGCTGCAGCCCTTCAGCTACGACCTCCAAGCCAAGGCGCTGATGAACTACTCGGAGCTGTGGAGAGCCAGTTTCAGGGGGACTTTTTGCGGTTCCGCAGCCGCTCCGTGCAAAGGGAACTGCGGCATGTGCGGCAAAGCGGAGCCGGGCATGAAACAGCCGCTGCTGACGTCGGGGAGCAGGGTGGTGAAACCGCAGGTCATCCACCAGGCCGTGGCCGTGCCCAGCGGCGGCTCGCTCTACTATCTCAACTACCTGGACTCTGCGTACCAGCAGTCGGAGCTGCTGGCCGGACACTGGTTCTCCAGCCCGCAGGCCCAGGCCTCTCTGTCGGCGCACCACAGGCTCTTGCTGCTGGAGAACGCCAAACTGGCCGGGGTGGGCACCGACAAGCTGCCCACACCTCAGTACCCACACAAAGAACATCTGCCGGGGCAGCTGGACCAGATAGTGAAAGAGAACCACGGCCTGAGCGCCGAGAAGAGCGGCGTCAAGACGCACAGCAAACTCGGCAGCAGCGGCAGCAGCGCGGCGGACGGGAAACCCAAAAACTTCACGTGTGAAGTGTGTGGAAAGGTAAGGCTATTAAAACATGTTTATATATATATATATATATGTGTATCTATATATATATATATAGAGAGAGATAGATATATTTAAATGCGAATATCAATGTTAAAATTGAGATGAAACATTTTAAAGTAAATTATATTTTTCAAAATAAAAGGTATAGGCTACCAGTGTTTGACATTAAAACGAAAAAATGCCCTACAAAACAAATAACTAAGTAAACAATTAGTAAATGTGATTAAATTCCAGAGGATAAATGAGAGCAGATTTATTTCTGAGGCACTCTCACTCGAACATCTCTGCCGTTGCAGTCACAATTATTCCCGTTAACATCTCCGGTGTTCCTCTGCTCCTCCGCAGGTTTTTAACGCTCATTACAATCTGACCAGACACATGCCGGTGCACACCGGGGCCCGGCCCTTCGTGTGCAAAGTGTGCGGGAAAGGATTCCGGCAGGCCAGCACGCTGTGCAGACACAAGATCATCCACACGCAGGTGAGACACTGCGCACACACGTATTTTTTTTATTTCCTTTATCCCACTTTAAAAATTCAACTTTTGGTTTAAACTCGTGTTTAATGTTTCAGGAAAAGCCTCACAAATGCAACCAGTGCGGGAAGGCGTTTAACAGAAGCTCCACGCTCAACACTCACGTACGGATCCACGCCGGGTACAAACCGTTCGTCTGCGAGTTCTGCGGGAAAGGGTTCCACCAGAAAGGTAAATAACGCACCCTGATGTCGTCTTTAAAAATAAGAAATAGAATTCAAAATACACTTCTGACAGGCTTTTCTAGTCGATTTTTGTCGGCTATTAAATGTGTATTCTATTCCAAAAATAGGACTGTGACCGTACTGCATCCTAAAAAATATTCATAAAACGAGAAAAAAAATCTCCGTTTGGTGACTTTTTGTTCTGATCTATTTCCGACCCTAATCAGCGTCTTTCAAGAGTCGTTTTTCTTTCTTGCTATCCTATCGATCATCCTCCTGTTGTAATATAACGACAGTTTTTAGAAAATCCCCGCACCGAGAACATGTGAAAAAAAAAACGTATTTCTTTTAGTAAAATAAAAATTGCAGGACTAATCACAGTGGCTCATTTAGCTTAGGCATTACCTGCCATTTTTGGCCCATTTATTTTGATAAGTGTCTTCCTACAATGTTGCTGGGTGCTACTAACTAGTTGCGGTCTTATCTTCCTGCATAGATTTGAGAGAATATAGGGTATTATGTGCAGTCATTTCACTGCTTCATTTGGCATGAGGAAGCAGTTTCCACTCTGTTATTGTTGAGAGGGTGCAGCCCTGCAGAGCTTTGGATTAAACCCTCTCTGTGTGGAACCAGTGTTTGTTCCCTGTGAAGGAATCCTCAGAGTTTGGGGTTTGTCGGCTGCTGACACAAATATGATCAGCAGCAGAAGCAGCACCATATGCTGCTGCTCTCTGTTATCTGTGAGGGTAATGAAAGGGGAAATAATTGCAGGGCCCACCGATGAGTGTGAAGCGATCAGTGGAAATAGGACATGTCACTTTACACAGACTAATTCTCCCTTCAAGACGGCAGCATTTGCTCTGGGTCAGCTGCGAGACCCCGGCAAAGTTAAGGAATCGGGGGCTTTTTTCTTTCGTTGAGTTGTCGCTGTGCTTGATTCTGACAAAGTTTGACAACTTCTTGACTCCGACACACAAAACCCTGATTAATGAAGGCTGGGCAGAGCAGAGGGACTGAGGAGGCTCTAACTTCACAATGAACTGCTGACCTTGGCAGGGAAGAGAAAAGAGGAGGAAAAAAAGAGGCCTCTTTCATCCTCAGTTTCTTGCAAGATTCCCAGTAAATAGCACACTGTCTTACTTTCCCCTCCTGCTTTCCTTCAACCACTGTAAGAAATCATCCCTCGCTTAGTTATTTCAACTGTGGATAAATCACCAATCTGCCATTCCATTTAGTTGTTTTTTTTAATCAAGCTGCTTTTGTTCTGATGTATTTTGGCTTTAGACAAAGTCACAAAACTAGGATGCATACAGGGATTATTAAAATAATCCACATGCTTGTTGTTTTTCAGTGATTTCAAGAAAAATAAGGCTGACTTCTTATCATGCATACATTATTTCCCTTGGAGGGCTGAAACTGAAACTGAAAGGAGGACCACGGGCCAAAAGCAAACACATTTTGTACTGTATACTATTGTATTGTATTGAGGTGCAAAATGGTACAAGGATCCCATCTTTCCTTAATTGTCTGACTTACTCTGCCCACCAATTAATAATATTAATAAATAAGGACCCTTCATATTTAAGGAGCATTTTTACACAAACAATAAAACAGCATAAACACATATTTTTCTACTTTAAATTCATAATTTGTTTTTTTTATAAATATCTTGTGGGCCACATTTAACCTGGCCCCACCTTGGGCAGCCCTGTTCTATCCCATGCTGGCATTACTCAGGCTGCTGTTCTGTTTAGTGCTTTATTAATTCACATTTTGATTCTGTGTTACAGATGAAAGAGACTTGTGTTCAGTCAGCTATTATTTCATTAATTTTCACACATTCTTACTCAATAAATTGTATATGTTATGAAATGTCATTTACACTTGAAGTCACAGGAAGTTGTTTTCCTGTTTCGATGTGATGTTATTCACACTCAGGTTACATTCAGTGCTGAAAGGTTTGGAAGTTGCTCCAAACAGCTGGTTCTGACTTCTTCATTCTGCTGCTTGAATTGCTGGTCAGAATAAATGTTACAACATGTTATGTTTCTGTTTCATCAACCCCTTGCTTCCTCTGATGCATTATTCCCTTTTTACAATTTCCCAGGAAACTACAAGAACCACAAGCTAACTCACAGCGGGGAAAAGCAGTACAAGTGCTCCATCTGCAACAAGGCCTTCCATCAGATCTACAACCTGACCTTCCACATGCACACGCACAATGACAAGAAGCCCTTCACCTGCGCCACCTGTGGCAAGGGCTTCTGCCGCAACTTTGACTTGAAGAAACACATCAGAAAGCTGCACGATAACGTCTTCTCTGCGGCCACAGAGGCCTCCAGAGAGCTGCAGAGCTGAGGCAGGCTGCTAATTCCCCCCACGGCAAGTTTTCATTTTCCACCTCGAGCTGCAAGGCCTCAGAAAGACTGGCCTTTGTCCTGCATTTGTAGCCACGCTGAGCAGTTTTTGAAAGTCCAGAGAGAAGGTGTGGTCCAATAAAATTGGGCACGATCCCTTAAGAGAACTGTGGTAATCCCAGCAGTGACACTGTAGGGAATACAGAAACAGACCAGAAGGTACATCACCTTACACTTCACACTGTAGGAATATTATAGGGATTTTTTTCTGCCCATATACATTTTTTTCCTGCGTTGCAGGTACATACATGGGATAACTCATCTGTCTCCACAATGGAACTGTAAATAATAGGTTATGGAATAAAGAATGTTATTTAAAATGTGAATCATTACCATGTTGTGTATTTCACAGAAAAAAAATGTTAATGTGAATAAATAAGTTATAACTTATAATGAAAACTGAATGTTTGAGCCATGTGGTTTCCATTTTTTGAAGGCATTTGAAAATAAAACTGAATAATATGACCACACTTGTACTGACTAAGTTTAGAAATGTTTTCAAGGGTGAGATTTTTTGCTTACTGAAGCACTACAATATATTTTTGATTTGTTTTTTGTGAATTGTTTTCTTATTTGTTCAACTGATTTGTTTGATGTCATTTTGTTTTTGTCTTGTTGGTTTATTTTGTGTTTTTTTAGATTTGTTGCTGTGTTTTAAACCTCAGGGCCATTAATCTACTATTAGCCTATAGGCCTATATCACACAGTGCCAGATGAGCTTACAGTTGTTTAAATAGACATATCACAGATATAGACTCTGCATTTAAAAAACCAAACATATTTTAGGCTAATGACAGCATCAGTAACAGGATCATTTGAAATATGATTCCCTCCATGTGGTCCACTAACAGTATTAAGGCATATATCCCAGCCTGCATATTACTGCAGAGGCATCTGTCTGCTAAACTTTGTAGGTGTTTTATTTTGAAGTGTTGTTAGAAACCCACATATAGACTCAGTCTGGCTCCGCTGTATGCTCTGCAGCCACTTTGCTTCACCATTTATTGACAGACACGATCTTAATAATGCAGCATTTACACTTGACTCCGGCGTAATAGCGCAAATGATCAGAGATAACATGGGCCCTTGAAAGCGAATTACATTAACCAGCTAAACGGCTCGGGGAGGCTTAAATGAGGAAATGGGGGGTGAGAGGGGGGGGGCTGCCGTCGCATCCGGAGCCGCTCATCAGAACAGGAGATAATGGAGCACTCAGGCCGCAGCTCCTCATCTGGGCCTCCGCTTTAATAGACCACAAGTTATTCTCCTCACGCCTCCTGGAACAATATTATCCCTGCACACATTCTGTCGAGAGGCAGATCCGTGCTCCCAAATGGCGCTCTTTCTATTAACAGCCAATTAGCGCTCAGCCGGGCCGACCGGGCCTGCAGAAGCCTGGCAGTGCTAATATTGCCAGATGAATGCCCTGCTCACCTATTTCATCAGTGTGCGCCATAGACACAGACAGCTGAAGGAAAATCCACCGAACTTTAATAAAACAGACTGAAGGACGCAAGGTTTCAAATAAAGGCAATATGTCGGCTACTGTTCCTGGCATGTTATTGTAGCAGCAAATCATTCAAATTAAAATATCTCTTATAGTTAACAAAAGCTGAAAGCATCTAAACCTGAACGAATGAAGCTGCAACAAGGCTGTTCAACTCATCAATCTGGAGATACAAGGTAGATGAAGTGATAAAGATGAGATGCATTTGCCAGTTGGCTGGGATTTAAGAAACATTGGGCCCAGGATAGAGCTGCAATCCCCTCAAAAATACCGGAATCTGCTAAAGAATTGCACATAGAGAGTGTGTGTAAATGTCAGGGGTGTAAATATAAACAGGGAGCAGGCAGTGTGGCCTGTGTGTGTGTGTGTGTGTGTGTGTGTGTGGGGGGGGGGGGCTTAGAGAGAGCTGGGCCCTTTCAGAGCTGATAGCCTTAGTTGTTGTTTTTTAAAGAAAAACTCACACTAAATTAAAAATGATGCAATTTGACATTTTTTGGTAAACTAGTCAGTAGCTATCTATAAGATAGCTATACAACTATAAATAAAGTATAAAACACTATTCCATTACATTTTTATTTTCTTCTTTTTGTTAAAGGCCTGTGATGATTGCTCGTCCAATCTCTATTTTATTATATGTTGAAACTATATACGTTAGCTAGCATAATAGCATGCACTGGAGATGTTGTAAATTTTGGTGAAGAATACAAAATGTAGGCCCACACTCTTCCCTTAGGTCATTAAACCTCTAAAATCACAAGGGACCAAAGACATGACCTTGGTGTACACCCTGTCCATTTTCACACATTCCTCTGGAGCATGTCATCCAAAGTTCTGCAATGTTTGTGTCTATGTGGACATTTTCATTCAAATAGCGTTCATTCTGTCCAGGAAGTCGCGAACAAAAACAACCAATCAGATCTGAGAAATGAACGCTGCAGTAGGTTTTCTTTTAAGTAAGTACGTTAGTTGTCATATTTTTGTCATATTTATTGAAATTTTCACTATATTATGAGAGTAGTACATGAGACATATAATCTGACAGATAATGCCAGGAAAGACGGATTGTTGAGACACAAAAATCAACTATGTTCAAGCTTCCAACCTTGGTTGTTTTCGCTCAGGTGCTGTGGATTCTTGTAAATGTCATTAGGAGCACTTTAGGACCCAGAGGAACCTGATTTTTTTTTACAGATCATTATGTTCTACTGTCAGGATATAGTGAAAGTTTCAGCAAATATGACTTCTTTTATTTTTATTTTGTCCAATCACCGCAACTTTTCACAATATTTGACCAATCACAGCAGTCCCCCCACACAAAACATTGAGCTATATGTCACCAAACTGGAAGCAATTTTATTCTCACTGGAACAAGCTGCCTTTGATTTTTAATTAATTATAGCCTACAAGAAAATGCCTAAAAACATCACAATATGCACTGCAATGTTTTTGAAAAGCTGGTGTAAAATCATCAACATTTAAGACAGACAATCCTCCAAAAATGATTCTGAAAATGTCACAAAATCCAGGAGAGACAAAACATTTATAGCTAATATAATTTGAGTCCCATCCACTTGACAAGGAAGGTCCAAAATGATCGACATGGTTTAACTTCCATTCAATACAATTTTCCAATTAAATTTTATTTGTATGAAATAATAACAGAAGTTAACTCATGACACAAATAGAGCAGGTCCAGACCGTATTCCTTATACAATTATTTACAGAGACCCAACAATTCCCACTTTCACTTTTATCCAACGCCGTGTGTGTGTGTGTGTGTGTTGAGAAACAGCAAACACACACACGCAGCAGAGTGCGGAGCCTGCGGGCTGCGGGACATGAACAACAATGTCGGAGTGGTAAACAAGCTAAAGGCGCGCAGGTTGCCCTTTTCTGTGCACCTCTCTCTCCAACATCTGAGCAACCGCCTCAACATCCACAAACACGTTAATTGACGAACTGGAGCTTTAATTAAAGGCGCGTCCCCGCGGTGCAGGAGATTAGAGGGAGGGGGGGAGGGAGGGAGGAGCGGGAGCGCGCGCTAATCGGCTGTCAACAACATGAGGACTATCTTTCTTTCGCTCCCTCCGCCACCGGGGGGATCGCCGGGGATTCAGGCAATTTACGGGCCACAAAGAAGTTCGTTTGAGACAGGAAGAGAAGAAAAGAGAGAGAAAGGCGGACTTTTTTTGTCTGGCCGACTGAATTGATTGTAAATGGGAGATTAGCGGGGAAGCCTCGGGAGCGGCCCGTTAAGTGCCCGATCGAGGAGGAGGGAGAGAAAGGGACCAATTAAGTCTACCAAATGTTAACTTACATCAGTTTCCCCTCAGTTTAGCCCACATGAAATTCCAATTAAAGCGTCCCCGCGCTGGCAGCTTTCTCTTCTTTACGGGGGGGGTGACAGTGTGTGTCCCTGCTGCCACACCACGTTCCCACAACGTCTGAGAACATTACCTGTTAGGCTCTATGATGTATGGAAGATTCCGTAAGTCATTATAATGAGCCGCACAACTTTATTCAATAAAATGAAATTTCAATGTCAACAAATTAAAAATGTTTACAAGAATTGGACATACAATAAAGCAGAGAAGAAGAAAAAAACACAAAGAGGATTCAGCTGATCTGGAATCAGCACATACACAAGCTGTTAAAGGACAAACAAAAGCTGCCTGTCCGTCCTGCCTGTTGGAGGTTTTTAAACAGCAATGCAAGTCAGTGATCACGCTTGGGGAGAATCAGATGACAGTTAGTCTATACTTAGTAAAATTAGGGATTATTAGCAGGATTACAATTTCAAAATACAGACCAAAGGACGTATTTTGGTTTCCATTTTATTTTCTAAGTTTAAGTTCTGTTGTTGTATAGAATACACTACATTATTTCTTTACTCTTTTCTTATTTGCATATTTGGTGTGGAGGTAGTCCAAAAGTAACAAGTTACTTTAATATTGTCATACTTGGATAAGGATACTGATTACATTTTCTGACAGGTAATTAGTAATTGTATCACATTCAAATTTTGAACAAACCCTCTGTATTAATATTTTTTTATGTCTGATAATCAGAAATGGAAAAAGTACACACATTCTTTACTCATGTAGAATTATAGATACTTGTGTAAAAAAAACACTCAAGTAAAAATTTAAGTGATATGGACTGGTCCAGATGTTGGAAAGGTGTGATGACAGACAAAAGAAAGAAAGAAAGAAAGAAAAGAGAATATTCTTGCATTGTTAGATTGTTCATTTGTTACAGACATAACATCTGAAAAATATGAAAAGAATGACATGTTGGAATCTTGTTTTAAGAGTGTTGTACATAATCGTTCTATTTGCACTTTGTATAAAGGGCAAATGATGAAGAGGACATTTAGTTTCACAGCAGTTTCATTGTATTTGCCTATTGTTCTGCCAAGCAGCAGATTTGCAAACTTAATACTGAGATTAAATTCTGTTTAGGAATCTAAAAGGCTTGGACTGGCCCTGATGTTAAAGGAGCCCCTCACCCCCCTCACTCGGCCCTCGTTAGGGAAGCACTGGCCCTTTGGCACAATGAGCCTCCAGAATTCATTGTGAAGTACTGAGGGGTTAATGAGCAGTGGCTTCTCGTCGCTCTTTGGCTCTATTCCTGCTTTAAATGAGAAGCCGTTGAAAGGATGGAGGACGCAGAGGGCCACAACTGAGTTTAGAAAGATGTGATTTTTAAAAACACATGTACGCTACATTTCTTATAAAGAGAAAATTTGACATACTGTTTACTGAAGGAAATGCTGTTATTGACCCTGATTTGGCTTAAAACCATAACCAGAAAGTCCCTAAATGTGCCGGGGCTCAGCACCGAGGAATCCACGGTGTGATGCATGGAAATGAGCCACTCAAGAAGCAGCCGAACACACAGATTAAAATGGAACAGCCGCGGCATTCACTCGCACCTCATTTAGATTCTTTTACAAAGTCAACCCCGAGCCTTTCTCCACCGAAACCTAATCAGAATGTCTTAAAGACAGCGGCGAGCAGCTTGTCCCTGGGATGTGCCCGCCCGCCTGCCTTGGCATGTCAAGGGCACAGCAGGCTGGGCGAAGGTGCTTTGTGGCTGGGAGGGAAAGTGGTGGGCTGCTGGGAACTGAGCAGGGAGGGAGCTCTCATCACTGATCTGTTGTCAGACTCCACTCTCCTGACCTCCATCCATCCGTCCATTCCATCGCTGCATCTATCTGGTCTGCCACTAAGGACTATTTTCACTATCGATTACTCTACTGAACTTTTTCTCAATTAATGAATTAGTTGTTTGGTCCATAAAATGGTGAAACACATTACCAAAGCCCATCTTCAAATGTCTTGTTTGGTCCACAACCCAAATATATTAAGATTAAAGAAACCAGAAAATATTCACATTTCAGAAGTTGAAGTCAGAGAATTTGGATATTTTTATTTAAAAATGACTAATATTATATTAGCAAAATAATTGTTAATTAATGTTAGAATTGACAACTAATTGTTTAATCGAATAATCGTTGATGTTAGAAAAAATTAAAGGAAACCTGTAGTGATTTAGTGTAGTGTTTTTTTTACCTCTCATTTGTACCCATGTTTGAGAAATCTATTGTGACCTTTATTAGACTCTACAGATTAATCGGTTAATCAAAAGCAAGTTATTAGTGTAACACTGGAAAACCTTTGTTTAATAAATTAAGTAAGATAATATAACTTAATTCCCCAGAGAATCTGAAGTCAATCCCATGAATTAAACCCAACTCAAAAATGAATTTTTGAAGTAATAACTGTTTTAGTGAACTTAAATTTGTGCAGTATAGTATAAGTATTGATGACATAACTACAGTAGGTTTCCATGACTTTTTTTTTTTTTTTATAATTTGCATTCAACTTAAATTCAACCTAAGTGGTAACTTTTGTATAAAGACAATGTCTTACTTTATTTAGATACATTTAAACAATACATTTGTAGAAATGCTGCATGTGACTGTGATATAATTATACTTATTTAAGTTCAATTAACTGAATGGAATTGGTAAAATTAACTTATTCTACCCGTAACCTTAACAAATACTTAACTATACTGAAATCAAATATTTTTTGAAGTTTAAATTGTTTTAGTTAACAATAAAGCACAGAAACTGAATATGGGTCATTCTGTTAAAATGTATATGTAAAGAGAATAAAGCATGTGTATTGGATATGTAATCATGTCAGACCTTGATGACACTGGCTCGAGTAGCCATTTTGGGATTCAGAGACAATTTTGTGTGTACTGCGTGCTATAACAAAATAAGCATTTTTGGACGTGCTCTGGACACCTCAGCAAAATTAAACACTAATAATGTCCCATTTATCAGTGAAAACCAACTGTTGTGCAAACAAACAATCAAAAACTGCATAAAATTATGCCCACAAAAATCAACACAATCTGTTCAAATATGTATCTCTTTGTTTGGTTAATTACAAGCAAATCAATTTGATCCTCCGCTTCTACAAACCAATGAGCTGCACTCGGCTCTTTTCTAGTGGCATTAAAGCAGCGTGTCATTGTTAGGGAGGATCAGTTGATTTGGGGATGTCCGGTGCCATGGCTAATCCCTTTGACCTGACCTGGCCCTGCTGGGAAACGTCCTCTCCTCCTTCACTTCAGGCCACTGTGTTAATGATGAACCACTCTGCTGGCTCACACAATTAAAAGACCCCCTCAGACTGAATGGAACCCTACGTAGTGCTACATGACAAGCTGAGATCACTACAGGATGAGCCTTCGCTGTAAAGCTAAATGACAGTAAAAGCATGTGTTCATGCTTTTCCTTGCATGCTTAAGTAATGCTGAGAGGGCTGAGGAGAGTGATGTGTGAAATTCAAACAGCCTACAGTTAGACTTGTCAGTTTATGGTTCTAAGGTTTAATCTCAGTGGAGTAGATTTACTTTTTACCTTGCCAATTCTTACTTACTTACTTACTGCATCCTTACTTTCTCTGGTTTAGTCTGATCTCTTATTATTCTCTTAAAAAATGTTGTTCTTGTTCCTGAGAATAAACTCTATATTGTCTTGTAAAACCCTGGGATTCACAACCTTTGGGCGACAGTTTATCTATGATCACTGATGTTTAGTTTAGCCAGGTTAAGCCAAAAGGAGCCTGACTAAGATGAACTCAAGTAGTGAGACCACCGTCTGTAGATCCATGTCACACTAAGGTCAGCTGGATTCATCATTTTCAACCTTAAATAGAAAAAAGAATTATGTCAAGAAATACAAGTATGTACGTTTAAAAGGTCCAGTGTGTAACATTTAGGAGGATCTAATGGTAGAAATAGAATATAATATTCATAGGTATGTTTTCATTAGTGTATAATCACCTTTTCGTTACCTTAGAATGAGTCTTTTATATCTACAGATGCCATGGGTCAACCCAATGACAAAATGTTATTTTTATAAAAGTTACCTACTGCAGCTTTAATCAAATCGAGGACATTTTTTTTTTAATAGTTTTAGCCACATTCAAACAGTTTCAAACACATACTTACAAACTGCTGTAGTTTGATCTACAGTACCCAACAGTGTTAAGTTTACGATCATGTATTAGTTCATGGATTATGGGTATGGAGATATACTGATATTGACGATAACTTTGATATTTGAAAAAGAAATGTTATCTCATTAATATTAAATCATTTGTTTCTTTCTGTTCTTGCTTCATGGTTCCCACACCAACATAGTAATTTGCCAAAACAAGAGACAAAATAAAAGTTACAGATACACTGACTGATAGTGTTACTATTAGTTTCTAATGTTGCATAGATATTGCTATAATACTGTTATTGTGAATTCTTTTAGTTACAATAACCATATAGTTAAAATATGATATCGTAACAGCCCTATTATGGATTATTTTTCCAAGTCAGTCATCAACTAATTGACAAAACACTTCATCTTTACATATGACAGTTTATTTCTCAATTTAAAGCAAAGTACCAAAGCAAGTTGAAGTGGAAGGACTCCATATTGCTAAAGCTGCTAAAGTTTGTGCTTTTAGATCAACTCTGCCGACAGACACAACGTTGGTATTAGACGATTCTGAAAAACCCCTGATCAGCTCCGTGACCACGTTTTTTATGTTGAGAGCCAAAAATGTTCTACTGTGCAGGGCAACAGGCAGTTTTTCCTTGCCCCCGTCACCAAGGTCTTGCTCATGGTGGTACTGTTGGGTCTCTGTAAATAATGTTATAAGGAGTCCGGTCTAGACCTGCTCTATTTGAAAAGTGTCCTGAGATAACTTCTGTTATGAATTGGCGCTATACAAATAAAATTGAATTGAACTGAACAGAGGTATGGTTAGGGCAAATAACTGGTAAAAATATGTTAACGGCAGGTCTGTGAGAGGAATTCCCAGGGATACTGCACTCATATTGATATACTTTTTATAAACCAGTACTAGTAATGGTCTAGTCATTAATGTTACAAGTCAAACAGACAGAATACTAATACTAATAAGATTTTAAATCAAAATTAATACATGGATATATTCCACAGACACTGTTGAAAGTGTGTCTAAATATGTCCAATTTGCAACTGCAAAATGAGTGTGAAAAGCCTCTACAGAGTTCAAAAATACAATGTGACTACCTACCCACTGACAGAGCAACTGGTCACACAAAAGAGAACTTGACTTACTCTAAAGTAAGAATATATACTTGAACATATCAGGGTTTCTGCAAGTTTCAACAGGTTCACTTATTTCATTGTTAAGACAATTATAAATGCAATTTAAGACCGATTGACTACCTGCCTAAAACAAAGTACAAAGGATATGAAAGAATGACAGTATTGGTTTAATGTTATTTTGTAGTTGTTAAGCATGATCAGTACACATTTTTCTCAAAAACCCATTTAAAATAGAGTGACAAAACCAGCACTATACAAGTAACTTAACTTCATTAATACAATCAATGTCAAAATCTTATTTAAGGCCTAAAATTCAAATGATTAGATGTATGCTTGCTGATATATGCTTGTGCACAAACTGTATGGTCCTTAATTTAATGTGGGAAACAAGCCAGTGTGACAAAACAGGCACAAGTTTGAATAGACGTCCCTCTCTGTCCTAAAACTTAAAGATTTTTTTACAGTGTGTCTGTTTTTGGTCTGCTGCTATACACAGAGTTATTATCTGTATGCAAGTATGTAAGTAAGTAACCAATTGAAATGTTTGCTTTGACTGGACTGTGTGATAATAAACTGATTAGAGCGTGATAAAGGACTTCATTAAGAATCAAACACAACACACTGGTGCCATGTGTGAACCCATGCCCAGGTGGAATCAATATCAACAAAAGGCACAAGTACACAAACACAAAATTCATACGTGTCCTTTCAGCTGCCCACTTAATCCATCAGTCGATATGAATAGCACCGCACATTCTGACTTTACCAGGCGACGGCAGAAAGACATCTGTGGAAGCACAATCAATACAGTGACTGAAGTGGAATTCAGCCAGCACAATCCCCCCACTGGGCTCCTCTATAAGAGCAATAATGCAGCTTGAGTATTATTCCAGCCGGGGAAGAATTTTCACATTAGCTCCAGAAAGCTGGTTCTGTTTAAGTGCACAAAATAAAAAAAATTTAAAAAAATAAAACAATTCTATTGGAAGGAGCTATAGGAGAGCAGAGAGGTCTGTGATTAGAGACACGAGTGAGGCGAGGGGTTTTTAAAGAGGAAATGTTACACTCGTGCCTGTGCAGTCAACGGGGAGCCAGGCCAGGCTACCTTAAGGCCAGTGTTGCTTCCTCTTAGTGTACAACGTGAAGCCTTCTATTTAATGTGAGACAACATGACAACAGTCAAGGCCTCTGTGAAGGAAAAGACAAAGAGCCGGCAGCTCAGGCTCTTAAGTAGAGGTGACATGCCATGATCAAAGGAGAGACTTGGGACTTACAAGCTCACACAGGGTCAGAGGGAAGCCTCAAACAGCGCCACTAGGCACAACATTCAGTCGCTGCCCTGATCTGTAAAATCTGAACTCGGAAACTGAGAAAGGAAAAATGGAAATCTTTAACAATAAAAAATGTAATTTGCAATTTAAATGGCATCAGCAGTTGATACAAATCTGTGATCTCTCCAGGCGAGATCCAAACAAATGCAACAGACTCGAAGTGTGAAATAACAGGCTGCAGAAAAAAAAAGCAGCACGCCAAAATATTTTCCCTCCTCCATTCTTTCCCTCCCCTTCACTTGCCCCTACTATACCCGCAGCATATCACTGAATGAAATGCAGCGTGCAATTACCCATTATCCAATCAACTGGAGTCGACACTTAACCATTTGCGCGGCTTTGGGCTCGGCCAATTATCTGTCAGGGCTCTCAGTGGACTCTCAATAGCCGAACCGCGTTGCATAATCGCATGGCTCCAGATTCACGCCACGCCACCAGAGACGGAGGAGGGCTGGAGGAGAGCTGGGCTGTTGTCTGAAGGGTCATTGTTGTTGGTGCTGGCTGGCAGGGGGGGAACGGAGGTCTGGTCACTGACAACAGCCCCGACTCGGCCTCCAGCACCCTGGGGCCTCGGCCATTAGAATACATAATGCAGGGCTAGTCATTTGGAAGGGCTCCAGATCGTGCTCTTCAAAACCCCTTTAGATAATTTGCTACATCACATCTTCATCATCCCCCCTCTCCCCCTCCCACCAACCAATCCTGTCACCCATGATTGAACACAGAGCCCTACTACCTCCCCCACCCAGACCTTCCTTGAATCCTGGCCTTGACCTCACAAGCACTTGCCCCCCATCCTGCCCCTTCACTAAACCAGCACCCCACCACGAGCCCGTATCAGTCCAGACTGGTCCAGTCAGTGGCGGCCGGTGGCAAGTTGAACCGCCCCGAGGGCCTGCAGGGCTGGGGCCCCAGCTGAGGAGCTGGGGCAGCTGCCAACCACCGGCCACTTCAACCCTGTCTGTCCGGATGATTGCGTTTGTCAAGCCGCCACTCCGTGTCAGCTGGGCGCAGGTCTGATCACCAACAATTAGGGGTTAAAGAGAGGGAGGGGGTGCCATCTCTGGTGGCGCAAAGAGAGGAGGTAAAAGTGAGGGGTGTGGAGGTCTTCCTTCCTCCACCCTGGCACTGAAGAAGCAGGTGTTGTTTTTTGGCATTTGGTGACAATTTGGTGGAACGTTCCTCTGAGTCCTCCGTCGCTGCGGCCCATGTCTCTGTTCTGTACATCCACACACAACTTTGATTAAATCAGCCACAGAAAATACGTGATGTGTTGTTGTTGTGACCCCCTGTAACCCCATGAATGGAAGCAGTCATACTGCATAGGCATAGCTGCTGACAAACTGACAAAACCGAGGCCTCATACAGCTGGAGGGCCACAGACAAATTTACCAATGTACCCCATTTTAATACCAAAGTCTAATTTATTTCAAGACTATATATATGCACAGATAAAATTAGTTTAATTGTTTAATATAAACGATGTTATGTAACAAATTTACAAAATAGATTCTTTTGAGAATAGACTCTCAAAGGCTATGTTGGCCCAAATCAGATTTTTTTGCTCATTTGTCACTCAGGTCTGTTTTTTTCATGACAGTGTGAACAGCACCAATCACATGGATCTTTTCAAATTCTGATTCTAGCCACTTTCATATGTAGTCCTAGATCAAATACAGGTCGGATTTTTTTTTTTACCAAAGTGTGAACAGTCATGTCAGCATCCATGTGGCTTTTATGTCACTCTCTATCTATTCTAGATCGATTTGTCATGCGGGTCAGTTCAGGACCACGACCTGTTCACACTGGAATGTGATATGGTGATTTGACATTTATAAAATAATGTGAAGAGCCTGAATTGACCTCTAAGGCTTGCAGATCATATTGTACAATTTCTATTGTCCAAATTAACAATAAAAACAAAAAGGTTTGTATTTATATCTTTAGATATTTGTATGTAATCTGATCAGATATTTTGCCATATCATATATCAGAAAATGTTTTTATTCTTATCACAATATGTAGACACAACTGGTGGATAATTGAGAAGTTTTATTTATGAAGACAGGCAGCAGACCTTGGAGTCGCTGCTCACATCTCAGATTTTTCTGGCATTTCAAATACGCAATGAATAATCCAAGTAAAACCAAAACAGTAATCCAGTCTGATTATCAGGCTACTAGTTGAGCCCTGACTGTCCAAACTGAATTTTAGCAGAATCAGAGTTGTTTATGGACCCTACAGGATAAGTCTGTTGTGAAAAAACTACAGATAGACGGGGCTTCACCAGACACTTATCTATGACACTGGCTCCCTCTAGTGGTTCTGATATAATGCTGCAAACATAAAGAAAACCTCTATTCAGGAGGTCAGCAGACCAAGACAACACCTTACTGTCAAGATGGACACAGTGTGAGGTTATTCTGCGAGTTGTTCTGCTCCCACAACATCAACATTTTGCTTTCAATACAAACACCATGGGAGTGAATGACTGAGATCATTAGAGGCAACAACCAGAGTTATTATAGTTTGTGTGTTTTCCAGTAGTTTTTATTTTTGTTTTAAGTTCAGTTTAGTTTCAGTTAGTTTCCAGGGTGGGTTTGCTTGTTTCAGTTCAATTTATTAGTTTTTTCCATTGTAATATTTGTCAGGGGCAAGATTTATGAAGTTCAGAATAGGTATTACAATACAAACACATTGACTCACAGTCTCAATAAACGGATGCACCAACGCTTGTTGTGTTGACAAATTTGACCAAATTGACAAAAACTAAGGACGTTTCCAGATATATTTTCTTTGAGTTAGTTTTGTTAATACATGTTATTGTTCGTTAGTTTTGGTTCTTATTCTAAAGTGTAGTTTTTAGATTTCAGTAAACTAAAATGTTTTGTTCACACTTAGTTTTAGTTTTCAGTTTTGTTTTAGGTAACTATAATAACTTTTGGCAACTACAATATCTTCTTTTTTTTATCACTCCTGTTGTTGATCGATCCCCGGCTGGTGCCACATGTCGAAGTATCCTTGAGCAAGATACTGAACCCCAAATTGCTCCAGATGCCGTGCATCGGTGTGTGAATGTGTATGAATGAGTTAGTTTCTGTTCAATGGACTTTGCCATCACTGAGTGAATGTGTGTGAAAGGGTGAATGTGCCATGTAGTCTAGATCTTCTGATTGATCAGAAGATCTAGAAAGGCACTATACAAGTACAGGTCCATTTACCATTACTGAAATTAATAGCAGCTATCAGTTGCAAACATATTTCAGTATATGATGTCTCTGTATAGAAGGAGCATGCCCTTCTGATACAGGAGACCAGAGCTTCCCATAAGCACTGGCTGCTGAACAGCCAACTGCTGATTGAAGTCTAGCCGGCTACTTTTGCTTTGAATAAAATAGTTGCATTTCTCTGTGAACATTTTATGACCACTAGCTTTTGCTTCAAAACAATGCCAGCATAAAGATAAAGAAACCTGCATGTCTGTACCACTGCCACCCCCACATGCTCGAAATCAATGTGTGTGTGCACGCTCAGCTATGAGGTTGTGTGTGGCCGAGTACAGTATGCTACACTGCAGGAACGGCAGAGGTGTTGGTTCGATCCCCGCTCCCCCCACTGCATGTCGAAGTGTGCTTGAGCAGGATACTGAACACTACTGTGCATCGGTGTGTGAATATGAATGAATGAGTTAGTTTCTGTTTGATGGACTTTGCCATCGCTGAGTGAATGTGTGTGAAAGGGTTAATGTGGCACGTAGTGTCGGAAGTGGTCGGAAGACTAGAAAGGCTTTATATGCGCTTATATTAGCCTATTTAAAACTATAATAATAAAGGATCTTTAGACCACATATCTTTTTTTTATCTATTGACACTTTAACCATCATTGCAGCCTCTCTTGATAAACCTTAAAGTGAATGTATTGTCTATGAGTTGAACTGAAGATAATTCTCTTTTTATTCACGTCTGCTTGAGGTATGTGGTAAATGGACTGCACTTAGTCCTTTATTATAATAGTTTTAAATATTAACAGCTATTTATAGACTGTGTGGGCTAAAACACACAGAAGCCTAATTCTCCTTTACAAACTCATTAAACTATGCAATAATTAAGATCAGTGTACATGATGGAAGATTGACATTGGAATGTTGGGGTTTACACTTTAAGAAAAATTATTTTCCAGGACCTTTCCAGGAGTTTTCTGACAATACAGGACAGCACTTGCTCACAAATTCCTATCATTTACCAGTAGGTCTAGTATTGACATACTTGAATCTAGTTTTCCTCTTCATTTTTTAATGATGGAGGTTCTGATAAAGGGTCTCAAATTATTTACAGGTAGATGGGTAGGTCAGCGTTCATGGGAAACTCCGCACTTGGCTGTTTTTCGTCAGTCAATAGAAAAAACACCAAAAGAGTGTTGCAAGTCCGTTCCGCTTTGCGTCTGGTTCAAACAGCTTGACTGCCAAATGAAAAAGCAGTGCTTATCCGTTCCATGTCTGTCAAGTGTCGTACCACGCTGCTTGACTTACTAACATTTGAGTTCTGAGTGAGCAATCTGAGTGAAGGGCTCAAATATTGTTAAAATGATTTACTATTTTTCTTTCACTCGTTTTGGTGAGTCGGTTAAATAATGTTTAAATGTTGGCATCACTGAAGCATTTTCCATCCTGTTCACCAAAGCCTCCGATTCCCCAACCTGTGTCCACCCCTGGTCTGGAGAGCGGTCAACGGGGTATTGGAATGTGACCATCAAAGCTATGTTTCAGACTACAGTGGCACCATCACCACCACCACCACCGCTCACCTATCGAGCAGTCCTGGCTTTTGGGCGAGGAGGCAGACCCTGGTCTTTAGCTATGCTGGGTTTCTGTTTAGCTCTCCTGGGTGGCTGTCCTGGACCATCAGTAGGATGTGGACCTTTAGCCAAGAGGAAGTGCTCCCAGGCCGGGATGGACTCTTCCACAGACACCCAATATCTTGTCTAGAACAAAAAAACGAGATAAAGCTTACCGTTAAAAAGTCACCACGTCTGACTCTATCATGCAGGTTATTCAGTCTAAAAGAAACTGCTTTAGAAAATAGTCAGCACTCACATTAAATATACATGATTTGTAATTATGGTGCTTAAGTGATATTCTATTTTAGAATCTCACATAAAGGTATTTTAATTTGCTGAAGTGGTGTTAATGTGAAGCTTTAAATGCTGGTGATAATGGAGGAATGAGGCCTTAATACTTCACTCTATCAGCTACATTGATGCTTTAAAACTGCCAAAAGCAGCGTTGGTCTGTAAACCGTATCTCTTGTAAGAAAATCTATAAATATTTATTTTACACCATTGCACACCAAGCTTTATTTTGAAAAGAAAAAGGCTTCTTATTCATGCCACAAGATCTTAGACTGATAATTGCCACAAGTGGAACAATAATTTAGAATCCTCTTTCAGCTACCGTAACAACAACTTGTTACCTCCAGAGCCAAGAGATTTGGCCGTGGCAGCTGTCTTCCTCTCAGACGATCCTCTATCTTCTGTAAGTCCTGCAGTAACAGAGAGCTAACATTCATTCACACACTCGTTCATCTTTATGCAAATCTTGGTCTTACAATTTATTCAATTAACCTCAATATTTATCTAAATGTTTAAAATGTAACATTAAAATGAGCCCTACAATGAGTTACTGGATTACACAGCCACAGTAGATTTACCTGTAATGGCTCTACACTGTTAACTTAAAAAAAATATCATTTTTTGTACTCTTGTTTAGACAGTAGGGACAATATACAATATTATCCTGCATCGTGAATAAAAACTATCCAATAAGTTTATGGTGGTGAATTTGCATTATGGGAATAATCAGGGATCAGGATGATCATCAAGATCGTCACATGGCTTGACTTCAAAAAGCTGCCTAGCTCACTAGAGTAGAGTCCTGTACTGATTTATTTTGAATTGCCACAAGGGGAAGCCTGCATCCTTCAAGTCATTCCAAAATCTTAAGGCCCCAGGAAGAGCACTGGGATTTGAAGCCGATTTTACATAGTGGTCAAACCATGCAATTAGAAACAAAAATACTTTATCATTCGCTTACA